>NC_087445.1:70425464-71675776 GCF_036321535.1 Camelus dromedarius | reverse complement strand
TTATGCCCCTTCTGAGGAGACAAGTGACCTCTGTGTATCTAAGAAGAGATGCATTAATGCTGAAGCACAAGGAGGGGCCCCAGAAAGTAAGGTATTTCATGTCACCTCAGACACAGGACTGTATTATCACACTGCTATTACTCAACAGTGTTCTGAGAATTCACTTAGACAAGAAAACAAAATAAGGTATAATATTGGTAAGAAGGATGCATAGTATCTGTCTGCAGAAATCATGGGAATCAACTGAACAACTATTAGAAGCATTAGAACCTTTAGTAAGGTGGCAGCTACAAAATAAACACTTTATAAAAGCCAAGAGGACTTTTATGTGGCAACAGTAACCAGACATAGGAAGACAGCTCCACTGTTTACCCATGCACACCAGGCTGGGACTCCACACCTCGTCCTTTCCACTCTACGCAATGCTGGTAATTCCACTCTGAAGCAACAGCAAGTCTGTTCCTCTTTCCCTGACAGTGCTTCAGATATCTGAAGGCACAACCAAGTCTCTCTGAATGGCTCTGGGCTGAAGATCCTCCTTGCTAAGCAAATGCATCTTCCCAGGTGGAATAAGTTAAGGCTAAACAAAACAGGAGGAAATGGTCCTACTACTTGAAAACAAGCCTTCCTGATACTCTCAAGATCCTTCCCTTAGAAATACCGACATACACAGAAACTATTGGTAACTAACTACAAACCACTTCAATTTTTTTGCATTTCTGATGTTTTTAATAATATAGAAGTAGCACGTTCTTGTTGAAAATCAGCAATAGAGATGTATAAATACAATGTGAAATTCCCCTCCTTATCCCCACACTTGAAGGGAAATAACCACTAAGGGTTTAGGGGCAACCTTCCAGATCTTTTCCATGTACATACACGCGCGCGTGGGACTGTAAGCATGTGGCTCCCGGGCAGAGGTCTGGGAAGTAAAATAAGTTTCAATGATTCCACTTCTTCGGTGCTTAACACTTATGTTGGAAAGAAACTTAGAGACCGTCTAAGGCCAGAGTCGAGGTTCCTTGTTTTGGGATTGAGATACTCCTGCAAAACACAGCCATCTGGAGTGGGCAAGGCTACTGACTGGCCACTCCAGAATGAGCAGAAACAGGTCTCTGGTTCCCCATCCAGATGCTCTTCCCACTAAACTTATTGTCTCCCGGGCACTGGCGTGGACTGGACTCTGGAATTGAACCGGGTGTGCCTTTCTTTGATATGATGCAATGATTACCTTGACAAAGTAAAGCAAAATAATTTAGGTGAGTTTTGGAGTCAGGTGGTTAAGGTCCAAATCCCTGCTCCTCTACTTACTAGCTGTGACTCTGGGCAAGTTATTAAATCTCTGTGCCAGTTTCCTCATCTGTAAAACTGGGATGACCACACACGCCTCATAGTTATTGAGAGGATTAAATGGGTTAATGTGTGTATAGCTCTTAGTTCAGTCTTAGAATGGTACTTGGCACCATCAGCATCTTTTCAAAATGGCATTTGACCTTCGTAATAAGGGAGAATCCAGTGATTTCAAATTGGTTTCTTATTGCTCCTCCATGAAGTTTGTGACATGTCTCCCATTTTCCAGTTTGTTTCTCTGCGTATACATTCTTTAATCCATTCAACAATGATGATTTATTGAACACCTGCTATGTGCCAGACATCCTTCCAGGAAAGACCCCGATGAAGAAGCTAAACAAGATTCCTGCTCCTAAGATGCTTATACTTGATGTGGAGGGGGAGAGACAACCAAAAAACACAAGAAAATAAACAAGGTCATTCTAAAAAATGACACATATTGCGGTCTTTCCAATGGTCCTCGGAGGACCTTCTGTCAAACCTCCATCACACTCCAGAGGTGACGGGAGGAACCAACCCTGTGAAGATCTGGGGGGATAGTTTTCCAGGTATAGGAAGAACAGGTGCGAAGTCCCCAAGTCAGGATCAAGGATGGGACAGTCTAGGAAGAGAGGGACTTGGCAAGCTTGGGAAGGGAGAGAGTCAGGCTGCACTTGGGGCAGTGGTGCCCGAGTCTCACTTTACTTGCTGAGGACGCCACAAGTCACTCACTGTATTCGGCTTCTTGAACACTAAGCCTCATTCATTCACTTTCAAACATGACAGCTCCCTTCCCATCCCGACACCCTCATTCCCGCCCATCTCTGGCATCTGGCATAAAATAATGATTTAGCAAATGTCTGCAGAATGAATGAACCTCCCAAGTGGCATAACTGCACACTGTTTGCTGGGAGAGGAATGAGCCATTCTGCTCACGGCTGAATAAGGTGACCCCCCGCACCCGGAGATCTGTGCAACCACCTACACACACCCATCCCGGGGCTGCCACCCTCCTGACACCCCCAAGCTTCAGAACCCCCAATGCATAAGTCTCAGAGATTCTTTCACAGGGATTTCTGAGAGAGAGATCTCTTTTTCTTGAGGAACATGACAGGTAAACTATGGCTGTCCTGGCCAGTCCAATTTTGCAAGCCAGAAGGATCTAGAAATGTTCTTCCCTGAACTGTTCACTCAAATTCAGTGAGAAGTGTGGTAGTGTGTGGATGTACAGATACAAACACTCATATCCAAAGCTTCTGCCATCCTAGCATCTTTCTATACACTCATTTTTAACCAGTGTCTGAGATATCGCAGCCTTAGCCAACATACTTTTAAAAGCTCATATTAGAGGAAAAACTCAATCAATAATTCAGTCTCAATAAGGAAAAAGTGCCCACAATAATAATAGTAGTAACAGTTATTTGAGACTCACTACATGGAATACATTGTCTGATACATTTTCCATGCATCCTTTCATTTAAAGCTCACAGCAACCCTCAGAGATTAATACTATAATCACTCCCATTTTACAAAGGAGGAAACTTAGGCCCAGAGAAGAGAAGTGTCTAGCAATTGCACAATAAAATGCCCATAACCATGTGAAGTCTATGGAGGTTATAAAAAAAAATATAAATCAATTTCTTGACCTCAAGGAACCTACAGTCTAGTTTGGGAAAGAAGGCATTACACCTGAAGCATAAGCTAAAAGTCACTAGAGGCCTCACACAGTGCTCATGGGAATGGAAAATGGTGCAGCTGCTGGGGAAACGGTCTGGCAGTTCCTCAAACAAATGAAGAGCTGCCATGTGATTCAGCAATTCCACTTTTAGACACATACCCATGAGAAGTGAAAACACAGGTCTCCACCGCAACTTACCCATAATTGCCAAAAAGTAGAAAACCACCCAAATGTCCACCAACCTGATGAATGGATAAATAAATGTGGTACACTCAGACAATGGAATGTTACTGTCATAAAAAGGAGTGAAGTACTGAAACGTGTGACAATACGGATGAGTCTTTAAAACATGTGAAGTCAAAGAAGCCAGTCACAGAGGACCACGTGATATGCGATCCCAAACGTACAAAACATCCAGAACATGCGAATCCACAGAGACAGAAAGCAGATGAGTCGTTGCCTAGACAGGAGGGATGGGGAAGTTGGAAGTGACGCCTAAGGAGAACAGAGTTTCCTTCTGGGGTAATGAAAGTGTTTTAAAATGGACAGTGCTGATGGATGCACAATTCTGTGAATATATTAAAAGCCACTGAATGAATCCTACACTTTAAGTGGGTGAATGGTATTATATGTGAATTACATCTCAAGAAAGTGGTTTTTAAAAACTCACCAGAGAATTTTTAGATAAAAACTTCAAATTCAAAAACCAAATGCAGTTTTGCTTAATTTGGAACAGTTCCATAGTGTCTTCATTTGAAGACAAGTACCTTGGCTTATCCTTATAAAATATTAGTTATCTAAAATTATAGTTTACTATAATTTTGTATCTAAATTGTCCTTTGCAGAAGTGAGAGAGACCAAAATAGAGGCCATAAATTGTCAGGCACAGGGCAAGAACAGGGTACTGCTCCCTATAACTGTTGAAAGACAATTGCTTAATCTGAGAATGTTCCTACTGAAGTTTGCTCATTGGGCGATGGGATGGGGAGAGAGGGGAGGAGGTCACAAGCATCAGAAAGTGTGGAGATGGGTGAACAATGGCTTGATCACACTGCCTTGGTCAGCACACCCAGAGGCTGCATAAGACTCAAATGTCCAAAGTTATGACATCCGAAACTTGGGCTGCTGCCAACATCTGAGAGGAGTGTGTTACGACCAATGCCTGCTTTCTGAGAAACCAAACCCTAACCTCAGACCCATCAAGATGCTGGACAGAGTTACAGGAATGACTCTTTACTTTCTCTTTCACAGGAAATCCCCATTTTCAATCTTATTTTCCCTACTCTCTTCCCTAAAGTTCAGAGCCAGAAGGTTAAGGCACTAGAAGGTCTCTAAAACAAAGCCTCAGGGACCTGACAACTTTGATTAGTAGAAAGAAAATCTCAAACTGGGGACAAAAAGAGGTTAGAAATACGAGCTCCCGGTCATCCTGTAGATGCAAGTCACTTCCCCTCGGTTCCAAAACAGCTATTTCCTTCTTCCTAAGGTTGCCTACAACTTGGATGAAAGGAGCTGTGAAGTTACCAACTGACACAAATAGAAGAATCAATCAAAAATGGAAACCAAAACAATTCACCTCTTCTTAAAAGCATAGCTTATAATAGTAAGTACTATTCAGTTATATTAATATTTTGAAACAAAAAGACCAAACAAAGACACAAAATGGTGAAATGGCAATTAATCTTCCAGGGCAGGAAGTGCTACTATTTCTCATAAGTATTGTTGAATAAGACTTTTTTTTTTTATAAAGAAAGGACTCAAGAATGAGGGCCATTTTTATACAAGATAATGATAAGCTTGCAGTTATTTGGGAAGCATTTTACATTTGAGAGAGAAAGAAAGAGAGAGAGAGAGAGAGGGAGAACACACTGTCCCCACGCATTCCCAACAGCAGCAGACCTCATCTGTTAATACCCCCTTTGCCTTCCAGCCTATACCTGTTTCTCTGCAAAGCCCTTGTCCTCCTCCTACACAGATTCCATGACGACTGCAGAACCTCCTCCTTGAACTGCAGGGATGGAGAACAGGTATCTATCTCGATCCTGGCCCAAGATGGGGCCAGTACCTTAAATTGGTAGATGTAGCATTTAATGATTCCAAATCACATTCTTGACTCAAATAGGAGTTTCCCTAAGGACTAAAGGATTAGAGAAAATATACTTTGGAAAGAGGGGGAAAGAATGGAATGTCTCCTATAATCTCAGAAACCCAGAGCAGACAGAAGATGGTCTAGTCCAATGGTTCTCAATGGGGAGTGATTTTGCCCCTAAGGGATATTCAGCAGTATCTGGAGGACTTTAAAAAATTATTTTGGTGGCTTTTTGTTTTTGTTTGTTTGTTTTTGTTTTTTTGGGGGGGGAGGTAATTAGGTTTATTTACTTATTTATTTTGATGGTGGTACTGGGGATTGAACCCAGGACCTTGTGCATGTTAAGCACACATACTCTACCACTGAGCTATATGCCCTGACCCCGGAGGCCTTTTTGATTGTCATGATTGGAGGGTGCTATGGGCATCTAGTGGGGAGAGACCAGGGTTGCTGCTAAACATCCTACAACACACAGGCTCAGACAGCCCCAAACAACAGTGCCAAGGATGAGAAACCCTGATCTGGTCCATTTTATAAGGAAACCGAACCTGAGAGAGATCAAGTGACTTGTCTGTGACAGTGGTGATAGAAATCATCTTACTTACAAGGTCCAAGATTCTGACCAGCCCAATCTATTCTGCTCTAAGATTTAACCTGCCTCAGGTCTGAGATATTATAAAATGTTTAATCTCACATAGCATGACAAAGCCACAAGGTCAAGTTCCCTCTGGAACCGTCCAAACAGCCATTCTGTTCAACTGACAGATGACAAAAGCCTCAGGAAGCTTTCTGAAGGCAGGAAGCACCATCCCACACACACACCACCCAACACACACAAAGGTCTAAAGGAGGGCTGTTACCTTTTCCCAACTCTAGGGAACTGGTTACAATAAGATACCAGGAAAAGAAAACATCCTGTTGAGATCTGGGCTCCGAACCAAGCACAGGAAAAGGATGGAGCTCCAAAGAGAAGAAACACTGAAAATCCAGGAGAAATAAATGGCTGAGTTTGCACAAATGTTCACCGAATGTGCAGACTGGGTGACAGTCTCATGTCAGTCTTCCATACCCGAGAGAACAGATCTTGCTTCTTATGTTTTCAAATTGGTTCATTAGTTCTGCAATCCCATTGCTTTTTGTTTTCCTTGCACGGACTGGCCCGCTTCCCACTTCATTCTGTTATTTCACATTACCTCCCGTTTGAACTCTTGGTTCAACATTTTTACGTTGGAGACTGATTTAAATTGTTTTCTCTGTACTGGTCTTCTTCCAGAATAAATCCTTTACCTGAGCTTTTATGCCATTTTTCTTTCATTTTTCCTTACCAAACTTTTTACAAAGTTTCTGTGTAGGTTTTTTTTCTTTTCTGCTTAAATCACCCAGACCAGAGGCAACTCTCTGGCTGTCTTTTTGTATTTGTATAGGTGGGCTATCTTTGCCCTCTTCCCATTCGTCTAGGCATCATTTGAGCATCACCCTCAGAATCTGAGTTGGTTCTGCGCTGGGACAGTGGCCTCTGCCCAGCATTCCTAGGGAGTGGGTGTGGGGGAGAACTGACTGGTGAAGTCTGCCACTCCAAATCGTATAAATTAGTAAAAAGTTCAGTGCCAAACCACTCCACTGAGGATATATTTCGGGGTCTAGGAGGGGATATACTTCAGTATTAGAAGCAATGACCTCGGTGTCACTTAATTTTCTGCTTTAGAGTGAATTAATGAGCTAACTCAGAATAAAATTCCTGGATTTGGGATGTCCCAAATATTTTTTTAACCTGCCTGTTTAATCAGGCTTTTGTTTGCTGACCAGACAGTGAGCCCAAGGACTCCAGCAGATTTCCATTCTCTTTTCAGCAAGAAAGAGAAGAAAAAAAAAGTGGCCTCAAGGTGTTCTGCTAAGAAGCTAGGGTATGGTGGTCCCCAGATCTAGCTGGTAGCCACTCCCCTCCTTTCTTCCTGGAATTCAAAATTATAAAAGATAACGTCTTATTTTTAAATTCTGAGTCTTTATTTCTCAATAAATGTGTCGTAACAGACTTAGCAGGCCTAGGAAAGCTGAATCCAGTGGCAGTGGAGTCCTCAGCCAGCAGTAGGGACATCGAAAACGCCCCAAATGCACATGGAGGAATCCTCAACAGTGTCAGGAACTGGCAGTGCCAGGTACCTCTGGAACTTAAAAGAGTGGGAGAAGGTGTAAGTCATTGAGGTAAAAAGGAATTTGAGAAGCAGTTACACCTAGTTTCTTTCTACCACCTCCCACCACTAGGTGACTGTTCTTCCCCAACATGGCAGAGCGCTAGGAGTTTCCTCTTCTGAGAGGGCAGCGTGCAGAGGCTCCCTGGACTGGGCACAGTTGAGAGTGTGGATCTCAACCTGAAACAGAGGGGCTAAATGACTACCTGTACAAATTGTTGAGAACTACCCTCCATCGCCCAGGCCTCTTCTTCCACTCAGATCCTGGAATTATGGAAGCCAGACCTTTACCTCCCTGGCAGGAGACAGAAAGAGACTTCTCCAGGGGAATCAAGCCCAAGAAGAGAAACCCAAAGACGCTGTCATGGAGGGCTCCCCAATGAACAGCCCACCCAGATCAGGCCATCCACAAGGTCAGAGCTCACCATCAGCATCTATGTCTCTCATTCTTCTTCTTCTTCTTCTTCTTTTTTTTTTTTTTTTTTTTTGGAGGAGGGTAGGTAATTAGGTTTATTTATTTATTTACTTTTTAGAGAAAGTACGGGGGATTGAACCAGGACCTCGTGCATGCTAAGCACGCGCTCTACCACTTTAAGCTACGCCCTCCCCGCTATGTCTCTCATTCTTAATCACAAGTAGCCAGCCAGGTTTTGCCACTCATCTGAGGAAAGTTCCTACATAGACAAGAGAGACCAAAACAACCAAAACAACAACAGCAAAGCATGGAGGAAATAGACTATGCAGAGATTTTTAAAAAAATCTTTTCTTAAATATAGAAACATAAAAGAAGATAACACATTCATGGAACATGAATAGGGACTACAAAAAAATAAAATTAAAAAAGAATTATTAGAAAATTTTAAAGAACATGATAGCAGAAATTTAAAATTAAAAAGGAGGGTAAGGTAAGAAATAACAAGTGATGGCAAGGATGTGGAGAAAAGGAAACCCTCATACAGTCTTGGTAGGAGTATAAATCGGTGCGCCACTATGGAAAGCAGTCTGGAGAATCCTCAAAATATTTTAAATATTTAATATTAAGAATAAAACTACCATATGATCCAGCTATCCCACCACTGGGTATTTATCCAAAGAACACAAAAACGCCAATTCAAAAAGATACATGCATCCCTAAGTTCACAGCAGCATTATTTACAATAGCCAAGAAATGGTAACAAACTGTCTATTCCATCAACAGATAAATGGATAAAGATGTGGTATACACACATACACAATGGAATACTACTCAGCCATAAAAAAGATGAAATATTTCCATTTGTGACAACATGGATGGAACTTGAGGGTATCATGCTAAGTGAAAATAAGTCAGACAGATAAAGACAAATACTGTATGATTTCACTCATATGTGGAATATAAAAAAACAAACAAAATCAGTGAACAAACCAAACCAAAGAAAAACAAACATGTAGAAACAAAGAACAGAGTATGGTTGGCAGAGGGGAAGGGGTGGTGGTGGGGGAGGTGAAATGGGTAAAGGGGATCAACCATAGATTGATGGAAATGGTAATTAAATTTTTGGTGGTGAGCACACAGTGGTGTACACAGAAGTAGAAACAGTGCTGTACACATGAGACTTCTATAGTGTTATAAACTAACGTCACCTCAATAAAAAATTAATTTAAAAAATGCAACAGTGACGAAGAGGGAGGCAATATAACTTCTGGGTTGAGAGGTCATTTGCTCATCAAGGGTGCAGGAGAAAGACGGATCGTTTTTTGTACATGTTGGTTGAAAAAATTAAAAAATAAACAAAAATTTAAAAAATTAAATTAAGTAGAAGAGTTAGAAGGTAAAGCTGAGGAAATCTCCTGGAGGACACAGCAAAGAGCCAAAGAGAGACATAACTGAAGAGAAAAGATAAGAAAATTAAAGGACCAGTCTAAGAGATTCAACATCTGAGTAGGAGGAATTTCACCAAGAAAAAATAGAGGAGAAGAAATCATTGTGAAAGTATTTAAGAAATGTTCCCAGAATTAAATAGCATAAGTTGCCAGACTGAAGGGGCCCAGTGAATGTGAAGAAAACCGTGGCCCACGGGCCAAATTCAGCCTGCAGCCTGTTTCTGTACAGACCTTAAGCTAAGAACAGCCTTTACACTTTTAAAGGGTTAGGGAAGTGGCAGCGATCATACATGGACCACAAAAACTTTATTTAAACACATGGCCCTTCACAGAAAAAGTTTCCAGACCCTGCTCTTGCCCAGTGGATAAGAACAAATACCAAGGCTAATTGCTATGAAAGTCCAGAACACTGGGGACGGCATGAAAGTTTCAGAGGGGATAAAATGGGATGTGTACAAAAGATTAGGACTCCAGTGGCTTCCAACTTCTCAAAGGCAGCACTGGAAATTAAGTGGAGCCAAGTCTTCAAAATTCAAAGGAAAACAATTTCCAATTTAGAATTCCACGCTCCTCCAAACCATCAATGAAGTATGAGCGTAAAATAGATATTTTCAGACAAACAAGGTCTCTATAAAATGACTCTTCTTTTCCCAGAAGCTCCAGGGATATGAGCTCCACCAAAACAGGAGAGAGTAAACCAAGAAAGGAAGACACGAAATATAGGAGGCAGGACGATTCAAAACAGGAGAGGTGAGAAAAATCCCAGGAGGGGGCGGCATGGAAGTCCAGGCTAACGGGGATGCACTGGAGAAAGACAACCGGTCTCTGTGGGAACTTGGCTTTATTTTTGCCACATGTTACCACGTCCAGTGCTCTTCATTCTGTTGCGTAGAACCAGGTTTCCCTGTCAGATCATGTCGTGTAGTGCAGATCTGCTGGTGATGAATTCTTTCAACTTATTTTTTTTTAATGTCTGAAAGTGTTTAATTTGCTTTGTTGCTGAAGGATATAGTCTCTGGGTATAAAATTCTAGATTAATATTTTCTATACCTCAGCCCTTTAAAGATACTGATTGCTCTGCTGCCTTCTAGCTTACATGGTTTCTGACAAGAAATCTGCTGCTGTCCTTATTTCTGTTCTATGGGTAATGTGTCTTTGCTCGCTGGCTAATTACTTTTCTTTCCTTTTTCTTTTTATTATTAATTTTAAGCAGTTTTGGTTATGGTGTGCCTTGGCATAGATTTCTTCATGTTTCTTATGCTTGGGGTTCATTGAATTTCTTGGATCTGAGTTTATAGTTCTCATTAAATTTGGAAAATGTTCAGCTATTATTTCTTCAAATTTCTGACCACACACCTCACCTTTCTTTTCACTTGTATATTATTAGGCTCCTTGAAGTTGTCCCACAGTTTGCTGATACTTTCTTGGTTTTTTCCCTCCAATCTTTTTTCTATGTTTCACTTTGAATAGTTTCTATTGCTTTGGCTTCAAGTTCACTAATTTTTTCTTCTGCAATGTCTAACCCATAACCTTAACCTTTAGTAAAAAGCATTTGTGTAGAGAGATTAAAAACAGAGACGGCAAGAGGTTGACAATTGTGAAATCTGGGTAGAAGGTAGGTTGGTAATCATTATACTATTCTTTCAACTTTCCAATATGCTAGAAATTTTCTTTGTAAGGGGTGGGTGGGGGGAACAGAGGAAGAATGAGTATTACCTCTCCACGAGACACTGACCAGATCTTTCAGTCTCAGTGAAAGCCTGGAAAACCTCATTACTCTCACTTGAGTTTCAAAGTTCCTTAATAAAAGATAAGTAGGAGAGAGAGACAGAGATACCTCACGACACAATCAAAACAGGAAAGTTCCAGGTGATCCACCCCTCTAAGATTATCTGAGGGAAAGCAAATCAGAAAACTCTCAGTGGCCACATGACTGCTTCATCTTAAAATCCTGAAGTGCTTTTATCCAAAACATGATGAGGTCTGTTGACTGAGTAATTTTACGGGGTTTGCCTCACAGCGGTCTATTGTTGAAAGGCTACCAGTGTGAAATTCACACAGAGCAGAGGAGCCTCTTGCTCAGCTCCAACGTTTTATTTTCCTCAAGTCCCTAGCGACTGGTACCAACAATATGGATGTGTCCAGAGACCAGGGATGTGCCTCTCTCCTCCATCTCCTGGCTACACCAACGCTCAGGAAGATGGGTGGAAAAAACTATGAGGAAGAGGGTCAGCAATCCTTCTTCGCCCCATCGCTCCCAGAATAGGGGCTCTGAAGACCATCTAAGCCTCAAGGGTCTTTCCTTTTACCCTCAGTTGCCAAACAGAAGCAACTTTGTCCCCACTGCCATTAAGGGAAGTTCATGAGGATCATCAGTGACTGGATTAGAATCAACTGCAAAGTCCTGAGCTCCCCCTAAGAGCAGTATAAGCAGCCTTCCCGCCCTCGCGATTGTTAACACTCCTAGTAGCTTATTGTCACGGTGAATCTATGCTGGCACAGAACATGGAAATAATACTGTGTGTCCCCAACAGCCACTGAGAAGGAAAAAGATCAGCCAATGCCATTCATCCAGCAGACTAGTATACCCTGACTTCCTGCTCTGGATGAGTCTGGACGAGATGCTCCCACGTGTCTCCCCAGAGCCAAGATTCTATGATTTGATGGAATCTTGACACAGCATAACACTCAAACCCTCAGAGCCTTGCACTATGACTGACTATAATCATTTCCTCAAAATAATGCTGAACAATGAGGTTCAGACAGGCAAGGACTGACTTTAAGACACAAGTGAAACACCACGGTGAGAAGTCCTGAAAAGTTTCCAGCTGCCAAGCCCCCCAGCCTGGAGAGTGGAGACTCATTCCTGAACAAAGGCTCCGGGCTGCCAGCTCAAGGTTGCTTTGGGATGATTTGGGGTGCGGGGGGAGCTCCTGGAGTCACAAAATCGTAGTCGTTGCTCTGCTGGCCTTCGTTCCTGTCTGACTCTCAAGCCTGCTGGCCACTCGGTGCCTGACTATAAATGTCAGTGTCCCTCTGCTCACCCTGCACCCTCTCCTCTGTGATCTGACCCCCTCTTACAGCTTCCATCACCTGATGACACCCCAACCCCAATCTCCAGCCCAGACCTGCAGCACATCTGCCCTTAGACAGTCCATAAGCACCAGAAGCACAACACCTATAAAAGCAAATCTTCCCAGCAAAACCATTTCTTCTCTTTCTTTCATATCTCAGTGAATGGGGGGCAGCCTTCCAATAGGCTGCCCAAGTCAGAAAACTGGGAATCTTTCCCAGCTTCTTCTTCTCATCCTCTGCATCCAATTAATCACCAAAACCTGCTGCTTCTACCTCTGAAGACTCCTTCAAGTCACTTTTCTTCTCTCCATCCCTCGCAGAGGTCAACATTCTCACCACCACCATCTCCAGCCTGGACCACCTCAGCAGCTTCTAACTGAACACTTCATCCATTCTCCACACAGCAATCAAGGATCTTTCTAAGCTAAATACTAACCATGTCTTGCCCCGACTTAAAACCTTCAGTGGCATCCCACTGCTCTTGGAATAAGGATACAAGTCCTTTGCAAGGACAGGAAAGCCCCGAGCACCTCTGTAACTTCTCTCTGCACACTCCCTTGCCCCCCAGCTCCAGACAGGCTGAACCTTTCTATTTTCTTGCCAAGCCTGGACATTTCTCTGTGTGACTTACTCTCCCCCAGGTCCCATCCACACACACCACTCCTCTCCTGGCCAACTCCTCCACATCCTCCAGGTCTCCCTCAGCCTCTCTCACTCCACAGGCCTTACTGGGGGCTCTGCCATGTGCTCCAGTATCATCACAACATTGCCCCCCGATGTATTACTACTGCCTGTCTGAATCCCACTAGGACCAGGTCTCCATAAACACCACTACATCTGCTGCCCTTAGCACAGCTTCTGGTACATAGGAGAGATGGCATAAATATTGGTTAAAAAAATAAAAACTCTTGGTCCCAGAGCCCTCTGAAGCATGCTGAAATGGAAAGAAGTCATGATATATGGTCCTGGATTTCTCTGACATCTCAGGAGTCCTCCAAGCAAGAGTGATGGCTGGAGACTGTGATTCAAATCCATATCTTCACCTAGGCCCCAATGATTCTTTTTAAATGTGTTTGCTTTTCTCTAGTTTTCTCCATATCCCTCCAAATATTTTTGTTCCCAAGAATAAAATAGGCTTTTCTAGTGTGACAACTACTTAATATCTCATTCACTTCCTACAAGGTCAGCTCTTAGGCCAAGTAATTAGTAGGCGTTCAAAGTGAAACATCAATGGCACATAAGAAAGAAAGGAATATTGGAAATCTTCCCTATTGGAGCTTATGATTTGAGCCTTTAGTAGTTACTCTTACTTCAGAGCCCCAGAGGCGTATATTAAGATCAGATCAGCATAAATCAGAAGCAAGTTGCCTTGTTTTAACCAACACAAACTTCCCCAAAGGGCACTGAGTGGGCAACAGCTGGCTGTTGTCTGGTGATTATTAAATCCTGTGTCTATCAAAATAAAATTTTTTTTAAATTTAATTAAAAAAAAAAAAAGCATGGGGGGAAAAATGCAAGTAAAACTCATACTTGCTGAAATTAAAATGAAGTCCTGGATACCTCACCCGAACTTTAGCTCTAGCAACAGCCCTGCTCAGAAGCAACTGACTGAAGCAATCAAGTAAGAGGATCACGCTGGGGATTCTCCCAGCACTTCCCATGGAGGCAAGCCACAGGACTCGGGTTCAAGATTTATGGCTGCTGAGGGCCAGTGATAACTATAAAATTTGGCCTGACTACTCTACTAAAGAAAAGAGTCTTCATTAGCTGCCAAACACCTGTTTGTCTAAGAGGTGCTGTGTGCCAGAAATGCCGGGGGAAAATCTTCCAGTGCACGTTCAAAAGGCCCTTTTTGGGTCCTGTGGCAGATATACTCTCTTATGTCTGATGGATAATACATGGATGATACCTGAGTCCCAAACTACTTATGGAAATTCTATCCCAAATTAAACTACTTATCACCCCATCCTGAGTGACATCTACTCCAAAACAAAGAGGACTATATTTAAAAATAAATGGCAAGAATACTGCATATTGAAAACTATGGAGGGGAAAACCCTATGGGATTCAACCAAAGCTGTACTCAAACGAAAATTCATATCCTTAGATGCTTTTATTGGAAACAAATTAACCACACATTTGATTCAAGAAATTAGAATAAGAACACACATACACATACACACACACACACACCCCATATAAAGAAGAAACTGATTTCTTTAAAAAAGACAATTAAAATAGACAAATTAAAATCTCTAGCAAGTATTTCCACAAAAATAATAATACCAACAGGGTAGAATGACATCAAAACTACTGATGCACAAGAGATTTTTTAAATAATACAAATTTAATTTAAAGTTAAAAAATTTGAAATTTTTAAGTTGAAAGGTCCATTTTATAAGAAAATATAAATTGCCAAAATTGATTCAAGCAGCAGCAGAAAGCCTGAATAAACAAACAGCAATCAAATAAATTTAAAAGGCTGTCAAATATTTATCCTCTTCCTCCCAGAAAGCAAGAAATTCAAATAGTTTTATGGATAAATAATTTCTAACATTCAGGGAAAGAAATATTCATGTTATTTGATCTATTCTGGAACACACAAAAAGATGAGAAACTTCTCAATTTATTTGAGGAAGGAGAAATTCTGAAGCAGAAGATCTGAAAAAGATGAGAGAAAGAGAGAGGGAGGGAGAGAAGTAATACATACATAAAATATAATATTCAATTATTCATTCCAAATATTTATTGAGTGCCTACTGTGTACCAGCACTGCTCTAGGTGCTGGGGACACAGCAGTGAACAAAACAAAATCTACGCTCTCATGGAGCTTACATCTGGCTGGTGGAGGCAGAGATAAACAAATAAACCCATACATATGAAATGGCAGATGGGACGATGCAGCCTAGTGAGAAAGATAAGAAATTACAGAGGAAAGCATGGGAAATTTTCCATTTTCTATGAAGTAGTCAAAGGAGACCTCACTGGTGAGGTGGCATTTGACCAGAGACATAAAGGAATTAAGGGAACAAGCGTGCAGAGACCTGAAGAACATTTCATACGTTAGGGAACAACAAATGCAAAGCCCTGAAGGGGAACATACTTGGAATGATCAAAGAACAGCAAGAAGGTTCCCATACTAATAAACGCAGATGCAAAAATAAGAAGTAGAATTTAATGATATAGAAAAAGAATAGTGCACGTCAATCAAGTAAAGTTTATTACAGAAACTCATATTTTCTGATGTCTGGTCATCCCTGCCCTGTTCAGCCCCACAGCTCCCAGCTAGTCAATTCCTGTTCCATGGTAGGAACTTTGACGGACAGTTTGAATAAATCAGACACCTCACATGTGTCATGTAAATTAAAAAAAAAAAAGAAAGAAATTCAATGATTGCTCAATATTATAATTAATTAATTATACTATATTACCAGATTAAATAAGAAAAACTATATGATCCTTTCAAAAGTCCTGATTTTAAAAATAGAACAAAAACTCTCTTAGTAAGCTGGAACTAAAAAGAAGTAACTTACATATCACTCCCTCAGAGAAGCTTTCTCTCACCTCCCCAGTCTTACACTATACTAGTGCCCTGTATCATTTCTTTCTAATTCTTATCATAATTGTAACAAATGAATTATCTGTGTTAACTGTAAGACTATCATGTTAGAATCCTTTAAAAAAAAGCGAGACACTTCAAAATATGACACTTTTAATTAATAAACTAGGAATGAAGATACAACGGGATCATTCAAAAACAATTTTAAAAATCTAAATGAATTGTCTAACAGGACATGAAATCATGGTTATAACAAGAATAAGCACTTTTTATTAAAAGTACACAGAAAAAAAGAAGGTAGAAGATTTAAAAAATAGATAAACTGGTCAGATTTAAGTACATACTTATCATTCATTGAGGCTTTCCACTTTTACATTTAAAAGACAGAGTAAAATAATTTCAAGTGAAAATAATATGTAGACTCAAGTGTAAATGAATCATCTAATTTAAAAATGGGCAAAGGGTTTGTGTAGACACCTCTCCAAAGAAGATATACACATGGTCAAAAATCACATGAAAAAAATGCTCAACATTACTAGCCATCAAGAAAATGCAAATCAAAACCACAACGGGATACCACTTTACACCCACTAGGATGGCTATAATCAAAAAGACAGACAATAACAAGTGCTGGTGAGGATATTATGAAATTGGAACCCTCATATGCAGCAGGTGGGAATGTACAATGGTGCAGTCACTTTGGAAAACAGTTCGGCAGGTCCTCAAAAAGTTAAATTTAGTGTTACCATATATCCCAGCAATTCTATTCCTAGGTATCTAAATGAGAGAATTGAAAACACATGTTTAAAAAAATAATAAATATAACCTAAGTTCTTCAAATCCATGAACATAGTATATCTCTTCATTTATTTAAGCTTTGATATCTTTCAGGAGTATTTTGTACCTTTCATCATACAAATCTAGAACACAGTCTTTTCGATTTATACCCAAGTATTTCATGTTTTTTTGTTCTACCCTAAATGATACTATCTTAGATTTCAATTCTAATTGTTCATTGATAGTATATAGAAATACAACATATTTTGATAAATTGACTTTGTATCTTGCAACCTTGCTAAAGTGTGTGCAATTCTCCTTACCATAGGGTTACTCCCTTATTTGTGAAGCTAAGAATTTTTATTTTCACACTGCAGTACAATAAAGAAACTAAAATATTAAAAGTAAATTTGTTAAAATGTCAGTTCTCCCAGAACTGATCTATAGATTCTACAAGACAATTCCAAACAAAATCCCAAAAGGATTTTTTAAATAGAAACTGACAATTGGGGGCTTGAAATTTGCAGATACTAACTACTATATATAAAATAGATAAACAACAAGTGTATACTGGATAGCACAGGGATCTATATTCAATATCTTGCAGTAACCTATAATGAAAAAAAATATGGAAATGGATATGTATATGTATATGTATGACTGAAACATTACAATGTACACCAGAAATTGACAAAACATTGTAAACTGACTGTATTTCAATAAAAAAGAAGAAACTGACAGGTTCATTCTAAAATTTTTATGGAAAAGCAAATAAACCAAAAGAACCAAAACAATTTTGAAAAAGAAAAGCAAAGTTAGAGTACTCACAGTATCTGGTTTCCTGTCTTACTTTAAAGCTAAAGTAATTGAGTCAGAGTGGGTGTTAGTGAACACATACATATAGATCAATAAAGTGAAACAGGCAGTCTAGAAATAGACCCACTCAAAGATGGTCAATTGATTTTCAACCAAGGACAAAGACAATTCAATGAGAAAAGGATAATTGTTTCTACAAAGGGTGCCATAACAACTGGACATTCACAAACAAAAAAATGTACACACATACAAAAATGAACCTTGATCATAACTTACAATATACAAAAATTAACTCAAAATGGATCAAAGACTAAATATAAACTCAAAAACTATAAAACTTCTAGAGGAAAACACTGAAAAAAATATAAACGAAGAAAAATCTTTATGAACTTGGGTTAGGCAAAGAGTTCTTAGGATACCAAAAGTACAATCCATAAAAGAAAATATTGAAAATTGGACTTTATAAAAATTTAGAACTACTGCTCTTTGAAAAATATTGTTAATAGAATGAAAAGACAAGTCACAAACTGTGAGAAATTATTTGTAATTCATGTACCTGACCAAGGATATGTGCAAAGAATATATAAAGACCTTTCAAAACTCAATAGTAAGAATACAGACAACCCAATAAAAACATGCAAAAGATTTGGACATTTCACCAAACAAGATATACAGATGGCAAATAAATACACACAAAAAAATGCTTAACACTATTAGTCACTAGGAAAATGCAAGTTAAAATCATGAGATACTACTACCTATGAGAATGGTTAAATTTTTAACACTGACAATACCAAGTACTAACAAGGACGCTGGTAAAAATGTAAGATGGCATAGCCACTCTGGAAAACAACTTGACAGTTTCTTATAAAGTTAAACACACACTTATCATACAACCCATTAATCCCACCCCTAGGCATTTATATATCCAAGTGATATGTTCACACACAACCTGTGAACCCTTATAGAAGCATTACAGGAGTATTTGCAACTGCCCAAAGTGCAATTAACTCAAATGTCCTTCAGCTGGGGAATGGAGACACTGCAGTACATCCATACAACAGAAGGGCAGTCAGCAATGAGAAGGGACAAATGATGGATACATACAACATGGATGATTCTCAAATGCATTATGCTTAATTAAAGAAGGCATATTCAAAAAGCTACATACCCTACAATCCCACTGATAATGACATTCTGGAAAAGGCAAATGTACAGGGACAGAAAACAATTCAGTGGTTGCTGGGGCTGGGGGTTAGGAAGACAGGCTGACTAGAAAGGGGCAGCACAAGGGAATTTGGGGGTGATGACACTTCTGTATTTTGATTATAGTAGTGGTTACATGACTGTATGTAACAGGTGAAATTTGAAGAACTGTTTACTAAAAAGGGTAAATTTTACTTATGTAAATTACACCTTAATTTTAAATTGAAAAAAGTGAAACATGTATTCAATATATTTCAAAATATATTTAAATTATTTGATGCTAACCAAAGTTTCTTTTTTAAAAAAGTGTAAAAATGAATAAAAATTGCTTAGATCTAAGTGTCCTCTCACCTTCTGATACATCCTATGAATCGTGGCCCCATCTGAAAAAGGTATGAATTTAATGTACAAACTGAAATTACATTCTTTGCCAAAAAAGTGTGATTGTTATAAATTGACATGAGAAGAAATTGCTAACAGCTAGGAAAGGAGAAAAACAGTACATTTTGTAATCTTTGTATCTTTAAAACTCATTGACAAAATTGGAACAAGAATAAATTTTGGATTACAATGTGGATTTGCATAATTGAAACATTATCTATTAACATAAAACAGATATCAAATGTCACAAAAAATGAAATTTTTCTTTCATTAAAAAAAACCCCTACATTTTATAGGGGGAAAAAAAGCAAAGAAATGAGTAGAACTGGAAATAGAAGTTGGGTCAGGTTACAAACTGTCTGTGTGTTCTTCAGATCTCTTCTTCCATCTTCCAGCTCATTTGCACCTCTTTCAAAAAGTTTACCCAAGACTACTTTCTCCCCCCCAAAACCCTGGCCCCATAGGATAGAGATGGTTTATCTCTTTCTGAAATCCTCTCATACTTTCACAGTCCCTCTTCTTGGATCTTTTCCTAATAATAATACTGACTGAATTTACTGTGTGTCAAGAATTGTGCTAAACACTGTACCTGCATTACCTCGTTTAATATTCATAGAACACCACAAGGTAGATGCTGTTATTACCCATTTTATAGATGAAGAAACTGAGGCACAAAAGGGTTCCACTATTTGCCAAAGTCACACGGCTAATAGTGGTGGACCAGAATTTCATCCCAGGTAGTTTAAATCCAGAGCCCATTCTCTGAATCACTACACAGAAAGATTAAGTCATTCATCCAACATTTATGAGGACTAAGCACTAACCCTCACACTAAGGATAGACACAAGAATAAGACAAAGTCCTACTCTCCCCTGAAGAAGCTCTGGTCTAGTTGGGCGAGACCAATACAAAGCAGTGCAATAGACTGGTTATACCAAAAGTGTGTTTTGGGAATGACAGTAGAGTGACAGGGAGAGTTTCTCAGGATTGTCTGCGTCTGTCACAACAGTGTGAGACTGTCCCATATTTCAGTCATGCCTGTATTCCCCCATAATTCCTAGCAGGCTCTGAACAGACATTTGTTGAATGAACAGCTAACGTCTCCTCAACTTTTGTTGTGCCTGTACCTGCTGCTACTCTAAAACCAACTCGCAAAGCCGTGACAAGAGGCCAAAACTACATATATCTTGCTGTTGATCATATCCTTAATAACATTCATTCATCCAATAAATACGTATTGACGGCCAACTATGACCAGCCACCGTTTTCGGTAAAGACGGTACTCTCCCAGAAGCTATATTCGAGTGGATGAAACAATTAAACAAGTACCTAACTTCCTCCCCACCCAAAAAACTACACGATATCACTTCAGATAATTTTAAGTGCGATGAAGAAAACAAAATGAGAGAATATGATAAACAGGGACTATGAGTTGTTAATTTGGATTGGGAAGACCGGGCTGTGAAGATGGCATTTAAACTGGTGCGTGTTGGTTAAAAAACATCTTTATTTTGCTTTTATTTTTAGAGGAAAAAGGCAACGCTAAAAATTAAAATCTAAAATCCAGAGTCAGAACTAACAGAATTCTCTCTGTCATTGACAAAGAATTGCAAAAATATTTTTCTCCAAAATTTAATCCTAACTCAATTATTATAGAAATAGAATGCTGTTCACACATTCACTAATTTTATGTAAAATTGGTTTGGTTTTATTTTTGTAAACAGCATCTTTGCTTTATTTCAGAAAACAAATTTTGGCCATATTGTCTGTTGATTTTTTTTTTTAACCTTGATATTTGCTTCTTAAAAAAAGCAGGTGGGACTACCTGCATGAAGAAGGGTCAGAGTAAAAGATACAAAAACTTGATTTCTGTAACACTTAGGGATTTAAAAAAAAAACCTTATTCAAATATAACATTTAAAAGAATCTAACAAATAACATAACATTCCATATTTCACAAGCCTTCAAAAAGGGGGTTGGAAGGAAATGGTATGTCTAGAACAATGAATAAAGTTATTTTTTTACTAGTGTTGCAAGGAAATATACACAGGATTTTTAAAAATTAATTAACACTTATTTTGGCAAGTCATTTAACTGCCCGGAGCCTCCATTTCTTTCCCATGGGTAAAATGAAGGTGTCGATATTAGAAGATCCTTATGGGTCCTTCCGGCCCTAAACGCTTTGATTCGCCTTTAAAAACAGAGTACGTGATTCACAACATTTACTGCATGGGGAAGGCAAGTGTTATAGTGGGTACTTTTTAAAAACTTGCTCATTTGGGGCTCAGTTTTTATAACAATTTTATTTTGATGTAGTAAGTCAGATAAGGTTGTACAAGTGGGAATATTTTCTATGTATCAAAGAAGAGAATAAGGAAGAAGAAACAATTGTGATGCTCACAAGGAACATTATAGAGTCAAAAAACATTTGACTGCCAGAGAGAGGGCGAGAGAGCGGAAGCGCTCTAATTGGAGAGAATCATTGGAAAGGAAACTGTAATTTCCACCATTTTTATTCTATTTCTTTTCTTATCCTCCCCTACAGAGAAAACCTCAGTTCTAGTTTTCTCTCAATTTCAAAAGAGGTAGCAAAAGCCACAGCAATCCACTCACTTATGTTAAAGTAACAACCAAAATATTGAAGAAGCACTATTTGTCTACACATATCACCAATCTTATTTGGCACTGGGAACGCCGTTTTCCATATATTACCACCGTCAGTTCTCACTCTGCTGCAACCTACACTCTCCACCACTCATTTTTAAAAATCCATTTAACGCTGAGCCTTTCATCCAAATCCATGAACAATCCTTTCCTCCCTGCAACAGTGTTTTGAACTGCCCGAAACCAACCACCGGCTGAGTCCTGCGAACCGGGAGACAGATTGCAGACTGCGGTGCTGGGCAGGGCCACTCCTCCCTCTGTACACTAAAGCTTTCCAGGTCTCCCGGGTGATTTAAGACGGTTCAGGATCCTGATAAGACCCCGCCCTGGAAGTCAAGACCCTGGATAGGGAGGAGGAATAAGGCGGCCTCAGCCCAGCAGAGTCAAGCCTTCGGAAAACAGGCTTCTCCTCTCCAGGTGCCAGGAGTGGCCCAGGCTGGGCGAGCGGCGCGTCTGAGCCAGCGCGCGCGGAGACGCTCCCAGGTGGGTCTCTGCAGCCGGGGACCGCGGCTCCGGCTCCCGGGAGGGAGGGGGAAGGGGGAGGAAGGAGGAGGAGGACGCAGGCCGGGATCTCGCTCGTCACGACTCACGAAGGAGGGTGGGAAAGAGGGAGGGACTGGAGACAGAAAAAGGAGTGGAATCAGGGAGCTTAGGGAATAAAGAAGGCGAGGAAAGGGAGAAGGGATACGGGGGGAAGGTAATGGGAGTGAAGAATGGGGGTGCAGGGGAGAGTAGTGTGCCGCAGGGGGTAAGGCGAGGTGAAGGGGAACGGATAGGGTGCTAGGGTGAAGAAGGAGGGATGGAGCATGGGGGTGGAGGAAAATGGAAGTAAAGAGGGAAGAGACGGATGGGGCGAAGAGGGGAGAGGTGGGGGAACAGAGAGGAATGCGGGAAAGAGCGGGGGAAGAAGGGAAGAGGGCGCGGGCCGCAGGAGGCCGGGAGGGACTTCTCTCCGAGGAGGGCGGCGCCGGAATAACGGGACCCTCCCAGCCGGGAGCCCCCGGCCAGGCGGGGCGAGCGGCCAGCGCGGAGGCCGGGACGCTACCGGCAGGTACGGTGCCCGGCTTCTCCCAGCAACCGTAGCCACCGCCTGCAGGGAGGACACTGACTCCACTTACTCTCTCCGACCACCGCTTTGAGGCCAATGGGGGCCATCGCGCTGCTCGAGTCTCCGGGCTCCGCGCCTCCTCACGCGACGCCCGCGGACACCACCGCCTCCCCGGGTCGGCGCGCTCTGCTGGCTGCAGCCCGCCGCCCCGCAGCCGCGCTCGGGATCGACTGACGCGCGGACTCGGCACGGGGGCGCGGCGCCAGCCAGAGCGAGGCTGACGACCCGCCGGCGCGCGCGCGGGGGCGGGGCCGGGCGGGGGCGGGACCTCGCGCCTGCCGACAGCGTCACCCGCGCGCCTCCGCCAATAGCACTGCGGCCCGGTGGCTCGGCCCCGCCCGCCGAGATGCGGCTGGACGCTAGGCGGTCCCTGGCTGGCGCGAGAGCCGCTCCCTCCTCCTCACCTCACGCGCCGCGCGCGCCCGGGCAACCGCGCGCTCCCGGGACTCTGGGTCTTAAGGTCCCATCAGATGCCTCCCCATCTGAATCCCTGGCCAAAGGTTACCGACACGTTCCATCTTTCTGAAACCCTGCTATGGACCTGTCTTTCCTGTTTCTGAGAGCCTTCCATTTTCCCCTGCCCACAGAAGGAACTCAGAGGCTAAATCCCTTAGTAGTACCCAGTCCCAGCCGCAACATTACGTGAGGTTAATTGACACCATCTCTATCTCTCCGGATACCCATATCCATAAATCTACCATTCACAGAGTTCTTGTGTCAAGCTCCATGCTTTACATGCATCATCATATTAAATCCTCACAATAATTGGACATTGTTTTTAATCTCCATTTTCAGGTGAAAAAAAATAGGCTCAGGAATTGAGCATGAGACTTGCTCTCAGGTTGTGTATCACATCAGCATATGTTTATTGTTCTCCCACTACTGTATGTCAGCTGCTGTTCTAGGTATTGGAGCTCCGGCCACTTAAAAGGCAGACACCGATCCTAGTCTTTGGGCAACCAAGTCCGGAAATATCTAGGTCCCAAATCTAACAGGAATATGCTGTGGGACGACTCTGGTCTCAGTATCTTCTTCCTGGAATCCACATTTACCAAAGTGGTCCTAGGTCAGAGTTTTTCTGGATTTTGTTGACGAGGGAGACTGCTTTTAAAATATGAAACAGGGCTTCCCTCTGGCTTCAGAGAAAAATGAGTTGAGCCAATTAAAAGTAAAAATGGATGGGAGAGCTAATAGTCATAAAATCAATAAATACTCTTTACATTTTTGGAACAGCTCTGTGAGCTAGGTCCTTTTCTTAACATTACTAAGAAATATAATATTTTACAGATGAGGAAATTGAGATTCAGAATCTAAATTCTGAACCATTATTTTATACCAGAAACAACTAAAGACGTTGAGGCCTAAAGAAGGAATTTCCCAAGGTCACACAGTGAACACTGGCAGAGCCAGGACAAGAGGCTACATGTCCTACCTAGTTCAGCCACCAGCCCCAGGGCACAAAGACTTGGCCATTTTCTCACCCTCACCTCAGTCTACCCCAACAGAAACTTCATACGGCTTCACAGAGAGGGAGAGTGTTTATCTGCCATCTCTTCATGTCTGGGCTCCTCCTTTACCCAAGGAAGGTACCGATAGCCTTGGGTTGCATTTGGAGAAGAAAGAGATAGTTTGTAAATGTGAGGAAACCTAGGACACATTTGTAATGTCACATGCTCCCTCCTTGACCCTCTGGCACATGTCAAAGGAGCCAGTATTCTAGCTGAGGAGATGGACAGGAATCAAACAGTCACACACAGCATTGAGTTGTTGTTCTAATAAGTGCTGAAGCAGAAGGATAGAGGGCTGCGAGAGCAAATGACAGAGCACCTGACACAGTGGACCAGGTGGGGTGCAGTCAGGGCAGGCTTCCTAGGATGAGTAAAAGGTAGCAAGAGGGGACTGGGAGAGTGTCCTAGGCAGATATACAGAAGGAGCAAAGACCAAGTGCCAGAAAGGAGTTTGACTTTTCCAGGACAGAGAGGGGCCAGTGTGACAAGAAGGGAGAGATTCTGAGGGACGGGGTGGGAAGGAAAGCCCCTAAGGGCAGTCCTTGCTGCAGAGCTCTAGGACTTTTAAGTGGCCTAGAATCTGCCTGGAGACCTAAGGTCACAGAAAATAAAACATAGCAGCTCCTTCTTTCTGCAGAAGGAAGGACAAAAAAAGATTCTTCCTTGCAGATGCATACCTGAGATGTTTACTAGGGATGGCAAAAATCAGAACAGATGTTATTTTAAGTAGGATGGTTGAAAAAGCGAGTAGGGTGACAGACTGTGAACTCACTCAGGAACCCCTGACTCCAGAATGTCAGATTGGAATCTATCTGGATGTGAAATGCAAGATCTGCTTCAAGACCTCTTGAAATCTGTAAGCCTTGATTTCTCTACCTGTGAAACAGGGACAATAAAATTTCCAGGCTTCTCTAAAAGAGTGCCTCTGAGGAGCCAGGAAGATGACCTACACGATAGGATAAAATCTTCCCTCAGTCACCTCACAGTATTATCTCTGCTCTGTATTCTTTATTTGCACATACGATTGATAACACGCCAGGCACCACGCAAACGGCTCATGAATTTTCATCGAATTCTCACTACAACCCCACTAGCTCTGTGCTATTATTATTCCATCTTCCTGGGGCGCAGGGAGGTCAAGTAATTTGCACAAGGTCACAAGGCTCTAAGTGCCGACCAGGGACTTTAGCTTCGACTTTCTGATGCCCAAGGGAAGATGTCCAGCGCCCAGGCGCTGGCCCAGTGCCCAGACCTAAGGACAGGTTTGGCTGTGTGGACTACCTGCTGGGGAGTATCAGCAAAGGGAAGCAGAACCTCCTGGGAGTTGGGACTCAGGCAGGTCCACCACCCCGCATCCCAGCCCAGCCCGAGGTTTGGGCGGGGTTGCAGCCGCAGGATGCGCTGGGTTGCTCCGCGGCCCCGCCTGCCCCGCGGGCAGGTGCGCCTGCAGCTGCGCATGCGTGGCCTGCAGCTTCTGCAGAGCCCGGGTGCCAGCCAGGCGTTGGGGGCGGGAAGAGTCCTGTGATTTACGCAAGGGTCACGTGACAGCGGGGAGCCTGCCTGCGGCTTGGGTACTGCACCAGGAGTCAGGCAGGTGGGCAGACAGATGCGGAGTGGAGAGGGGAGATGCTGGGGGGAGGGTCGGGTCAGGGACTAGAGACAGGCAGCAGCATGGAGGGGCCGAGAACGGGGAGAGGGCCGGACGACCCAGCATAAGCAATGGGGTGGACCAGAGAAGGACTAAAGCAACCCAGTGCAGTTGCCTCCACCAGACTTACTGATACCGCGGACTGACCGGCTTGGGTCCCCGCCACACTGAGGCCTGTGGGAGAGCCCTGGGTCCAGAGTCTGGGCCTCTCCTCCGACAGTCTCAGGCTTGCACCTACCTCCCTTCTGTTTTTAAGCTGCATTATCAGCAGCAGCTGCATTTTTCTGTGTTCACCCCACCCTCTCCTCCTGGCCTCTGGGCCTTTAGATTTTGGGGCATTCTTTTAGAAGTAGTTTCTAAAGAATTCAACAAGATAATATTTGTAAGATTCTTTACCTAGTGCTGGGACTCTATTAAGGACCCAATAAATGTTAGCTATTAATAGCATTAATTACAACTTGAGTCAGAGTAAATCAGTTCTGAATACGGTTATGGAGAGTTCAGTTGCTATCCTGCCTTTTTTGCTGCTGAAGTTCATTGGCAGAGAATGAAGTAATTGACTCCAACACAGCCACCCACCGTCCGCACACCTACAAAGAACAGCTGGGCCTGGAGTGCTTGAGTTTGGTACATCCTTGCCCAGAAGAGTGAGTTAACAGTTTTTTTGTGTTTGAGGTTAGAATAGTTATCCAAAAGGCTTCGTTTTCTAAAGCCTAGGCGGGGGTCTCAAATTCAAAGGACTGGAGGGGTGAGGCAGACGTGAGTGATACCACAGATGTGGTCAATGGCAAAGCATACACCTGGCCCCGGGAGAGCAGTCCTTACTCAGCTCCAACCGCTGGTTTCCATGCAGTGACCAAGGATCTTGATTGCAGAAATTTCACATCTCCCAATAAGTTTGTGTTGTAATGAATTTTTTTTAATTTAATAATATGACACTGACTAAACAAAACACATCTGAAGGCCACATCCATCCCCCAGGCTCCCTGCATGCAAACTCTGGGGAGCTAATACCTCTTTCCTAAGGGGGAGGTTAGAGTCCCCTAAGCAGCAAGTGCTGAGAGGCACTGACTTCTCCCCCATGCACATAGTCTCCTAGTGGTCAGGACTTTGGACAGGGGTAGTGGTGGGGTGAATGCCTGTGTACTAAGCACCAGGACTCCCCCCCACCCCCACCCCCTGCCCTGCAACTTTGACAGCCAGGAATAAGTACCTCGGCTCAGCCTGGCTCCAGACAGCAGATTAGGGCCAATCACTTTTGAATGGACCGGTGAGCATTGTGGTGGAAGCCTCTGAGGACAGCTGTGTGGACTGCTCAGTTTTGCCTGGACTGTGAAAGTCCCACAGTCCAGGTCCAGTCCAGGAACAAGGAGAGAGCCACACACAAATGCCTCACAGATGAAGTCTCAGTGAGGGCTTAAAGCAAGTTTAATTCAATTTGGAAAAATAAAGAAATATGACATTTTTTACACCTTGGGTATCAGAGAATAATTCATGCCTTTTACACAATTATATTAAATTGCCGTGATATTCCAGAGGAAGAAGTTTTCATTCCAACAGGAGAAGTAATTTGGTTTAGATGTGGTTTGTTTTTGGCCAATGGGGCCAAAAAAACTTCATGGAAGAGGTGACATTTGAGTTGAGCCTGGAGGCTGAGGAGAGGGAAGATCAAATCCAACCAAAGGAAAGAGCCTAGGCCCATGGTTCCTGGAGTGCCACAGCAAACAGGAGCACAGTGGGATGTTTTAAAGTTCGGAGAGGAACACAGTGGTGCTTATCATCTGCTGGACACTGTGAAAACTACTAGCCGGAAATAGTTCACAGTTTCAATATTAAACTCTACTAAGTTCCTTTCTGTGATGGTATATCTTTGTGAAGCTGAGTTTTCAGCAACTGATGTGGTAAGAAGCAAATAACTCATGAAAATCAATGTGGAACAAGAGATGAGAGTGTCGATGTTTGATGCGATTGATTCCAAGGTCTGAGAAGGTTCACATATCTTATTAGTAAGGAATGATGGTTATTTAAAAATTATATTAAAATTTTTTTCTTTCAAACTATGAGTACTGGATTTTTTCAAATGGTGACTAAGCCGTTGGGATATAACAGAAATTGTTTGGTCTTGACCACTTTGTAAACGGAGCTATTACGTTTTTCTTTTGGTCTGGGATGGTATGAAAAAATTACTGCGCCTCAAAGGCTGCCATGTTTGGGAACCTCTGGCATAGGCAAAGTGTGGAGGCATTTATTAATTCAGTAGTATTTACTGAGCACCTACTATGTGCCAGGAACTATCCTAGGCATTGCAGATACAGCAATAAACATACGAGAAGCTCCCTGTGGATTTGAAGCTGACATTCTATAGGGGGAAACGCATTCTAAATAATATATAGCCTGTTAAAAAATGATAAATGCTATGATAAAAGAGTAGGGTGATCAGGATTAAGCTTAGGCGGTGTGGAAGGAGATTGCATTTTAAAGGGAAAATGCAGGCTAGGCTTCATTGAGAAACTGTTGGGTATGAATTCAAAGTCAGGAGTCATATTTGGGCATCCCCATCAGCACATACAATGTGGATGATGCCAGGAAGAGTGACTCAGATGACCCAGGGGGTTAGTGACTGGTCCTGTGAAGGACACTGGGAAACAGTCCAGTTTAAGGCTGAGCAAAGGGAGTGGAGACCAGAAGGAGCCAGAAGGGAAATGGCCAGAGAGGTACAGGGTGAGCCAGGAGTGCAGAAAGATGGAGTCGTTAACAGCATCTCATGCCCCAGGGCTCTGATAAAAAATGAAAAGCATTGGTGTGTGCACCTGTTAGAGGTCACTGGTGACCAGGGCAAAAGTCAGAGGGAAGACAGGTAAGGATTGAGATGAAGGAGGCTGTCTGCCAAACTTCTCAAAAAAGTGTGGATTTTCTTTTCTGCAAGAAAGACGAAAAAAGGAAATGGCTGTATAAACCATAAGGGATCAGAATCAAGGGAATTTTTTGAATAGGGGGGCATCTCTCATTTTAAAATGAAACCTTTAAAAAACACAGAAAAGTAATGAAGCAAATTCTCCTGTCCTCCTTCCCCAAGAATAAAGAACAGTTAATGTTTTGCTTCAGAATTTTATTTTAGAAAAATAGATCTGGTTATATCAAGTGGATGTTTTTCCTCCTGAAACCCCACTAAAATAGTAGCAGGGGAATTATAAAAAGTTTAAATCTACCAGGACACAAAGAACAGAAAGAGAGGCAATGGGAGATGAGAGAGTGACAAAACTTTGGAAGATGAGCGGCATGTAGTTGAGGGTTAATGACTGAGTAGAGAAGAGAAACTGGACATATGAACCTCCAGGAGACCAGCCACTCAACCACAGAATCTTGGGAAAATTCAAGAATCATTGATACTAGGTACTCTCAAAGGTGGGAGTGAAAGTTGGGGCCGAAAACAAAAGATTGGTAAAGAAAAGGTGGAGTCAAACCACCAGATCCCCTCCCTCACCCTGCACAGTTAGGGACTACCCCTCCCCTAGTAATGACAAAGGTGATGGTGAAGATGAGGGTGATGACAGATAGCATATAAGGGGCGTACTATGTGCCAAGCACTATCCGAGTTCTTCACATATATCCATTCATTTAACCCTATTAGTCACCTATGAGGTATTTACTGTTATCATCTCCATTTTACAGATGATGAAACTGAGCCATTTGTCCAAGATCACACAGCCAATAAGTGACAGGGCCAGGATTCAAATCCTGGCATGTGAGAGGTAAGGATGGACAGTAGTCTTGTGTTTGGACTTCATTTGTCTCCCCATGAGAAGCCAGGAGCGGGGCTGAAACAGTTGTTTAGATCAGAGATAGTGGAGTCCTAGCCTAGAGGCAGGGATGGGAGGGGGTGAACATAACTAAGATGAGTAAAAATAACCCCTCCCACTTCCTGGGCACCCTGATGTGCCCAATACTTTGTGCATGGTATCTCATTTAATTCCCTCCAAAACCCTATGGAGTAGGTATGATCATTTATATCTATCTTACAGATGAGGAAACGGAGACATGACACATCCTGGGGCACATAGTCAACTTCTGGGCAAACTAGGATTTGACCTTGGTATGTCTGAGCCCAAAACCTAAATTCTTAACCACAGAGCTCTGTTGCATCTCTAGATTCTAGAGCCTTTTGGAGCCAGGCACAAAATTATACACTGTGAGTCCAAGCACGTGAAGTTTCAGAAACAGCCTAATCTATGACAGTAGAAATCACGAAAACTATCTCTTGGGTGTGGAGAGCAAGGAGTATTGACTGGGAAGAGAGACGTGGGAACCCCTGCGGCTCTGCAAGTGTTCTGTGTCTTGATCCGGGTGGTAGTAACATGAGTGTATATTTATGTAAAAATTCGCAGAGCTGCTCACTGAATTACGCACTTTATTGGGTGTATATTACACTTTATTTTTTTTTTAAAAAAGGGCTTCCTTAGAAGATGTGCATTTTGAAATGAAGCTGGAAACCATTTTGGATGATTATTATAATCATATATAAAATGCTTATCATATATTGGGCATGCTACTTATTGAGTGCTTTTGATATGTCAGATGCTGCTAGGTGCTTTACATATTATTTTATTTTATTTAATCTTTACAGTGGTCCTGAGGAGATAAATATCCTGCCCATTTTACAGATGATAAAACTGAGGTTTCAAGAATGCAGTGACTTGCCTGGGTCACCAGGAAGTGGCCTAGTCAGTCCAGGTTTGTCTTGTCAATGCAAATTCAATTAACAATCAAGAAAGAAAAGAGAATTTTCTTTGAGCCAAACTGAGGATTATAACCCAGGAGACAGACTCTCAGGAGCTCTGAGAACTGTTCCACCTATTAGAAATCAAAGGCACAGTCATATACATTTTCAACACAAAGGATTGTACATCAAAATGACATACTGACATATTACATAAAGTTCACCAAAGACACATAGTCCAGGTAAGCACAAACAAAGCAAGCAGTAAGTCACCATGACCCCCTTACAGAGTTGGGAAAGAATGCTAATCTTTTAAGAGGTTACATTGCTGGTGTCAGAAGAAAGGGAAAAAAAATACATCTTTATGGTTGAGTAGGCACTCCGATTTTTAAGGAATTCTGGTTAATGTACAACCCAAATGCACATTGCACACTAAAGTAGGAAGGAGGAGGAGAGAAAGTATTTTATGTTTAAAATTTCTTGTCCTGCCTTAAAATGTAAGTTTTATTTCATCAGTCTGACCCCCAAGTCCATGCTTATGGCACCACCTGCTCCCACCTCCCTGGCTCCATGGAGCTGGTGGGACTTGGCTTACAGAGGATGAGGGAGGAGAGACCAGAGATAGTTCTGAGCAAAGTTGGAGGGCACATGGCCCCTTGCAAGGCTCTGTAACTAATTTTGTTTCTGTAATTTTGTTTTATTATTCTTAAAGCGCACCTCCCACCCTGATTTGTTAAAACTTCAGTCTCCTGGCTCAGAGTGTGGCTGGGAGGATGGTTGCCCCATCATTAGATTGCAGAGTATCACTTAGTAATACCTTAACCGCCATCCCAGCTCATAACAAGGTGCCTAGGGTCCTCATCAGACATACCCTCACCCCAGCACCAGTGTCTTGTAAAGCAGACCCTGAAAAGCTCTCAGTAGCCTGAGAAAAGCAGGGATGTCTGCCCCTCCCAGTGCAAATTAAACACAGGCTGTCTTTCTGGACCCCCAGCTTCCTACCTCTTCTCCATGCCCCTCCTCTCTCCCTCCTTCTCCCTTTTTTTTTTTTTTTTTGTCTACTATCTTCCCACCTGGCTTTTCCCCACTCACCCCTCTCCTTAACAACAGCTGACTTCCCCCCTTACCCCATGAAGAGTCAGGGCCAAGAGCCTTCCCCACCCTGGTACCGACCAAGCAGGACTCTGCTTTGGGGGAGCCAGGATTCCAGCGCTCGGCATGTGGTCCTGCCTCACTGGGTCCCCAGACAGTCACTTCTTCCTCTGGACATCAGTTTCCCCACTTCCCATTTATGCATAACCTGGGTCCTGGGCTGCTTGTCTTAAATCACACCGGGTATCTCTTACTCTCTCTGAGTCAGGAAGCAGGTAGACAAGGCGGTCCACCTTGGGGACCAGACTCCCTCTTCACCACCTGCCCACCCTAGAGGTATCTTAAGTGCCCGTCACTGGGCAGGCTGGTGAGGCAGGCTTTGGTCCTGGATCTGATTGTCCAGAGGCTCCGGATTCACTGCCCAGACCTTCAGAGCATCCCCATGTGGAATCCCTAGTGGGGTCCTCTTCACCCCCAAGTCTTTCCTGCCCTCCCTTCCAGGCTGTGACCCTCCCCCAGCTGTTGCTAAGCCCCTCCTTAAATGCATCACAGCCATGCCCTGGTTGAGCAGATGTTTAATGTACAAAACAAAAATAGTGATTATTTTGTTGAATGGATCCCCAGAAATCTGAAGTCATCTGTTTGGGACATCCCACCCTGGGGCCTAAAAATGCCTGCTGCCTTCCTTGGCAAAAGCACAGCAGCCCAAGAGCTGTTCAAGTATATTTATAAGCAGTTCTCTGCCCTGTTTCACTGAAAGGCCGCGAACACCCCCTACGCCCCCAAGCCTCCTGCTGCTGGGGCCTCGCGGAGGAGGAGAGGAGGGAGAACTTTGCATCCTGGGTTGCAGCTTGCTTTTTTCCCCTTGGCATTTTCTTTGATGCTAAAAATCTATTTTTCATTAAAAAAAAATCAAAGAAATGTCTTTTACTTACTCTGAAGATGAATCTACTGCCACTGCACTCTTTCTCTGAGATCAATTTCTCACCATCCCACTACCCCTATTGCTGACCCAACTTTTGAACTTCATCCGGCTAAAAGGGCGCCTGTCTCCTTCCTTGAGAAGCAAGATCAAATCCTCTGCCATTGCTCTGCCCATCATGGCTCCTAATTCCTGCATTTTCCCCTCTGACTGCTGTAGGGAAATCCTGGAATGACGTAACTGGACTCTAGTGGGGTTGGGTTTTGTGTATTTTTTAAAAATTGTTATTTATTTATGTATAGATTTTTTTTAGTGGAGGTACTGGGGATTGAACCCAGGACCTCGTGCATGCTTAGCATGTACTCTGCCACTTGAGCTATATACCCTCCCTGCTGTGTATTTTTTCCTTCACTTCTTATTACCCAAGTATTACAGTACACTTTTATTGTCAAAAGTGTCTCTGTAAGGAAGTGAATTCTTCATACTAAAACTGTCTGGGACACAGTTAAAGTTATGCTAAGATGAAAACTGACAGCCTTAAATGCTTTTATTGTTAATAAAAGACCAAAAATAAATGAATCAAATATTTTACCTAAGAAATTTTTAAAAATAGCAATAAAGTAAAAGACAGAAGCGGGGAGGAGGGAGGGTAAAGATCAGTGGTAGTGTGCATGCTTAGCATGCATGAGGCCCTGGGCTCAACCCCCAGTACCAACAATAAATAAATAAATAAATTTTTAAAAAGAAGAAAAAGGGGAGAAAAAGATGAAAGCTGACAGAAATAAAATAGGAAAAATTACTGAAAGGACAAATGAAATTTGTTTGGAAATGCAAATAAAATGAGAAAAATCTTAATAAAGGCAAGTCAAAGCAAAGACAGAGAGCAAAGGTATGCAACATTAGGAATGAGAAAGGCAGTATAAACAGATAAGGATATTATTAAAGTAATCATTTAAAATATTATGGTAATAAACTAAAATAACAAAAGGAAATATGCTTTTTCAGCAAAATACGAACTATGAAAATCGACCTAAGAAGTAGAAAAATTTAACAGACTAAGAACCATGGAAGAGATTAGAAAGATAACCAAGGAGATTGCATTCTGATGGAAAAATTTTTCACATATTGAGGTGTGGGGACATAATTTTGGCTATTACATGGTTCAGCCTGAACTTTGTGTGAACTCAAACAGCTTGATTCAAGATCTATCAAACACATACAGCACATCTACTTCAATCTTTAAGGTAAAGAATGTCTGTTTCAAAGATAAAGATAAATAACTCTCTTCCCACGACATTCATGCTAACACTCCCTCAAAGATAAGGTTCCCTTCCCAGACACCAGGGTCCTGCTGTTTCACTGTGTTACATACTAAATCTGTCTCTTTTGAAACCTTGAAGGAATGTAGTCCTGTCAATCTGATGTATGTTCTTTGTTCTGGTAAGGTAGGAGACTGTGCCGAAAATCACCCTTCAACAGAGCAGTCATTCCTCAGAGTTACTGAGAGGATCCTTCTGGGCTAGCATCCTCCATTTGGCTTGAATCAGACTCTTTTTTCTTTATTATAGATTGATTATTTCTGTCAACACTGCTAGACTTATGCTGCAGGATATCAGAGAAACCCACCTGTGATCACCTGGAGTCTTACTTTGGACCGGCGCTTGGTACCGAGCACAACTCCCTTGAGCCCCCTGCTTCACAGCATCTTTCAGATATTTGGGTGAGTTTTTCCTGGTATCTGGACCTCATTCCAAATGGTCTTGAGTTTTATCTGAGCTTTGAAAATGTTAAGACCTGGAGCCTTAAGAGGGTACTGGTACATTTCCTGGGTGGAAGGGACCGTGGGGAAATTTCCAAGCCGGGGAACTGAGGGGAAGTTCCTGGGCAGAGAAAGCCTAGAAGGAATTTTGGAGTGAGCTATTGGCCTTTCTTCTTCTTCTTTTTTTTTTTAACTTTTTTTTATTATTACTTTTTAAAAATTGAAGTATAATCAGTTTACAATATTGTATCAATTTCTGGTGTACAGCATAATGTTTCAATCATATATATACATACATATATTTGTTTTCATATTCTATTTCATTATAGGTTACTACAAGATATTAAATATAGTTCCCTGTGCTATACAGTAGAAACTTTTGTTTATCTTTTTTATATATAGTAGTTAGTATCTGCAAATCGTGAACTCCCAATTTATCCCTTCCCATCCCCTTTACCTGCTGGTGACCATAAGTTTGTTCTCTATGTCTGTGAGCCTGTTTCTGTTTTGCACATAAGTTCATTTGTGTCCTTTTTTTTTTTAGATTCCACATATAAATGATATCATATGGTTTTTTTCTTTCTCTTTCTGGCTTACTTCACTTAGAATGACAATCTCCAGGTCCATCCATGTTGCTGCAAATGGCATTATTTTATTCTTTTTTGTGGCTGAGTAGTATTCCATTATATGTATGTATGTGTGTGTGTGTGTGTGTGTATTTATCACATCTTTATCCAGTCATCTGTCAATGGACATTTAGATAGTTTTTGTATCTTGGCTATTTTAAGTAGTGCTGCTGTGAATACTGGGGTGCATGTGTCTTTTTGAATTAGAGTTTTCTCCAGATACATGCACAGGAGTGGGACTGCTGGATCATATGGTAAGTCTATTTTTAGTTTTTTAAGGAACCTCCATACTATCCTACATAGTGGCTGCACCAATTTACATTCCTACCAACAGTGTAGGAGGGTTCCCTTTTCTCCACACCCTTTCCAGCATTTATTACTTGTAGACTTTTTAATGATGGCCATTCTGACTGATGTGAGGTGATACCTCCTTTTGATTTGCAGTTCTCTAATGATTAGTGATGTTGAGCATATTTTCATGTGCCTGTTGGCCATCTGGATGTCTTCTTTGGAGAGATATCTATTTATGTCTTCTGCCCAGTTTTTGACTGGGTTGCTTGTTTTTTTTTTATATTAAGCTGTATGAACTGTTCGTATATTTTGGAAGTTAATTCCTTGTTGGTTGCATTATTTGAAAATATTTTCTCCCGTTCTGTAGGTTGTCTTTTTGTTTTGTTGATGGTATCCTTAGCTGTGCAAGGGATTTTAAGTTTAATTAGGCCCCATTTGTTTATTTTTGCTTTTATTTCCATTACTCTAGGAACTGGTTCAAAAAAATATTGCTGTGATTTATATCAGAGTGTTCTGCCTGTATTTTCCTCTAAAAGTTTTATATTATCCAGTCTTATGTTTAGGTCTTTAATCCATTTTGAATTTATTTTTGTATATGGTGTTAGAGAAGTTCTAATTTTGTTCTTTTACAGATAGCTGTCCAGTTTTCCCAGCACCGCTTGTTGAAGAGACAATCTTTTCTCCATCGCATATTCTTGCCTCCTTTGTTGTAGATTAACTGACCATAAATCCGTGGGTTTATTTCTGGACTTTAAGTCCTGTTCCATTGATCTAAGTATCTGTTTTTGTATTGGCTGGGCTTATTTAATTTGGCTTAAATTGGAAAGATTGTGTATATATGGTCTGAACAAACACATAGGAAAGTAAGTGACTCAGCCTATTCAGCTCCGAGGAAAGGGACATTTGCTCTTTCTGTCCACAAGGTGTCCTAAGGCAACTGAGAACCTAGTGGAAATGTCTGAGGATTAATCCTGTTGATGAGTAGTAGACCCACAGGGAACCCCATCAAACACTTTAAGTTATTTATAGCTCATCCAGGGGCACACATATGAACTTGTCATTCAGTGCTCAGCGCCCCCGCTGTGGATTTAGACTGCTGGTGGGAGAAACTGAGACACGAAACAGCAGGACCAACTCAAGGGTGACACCTTGAGGAGCTAAGCTCAGAAGCGGCACACTTTGGACCCACTACACTGGCCCTAGGAATTATTCAGAGTTTATAAAAAGACAAAACTAAAAGAAAATAGAAAACCATGCTTCTAAAGCCAAGCAGCTCCCAGGCAGGCAGCCACCCACTGGAACTCCGCTGGCTTTATGTCTGATACCATATGATGCAATGGGGCACAGAGCTGATACCACAAGTGCTTGGTAAAATGGTAAAATGGGAAGATCTAACAAAAGATAACTTAACTCTTAAGAGGCCAAAATGGGGAACTTTTCAACTTACCAAAATTAGTTTATTGCATGCACAATGGGGAAAAAAAGCCGGCTATAAAATTACACAGACCGGATGGGAAGCATATTTCAGGTGGTACTTAGAAGCTTCAAAGTGTGGTAATGATACAATGGCATCCTTACTAACGGAAAATTATCAGAAGCTGTTGCTAAATTAGAGAAAAGCTCAGAAGCTAACTTCCCCTCATCTCCTCCTTCTTCCCCTCCTTCAGTGCCTTCTGTCCTCTCCTTTCTGAATGTCCATACCCTGATTTATCTGCCCTTCCTCCTCCTGCATCTCTGAAGGAGAAACCTCCAGGAAGAGCTGAGCCTATATTAATGTGTACTGCCTGGATTAGAACTGAACTTAAAAATGTAACTAAGGATTTCCCAGACTCTTTCCAAGATCCTTTAGGGTTTGTTAGGACATATGAGCCAGGATACTCAGATACTATGTATCTTTGGTGAATTTTATGTAAAATGCCAATATGTCATTTTGATGTATGATCCTTTATCTCAAAAATATATATAACTGTCCTCTCAGCTTCTGGTGATCGAAACAGTTCTCTGAGCTCTGTGAGAGACTGTCTCCTGGGTTATATCCATCAGGTTGGCTCAAATTAAATTCTCTATATCTTTCTTAAATTGACCATTGATTAATTTTTTTATCAACAAGATGGATCCTACTTAAAGGAAGAGCAGGGACATTACTGAGCTGGATATGCAGTAATGTCCACAATGGACGTAATTGAAAGCTCTTATTTACCAGAAACAAAGTTAGCACAACAAGCCAAATTAATTACCTTAACCCGAGATTGTCAACTAGCTAGAGACTAAATAGCAAATATTTATATTGACAGTGGTTATGCCTTTGGAGTGGCACACAAATTTGGAATGCCATGGAAACAATAAGGGGTTTTAACCTTTTCAGGATAGCCTATTAAAAAATGGAAAAGAAAAGGTTGCAGAGTTATTAAATACTATACAAAACAGTTGGCAATTATTAAAACACCCAAGCGTTCCGTGTCTGGCACTGTGGAAGCCCAAGGAAATCAGATTGCTAATGATGCAGCCAAACAGGCAGCTTTAAAAACTCACTCAGCCTCGAGAATGTCCACTGCCCTCTGTTAACACTGCTAATCTAGTAAATGATTTCCTTCTTTACAGGCTCAAGAAATCACTGCGAAAGAAGAGAAACAGGTGTGGCAACAAAAAGGGGGATGTTTGACCACTTCACATAAACATGGTTTGGACTTGATAAAAAAAACAAAAACCTATAGTGCCCGTTGAAACATGGTTGCTATTACTCCAGAATGTACATTATTTAACCTACTAGGAAACTGAGAGAATGGTTTTATGGAGAAAACAATATTTTTGGAAACTTTCTCCTACAGTGGTTCATAAAGTATATACTCACTGTACTATATGCTCTAAGTATAATCCTGGAAAACCACTTCATGGGTCACAAGGCCACTTGCCCCTTCCTAAAGGATTCTTTGAAATACATCAGTTGGACTTTGTCCAAAGTCCACTATCTCAAGGATATAAATACATCTTGTAATGATCTGCATGTTTTCACACTGGATTGAAGCTTTTCCCTACAGGAGAGCAACAGCTTTAACAGTAGATAAATTGTTATTTGAAAGGGTAATTCCTGTTTGTGGAACTCTTTCCGAGTTATATAGTAACCAGGGAACTCACTTTACCAGACAAATAATTAAATCTATTTGTAATATTTGGGCAATAAGGCAGCATTTTCACTGTGCTCATCATCTTCGGTACAAAGAACTAACAGCACTACCAAAACTGAACTGGCAAAACTTTCAGAAGCATTTAATCTCTCATGGCCAAAAGTTCTGCCCTTGCTTCTCAACCTTAGATCTTCACCTTTTGGTAAACATCAGCTGTCTCCTTTTGAATTAATAGCAGAATGGCTTATGTGACTGGGTGAGGGACTATATGAACCAACCTTACTCAAAAGAGATCTATTGCATTATTGCTGGGATCTTATTAAGGCACTTAAAGGAAATGAAAAGTTGATAGCTAATTTCTTTCACAGTGAGCTGTCAGGAGATAAAGACCTTACAGATCATGGATTACAATCTGGAGATTTTATTTATTGGAAAAGACATCAAATAGATTCTTTGCAGCCATGTTGGAAAGGAAAATGGTATTATTAACTAATCCACGCACTGCCAAACTAAAAGGCATAGACTCATGGGTTCACATCTCTCATTTTAAAAAAGCCCCCTCCGCCTAAGTGGACTTTAACCATTGTTTCTGACACCCAGTTTCAACTGACTAAGGCAAGCACCACCAAGCCAGGACAAGAAGAAGATGACAGCGGTAACTGACAGCTAACCCAAGACTCTGGACCAGGCCTGTAACCCCCAACCTTGTCAACACTTTTGGACTGCTTTTAAAAAAATTTTGAATGTCTGTCTCAAAGAAAATGATAAATAATGCTAACACTCTCTCAGATAAGGTTCCCTTCCCAGACACGAGGGTCCTGCCGTCTCGCTGTCCACATACTACATCTCCTTTGAAAACTTGAAAGAATGTAGTCCTGTTGATATGATGTACACTCTTTGTTCTGGTAAGGTAGGAGACTGTGCTGAAAACCAAGCTCTAACAGGGAAGTCCTCAGAGCTACTGAGGGGCTCCTCCCGGGGTATAGGACTCCATTTGGCTCAAATAAAACTCTTCTCTATTCTTCAGCATAGATTGATTATTGATTATTTCCATTGACAATTCCAAAAGACTCCAGTTCAGTAGAGGACAAACTAATATTAGTGACTCCTAAGATGATGCAGTGGGAAATACACAACAGCTATGTGGTATTCTAGCCCCAAATGTTCAACCTAAATCCAGTCATGAAGAAACAGACCAATCAAGATGGTGGGACATTCTGCAAGACAACTGACCTGGACTCTTAAAAAAAATCAAAGTCATAAAAGGGAAAAAATAAAAGGCAAAACTGTTCTAGATTAAAAGATTAAGGAGATACGACAACCAAAGGCACTGGAGGATCTTTGATTAGATCCTGGAGTTTTAAAAGTCAGTTATAAGGACATTATTGGGACAGTTAGAGAAATCTGAATCTAGACAGTGTTTAGGTATTATTATATCTAGTTCCTGCTGGGTGCGAGAATGGAATTTTCTTGGTTGGGATAATGGAATTTTGCTTATGTAGGGGAATGCCCTAAATCTTAGGAGATACATTTTTTAAAATGTAGTTAGGAATGAAGTCTTGATGTTTGCATTTCATCTTTGAAATTGTTGAGCAAAAAATTTTAGATTATGTGTGTGTGTGTGTGTGTGTGTGTGTGTTTGATCCATAACAGCCAGGCCACTGTGAATGGTATAGAATAAGGGGTTGGTAATAGGAACTAGATCTCATGCATTGTGAGTGCTGCTGGAACAGACTGTGCACGGCCTGTATACCCACCAGTAGTTGGAAAGGAGAGATGGACATGAAGTGGGGGCACACAAGGACAAATTGGAGCTCACATCTGTCTCCTACCCCCTCTATCCTCAATGATGCAAGTGACCAGCAACAGAACTGGTGTCCTTTGCCACAGAGCTGCATGCATAGCTGGCCCAGGACTCAGAGAAGCCAAAGAAGGAGACCTAGCAGGAGCCAGGGAGAATACAGATCCAGGTACTGTCCCCAAACCAACAAGGCAAGTTAGCAGCTCAGTGACAACCACATGCCAGCTGCAGCAGAGCCTGACTCCTTCCACCAAAGTGCAAAGCATTTAAAAAAAAAAAAAAAAGCATGCTCCCTTCCAATCTTGAGCAGATTTATTTTGTGGCCAACCCAACTTGGAACCACACAGGGGAGAGAATTCTAGGACATTTGGCTCCAGTTGAGCTAAGTTGACACACTACAGAATAGAGCATGAGTGAGAAAGAGAGAGAGAGAAAACAAATGTAACAAAATATTAAAAATTGGTGAATCTAGGTGAAGAGGGCTCAATTTTTTTTTTGTAGATTTGAAATTTTAAATAAAAAGTTGGAGGTGGGAAAAAGGCACCAGGCCCAGATGGTTTCACAGTTGAGTTTTATCTAGGCTTTAAAGATCAGATTATTCCTATATAATCCCTATATAGTTACACAAACTATTCTAGACCATAGGAAAATACAGAAAATTCCAGAAAATAAATATATGTATGTATACGCATGACTGGGACATTGTGCTGTACACTAGAAATTGACACATTGTAATTGAATGTACTTCAATTGAAAAGTAATAATAAAAAAAAAGAAAGTGAAGAAAAGTCTACACTCAAATGATTCAGAAGAAAGTATATACATATATACATATACATACGTGAATGTTTTATATATATAAAATCCCATACTGTATAAAATCCCATATTGTGTGCATATATGTATATATTCTTATGTATGTTTGTATGTGTGTATCCAGATAGAATCCTATGACATAAAATATAGTTTAATCTGAGTAAAGGGTACATAAGTTTGCTCTTTGTACTATTTTTATTCTTGCAACCTTTCTGTAAGTTTGAAATTATTTCCAAATAAAACGTTTTAAAAATTGCTCTTTTCTCATACATTGCTCATAGACTGTAAATTGGTACAACCACTTGGGAAAACTCTTTGGCAGTATCTGCTGAGGCCGAATCTCTGCCTCCGCTGTGACAGTGCACCTCCACCTCCGGGCATGTGCCTATGCGAAATGAGTGTTTCTGTCGACCAAAGTTGCATGGCAGTTTATTCTTATTAGCCCCAACTGGAAACAGCCCAAATGTTCCCCAGAAGTAGACTGGATAAATGAACACAGCTCATCAACACAATGAAACACTACTTAATAATAGAAAGGAAGTGTATAAATACACGTAACACCTTGGAGGGCGTGCTGAGTGTGCTAGGCAAGACACAAGAGTGCACATTACATGATAACTCCATTTCTTTGCGGTTTAACCACAGGCCACATGGACCTATGGTGACAGAGATTAGAATACTGCTTACCTGTGGAGAGAGGGGGAACTAGGTGGGTTTCTGGGGCTAGAAATGTTCTGTATCTTTTTTTTTTAATTAAAGAATTTTTGATTGAAGTACAGTTACAATGTTGTGTCAATTTCTGGTGTATAGCATAATGTTTCAGTCATATATATGCATAATATAGTCATTTTCATATTCTTTTTCATTATAGATTACTGCAAGATATTTAATACAGTTCCCTGTGCTGTACAGTATAAACTTGTTGCTTATCTATTTTATATACAGTAGTTAGTATCTGCAAATCTTGAACTCCCAATTTATCCCTTCCCACCCCCTTTCCCCCCGGTAACCATAAGTTTGTTTTCTATGTCTGTGAGTCTGTTTCTGTTTTGTAAATAAGTTCATTTGCGTCTTTTTTTTTTTTTAGATTACACATATAAGTGACATCATGCAGTAGTTTTCTTTTTCTTTCTGGCTTACTTCACTTAGAATAATGATCTCCAAGTCCATCCATGTTGCTGCAGATGGTATTATTTTATTTTTTAAGGCTGAATAGTATTCTATTGTACAAATATACCACAACTTCTTTATCCACTCATCTATCAATGGACATTTAGGTTGTTTCCAGGTCTTGGCTGTTGTAAAGAGTGCTGCTATGAACACTGGGATGCATTATCTTTTCCAATTAGAGTTCCCTTCGGATATATGCCCAGGAATGAGATTGCTGGATCATATGGTAAGTCTGTCTATTCTTACCAGGAAATGTTCTGAATCTCCATCTGGGTGGGTGTTACATGAATGATTATGTAATATAAAAATGTATCAAGCTATGCACTTGAGATTGTGTAGTTTACTGTATATAACTTCTACTTAAATAAATAATAAAAGATCACCCTGGCTTCTGTGTAAAGACTACCACAGTGGTCCGGACAGCAGAGAAAACAGTTGGGAAGCTGTAGCAAAGATGAGGGGTGAGGGGGAGGAAGGATCAGCCTGGGGGAGCCGCAGGGTGAGAAGTGGCAAAGGTGGAGTGAAATGAGGGAAGAGGGGGACTTGAGGGTTAGCCCCGGTGGAAGAGCTAGGTGGCGGCACCAGGGACCAAGATGGGAAGTCTGGGGTAGGAGCGGACTGCTGGACCCCTGCCCCGTCCACTGCATTTCCTGGGGTCCTGCAGAAGTTGGATTTCCCTTCACAGCTGTCTCCTAGTCACCACCAGGGGACAGCAGGTTCTTTCGGTCAAGGCAGCCTGAATGGGGAGCAGGACTGTCTGTCAGCTGTGGAGCAGGGAGCCTGGGTAGCCTCCAAGCTGTCCGGACACTGTGCTCCTTGCAAAAGAATCACGTAGGATGGGAGGGAAGGAGGTTAAAGCTGAACATGGTGACACCAGCCCTGCACAGTTCCTCCTTATGCCCTAGATGGAGCCAGGCTCCTTAAGATGGTCATGAGGTCTTGCTGCTGACACCGCCCCACCACCTCGCCTGCTTCCACTCAACTCCAGCCCCACCTCGGGGAAGAAGTGGGCTCCCTGTGGTGCACCCCCTCCCACACACGCTGTTTCTGCACCCTCTCTCCTCTGGGCATCCTACACTTCCCTTGAGATCACTGCCTCCAGGACCCTTTCCTGACCCCAAATCTGGGTCTGGCTTGCCCCTGCTACTTCTCCCATCATACACCTGTCTCCCTAAATTACAGTAGTCAGGTTACCTGTCTGACTCTTCAGCTCATCTGTGGCTCTGAAAGGAATGGCAGGGCCTGGAATGAGCTCCAAGAATGTAATGTTGAATGAATCTAAGGTGGTAAGAAGATAGCATCTCAGTTAATCCATCTGGTGTTTTGAATGTGGGTTCAAGTATGGGCACCACTTATGAGATGTGTGACCTTGGCAACCGTCATAACCTCTCTGGGCCCTAGTCTCCTCATCCAGTTACCACAGTTATTGATCATATTCAATGATAGGATGCATGTCAGTCCCTTAGCTTAAAATCTGCACACAGAAGGTGAGGGAAGGGTATAGCTCAGTGGTAGAGCACATGCTTAACAGGCGCAAGGTCCTAGGTTCAATCCCCAGTACCTCTGTCAAAATAAAAATAAACAATAAATAAATTAAAACCCTATTACCTCTCCCCGCAAAAAAATCTGTACATGTATATGCTTAATAAAAACAGGAGGACTTTTTCATGTGTGGTTAAAAAATGAAAGTATGCAAAAGTATGCAATTGTATTTGTTTGTGTAGACTGTGTAATAAATTGTTAGCTAATGCCAGGGGGTGAAATTGGGAGAATAAGGTAAAATTTTTCATTTTGTACTTTCTATACTTCTGTAGAAAATGTCTTACATTAAGCATGTTTTACTTTTGTAATAACACAAGGTTTAAATGAGAAATAAAATCCAATAAGCATATGAAAGAATACTCAACATCATTACTTATTAGTCATAAAGGAAATGCAAAACAAAGCCACCATGACATAACCCTGCTCTCCACCAGAAAGGCTAAATTAAAAGGCTTGACAATACCAGATGTTGGCAAGAATGTGGAGCAACTGGAACTCTCATACATTGTTGGTATAAATGGTACAACCATTTTGAAAAAAATGTTTGACAGTTTCTAGTAATAGGCATCCTTACCCTATGAACCAGAAGTTCCACTCCTAGCTATGACCCAGTCACCAGGAGAAAAATATACATCCACAAAAAGACTTGTACAACAATGTTCAGAGCATCTTTATTTATAACAGCCGAAACCTGGAAGCAACCCAAAGGCCCATCAGCAAGAGGATGGATAAACACTCTGCAGTGTGTTCAACCGTTGGAATAGCACATGACAATAAAAGGAATAAACTGTAACAGAAGTAACAGCATGAGTTAATCTCGGAAACATCATGTTGAACAAAAGAAGTCGGACACAAAAGAAAATGTGTTGCATTGCTATTTAATCCCATTTATATGAAGTTCCACGACAATCAAAACTGATTTGTGGTGATAAAAGTCAAAATAGTGGTTACCTTTGCGGGGAATGTTGACTGGTACAAAAGAACATTCTGGGGTACAGAAAATATTTCATATCTTGATCTGGGTGGTGGTTATACCCATGTATACATAGAAAAAAATTCATCAAGCTATGCACAGATGTTCACAGCAGCTTTATTTGTAAAAGCTCAAAACTGGAAATAACTCAAATGGCTATCAGTAGGTGAATGGATAAAGAAACTGGTACATCCATTCAGTGTGATACAAGCCATCAACAAAAGGAATGAACTATTAATACCTACAACACCAGAGATGAATCTCAGAATAATGAGTTTTAAAAAAAAGTCAGACAAAAAAGGTGATACTGTATCATCCCATTTATATAAAATTTTAGAAGATGCAAACTAATTCATAGTGATGGAAATCAGAGCAGTGGTTGCCAGGATGAATTACAAAGGGCCAGGAAGAAACTTTTGGGGGTGACGGTTCTATGGTTCTTATACTTATTGTGGTGATGGTCCTACGGATGTATGCATAAACCCCAAATTGTATACTTTGAATATGTGCAGCTTACTATACTTCAATAAAGCTGCAGAAACATAAAAAAAAAAACAACACCTCATTGAGAATTATGCCTCTGATGTGTATAACTTGGGCTTTAAGAAATAATAGAAGAAGAAAATTAAGAAACTGTACTTCTGACCCTGTTTCCCAGATTGGCACTTCCAGCCTCATCCAGGTCCCACAGGATCCTTCTTTCTCACCTGGCGAACCCCCTAGAGAACTTCCACAAATTAATGCTCTGAAGCTCAGTTGGTGCACCTGGGGTGCCTGGCTTATTAAGAGCAAATTTGTTCCATCCCTCATAGCCCGGCTCAAATACTACCTCTTCCACCAGGACGCCTTCCTGCCTTGTGCCATGTCCTCCCAGCTCAGGGCTCCCAGGGCCCTCGGCTCAAAGCTCTATCATGGCACCTGCTACCGTCCACATCATATCATCAGAATTAGAATCCAGGGTAGACCCCTTGTCTTCCACACCAGATGCTGACAATCATCACAAGAGCAGCTACCGTTTGATGGGCGTGCCAGGCCCCGTGCCAAGTGCTGTATGTACATGGCTGATTTCCTCACCTCCCTACAACAACTAGGATGATAGCGATTATTGGCTCCATTTTACAAAAACTGAGGCCCAGGGTGGTAAGAGCAGTTGGAGCCAGTCCTCAGGGCCATAGGACAGCCAGACTCCACGCCTGCTCATCTCAAGGGCAGCCATAGGCTTTCCGGTGGGCAGAGAAGAAGGATTTGACATCTTTGGAGTTTTTCAAAGTTACAGGAAGGCACCTTATAAAGAGAAACGAGAGTTACTTTATTTTTATTTATTTACTTATTTGAAGGAAGACTTTTTTCCAGACTGTCGCAATGGTCATGACAGATGCAGAAAGGGAGAGAGAGTGGACTCAACTCCGGGTTACTTTAGGGTAAAAATTTACCTTAAAGTTTTCCAGAGCAGGAAATCCTCAGAGAAAGGAGGCAGCGCAGGTAGCGAACAGGCACAGGAAGGCCTTTCCTCGGGGTTTTTTATTCTTATTAAACTGCCAACATTTGCAGACGTGGGCATTTGGCAGAGGGGTGGAGAGGGGAAGACTCCTGATGAATGGGCTTGGACACCTTGGTTTCCTGGCTTTGCCAGTAGCTAGTTGGGGAGCAGTGAGAATTTCTGTGTATCAGTTTCCCCATCTGTCAAATGGACCCAGTTTTGTCCTACCAGCGGGAAGTAGGACTTTGGAGTGAAGGAGACCCAGGTTGGAAAGCTGGCTCCCCGACTTCCCACCCTTGTGACTGCCCTCCTTCTCTGAGTCTGAGTTTCCTCCTCTGCAAAATGGAGTTAAAAATAGTGCAGCCCATGTGCGACCGGCAAGATGATAACATGTCCAGAGATATCCTTGTACCTGGCATGCAGGAGATGCTCGGTGTCATGGCCATGTTGTTACCATCCTTAATACTAGATGGCAACGCAAATGTCAGCTGCACTCCCTGGCCAGGGAAGGTTCAAGCCCAGTCAGTGAGTCAATGTGTCTTAAAATCACCTGGAACACTGGGAGGTACTTCTAGAATCAGCAAGATACTTTCCCAATGGAACTGGGCAGTAGGCGGTTTTTAGCCCTGGATTTGGGGGCAGGAGAGGATTTTGCTCCTGTGCAGACTGGCCATCTTGGTAGAATGCTTGGCATCCCCGACCTTTAGGCACTGAATGCCTGTAGACCTCCTCCCCCACCTCTACGGACACCAGACTTAGTGATCATTACAAACACCTCCGTACAGAATGTAAATTGGTGCAGCCACTAAGGAAAACAGTATGGAGTTGAGCAAAAAACTAAAAATAGAGCTACCATATGATCCAGCAATCCCACTCCTGGGCATATATCCAGAAAAGAATGAAACCTCTAATTTGAAAAGATTCATGCACCCCAATGTTCATAGTAGCATTATTTACAATAGCCAAGACATGGAAACAACCCACGTGCCCATCAACAGACGACTGGTTTAAGAGGTGACATATATACATATATGACCCATTCATATATATATGTGAATATTACTGAGCCATAAAAAATGAAATATTGCCATTTGCAGCAACATGGATGGTCCTAGAGAATATCATGCTAAGTGAAGTAAGTCAGACAGAGAAAAATAAATATTACATGATATCACTTATAAGTGGAATCTAAAAAATAATACAAATGAATCTATGTACAAAGCAGAAACAGACTCACAGACATAGAAAACAAACTTAAGTTCACCAAAAGGGAAAGGGAATGGCAGAGGGATAAATTAGGAATATGGGTTTAACAGATCCAAACTACTGTACATAAAATAGATAAGCAACAAGGATTTACTATACAGCACGAGGAACTATATTCAATACCTCGTAATAACCTATGATGGAAAATAATCTGAATATATATATGGCTGAGTCACTTTGCTGAACACTTGAAACTAACATAATATTGTAAATCAACTGTACTTCAATTAAAAAAAAGCCCATGTACATATTTCCAAATGCCCCCTGGGAGGAGTTACTGCCACTGCAGCTCCTCCTGGCTCAGGGCTCCCTGCATGAGTGCATAGGGCAAAAACCCTTTATGAGGTGTCCGATGGATGAGGTGAAGGGGGCTGAATCCAGCCTATGCTGCTCCTGCCAAACTGGCTAGGGCCCTGGCAGGAGACTGCCCTGACTGTTGTCACTGGGTTTTGCAAATTCTCAAAAGGTGCAGAATATTCTAGGTGGCCCAGTCCTGAAAGCTCCCTGTCCCTGTGTTCCTGACCAATCCTTACTCGTACAGTGGAAGGGCCCACCCCAAAGCCCAGCTCTGGGCTCTCCCCAACTAAATCTCTCTCCCTCTGGCCCACCCACCTCCCTCTTGGGTCTACTCTGTTCCTCTCCATGCAATGGCTTCTGTCCTCCAGGATGTGGCCGCCAGGAGGACATCTCAGTCACCTCTGTCACACCTAGCTTCTCTGAACCAGGATTATTCTCATTCTATCTGGAAGGCCCAGCAGATAAAAATCAGCAAGACTTAAGGTAGAGAGGAAGGAGGGCCAGGCTGGGGAGGAGGTGGCCCCACCCTGAGAAGCCCCGCCCAGCCTCACCGCTTGCTTAGTCACTCGGAGGGCGGGGGAGGCATGGCCAGCGCTGCCATCCTGGCCAGGCTGTGAGTCACCAGCTGGTGGGAGGCAGCTTTGGCCCAACAGGAAATCAAGATCGACATGAAAGAGGCCAGGCCAAGGTTGGTGGGGACTAAAACTCCTCCTGGCTGGTCCTAGAGGAACTGGGGGTGACTGGCCACACTGGCTCAGCAGCAAACAACTCTCTGGGACTTGCCAGGAAGTCAGGAACTGGGCCAGGCTCAGGGTCCCTGCTTTTGGGGGCTCTCACTGTGGAGGGTGAGGTGAGATGGGAGGTAAGACATGAACATAAGTCACCACGACACCAGGGGTTCTTGACTAGGGACATGTGACAAGCATGTGGCAAGTGCCAGGAGGGTGCTGGCTGCCACCATCATTTCATCAGGGCAATTTATCACCATGTGTCAAAAGCCTCAAAAGGAGGTTTGTACCAGCCATTTAACTTCTAGAAATTTATCTTCAGAAAACAATTAAGAAAATAAGTGTCCATAGGTAAATAATGTAGTGGGTCACACAATGGAATATTATCCAGACATTAAAAATTAGTAGAATTAAGAATCTATTAGCAAGGAAAGATGCTTATATTATATTGCTAAGTGGAAAACAGAAATGAGTGAGTAAATAGTGGGGGCAGGAGAGAATCCCATTTGATGTCTGAGAATGAGATGAACGCTTGGGTTCAGGTCTGGAAGGAGGTGGTGTGGAGCATGATGTATGACAGATCCCACACTGGCAGAGCTGTGTGGGCTTGTCTTCACCTTGGATAGGTCACGTCACCTCACTGAGACTGAGTGTCCTTTCCTTTAAGATGACTATCACATTCAGCCATAAAAAGGAATGAAATAATGTCATTTGCAGCTACATGGATGGACCTAGAGATGATCATACAAAGTGAAGGTAAGTCAGAGAAAGACAAATATCATATGATATCACTTTTATGTGGAATCTAAAAAATAATGACACAAAGGAACTAATTTGCCAAACAGAAAGAGACTCATAGACATAGAAAACAAACTTATGGTTGTGGGGGAGGGGAGGGAGGGATAAACTAGGAGTTGGGGATAAGTTGATACAAACTACTATGTACAGAATAGATAAACAACAAGGGCCTGCTGTATAGCACAGGAAACTAAATTCAGTGGCTTGTAGTAATTTGTAATGAAAAAGAATATGGAAAAGAGTATGTATATGTATGTATAACTGAATCACTGTGCTGTATGCCAGAAACTAATACAACATTGTAAATAAAAAAATTAAAATTAAAAACAAACAACCCCCCCCAAGCCCCAAAAACAAAAAACAAAGAGACATGAGAGATCTTGTTGGGTAATAGATGTGCTCACTATTTTGGCTGTGATGATTTTACTGGTGTTCACATATGTCAAAATATCAGATTTTATACTTTAAATATGCATCTTCTATTGTGTGTTGATTATCCCTTTAGAAAGTTGTTTTTAAGAAAAAAGAAAAAGATGAGTGCCCCCCCAAAGGGCTTCTTTTACAGAACTGTAGTGAAGATTTCAATGAGGCAGAGGGTATTAAGACCAGAGCTGGAAACCGCATACGTCTGCGGCGATTGGGAGCTTCCATGGTCTTCTTCACCTTCTTGTTATTGTTTCTCCCTCCTGTCCCATTTTCTGGCACTGCAATACCCCCTTGTCTGACTTTGGTGCTGTTGGGTCCAGCTGGGAGTCATGTCCTGGGGAGGTGGTGAGCACCCTGTTTCTGGAAGTATGCAAGCAGAGGCTCTGTAGAACGGACTTTGCTGTTATGGGGAGGGAAGTGGGGGTGGCCACTACAGGCATGAGCAGCTCTACAAGTAAGCCTGCTGAGTCCCAGGGACCAGGCGGGTGCCCACTGTCACAATCCCCTCCTGTGTCCATGACTCACCCAAGCCCCCATTACGTCTGACACTAGGGATATTGTATTGAATGAGGACATCCTCGTCTTCGGAGAGGAAAAGCTATTCAAACATGTAATCACACATGAGATTGTGCCAATTGTGGAGAAGGAGTAGCACAGAGCGCCGGGAGAGGTGGGGGCACTGAACGATCTTTTTAGCTGAGGTCTGAAGAATGGAGGGTGTGGGATGGGGTGAAACAGGGAAAGGGAATCAGCGTGTGCGGAAGCCTCCGCGTAGGCTAGAGTACTGCTAGTTTGAGGTTGTGAAGGGTCAGTATGGCGAGAGAAGGACGAGGGGAGGAGGGACAAAAGAGACCTTGGTAGGAGCTCTGAATGCCATGGTTAGGGTCTGACTGCACCTCCAGAACAGTGGGAGCCATAGCAGGTTTGAAGCAGGGGAGTAGCATGGTCCCATTTGGGCTTTAGAATAATCCAGCTGGCTGCCCAGTGAGGAACAAACATGAGGCTGGAGGCAAGGAGGCCAGCAAAGGGCTGGGCATTCAATCAGGTTGGGTGTCATGGGGCCTGGACTTGGGTGTGGCAGTGGGGCTGGCCACCAGAGGAGTTTAGCGGCCAGAGGCCAGGTGACAGATGGAACGGACTGCGAGCTGCGTCTACTTCCAGCACATAACAGTTAATAAAGAGGGGAGGTCCGGGCGGGGTGCCAGGGTCCCTTCTGAACAACCAGCCATGCCAACTGGATAAACAGTGGTGGACACATGATATTCCTTAAAAACAAGATTCTGATTCATTAACATTCCCTGTTGTTTACCAGAGGTGTTTGTTTTTTTTTCTCCTGGGCTATTTCAGGTCTGACAGGTTTGTGGGGAGGGCAGAGATGGGGCTCAGAGCCAAATGGGAGGGAGAGGGACCAACAGGGCAAGGAAGGGACCTCCCCCTTCTTACAAGGCCAGGAAGGAACCTGGCCTGGGCCCAACTGTATGTTCTGGGGCAAAGCCCTTCCCTTCTCCAGGCCTCTGCCCAAGCTCTGGCTCCAACCTTCTGGACCTTCCCTTTCAAAGTAAAGTATTCTTCTTCTTCACCTTTGGGTTCTTGTTTCTAAATGTGTTTTAGGGTGGGGTGGGGTGGGGTGGGGCAGCCCTCAGGGAGGCCGCTTGGCAGAAGCCACTTCCAGAAAGACCGATGACTCAGGGGCTGTAGGTGGCATCCTCTGCCCTGAGTGGGCTGGCCTAGCAGGTAGGCAGGAGGGAACCTTCCTTCTTTGCTCCAGATCTGGACCATTCCTGTCCTTTGTCCACATGCCTGTGATCTTCCACCAGGCTCTGGGGCCTGGGCCAAGGACAGGGTGTGGGAGAGGCCAGTGGAGAGAGATGGCACCCAGAGCCCTAGAAAAAGAGCAGAATCCACCACCCCTTGCCCCTGCCTCGCTGAGTTGAAAAATCCTTTCTATAGAAAGAGCTCTTGAAAGTTAATAAGAAAAAAGATATCTCAGTGAAAAGCAGAGGATATGAATAATAATAATCACCCCAAAATAGCCAATAAATGTATGAAAAGATGCTTTAATTTACTCAAAACTAAAAACAGAGCCCCCAAACAGCCTCAGGTATAATGGCAGGGGTTCCCAATCTTTTAGAGTTGAGAAATTCTCCTGACATCTAACTTCCCGGGATCCTTTCCTCTTCCTCATATGGTGCTGATGACTGCATTCATTTTTCTTTCCTTTAAAAAATAAATCATTCTTCCCCCACCCAAAGATCATAACTGGCCTGATTTATTACTTTAAAGTAGTGAAGAGTTGAGAACTTTGAAAGAATTTTTAGTCTTCCCAGAATAAAGTAAAAAACCCCACGTTCTGGATGCTCAGGGTCCCACCCATGACGCCCGTCTGGTCCCACCCATCCATGGCAGGGGCCTCCCTCTCCTCTTCCCTGCAGGAGTCTCAGAATAGCCATCTGGCCCCGGGACCAATGAGGACTCACCTCCTTTGCCTTTGTTCACAGTGACTTCTTTACCTGGCATGTCCTGTCCATGCCCACCCATCCAGTGTTTAAATAAGGATTGCTAAGAGGATGCAATGGAATATCATCTTTTAAAAATCCTTACGGTGGGAGGCGGTATAGCTCAGTGCTAGAGGGCAAGCTTAGCATGCACAGGGTCCTGGGTTCAATCCCCAGTACCTTCACTTAAAAAAAAGAACAAAAATCCTTACAATTGCTGATTCTTCCAACAAAGTAGTTGTGAGGCAGGGAACATCTGGCATGATACGTGGATGCAGTACACGCTCCATAAACCGTAGCTATTCCTGGAGCTTCATGGTGCAACCTACTTCTTGCCAATCAGGTCTCAAAGTGCCACCTCCTCAGAGAAGCCCTCCCGGATCAACTTCTTAGGTGGCACCCCCACACCTGTCACTCTATCCTCTCATCCTGTTTTATTATCTTCATGCTCAGTACTCTCTGAGGCCATATTATGAGTTGACTTTCTCCCTCCAGTGTGAGAATATAACCTCTGTGAGGGCAGGGATCTTGACTACTTTGTATACTGATGTATTCCCAGTACCTACAATAGCGCCTGATACATAGCAGGTGCTCCATACATTTGTTTTTCATTTTAAAATCAATCTTATTGAAGTAGAATTTATATACAGTCAAATGTATCCCTTTTAAGTTGTATAGCTGGATGAGTTTAGACAAATATGTCTCCTATGGAACCTTCAAGGCAAACACCATTTTCACCCACCCCAAAACTTCCTCCTTGATTTTTTTGCAGTCAACTCCTCTCCACGTTTGCACTGAAATAACACAATTATTCTTGCGTGAATTGAATGAATCTTGAATTAGAAGGGACTGGCTCCAAGGTCTGGGGGAGCTATTCACATGTGTGTTCTGCACCACCCGATAGTTTACAATGCCTTTCCATTTGCATGATCTCATTTGCCTCACATATGAGGCCATGGGTCCTCAGACAGGCTAGGTTGTGACATGTGAGAGTGGGTTTCCAAAGCCAAGAGGGAGGGTCCCTAGGCTAGGGGTTTGGTATGCTGGGAAGTTTATGGGTTCCCAAGGCTCACAGTGCTGTGTGCACCATGGAGGCTGGCAAAAGGCTGGCTTGTGGCCCCACCTCTACCCCAACTGGCCCAGGCCTCCAGCCTGGCTGGGGAGATGCCCTGGGGTTTCCAGATGTCAGTTACCTCCAGCTATCCACCTTACAGGGCAGAATAGGCCTTTCTGGTCCTTATAGCTTGGGCCGTGGGAAAAATGAAATGTTGCTCAAAGAGAACTACACGTTGGATGTCAGTAGACTCTGGCTGGGTCCTGCCTTGGCTTTGCTGTGTGACCTCAGCAAGTCACTTTCTGTCTTTGGGCCTCAGTTTTTGTCTTTGTAGAAGGAAACTAATAACCCCTGCCAGCTTGACTTCAACTCCACCTGATGATTCTCTGCTGTATGCATATATCCTGCTCCTCAGAGACTGTGCCCCTGCCTGTGCCCTGCTCCCTGGAATGCTGTTCCTTAGTATCTGCTGTCAAAATCCTGGTTTTTCCAACCTGTACTTCTGGTACTACTTCTTATGATTTTCCTCAAAACAGAATGTTCTGTTCCTTCCTCAAGCTTCTCTATGCTGTTGAGGGCAGGGACTGTGATGAATAATCGATGGTGGGTTCTATTTATTGAGATGACCCATCCTGGGCCAGGCACTAGTCACTTTGTTATTTAATCCTCACAACACAGCATTTTTCTCAGTTGACGGAGGAGGAAACTGAGGTTCAGAAAAATGCCACTTGTCCTGGGTCACAGAGAGGGGAGGACAGCTTGCATCCTCTCTTTTCACCCTCAGCATCCATCACTGAATGCGTGAAGAGTGCCTGCATCACATTAGTCAACTTCAAACTTACCTTCTGTGGTGTTGACAGGACTGAAGCACCCGTGTTCAGTGATGTTAACTTTTATTATCATCATTTGCTGGCTATGTCACAGTTATAGTAAGAGCTGTCTAATTACAGGGTGGGGCACACAGAGAAGTGGTAAGTACTCAGTCACGGAGGTAAGCAGGCAGAAACTGGAAGACCCCTGGGATGCAGTATGGGAGGTCAGAGCATCAGCAGCCATACAAGGCCTCGGCTAACCCTGTCCATGATTTGGGGATCCTAGTGGTTATCCTGTCTCTCCTACCAGCTTAGGGGATAGCCAGGGTAGGACTGAAACACATTCCTCTGGTAGCCATGACCCAATCATGCCCAGCCCTGCTGGCCTGGTACCCAAAATCCATGCTGGTCCGTGGGTTTTGAATCTCAGTCTTTTACAAACTGTAAAGTTCTAGTATTTTTCCATTCCCGATTAGCCCTGTTCCACAAATACCCATATATCAAACTTGAAGAATGTCTGCCTAGTACTGGGACCAGGGGTGCCTTTGGGCACCAGCCCTCCCCGCCACCTCCTCTTTCCCTGCACTATTGTGCAAGACAGACGGCACACCTTGGGCAGGTCGGATCAAGGCCAGGGAACTTCCTGAGAGCTGGCGGTGGCGGGCGGGGCTGGGGGCAAGGGAGCACGATGCGGGGAGCAGGGGCGGGAGGAGCGCGCCTAAGGCGTCGCCTACAGGTCCCCTACGTCCTCCTTGGAGTGATTCTCTTCCCGCGCGGAGAGGGGAGGGGGTGACACCGAGGCTGGAGCCCCCCAGGCACTCTCGTTCTTTCAGATGCCCCCATAGCCTCATCTCTTTCTCCCTTTCGGTCAGGGTCCGGTGCGCCTCTCTGCGTCTCTACTCGGAATCCCTTCCTCCGACCTCCTCTTTGTCTCTGTCTTGCGGGCGGTCCCGGCATCCCCGGCCCCCTGCCCCGCCCGCCCGCCCGCCAGCCAGCCAGCCAGCCACGGAGGAGGGGGCGGGGCTCTGCTCCGGGGGCGGGGCGGGGCGGGGCGCAGTGGGGCTGCTGTGTAGCGGGCTGGGGCGCTAGGCGGAGGCGGCCGCGGGACCGACGCGGCCGGAGCCGGAGCTCGAGCAGAGAAGAAGCCGCAGCCAGGGGCGGCGGGAGCGGCGGGAGCGGCGGGAGCAGGGCGGGCCGGCTCCATGGCGCCAGCGGCGTCAGTCTGAGCAGCGCGGGCAGCGGCAGGCAGCGGCCGGATCCCGCCGCGGCTTTTCCTCACCATGGGGGACGTGCTGTCTACGCACCTGGACGACGCCCGGCGCCAGCACATCGCAGGTGAGTCCAGGGCTGCGCTGCGCGCTCCGGGGGTCCGAAGGGGAGCCCTGGCCACGCCCCCATCTCCCTACTGCCTGCCTGGGTCTCCTGAGAGTCAGGCCCGGAGCAGGGCCGGAGTGGCTGAGGACCGAGACTGTCGTCCAAGCTTGTTTCTTCTACGTCTGGGCGCCCCTTCCTGGCCCCTTCTGAGCCCTCCCTTACCCCTCTCGGGGGCAGACTCAACCCTCAACCCCTTGGAGCCTCCTTGGAGCCGGGTCTTTTCGAATTCTCCAACATACTACCCCAAATGAGCTATGGGAAGGGTTGCAGTCTCCCCATTACCTTGGTTATCCTCGCCCGGAAGCAGTCCAGGCCCACTAGGCCAGCGTGTCCTGTCTTCCCCAACTGTCCCGGTCCCCCTCACACCCTGGCCCCAGCCTCAGTACACGTGGCCTACGCTTCTGGGGGACTGGCCCATCAAGGCCTGAGACTGAGCCTGGGGAGTGGGCCTAAGATAGATGGGGTGCATAGGAGGGGTGAGGCAGAACACCCTTGTCCTTTGGCTTCAGCACAGCAGGGTGCTTCTGCTGGCAGCTTGTTTAGGAGGCTGGTCAAGGCCAGAGCCCAGCCTCCTCAGTCTCCTCCTTCAGCCAACCCTTGTCCTAGCTGGTCACTGCACAGTGGCACTTCTCAGGAGGGCAGCTGCCTCCCTCCCCACTCCCCGGGGAGGGACTGCAGCAGGGTTCTGGGTTACTCCTCCTGCAGTCTGGAGAATGGAGAGGGTGAGACTCTCAGGCTGCCTAGGAAGCTCAGTTCTGGGTGAGGCTGCCTGGGTGGAATCCCAGCATCTGTTTCCCAGCCGTGAGATCCTGGACAAGTCTCTTATGTCCTAGCCCCTCAGTTTTCTCCTTTTCAAAATGGGGTGAATGATTTCTTCCTTATGTCCGGCACAGAGGAAGCCCCAATGCACAGGGTGCTGGTCCATGTAGGATGCGAGGGCAGCCTGTGGAAAGAGGAGGCCGTTCCTCTTGGCTGAATTTGCTTCTCCCTGTCTGGTGGACCCAGAGCACTGTGTCTGCCTACACTTATGATGTGTCCTGCAGTCCTGTAGAATTTCAGCAGCTGTGTTCTGCCCACTCACACCCCTTGAAAACAGGAACCAGGGGTCCCTTAATGCCATGTTTCTACCCCGGCTGGGCACAAAGGAGGTGCTGAGGAAGGTCCTGATACTGTGGTCCTGGGCCCAGGGCCTGACATCCCCTTTTGTGTAGGGCCTGAGGCTGGGCCCAGGGGTGAGGGTGATGTAGAATGAGTCAGACCCTTTCCAGCCTCAGACCAGCAGGAGGTTAAGTCCTGGAACACTTGCTTGTAGGACAGGCCTGGACTCTGGGAGGAGGAAGGCTGGGGCGGAGTCTTCCTGTCCCCTCCCTGTCGGTGGCAGCCTCCTGGGGCACTGTAACAGTCCATCCATTCAGGACCTCCTGTTGGGGCCCCCTCACCCCGCTTGGGTGGGGTGTGCTGGGTCTGCTTCGGTGGGGTTTTTCCTGCCCCCACACCCAGCTCTGGCTCTCCCCACTTCCTACCTCCTGGGCTGAGAACTGCCATTTTACAGGGGAGGAGACAGGCCACAAAAGGTGAAGTGTCCTCTCCTGGACAGGCTTGGGTTTGTGTTGTGGATACCAGGCTGGGTGGAGGAGGCTTGTGCCCACTCAGAGCCTGCTGGCCTCTTTCTTCTCACCACTTAAGTGCTATTGATAATAACCCTCTTCAAATGCCTCAAATTCCTGGTCCATTCTCACCTGAGGGGGCTCCTGAAATACAGGGAATACAAGGTGGGAGTGGACGAGGTCAGCAAGCCTCCAGCCCCTTCCCAGGGAAGTGAGCTGCCTCGGAAATCTGCTGGAGGGGAACGAGGGCATACCTTGGCCACCTCCAGTGATCCGTGCACCCTCCTCACAGCACCCCGAGGAGCCGCGGCACTTGCAGGCAGGACAATTAAAATTCCAGAGCCCTCTCTACCCAGGGCCGCCCTGTAGAAAAGTCAGCCTTTGGAATATCCCCTCCCACCGTACTCTGAGCTCCAAGGCTGGTTAGGGTTCCTTGGCTTGGCCAGTGGCTCCCAGAGCTTTGCGCCCGCCCCTGAGCAGGTGAGCAGGTGAGTGCCAGCCTGCAAGTCCTGGCAGGGGTCAGGCGCGCTCTTGCCCATGCTGCTGTTTTGCTGTCACGGCACCTTTCATCTTGGGATTTCAAAGCCCCTGGCAAGCAGGGGCTTGTTCTCACACCAGCGACCCCATGGGGCTGGTGGCAGATTGATTCTCTCGTTTCACGGGGGACCTTGCGTGGAGGAAGAGCTCCGGCCTGGGAGCGTCACCTTGGGCAGCCACTTACTTACTCTCTCCGGGTCTCAGCTTCCCTCGCTGTGGCCGCAGAGGTGTCCACCCTGACAGCCAAAGTCCCTTCCGACTCTGAGGGCCCCACATTTTCCCCACAAATCTCAGACTTGAGCCAGCTCAGGGTCCCAACATTGACTTCACAGTGGTGTGTTAGCTGGTGTGATCTTGGTCCAGCATCTGAATCTCAATTTTCTTATCTGTAAAATGGGAATAATGAGATAATTGGGGTAAGAAACTTGGCCCAGTGCTTGGGGCATGGTAAGTGCTTAGCAAACAATTGCTATTGTTATTGAGATTGTCTCTGCTCTCTAGTTATTGAGATTGTCTCTGCTCTCTAGTTATTGAGAGCGGCCAGGTGTTTGAACTTTGAAGGGACCAGTTGTAGCTGTGGTTCAGGTCCTGTTTCTCCGATGTTTGTCCAGCCCCTGGGGTCAGGGTTGATGCTGGTTTCCTGGATGCAAGAATCCACCTGGGTTTTTAGAAACCTTGATTACCTTCTGCATTGGCTTATGTGTGAGATGGATGGGGGCCACCTGGAGTGGGTCCAGAGGGCAGCGTTGGGGGACCCATATGATTAGAAGGAACTAGGCCATGGAGAGGTGGGGGGTTAAGCCAACTCACGTGTCCTACCTGGCGCAGAGGCCAGGACAAGGATATGAGTAGAAGTGCTTGATGGCCTGTGCCAGTGCTGCGTGAGGGCTCCTTTGCATATGGTCTGAGCCACATAAACCGAGATTCAGCAGGTTAAGGAGTGAGCTCACTGTTGCTCAAGATGTGCAAGTAGAGGCTGGGTGCTGTGACCTTGGCGGGCCCTGCCTGGTGGGGTGGGGGTGCAGCTTCTGCTTCAAGGATAGCCTTGAAGGACTCAATCATTGCTCTGGAAATTCTGTTGACCAGGATGAAATTGTAGGGGGCCAAGGAACCCCCCCAACACAAACCCACATGCACATACACATAGTGCCCCAAAGTTTATTACCTGAGAGGGCTGTGGGAAGCTTGCCAGGACCTGTGCTCCTCCCTTCTGCTGGCCTCACCTTGCCCCTTGCTAATTCTTTTTTTAAATAGCAGCTTTATTGAAACATAATTCACCGGCCAGCCAATTCACCCACTTAAAGTGTACCATTCAATGGTTTTTTTGTATATTCACAGAGTTGTGCAACCATCCCCACAATCAATTTTAGAACACTACATCACTCATAAAAGAAATTTTACGTGTTAGCAGTCACCCCCGCTTCCACCTGGTCTTTCCCAACTCTAGGCAACCATGCTCATGTTGTCTAATTGCAAAAGTAATGCACACATAGACAATTTGGGAGTGTAACATGAAAAAGAAGGAGAGTTATTCCATTATCCCCTCTTTCAATCTCACTCCCCAGAAGAAATCCCTCAAGATCAGTGTGTCACTGTTTCCAAACATATCTCTCTGTGTTCCAATGCATTTAGCTCTGTTTGTAAAAAGAGGTGCAATGGTATGTTTCTGTGGTTTGACTTTTTTCACTCAGTGTATTGTGAACATCCTTCCATGTCAGAACTAATGAGTCTGCCTCCTTCTTTTGGTGGGTTTCTTTCTGTGCGTGGCGTGGTTTATTTACCTAGACCCCTGTTAACCAATATTGGGTTGTTTCCTGTGTTTTGCTAGTAATCACGGTGCTGTCCAAACCTCCTTGCACGTATCCTGTACCAGATTCCGGTATCAAAGGGGCCTCAAAGTGGAACTCCTGGGTCACATTCTGATGTATTGACACAGAGCGTCTGAAAAGGCTGTAAACATTTGACACTCCCTCCTGACAGTACATGGGACCTCAGTACTGAATATCACCACCCTTTTGACAATCAGATATGAGGAAAAGGGTGTCGAACAAAGTAATTAATGTCTTTTACCAAGTTGATTTTAAAAACCTGCCTTTCCTCATTTGGGCAATGCTTGTAGGTCACAGGACTGAAGGGGGAGAGGTGTCTGAATTTGGTCACCACCTCCCCCCCCACCAGGTGCATGGCTTCTTGGATGCTGCCCTGGGCTTTGCAGGGGGAGACCCGGCTGGCCCCTGACCCGAAGCAGTGCTCCGCCCCGCCTGGGCTGCTGCCCTTAGCTGAGGTCTGGGTCAGCCCCTGGGGGCGAAGCGTCTGGAGATTCTGCCCTGCTCTTGTGTCGTCTTACATAACGTGCTTTTGTTGGCGCTGACCCTGCCCTCCCCCCTCCATCCAGCCTCCACTCTGTTCCTTTCCCATTGCAGGGGCCTGAGCCCCGGCCTCCTCGCCTTCTCAGAGCTGCCTCCCACCTCGCCCCTCATCTTTCCCACACACACAGCCAGAGACCTTTCTAATCCCAGACTGGGCCCCGGGCCTCCCTCCCTGCTGCCTGAGGAATGAAGTTTAGAGACATCACTCACCACCATCCTGCAATAACTATTCTTTAGTGGTATTTCCCTTCTGTGTTTTTGTGACACATTGCTGAGACCATGACTCAATTTGTGACTTGCTTCTTGCACTAAACGATTTATAAGAAACATCCCTCCCAAGGTCACTAGAACTTTCCTGGAAGTCTTTCCACAGGCTGCATCTTGTTCCACCCGAGGCCATCCATGCAGACTTTTCTTAGCCTTCCCCGCAATGCGGGACATCTCCATACTCCACTGTGACCAGACAGGTGGTTTTCAGGGGCAAGTTGAGTCACTGTGTTTGTTTCCTTTCCCGCTCTGGTCAGCTTCCCTGCTGAAGACAGACTCATCCTCTTGCCCTGCTTCCCCCCAGCCTGCTTCCACCAACCTGGGCATTTCAAGGGAGGCCCATTCCTGGGAGCCCCACCCCTCACACCTCTGAGCATCTTTCCATGGGGTGTGGGCTCGAAGGGGCTGCCTGTGTTGCAGCTGGGGACACAGACTGATGCCCATGGCCCCTGGGTGTTATGTAACCAGGTACCTCTTGCTGCCTCCCCAACCTGCAGCCTGCAGGGAGTCCGCTGATTTGTCTCCTGCCTGAGGATGGTATTTGATGGAGTAGGGACGGGCCCCACTAAACCTGTAAGGTTAGCGGTTGTTTAATTGAGCATTTACTCTGTGCTAGGCCTTCCTTTGTCTCACTGAATGCATGCCCTCTGCGTCCCTCCCCAACATTTTATAGGCCAGGGTGGCGGGGCGCGGGGCACTGGGGCAGAGAAAGTCAGTGGCAGGCCCAGACCGGAGAAGCCATGTTCCGCAGTGACCAGACAGTTCCTCATGCCCAGAAAAGGCCCCAAAGAGGGGCAGCCAGTTGGGAGAGGGGGCTGGGGAGGAGAGGAGCCGAGTGGGAACAGAGGCATGTGTCAGAGGCTCCCGTGGGTTGCACAAATCTATCCCTCCCGTCATTACTCAGCCAGACTCGTCTGACTTTGGCCAGTCCTGCCCTCCTGCCGTCGCCCCCTCCTCCTCCGAAGGCAGAGCTCATGACTCACTTCTGCCTGGGTCTGGTCGCAGCATCCTCCTGCGGTTGCAGAAATTCCTAAGCTGCTTTTCCTTCTCCCGGCCCCACCCCCACCCCACCCACTTCCCCGCCCGGGATGGGGGTTGGGGGGAAGAAGGGTTTTCTCTAGACGGTGTTGGGCAGAGTTTGAAGGAAAGATGTTGGCAGATGCCTAGGATTAAAACCCTCCAGGGTGGAGCGGAGCCATGCCCCTCTCTGGGTAGAATCTTAGGGCCTGAGTCACGGAACGCTGCCATCTTCTGATCTCACAGATTTTTAAAACTGGAAGAACAGGAAGTGCCCATCTCTCCAGGGCACCTGGTTCCACCCCCTGGGAACCATCTCGGTTTGGAGACATGCTACCTCTAGCCCATAGAGGTGAGGGGACCTGCCTGGTGACACAGTGGATGGTAAGTTAGAAAGAAGCAGGGAGTCCAGAGGTCAGGGCAAGGCTCTGCAGTCAGACTGCTTGGGTTTGAGACCCAGCTTTGCCACTCAGTGTTTTGGGGCAAATTGGTCACCTTCTCTGAGCCTCAGTGTCTTCCTTCTATAAAAAGATGACAAACAACAAGGTCCTACTGTATAGCACAAGGAACTGTATTCAATACTTTGTAATAGCCTATAATGAAAAATAATATGACAAGGGTATATATATATATATATAACCAAATTGCTATGCTGTGTATCCGAAATTAACATGATATTGTAAACCAATTATACTTCAATTAAAACAATGGAATTACATCCTGAGAAATCCATCATAAATTGAAAATATCATAAATAAAAATGTGCTTAATATAAATATAACCTACTGAACAGCATAGCTTAGCCTAGCCTGGGTCTTAAACGTGTCCAGAACACTTAATGTTAACCTACAGTTGGGAAAAACCATCTAACACAAAGCCTATTTTATAACAAATGTTGGCTATCTCGTGTAATTGATTGTAACTGTCCTGAAAGTAACATACAGAATGGTTGCATGGATAAGGAAAAAAGAAAACCCAAGATGACGGCTCTAGTTTCTCAGGGTGTAGACCCAAGAGTGACAGCTCCTGCACCGTGCAGCACAGGGCTGGTGAGTGGTGAGAACACGACACATGGCAGCTATTATAACTGACACTTCATTGAAGGAGATGGGCCAGGTCTGCCCTGCAGCCTCAGGCACCCCAGCCCCCTGCTATGTGCTCTGGGAAGTTGGCATGTGCCAGGTTGAGGGGCACCGGCCTGTGGCCCTGGACACCTGCGGCAGTCAGCAGGCACCTGGAGGGTGGTGACATGGGCTGGAGTTTGCCTACTCTGTGTCTGGTATTGGGCAGGGCACGGAGAATAAATGGGCAAAAGACAGATGGGAACACACTCACCTTGCCTGGCCATGTTTCCAGCATTATTTGCTTGATCTGGATCTTGAGCCTGGTCCTGTGGCTATTTGCTATGTGACTCTAGACCAATGGCTATGCCTCTTTGTGCATTTTCTCCCTATCTGTGACTCCAAGGCCAGAATCTACTCATAGGAATTTTATGTCACTGAAAACCCTTCCCTAGTGGCCTTGAGGTGCCTTCTAAAGGCAGGGCTGGATGGGCTTGGATGTTAGAGGTTGAGGGAGAGGGTCCCCGTCTGCATGCCTGTGAAACCCTGCAGGGGTGTGGTAAGCTCAGGCCCCAGACACACTTGGTCATCCTTTTATTCATTCAGTCAGTAGTTATTGGGCACCTACTGTGTGCCAGGCACCAGGGACACACTGATGTACAAACTCTCACACAGCCCCTGCTCATGTGGTGCTGCCTGGCTGGCCATCCGTCTGCAGGTGAGGGGTGTTCTCAGCGGGGCAGACCTTCTGCAGGAAGTGAGAGAGGGGGCCTGGTCTAGTGGGTGAGGGAGGGATGCACTGCAGAGGAGGGAGCCACAGGGGCTGCCTTAGAGAGGGGTCTATGTCCTGAGTGGCCCGGGGAGGCCTAGGAGAGGGGGTGACAGGAGATCCCAGTGGTGAGAGGGGCCTGAACCAGTGGGGATGGGGTACAGTCAGGGGACGTGTGTGTGTGTATGTATAGGGGTGATGGAGCAACCATGCCTTGGTGATGGTGTCATGTGAGGCGGGGAAGATCTGGTGGGTGTTCTTGGTCCTGTGGGATTGATGAACCCCATAAGTTGTTTTATCGAGGTAACCAGTGGTCCTGCAGCCTCTGCTTCCATTCTTCTGATTATGAGAGACTTGCTCCTTTCCTTGGCAACTGTGGCTGTGAGAACCTGTCCTTCCAAGGGCAGAGTGGGAAGAGGGATGGGCTTGGATTCTGAGGACCTGGTTTTGAGATCTTGTCTCAGCTGCCCTGGCATTTGGCAGGTGCCTTCCCTTTTCTAGGCCTCAGTTTCCTCATCTGTAAAGTGGGCTTAACGGTAGCTCAGACATACTTGGGCAGGGGTGTGGGAAGGGCTGTTTGCATTTAAGAGAGCATGGCCCGTGTTATCACTAGTCATTACTGTTGTGTATAGCCCATGATAGGACGTTGGCCAAGAGAGGCCCTCCTCAGGGAGATCAACAGTGTAGAGTGTGGGCCAGGGGACCAGGTGTAAGGTCCATGTTCAGGGCCCACGTGCAGGGCCAGGGGCTCTGGTGGGTAACTGGGCACCCGGGAGGGGCAGAGGAAGAATGAATTGTGGTTTAAAAGTGTGAACCCCACTTTCCCACCTACATATCTGTGGCCAAGCTAACTGCAGGTACTGTCCTCCCCCCAGCAGAGCTGTTTGTGTTCAACCAAATTTGTTAAGCCAGAATCTTCTAGAAGAGGAGTCCCTTGGGCAGGAAACTACTCACCCTCTTGTGCTCCACCCGCTTCTAATTCTCCCCACCTTCCGGGAGCCGATTACAGGACAGCCTGGGGGGCGAGAGACTCAGGGCTGGTGCCAGGTGACCTTTGGCAGGTCCTTCCTCTCTGGTCTTGCTTTGCCCATCTGTGCAATGGGGCAGTAGCACAATCTGCAGCACCCTCCTAGCTCTGATCTCTTGGGAGCCTGTGGCCCTTGGGCTGTGTTGAAGGCGCAGAGAAGATGCCCAGCAGATTCTTACTGCGTGATGCCATCTTGCTGTGGAAGGAAGAGCCCCCGCCGCTCTGAAAACTGTCTTGTGCTGGACCTGGTGGGGACGAAGCAGTGGCATGAGCCCTGATCTCATGGGACTCATGCCATCCCAGAAGCTTTCATCAAGCTGGATGCAATGTGGTTTGTGTCACAAAGACAGAGGATCTTTGTTTTCCAAAGTGCATGTTGGTTTGGTTTTAAACTTGGTCAGCCCAACTCAAGAGGCAGCGTGTCTGGCCTTGACTGGGAGGCAATTGACTCCTGCCTCCGGGGACTCCGTGGCCTTGGGCAAGTTATTCTCCCTCTGGGAGCCCCAGCCAGTGGTAAAACAGGAAGGTGAACTCGGGTGTGTGACGATTCTGGGAGGGAGTTGCCCCTGGCCCGTGGGGGCTGTGGAGTAATTGGCAGTTCCATTTTAGCCAAGTCCTGGGGGAAGCAGTGTCATTGGCCCTGACTAGCCAGGAATTTCAGGAGTGATCGGACATTCAGAGGGGAGTGGGCTGACAATTGCATTTCTGTTTCAGTTTTTGTACTTGCTTTCTTGGTTTGTTTTTTGAAAGTGTTCCCTAGAATGGGTGGGAAGGGGAGAAGGGAGAACAGGGCTGAAGCTTTTGGGTGCTCTGGCCCGTTGGGTTGCAGAGCCATGGTTAGCATGGAAGGCTTGCTCGCGGTCTGGTCTGCTTGGGCTAGACCCCCCACCTCCCCCGCCCTGAATTTGGAGCTTGCAGATGGGCTGTGGCTGCTTTCCTTTTTCTGGTCCAGACCCTTCCTACTTCTAGCCAGGAAGGACCCTTTGTAGATATCTAACCAGTCCCCACCTCCGATTCGTTACTGAGTAAACTGAGGTCCAGAAAGAGAAGGGGACATTCCCAGGGTCTCAGGGGCCGCAGACCTGGGACAGGAACCTGGGCCCCAGACCCAGGCATAAAGCCTTTTCCATTCCTGGACGCCCTAGACAGTAAAGACTGGTCAGGGTGGAGCGATTGGCCCCGGTGGGGCTGTGAAGGTTATAATTTTGAAAACTGAGTAAACAAACAAGCCCTCCGTGAGAGAAGCAGCCCGGTGCTGGCCTCACAGATAGGCCTGTGTCTGAGGAGACAGCCCCGGCCTGTCCACGCGCAGACAGCGAGGTGTTGTCAGGCTGAATTCCCCCCACTCCCACTCCCGTATTTAGGGCTGCCAGGAAAAGGGGAAGGAGGGGAGAGGCCCCATCTCCCAGGGTGACCACTGCTCCTCCAGGCTCTGCTCAGCACAGTCACAGCTCACTGTGTGGCTTTGGTCGAGGGGCTTCCCCTCTCTGGGCCTCAGTTCCCCCTTCCCTACAATGGGGGTGATCTTGTCTCTCAAGGAGGGTGATGGGGGTGGGGGGTGGCGATTTGAGCTGAGGGTTCAGACACAGCGAGCCCTTCCTCTCGTCCGGACCCGAGTCTTTGTGGCCAGAGGCGGGGTCCGCTCTCGGAGCAGAAGGGTTACTTTCTCAGTGACCCCGGAGCCTGCGCCTGGGGACAAGCGTCCATTCTGAGTCAGGCTGCTCCGCTCAGCTTTCCTGTTTTCCCCATGAGATGGTGGCAGAATCTGAGAGGTTGGGGGTTGGGCTGCCATCTGGCCTGGACCCCCCCAGGGTGGGGCCCAGCAGACTTCCTGTGCGATTAGGGGCAGAGCCCCTTCGCTCCCCTCCCCTCTTCCTGAGTCCCCTGTGTGGCCTCTGAGAGTCCAGCTCCCGGCTCCATGCATAGGAGCTTGGTCTAGCCTCCACACTGGGCCTCAGTTTTCCCCGTGGTTCAACGAAGGGGTTGGATAAGAGCCTCTGGAGGGCACTCTGGGTCAAGTTCTAGACCCTGAAAGGCCCTGCAGGACCCACAGACTAACCCTGCAGCCAGGAACACTCTTCCCTGGGCCCGCTCATGTCAGGCTGGGTCGGGGCCTCCTTCTGGCGCCTCACATGGTTGTGGCTCTGGGTTCTCATCTGTTCTCATCTGTGATACGAGCACCACAAGGACTCGGTCACCGTGGGCTCCCCTGAGGTGGCCTCTTGGGACAGAGCTTGCTCCACCAGCTACTAACCAGGTGCCCCTGGGACAGTTACTGTGGCTCTTAATGCCTTGGTTTTGCCAGCTGTAAAATGGGAATGATAACAAACGACTTCCCTTTTATATTAGGTATGATTATAATGTAGATGTTAAATTGCATTATGTGCATTTGTCAACTACATTTATGCATACTTAACACAGTGCTGAGCACAGTAAATGCTCAATAATCAATAGCTGTAATTAACATGTGTTAGTTTATATTGTTTTGATTCCTTCCTTAGCAGTGAATGAATGAGTAAATGTCATCACAAGGTTTCCATCTCATAGCACGGGGGCCCAGAGCTGTTTGGATGAAGGGTCTGGTGGGTGCAGAGAGTGCCTTGCGGGGTGTAGAGGGGTGGGGCAGACATGGGCAGGGTCAGGGCCCTGGCTGTTCTGACTTCCCCTCTGCCCGTCTGGAAGGACTGTTTGGGCCCCTCCTCTGCCGTGGCTGAGACCAGAGGCACGGAGCGTGTGTAGCCGCACACACAGCTTCCTTCCTCCCAGAGTATATTCCTCTCAGTCTGACTCACTGGCTTTGAGTCTTTTGTTCTTGTCCTTGAGCCCTAAGGGTATGGCTGGGAGAGGCAGTGCCCAGGGACCGGCTCTTGGATGGGCTGACCCTTCCCCCTAGTTCCGACCCCTCTGCGCTCTGGGTGCTGGGCTTCCAGGACTGAGCCCTAGTGTGACAGGCTGGGGACGGGCCACCTGGGTCCTGGCACCCTCGCTGACTCACTGTGTGTCAGACACAGGAGTGCACATTGACCAGGGGCCTACTATGTGCTTGGCACCCAAACTAAACTCCCCCAGGCCCTACCCGTGTAGAGATCAAAGCCCAGCCGGAGAGATGCATTGAGCAAATAGTTACCAGCCAGTCATTAATTAAATAATTATCAGAGGGCACATGGTGATGAAATGACCCGCTCCTGGAGAGCTTGCCCTCGTGGGCACTGCGCCAGGCCCGGGAGAAGCCTGTCCACAGGATCTCTCAGAACTGCCTGTTGTTTGCCCTCCTGTCATGTGAGGAAACAGGCCCCTGGTGGCCAAGGGACTTGCCCAGCCTCCTCCCAGCAGCCGAAGACCCTTCCCCTCCTGGTGCCTCAGTTTGTCGTCAGGAAAATGGGCCCGTCCGGGAGGGGAGCTGTGACAGAGGCCAGGTCCTGCCGCTGGCCACACCCAGGGCCTGGGCTGTCATCTGGGTTTTAGGATGATGAACACCAGCTTCAGGGAAGGCACAGCTGCAGTGCTCACCTGAGTTTGTAGCCCCCGAAATCCTTTGTGCGTCCCAGGGCAAAAATACCGGGGGCAGAGGCCACTGTGACTGAAGTGTTAGGTCCTTCTAAAGTCTAGGTGGGAAAGGGATGCTCGGGGAGGGTGGTCCTCGCCATCCCCCAGCAGCAGTAGGAGCAACGGCAGAAAGGTGGCTGAAGCCCCTGGCGAAACCCACCTGGCAGTCCACACGAAGAAAGGTTACATTACAGCCGCATTTAAACGGGGGAAAAGGGAGCAAAACAACGTCAATCAGTAGGTAATGTTCAGGGGTGTAATATGTGGCCCTTGAAAGTGACAACGTGCTGTATGTTTGTAGGAAAAAGTACGAAGGGACATTCATCAACATGTTAATAGAGGTTTTTTAGAGGTGTTAGGATGATGGATTATTTAAAATTTTCCTTCAGTCTCTCTTGGTTTCTTTTGCATGGTCAGTATATTAAGTAAAAACAATAGCCCTGTTGACTGTATTTTGGGGGAAAATTTGATTCTTTTGTCTGACTCCAGAATCGAAGCCGCCCCAGACTAACGAGCACTCCCCGGGTCACAAAGCACAGGGCAGGCTTGGAGAAAGGAAGATTCTGGAAGTGGGGGTGCTTAAGTTGGGTCTCGAAGGACAGGATGGATTTTGGCCGCCAGAGTTGGGGTACAGGTAGGTGGCGGGAGTGGCCTAGCATAGACCCTGCCTGTCTGTGGAGGGGAGCTCTGGGGACTGTGGCTACAGAGAGGGTGGCAGGAGCCCCACCAGGCACAGCCTTGAGTGCCAAGCAAGAGAATCAGGGCACAGAAGCCCTTTCTCACCAACATTTATTGGCTGGACTTTAGAAATAGATTTTATCTCTGCTACTCTGGGGAAAAGTAGCAGCAAACATTTATGGGGCACTTACTCTGTGCCTGACTCAGACATCTGTGGCTGTAGATGAATGAGACTGGGGCTTCAAGCCAGAGGTGGTGGGTTGATTCCACAACATGGAGTCTCTCTGTGCCAGGCAGTGCAGGTAGGAACAGTGGGGTGGTGAGGAGTGGGTGGGTTCTTGGCCAGCTGGGTGAGTTTGTGACCCACCAGTCCTGCAGCCCTCAGGTGTCCCGCTTACTGCTCCAGCCAGAACATGGCCCCAGGTCCCCTGGGTGATGTGCAGGCATGCTGGGTGCTTAGTGCTGGGTGCAGGCTGCTGAAGGTGTGTGGGGCAGACAGCTGGGCTCGAGGACCACTTTCTGCAATGCTCGGGGCTTCTCCTTGGCCTGTCTTTATTGTGACCTCAGCTTTCTGTATCTCTGTTTTCCCATCTGTAAAGTGGGGATGGCATAACTGCCTCTGAGAGTGTTGTGAACTTTATGACGGAAGCCATGCCTGGTGCCTGGCACGCAGTGAACACTGGAGTTGACAGTTTCTGCCCTTGGAGTCCAGCGCCCCCACAAAGGTCAGAGTTTCCCTCCAAGAGGAGCCCTGGCAGGCTGGACTCGAGTGACAGGATGGTGTTAGGTCAGGTCTCGGCAGTGAGCCCTGACCTCCCCCTCAGACCTGCCATAGCTCCCACCTGCCAGCATCCACCAAAGGTCAGGTCTTCAGCCCCTGGAAGCTTGACCTTTCAACTTTGAGCTTCCTCAGAGCCCCCACTTTTATTATTGTTGTAATTAGAAACTATCTAATATCAAAGACAAATTAGAAAACAAAGAGCGGTAACAGGAAGAAAATGAAAGTCACTGATAATCCTACCACCCAGAAACAGTGGCTTTCAAGCATCTTCCTGATGCATAAACAACAGTGGGCTGTGGGCACCTGCATCCAGGTCATCCCCCTGCAGCGTGTCGAGCTGCAGAATTTTCAATTATGGCCCCAATAGTCTGCCTTTTAACTTGCTCAGCCAAACCTCTATCACTGGGCGCTTGGGTTGTTTCTGTTTTTCACTGTTGCAAACAGTGCTCTGTTGATCATCCTTAACCATTTCCATGGGATTAATCCATCGATTCCACCGCTGTTTGAGAGCCTGCTCGGTGCCAGTTCGTGTGTGGAGCTGGAGGTGCCAGATGGGGAGGTGGCCGTGGTCCTCGGCCCCGCAAGGACCCCTTTCTGGGAGGACAGACCCGGCATGGAACCCCAGCTGAGGTGGGGGTAAGGGTGTCTCTGGGACCCCAGGGAACAGCAGTGAACCAGGCTTGGAGGGTCAGTGAAGGCTCACAGGAGAAGGGATGTCTAGGTGAGACCCAAGGGGCGAAGGAAGAGGAGAGCATCATAGGCAGAGGGGCAGCTGTGCAGAGGCCCGGAGCCGGGAAGTACAGGTCTTTGGGGGAAGCAGAATCTCCCAGAATTTCTGTTCAAGACTCCAGAAATTGGTGATCTTGCTGTGATTCTTGCTGACCGTGTGCACCACACTTTGGGAGTTGTTTTTCAAAGTGCTGGTCCATCTGTCCCTCTGTGGGGCTGGCATCTTCTTCTAATGGGGGATTACAGAGCAGGGTGACCTGCCTGCCCCAGGTGAGAGTCCAGCACCCCTCCCCCTCCACTCTACCCCTCCCCCCAGCTCAAGTGCAGGGCCTGCTCAGCTCGTTTCCCAGGCAGTTTGCAGGTGCTGGATCATTTCACAGAATCTGCCGGAAGAGGAAACTGAGGATCCAAGCTTAGGTGACAGCTCAGTTTGCCTGACAGGGTGGTGACCTTTTCTGCTGATGATGTGTGACCTTGGGCTGGCCTGGCCGTGCCATCCGTGTAGGAAGCGCCCTACTGGAATTGGAGAGCCCCTGGCAGACAGGGCCCCTGGGGCTGGGAAGGGCCTGGGAAGGGTCTGTCCTCAGGCCTGCGCTGGCCTTTCTGGAAAACCCCAACCTCTTCCTGTGCCTTAAGATGCCTGGGAGACTGGATCGAGGCTCCCAGCCAGGGACAAATACTTGTGTGCTTGGTTCTGTGCTTGGTGCTGGGGCTGTGTCATGAAAGAGACAGACAGGGTCCCTGCACTTATGGGGGAAACGGACAGTAAACAGTTAATTGTTAAAATAAAGTTGTGCTGATGACTAACGGGGTTCTGACCTGAATTAGGGGGTGGTCGCTGTCAGGGACAGGAAGGCATCAGGGCCTTGAGGGTTCAGCGAGATGGAGTCCAGCCTCTTCACTGGACAGACGAGGAGACGGAGAGCCGGGGGGATGAGAGACTTGCCTACGGTCACCCAGTGGCAGTCAGGTGCCCAGACTCAGGGCTCAGGGATTAACCCTGCATCACTGCCTGGAATCCATGCTTGGAATCTGTCATTACTGCTAGGGGAGACAGTGAGCCCGTCCCTCCCGACCCTTACGGGACCCCCGGAGAAGCAGATACAGAACTTGGGCTTGTTGGCTGAGAGCAGTTTCCCATGAAGCACAGATGGGGGTCATGAAGGCACCTGGACCATGGCCTCACCTGGGCGTGTGAGGCAGGTGTGGCCTCCCCAGGGATTTGTTCTCATACCTCCCCTCTGGTCCCTCTGCAGCCCGAGGAGACCTGCAGCTGGTGACCCTAGGGTGGGGCAGGGCCTGTGTGCTCTACTGGCTCAGGGGGGCCAGGCCACGGGAGTCTTGTGATTTGAATAAACTTTCCATCTTCTATCTGCCCGAAGCCTCTCCATGTCAAGGGTCCCTGGCATTCCAGCCAGGGATTGGGTTTCCTTCTGGCCCAGCCGCAAGCACAGGAGTGAATTTTCATATTGGCTCATCTTCCTCCCTGCCTCCCACCCCCGGCTTGTCTCCCTTGGCCTCTCCCTCCCTGGCTCTGAGCCCTCCCTCTGCCCCCACCCCACTTACCTCCGGACCCAGGGAGTGAGCACTGCAGGCAGCACTGTGTGTGTGTGTGTGTGTGTATGAGAGACACAGAGAGAGAAAGAAAGAGACGGAGGGGCACGGGGGAGGCCTGGGTCCCGAGGCAGCTTGGGAAGGAGCCTGACTTGCACTTGGTGAAAAGTGTGGTGTCAGAGGGCACGGGGCTAATGAAATGTGTGGGATTTGTATGTCTGTGTTAGTCCTTTTTCTGTTAGGCTTTGGCCACAGTAACTGGCACTTATTAGTGATTGGTTTTTATTAGAACAGCTGTGGGCATTTATCAGTTCTTACCAACAGGCAGGGTGCCAAATACTTCTCACACATTGTCTTTAGTCCTCACAACAACTCTGAGGTGCTTGCTATTTTTACCCCCATTTTATGGGTAAAGAAACTGAGGCTTGGGAAGATCATGGTCAGTAGCAGAGCTGGGTCTGTCTGGTCCCAAAGTTTGTGTTTTTACTGCTAACCTTCCACCTGAGATAGAATCTTCTCCACAGCTTCCTTTTCAATCAGCCATGCAGCCTCTGCTTAGACACCTCCAGTGACAGGGAGCTCCCCACCCCACAGGGTCACCTGTCCCATGCTGGGCATCTGAGATAGAAATCTCCTTCTGGAGTCCTATTTGTCGTGGGTGATTTGAGTTCGTCACTTAAGAACAGGCTCCATTTTGGCCAGGGCATGTCTATGACTGGATTTCCCCAGCATCTCTTCCCTGGAAATTTTCCAACTCTTGTTCTGGGACATGAGCTAAGTCCTCCCTCCTTTCTCTTAGCAGTCCTTACCTGTACTCACCCCTTTACAGTGCCATTTGTCACATACTGAGCAAACTTGACTTTGAAACTGTACAAGTATTTTTATTAGTATTGATCTGGACATCTTAGTCAATGCAATAAGACAAGAAAAAGAGAGAGAGAGTGAGAAATACAAGATACCAGGAAAGCAAGACACTGTGGTCCTGCCCTGCTGGAGTTCAAAGCACTTTTCCATCTAGCCTCGCCCACCCCGTGAGGCTACCTGTGGGAAGTGGAGACTCAGAGACAAGGCCCTCCCCCACCCGCAGTGCCTCGGAGCAGAAGGGCTGTGGTCCGCCGAAGTTTGGTGGCTTGCGGTTCGTTGGGTGTTTTCTTTCAGAATCTTCATTCATGTTTCTCTGTCCACTTCCCCTTTCTGATTAGTTAAGCTCTGAGGGACAAGGGCCCGGAAAGACTGGACCCCAAATGTGTCACCTTCTCATCCCCTGCGAGGCCCACTGAGGGACCAGGTGGCTGCTGTTTTGGTTCCACTTTTCTGGTCCCCATTTCATGGCATGAGACACATCACAGAAAACTGCCAGTAGCACAGGTGGATGCGCCGTGGGACCCCTGAGCTTGTGAAAGACCCCACTCCCCAGCCCACCTGTCAACGCTCTGGCAGGTGGAACTCCTTTCAGTTATTCAGTCCTCACCAGGGATGATGTCAGGTCTGTGGATTTACTCATCTCCCTGAATCCTCATGACAACCTGCCCAGGTGGGTACTGTTGTTACTCCCATTTTACACAAAAGGAAACTGAAGTTGAAAGAGAATTAAGCCACCTACCCAAAGTCCTATAGTCAGTCACCTGCAGTCAGGGTTAGTATTTGAACTGAGTTGGACCGAATTTCCAGAACCTTGACACTACCCTGTTCCGTGAAAGTGCCCTTCTTGACGCAGGAAGGTACTCCTAAATATTTGTGGAGCGTATTAATGCTTGCTTTCTTGCGTGTCTGAATCTGTGCATTTCCTGTGTCTTCGGCTTGGCATGCTCTCCCGGCCCAGCCCTCCTCCTTCACCTCGCCACACTTCTTCCTGTCTCGGGTGCCACCTCTTCCTAGAAGTCTTCCCTGACCTGCAGGCTGGGCTAGCCGCCCCTCCTCTGGGCTCTTCAGCTGCTCCCAGCCAGGGACTCACTGTGCCCCACGTAGGTTTTGTTGACATTCTGTCTCCCTCGTTAGACAACAGGGCCTGGGTTTGTCTAACTCACTCCTGAATCCCCAGTGCCCCGTGGTTGCTGAATGAATGAATGAGGGCAACACAACTTAGCTTCTCCTTCATAAGTAAGGCTGTTGTCATCAGGACCAGCACAGAGTGGCTGACCTATGAGGGTGATTATGTAAACATTAACCTCCATCCCCTCACACTTCGTCCCCCGTTCCTACTGACTTCTCAGCAACATCCCTCGCCTCCGTGCTCTTTTTTCCCTCCTTGCCATACCCATTGGAGCCTGAGAAGCTAACTATCCCCAGTGCGCAGAGGAGCATGCCGAGGCTCAGAGGCGAGGCCACAAACCACAGAGCTGGAATTTGCTCTGCATCTGTCTGGCTCCCAAGCCAGGGCTCTTTCTGGGGCAAGAGACGGGGAAGCGGAGTGGGGTGGGCAGTGCGAGGAGGTTGGTCCCCCGGCGGCATCTTGCAGCTCTGGGTGTCCTCCAACCTTTGAATTTCCCTTCGATCCTTTCTACATGGCTGTGCTGCCCAGGGGTGTGGCCTTGGCTGTGGCAGGGCCTGGTGCAGGACACCATCCTCAGTAGCCCACCCCGAGGCATACTCCACAGAGCAGAAGTGGGCCCCCTGGCCGGTCCAGGGTAGGTGTGGGTGGGCTGGCCCTGCCCTGGGTGGGAGGTGCTGCCGGGGGCCTTGGCACCCCTTCCCAGCCGCCCCAGCTGGGGTCTGTGTTCCCAGGGAGCAGGGCTCCTGGGTCTGGACTCCCAGAACAAGCCGCCAACTGTTGGCTGTGGGTACCAGGCTGCCGCCAGGCGGGGAGCGGGGGGCCAGAGAAGATGAGAGGGCTTTTGTTTCCCTGTTTGTGTCAAGATGGGAATTGGATTCCTCCCACTAAGGCTGCCTCCTCGAGGTATAAGGGAAAGGGTGGGTGGGTCTGTTGTCTGCCTTTTTTGGGGAGGTATTTCCCTGGGCCTCCACTTCAGCCACCTCCCTTCTTCCCTTCTCAGGCCCTCCTGCCTCAAAGCACACATTTCCACCATACCTGGGTCGCTGAGCCATGGTTAAATATTTGCTAAGTGAGAAGAGCTTTAAAGGCAGCCTTGTGAGGGATCCTGGCTGGCTCCTCCTGGCCCCAGCACTGCCTTTGTGATGGGAGACTCAGGCGGCCTCTGCCCTGCTCAGCCTCCTTCCCAGGCCTCCAGGGAGGCCATTTTGGCATCTGAAACTGGGTGACCGTCCACCAGGGGTTGTTCATTCAGCACTTGTTTATCGTGCACGCACATAGGCCAGACGTGAGCTGAGCTGGGTGCTGGGGAGATGGCGGGAACCAGGTCTCTGTCTTTGGGGGTGGTACGGTCATGGTGATGGCAAAAAGTGCCAAGGAGAAGTGGGGGGTTGTGGTGCTGGAGGCTTCTGGGGACTGGGCTTGAGGAGGAGTGTCCTGAGGAGGTGACATCCAAGCCTGTAGGGGAGACGGCTAGGTGGAGAGGCTGGGCTCTGGGAGAGCGTTCTGGGCCAGAGACCCCAAGACCAGAGCCAGCTTTCCTCTCTGGGTGCTGAAGCCCCACTGACTTCTCTCTCCTCACGCTGCTGTCTCTCCCCACGCTGCTGTCACGAGGAGCTGGCCACTGACAAGGTTGGCTGCCTCTTCCCCATTCCCCCTGCCTCAGTTTCCCCATCTGTCCCATGGAGAGCTTGAGCTTGATGTCAAAGTGCCCTTCCCAGGCCAATGGCCTGTTGTCAGTGTACATGACTGGCCCATTAATGAGGGAACACACCAGAGCAGAGGTGCTACAGGTCCTGAAGGTTAAGATCACAGCCATGTACCTTTATACAGCTCATGTGGCCCTTTGTGAACAACAAAAGCTGACATCTTCTGAGGTCACTTTGACTCTAAACAACAGAAGCTAACATCTCCTGAGGACCCTCAGTCACTGAGTGAAGTAGGGTGAATATCACACTATGCCCATTTTACAGACAAAGAAATTAAGGCCCAAGGAGGCCATTCTGAGCTCCGGGTTTACTTCTTGCTTGGAACTTGGCCCTGAAACACCTGCCTCTGTGAGAGACCCACTCTTCTCTACCAAAGCTGGTGCCACGCTGGGTGCCTGGGATGAAGAAGTGACCGAGGTTCTGCCCTGATCCTGGAGCTGCCCAGCAAGTGGGGAATGTCCCCGGAGAGAGTCAGCGAGTGTCCTGAACTCCTTTTCTGTGACCTGCAGTTCTAGGTGTGGGGGTAGAGCAGTGAATAGAGGCTGACTTGGCTTCACATCCTGGTTGTGCTCTTACCTGTGTGATGTTGGACAAGTTAGTTCACCTCTCTGGGCCTCAGTTGCCTCATCTATAAATGGGTTTTAGAATAAATCTGGGTGAGGGTTAAATGGAATAATGTTGATGATAATTATTAACATATATGGTATCTGCCTCTGCCTAGCACTGGGCTCAGTGTTACATGCATGAGCTCATGCCCCACTTATTATTATAATTACATGCAAATGGACAACTGCAAGACATTGTGATGGAGATGTTTGAGCAGGGCCCTGAAGTCTGGCTAAGAGTTTGAACTGTGGAAAAGAAGGGGAAGGGAGCTCCAGGTAGAGGGCACAGCACAGGTGAAGGCGTGGAGGTGGGAAGTGCTGAGACACGTGGGAAATGTCCAGGGTGGGGCCATCGGGAGGTAGGTAGGATTGAGATCCTGGACCGATTTGGTGTTTGCGGGCGGCAGTGTGCCAGGCCCTGTGGTGGGTGCTGAGAATTCAGTGATGGATGAGCCCAGCGAGAGCTGTTACGAAGAGTGTTGCATGACAGTCTCCTGTATGTTTCCACATCCTTGAGAACCTGGGTTCAAGTCCCAGCCTGGATTCAGGCTCCTCCATGTGACAGCTGGCTGGCTTTGGACGAGCCGCTGGTCCCCACAACCTGTTTCCTCAGTGGGGTGGTATCTGTACCCACCTGCCAGGGCCCAGTGTCAAAGTGAAGCCAATCCCCCTGCAGAGGGCTGGGTGTCACCAGCCAGCATTGTGCCTCACCAGCTGTACAACGCCAGTACAACGCCTCCTTAACTGCCCTGTGCTTCCGTTTCCCGCTCTGTCCGCGGCAGTGAGAGGACCCTCCCTCCCTTCCTGGGCCGTTTTGATCTCCCATGTGAAGCACGGAGCTGGCGCACGGAGCTGGCACACGGCCAAGTGGCAGTCATTCCTGGACTGTGGTGTGCTGTGGGCTCTGTGTTCCAAGGAGAGGCTTCTCCTTGTTAATAACTGGCCCCAGGGAAGGGGTGACCCAGCAGAGGGTCCCTTTGGGGCCCCTGAGGCTGACGGAGGGGAAGCCTCGAGGGTGGCAGCCACCTGCCTGGGGAAGACGGACGCGTCTTGCACATTCTCTTGGCCCCTGTGTCGGGCATGAGCCTCGCTTTCTGGGATGAGGAATCTTTGGGGCGTGTGTGGGGAGCTGTATTGCTAAATGAGGGTGGTGGCTCCCCACCGGGGGTGGCCCTGGCTTCGGATCGCTGCCTCTGGCCTCTCACTCTGGGCTCCCTTTCCGTTTCTTCTTTGTGCCAGGCCCTGTCCCCGATGTGGTGGGTGCTGCCTGAGGGAGTCAGATGGGGAATAGCCCTTTACCTTCTGTGAGGGTAGGTGCAGGTATCACCCAGCCTGGGGACGTCCTGGTGGGGTGGGACAGTGCAGTGGAAGGCTGCGGAGTGAGGTGAGCTCAGCAGAGGAGGGCAGGTGTCTCTGACCCAGAGAGCAGCCTGTGGAGGGCCCCATGGCAAGGAAGAGCACTAAGGGAGGGGCCTGTGGGTGCTTGATCTTTGTTCTGAAGGCAGTGGGAGTCATGGAAGGTTGTTGAGCAGGGGGTGTTCAGAATGAGAGTTGTACCAGAAAGATCGTGTGTGTGGGAAGGAGTGGAGGGGGTTAGAAATTTGGAGGCTGCAGCAGGCATAGGATGGGAGAGGCCTGTGGGGTCAGTGACTAGAGATACAGTCTGGGCTGAGCTGTACTGGCTTCTTGACCAGACCCTCATCAGCTAAGAAGCCCATCTCATCCCAATGGCCTCCAGATGGGGAGCAGGGTGCAGCTGGGGTGGGAATCCTCTCAAGTCCAGAAGTAGGATGACCCTGGATCTGTGCCTTGCCATCTCTGGGTGCTGTCCCCCTTCTGGACAAGGACTGGCCTGCAGGGGTGGGGCCCTCAGCTGTCCTACCCCTTCCTGGCTTTGGCCCTGCAGGGCTCCAACTGCTTGTTCAGGCTCTTCTCATGGGCCGGCTGCCAGTCCCCCTCCCCTGCTGGCCAATGGAGCCTGTCATTACCCTCCTCCTCCTGGCTTCCTCCTTGATTACAGGTCCTGAGCAGGAGCATTGTCAGCCTTCCTGACAGTGGCCACCTGCAGGACCAGTGCTGTGAGGAGCTCCTGTCCATGGGGGCTGGCAGTCTGGAAGGTGGAGATGAGATGCATTTGCCCAAAGCTTGGTTCCCTGTTAACGCTCAGACTGTTCTGGGTCCATATAATTTACAAGCTGTGTGACCCAGAGGAGTCACTTAACCTCTCTGGATTTCAGTTTTCTCCTATGTAAAGTGGGGACAACACATAAAATAACTCATGTAAACGTGGAGCACCATACTGGGTGGGGAGGAGCTGCTGAGCAAGTGGCCTTTGCTGTTACATGTTAGTAGTGACAGTAGGGGTGGCCCAGCAGAAGTGCCTGGGCTAGGCACTGGGAGCCGGCATGCCAACCCAGCTCTGTCAGGACATGCTGTGTGACCCTAGGAGAGTGTCTGCACTGCTCTGGACCTCAAGCTTTCCCTGCTTTCCCAGGCAGATAGTGGAGATGGTGGTACTCCGGACAACTCTGTGACACAGAGAAACGGAGTCCCGGCCTCTGCTCTGCCTCTGCGGTTCCTTCGGCTCTGGGGTGGGTGGGGTTGGTATCTCTGGCTGCCTCCTCTCCTCCCCTCACCCCCCTGCTTTGGCCTGCTCCCCCTGCCACCCACCCCAGCCCCATGCTCTGGGAACCAGGCAGGCAGGTTGTGGGCTGCCCCGCCCTGCAAGGTGCTGCTCTCCTGGTTTCTGTCGGCAAATCTCTCAGCCCTGAAACTGGGCTGGCTTCATGGGTGAGGTGTGTCCCTGGAGCCCACTGGAGGGACCGGATGAGCCAGGGACCGGGCTGGCATAGTGCCCTCAGCTCGAGCCAATATAGGGCTGGGACCAGCGTGAAGCCCCCATGTTTGACACAAGGTGACGTGATCTCGGCTGGAGATCATCGTCTTCGTCCTGGTGCCCCGTCAGCATGGGAGGGTCCCGGACCCCGGCTCAGACCCTGCCTCTGCTGTTCCCCAGGGACTTGGCAGGCACTCTCAGTTCTCTGAGGCTCAGTCTCTTCATCTGAAGCATTCCTCAAATTCAGGCATCACCTGCCTCAGGGCCGAGTTGAGGATTGGCGGGGGCTGATCAGGTAAAAGATTTAGCACAGGTGTGGCGTGTGCTGGGCTTGGGAGGGCTGTGAGAAGGCAAGGAATCTCCTCAGCCCAGCACCAGAGGCTCTCCGTTCTCCGAGGTCCCCTGCACTCCTTCCTCCCATCCTCAGTGCAGCAAGTCCCTTCTCTCTGAGCCTCATTTCCCTCTCTGTACCATGGCCGCCAGAGTCTCCAGGGAACTTCAGGCCACCTTGGGCCCTCCCTAGTTCTTACCCAGCCCCCACTGTCTGAGCGCAGGAAGTAGCGTGATCCTTAACGATCCTTAACGTTGTCAGTTTGGAAAATCAGAGATTAATGTTCTTCCGGCCGCCTTGCTGGCTGTTGGTGCTGATCCTGGGGTTGGGCCAGGCCAGGGGATGCTCAGCCTCTGTTTCAAGGGCCTCTCCCTGGGTTAGAGGAACTTTGGACAAGAGATGCTTTATAGGAGCCCCCATAATGACATGCCTCCTCCTTGCCAGGGTGAAGTGTTTTATACTCGTTAGCTGATCTTATTATAAAACCCAGTCAGGCAGATAGGGGGAAACAGAGGCTCAGAGAGGGGAAGTACCTTGGCCAAGGCTGCACAGCGAGTCGGCAGCAGAGCTGGGACTTGAACCCAGAGCCTGTAGGCCCGGTGAAGATAGTACCCTGTTTGCAGGTGGGGGTGGTGCTGAGTCTCCCTGTCCCCCACCCCCATTCCTTTGTCCAGCCTGAGGGGCCTGTGGTCAGTTCCCACTCAGAGCTGACTCACCAGCAGCTCAGAAATGGTGCTGAGGCCAGCATCCCAGTCAGCTCCTGGGGTGAGCAAAGCGCTGATTAGATCGTCATTGAGATTTTAGATCAGCTGAGCCAACTGGGACACACCTGCCCATTTTGCCAGTAGGAAGATTGAGGTCCAGAAAAGACAAGTAAAGACCTAGTATGTGTTAAGATTCCCTGCCAGCTCTGACCAGACAGGGGCTGGAGACCCTGGACTTCAGTCTTGGCTCTGACGGTTGCCAATTGTGTGACCTTGGGAAAGTCACTTTGCATCTCTGAACCTCAGTTTCTTCATCTGTAAAATGGGGATTGTAAAGCCTGCTTTACCTGCCTCTAAGAAGCAGGCAAAGACCCAATAAGAACATGTATGGCAGGGCTTTGGAAATTGTGTTGTGTATGAAGAGGCTTCATGGGAGAGGGGCTTGTGCAGGCTTTGGTGTGAGACAAGGTTTGAGACCCATCTCTTTCCCCTTCTAGGCTGAGTGTCTTTGAGAAAGTCACCAGGTCTCCCTGAGGTTGTTTCCTTATCTGTAAAGTGGGGATAGTATTGTCTGTTAGCATTACCTGAGTTGTTGAACTAGCATAAGTCCTCAGTGGAAAGGCACCCCCGTCACCTCCGGGAGTTAGTTCTGGGGGCAGAGTCAGGAAGACTGGCTGGTAAGGAGGCACCTCTGGGTCACCCTCAATGGTCCCAAAGGGTACAGGCTTTGGAGACAGAGTTCTAGTCATCTGGGGGGCAGAGGCATCCTAAGAACCAGAGATCCAGATGTAAGAGCCCTTTTACAGCCAGCTCCCTGAAAGGCTTGACTCCAAAACAGTACACGCATGTGGTAGGGAGTGAATTTCACCCTGGCCCTCACATCCTGTGCAGCGGCCTCTTCAAATCTGAGTGGAGCCCACCACCTTCATACAGTGGATGTGGCATGGAGATGGAGGCCCCAGGTGGGCAGTGGCTCCCTGAGGTCGCAGAGCACAGTGGGGGCTGGGCACGGATTCCCAGAATTCCCGATCTGCCCTCTTGCTCATAAGGGAATCAGGACCCCACAGGTGGGCCCTTCCTGGGACAGCCCCACAGAGGTGCTCAGGAGGTTTCATTGACTGGTGAGTGAGGTGACCTTCCGTGAGTCATTAATCTTTCGGAACCTTGCTTTATACACCTGTGAATGGAGAGTTTACTTACCTATATTGGCCTTGGGGCCATTTGAAGACTCTTGATGTGTGTTTCAGGCCTTGCATCTGAGTGGGGTGAATTTACCTCCCAGTTCTGCAGGATGTGCTGGCAGAGGGGACAGCAGTTGGCTCTGGGCTCTTGTGGAGGCTGGAGACTGTGCCAAGGGAGCCCCACTAAGGTCAGGTGGGAGCCTGGGTTCCTGCGTGTTCCTTGCACACGGCCCGGCGTTCCCACCCCCCACCTTTGCCTGGAAAGTTCCTTCCTCCTGGAGGGCTGTCCCTTTGTTGGAGACCTACTTATACTTATCATTACTATTTTTGTGATCCTTTTCCTGGTTCTTTTAAAAAAAAAAAGTCTTTATTGGATCTTTTTCAAACTATAAAAGTTATACCTGCTAATTAATAAAAATTTCAGTCTCTTACTATTGTTGTTACGAGCTGAGCATGGTTGTGAGTAATAGTAACATTTGTGGAGGTCCTGAACCGAGCACTTCACATGCACAGTACTGTGAATGGATTCTGTTATGCCCATTTTACAGGTGAGGAACTTGAGGCTGTGAGTGAGCTAGGCAGCTTGCAGGGCTGAGGTCTTCAGAACTGGGATTCTGACCCCACCTTGTGCTCCTCACCAGGAGGCTGGGGGTCTGGGGCTGGAGAGCAGGCTCTGTCAGGCCCGCCTGTACCTTCACATCTGCCAGCACCTGGGGCTGAGTCAGGGCAAGGAAGGCGGGGGTGATGTATGAGAAAACGTGGGAGGTGGGTGAGGCCGGCACATGCCCTCAGGCTGCTCCGCCCCAGCCTTTCTGTAGCTCCCAGCAGCAACTGGATCACTGCAACTTGCGCAGGACACCTGGGGTCGGCTCGGCCTCTGGAGACGGGGCCACAGCCTACTTCCTCTCTGCCCTCGGCAGGGAGGGATGCCCTGGGGGGCCCTGTGGATGGTGGTCAGAGCTGGGGTCAGCAGGAGGTCCACAGGCTGTGGCCAGAATCCCAACTGCCTTGCTCTGGCTGTGTGACCTCAGGTGAGCCCCTCACCCTCTCTGGCTCACAGTCCTCTTTGGGGTGGTCAGGTCCCAAATCCCTGGCATGTGGTGTCCCCAGAAGCCATGGGAGGAAGCAGTAAGAGCTGGTATGGGCAGGTGTGGAAGAGGGGGGTGCATCTGAGGCCTTGGGGACCACCCACAGACACCCAGGCAGGGATGCCGTAGTGGGTTTTGAGTCATAAAACCTCTCTGGCGGCCCCAGGGAGACAGCCACTGCAGAGTGGCAGGGAGGGAGAGCGTGGGGTGCTGAGCAGGCCTTACAGGGAGGGAGTGGCCTGGGCCGTGGCCCTGGGCTTAGCAGGCAGGAGGAGCGTGGAAGTCCTGCCCTCCCTGGTGGCCTTCTCCAGGGTGGCAGTGCCTGCCTGCGTCCTCCTCCAGTAGTATCTGGCCATAGAGGCTGCTGGGGACCCTGTTCAGGGCTCCTCCCCTGGGAGCCCTTTGTCACTGGAGGGGACTGGACCGTCCTCCCCAACCTGCCTCTCTCAGGTCTTTCCAGCCCTGACACATAGGCCCCTAACAATGCCGAGTCCTCATCCTCTGCCTCCATGACACTTCCTCTGTACCTAGCACGTGGCAGTTCCTCCCAAGCTGTCTTAGGACATCTCTCAAGAATGCTCACAGGGCTGCCAAGAAGCTATCCTGTGGCCCTGTTTCCCCACGGTCTTCCTTTCCAGGGCTCCCTCTGCTGCCAGACTTAGGCTGAGTTCCCTGATTTTGCCCGGGACCCTTCTCTCAGTCCTTCACTTCTCACCTTGCAGTGTCTGCAGTCCTGGCACAGAGTGGACACTCAGTAACTGCTTGGCGAGTGGACAGCCCCCCTTGCGCAGCACCTGCCTAGGTCAGGCCCACCCTCCCAGGGTCCTTAGACAGATACCAGCCTCCGTCCCCATCCCAATCCATTCAGCTCCTCAGTCGGAGAGATTTGGGTAGTGAGAGATTCTGTACTCTCTGCTGATCTGTTTGGTTCTGGAATCTCAGGTGAGAGTTTGTCAGAAAACAGATCCAGGTCCATATAGATCTCGAGTTTGGGTAGCAAGGCATGCCTGTAGTTGCAGTTGGGTGGAATCAGGGCTGGGGCTGCTGCAGTCTAGGGGTGCAGGGCCCATGGGGGCTGTTTCTTTTCCTGTTCCTTTGAGTGAGGCACCCCACGTTTCTGCCTGTACCCTCTCCTCTCTCCACCCTCTGCCGGGTGACGACTCTTCTCTCCTCGTGCCTTCTACCCCTGACCCTGGTCCCACAGCCTCACGTGGTTAACTTGTCTGCATCCCAGTGTGAGGGGTCTAGAATGAATTTCCCTCTTGCCCCTTACTCTGCCCCTCTCAGCCCTGTTGCTTCAGGCCTGTCAGCCTCACTTCTCATTTCTGGCTCCATCTGGTCACCTCATTCTGGTTTTCACTTCCTTGGCCTCTCCTGGCTTACAGTCCTGGGGGCCTTGGTACCCCTCTGTGGGATGCTGCCTGGGCCTTCTCCTGACTGGGCCTCCCCTTCCTGCCTCCTCCCCAGTCCAGCCCCGGGCTTTCTGTGCCCAGACACTCCCTGCCTGGACAGGATATCTGGGCTTGGCTGACCCGGCAACTAAGAGCATGCCGTGGGTCAGTAAACCTAGGTTTGAGTCCTGACACTGGATGCAGCTTCCTCCTGGGCCTGGCTCCTCAAGGATCAGGGCAGATTCCAGCCCTTCTGGGAATAATGCTCCGTCTGAGGCTGGGTGCACCAGGGTGCAGTCAGGCCTCCTAGAGCCATGGCCGCAGGACCCTTGAAATCCGAGGGCCAGGCCCCCCTATCCTGCATGCTGGGAGAGTGCCCTGGGGTGTCCGGTCATTTGAGGCAGTTGGGACAAAATCCTGGGCTGAGGTTGAGAACCTGGCTCTTCAATCCTGGGTCTGCAAGCCTCCTCAGCCCTCAAATGGGGAAACGATAGCACTGACTCCTTAAGGTTTTCATGAAGATTCGTGGGGATCGTGCACGTAAACCTTGCCCACCCACTGACTTGGGTTCACAGTAGACGGTGGCGACGATGATGATGATTACATGTTCCATCAATGTGACTGTTGTCTACGGTCCTGTTTTCTCTATTTGGCTCCGGTTCATTACCCCCTCTCCCCCCTCATCCTGCCTCATCATTTTTCAGAACAATTTTCGTGGTCTTTGAGAGAGCTCTGGTTGTTTATAGTTTTTAAAAAATAGGCATTCAAAGCAAATTCCTCATTTGTTCTCCCCTTCCTCCCCCCAAAACAGAATCTGAACAGACACGACCTCATTCCAGGAAAGGGGAGCACGGGCCTGTGGAGAGGGACCACAGGCCAAGCTGCCTCTGGAAGGAGAGTAGGGAGGGGGCCTGCCCGAGACCCTGGGTGTGGGATGTGGCACATGCTCTTAGATGTCCTCCCCAGCCACCACCTCCTGGCTCGGACCCAGGACTGCATTCCAGCTATGACACCCACTAGCTGTGTGACCTTGTGCCAGTGACTTAACCTCTCTGAGTCTCAGTTTCCTCCTCTGTAAGATGGGGATAGCAGCAGCCCTACCTCATAGAGCTATGGAGAGGATTAAAGGAAATGCTGTCCTAGCGGGGTGCCCTTGGTATTCAGAGACCAGGCGTGGGAGGGACGGTGTCTCTGAGAAAGGACCAGGTCTTCAGAACCTGGAACCCAAGACTGTCTGAGGTGGCAGGACCTGTTTATTTTTGAGTCCAGTCCTCTTGGTGTGCGGGCGGACACTGAGGCCTAGAGAGGGGAGTGCACAGTGGGCCAACGTGAATCCCAGGTCTAGATTCTCCTGCAGCTACTCCGGACCGGGAAGTCTCGCCCAAGGAGAAGGCCCCCTGGTCATGGGCCACAACCCTCTCTGAACCTCAGTTTCTTCATCTGTAAAAAGGGATGCAAACAACAGTGTCTGACATGTGCTGGGCCTGCTCTGGCGCCCTGGGGTGCCCCTTCTCTGTTCAGAAACTGCTTTAGTAAAAGAAAGAAGCAACAGCCAGTAAAAGCAAAGTGGTTGTTAACTTGGTAGATGAGTTAATTTTAGAATGTTTAGTTTTCACTGTGAAAGGAATCATGCTTGTAGAATAATTCAAATGCGGTACAAATGAATGAAGCAGAAAATGAAATGCACTCTGTACTCATTCCCACACCCAGATGCGCCGCCCTTAACAGTCTGGAGGGCTGCCTTCTGGACCTCTTCCTTGAAGTCTCCAAGCGTCAGTAACTCACTTGCACGTACAGGAATGGTTTTCAATGAGATGATATTGAACGTGTGATTCCTCAGTTCTCTTTACATGACAGAGTGCAGACACCTTCCCTTTCTTGGTTCTACATGTACGTGGGTCCCCTCCACTTGACTGTCCCGGGTGAACTGTTAGGTGTTGAATCTTTCCCCCTGTGTACAACTGGCTTGTTTCTGGTGGCTTCTGGTGCATAGTTGCCTGCTGTTCTCATGTGAGTTATGTGGGCTGCGTTCCTAGAGGAGAGACCGTGGCACCAGAGAGCTCGACGCACCCTTAGAACCGTGCACACGGCCTCAGTCTCCCTTGAAAGGCCGTCCTGGTTTCCCACCCACTAGCCCTGGTTTAAGGTGCCTGTTCTCCACGTCCTGGCCGGTCTGACCCTGGGGGAAAATGGAATCTTGGCTCCTTTTTCGTTTGCTGGCTGGCTGGCAAGGTTGAGCATCTTTTCACTGGTCTGTTGGTTTCTTGTGTCTTCTCTTTGGTGGTTTCTCTGTCAAGGTCATTGCCCTGTTTCCTGCCCAGAGGCTCACCCAGGTGTGTGCAGGTGAAATGCGCAACTCTGGCCAGAAGCGCAGCACAGAAGCAAGCGTGGAGCTTGTGCGGACAGTTTTACAAGCTGGAATTTCGGGCATTGTGAGTGCCCCTCGCCGGGGTATGGTCGCTGCCGGAAAGTTACCATGCCAACCTCAAGGCCCATTTGTCCTTCCCTTTCAGAGAAAACCGGGAAGATCCTGACGGAGTTCCTCCGTTTCTACGAGGACCAGTATGGCGTGGCCCTCTTCAACAGCATGCGCCACGAGATCGAGGGCACCGGGCCGCCGCAGGCCCAGCTGCTGTGGCGCAAGGTGAGCAGCGGGCGCCGGGCCGGTGCAGGCGGGCTCTGGCACCAGCTCAGCACGCGGCCTCGGGTGGGGCCTTCTTTCTCAGGCCTCGGTCTCCCATCGTTGTGGGATGGTCTCTAAGGGTCCACCCAGCTTCCGCATAGGCAGATGACCTGGTGATGTCCAGGCCCCTTTATCACAGTGGGTGACCCCTCCCTCCCACAGCCCCTCCATCAGCAGAGCTGGAGCTCTGAGTCACCATGACAGGCCAGGGTGCAAGCCCGACTCCTGTTACAGTCCATGTGCCCACGAGCTAATTACCTCACCTTGTGGGGCCTCAGTTTACTCACCTGTGAAATGGGATGAGCACATCTTTCACACCAGGTGGCTGTGAGGATAAAAGATTTGTCAGCTGGGTGCCCGGGGCAGGGCAGGTGCCTGGCGAGTGCCGGCTGACACTGTCATCATCACTGGCCTTGTCATTAGCCCCTTATCAGTGGTAGGATTATGTTTGCACAGTAAATATTTGTCAAGTGGGGACTGGAAGCTGCGTGGCTCTGGCCTGGGGGGTCAGCATGGGCCAGAGGAGGCAGGCAGGGCCTCCTGGGGAGGAAGGGGATCCTATGCTCAGCCCTGGTGGGCTGTGGGTGGGAGAGTCAGGAGCACAGGTGGGCTCTGGTGCCCGGGTCTGAGCAGTTGGGGTGAGAGGGCAGCCTTTGCTCCTCTGGGGGTGGTGTGGGGCCCCGTGTCAGCCCAGGAAGTCCTGTTGGAGGGTACTGCATGTCCCAGGGCTGGGTCATTCCCTTGCGGTGACCTTCACCCTCTGCCCCCTGGATGGCTGGGCAGGTGGTGGGAGGTGGGTGATGAGGAGGAAGGGTACCAGCCCCTCTCCTCTGCAGGTGGCCTGGCCTGGGTGGCCAAGTGGCAGCCCAGAGGTTACTTACTCCTGGCTGGGGGCTCCTGGACAGTGCACCCAACAGCTTCTCTCTGGGGATCAGACTGGCTGGCTGAGCTGGTCCCTCTGGAAGTGAGGTCTGAACCAGGTCAGCCAGGCAATCCCAGTGGCTGACTCTCAGGTCATCCGTGGCTGAATTCCATGGTTGGTGAGCTGTGAAGTTGCCCTGACACACCTTGCCACACCTCCCCACAGTCCTTTTGTCTTCCTCTGGGCTGCCCGGTCATCCTGTGCTCCGGCTTCAAGGTGCTGGGGTGGTGCCTTAGCTGAGGAATGGAGGCTGGAACCCCATGGTCTGGAGGGGAGGAACTCAGGGGGCCCTGGATTCAAATCCTCTTATTAACTGGTAACCTTCAAGGCTGTCTCCTCATCTGCCAAATGGATACCTCCTGCCCAGGGCTGATGGTTCAGTGAGAGTAAATGGCATGCAGGAAGGGGGAGCAGTTGGGATTACTAAGGGGGTGTGAGTCCCGACTTGCCAGGTAACCTCAGACATGTGGCTTCACCTTGCTGAGCCTCAGTTTCTTTTGTCTGTGAGCCAGCATTCAGAGAGAAGCCATCGTGGGCCAGAGGAGTCAGAGCAGCGTTGTGGGGGTGGGGGTAGGGGCTGTGAAGGTTGGGTGGGATTTGGCTTATTGGGAAGGCCTCTCGGGAAGGAGGACAGTGTGGGCAGGGGTGAGGGTGTAGGGGGTTTGCAGGGGGGCGACAGGAGGGGGCAGAGTGGAAAGAGGAGCCCGCAAAGGCCCTGCCCTGGAAGTCCTTTCGTTCCTCCCCCAAAATCACGTGATTGAAAATGTGCCTGTTTATCATGAGACTGAAGGGCCTCACAGAGGCTGGCGTCCCTTGACCTGGCTTTGAGGATTTGTTACCCTCCAGTGTCTTCGCAGCAGGAGGAACAGCTGGAGGAATCAGGTTGGGGGCTGGAGGAGCTGCTGCTGAGACTCAGGGATTTCCCAGAGAGAGCGACAGGCAGGCCCCTAGTCTGCATCAGGTCAGGTGCTGAGGCCACGCTGTCCTTGCTGCCCCCAGACACTTGGGAGACAGACAGTAAACAGCCTTTTGCACAATGAAGTGGGTGCTACAAAGGAGACAACAGAGTGAACTCTGACAGTGGGGCCTGACTTGACTGGGCTTCCTGGGAAAAGGGCCATTTCAGCTGAAAACCTGATGGGAGAAGGAATATCAAACCAAGGCAATGACATGTGCAAAGGCCCAGAGCTAAGCCTTTAAATGGCTTTCCCAGGATACTGGAGGCAGGACTTGAGCCAGGTTCCAGATTCCTAGCCAAGGGCTCTTTCCTCTTTGACCCCCAATGGAAGAGAGGTCAGGGCCTCTCAGAGCATCACATGTCCCTTTGATTTGGGGCCCAAAAGAGACTGTACAGTCTCCTGGTGTCATGGCAACCTCTTGACCTCAGACCTCGTGACAATAGAGGGCAGATGTGGCCTGGCCTGGGTGTCTGGCAGGTGCATACCTGTGTGATACGAAAGATGGCCCTGGACCCAGCCCAGGTGAGCTGCTTCGAGTGGGCAGAGCTGGAATTGTTCCCCTATTTGGAAAGCAATGTCACAGGCAGCCTGGGTCCCAATAACCCAAGACAGAAGTGGGGTTGCCTGACAGCAAAAAGCATTTACTCTACATGAGAAATGCCTTTAACACTCACAGGGGGAGTATTCATGGTAGGAAAAGAGAAGTAACATGTAAGCAAGACATGTGAGATGAAATCACTCCCTGTCCCTGAAAAGCAAGGATTTCTGGTCCCATTTTGCCACTCAGGAAACTGGCCACCATGAGGTTAAGTCATGATAATAATATAATAATAGAAATAATAATACTATTTGTCATCATCATCACATCAATCGTTTCTATTAGAAATATTAATGGTACAATTAATATAGTAATAGTAATAATAAAAACAGAAATGATAATAAAACCAGCACTTCTTTTGTGTGGGCACTATTCGTCCAGCTGGCACGACACTGCTCTAAGGGACTGTGATTTTGTCCATGTGACAGATGTGGACGCTAAGGCTTGGCGAGGCGGAGTCGCTGGTCCGGGCTCCCGCGCCATGGGCGGTGGAGCTGGGACTGGAAGTCGGGCTGTCCGAGCCCCGCGGTCTGTGCTCTCCCCATTCACCATCCACCGAAGATGCCCGTCATGGCATCAGAGAGCTTCACAGAGTCCAAAATATTTGGCCTAGGCTGCTTGGGTTCTCTTTCATTTCCTGCAGGCCTTCCAATGGAAACATGACTCTGCCATTTGAAAATCTTAAAAATAAAACCCAAACCTACAACCAGCCACCCAGTACAGGCTGTCCTAGGATCTGGAGGTGGACTTGGGCGGCGGGTGCCGAGCCCCTCTCACCTGGGAAGCCTGCCTGGGTGCTGAGCTCACGCCATCAGCACAGCCCCCCAGCACCCGAGCCCTGGGCTCCTGCTCTAAGCAGAGGGGTGGACATAGCCCAGAGCCCTGGTGGGGAGCAGGGGTCTGACCCGGGTGTCAGGACAGCTCGCTCTTTCCAGAAAAGATGGGGATTCAAGAGCTGGGCTGAGAGTCGGGCCCCAGTCTAAATATAGGCCTCTGAGCCCAGCTTTGTGACTTGGGCAAAGCCCACTGTGTGTGTGTGTGTGTGGTGGGGGATGGCTGGGGCTGTGGGGGGGTTTGTGTATGGTAGGGGGAGCCATTTTCTTTTCCTGTAAATATTTTTATCCCTGGGTAGGAAGCAGTCTGCGGGGTTCTATTGTTTAAGTACAATAGGCCCTCATTTTCCAAGAATGTTTTGGCATTTCCCCTTGAGGAGTGGCAGGGAGGTTGCTGGGGAGAGGAGGCTGCCTGTGAAGATTGGGGCTGGGGAGGGGGGTGCATCTCAGGAGGGGCCACTCACACCTGACTCCAGCGGCCTGGGCGGAGCCAGAAGCAGAGCCTCGAAGTTAGGAATGGTCAGGCGCCATTAAAATCATACTTTCTCCCTTGATTACATGTGGTCTATGTTTCTTTTTGCAAAAGGCACCGTATTTGTTGTAGAACAGATAGAAGTTGCAGAGGAACAGGACACTCAACTCTCCGAGCTCCTCCCATCCAGGAGAAAGCCTGCTCCCCTGTGGCCTCCATATCTCCTCGGTGTTGGTCTGCTCAGGAAGCGCTCTCTCAGGGACGGCCATCCCCTTCCCCTCCCCAAATAAGTCAGCCAGAGGAGCTGGGAGACTGACACCACAGTGACCCCAGTAGTGGTCAAGGTGACTCCCACATACTGAGCTGCCTGCCAGGTGCCCACTGCCTGCGGCATCTTTGCACCTGTCATCTGATGGAATCCTTGAGAGAGCTCGGTGATCAGTGCTGTCACTGTCCCCATTTTACAGATTAGGAAACTGAGGCTCAAAGAGGTGCCGTGACAAGTCACACTGAGTCAGCAGTAGAGTCAAAGCTAGGGCTTTGCAGGAAGGTCTGGGTGTTTCTGCTGCCCACGTTGGCCACTAGTCTGCCAGGATCCTGGCCAGACAGGAACACTCCAGACTAGGGTCCTCTCCTCCCCCACCCAGACTCATGAAGACCATCTTGTCAGCTGGTGGAGCTGGGGAGGCTCTGTGGAGCCACCTTGATCAAGTTTTTGTTGCCCTGAATGAGAAACAAGCCCAGAGCTGAAGAAAGACTTGCCCAGGTGCTGGGGCCTTCCCAGTCCTGGCCAGTGGGCATGTCCCCTCTGGCTGGTGTGACCACCTCACCCACATGTTGCAGTGGGTGTGGATGGAGAAACAGCCTGCCTTGGACTCCAGAGACCTGTCCCAAGGTGTCGTGGCTGCCTAGAGCCACACGGAGTGGGATCCTGTCTGGGTCCTGTGTCATGTTTCCTGGCCTGGGTTCAGGTCCTATCATCACCAGTGCTATGCCTGGGCCCTGGGGGAGCCCCTTCACTGTCCTGAGCCTTACTTTCTTCATCTTCCAAATGAGTGAGACAGCCTTGCCTCAGTGGCCTTCTGAGAACTTGGCCAGGTCAGGATGGAGGGTGTGTGCAGCAGGGGGTGAGCCCACAGGTGTCACCTTGGAGGACCCCATTCCCGTGCTGGGCCTCATTCCCCACCCATTCCCTCCCATAGGTGCCCCTGGATGAGCGCATCATCTTCTCGGGGAACCTCTTCCAGTACCAGGAGGACAACAAGAAGTGGAGGAACCGCTTCAGCCTTGTGCCCCACAACTACGGGCTGGTGCTCTATGAGAACAAAGTGGTGAGGCCCCCGCCCCATCCCAGCCGTGGGTGCCCGCTGAGCCCCCATCTCCTCCCAGGCCTGGCCAGGCTGCTTCTTCCCTGTCTCTGCAGCCCCCCCCCCCGCCAGCTGTCCTTTATGCTGCTTAATACTGCTTGACCCCCGCCGCCCCCCGCCGACTCCTAAGCCTGAGACTCCGTTCCCCCACCCTCAGCCTGCCCCCGGCATCCCCCTCGGCTGTCGCCAGGGCCACAGCAGAACCTCAGCACCCTCTCCCACCCCTTCCCACCTCCCCACCCTTGCTCTGCTGGGTGCCCTCTCTGAGTGGCATTTCATCCATCCAGGCACCTACCTCTCTGGGGGTCACTCTGCCTCTCCCCCCCCATAACCAGCTCATCACTGGCTCCTCCCCACCCCCAAGTCCATCCAGATCTCTCCATTTCCAGGGCCCTCCTCTCCCTCAGCCGCCTTCCTGCCCGGGCTTCCTGCTGCTCCCCAGCCCACTCCCATCCTTGCTCTTCAACAGCCACAGCAAACCGGCCATCCCCTGCCCCAGATGACCCCCAGGTGGTGGTCCTTTCTTTTTCCTTCCTGATGAAGCCCCCTCTCCCAACCCCCGCCCCCGAACCCCCTGCCCTGCAGCGGGTGGAGACGTGTCCTTACTTGTTCCTTGTCTTTGCTTTGGGCCCTTGGGGAAACCCCATCTGGTTGAGCCACAGACCCAACTTCTACCAAACATTTCTCCAGAGCAGCCAAAGGACAGACTTAAGTGCCATCTGTTTTGAGGCAAATCAGTGTTAAGAGTAACAGAGTCCAGAGCAACCTGATGCCCCAGGCCAGCGGTTCTCAAAATGATAGCCTGATCAGAATCACCTGGAGGGCTTGTTAAAAAACAGGTTCCTGAGCCCACCCCGAGTTTGACTTGGGTCTGGAGTGGAGCCAGAAAATGCATTTCTAATGAGATCACAGTGCTGTTGATGCTGCTACGGGTAAGGGACCACACTTTGAAGTTACTGCCTCAGAGGTTCCAGCCACTCTTAAGAAGTGTGTTGAGTAATGACACCTAGTGGCAGGTTGCAGCATTGCAGCCCTGCTCTATGAGCTAGGACATCAGTACTATTTTTAATCCCTACGGGTGTAAGAAAGCAGTGCCCAGACCTAATTCTCCTCCCAGGGGGACTTGTGTGGGGCTCAGAACCTAGGAAGCTGATGGACAGTTCAGGGTAATAGTCAGAGACCCCGGATTCTAGAGGCTGACAGACCAGGCTAATCATGGTACCTACCTCTGGATTGTGAGAATTCTGTGAAATGAAGCACGCGAGGCCTGCGTGTAGTGAACACTCAGCTAGTGGTAGCTGCCGATGGGAGAGGCAGTGGAAGCGGCAGTGGTGATAACACAGCGATCATCTTAGCCGTGCTTACCGCCTGGCTGTGCGAGGCACGGTGCTACACGTTTCCTGTGGATTATCTCACTTGGTAGTCATGCAGTCCTGTCAGGTAGGAACCGCTATTCCCCTGCTTTTATATATGAGAAAACTAAAGCACAGGAGGTGAAGGAACCTTATCCTCAACATCACACAGATAGTACTCAGTGGAGCCAGGATCTGAGCCCAGAGCCTGGGTCCAGGTCACTGCACCATGTTGCCTCTAGTCTCTGTGATGGTCAAACTCCTCTTCCTCTTCCATCCCTCTCATCTTCCTCCTTCCCCTCCCCCTCCCCACCTTGGGCAGGCAACACTGAGATGGGGTTTGGGCTTGGCCAGACCCGTAATCCCCAGGGACCATTTCTCTTGCCCGCTCCACAGGCTTATGAGCGGCAGGTCCCACCCCGAGCTGTCATCAACAGTGCAGGCTACAAAATCCTCACTTCCGTGGACCAGTACCTGGAGCTCGTTAGCAATTCCTTACCAGGTAAAGGACCAGGGGTTTTGGCCAGGGGAGAGGGTGCCCCTGAACCTAGAACTCCAGAATGCACGTTCGCAGAAAGGCCAGCTGGGCTTCGAGCTGGCGGCAGGTGCCCAACATAACCTGAGCCCCCAAGGGGAGGCCTGGGAGGGGCCTGCCTGAGGCTACACGGTGAATTGGGGCTGCAGCAGTGTGGGCCCCACCTGAGCCCCCGCTCCCTGAGCCTAATGATCACAGCTGTGCAGGGGAATTCACTCCCTATCCTTCCCTTCTCTGAGTCCCTGAGAGGCTCCTGGGAGAAGATGATCCAGGTGCCCTGCTTTGTAAACTGCAAAAAGTCAATACTGCATTTGCAAGGAGCTGTGCTAGGCACCCTGTTTCTACCCCACCCACTTAGGGACTCCCAGGAGCCTTGCAGGAACAGATCCTGTCTCTCAGATGATCCCAGGGAGACCAAAGGGTGGGGGAGATGCCAGCCTGGGGGCAGCTTGTACCCCTGTGTGGGACTTGGTGGTTGCGGGCTCGACAGGAGTCTGGCTTTCCTGGATTCCAACCCCTGCACTGAGAGTGCTGACCTTGGGGTGTTGTGTAGACCCCCCTCCCAAGGTGCTGTGCACGCTGAGCCCAGCACAGAGACCCAGAGGTAGGGCACAAAGAACTGCCATTGTCCTGTTATTAACAACAGTGGCGAGGTCACAGCCCAGGACCACCTATCTCACTGGATCTCAAATATCCATGCAGACAAAATAGAGAAAAATCCCCTTTTATTTATTTTCTATTCCCCACCCCTATGCCTCCCTCCCGCCTTGGATATTTAAGCCACACTTTGGCCTCCACAGCTGAAATTTGAAGGGAAACCCAGGGAGGTAATGCTCAGCCTTTGACCCTGGGGCTCTGACCCTGTATTATTTGTGCCTCACACATGGAGTTTATAACCTTACCCCAGGGAGGTGGATGCGTTACCAGCTCTAAGAAATGGGTCTGAACAGGTACTGGAGGCGTCTGAGGTTCCTTTAACCAGGCTGTGGAGCCAGAAGGAGGGAAGCCACCTCCCCCACTGACTTGCTGGTCACCCCAGGACAGGCCAGCCCTCTCTGGGCCTAAACCTGCCTCTCAGAGCGGAGCGAGGGATCAGCTGTTGGTTGGCCTCTGGCCAAGGGAAGTCGCAGAGGGCAGCTGCTCAGCAGGCACTGTCTCCACAGGGACCACATCAAAATCGGGCACCACCCCCATCCTCAAGTGCCCCACGCAATTCCCGCTCATCCTCTGGCATCCTTCTGCGCGTCACTACTACTTCTGCATGATGACGGAAGCCGAGCAGGACAAGTGGCAAGCTGTCCTGCAGGACTGCGTCCGGCACTGCAACAATGGTGAGCCGCCTTGAGGGAGGGAGCGGGCTGCCTGGGTTATGTGCTGGATGGTGACACCTAGTGGCCGAGTGTGGTGTGGCAACCCTGCTCTATGAGCTGTTCTAATTTTCCTTCTGGGGTTGTTAGAAACCATTGTGATACTGCTCTGAACCTTCTTGCTTGATGAAAACAGTTCTGTGAGGCTCAGGAAAAATTTGGGAAAGTTTTCTCAGAGGGATGTGCTTGTTAAAAATCCTAATTCTGTCACTTTCCAGCAACATGACCTTAGGAGTCCAGCTTACCTCTTGGAGCCTCTGTAAAATAGGGTTAATAGTCTCCCCTGTGTCTGAGAGGGTTTGTGAGACTGCACAGTGAGAATCCACTCCATGCTTGGTAAAGGGTTTTTTTATGGTATCATTTCTTTACCACCAACCTGTACAGTAGTCTGGGAAGTTCCCTTCCTCCCTCAGGGCCTCATTGTTCTCTGTAAAGTTATGGGTCTCTTCTGGCCACTCATTCTTTCAACAAACATTTTAATATCTCCTCTGAGCCAGGCCTAGGTCTGGACACTGAGGATGCAGCCAGGGAGCAAGACATGGTCCCTGCCCCTCCCTCATGCTGCTGGCAGTCTGGTGGGGGAGACAGATGTTAAACAGATGAGGACATGAGGGGGAGGGTGATGAGTCACGGCTGTGCTGGGTGCTGGGTGAGAGCCACCCAGGGAGCCTGGAGGGTGTGTATGTATTGCAGGGGGTGTTGATCAGGGCGGCTCCCTGGAGGAGGTGATGGTTTAGCTGAGACCTGAAGGATGAATAGTTCTAGAGTGGAGGGAGGTGTGTCCCAGACAGAGTTTGCAGCAAGGGTGAAGGGAGGTCCAGAGGTGGGAGCAGTTTAGGGGAGGAAGTGCACAAGGCCCTGAAGTGGGGAGGGGGTGGCCGGAAATGGGCTGGAGGGGGCACTGGGGTCAGGTTAGGAGGGCCTTGTAGGGCCCTAAGGAGTTTAATCAAAAAGCCTGTGATTGTCTCAGTGAGGGGTGGGGGTGGGGTGTAGCACTGAGGGTCTTTCTGTCCTTGGGGAAGGAATGATCCTGTCCTGGACCCTGAATTTCCTTCCTGGTGACCTGGCCTCAGGACAGCAGAGGAAGGTGACAGCCCCTGCCTCCCCGCCTGGCACACCTCGGGCACAGCTCCACGTGGTGGTGGATGGACGGTGTGGGCACGCATGCCTGGAGGCCTGGCTGCCCTGACTCGCTCACCCCACCTGTCCTCTCCACTCTCCAGAGCTGCCTGTGGCAGATTCCAGGAGGGAGGAACCAGGTCTTTAGTCAGGCCAACCCCTGCCACCCACAAAGGGCCTCCTGTTCCCAGGTCCCCTGGGGCTGAGGGGCCAGGACTGGGTGGAGGCAATCTGGGCTGTGGTTGCCTGGCCCAGGGCACCCTCCCTCCTCCTCCTCCTGCTCCTCCCCCTCTACCCCACTTCTTTCCTCCTTCCTCCCCTCCCCAATCCCTGGCCCAGCTCCACCCTTTCCACGTTTCCAAGCCTAGTGGGTGACCCCAGGCCAGGTGAGGTGGGGACAGAACAGGTGGGGGAAAGCCATCATTCGGCTCCCCATGTGCACAATGGCGATCGTGATGAACTCAAGCCCTGCGGGATTATTGGGAGGAATAAATGAGCTGGTTCGGGTAGAGCTCTTGGCCCTGTGCCCGGCACAGAGGGAGTGCCCAGCTGGGAGGCCGAGGGGTATGGGTGTGGGTGCGGGTGCTGTGGGCAGGACGGGAGGCCAGGAGCGCTGCTAGGGTGGGGGGAGCGGGTGTCCCACGGCAGGAAGGTGTTCAGAGCTGACAGGGAGGTTTCAGAGGAACCTTTCCTCCACCCTGAGGACTGTGGGAAAGTTCTCTGCTTCCTCGGAGGCTGGGCCTGGAATTTGTGGAGCCTGGAGTTACTCACTCCGGGGGCTGCCAGGAAGTAGGGGGGAGGTGGGGGAAGAAGGCCAAGCTGGGTGGATGCCAGTTCATCCAGTGCCCCCCCCCCCACATCCTGCATTCCTGGAGCAGCTGGGGGTGGCAAGAGGCGGCTGGGACACTGAGCTGAGCCCTCAGGGTGGGCCTGGGGTGCAGAGGTCAGGGCCTCTTCCTGTCTGACCAAGGCCCCCTCTGCCTGCCGCCCAGGATTGAGGAATGCGGTTTCCTTTCTCAGCCAGACCCTGAGGACCCCACAGGCAGGAAGTCTCTAGGTCTGGCTAGAGTCAGCTCCTGAGTTCCAGCCCTGGGGCTGCCATTCCCTCGCCTTGTGTCCTGGAGCCAATAACTTTGCCTCTCTGAGCCCAAGTCCTCATCAGACAAGTGGGACTGAGAACGGCTGTCCCACACAGAGCCGTTATGAGGGTTGGATGAAGGAGCACGTGTGAGGTCTCAGCCCAGGGCCGGTGTCTCCATCTGTTGGGGCTGCTGTAACAAAGGGCCACACACTGGGGGCTTAAATGACAGAAATGAATTTTTCCAGAATCCTGGAGGCTGCCAGTCCAAGATAAAGGTGTCAGCAGGTCTGTTTTCTTCTGCGGTCTCTCTCCTTGACTAGCAGACAGCTGCCTTCTCCCTGTGTCTTCACACACACCTCCCTCTGTGGGTGCTTTCTCTTTGTCCAAACATCTTCTCACAAGGACACCAGTCACACTGGATTAGGGCCCAGCCTAATCACCTCGTTTTAACTTAATTACCTCTTAAGTCCCTGTCTCCAGATACAGTCACATACTGAGGTACGGGGTGGGGGGTGGTGATTAGGACTTCAACATGGGAACCTGGAGGGACAGACTCAGCCCCTGGCAGCCAGGCTCAGGGGAAGAGCTCAGGAGGGGTGACTTTTGTAAGACTTAGCCACTCAGTGTGCAGAGTAGAGACGTCCTAAGGGTCTGACCAGGCAGAGCCTGGAACCCTGGTGGCCTCCTTCCTGCTGCCCAGCTCTCAGCCTCACCTTCCTGCCGCCTGGAAGGCAGCCCCTACGCAGCACGCCAGGGCTTGCTGTCTGCGGAATGTCAATGCCCTAATGTGGAGAGGCTGCGTCTAATGCACAGCCCAGATTTTCCAGGCAAAACCTGGTCTCTGGGAGACGATGCCCATCCTGAGAGCCTGAAGGGTTCCTCCCCTGGCCATCTATGTGGCACCCACCCCAGGGGCTCTGCCCGGCACCCCAGCTCTGCCCCTGTCACTCCCTCCTCATCACAGGTCCCCCTCACGCCCCTCCCTTTCCCAGTCCAGGGAGCTGCCACTACAGGGATGGGGGCTGGGCCTCAGTTTCCCCACCACTGAGCTCCCTTCCAGTCCCAGCAGGCTGGGATTCCTGTGGGGGAATCGGCCGGATGTGGGAGGGGAGGGGTCCTCCCCACACCAGAGAGGGGCTTTTTCTCTGTGGGGGTGACTCAGGCCGTCATCCCCACAGAGGGAGCCGGGGTTTCGGAGCACAGGCTGCTGCTTCCCCTTCGCTTGGCTCTGGGGACACGGCGGTCAGAGGCGCGTGGCCAGGGCAGCTGCCCGCTGTTGGGCTGCCGGGTGTTTAACCACGTCCTTCCTGAAGCCGGGTTCTGCCTCTTCCTGGGCCGGCCTCCCCCTCGCCAGCACGGGGGAGGTGGGCGAACTCATCTGGACCACCACCGCCACCACTGATAGCAGAAGCAGGGAAATGGTATTTTCAAGTCAGAGGTGGACACACGGCGGCGAGCAGGGCAGACCCAGGGCGGCCGTCGCTGTGGTTACTAACAAAGTGCTGGGCCCAGCCTTCCCAGTCCATGTGGTCCCGGAGCCCCACAGTGGGTGTGTGCAGCCTGGCTGGTCAGTATTCCCACTGCTCAGAAGGGAGAACTGAGACCTTCTAGGGTTCAGTGATCTGGACAAGGCTCGGCAAACTGGGGCCCATGGGCCAAGTGGGGCCCATCACCTGTTGCACTAAACCCAGTTTTACCAGCTCGCTCATTCACACACGGTCTGTGGCTGCTTTCCTGCTACAGCAAATGCAGGCTGAGTAGTTGGGACAGAGATTGCCTGGCCGCAAACTGAGAACATTTACTGACTGGTCCTCTGCAGGGAAAGCTTGCAGCCCCTGATGGAGGGAGGGTCTCTGGGTGCCTCTGGTGGCCTTTCCCGGGAGGTGGTGTGGCTTCTGGTCGTGGCTCTGCCACTTGCTGCCCTGGAACCGTCAGTAGTGGCCTGACCTTGAAGCCGGTCCGTTTCTCCATCTGTAAAGCAGTGCCCACGTCTTGGGGCGGTTGGGAGGATTTAAGGATTTAAGGCGATAAGGAGGGTATGAAGGTCTGTGTTGCTGCTGTTGGTAGGGGGTTATTATTGCTGTTACTTGTTCTTGCAGCTCCTCCTCCCACCATTACTACAAGAGCGGTAGCGGGAGTCGGGGCAGTCAGTCAGTTGGTCATGGTGGAGGCCACCGTTCCATCCTGCTGACCTCCTCCCTCCCTCTCCTGGACAGGGATCCCTGAGGACTCCAAGGTGGAGGGCCCTGCATTCACGGATGCCATCCGCATGTACCGCCAGTCGAAGGAGCTGTATGGCACCTGGGAGATGCTGTGTGGAAACGAGGTGCAGGTGAGGCCAGGGAGGCCAGTGGGAGGCTGTGGAAGTCACCCCAGTTCCCAGAGGTTAGGGCCAAGCACACAGATGGGGCTCTGGGGCACTCACTGCAGGTTTGGAACAAGATTCAGCTCAGATTTGGATGGGTGGAGGCTGAGGTGGGTCACGAAGGTGGAGCTACTTGTTTTGTTCAGTCATTAACTGAGCATATACCCTGGACTAGGTGGTGGGGTGCCACTGTGTGTAAGAGGGAGGCAGCCCTGGCCCGCAGGGAGCTCTCTGTCTAGCAGGAGGAACAGACATTTAACAAGTAAACGCATACAGTTCCATATGTAGGCAAGTAGTGTGGAGTGTGGTATTCCAGACTGGGAGGCAGCATGTGCAAAGGTCCTGAGGTGGGGCCCCTTTAGGACACTCAAGCAGATTAGCTGGGACCTGTGGGAATGATACTCAGGAAAGAGGGCAGCGGAGACGTGGCACAAAGGGCCGAGCCCAGAGAAACGGGGAGAGGAGCACATCGGCTGCACAGACTCCAATCCTTGCCCCCGCCTCTGCCTCCTGGTTCCAGATCCTGAGCAACCTGGTGATGGAGGAGCTGGGCCCGGAGCTGAAGGCGGAGCTGGCCCCACGGCTGAAGGGGAAACCGCAGGAGCGACAGCGGCAGTGGATCCAGGTGGGCAGGCCTGGGCTTAGGAGCAGGGGTGTGGGGCCTGCAGCTGCCAGGCACCCTCAGCCTGGCGCTCACGCTGCCACCTCACTGCCCGCAGATCTCAGACGCCGTGTACCGCATGGTGTACGAGCAGGCCAAGGCACGCTTTGACGCGGTGCTGTCCAAGCTGCAGCTGGCCCGGCCGGCCATGGAGGCGGTCATCCGCACCGACATGGACCAGATCATCACCTCCAAGGAGCACCTGGCCAGCAAGATCCGAGGTAGGCAGGACACCTGGCTGCGCTTGTCCTCGCCGGGTGACGCGCCGGGACCACGGGCTCTCCTGCCTCTTTCAGGGATCCGTGCACATTTCACAGCAATGATCGGATTCGTTATTTTTTAAAAACTGAAATCAAATCTGAGCCATTGTTCTTCTGACCCCTGTGGGTTGTTTGGTGGCTGTTATTTCTGTAAACCCAGATCTTCACGATCAAAATGATGTCAGGGAGGTTCAAGCCTTCTGCTCGTCTGTGTCCCTCAGATTTACCACGTGTCATTTTAGTGACATCAGCTCGACTGTGTGGTGACTCCCTTTCGGCAGGCCCGACTTCTCCGGCTCAGCTGACGCTCCTTTCTGTTCCGAGCCAGATGGGATCCCCTCATGTGTGTGTCCCCCTCACACCGGCCACAGCTGTAGTTGTCAGTTGTCCGAGGGTTATCCTCTGCTGGCTGTCCTCCCTGTGAGCTGGGTAGGACACCCTGAGTAGATATTTATTGTGTGGAAAAAACAACATCAGCGGGGCAGAGGGGAGGGAGGGACGTCAAAACACCCCCTGGGTAGAAGTGCCTTGGTCAGGATGTCTCGGAGACGGTTCCTGCCCACAGAGAAGCAGCCTTCTACACAGTTACCGAGCCAGGCCACACCATGCCAGAGCACGATCCAGCTCAGGGCTTGTAGAACCCAGAGGCTCATTGAACTCACTCTTGTGTTTTTCCTTTTTTTTTAAATAAAGAAGCAAGACTCCCAAACGTGAGTTTTTCTCTTCCTCTAGCGAAGAAGGAAAACTGCCAACATTTAGACCTTTAGCAGTTTTTTTAGCTTCCTGCCACCATGGTTTCAGGAATATTGGGGTCGGATCTCAGACTACCCTGTTATTTGTGCTGCATTAACAACTGTTCCTCTGGAATCTTTCTGTCTGCCAATGTCACCAGGGGTTTTCTTTAAAGAATAACAGACAGCCTGCTTCTAGCCACGGAGGTCTAGGGTGGCTGGGGTTGCTCCCAGGGGTGCTGTCTGCTAACCAGCTCCCTTGGGTGCAGCCTCCATCCTCCCCAAGGCAGAGGTGTGTGTCCGGAACCACGTGCAGCCCTACATCCCGTCCATCCTGGAGGCCCTGATGGTGCCCACCAGCCAGGGCTTCACCGAGGTGCGGGACGTCTTCTTCAAGGAGGTCACCGACATGAACCTGAACGTCATCAACGAGGGCGGCATCGACAAGCTGGGCGAGGTGACTGGGCGCCGGCCCCGGGGTGGGCGCACCTCCTGGGTTTGGGTCCTGTTGGTCCCTGTCAGGCCCTCATGGTGATCAGGGCGGGCCTCTCCCCTCCAGGAGTAGCCTATGGATAGAGGATCTGTGGGATACCAAGGGGCGAGCAGGTACAGAGATGCCGTTTCATGTACCCTACAAATGGAGCCAGCCCCCTGACTTCTCAGTCACCTTCCCCAGACCCCGTATTGGGGTAGTCGGCTGCCTGGAGCCGCACGTGCGGATAGAATTGGTCCTGTAACCTTAGCCTCCTCTTCTACACCTCAAACTGAGGAGTCTGCTGAAAATAATCATCACAGAATTTGAGAATAAGAAACGACCTGAGAGATAATGAAAAACCAGCTCCTGAGTTGGAGGCTGAGGAAATTGAAACTCAGAGAGTGTGAGCGACTTCCCCAAGGTCACCCAGCACCCAGGCTGGCCTCTCTCCACATGCTGTGCAGCTGGACCCCCTCCCACCTGCCTTCAGACCCTCATCCTTCCTGTCCCAGGTCCTCCAGCATTTGCCCTTGTGGGCACCACCCCAGATGGCCTTCCCTGGGGCCACGCCTGGACTCCGAGGGCCCAGGGGATGCGGGGGCCGCGGGGGCCGCGGGGGCCACCTGGCCATTCCAGCAGTCCCAGCTAACGTCCTGCACATCCCTGCCTCCTGCAGTACATGGAGAAGCTGTCCCAGCTGGCGTACCACCCCCTCAAGATGCAGAGCTGCTATGAGAAGATGGAGCCGCTGCGGCTTGATGGGCTGCAGCAGCGTTTCGATGTGTCCAGCACATCTGTGTTCAAGCAGCGAGCCCAGATCCACATGCGTGAGGTGGGCCCAGGGTGCTGCCCCAGCTCACCCCGCACCCCGCTCACCTTGCACCCAACACCGCCTTCCATAGGCCCCATCTCCTGAGGAAGAGGCCCTGACCCCTTGGCCTCCTCCCCGGCCCCGCCCTCCTCCCAGGCCTCGCTGCAGTCAGCTCAGCCCCTGTGTGCTCTCTCCTGCTCTGGTCTCTTGGCTGTGCTCTCTGGTCTGCTTGGACACCTGTCCCTCGGTTCACCTGGCTAATTTGGATTCATCTTTTGGGATGCAGAGACCCCTTCCTCTGGGAAGCCCTCCTTACTCCCTAAGCCCCTTCCTGCAGGGCCCGGGACCTCTGCTTCCCGTTTCCCTGAGGCAGGGACCGGCCCCAGTGCCCAGCACTGAGCTAGCGCACTAGACACTCAGTAAAGGAGTGAGTGATGAGTGAGGCCCTCATGTCCCCGTCCTGTGCCCCGCAGCAAATGGACAACGCCGTATACACCTTTGAGACCCTCCTGCACCAGGAGCTGGGGAAGGGGCCCACCAAGGAGGAGCTGTGCAAGTCCATCCAGCGCATCCTGGAGCGGGTGCTGAAGGTGAGCCTGGCCAATCCCCTGACAGATGAGGACGCGAAGGCTCAGGCCAGAACAGGGGCCGGTGGAGCCCACTGACCTGGAGCCCCCGTGCCCTGGCTCTTCTTTCCTGGCAGAAATACGACTATGACAGCAGCTCGGTGCGGAAGCGCTTCTTCCGGGAGGCGCTGCTGCAGATCACCATCCCGTTCCTGCTCAAGAAGCTGGCGCCCACCTGCAAGTCGGTGAGCGCGCCCCCTGCCCCTACTCACCCCAGCCCGCCCCAGCCCTGGGCCTGACCCACGGCCTGGCTCGTGGGGGTGGAGCCCACAGACCCTCCCTCTGCCCCGTGGGCATGACCACCCTTCTCTCTTGCAGGAGCTTTCCCGCTTCCAGGAGCTGATCTTCGAGGACTTTGCCAGGTTCATCCTGGTGGAGAACACGTACGAGGAGGTGGTGCTGCAGACGGTCATGAAGGACATCCTGCAGGGTACGTGCTGGTCCCGCCACCCGGAGGGCGAGCTGCAGAGCTGGGTGGGGGTTTCCTCTGCTGGCCACTGGTGTTGGGGTGCTTATTGTCGGGAGGGTGATGGAGGTGGCCGCCCAGAGGAAGTGGGGTCAACTAAGCTACAGCCAGGACATGAGACTTACGCTGCGGGCTGGGGTGGACCCGCTGTTAGTGGTGTGGCCCCAGGAGGGGAGCACTGCCTCCTTGTGCCTTTGTTTCTTTGTCGGTCTTTGGCATCACAGGGATATCAGATGAGTGACAGGTTAGGGTCACAGCTCCTGCTTTTCAGCATCAAGGCCTGAAATAAGTCTTGTACCAATCACAGCGCCCACCCAGGCTGTGGGAGGCCTCTGGGGGATGACACGGGGTCACACTGGGGCCCAGTGTAGGGTGTGGTGACGGCCGTCAGCCCCCTGGTAAGTGTCCTGACACTGCACCACCCTGACCCTTTGTCCCGTAGCTGTGAAGGAGGCTGCCGTGCAGCGGAAGCACAACCTATACCGAGACAGTGTGGTCATGCACAACAGTGACCCCAACCTGCACCTGCTGGCCGAGGGTGCACCCATCGACTGGGGTGAAGAGTACGGTGGTGGAGGTGACAGCGGTGGGGACAGCAGCAACCCGGGTGTCCCGGAAGCAGCCACCCTCTCAGAAAAGCGCCGGCGTGCCAAGCAGGTGGTGTCTGTGGTCCAGGACGAGGAGGCAGGGCTGCCCTTTGAGGCTGTCCCTGAGCCACTGTCACCTGCGTCCCCGGACAGTATCACAGAGCTCCGGGGCCTGCTAGCCCAAGATTTGCGGGCTGAGAGCCCCCCACTGGCCAATGGGGCCCCTGTGCAGGAGAGCCCCCAGTCCATGGCAGCTCCTGAGGCCGCCCCGCCACCCGCCTCTCCGCCCGCCTCACCCCTTCAGCAGCTCCCGCCTGGAAAGGCTGTGGACCTTGAGCCTCCTAAGCCCAGCGACCAGGAGACCGGGGAGCAGGTTTCCAGCCCTGGCGGCCGCCCCCCGATCCACACCACCACCGAGGACAGCACAGGGGTGCAGACCGAGTTCTAGGCCAGTCTCCCCCGAGCTTCTGTTGGACATGGAATATGGGCCACTCCCTCCGAGGCACTGGCAGGCCCTTGGCTTTGGCCGGGGAGCACCAGACCCGTGCCTTTGGGTGGAGGTAGGGCAGGGCTGGTGTGGCACCTGGGGCTGGGCAGGAACGGGCCCACCTGAGTCACTTTATTGGGTTCAGTCACACTCGGTTGCTCTATTTTCTCTTCTGTGGGACGATCTTGGCTCTCCTCCTAGTGCTGTGCTGGGGGCTGGGCACAGCTGAGGGGCTGGGGAGCATCGGTGGGCCTGGTTCCCTGAGCCCTCCCCACCGCTCTTCCTCCCTGGCCTGTTTCCCTTGTGAGTCTCACCATCCTTGGGAAGAGGGAGGTAAAAGCATCTGCTGTGACTTCCCTCCCCTTGGAACCAGGAAGACAGAGAATTGGGACCCATCTCTGGATGGGTTTTGGAGTGGACACTGGCCTCGCTCTCCCGCCCTGGGTGAGGGGAGGTGCAAGGAGGGGGTCTTCAGGCCAGGGGATGCTGGGGGAGTAGAACCATGGGCCTGGGGAGGGAACAAGAAGGGCCTGGAATGTGCTGGTCTGGGGAGAGGACGTGTCTGAGGGGAGGAGGGAACAACCTCTGTGGAGGTGCTGCCGGGAGGGCGGAGGGTGGGCAAGGTGGCAGACAGAGGGTTGCTGGCCTTTGCCTCACCCTCCCCTGCTTGCTGGGGTCCAGTCTCCAGGTGGCCCTCTGTCCCCACACGCTGGGCTGAGGGGAGGGTGGCAGGACTTGGTGGATGTGGATGGTCTCCTGCAGGCTGCTTCCAAGGTACGCACTGTCCTCGGGGGAGCTGGTGGGGCTCGGGAGGGGCAGAGGGAGGGGCCGTGGCACCCCCGGGTACCACTGAGCATTTGGGGTCAGGCTTGGACTGGGCCTCTGCTGCCTCTGAGTCCCAAGGTGCCACACCCTGGAGACCCCTGGACTTTTCAGGTGTCCTTGTGAGTTACCTGGGGCTCAGCCATCCTCCTTCCTCAGCTTCTTGTTCCTGAAGGTGAGGGTCAAACCAATGCCATCTCCAGGGGCTGGGACCTCCTGGCCTCCCCAGACCCCCTCCCCTGCTGCTTTGAGGGGCGGTCAGGCAGGGCAGAAACCAACCTCCTCCCCCCAGCCCTGCATCCTCCGTCCCCTTGATCCGCTTCCCGGGGCCGGGGCCTTGGACCCACAGGACGTGCAGCGCTGGCTGGTGCTCAGGGACCCCCCCCCAGGCCCCCCAGCCCTTATCTCAACGCCTCACTAACCTCTTCTACAACACACCCCGTCTTAAGATGCTTTCCTCTAGTGCCTTCTTTTGGGGTTTTCCAATTCTTCCCAGATATTATATTGGAAATATTATGCAAACTGTTTTCAGCTTCTACTAATCAATAAATGCTTTATTTAAAGCCAGTGGCCCACGTGTGGTGCCGGCAGCGGGAGACCTGGACTGGAGATGGTCTAGGAGCACCTGTGCACCTTGACTTTTGGGGCTAGTTGCTTGACTGAGTGCCTCGAGGTGTGTGATCAGAGTTCTATGATCTCATTTTACAGAAGTGAAAACTGAGGCTCAGAGAGAAGGGATGCAGGAGCGCATAGGTTACTGGCCTGAGGGCAGCTCAGGTGGCTTCAGGTTGGTGCAGCATGGTCTTCGGGCAACAGTGTGGCCAGGAGGGACGTCAGCAGCTTTATGGCTCTGTGGCCTTGGGGCACCCACAGCGGGGTGGGCCTGGAGCTCAGGCTGGCTCTAAACAGTGATGCCAGTGTTTCCAAGACTCCTAGTCACACAGCTAGCATTTCTGAGCACTTACCTGTGGGCCGTGCACGTTATGTGCAGGACTAGGAGCCTCACGGCAGCTCCAGGTGGTGGGTACCCGCATCACCGCATTTCACTGATGTGTAAACTGAGGGCCAGGAAGGTGGGGAGCCTGGGCTGAGGTTCTGGGGTGCAGGGACACCCCCCTACACACACACCCACCAGCTGATGGGGATGGGCTGCTCTATCCATGGGTGAAAAACATGCCCCTGCTGGGTGGGATGGCAGCCGGACACCTTGGGGACAGCCGGTGGTCAGTAGCTGAAGGCTTATCAAGAGGGGCAGTGGGGCTGGAGACCAGCTGCAGTCCTGCTGCCACCCTGGCAAGTCACTGAACTCAGCCTCAGGCTCCTCATCTATAAAGGGAGGGGCCTAGAAGGATTCAAGGAGGCCCACCCAACACCGTACTCTGCACAGCGGCCCTGCCCACCTCAGGCCTGCCTCCCGTTTTAGCCAAGAGGAGTCTAGGACGTTGTGGGGGAGAGGAAGCAACAGAGGCCCCCCAGGGTACCTGGAAAGCAGGGATCACACCACTAGGGGACTTCACTCCGTCCTGTTCCAGTTCACAGGACTGACAGTCCCAACGAGGCAGGGAAATCAAGGCTTTTTCTGCCACCTGGCTCCTGTCACCTGCCGGCTCTCGCGCTGCACCTGGCATGAGCACTCAGTGCCCCCTGGTGGCCGCCGGCCTACATCAGGGCCCCATCATGCCCCTTATCAAACAGATGGGGAAACAGCCTGGGAAGCTGGCCAGAGTCAGTTAGCTGGAGGCAGGGCCCAGGCACCCTGAGTAGGCCTGCCTCCAGCCCAAAGAAAAAGCTGCTCTCGGCTCAAACCTATCTGCCAAAAAATGCACAATAAAGGCGCAGCTCTACAGCAAGTACAAGGAGCATGGCTCCTGGAACTGTGCAATGGGCAACCTGCACAGCTGCGCGGGTTCGGGAGTCCAGGTGCTTCTGGGTTCCAAAGCCAGCACCACCACGTCCCAAGTGCAGGGCCCAGGCCTTCAGCCCCCTGGTCTGGGATAATGACAACAGAGCACATGGCACAGGTCACGCAGCACAACCTGCTCCCTGGACCCTCCGAGCCCTTCTCCTCTTTCAGCCCCGGTCTCTCCACCTGCAAGGAGGGAGGTTTGGATAATTTCACATTCTGTTCCGGAATCCTTCCCTTCTGACTGAGGTGAGGTCCTCTCCCTCCACCCTCGGCCCTCCCCCACCCCGGGCTCCATCAGGACCCAGTGACAACTCGGGAGGCGCAGGCTGGAGGTGGGTTTATTGACATTCCCACTTAGGGTCTGCAAAGCTCAGTGCCTGCCTGTGAGCTGCGTGGGGTGAGGAGTGCAGATCTGCAGAATAGGGGGGCCCAGAGCACTGGGGAGCAGGAGAAGGGGAGCCGAGGAGGGGCCGACATCACTTGTGGCCCAAGGCCTGCACCAAACACTCTGGCCTATCTGAGGACAGGCCAGGGTGGTCTCCCTTCCCCTTGGCCAGGGCCCTCCTGCACTCCTGCCACCCCGGCGAGTGGGATGGCACTGTCCGTGCTGCCCTGATGAGGACACCGAGGCTCCCGGAGGGGCTGTTACTACCACAGGGAGCGGCAGAGCCTCACAGGCCGGGGCATAGCCGCCTCCCTATACCTCAGGCCCAGTCCTCATGCAACGAGGGGTCCCCTCTCCCCCACAGTATTCAGACCGGCTGTGTTACCGGTCAGGAGCATTCCTATCCCCATCTGGCTTGGGCGTGCTTGGAGATCAAGGGTCGGGCACCCTCCCAGGCTGTGGGGACAAGGCCCAGGACGGGGGGTGGGGGGGCATACTAGTCTGTCGAGAACTGGGGTGAGCTGGAGCCCTGGGCCTGCAGGTGCAGGGGTGGGGCTGGGGGCGCCAGGCCCGGGCGGGCGGGTGGCCGGCCGGCGCTCAGCCGCTGTGGTAGATGCGGAGACGCTGGGCGATGTCCTGGCGGCACAGCGGGCAGGTGCGCAGCGGCTGGCAGCACTGCTGGCAGCAGCAGACATGGCCGCAGTTGAGGAAGATCATCTGGGCCTGGGGAGAGAGAGTGGGGGCGTCCAGGCCCTGCCACTGCCCGGCGCCCCAGGGGTGGGGCAACCAAGGCCCCCAGCCCCCTTGCTGTTCTTCACCTTTAAGATCTGATTGCACGGTCATCACACTCCATTCAAACCTCACAGACACGCAGGCGCCTGCCCCGCCCGGACACCCTCCTGCCTGTCTTTGCGTACAGCTGTGCGGGAGGGGCCACGGCCATGTCACCAGCCCTGCTGTTGGATATGCAGATGGTCCCTGATTTCTGGTTTTTTATGCACTTTGCCCGGCCCCTTGGTCTCAAAATGACTCCAGCATTATAGATCAAAGCCATGGAAGCGTGCCTGTGCTTTGCTTTAATGTTTCCTCCTTTTAGAAAGTTGTCCCAAGGAAATAACCAAGGATGTGCTCCAAGCTCTGTTCAAGGCTGTTCAGAACAGCACTGTTTGTAATAACAAGAAATTGGAAGCCACCTATGGGACCCAAAACAGGGGTTTGGTTAAATTTATAACCACCGAGTGCCTCTGTATCATGGCATTCCCCGGGCCTGGTAAAGACCACAGGGTAATCAAACTGCCAATGTGGCTGCCTTTTCCAAATTGGATCGCATGGTGGAGGGAGAGCTGGATTTTTATTTTACCTACTACGTTGTTTAATTTTTAAAACAGGCATTAAGTTTGTTACAGTTTTAAAAATATGTTTTTTTAAGAAGTATCTTCAGAGAAAAATTGTATTGTTGATATTTAATGACTTGGGAAATTTCCCTTCGTGTTTAAGTGGAAGAAAAAAAAACCTCTTTTGGAAAAAAGCCCCAGAAAATGATGTTAGCATCGCTCATGTTTGGGTCATGGGATCACGGGTCATTCTAATTTCCTGTATTTTTTGCTTTCTTATATTTTCCAAAATTTCTAATGAATGCAATATACTTCTATCGCTAGAAGAGAGTTTAGAAAGAATACACATGCCTGAGACGCTCAGGACGGCTGCAGGCATGGGATCTGGGGGTGGGGGGTGGGGTTGAGATCACGAGTTGGGCCCATTGTCCAGACTTACCTCCCGTTCCAGGCACACAACACATTCCGAGGTCTGCACCTCCAGCTCTGCGGGGGGAGCTGATGGTCTCACTAACTCAGGAAGCTCCTCAGGGGCAGAGGGGGGCTCAGGGGCCCCAAGGACTTCACCCTTGGGTGGTTTTAGCAGCTCTGTGGGGACAGGGAGACAGGCTAAGCCAGGGTCAAGCCCCACTGACCCCACTCCCTAGTGGGTCCCCTGGCCCTGCCTGCCCTAAATGGACAGTGAGCTGGAAGGCGGGGTGGCGATCTGCTCTCAGATCCCTCGCACCCTCTTATTTCCCTCTGCTGAGCCTCGTTCCCCATCTATAAAATGGAAGTGCTGTGGCACTGGCAGGGACGGCTACAGCAGGGGTTAACTGGGGCCTCTTATCCCTAACATGCCCTGAATCCTTCATGGCCACCCTGCAAGCAGGGCTCAGAGAGGGGAAGCCACTTGTCCAGGGCCACAGGGCCATCTGGTGGTGGAGCCACCGTGCAGAAGCCCCGAGTTAGGGCTCTGAGGTGGACTGGACCTCGCTTGCAGATTCTCCACCCAGTGGCCCAGGCTCAGGTGACCCAGAGGAGCTGGGAGAGAAATGAGACACTCAAGGCTGCTCCCCCTGCCCCCTGGCAGAGCCTCCAGCATGTCCATTGTCTGCCTGGAGCCAGCATCCCCTGCCTGGGTCCCAAACGCCACGAAGCAGGAGGACGTCAGAATCGGTCTCCCTCATCGTCAGGCAATGGGAAACAGCAACATCCCCGAGTCTCTCTCCATCCCAATCCCCATCCCTTCACACTTCATGTTTTTCATTTATTCTAGTTCAAATTATAAGCAGCATTTTTTATAACTGGAAAAAACCCGGATTTTTTTTAAAGCCTGTCATGATTACCCTAGACCCTCTAAGGGTGTCATGGTGCCCCCACCAACTATAAGGGATGCTTTTCTATATTTAATATAACACATACTGAGTTCTGGAAACAAAAAGAAAACTGTCAGGAAGACACCTTCTGGAGCCAAGGAGCCGTCCTAGCACAGCCTCCCTGCAGGGCGGCCACAATCAGGAAGAGCCCTAAGGGTCAGGGCAAGGGTTAACCTCTCTCTGCCTCAGTTTCCTCATCCCTCAAATGAGGGTAACAACAGTGCCCACTGCATGGAGTTGAAGCAAAGGTGACCAAACACGGTGCTCGTTAAATGCCTGGCACCCAGATGTGCCTGGCGCACAGGAAACCCAGACTCCCACGCCTGCCTCACGTCAGCCACAGCACCTCCCCAGTCCAGGGCCTCCGGACGGGGGCGGAGTGCCTCCCTGACCTGCTGTTACCCCTTCACAGCCATTACAGGCATCCTTCTATGTCTAAACCACAGGCCTGCCCGGGGCGGGCACTGGGCCCGGCCGGTCTGTCCTTCTACACCAGGCACCCTGGTCTGTGGGGTGGGCTTAGGGAAGCCAGGAGGCCCTTCCACTGCCGAAAGGGAAAGCTCCCTTTTTTCCATTTTTGTGACCTGTGTTTCCCATTTATAACTTCCGTTCTTTTAGGAGGGAAACCTAAGCACTGGTAAGGGTTAGAAGGCCCTCAGGACTCGTCCTGGATTGTAAACAGGTGGCCGCCCCCACCACAGTCCACACGTAAGGGCTCTGCTTAGGAGAGGCCCTGGCATCGGTACCTGGCTGGGTCCTGGCCGCATCCAGCAGCTCCTGGACTCTGCGCAGGATCTGGTGCTGCAGGCCAGCCTCCGAGACGCCCACCTGGGACAGACCGAAGAAGAGCAGGTCACAGCCAGGCTGGAGCCCGCCGTGCAGCAGAGCCAACAGGACTGCCTCACCCCTGGCTTCTGGCACCGCTGACTGGACATGGAGAGGCTGACCAGGGCCCAACAATCAGTGTGGCAGAGGGAGACACCGGGCCCAGAAGGAAACAACACTGGTAATAGCTCCGGTTTAGCAAGTGCGTTGCCCATGCAGGGGCTGTGCTGACAGCTTTACCCGTGTGACCTCGCATCACCCCCCATGACGACCGGGAGGTCAGGGCCCTGTCACAGTTCGCACGGTCAGGTGGCTCACACTGAGGCTGAGCTTCTGAGAAGTGACTGTGCCAGACCCACACGGCCCCTCAGCCTCCAGAGCACGCTCCTGAGCTTGGGCGACACGGCCCGTGAAGCCCTTTAGAGCCCGTTTCTGCGTCTGTCAGGGGCCAGGCGGTCCAGCACGGTGGTCAGCAGCGTGGACCTGGTCATCAGACCAGCTGCCCAGGCTGGAGTCCTGGCTCTGCTGTGTGACCTCAGGCAAACTGCGACCTTGCAGTGTCCAAGTTTCCTCATCTGAAAGATGATGACAATGAGCACCTTCCAGCCCAGGCTGTTGGGATGAGTCAGTGAGCTCGTGTGAGCAACGTGCTTAGAACAGTACCTGGTGCTGGCAAGTCCTACAAAGCTGTCACCAGAATCATTTGCCTCTCCTGAAGAGTAAGTAATTTCATGCAGTGTAGCCAGAATGTACCAGGCTCAGGCAGTGCTGCCGTCATGATAACTGCAAATCCATGGGGTGGGGAGGGGGCTGGACCAGATGACCTCCAAGGACTTGTCTGGCCCTACGATGTGAAGATCCAATCTGAAGCAGGTCAGGTGGAGTGGCGAGAGGGTAGTTGGGGTCAGTAGGACCCACAGCCCTGGCTTTTCTTAGCCAAGTGATTAGGGCAGATGTTCTGGGCCTTCTGGAAGCAAGATGGCCCCAGGACATTTGATGATGGGTGGCCTCACCAAGAACTGCATGACAGCAAGTTGCCCCTTGGCTGGGTCAGGCCAGGGCCCTGCCCACCTCCCTAACCTCCCCCGAGGGGCTGCCGCTGCCCACCTTGGCCAGGTCCCCGGGGCCCATCTGGCTCAGCATGTCCAGTGAGATGCGGTGATGAGCGAAGACAGGCAGGTAGTGCTCGGCCGACAGCTCCACCAGGAGGGCCACCAGCTGGCGCTCCAGGCCTCCTTCCTGCAAGACAGACACAGGAAAAGCACCACAGATGAGAGAAAACCAAGAACAATTGTTTACAACCGCAAAGGGTTTAAATATATGTAACGTAATATGTAAACTGCTTGGAACCTTCCCTACAAAGATGGGTATGTAAGTGCACAGAGACAGATACACAAGGACATTCACTGCCACTCCATGAACTTGACAATGGCAAGCAACTTGAGTGGTCATTAGGAGGGGACTGTGAAAGAAAATGGAAATGAGTATGTGTGCACCTATGCATGTCTGGGACATCATGCTGAACACCAGGAATGACACATTGTAACTGACTATACTTCAATTAAGAAAAAAAGAGGGGACTGTTTAAACAAATGAGGGTTCATCCAGATCCTCGACACTCTGCGTCTGTCTGGAAACAGCAAGGAGATCCACATGCACGGGCCTGGAGAGCAGCCCGTCACTAGCATTAAGAGGAAAAAGGAAGTTGCCAAAATAGCATGTGTAGAAAGACTCCATTTTTATTAAAAAAAAAAAAAAGCTTCGTGTCTTGGGGCGGTGGAGGGGGGACCACACGTGTGATCCTGGTCTCTGCTCCCCCGACATGCCCAGAGCTGTCTTCCCCCCAGCAGAATGAACGCTCCCCCTTCATCTCTGCCCCGCCAGAGCCTAGCTCAGGACCTGGTAGACTAGTCACCAGAAATATGAACGGAATTAAACTGGAAGGATCAGGAAGCAGGGCATGGCTGCGGCACGAGGCTCCCCCGGCAGGGTGGGCGCCACCAGTCCTCACCTGCAGCTTCAGGGATAAAGGTTTCTGGTTCAAGAGCCGTTGATACTGAATCAGCCAGTAATTCTCCTGCTTGGTTTCGCTTTTGGCTTCTAACTCTGTCTGCCAAGAAGGAAGCAGACACCGTTAGTTACAAATCAGTAAATAAAAGCGGTAATGACAGTGACCACTGTGAACTCTGCTCCTCTGAGCACGTTGGCGGTGCTTGGTGTTCTGCGGAGACCTTTCCTACCCTCCGCTGTCTCACCGGGAAAGGCAGGGAGCCTCACTACCCACTCCACTGCTGAGAACGACCTCAGACACAGCACACCCGGTCGGGGGACCAACCGGGGCTGCTGACACCTGGTGCCCCGCCCTGCGCACCGTGACTCTGAGGGGGACAACTTCCCATCTGCTTGCGGGAACAGCAAAGCATGAGGCAGCCGTCTTCTCCTAGGAGGCTCAGGCTTGTCCTCCGGGTGCCGGGCGGGGAAAGAAATAGGATTCTAAGGACACTTTGGCTTCTGGGGTGGGCTTCACCGATCTGACAAAGCTGGAGAATTATAAACATCCTCCTCAAACCACCCTGTCCTTCAGGAAATACTCCCTGGGTGCTGCTCTGGGCCTGGCCCCATCCTGGGTGCTGTGGACAGAGCAATGAACAAATGACACTAACAGCAGCAGCGGCCAGTGATTCCAGGGCACCTGGTGCCAGACCGAGCCGAGCACTGGGAGATGCCAGCTTACTTAGTTCTCACAATTCTGTGAAGGGCTTTCTACTGCACAGTGAAGAAACTGTGTGATTAGAACAGAGTGATCAGCAGCTGGCCCAAGTGCAAAGAGCTGCCCCGCGTCAGGGCCAGGATTCAGACCCAGGCCGGCCGCGCTCGGAGCCTGTGCTCTGAACCACCAAGCCGCCACCCAGGACTGCAGCTGCGCTCTGGGACCAGGCGTGACGTGGGCAGATTTTAACACAGGCATCTCCCCACCTCCTTGGTAGTCCCTCTTGGACCCTGCTGAGCTGGCTCCTCTTTTCTGGCCTGGCCCTCCCTGGGCTATGGACACACCTCTCTCCTGGAGCCTATGACCCTGGCAGTCATGTCCTGCTGAGGCAGTGCTTCCTTCCTTGACAGTGAGTCCCGTGGTCCCTTGAGGGCGAGGGCACAGCGCCACAGTGTGGCCGCCCCTGCACAGCACTCAGTGTGCGGGTCACACGTTAACACAATTTACAGGCGACAGCAGGGAGGCATCAAGGGGAACAGGCAGCTTCCAACAAACACACCATCTGGGCTCGTGGGGGCACGGGAAGAAACAGGTCTCACTCCTCTCCATACCCGGCACAGGGCCGGCCTACAGCGGAGCTCAGAGGACATCCGGGGCAGTAACATGGGAAGAGACTGAGCCTTCACCACTCAGGTGCACTTGGGCTCTGGAGGAAGTGACCCTGACCTGCCACCCCAAAAGGGGCTCTAGCCCCCTGATAAAGTGCCAGGTCAAACCCATTTGGGTCCTGAGGACAATCTGGCAACTTCTGCCAAAGGCTTATTAAATGGTCTGCCCTGGACACAGCAAGTCCTCTCCTGGGCATCTGTCTGCGTAAATACTCATGGCTATGCTCAAATCCTCAGCTGCAGAGACAGAGAGCCTTGCTTACAAAAGTAAGAAACGAGTAGCTCGTCAACCGGCCAAAGGAGGGCCCATCTGGACACAGCCACCGAAGGAGCACAGAGGACATGAGAGACAGGAAAGGGCAGGTGCCAGCGGGACTGGGGGAAGGGTGTGCAGCTCTGAGTTACAGGCACGGACACACAGAGTGGTAAACATGCGTCGCAATGTCTGGAAAACATACATCAAAATATTGGCAATAAACAACCTCTCGGAAGTGAGATTCTTGTCCTTTGTACTTTCCATTCTTTCTCTGATGAACAATTACTAGAATAATGAAAGCGTTTCAAAGAACGGCAAGAGCATTTAGGGAAAGCAAACCCCTGTGTGAAGCCTGACGTGGAAGCCAAACGCACCAGGATCTCCCGGAGCTCTTCCTCTCGCTGTGTCTTCTCTTTGAGAAGCTGCTGGAGCAGGGAGCTGAGGGCCCAGCGCTGCTCGGAGATCATCTCCTGCAACACAAGACCACACCTCGTGCTGGGAGCACATGGCACCCAGGGCCAGAAGTCCCCGCCGTGTGGTGGATGGATCCCCCCTCACTGGGTTCTCAGCTGGCAGCCCAGGGCCCAAACTCCATTCAAGGCTCTGCCACTGATCTCAGGCTGAGAGTTGGGGGACAGAGTGGAGGGGCCCCTTGGCCCAGGCTTCCCCTCCCTACCCTCTCCCAAGTCTGTCCCTCCCTTCCCCACAGGGTAAGGCCAGGCCCAGGATCTAGTGGATGATGACAGTGCAGCGGTGAGAAACATCAAACAAAGGAAATGACAAGCCGCAGGGATCTGACTTCGTTTTCCCTGACTACAGAGCACGTGGGCAGAAGCAAATGGCGGGAAGTCAGTGCGTGACCCACACATTTGGGAAGGCTCTACACAGATGGAGGGATGCGCAAACTGGAGAGAGCCCTGGTTTGTATCCATGTTCCACTCTTCCTCTTGGAAACCTCGTGAAGACCTTGAAAATGAGAGCCCCACAAACTCTACCAGGCAGGAGACATGGGCACGCGCCAAGCACGGTGGCTGCATCTTCTCTGAGAGCTACCCCAACCCCTCATCGCTGGGGACTTTCCACCTGCTGGCTCACTCCCCTCTGATGGTCCTGACACAGGCCAAGCCTGGAAGACTATTTCCAGTTTATGTGGTGGGGACATGGAGGCCTGGGGAGGGGAAGTGACCTGTCTAGGGTCACACAGTGGCAGACCTGTGACCAGGACTCCAGACCGCAGCATTCCCTTTCCTGCATTGAGAAGCTCTTAAGACAATGAAGATGCCTTCACTGAGGACAGACACAGGGACAGTGACAGACAGAAGGCTCTGCTAAAAGCCTGGTACAGGACACAAGCCCTCACACACCTCTGATCCAGCCCCTTTGTGCACAACTGGGGAGATGAGGTACAGAGATGGGAAAGGGCTGCCTCTTCTCCCCTACCCACCCAGGCCACACAGCAAGACTGTGTGGGGACAACCCGGGTCGCAGATTTGCAGCCCAGAACACTATCTGCCAGTCCCTGCTGCCCCCATAGCTCTGTGAGCAGGATACCAGGCCGGAGCTCACAGAGAAGCTGCCTGCAGGGAGTGACAGTCAAAGCTGGGCCCTCTCCCTCCAGACATCCTTGGGACACCAGAGGATGTCAGCCCATGAGAACCAGCACCCCAGAAGCATGGCTTAAAGAGACAGGGAGCTCAGCAGCGACCCAGCTCCAAAACAAAGAAAACGCGGCGATGGAGATGCAGCCTGGGTGAGCCTTGGCAATGAAACCCTCCTTCCTCTGACCCTCCTGCCTAGCAACAGGTTGACCCAACCCCTAACCTTGGTCTGCACTGGGCTCAGCCCCCAGGCTGAGCCTTCTGGGGCCGGGGCATCCTCCAGCATCACTGCCTCGACTGCGGAGAGCAGCCAAGAGGCAGTGGGGAAACCGGTGGGGGGGGGGGGTTTCACCAGTTGGGGGCTGGGGTCGGGGGACAGAGCAGGCCAGGGAGCCCTACATACCTGTAGTGCCTCTGTGTCCAGGGATTTCCTCTTTAACTCCAGCTGTGTCAGCTGCAATAACTCAGTTTCTATTAACTTAATCTAAACAGAAGATGAGACAGGGTTTTTTTTTTATTAACCACAGTTCAATTCTGTGCTGCTGTTCCTCGATGGCCAAGTGGGTCTAAGAATCCTGTCTGGTGGGGGGGTGGTTCTAGAATGAAGGAGACCTGTGCGCCTTGAGAACTTCCTCAGTGGGGGTTTAGAAAGAACTCGCTATTGCATGGCCCCGAGCGTTCTGGGGGTGTGGACTCGGTCCTGGCCAGGACTGCTGCTCAAGAGCTGAGCACGGGGCCAGGCCCAGAGTGGGTGTCGTCAAGGTGCTCAGAATGAAGACAGTGAGGACCGTGAGTCAAGAACAGAAACGGAATTCTCACTGAGCCTCTTACAGGTCTAATTCTCTTGCTTCCTCTGAACAGCTGTCACAGAGGAGAGCAGAGGGTAAGGGAAGGGACTGGGCAATAACAATAATAGTATAGCTGATATTTATTGAACATTCCCTGTGCTAGGACTGTGCTTTATATGCATCATTTCATCAATTCTCCTCTGGCTATTAGGTTATTATTATTATTATTATTATTATTATTATTATTATTATTACTACTACTACTACTTTTACAGATAAAGAAACTGAGGCTCAGAGAGGTTAAGTAACTTGCCCAAGGACACACAGCAGGTAAGTGAGTGTGCCCTTTTCCTGGGATGTCCCTGCTTGCAGTCTGAAGGGGAAGAGCTGGCCTGGTGGGTCAAAACCACCCACTGAGACTGTCTCGGAGGTTACCACATACCCTCACGGTGTGACTGGGGGCTTTTAGTCCTGGGGGTGGGTCAGACCCCACAGCCAGTGACTTCTCTACCCTGTGCCTATGGTCCTATGACCCTTGTCCCTAAGTTCCTATAACCCCACCAACCCCTGGTCAGAGGAATGAGATTCATGTCCGGCAATGTGAGATTGAAATTAAAGGGGGAAATAAAAAGGTAAGTTGGTTTTGGTCAAAAAAGAAAAGAACAAAAAGAAAGAAAAAAAAACCATGCAAAATGTGAAATTCAAAGTGTGCTGAATACGATGTGATGTGAGTTCCGTGGCCCGAAAGCTCACTCCGTCTCCTGCCCACCACCCCTACCACCCCTCAGGGACCCAGACACAGCCCCACTGGGCAGGGGTGGCCGAGAGGCCCCAGCAGTGGGGCTCGCCCAAGGCCAGCCCGCAGGTCAGCAGTGGAGCCTGGATGAGCACACATCCTCCTGGAGACCCCATGCCCAGGTCACCCCTCAGCTGACACCAGGACCCGCCTGCCCACCTGTCCCAGCTCCTCAGTCTGAGCTGACAGGGACGCTGGGGTTTGGGCCAGCCACTTCTCCGCAGCAAGGGCGTCCTGCCTGGGGCCAATCAACGCAGAGGCGGCCAAGCAGTCAAGGCCAAGAGTTAGCACTGCCCTTTCCCTCACTCGACCCTGGGTATCGTGAGCACAGGTCACAGCGGCCAGGCTTGCACAGTGCTGCCCCAGGCACCTCCTGCTGGCCCCAAGTAGGTTCCATCAGGGGGTTGGGGGTTCCCGGGGGAGACTTCTTGTTGAGCTGGCTTGGAAGGAACTGGGATTCAAACCTCAACTGCCACCTGTGTAGCCACCTCCATGTGCCTCTGAAAGCCCACAGGACAGGTCTAGATGGGGACTTCACCCCCCGCACTCACCTGGTTCCTGATCTGCCGATGCATCAGGTCCTTCTTCACCTGGAGAGCCTCGAACGCGGCCTTCTGCATGGCGCTCTGTAACAGAGATCACGGCCGCTCAGGGGCCCCAGCGGGGAAACAACATCTGCGCCAAAGACACCTTCACGTGGGACTTTCTGTTTCTTAGAGAGACGACAACTCTTCAGCTCACTTGTTTAAATTTTTCAAATAATCTTTATCAATGGCTTACTACATGCTGGACACCATGCTCTGGGCTCTCCCGGCCTTCCACACAAAACGAGTGAGGACATGGCTGCTCTCACTGCCTGTTTCGCAGATGAGGAAGGTGGGGTTCAGAGAAGTGAACCTGCTGACCCTAGCACGCGTCTGTCCAGCCCCGAGCCTCACCTTAACCACAAGGCCAGCCGCCCTCTCTAAGGAACAGAGCACTTTCCTCAATCTCGCAAATACTAAGTCAAATCATTTTGGAAGAAGAGAGACAGTGGAGCTGGGGAGAAAGGGGATGGTGACGATGGACTGAGGAGTGACAGGATGACATCACGGAGGAAGACAGGAGGGAGGTGACGTGAGGGTCGAGGAACGAGATTCCAACAGGGATGGTGGGGAAAGCTGAGACCAAACAGTATAGACGTGAGAGGGAGGGAATCATGGGGGTCCTTCCTCATCTCATCTACTCTGCAGCACCATGGAGGATCTACTAGGCATCAGCTAAGACAGAAGGAGAGCAGACAGAGGGGCAGCAGGACTGGAAGCAAGAAGACCCGTGGGCTCGCTCTGCGGCGTGGTCACCGCCTCCTCCTGCCCGCTAAGTCCTCACAGTGGAGCCCCACGCAGCATGGGGAGCAGGTGCCCTGGGAAGGGTGCCTCCCCAGACTTCAGTGACCAGAACTCACCACCCAGAGAGGCCTTCCCCTGCCCCTCATCCTGATGGTTTGTACGTTTCTAACTCTCTAAGCTTCTTGGTTCTCACATACTACCCAGGACAGGGCTTCCACGTGGAGGCCTGGTGCTCTGCCCCGGGCTCCCTGAGCTCCTTCTGTGCCCCCGCCCTCACACCCTGGGCTCACCTCCTGCAGGATCTGGCTGATGGCTTTGTTCTGATCCATCTGTTGCCATGACAAAATCTGCTGGAACCGCTCATCCATCTCAGCCATGCTGCCAGAAAGACAGCAAATTCATTCACTCTCTGAACATTTCCTGAGCACCTACTATGTGCCAGGCACCTTGGAGGAGATGAAGATAAACCATTTACTCATTTAATAATAGTTATGGAGCACCTGCTGGGGCCATGTCCTGGGCTGGGCATGGACAAAGTTTTGTCTGATCCCATGGCCCTGGAAGGAGGGTGATGGAGCCTCTGAGTCTCCAGAGCTAGAGGAGACAATCTCCCAGGCCCTGTCATCCACCCCTCGACCGGAATCCTCTTTACGACGTCCCTGAAGCGCCTGTCTGGCCTCTGCCCACCCACCTCCACTGACGGGGAGCTCACGAGCTCCTGGGTGAGCCACTCAGGCTGTGAGAATGCTGTCCTTCCTGGCACTGATGTCTGCCCCACCGTAGCATCTCTCGTCCTGGACATGCTCTCATCCCCCAGAACAAGGCTAGTGACTCTGGCACAAAAATCCAAACTCTGCAACCTTACATATGGCCGCACTTTGGTACAAGCTTGGTTTTCAGTTTGTTTCATAATAATAGCTGTTATATATTGGACCATTATGTGGCAGATATTATGATCATTAATGCTCTTTAAATCTTCCAACAACTCTTGGAGTAAGTACTGTGATTTACCCCCACTTTTTGGACAAGAAAATGGACACTCAGGGAGGAAAAATAACTTGCCCAAGACTTCACAGTTAGTAACAGAAGTGGGACGTGGATCCACGTCTGTCTGCCCCTACTGCTCCTAAAAAAAGGTCATGCTACCAGAAAGGAGGGACATAGGGAGGCTGGCATGCTCCAGGTGCACAGTGGGGTGGAGGTGGCAGCTGCACCAAAGCCACTCAGATGGGAAGAGAAACACAAGGGCAGTCAGGGCTCCTGGCCCGATCCCGACTGGGACTCCTGAGCATCCAACGAGCTTTTCTCAACTGGCTCTGCTGGGCACCGAAGCTCCTTATAGACAAAGCCACAGTGCTGTGGTGCCAGGGTCGAACCATAGCCCTGCCATCAGCTAGTTGTGTTTCCTTGGGTGTGCTGTTCTGCCTCCCTGATCCTGAGCTGTGACTGTAAAGCGGGGCTAATGACAATGTAGTCCCTCCCAGATCCAATAAACTGCTGCTTGTCACTCAGCTGAGTGCCTGGCACACAGGCGGTGCCCAAGAAGAGCTAGTGATTCCTGTCACTGCATCACGGCCCAACACGGAATCACGGGGTCCAGCTAGAAAAGTCACAAAGATCAGTCGCCACTTGCCCCTGACAATGTGGCCGGGAGTGGGGTGCCCCAAGGCAGGGGATCCCAGGGCCTAGGTATCACCCCACAGTCCTTGATCCTGAGCCAGCCTCCTCAACTCCCCCACTCGGGAAGCCTCATCCTTACCTTACCTGGAACAGGCCTGCTGGACCAAGTTCTGCCTCTGAGACTCGTAAGCCATCTGGATGAGCCGGTTCTTACAACTCTCGGTCAGCATCTGCTGCATGGCAGCTGAGGAAACAAGGCGGCAGGGCTGAGAAAGGGCAGCCCCTCCTGGGGTGGCCTCGTGGGTCATCCACCCGAGAGTCACCCTTGAAAAAAATCTTTTTTTTTTTTTTAAACTCTAACAGTAACTTCAGCTTGAAAGACTAACTGTAAAACACTGAATAGCACACCCACACAGTCTTCCATAATCTTGTCACCCAGAAATATTACTACATTTTGATATATATTCTTCTGGTCAATTTTAATGCATATTTATGGATTTAAAAAAATTAAAAAAAAAATTCAAAGCAGGGACGTGAACAGATGTTTGTATACCTACACTCATAGCAATGTTATTCACAACAGCCAAAAAAGGTGGACACAACCAAAGAGCCTATTGACGGATGGATAAACCAAATGTGGCCTAGCCATACACTGGAATGTTAATCAGTCTTGAAAAGGGAGGAAATTCTGACATAAGCTACAAGATGGATGAACCCTGAGTGAAAGAAGCCAGTCACAAAAGGACAACACTGTATGATTCCATTTATGTGAGGCACCTAGAGACAGGAAGTAGAATGGTGGTCCTGCAGGGTCCAGAGACGGGGAAATGGGGAGATCCTGCTTAGTGGGTAGAGCTTCATTTTGGGATGATGAAAAAGTTCTAGAGATGGATGGTTGTACAACAATGTAAACGTACTTAATGCCACAGACCTGTACATTAAAAGTGGTTAAAATGATAAATTTTATGCTCAGTATATTTAACCAGATGAGAAAATTAAAATGTTACCACGCTAAAGTTACCACTTTCTCACCTTTTATAAATACATTCCTATGTCGTCATGGTGATGTGATTTTAACGTCTACAGAGTCCTACAGAGTATGGGTTGCCAAAGTTTAAGATAATCCTCTCTTTCAGGGCATTCAGGGTCTTTTTGCAATTATTAAATGATACTTCTATAAATATCTTGCTCAAACATCTCTGTGCACATCTGACTATTTGATTACCTCCTAGAATAATTCTCAGAAGCGCGCAGTGTTAAGGTCATGGGTACAGGTCATGTATACAGGTTACCCTTTCTGCCCTCCAGAAAGATTCATATTGCCTTTGGCAGCACCCAGGATGGCTCGGTACCATATGCCCTCAACAATTCTGGGTTATTACCTTTTTTTGCCTTTTTGTTATTTGCATTGAAATTTTTTAGTTATAAAAATAATACATGCTCATTCTTAAAAAGCTAAGCAACAGGGAAGTTTGAAAAGGTGGAGACAAAAGTCTCCTAACACTGAGCCTATCCCCAGTCAGCAATTTTGATAAACATCCTTCTGGGGATGCAAACACAGTATTTCTCTTTATAAACAGTGGATAATGGTGACCTTTAAAATAGGGACATTCAAGATAGGACACCTCATCGGGAGGTAGTGGGATGAAATGGTGTATGGAAAGTGCTTGGCCCAGTGTCTGGTACACAGTAAACCTCGACTAAAGGTGCACAGAATACCCCTTTCTCCTGCTCAGGTGCTGAAGAATGGGGTGACCCAGAAAGAATCGCTCCTTATTTTAAATAATGAGGAACTGCCTCCTTGCCTTCCTTGGCACGTGGCTCGATGTTCTCAGGATCAGTTGGGGAGAACTCCTCTCGTTGTGTGGACAGTGTGGAGCCCCAGGACCACTTGGGGAGTGACAGGAAGAGGGACTCCCAGGAGTATGGGAGGGGCCACCACAGCTCACGATGACAGTAACCCTAACAGCTGTGCTTTGTGCCAGGATGATCTCATCTGACCCTCATAATGACCCTATGAGGCAGATAATTATCTGTCTCCCCATTTTATAGATATGAAAACTGAGGCTCAGAAAAGTGAGGGACCAGTAATGCCCCATGGGTCACATGACCTGTATCCGAGCTGGGATTCTGAATCCAAGTCCAGGCTGACCCTAGGGCCCACGTTCCATGACTGGACTTTACTGCCCCTCCTGAGGGATTAAGTAGCGTCCTCAGTACCAATAGAGGGATGGCTGTCACCTCCTGCCTCAGTCAGCCATGCTCTGTTTCCATGACCCCCGCCCCTCCCCAACCCAAGACTCACAGGCGATCTCCCGGCGACGCAGGTTCTCTGTCTCCTCCTGGGTTATGGACATCAACTGTTCCATTCTTATTCTAGAAAAAAAAGTCAATCCATTTATTCAGCGTATGTAACATTTCCAACAGGGAATCCCGTCAGATGAGCACCACCTCCTTCAGGAAGTCCTCCATGTGCGTGCTCTCTGAAAGCCCGTGGCAGGACGCACCTCCATGGGGGCTCTGTTAACTTTCAGTCTTGTAGCTGGGAGCTTCTTGCATAAAAAGATGAACATTCCCTTAGGAAAATGGGCAAAGGACACAAACAGCTCCCTGATGTTACTGCTTGAATGCAAGTGACCACTGAACATACAGAAAGATCCCTAGCACCACTGATAACGAAAGAAGTGAAATCTTGTCACCCGTCAGGCTAGTTGACATTAAGAAAACTGATAAGCACTGGAGATGGCAGTGAACGTGGAGAAGTGGGCATTCTGTACACTGTTGAGGGGGTGTCAACTGGCAAAATGGTTTTTGGGAGGCAGTCTGGCAATACCTATCAAAATGTACTTTGAGTCTTTCCTTCCAAAATCTTCACATAAGGCATAAGGGCACATCTAATACAGCTTGTAATACTGCTTGTAATTATGAAACACCGGAAACCACTTACATGTTCACAGAGGACTAATTATTTAAACTATGATATAATTATACAGTGGAATTTGCTACAGCTATTACAGTTAATGAGGTTTTTGGCATGGAAATACATCCATGATATAACAAGTGAAAATAAGAAAGTAACTGCATGTATGTACGTGCATGTTGCTTGTGTGTATATTTGTTCCCCACACTAAACTGGCACAGTGGCTGGGAGGGGACAGCCTTTAATGTTTCTTGCAGAAGAAGCACGTATGGTCCGGGCATTCTGCCTTCTGCCCAGGACCACAGGCTGCACAAAGGAAGGCCATATCTGGTGTATCCATGGACCCCAGGCCCAGCCCAGAGAGGGCACTTGGTCAGTGTGCTGAATAAATGATGCCACCTGCCACAGCTCAGCTCGGCCTTGACCACCCCCAGCTGCCACAGCCCCCCCAGCTGAAGCGGAAGAGGTGATGGGGCTTCCCTGCAAACCCACGGGAGCCCCCGCGGGAGGCCTTCCCCAGCAGCCAGGGGTCAGGAAGCCTGGGCCCATGGGGAGGGAAGAGTCTCCCAGGCACAGCAGCCAGGTCCACACTGCTATTTTGGGATCCCCAAGGATCAGGAGGGATGCACGCTAATACCCCAGGGAGCTGGGGCGGGGGGTAGGGCACTTCCCCCACATCTTACCATCTTTTCTAAAGTGGTGCCTCTCAATGCAGACAACTTGGAGAGTGCAGAAAACACAAAGATCACCATCTCCAATTCCTGCCTCTCAAAAGCGTTCAGTGTAAACGTTTGGGGTGGGTCCTTGCGATTTCTCAGTACAGATACAGGCAGGGTGTCTAAGAAATGATGCACTGTAGACTCCATTTTCCACTTAGCAATAGAGTGGGAGCGTTTCCCTTAAATAAGGAATATTCTTAAGATATTTAATGGCTACAGATTACATTTAGAAGTTATGTACAGAGGAATAGATTTTTTTTCTAATTTTTTATACTAGAAATATGGTTGGACATTATACATAATTATTCACATCTCTGGATATTTCTCAAGAGTGTCTATGTATTTTAACAAACTTGAAGGCAGCGATTCTTTTTAATTCAATACTCCCTAAGGAGGTGAACCTCCTTACAGTTTTATAAAACCTTTCCAGCATAATCCTTGAGAATCACAAGTCCCTCTCTCCCTAGAGCCGCAAACCCCCAGGAAGGACCGCAGTGCTGAGAAACAGCTGGAGCAAAAAACACTTACCTTTCATTTTCCAGTGACTTCAGAATCTCAGAACTTTTCTTCTGCCTGTGGAGGAAACCATGACAGGCCTGCAGTCACCAGTGGGTCCGTTTCCAACAGAACCACTCAGGGGGCTTAGGAACTGATCACTTAGGGGTTCTGTGTCTCAGGCCAATTCCTTAACCACTTCAAACCCCAGCTCCTTGTCTGTGAAGTGGGAATAATAATTTTTTAAAAACTTCATGGAGCGTTAGTAAAGAGTGAATGAGAAAACAGACATCAAGTGCTTGGCACGTAACACCCAAGAGACGGCAGCTTTCATGGGCGCCTCGGTGGTGAGAACCGCGCATGGCAGGCTGGCCAGCCCCTCGGGCTCTGCGTAACTGCGGGACGAGGGAGGAGACAGACTTGGAGGATGGTGGAAAGAAGACTGGCAACAAAGGGGTGTGGCAGAAGCCTGTTTCTGGAATCTTTCCCCAAGGGACCCCAAACTAAACTTTCTCAGGCTTCTTGAGATCTCTATCTGACCCGCTTTCTCCCACGCTCCATCCAGACCTGCTCCCAGCAGCTCCTGCCTTGGACAGGATCTGTTCAGGCAAATCTCACTACAGGGCGAATGGCTGACCTCAGTGTGATAGGTGACTTGGAACCCAAAATATTGGAGCAGTATGCTATCTTGACTTGTTAAACTTACTCATTTTACAGATGGGAAACTTGGGAGGCAAAGGTCCAATTAGTAGCCGCCCCAAGACAAGAAACAAACCTGGCCATACCCAGATCAGTAGACCCTGTTTAAGTTGGTATGAACTGCAGCACCAAGAATGGATTCTGACGACGGAAGCCTCGGGCAGGGTCAGAGACTGTGAGGGAGAAAGGGAGCCCCATCTTGGGCTCCTCAAAGGGTACCACATGGGGGAAGGTCTCTGGGTTTGGGGGCTGGGTGGACGGGAGCCTGACCTCTGATTCTCCTGCAGGAGTTTCTGGATCCGGTTGGAGATATTCTGCTCCGTCTGCTTCAGCTGCTCCTGCAACCGCTGGCGCTCTGCGTCCAGGTAGCGCTGGCGCTCGCTCAGGCCCTGCTCCAGCCGGGACTGCTCCTGTGGCAGGGAGGGCAGAGGTCCGAGTCGGCTGGGACCTCCTTAGACGCCATAGGGCAGGGAGGGGCCCCGGCCCGGGACAAGGAGACTGGGTTTCCTGTCTGTCCTGCCAGCCCTTTCTGTGTGACCCTGGACCAGGCCATCCCCTCGCTAGGCTTCAGGACGTTTACAGCTTGCAAGGAGCCTGGACTAGGTGACCTGTAGCATCCCCACCCTCACTGTCTTGGAGGGTGGGAGAGCCTTCCCACATCAGAGGGACCTCAGCCCAAGTCAGGAGGCTCCCGGCAGAGGGAGCAGACAGGCCTGACCCCACTGAGCTGCTCACGAACCTCCTTGACCGTCTGAAGGATCTCGTCCTTCTGACTGTTGCTCTGCTGCAGGAGCTGGGCATGCTCTCGCTGCCCGAGCTCTAAGCGCCTTTCAAACTCGAGTTTCTCCAGCATCTTCTGTTCCTGCAAGAATGTAGATCCCTGTGACTGCTAGGACATGATAGCAGGGTGAACCCACCCCTCAACTCCGAATAGTGCAGGCTGAAGGTCTGAACACTGAGCAACACCCCTGCTGGGCCCAACTAACAAAATGGCAGAGACCAGTGGTTTAGAGCCTGGGGTTGGGCTCAACCTCTCTGAGCCTCAGCCTTCTCATCTGTCAAATGGAGATACCCTACCACCCACTGAGGCTGTGTGAGGATGTGGTGAGATGATGGAAGTAAGGGGAAGGCATTACTTTACCCTCTGATTCAGAGGTGGGAAGAACTTGTTTCCTCAAATCTTTTATAATAGTGGAGATGATTAATGAGAAGAAAAGTGACAAGACAAAAGGCATTTTCTTACCTTCCTCTTCTCATAGTCTGAGAACCTATTCTGGGGGAGAAAAAAAGATAGTGATCAAGAGAGGTGGGTAGCAGGGAGGAAGGTATAGTTCAAGTGGTAGAGCACATGCTTAGCATGCGTGAGGTCCTGGGTTCAGTCCCTAGTACCTCCTCTAAAAATAAACCTAAATACCTCCTCCTGCTGCCAAAATAAAATAAATAATATAATACTAAATAAATTGAATATTTTTTTAAACTTAAAAAACAAGAAAAAAAAAGAGGTGGGCAGCAGTGGCTCTCACTGGCAACGGCCTAGAATCTCCAGGGCACCTGACACCACTCAGATGCACAGGTTCATCCTGGAGCACCGCATCAGGGAGCTGGGATGGGTGGGAAGAGGGGGATGGTTCCGATGGACACCAGGGTTGAGAACCACTGGGCTTGGCACACTATAGGAAGGTCTTCAAAATAGTTCTAGTGACGCAGCACTGAGAAGGTATGGTGCTCCGAAAGGAAGACTGAGAAATGGGTATCTGATTGCCTTGTATGTCTGCACAATGCACCTGCAGCACCCAGCTCTAGTCACCAAAACACAATGTACAGAGCTGTGTGCACAAGTTCCCGCAGAACTGTTCAGGGGTGAAAACACTGGAAATAACTCATCTGCCCATGAACATGTGATTACTTCAGTAAGTCACGGTGCATCCATACAATGAATTATTACACAGCTATCAAACTTGGGGGCGAATGTGGGTGCAACTACAGAGAAGGCTGTCAGCCACCTCTCACTCTGTGTGCAGCACGAGTCTACGCTTTTAAAAACAACACAAACAAAACTCAATTCTGAGCCTTATGGTCATAGAGACAAAAGTCAGGAAGCAGATTCATTAATCAGTTCATGATGATTACCTCCTGGGGGTGGGGCTGCAGGGTGTGGGGGGTGACATTCACTTTACATATTTCTATATGGGTTAGATTTACAACAGGGAGCATGAATTACTTTTGGAGTTGAAGACATCGACACACACAGGCACCCTTCTATTTAGTTGTCTGGCTCTGAGACCAGGATCAGGCTGTCTGAGCTGTAAAAGCAGCATCCTATAAGGAAGTAAGGTTTTTTTCCTATGCTGAGGTAGGAGTAAAAATTTTTAAGTTAATCTTTAGTTATACAAATATCTGAATATATCCTCCTTGTAAAAAACTAAGCATGGCACATATAAGACTAAAGTACCCACTGACCACTCTCAGGCTTAATCCTGGTTCCCTACTGACCCACCCCACCCTGTGCCCCCATGTAAATATAATCATTAGACCCAAGTTCATGTATCTACTTACATATAATTTATGCCTCTGGAGAAATATATATATATTCATATGTGTGTGCAGTATATAAACTTTTTTTAATGAAGGTATAATTTACATATTGTAAAATTCACTTTTTAATGTACAGTTTTATGCACACAGTCATGCAACCACCACTACCATCAAGATACAGAACAGCCCCATAATCCCCTAAATTCCCTTGTGCCCCTCGGTCATAACCCTCCTCCCTCCTCTAGTCACTGGCAATTACTGATCTGTTTCCTTATATATTTGAACCTTCTCTCTAAACATAAAAATGGAAATATCTTATATTCATTGCCTTCTGCAAGCTGTCCTTCTCACTTATCCATCTGCCTTGTGACCCAAGTCTGAACAGACCTACCTCATGGTATGGATATGACAAGTTGGTTCAGCCTCTTCCCACGTTTAGGGGGCTGCCAATGTTTCATGACTACAAATAAGGCTGCAGTGAACATTCTTGTAAATGTCTCTTTGTGTAAGTGTTTCTCTGGGGTATGTGCTGAGAAGCGGAATTTCTGGATCATGGGCTGTGCCCATTTAAATTTCTGACATATATTGTCATCTTCCACAGTCGGGATACTGATTTCCATTCCCAAGAGCAATTTATGGGGCCACTGTTTACCCTACACTCAGGCCAATAGATACTGTCAAAGTGAAGTCTGTGCCAATCTAAGGAGGAAAACGGCATTTCATTGTTTTAATTTACCTGTTCCTAATTGCTAGTGAAGTGAATGTTAATTGATCATTTATACTGTTTTATTCTGTAAAGGATCTATTGATATATCTTTGGTCTATTTTTCCTCTTAGGATGGTTTTCGGCTTCATATTGATTTGAAAGAGTTCTTTTGTATGTTCAGTCTGCTAATCCTTCACCAGAAACATATGTGGCAAATACTTTGAGACTATAACTTCACACAATTTTCCTGGATAGTAATCTCTTCCTTCTCAAATTCTCATTGAGCTGTCCGAGGAAATATAAAACTACAAAAGCATTCAGAGCAGCCCTGGAATGCAGGGAAGGGTGGTATCAGGGAACCAGAGATTGATTAAAAAATAATTGGAAGATACAAAGCCAAACTTGCTGCAGCTGTGGGGCCTCCAGAGCGGGAGCAGACGGGCGGGGAGGGCCGGCTGGAGGCAGCTTCTGTCCGGCTCCACTATCAGGCGCACCCTGGCTACTGTGGCAAGAGCTTCTTCCTCCGTCCCTGACCTAAGCCAGGTCACCCCCAGGTGCTGACATGTGTGCCTCCCTGACTTCTTTACTAGAAAGAGAGCAGGACAGGCGTCCTGCAGAGTAACTGGCCCCGAGGCAAGAAGGACCTGAGAGTCAGCAAGGAACAGCACAGACATGATCCCCACTCCCTGAAGCTCCATCCGGCAAGCAGATCCTTCCCCATGTGATGCTTCATGTCATTTCGAGCTGCGATAAGGGCTCCCAGGGAAGTGCACAGGGTGCTCTGAGAACAGAAATGGGAGGCCTGGCCTGGGCTGCTCTATCGGGGAGGTTTCTCAGAGGACCTGACATTTAAACTGGGAACTGAAGGATGAGACTGAGTTATCGGGAGACGATGCATGGGGAGAATTCCAGACAGAGGGAACCACGTCCTCAAAGGCTCCGAGGGGTTGGGGGACAGACAGGAACACAGTGCAGTTGATGTTCGGTGAGCTGGTGGGGTGAGGCCACTGAGTAGGCCTTGTGAAAGCATCTAAGCACATGAAGGGAGGTTTGAAGGGAGGTGAATTCTAGTTTGATGGAGGAATCCAGTTCTGACGCTCTGAATGTCCCCGCTGTGCCCACAGTCCCCAACTCCATGTGCCAGTAGGCAAGTGCGCTTACCTGCCACTCTACCTCCTCCCTGGAGAATCTGTCCGTGGGCCCATCGGGGCTGTCCCGGGAGTTCTCCGCCCCATCTTGCTCCAGGACTGGCAGCAGGTACTGAGAAGGGGGGTAGTATTCCAGCCCTGATGCTGCAAGAAACGGACACAAGCTGACCAGGAGGGAGGAGACAATCTCAGTACTCAGAGCAGTCAGCTTCTGCCGCCTTTACCCCTTCCTGCCGCCCCAGCATCTGGTCCCACCCCCGCCTCCATCCACTGCTCCCCTCCGCTGGAGGCTGGGCCCTCCCGTGTGGCTCACAGTCCTAGTGCCTGGGCCTGAAATAGGGCAAGCGCTCAATAAGCATCAGCTGAGTGAATAAAAGCCCCACCCCCACCTGCCCCTTTACCATCCAAGTGATAATGAGGTGATGGTAAAAGCCTGAGATTAGTTGAGAGGCCTGGGTCCAACAGCCAGCTTCGCCCATAATTCCCTGTGTGTGGGACCCTGGGCAGGATGCTTGCCTTCTATGGCCTGTGTCGTTCCCTCCTGTAGCACCTGAAAGGATTCATACCCTTTTCCCATTTTGCCTTATTCTTGCTGATTTGTGGGTACTCTTTACACACGGTAGTTCATAACCTTGGGTCTATAATACATGTTGCAACTATATTCTTCCAGGTGGTAACTCGTGTTTTTCACTTTGATGATGTATATTTTTGAGGTAATAAAGAAGTTTAGATTTTTATGAGGGGGGAGGGTATAGCTCAGTGGTAGAGCACACACTTAGCGTGCATGAGGTCCTGGGTTCAACCCCAGTACCTCCATTAAGTAAATAAACCTAATTACCTCCCCCTCAAAAAGAGAAGTTTAGATTTTAATGTAGTTATCTCCCCCCTCAAAGGATTTAATAGGCAATATGCAAGAAATACTAAAAATGGGCAGTAGACATGAAAAAATATTCAAATAATCAAGGAAAATACATTAAAATAATAACAGGCTCTCTATTTTAGGGGTGTGGGGAGGTAATTAGGTCTATTTTTTTTTTTAATGGAGGTACTGGGGATTGAACCCAGGACCTTGTGCGTGCTAGGCACGGGCTCTACCACTGGGCTCTACCCTCCCCCCAATAATGGGCTCTCCTGTTTACACTTTAGATGAGAACACTTTTAAGGGCCATACCAAGTGTTAGCCAGGTTGTGGGGAAGAGTCCTCTCAGACACCCCTCACGGAATGTAAGCTGATGGAACCTCTCCAGAGACAACACGGAGTGCTTTTCCCTTCCCCCTACCAGCCCCATTGTGCCTGGCCTGCAGGGGTACTCCCACTGCACCAGAGAGGTGTGGCTGAGAACGTTCCTCCCAGGGGAAACTGGAAATAACCTGCGTTCGCAACAGGGGATGGCTGCGTCAGCGATGGGGCTCTGCCACGTGGAATACTCTGCAGGAGTTTACAAGGTGAACCCACACGTCCTGGGATGGGAAAAGCCCAAGACCTATTCTTGAGTGACAGAAGCAGGGCAGAGGATCACATAATATGACATCTTTTGCGGGTTTTTTCTTTTATGTTTTTAAAAGAGCTAACGCAAAGATTTTACATACATACGCATATCTCCTACACAGTTTAAATGAACTGAAGAATTATTTCTTAAGCTATGTAGTAGGTATACATTCACTGCTTTATTCCTTGTCTTTTGTATACCTAGTATTGCATAATTTAAAAATCATTTTAAATAAAGGGCTTGGTCTAGCTCGACCATGGGCCAGGGTACACATTATAATCACCTGTTGCTCAAAAACTAATTTGGTAGATGTGTGGCCTGATTAACCGTTGTGTGACGCATGTGTGGCTTCTTTTTCTTTTTTAACTGGAGTATAACACACACAGAAAAGAGCACAAAATCTTCACGGACAGCTTGATGAATGTTTCAAGGTGAACACGCCCTTATGAGAAGGAATCCAGGTTGGTTCAATGACCTCTTAACTGGTCCACTACCCTTGCTTCTTCCAACCCCTCCTCCTTACTGCAGCTGGAATTCTTTGCAGAAAGCAAATCTGACCAAACCCCTCTCCTGCGTGACACCAGGCCAGGCGCCCCCTCCAGCCTCGTCCAGTGCCTCTTGGCACCAGCCCCTTGGCGTCCCCTCCACCATCCCTCCAGGCCCTTCAACAAGGACCTCCTTTTGCCAGGAATATCCTTCTTTCTTTTCTAATCTTCCTTCAGGTTTCAGCTGAGCCACTTTCTCAGACAAATCTTCCCTGAGGTCCCAGCCTAAATAGATGCCCCATTCTATGCTTTCGTAACCACAATCAGTAACCACACTTCCTCGGGTGAAAACCTGCTTTGCCTGTTTCTCCTTTCAGATATGGAGAGCTCTGAGCAGGGACTGTGGCCTCCTCGGTCTCGCTGTCCCCGTCCTGGCAGGCACAGGGCAGTCGCAGGGGCCACGTTCGGTGCTCACTGAGCGAAAGCAGCGGGCTGCCTGGCTTTACCTTTGCAGAGGAACTGCTGGATGGCCTTGGTGCCGGCGCTGCACACCTCTGGCGGAGGGTAAACCATTGATGCCGCATCGAGGCTCAGAGTCTGCAGACACAAGGGGTCCTCTCTTTACATGTTGTTCATTTCACTGCTCAGCACAATCAAAACCCTCCTGGTTTAGTTATTAACCCGGGTGTTCACTGTCGCCTCTGCCTAGCAGGGGAAGCTGCCCTGTCCTGCCCCTGCTGTGCTCCCAGCACTTAGAACAGGGACTAGCATGCAGCAAGCAGTCGATCCATGTTTTTGAATAAATACATGAATGAGCAGAAGAAAAGGAAGCTGAAGGACAACATAGAATAAGATTCCATTTTTGTTAAAAAAAATATATATATATTCTCACATACTCTCATATTTATAGAAAAAAATGAGGAATATATATCAGACTCAAAGTAGTTTCCTCTAAAGGGTAGATTCTGGGGATACTTTCTACGTGAAATGTTAATTACTGGAATTAAAAAAAAACAATATACAGTATGTCTTTTTTTTTAAGAAACATTTATCCAAGCACACCTGCATATGCTTACAGGTTTATGACCCAGGAAGCAGGAACCTAGGTTCATGCAAATGCCTCTCAGCTGTCCACACCTGTGGTATTGGTGTTTCAGAAACCAAGCCCTCAGTGGGTGGGGGTATATAGCTCAGTGGCAGAGCACATGCTTAGCATGCACCAGTCCTGGGTTCAACTGCCAGCACCTCTGTTAAAACAAAACAAAACAAAACAGCAAGGCCTCTTCCTGGCAACATCTCACTTCCCTCGGGCCCTCTAACCGCACTGAGTGCTGGCAGGAACGATCTCAGGCTCCTTTTGGGAACTGACAGTTTCTCTGCTTGGAGCAGACAGACTGGCCTCAGGGCAGGGGAGTCCTGGAGCAGGGACAAGGCCTGGGAAGCCGCCTCAGATGTATTTCTGCAGCCCCGGCCAGCAGGCCCTTGCACCCGATGGGTGACGAGTGAACACGTATTGATGTGGGAGCCTGCTCTGGAGCAGAGGAACTGACCGCCTAGGGGTGGGGAGCCCCAAAGCAGAAAACCCCATTCTGGGGTGGGGTGGGAATCCAAAGGAAATTAAGCCCACAGGGGTTACTACTAGTCACTGACAGTAAAGCACGGTGGTTGAAGAGCACAGATGTTGAGGTTGTACCACCTGGTTCTATGGACAATTCAAGTTAAAATTTTAATTGATTAAAATCAAAGAGAATTTAAAGCTTAGTTCCTCAGTTGCACCAGCCACATTTCAAGTGCTCAGTAACCCCAGGTGGCCAGCGGTTACTACACGGGATGGCATAGGTTACAGAGCACATCTGCTGTGAACCCTGAACAGGTCACCTGACTTCCCCAGGCCGCAGCCCCTGGACCTAAACAGGCACAACACCAGGGACCTGGGAGGCTGACTGACGGGTAACGTGAGATGTGCAGGAGACCCTGGCCTCAACCAAGCACGGCTGCTGCTATTGTCTCCTCCTGAAAAAAGGTTTGTCCAAGCTGCCACCAAGAAACTCAAAAGATTTTTTTAAAGAACTGATACAAAGGAATCACTCTCAGAGGTTTTACTAGCTGTCTCAGAATAGCTTTAGAATGAGGAACATGGCTCTGAGCTGTGCTGCCCAATATGGTAGCCACCAAGCAGGTGTGCCGATTTAAATATGTTAATTAAAATTCAATAGAATTAAATATGTAGCTCGTTGGCCATCCTAGCCACATTTCAAGTGCTTGATAGCCACATGTGGTTACTGGCTACCATATTGGGCAGCATAGTCACTGACCATTTCTATTACCCGGAATGTTCTATTGGACGTTAAGGAGCTTAATTATGTGTGGGCCTGTCTCTCCGGCCTGCCCAGGGAGAGGAGTCGACCATCCTGTCCTTTCTTATGCTGGCCGCAATGGCAGGAGGGACCAGCCACTGGGGTCAGCCACCTTGCTTCGCTGTCTCCACCCTCACCTACCCACTCCCAACACAGACGCCGAGGCCCAGCAGTCTGGCTGGAGCCGTAACTCACTGACGACACATCATCAGAGGACTCCGGGATGCTTGGCCAGACTGGGTGTCATTGCGAATGGATGAGCCCCCTTTCCAGAGGCCGAGCTGCACAGAGCTGAGCACAGGCCCTGGATCCAGTCTGCCTGATTTTCAAGCCCATCTCTGCTATCACTACCTGTGTGGCCTTTGGGTGAGGTCCTTAAACTGTCCATGCCTCAGTTTCTTCATCTGCAAAGAGTGCAACAGTATTTGCCTCAAAGGATTTTTGTGCAGATTCAGGGAACTCATGCAGGTGAAGCACCTAGACTTAGTAAGCACCAGATAAATGTGAGCCATCTTGGCATCATGACGGTAAGAGCCCACCTTCCCTGAGCGAGTTGCCTTATGTTAGTATCTGTTAGGGGCTGAACTGTGTGGCGAGAGTGGCTCCCCACTTACCTCCAGGGTTCGAACATGCGCCAGCATCTGTGGCAACCTCTGAATCTCGTTTTCACTGATGTCCAGAGTACGCAGGCTCCGAAGCTCCCCCGAGGTGTCTGGAAGCTCCTTCAGCTTGTTGTCTGGAGAGATCCCAACGGCACAGCTCAGCACCCCAAAGCCCCTTCACCAGCCTCCTGTCTGACAGCTGCCAGGACTCAGGGGGAGGTGGGGGCCTCATTCGGAGCCTGGGGCACTTGCCAGCTCCTGGAACCCGAGGCTCGTGAGGAAGAACACGACAGTGGAGTTTCAGAGACCTGGGTTCAAGTTCTCATTCCACCACCTACTAGCTGAGTGACTTTGAAAAATTGACTCGACCTCCCTGGGCCACAGTAGTCTCATCTGTAAAATGGGGATGATAATACTATTTGGCCTCATAGGAATGTTGATTCAATGAGATCATGCATACGAGGTGCCTATCACATAGTAAGGGATCAGGGGAAGGGGTGCTATTATTTCTATCATTATCTGTACGTTACCTATGGGTAAACTGGGGCATTCTGTGCAGAAAGTGCTTAAGGACGACACAAAGAAATGAAAGCTGGGGGGCACGGGGAGGTGCAAACCAGAATCTTGGCTCTGTCAGTATCACACTGGGGGCTTCCTAGCCTCACTTTCCTCATCTGTAAACTGGGGATAACACCTCCGCCCTCTCCCTACCTCACGGACTTGTCATGAGGCTTCCCGCATCCCTGAATGTGGAAGAAAGTGCTGCTCAGCATCATTACTGCGGCTCTTGAATCCCTCTGGCTCCCCAGTCAGTTCAGTGCTCTTACCAGTGCCCATTGTTACAAACTCAAATAGCTGTCTTGGGGGCCTTGTTGTCAACACCATCTGCCCTCCTCCCTGCAAGGCCCTGGCTCCGCGCCCTCCAGATACCCTGTCTCTGGTAACCATGGAGACAGACTGACCAAACAGGAAGTCAGACAGTTCGCAATGACACCTGGGGGCTGGCTGCCCTCATGTACAATGGTTCCCAGAGGAAGCACCCTGTGGGTGCTGACTAGGTCAGCCCAGAGCTGGCTGAGGGTCACACGGACAGGGCTTCCTGGCCCCTACCTTTCACACTGAGGGTCTGGAGCTGGATCAGGTTCCCAATGGAACGTGGGAGATACGTCAGTTGATTCCTCTCCATGTTCAAGACCTAAGAAAGAGGGAAAAGTGACATGAGAACCCCCACACAGACAGAGTGTTTCCTCCTGCTTCAGGCCAGGCATTATCTGGGCACCACACACATCTGTGTCTCCTGACAGCCCTGTGAGGAAGATAGAGGCTGTTATTGTCCCATTTGAGAGATGGGAAAACTGAGGCTCAGAGTGATGAAGTCATGTGTCCAAGAGGGCAAAACCAGACTCTGAACCTGGTTCTTGCTGAGGCTCTTATCAGTCATAATGACCACAAAATAGCCAATTACAGCCCCACAATCAGGGCAGGAGGAAGAATGGGACTGACAGATACAGGGATCTGGGTGAGGCAGCACAACAAGGCCTCGTTACCCCAGTGTTAGCAGAAGAAAACCAAGCTGCGTAAAGGCAATGGACCTGCACAAGGCCTCAAGGCTGGAAGCCGGTGGTGCCAGGATCCAAGCCCCGGCTTACTGGATTCTGAAGGCCATGCTCCCTCCAGGATGCAGTGAGGGAGAACAGGAAGATACACTAAATTGCCACTAAAAATAGATACAATGGAAAGCTGAGTACATAAAAAACAGTGTGGCAGATGAATATTTGATGAACCAAAGGATGCTAATGAGTTACTGTCAGGTATCCAAAAGTTACAAAACAGTGAATGCAGCAATTCTACAAAAATATGTACAGAAAGTCCCCAAAGAGCCTATACTAAGGTCTTCACTGAGGCTCACTCTCCGTGGTGGCAATTATGACTGTTCTGCCACGTGTCCCCTATGTGACTCTGGGCAAGTTACAGTCATCCTTTTGGATCTGTTTTCTCTTCTGTAAATGTGAGAACATCATCCACATCGTAGGGTAGTTCATTCAAATCATTTCTAGTCTCCTCCACGTGTGAGGCAGTGTGCTAGGCGTGGGTGCTGCCCTCACGGAGATTACAGTTCAGGAGGGGAGACGGCCAAGCACAACTAGTGATTGCAGACTGCAATTTGTGCTCTCAGGGATTGAGACAGAGGCAAATAAGGTAGATCCAGCTGGACAGGGAGGACAGGAAGAATTCTTAGTGACATTTGGGCTGAGATGGAGTTCGAGCCAATGCAGCAGAAGGAAGAGCAGCGTGGAAAGGCCCTGCTGGGGGTGGAGCACAGAGGCCAGAGGGTTTTAGGAGCTGAGTGCAGGCAGCCAAGGGGAGAGAGTAGGAGAGGAGGCTGGAAAGACAGGTGGGCCTGTTGTACAGGGTCTGATGGGGCACAGTGAAGAGAAGGGATGTTAACCTGAGTGTGAAGGGAGGCATGTCTTCCTCTGTGAAACGGGGGTGATGCGCACACCCGCCTCACAGTGTGGCTGTGGGGAATCAACCGATAACTCAAGCGAAATGCCTAGGTAGGTGCTGGCGCCCAGGGAGCGCTCAACAACACAGGGGCTGCCACTGACAAGGAACAGAAGTGAACCGGCGAGTCAGGGTGCTGAGTTCATGTTTTGAAAAAGTAGACTCACTGGGTCTTTTTCTCTAAAATTGTGGCAACTCATGATGAAATCCCAAAAGCACATGCCAAACATACTGTAGAGAGATGCCCACAACCCAGACTGCAGTGCTGACGCCATCACTGGGTATCTCAATATCAAACGGGGATGAGCTGCCACCAAGTGCAGGTGGCAGGTCTCTGTAGCTTTCTTATGTAGGGAGTCAGAGGGGGGCTTTCTGTTTCCTGCAGCCATACCTGGAGGGCTGTCAGCTGCCCTATATCGTCAGGAAGGGCTGCCAGCTGATTATCATGAAGATCCAGAACCTGTGGGAGGAAAACAAGTTTAACACCTGAAAGTCACCAACTGAGAAAGCCCCTGGGATTTGAGGCTCTGAGAGACAAGGGCATGGTGGGGGTGGGGCGCCCTCAGGCCTCTGGTGTTGAAACAAAGAGCACCCAGACCTTCCTCCCCAACTAAGTGACCACTCCACTCATTTCCTTTCTAAAAATATGCCATTTCATCCTTTTCCATCAAATATTTGTTTTTACTCTTGAGTGAAAACAGTATGTTACAAAACAGAATGCACAGATATTCAAATGTTAAAAAGAAAAACTTATAGTATAAACATAGCATAGAAAAAACTACCAAATATATAATATGTAATATATCAATATAAAATACTGATAATGGTTCTTAAGAATGTGAAACTGTTTTTCCTTATGCTTAACAGTATTTGCTAATGTTTTTTACAATAAAAATGAACAAAAAAGGCATAGGATATATATATGCATGCATATGCAGATATAACATGCATATATAAAAAATATAAATATACACAAATATAAAGTTTTTTAAATGTTACCTTTTTTCCTGATTGTATAAATAACGCCTGGTGGACCAGAACAGCAAAGAGAAGTAAAAACTACCCCTAAGACCTACGTACCAGTTGTTAACTATAAAAAACACTTTGATACATGTGCTGGCAGTCATTTCTCCTAGTGTGGACAGGACACCCACTGTCACAGCTCATGTTCACGTAGAATAGTCCTGGGGTCACGCTCACCTATACTGTGAATACGTCCCAGGCTCTGACCTGGGGGAGATGATGGTCAGGGGGGAGTTGCCCCAGGTCACTAAGCTTTCACACTGATCATAGAATGCCTGGCGTCTCTTCTGTTCCTTCTTGTTTGGGCCCCTCAGACTCCCTGTTCTCTGCTAGCTCACTTGCTACGAGCTTATGGTTTGCCTTGCCACCTAGTGGGTAAGCTCTCTGAGGGCAGGGCCTGTGGCTGCTTCTCTCTGCAATCCCACTCTGCACAAAGCACAGATAAGGTGCCCAATAAACCACGCTGATCAAACCCCAGGTTCACTCTGACATTAGGCACGTCTGGAATAAATGTTGGCAGAGGAGATGTGAAAGGAGTGGAGATGTCTGGCTGCCACCTGAAACACCATGCGGAGTCCCTGATGCCTGGGAGAAGGGCCCCCGTACCTTGATGGTTGCCAGACTCAGGAGGCTGCAGGATTTAGGAAGCAGGGAAGTGAGGTGATTCGTGTGGACAATCAACACCTGTGTGGAAAAGAGTTTCAGTGTGTTAGGCTGAAGAAGAGTAGCAGGCAGGCAAGGCTGGAGGCAGGGCAGACAGCTCAGCACAGGGCGCTCGGTGGCCCCGCCCCGCCCCGTTCTCCCCTCTTACAATCATAGCGAGGGATGCAGTTCAGAATCACAGGACCTCCAAATGTGGACTCAGGTGACCTTAAAATCTGGAATTTCAGGGTGAAAGGGACCTTAGAGGTCTAATTCTACCTTCCATCCCAAGAAGGGATCTCCTGTAGCTGTCCTGATCTTAACCTCCCTCAGCTGCAGCATCCTCACATAGAAAATAGAGAACAATACATTTCTGCCTCCAAGGGCTGCCACTGATGGTTAACAAGCTAACTGATAAAAAGCACTTAGCCTAGGGCTGGCATGTGGTCCAGTGCTCATTCCAAGTTGTCTATTTCTATTTTTGTTAGGCATCGACCCCTGTGTGGATACTTCTGGTGTCAAAGAGCTCACTACTCTGTTGGTAGGGAACACATTTTTCCTTCCTTCATTTAGATGTTTCATTTAGAATACTCTCATCTATCTGCATTTAAGGTTGCAATGCCTTTCTGAAAAATCACTCGTTCGGATCTCCCCTGGGTGGCCAGAATAAAATGAGTGTAGTTTTTATTATTAACAATGAGGTTACTCAGTGTCTACTATGTGGCAGGCCTTACACTCAGCGCATTTTTATCTCTGTCTCTACCTACATAACTGTCACTCATTTAATTCTCACAATAGCTCTGCAAGCAAAGATCTACGAATGTCTTCATTTCATAGATGAAGAAACTGAGATGTAAGAGTCTAAGGAAGTTGCCCAAGTCAGGAGGGGCAAAGCCAGGATGGGACCCAGAGGTGTCTGACGCCAAAGCCTGCTCTCCTGTGAACACGCCTACTGCAGGCTGAGAGGGTGCGATTCAGAGAGAAGGGGGATGTCTATGCCAGGAAGACAACTCCTAGAATTCCCACCTGATTTCAAACATGCACACACACAGTAAATAATTCTCTGAAAATGAAGATTCGTCTCACCTTCTTCTGAAGAACTTTGCATGTTGCAAAAGCCCCAAATGGAATCTAAGATAAGATAAAGAAGAGTCAGTACCTCCCTTCCTGGCAGTTTTAAACTTGTTTTCTGAGTGGCACACACGCGAGGGAGAGACGGGGCGGGAGGTGAACGGGCGCTAAGCCTGGGGGAGGCTGGGAGGGATGCTGCTTCAGGTGATCAGCCCTCCCTCCCAATCAGCTGTCGGCTGACTGCGCTGCCCGGCCCTAGCCCACCCATCCCATCCCCTCATGGACACTTTGAGGGGCAAGAGAAAGATCTCTGGTGCTTTGCAAAGGCTGGAGAATCCCAGGCTCTCCCAGTGTCTTAGGAATCTGTGGGTACACTTTCTAGACTCTTTGACTCTTGAAGACTATCTTGAGGCCATAAGAGCATCTCAATTCTTTGGAAAAGAACCAAAATCTAAGGAAATAGCTCTTGATCAGCCTTTTAAAAGCCCCAAGACACACCTGTCTTTCCCAGGGGCATGTGATCCAAGAAAGAAGGGCAGATAAAGATTCAGAGCCGGAACACCACCCCAGTTTACCTCTGAGAGCTCACATTTAGAGATATCAAGAATGTCATCTGCCCCAGCTTCTTTTGCCTAAGGATAAAAAGAATTTTTAAAAAGTGTTCAAGCAAAACATTCTTGCAGAGTGGGCAAACCAGGCAAAGAAACACAGGATTAAGGAGCTTTAAGGGATCACAGACACTATCCGGTTCAGCTAGTCCATTCTGCAAGTGGACCAATGATCTCTGCTTTAACGGGGCTTGAGGTCCAGCAGGGAAGAGAGATAAGCAAGTAATGACAAATGTGATCAGTCTATGGAGGGGAAGTGCAGTGTGGAGTCCTGTTCCCTGGGGCAGAGGTGGAGATGGGGATGGACTCAAAGGAAACCCATTTTCCCTCACCAGACACATCTGGTACTCCAGGCGTTTCCGAGCCTCCTCACTGGGTTTCCGCTTCCGGAAGAAGAGGGGCATCCTTCCTTTTTCCTAGAGCAATCTTCACAGCACTAGGGCACAGGGGAGAAGTTAGGGCCTGGGGAATCTGTCACAGCCCCCCGACACCCAGGACAGGTAGCACAGTAACACAGAGCATGTAGCCGATCTGCTGGACTGTAAGTTCCTTGGAAGCAGGGGCTGTGTCCATCTCAACTGTCACACTGTGCCCTGAGCCTGGTACAGCATGTGCTCAAAACTCTCTGTTCTTTGTTGATGACACAATAAGCAGCAGGATGTGGAAAGAGCACACGGCAAGCCAGGTGACCCGGGTTTGAGCACACATTTGCCCCTGATGCACTGTGAGACCCTGGTATACCCCTTCCCATTCTCTTTTCCACATTAGACAAGGGGATTGATCTGGAGAAGTGTCCTCAGGTCCTTTCCAAGGATGCTCTTTGAGGACTGTCACAGACAATCACTTCTAGCTTCGGAACCACTATTAGAGTGGCATCAGCATACCAAATACTGCCTGGCTTTAGCCAGCCCTGACCTCGACCTTGAGGAACGCAACTACATCATAACCAAAGAGATTTCTCAGCTAAATAAAAATTCGAAAGCAATCCTCAGGCACCTTACCACTCTCACAGTTATTATTTCATTTGATTTTCACACAGCCCTGTTTATAGTTACGGAAGCTGATGCTTGTCAAGTTCAGGGATCTGGTCGTACAGCCTGGATCGTAGCAAAACCAGTCTGGACCTCAGCTCTTTCAAGTCCTGATCCTGTGGAATCTGCCCAACTCCTTGGTGCTTAAAAAACTTAGCACACACTAAGTACACTGTCCTGAACTCAGAAGATAGGTGCTCACTGCCTCTCCAGTACTGGAAAATATCAGCACTTGATACAGGACATTAATAGGCCAGGAAGCAATCATACAGGGAAGCATGGTTAACTGCATCGGCTTTGGGATGAAATATAATTTTTTTCTTTCTTTTTCTTTTTTTTTGTTCAACTGGTTTTGAATCTCAGGTCTGCCACCCACCAACCGTGTCTCCTTGGTTCACCTCTCTGAGCCTCAGTTTCCTCATCTGTAAAGTGTGAGTAATACTGTTACCAACACCTGCTTCTATTTGGATCCAGTGATCTCATGTATGTAAAGCCTGTAGCACAGTACTTGGCACATAATAAGTGTCCAGTAAATGTTAGCCACACAGCACCATACATCTAACTAACGTTTATTCAGGGCTTACTACAATTTAAGGAGCTAGGGAGAAAGGGGCTGGGACCATATGCAGTTCAAGAAGACAGACACCCAGTCCTCAGGGGGAGGGGTAGAGATCACAGGTCTCCACCAACAGGGGCGTGGGCTGTCTGGGGAGCTGGCCAAGCCTGCAGAGTTGGCTCAAGTCCCTTTTATCACCCTATCTGTCTGCAAGGGTGAGGAATAATTTAAAAACCGCCCTCCCTCATCTCTTCCAGATGACCAGCTCTTATCCTTCTGCTCCACAATGAGTAACCCTCCCTCACCTCTTTCCCAATTGCTCTCCCCACATCCTCCCCAATGGCCATCCCTCCTCCTACCCTCTTGGAAGATCAGCTCTTCCTGATCGGTTCCCGGATGTCCACCCTTCATCCATCCCCTCCCCTGACGTCCAGCCCAGATCGGAAGAGCCACACCTATTCTTCCGTGGCTGGAGTGGTCAGTGCCCAACCTTGCTTTGCGGACAGTCAGGACCCTGACGTTCGTTCCCCTGGGTGGACCCGAAGGCAGGCAGATTACTCGTAGGGCTTGGTCATGGACGCGGGGTGGCAGATCCCCCGGCACAGGCCTCGCGGAGCCGGAGTGTGGTCTCCAAATGCAGGAACTCAGGACCGAAACTCAGAATCTCAGAAAGTCATGCAGACCAGGATGACGAAGTCTGAGATCGAGGACTGCAGAATCTTAGAATTGAGTTGGACCGCGTTTAGACTCGAGTAAAATTGTTTTGATAGTGAAAATGCGCACATCATGAGGGAGTCTGGGGATCGCTGTGGCCGTGGGGTCTTGGAATGCGGGTGCGGACCCTCAGGAGAGGGGCGGGGCTCCGGGACTGGGTGACAGGGACTATGGGGTGACCCTCACCACAAGGGAGAATGGTGACCAGCGGGGCCTGGGATCTCAGGAGAAGCCCTCTGTTGTCTGTCTTTCCCGGAAGAACTGCCCCAAACCCCACCTTCCGAGCCCCTAGTCACAGCTCACCGCGATGCCGGGTTCTCCAACCGTCAGCCTCAGGTGCCTGCCCACAAGCAATATGGCAACAAGGGCGTCTCTGAGGCTGGGCGGAGACGGCAGTTATCGCGAGAGCCGCGCTTTCAGGCCTATATCCGGCGTAACTGCCCTTTCTTCCGGCCTTTCGACTTTTGGCTCGGAGGAGGGCGAGGTGCAACTTTCTTCGGTCGTCCCGAATCCGGGTTCATCCGACACCAGCCGCCTCCACCATGCCGCCTAAGTTCGACCCCAACGAGATCAAAGTCGGTGCGTGCTTTAGATGTGGCCGGGGCTACGGGATGGAGCATCCCTCCTCGCATTCCGCCTGGCTTTTGGCCCCCGCCGCATTTTCCTTTCCTACGTCGGGCTTTAGAGCCGCTGCCTCTTAGAGGCACGTCCTTCTGGTGCTGCGTTCAGGGCGCTGTGCGGCCCTGGCCGAGTCTCTTGCTCTTTCTGGGCCTCAGCTTCCCCACGTGTAAATGGGGAGGGAGGACCGGACGACCTGTGGCGCCTTTGCAGCCCGCACGCCTTAGGGTAAGGTTTTTTTTCCCCAGGCGCTTCCTTTAGGCTGGGTTAACTCGCTGTCGGGCTGCCTCCACGCCGGCCCGTTGTGGGCCTGGGCAGCCGTGGCCAAACCAAAGGCCGCTGTCCCACGTGGTGCTTGGAGCCGTCCACACTTTGTGGTGGTGGTGGGGGGGGCTGCCTCGCTCCCCGCTGAGGCTCTTGGAGCGTTCTGAAAAGAGGCAAAAGGTGGTGTGGCCAGGCCCGGAAAGGTGCGGAGTGAGGACTGTGACTTAGGGTTCTTATGGAGCTGCTGATTTTTCTTTCTCCCAGTATACCTGAGGTGCACCGGTGGAGAAGTCGGTGCCACATCTGCCTTGGCTCCAAAGATCGGTCCTCTGGGTCTGGTAAGTTCCTCCTGGAGGGGCGTCTCTAGCATGAGAGCAGACTTAGACTCGGCTTGTACACACACGATCGTCTGAGGTGCCGTTGACATCGGGAGATCGCCCTCCCCGTTCAGACCTCGGAGCCACTGAATGACACGAGCTGCTGTAGAAAGGCTATTTATGAAAATGGAACCTAGTACCTTGAACCTGTAACTTTTCAACATTTGCTAACTGCTTCTCTTAGCCTACCAGTCTACCTGAGGGGCGAGATAGGGGAGGTTTTTGAAGTCAAGAATAGCTTAGTGACACTGCGCAGCCTGCTTAACATGTTTCCTAGGGAAATGGGCATATGGCTGTTGGGAGGATTAAATAAGGTGTGACGTGAGGATCTTGGTAACGTTAGGGTAGCCTGTATTAACTTGGAACATATTTGTTAATATGACCGGCTTTATCTTATGATCAGCCTTATTTACCAGCCTCCCCCTCCATTTTATACTTTTCATTGAACTTCCTTCTTTTTCTTTAAAGAAATATTTTTTTAATGGAAGTGCTGGGAATTGAACCTAGGACCTCATGCATGCTAAGCATGATCTCTACCACTGAGTTATACCCACCCCTGAACTTTGAGTATCATGCCATTATTCCTTGGGCAGTAGTTTCCTGTCCCAAACACTCTCCCACAAGTTTTGCTTAACCAGAGTCTTAACTCTTCCTTGGCCCTTAGCTCAGCTGGCACTCACTGGACATCTCTCCTGTTTGGGGAATTGTAAGGCAGCAGATGTCCAGCCCCATCCCCACAGATAAATTTGGATTAGTCAGACACAGGAACCTGGTGTCTTTAAAGGTCCCCAGGTGATTTGAATGTAAAAGGGTTGAAAATCCCTACATTACCACATAGGCCCTTAGGAGAGGGGATGGGTAGGTAAGGGACTTGGGGTCCATTGTGGTCTTGAGTCTGCAGTTTACAGCCCTGGACAAACTTCAGCCCCAGCCTCATTTTTCCAATTTATATTACAGTGAATAGCCATGCCTTGGTTGGATAGGCACAGTTAGGTGTGTTTTAGAAGCCTTCCTGGTGCTGCCAAGTGAGGACTGGGCAGATTTTCAGATTGGTTTGATTTAGGGCACAGTGTTGACTATATACCTTTTATCTTGACAGTCTCCAAAAAAAGTTGGTGATGACATTGCCAAGGCGACTGGTGATTGGAAGGGTCTGAGGATTACAGTGAAACTGACCATTCAGAACAGACAGGCCCAGGTACTTGGTTTGAGGGAGGGCAGAGGTAGCAACCCTCTGGGATTCCTGGGTAGAAAGTTTTTGCTGACAAGGCCACCTGCCACTTGTGGTGAGCTAAGAGTAATTTCATTTGTGGGGAAGGTTTTGAGATCATGAGCCAAGTATTAACTTTTCACTTTTGAGACACTGGGCAAATCACTTATGTCTCCTGACGAAGGACGTCTCGGGTTGTGAAAATTAACTTCATGTACAGTAAATCCAGTGTCTGGCCCATGGTCTCTGAGAGCCAAGGTGCATTGATCTCATTGGACAGTGGGGTATGGCTCATTCACATTGAGACTCTCTTCTGCAGATTGAGGTGGTACCTTCTGCTTCTGCCCTGATCATCAAAGCCCTCAAGGAACCCCCAAGAGACAGAAAGAAGCAGAAAAACAGTGAGTGGCTTTTTCCCTGATAATTTATGAGTGGCATTGTGTACCCTGTGTTTGATATACAACTGCATGTGCTCCCTTGAATGAAACCTAGGGATGGTACAGGTATTTGATTTCAAGTTGTTACAGAGCCAGGCACTGCCAGAGAACTGCCATGTGGCTCTCCCCAAGCCGTGGTGTGGGACAGATCGCACTTGGTGCTTGCAGGAGGGAAATGTGAGTAGGCAGGGTGAAGAAACAGAAAGCTGAGCAGTAATCAGGAAAGTCGGCTTCTTAGCTGGTTGACAGACTCGATGGACACCTCAGTCACTTCACCTTGTAACAGATAGTCTGTTGTGTATAAGGTTAGCAAAGACTTGATTTTTGTCCCTAGCCACCCGCCACTGCACCTGATCAGTTCTCTATTGGCTGGTGCAATCCAGTGGTGAGCTGATACTAAACCCCAGCTTAGGAAACAGGGTTGTTCTTCATGTGGATGACTCTGTGCCGAAAGCATGGGAACAGCCCAGAAATGGATGAGGGAGGACATTGTGGTCTGCTCTGGCCTCAGCTGGTGACAAAGCTTTTGCTGTTTTTTTCTTTTTCGCAGTTAAGCACAGTGGAAACATCACTTTTGATGAGATTGTCAACATTGCCCGACAGATGCGTCACCGGTCTCTAGCTAGAGAGCTCTCTGGTAAGAGCAGGACAGTATGGAGCCACCGTAATTGTCATACGAGATGAATTCGCTAAGTAGTAGCATTTTCCCACTTACAGGGGACTTTGTAAGGCCTGAAATTGGTGTCTTCTGGGTTTGAAAGAATAGTTTTAAGATTGTGAAGATCGTTTTGGGTTGGGTGTGTTTAATTTGGGTGTATCGAGGGACCCATGGACATTTTGCATTCAGAGCCTTTAAATGGAGCTCTGAATTTTGGATGAGGGGATTGGAGATACTATGCCATGAAATAGTTAATCCTCTCCTTGTATTTCCCTACAGGTATCTGAGGATTAGGAGGAACTGGCAGCCCCTCTGACACTGCCTTTTTTTTTCATTACAGGAACCATTAAGGAGATCCTGGGGACTGCCCAGTCTGTGGGCTGCAATGTTGATGGCCGTCACCCTCACGACATCATAGAGGACATCAACAGTGGTGTGGTGGAATGCCCGGCGGTACGTGGCTTCTGCACTGATTTCATTTGCTTACTTAATAAAAGGTGAAAGCTTGTGGGCGTTTAATGTATCAGAGATACATTAGAAGTTGAAAGTTCTAGAAATGCTCTGTGGGGTTGGGATAAAGTTTCTTTGTCTGTTACTGAGAGGGTTATTTTTTTTCTTTCCCACAGAGTTAACTACAAAGGAAAATGACTTAATAAAGGGTTATTTGACAACCAATGGACTTTTTGATGTGACCTTTTCCTTGGGGGAGCTTAGCCTTTGTTGTCAAATGGTCACTGGGGCCAAGGTGACAACCTGTGGAAGGAGCAGCAGTCTGAGTAACAGGCTCCTTGTGGACAACAGATTATACTCGTTATGGAACTAGCTCAGAAAAGACCTAGGAAGGAAGTTTGCTTTTTGTACACACTCATGGAGCTCATTAGAAAAAATTCTTGGTCAGAAAGAAAACTTGTAGTTTAGCATAGACACAAGGGGAAGGAGCTTTTCACCCCCAAATTTAATTATTTGGTGGGTTGAGGGCTCAGGGCCCATGATTCAGGGCTTTGCTATCCAGTCCAGTGCATAGCTTAAGATGCAGAACCACTGATGCACCTGACCAGACCTTATGAGTCTGACTGATCCTGAGTTAATGTGAAAGTGAGGTTCAAGTTTACTCCTGTCGTCTTAACAGCAGCGTCTGGCCCTACCCGGAACTGGTTTTAGACCAGTAACTGTTTAATGATGCATTCACCTTTCCCAAGCCTCTTGTCTTTCCCTTAGTGGGAGAGTTTACTTTGACTTTCTAGAGCTCATCACTCACTTTAACCTTATTTGATGTGCAATGAGTGAACCTCAGAAACACCTGGGCACTGAAGTACCACCCACCCTAAAGGCTGAGAATGACTTCCCCAAGAGTGTCATTTCCCTGGCATTAAGTCACTTTTTTGCTCCCATTTTGTCAAGTCTCTTGAGGTGGTTTTCAGTTGATACTGGTGCAAGCAGCATTGGTAAACTGCCTTTAGTGGAAAGGACTACCTGAGATCTCCGCAGTGAGGAAGGTTCCAGGACGTGGGGCAAGTCAACTAAGAAATCAAAGGTAGAGACCTTGGGTGATGACCATTAAGTGTCCAACAGTGTCCTTTACAGTAGACCAGTCTTGGGAAGTCTGAAATTAAGCTTACCTAATCAAAAGGCCATGGAAGAACACAGGAGTTTGTAAGTGCTGAGATAAGATCTACACCAGTTGGGTGCAGGAGAGAAAGGAAGCAAGCCAACAGGATAAAGAGCTTGATATAAAAGATACTTGGCTGTCAGGAAGAGGGGAAAGTGAAAATGACCCACCTGCCTGAGCCAGGGAGAGCACGGCTGCCGCCAGGCTCCCCCAGTCTCATCAGCCCTCTGTTAGGGACTCCACTTAAAGGTATGTACCTTACTAGAAAAGACCACTTGCACAGATTGTGTGAACTGTGTCTAGATTTGGCATTAGGGTTTGAGTATTCCTCCCCCATCCCCATTCTAGTGTGTAATTGGCCCTGGAATCCCCTTCCTCACTTGAATTCCCCCCAGATACCTTAGTGGCCCTGCAGTGGAGAATACATGTTCCTGATTCTCCTTTTGTAACAGCTTTCATGCAAGCAGATTACTAGGGCCAGACCGCTGCCAAAATACCTGGCCTTTAAGTAGGAGCCAAGTCCTTCACTCATTCCTTATAAACCAAGGTTTTTGGATTGCTTGCTACATAAAACACTACAACGGTGTAATTGGAGTTGAGCTGTCTATGCTTGCTTAAGATGTTGAGAAATTAGCACCTGAGACCTTCCACATGCAACATGTAAAATGGTGACTATTTTATTAAAGGTGCTTTTGCTTGTGGCTCTGGGCTACAGACTTCAAGTCAGATGTCCCCAGTCCACTCTGGTTATATTCCCAGTTACTCTCCAGCATGGAGTCTCTGATGTCTGATGAAGGCTGAACTACACCTGAAGGCCTTCCCACACACTCTGCATTCATAGGGCTTCACACCAGTGTGAATTCTCTGATGCTGACTAAGGGATGAGCTCTGGTTAAATGCTTTTCCACACTCATTGCACTCGTAGGGTTTTTCGCCTGTGTGAATTATATGATGTCGAATGAGGGCTGAGCTCTCACTGAAGAACTTCCCACATTCATTACATTTATAAGGCTTCTCCCCAGTGTGGGTCTTTTGGTGGATTATAAGGTTTGTACTTTGGCTGAAGGCCTTTCCACACTCACTGCACTTGTAGGGCTTCTCCCCTGTGTGAGTCCTCTGATGGTTTGTGAGGTTTGCGCTCTGGCTAAAGGCCTTCCCACACGCGTTACACCTGTAGGGCTTCTCCCCGGTGTGGATTCTCTGGTGCTGAATAAAGGCTGCGCAGTAGCTGAAGGCCTTCCCGCACTCGCTGCACTTGTAGGGCTTCTCCCCTGTGTGAGTCCTCTGGTGGTTTGTGAGGTTTGCACTGTGTCGGAAGGCCTTCCCACAGTCGCTGCATTCATAAGGCTTCTCTCCAGTGTGAATTCTCTGATGCTGAACAAGTGCTGAACAGTCACTGAAGGCTTTCTCACACTCACTACATTTGTAGGGCTTTTCTCCGGTGTGAGTTCGCTGGTGTTTTGTGAGGTTTGCGTTCTGGCTGAAGGCCCTTCCACACTCGCTACACTTAAAAGGTTTCTCTCCAGTGTGAATCCTCTGGTGCTGAATAAGAGAGGAGCTCTGGCTGAAGGCCTTCCCGCATTCACTGCACTCATACGGCTTCTCCCCAGTGTGGCTCTTCTGATGCTGAGAAAGGGAAGAACAGTAACTGAAGGCTTTGCCGCATTCATTACACATGTACGGCTTCGCTCTGCGAGGTGTAATTATATCCAAATCCTTCCTGAGGCTCTCTGTGTGTGTTTCATGTTTACAGGGTCTCACTTCTGTAGGAACTTTCTGCTGCGGAGAAAGTACTGGTCTCAGATTGCAGCTTTTCCCCAGTTCACTGTTCCTGTGACCTGACTCTGCAGGGGGCAGCTCTACACTTGTGTCTTGGAATGATTCTTTGGAAATGTGTTGCTCAGGTGGTGACTCAATCTTCCAGTCTGAAAAAAATTTAGAAGAGCAATTTATTTGTTTGGTGGAAGAAGATAGAACTGAAATACATAAGGTTGACGGAGTCTGGCTGAGGTCTTATGCAGACAAGTTCAACGCTTCACTCCCTTCTCCCCAAACGCTTCTGTTCTAAACCAGAAATAATGACCAGATGGCTTTTCAGAGACATAAGCACACTTCGCTCCCTTTCCTAAACTGCAACCTTGAACCTCTGCCTCAGATGCACTCCTCTCCTGTGCTTTTGCCAAGTACTGGGTGCCTCAAGCTGTCTTAAGTCACAATTCTCAGTGTGGTTTTGGGTAACTTGCTTACCAGGTTTGATATCCCAAACCAAGTATACCCAAAACAGAACTGCTGACTTTCCCTTTCAAGCCAGTGTCTTTGTCAGTCTTCCCATCTATCCATCTGCTCAGGCCAGGGACATCCTTAATGCCTCTGTCCCTCACGTCCAGGTCACTAGCGAGTCCTATTGGCTTTAACACCCAAGTCAGTCCTGACTCCTCCTTACCAGCCACCATCATCTCACTGGAATGTCCTAACTGGTCTCCCTGTTTCTAGTCTTTAAAGTCCAGTCTCCACGTTATCTTTTCAAACACAAATCAAATATTGTCCCTTCCTTGCTCAAAACCTTCAATGGCTACCTATCTTTCCATCTGAATAAAATCTGAACCCTTACATGATCTGTGCCCTGCTTACTATCCCTTGATTACTGAGTCCTAGGGGCTTATGATCCTAACACAAGCCAAGCTCATTCCCAACTCAAAGCCTCAACACATGCTGTGGCCCAGAATGTTCCTCCTCCAGATCCTTACATGCCTGTCTCATTCTCTTCCTTCAGGTCTCAGCTCCAATGTCACCTCCTCAAAGTGGTCTTTCCTATTCATCGATCTAGAGTGGCCAGCCACCACCTGGACTCCCACCCCCCTAGCACTCATCACTGTCTAGCAGTGTGTCAGGTGTTCCGTTTATTCATTTTCTTTCTTTTCCTCACTAGGATGTAAGCAGGGGCTACATCATGTTCTCTGATGCACCTCCAGTAGCTAAAACAATGCCAGGAATGTACCAAGCAGTGAGGGCAAGGCACTTCAAAGACTGGGGCCTGTCACTGTGCGAGGAGTGGGATGGAATGAGAGAGGGCCCTGAAACCAGCCAATGGAGGCACAGCGATGCCCAGGATGCTCTGTGGGCCTCAGAGCAGAGATGTAACACCACAGAAGTATTTAAGTTACTCTAATAGCCAAATTTAAAACTCCAACTACTTCACTATCACAGAATTAATACAGCTCTACATCACTGACAACTTTTTTTTCATACATAATAACTTATAAAATGAGACAGGTTTTGTTAACCACATTTTTTTAGATATAGAAACAGATACCACATAACTTAGTGGTTTACTCTGAATCCATGTAGTTATTAATGCATAGCAGGCTAGGACCTGGCTACGTCTCTCATGGGTCCATATCCAAAGTTGCTTCCACACTAACACTCTATACCTCAGAGCACAGATCCTTGGTGGTAACATGTTCCCAACTTCTATTTTTAATAACACGGTGATTTGAATCTTCTTCAGTAACCTTTTTAGGATCTTGAACTGCTCTGTGATGAAACCTTTCCCCAGAAAACTGCAGTATTGCCATAAAACACTGCATTCAATTTCTGAAGTTCCAGGGCCGTGGGTTCAGGTTAAAAGGCGCTGTGTAGCAAATATGGTGCGTGGGGACGCGGGGGGCCTCGGGAGAAGGAAGCAGCAGGAAGGGTGCGGCTCCCCGTAAGGGGAAGTACTTCAGCAAGTCCGCGCGGTGCCTGGGCATAACGCGGGCTGAGGTAACAGGTGGCAGGCTGCTTAGAAAGAGGGCAGGATGGGAAGGAGAAGAGGGTTCAGATGACCTGTGCAGAAAGTAAGCCAGGGGCTTTGTTTTCATTGTCCTACAGCAACAATAATTATAGTCACTAAAAATACGGAGCATTAGGCTGTATTTTTGGAAAAATTTAAAACTTCATCACCTTAAAGTTGTTAAGTTCATTTGTACCCGATGCTTTAAGTTTCAAAATATTGTAAGTGGCTGAAACCGCAGGCCCTGCCAGAAGTCACACATGTGCAAGGGCTGAAATATGAAGGTGGGGGTGAAATGAGCAACCTAAGGTGAGTAGCAAGAGGCCCACACTGGTTTCCCTTGCTTTTGTCTTTCCCGGGTTTCTTAGTATCAGCCCTTCAGAAAGTTGAGGCATGGCCGTGAAGAGGAGGGGTGGGGGTGCAGAATCCAGTAAGGAGTCAGAAAGGGGAGTAGCAGCAGGTGTCACAGCTGGAGGTACGGGTATGGGGGGGCACCTGACACCCCCAGTGAGGTAACCTGAAGCAGGGAGTGTGCTAGGCCAGCAAAGAGGACCCTCATTCTCCCAGAAGCCAGCATTACCACCTGCGCTCCACCTCCCAGCCTGGCGAGACTGAGGAAACGGCGTGGAAGAGAGGGCACTGGAGTCTGACCTTGCTTCAAACCCCTATGTCACTTTCTAGCTGTGAGGCTCTGAACCAGTGAGTTAGCCTCTCAGCTTTATATTCCTCAACTATAAAATGGGGATAATAATATTTCCCTCACGAGTTGTTAAAATAATCAAATGCACTAACACAGTTCAGAAGGGCTCTTGCTCCCGAGACACTCACTGGCTCAGTGTGTGCGCACTTACCTGGACAGGTACTCCTTAGGCCTTCTCTCTCCAGCATCCATGAGCCTTCCCTTTGTTCCAACTGGGAGTTCATTACAGGCTGGGAGACTGGAAGTCCTATAAGGGGAAAAATGTGCTTTAGAGATTTGTACTAAGTACAAATAGCCACCCAGAACTCGGGAGTGGAAATAGGGCATTCATTTCACTCATTCAACAAATACTGAGCAATGACTTGGTGCCGGGCACTAGGGGACGCAGCACTAAGACAGATATGATACCAAGGTCTTGGTAGAACATTTCTGAAAAGAGCTGAAGAAACAGCCTCAAGGAAGGGTCAAGCCAGGGAGTTAAGCAAGCCCACAAAGCAAGCTATTTAGGAACTTGGTGAATATGGAGGAACTGGCCTAGAGGTTACCGGACCTTGCCTTGGAAGTAAGAAATGGGGGAGGGCACAGCTTTGGGGGGAACAAAATGAAACTGCCTATTTCCCAACCCAGAATGCAGAGACCTATCAATGGGGGACGAGGAAGAATAAATACTATCCCTCTGGTGCATCAGAGCAATTTGGGATCACTTAACACTGGGAAATGCCACAGATTTTCAGACTTGAGCAAATTTTGAATTTTAAATGGTTTCCTTACCCAGGAGGACCAGGTTTCTGGACTCTTCTGGTATCCCCTCCATGAACCTGTTCCTCAGAGCAGGGACCGAGCGCCTCCACCCTTCCTGGGTAAATGCTACAGCCACACTGCTGAAAGGCGTGCAGTCCTGGAACAACAAGCACATTCCTTCTTGCCCAGTGGCCCGAGAAGGGAGGTGGAAGTGATGGGGTGGGGCGGTTGGGGCTCCGGGTGTGTTGCCAAGCAGGCCTAAAAAGGGTCTTTGAAAGGACTCAGGATAGTTTCAGAAAAGCCTTTATTAATCACTTCCTTTGTGCCTAACACTAGACTGGACTATTGACACACAAAAATAAATAAAACACAGTCTCTCTTGTTTCTTTATAATTCTGGCAGACTTTAAATACAAACAGAAGAAAATATGTATATATATGAGCAGTACTTGGGCAGAAACTAACAGGTGCTTGGGAATTAAAAGAGCCAATATAGAAAAAGCAAAATTAGAATGTGTGAGTTTATGCAACAAGGAATCAGCTCCAAATTAGAAAAGAAATGTGAATGATTAAATGTTTTCAGAACATTTGATAAATATTCACATGAACTCAGACATCACACAGTACAGCAGGAGAGCCAGGCACGTATGTAACCACCTGTAATAATGTGTCAAAGAGATGGACAGACTAGTAACCAGGATAACAGAAGAGGAATCCTAGAGGGAGGGTAGGGGCAGGACAATCAGGGAAGACCACAGAGAGAAGGAAATCACCAAGCTGGCCTTGAAGGAAAAGGTTCCTCAGATGGAGACAGAGAAGGATATCCAAGGTAGGGGAGGCATCATGAGCAAAGGCATGGAGGCGAGAAAGTCTCTGTCTGTTTTCAGCTTAGGAAATGGCACCTCCACGCACCTAGTTGTCCCTGTCAGACACCTGGGTGTTATCGTCCCCTTGCCTGCAGCTCCCCACAAATCAACTGCCTATTCATTCTCCCTCTTCACTATCACTAGCATTCACCCCCTTCTCTCCATGCCCCTGGCCACTGCCTTGTTTTAAGCCAGCATCATTTCCCAGATTATAACTAGTCTCCTGATTCTAATTTTACCTGTCCTTCCAATCCATCTTTCACATTGAGAAATGCATTAAATGGGACAAAGAGCATCATTTTTAAAAACCATGAAATGGGTAAAACATTTGGGTAATTTTTAATAATTAAGAGAGTAAAATCCACTGTGAACATACAAGTGTCATGAACCAAATAACAAATATACAGTTGATAAAGAAAAAACTGTAGGAAGTACAAGGAGAAATTTAAAACATTATAGTTAAGAGAGATGTTAAACAACTCAGCTGTTGACAAAGTTAATACAAAACAAAGAGTATGAGAGAAATGAGTAATTTAATACAGTTGAGCTAATAGAGCTGACAAACCCTACACCCTGCGATCACACAATACCTGGATATTGTGTGTTGAGAAGAGACACAAACTTTATCTCCATGGAGCACAGACCAGCTGATTGTGCAGACAAGAAACCAAAGTCACAATTTTGGCATATCTAAAAAAATAAAGACCCTCGCAAAACCTTTCAATATATATAAACAAAACGGAAGAAAATGAATTAGGGATTCAACTCAATAAAAAAAAAATAAATTTAAAAATAAATCTAAGGAAAGCAGAAGCAAAAAAACTACGAAAAAATTTTAATAAAAGAGTAGAACTGATGAGGAAATTCAAGTGCAGACTTCCTAAAAGTGAAAATAGACCAAGACCTAGTCTAGTCAAGGGGGAAAAAAAAAAAAAGAAAAAAAAAGATAGTTCTTACCCTCATAGGACTGTGCAATGGAATTTATTAGATATAATTCTGTAGAATACTCCTAATGAAATGGGGAAAATATTAATCAAATTCTACTAAGTGGAAATAAAAATGATGTTACAAAGCAAAACACACCCATTTTAGGAAAACATTAAAAAAAATGACTGAAAGGATACAAAATGTTAAGTGTTATTTCTTTGTGGGATTAAAGGTGATTTTGGGGGGGGTGTATTGTCCATATTTTTCAGGTTTTCTACAATGAACATGAATTCCTTATGTAATTAAAAACCCAAAACACTCTTAATATTAAAAAAAGAAAAAAAAAAAAAAGCGGCTACCTCTCAGAGTAAATTTCTAACTTACTTGGGGCCCAGCTGCGAGACCAGCTGCCATTCCTTCCTCTTCTGTGCCTTCCTCTTGGGGAAGGGCAGGATCCGGAGATGGTGGCTCTGGAAAAAGAGAAAGAAACCAATGAGGCATAAAACTACAGCTCACCAAGCTAGAAAGTGTTACTTTCTCACTCTGAAGAGACCACTCAAACAACATCACAAGCTCCAGGGCTCACTAAGGCTGAATCTGCAGACCTGCAGTGGGATAAAAGTTTCCCATTCTTCTTCCTACCTTGGAAGTTCCACCAATTCACTCAGACATAGGGAGGCATTAAAGTGTAACAGACTCTCAAGTATTCCGGATCCACCACTTACCAGCAGTGTGCAAATCATGTGACCTCACTTTTCTGATCTGTAAAACGGGAATAATAATCCCTTGTAAGGTTGCTGTGAAGATTTAAATACAGACAAAGCAGCTGACAAAATGCCTAGCGTGTGCGTATATAGCTTACAACTATTACCAATTACTTAGTTCTTTGGAGAAAATGGCTCTGCAAATTTAAGACATTTGCTTAATCAAAACAAGAGGTAATGACCAAGTGGGATTCATCCCAGAAACGCAAGGTTGGTCCAGCACATGAAAATCAATTGATATAAAATGTGATACTAATATAAAAGAAAAAACCCCACATGATTATCTCGACAAACACCAAAAAGGCCATTTTACAAACTTGACACCTTTCATGATAAAACATACCCAATAAACTAGGAACAGAAGGGAACTTCCTCAACACAATAAGAGGCATTTACGAAAAACTCAGAGCTGCAGACTGATGCTTTCCCCCCAAGATCAGGAACAAGACAAGGATGTGTGCTTTTGCCATTTCTATTCAGTATGATACTGGATGTTCTAGCCAGAGCAATTAGGAAAAAACAAACAAACAAACAGAAGGCATCCAGATTGGAAAGGAAGAATTTAAACTACCTTATTCACGAATGGCATGGTTTTGCATATAGAAAATCCTAAGGAATCCACAGAAAAACTATCACAGCTAAACAAGTTTGCAGGACACGACATGAATATATAACAAAAAGACAACTCACTTAAAAATGGGCAAAGGATTGAAAGTTCTCCAGTTGTATTTCTATACACTAATAATGAACAATCCAAAGATGAAATTAAGAAAACAATTCCATTTACAAGAGCATTAAAAGAATAAAATGCCTAGGAATAAATTGAACAAAGGAAGTGCAAGACATCACACTGAAAACTACCAAACATTGTTAAAGGAAATTACAGAAGATCTAAATAAATAGAAAGACATCCCACATTCATGGATTGGAAGACATTAATCTTGTTTTCCAATACTCACCAAATTAGTTTACAGAGTCAATGCAACCCCTATCAAATTCCCAGCTGGCTTTTTTTTTTTTAACAAAAACTTATAAGCTCATCCTAAAATTCATGTGGAAATGGAAGGGATACAGAATAGCCAAACAATCTGGAAAAAGGAGAACAAAAGCAGGAGGCCTCATATTCATGATGTCAAAACTTTCTACAAAGCAATAGTAATTAAAAAAATATGGTACAGGTATAAAGATCAATGGAGAAGAACTGAGAGTCCAGAAATAAACCCACAGATTAATGGACAATTGATTTTCAACAAGAGTGCCAAGAAATTAAATTTCAAAAAAACATAGCTGGGACAACTGTATATCTGCATGCAAAAGAATGAAGCTGAACTCCTACCTTGCATCATATAAAAAGAAAACCTCACAATGAATCAAAGACTTAAATGAAAAAGCTAAAACTCGTAGAATAATATATAAATAGAAATCTTTATGACCTCTGATTAGGCAACGGGTTTCCTAGACATGACATCAAAAGCACAAGCAAAATGAAAAACTAAATTGGATTTCATCAAAATTAAAAACTTTGTGCTTCAAAGGACAGTATCAAGAAAGTGAAAAGATCTGCAAATCATATATATTCTAGGGTCTAGTATCCAAAATATATAAAGAATTCTATTAAAAACTCAACAAAGAAAGACAAATAACCCAACTTAAAAATGGGCAGTGGATTTGAATAGATATTTCTCTAAGCAAGATACAAACAGCCAATAAGTATAAGGAAAGATGCTCAACATCACTAGTCACTGGAGAAATGCATAGCAAACCATTATGAGATACCACTTCACACCCACTAAATGGCTAAAATAAAAAAGATGGGGAAAAAAAGTGCTGATGAAGATGCAGAGAAACTGAAACCCACACATACTGGGAACGTAAAATGGTTCAGCCACCGTGGAAAAAAGTTTGGCAGTTCCTCAGAAAGTTAAACAGAGTTACCAAAGTTACCAGTTATTTAGTAATTCCTCTCCTAGGTATATACCGGAGAGAAATGAAAACATGTCTACACAAAAACTTGTGCATGCATATTCACAGCATTATTCATAATAGCCCAAATGTCCATCAACTGATGAATAGAGAAAACATGGTATAACCCATATAATGGAATATCATTCAGCCACAAAAAGGAATGAAGCACATTCCTCCTGTTACAACATGGATGAACCCTGAAACATTACACTAAGTGAAAGAAGCCAGACTCATATATTGTATGATTCTATTTTTGTGAAATGTCCAGAATAGGCAAATTCATAGGGACAGAAAGTAGATTAATGGTTGCCAGGGACTAGGGGGAAGGGGGAATGGAGAGTAATACCAGTTTCTTTTTGGGGTGATGAAAATATCCTGGAACTAAATAGTGGTGATGATTGCATACTCTGTGAATATACTAAAAGCCACTGGATTGTATACTTTAAAAGTGAACATTGTAGCATAGCATGTGAATTATATCTCAATTTAAGAAAAAAGTAGAGGTAGTGTAGTCCTCAAAAATAATTCAAAAAAAGTAAACAGGTCTGGTCCTAGTACAGATTCAAGTTACTGAGTTGTACCTAACCACTATACTTACATCCCTCTTTGGTAATATGGGGAGGATAACCATTCTGGTTGTGTTCCCAGGTCTCTGAGGGAAGACAGCACGAAATGCTGGATGTGAACTTGCACCTGAAGACTGATAGGCCAATTCAGGGACCCCTTGATCTAGGGGAGGATGGGCCTCAGTGGTTAAGATTACACACACACATTTGTTCTGTTCTGTAAAGCGTTCAAGGTGCTTTCAAAAACGTCATTTTATTTGATGCTTACAGTTCTTAGAAGTGAACGAGGTAGTTAACGTTATTTTCCCTTCTCCTCCACGAACAAACACAGGTTAAGAGAACTGACTGGTATCTCACAGCTTAAACAGGAATCCTAGCCTCCCGATTCTAAATCCCCAGGACCCTCCACGATTTCACAATCCAACTGGGTTGAACCCGCCCTCACTATCAGGTAAAGCCAACAGGCTCCCATTCCGAGCATCCCTGGCTGCTTCCAGAAAGGCTGGAAGATCAGAAGCAATAGAGAAGGCCCTCGGTACGTCCCATTTTCATTGCCAGGGCCCATTTCTCTCTACTTTCTAATGCCATGGGTGCATCAACAGATCGGAGTAAGGGATAGGATACTCAGAGATGATCCAGGCCTGAGCGCCTCCAACCTTTCTGACCCCGGGATTCTTTATTCAAAATAGGATCGTCCCACGGAGGTGTGTATAGCTCATCGGTAGAGCGCATGCTTAGCATGAACGAGGTCCTGGGTTCAATCCCCAGTACCTCCATAAAAAAAAAAAAAAAAAAAAAAAACCGTACTCAAGCACTTGTGGAAAGGATAACTGCAGAGTTCTCACCCGGGTCACACAGCAGTATCAGCGGGCAAGCTGGAAGCCATAAACCGCTCCACCAGTCCTTCTCACCTCCTTCCTCCAGCATTTGTGTCCCACCTAGCGCCACCGCCTCCCAGCTGTTCTCTGTCAGCGTCGCTTCACTGAAGGTCCAGCCCCGCTCTGGCTCTTCCCTCAGGCCTCTCCCCTCAAAGGCCGGGTCTGAATCTGCGGTGCTGAGCCGGGTCGGGCCTGTCCAGCCCGGTCTTTCACTGTCTGCTCAGCCACAGCCAGGTCACGGCTCAGGAGCCTGCGGTGCAACAGACAACTCGGTCTTCAGCAGAACACCTAGAGAAAAAGCCGCTTCCGGCTACGCGAAAAAGCTACCGGATACCGCCACCTGCACGAGCTTACACACTGCGGTCGCAGGCCCAGCTCCCCGGCCAAAGAGGACGCGCCTGAATAACGCAACTTCCGGTCATGCGCACATGCCTCCCTGCCCCACCGGACTCCATTTCCCAGAAATCTCTGGGTTCTGGTCCTGGTCAAAGCTCTGTCTCGGTGCCAGGTTGTGACCCGCGCCCCTTCGTGGACTGTATTTCCCAGAGAGCTACCCCCTGTTCTTGCTCCAAGAATTTATTATCATCACGCTTTGTTGCACATGCTTTTCAGGTCCACCGAATCCGATGACTGGGGCCTCGGACAGGAAGAGACTTGGCCGCGAAAGATCGTGTGAGGATCCTGGCAGCCGTGGTTTTAGCGCAGGCGCACCTACTTTCTCAACTCTGAAGGGCCAAGGACTCCGGTTCACTGAGGTTCTCTCTCTCGGCCTTCTGCTCAGGGCCCAGCCCCAGTTACCTTCATGGTCCTCTTGAGCCCTCCTGAACGTTTGGGAGGAGTAAAGGAAATGAGGGCCTCAGTGTGAACAGGGCAGCTACAGGTGGGGTTGGAACGCTCAAAGTATAAAAATCTGTCAGCAGGAAAGAACTTCAGTAGTTTCAGGAGCAAAAGCACACTTTAGTGATGTTAGATCAGAACTGTTGCGAGAGGAGATTTCAGAAAATTCATCCCTTGGAGTCTTCCGTACTGCACCAGGGACTATTTCAAGGGGTTTCCTAAGAGCATTGATGAAATTTCCTAAGCCTGTTGAAAATTCTTTCACTCCTTGGAAGTCAAGCAGGGTGGAGGTATAGCTCAATGGTAGAGTGCGTGCTTAGCACGCACAAGGTCTTGGATTCAATCCCCAGTACCTCCATTAAAAACAAACAAACAAACCTAGTCCCCCCTTACTAACAAAAACAACAAAAACAGGGGTTGGGGTGGGTATAGCTCAGTGGTAGAGTGCATGTCTAGCATGCGCAAGGTCCTGGGTTCAATCCCCAGTACCTCCATTAAATTTTTTTTTTTTTTTTTGTAAAGAAGAAAAAAAGAAAATCAAAACAATTTTCTGATGCCCAATTCAGTTTTAGAGGCATTGTGACGTTAAGGATATATGAATGCATTACCTGGGAAGGAGAAATGAGTTTGGGGTGTCCTAAGCCTCTTTAAATTTTGTACTAACACTGTCCCTTTCAGCCACAGCTGGTAGTGTTTTTTTTTTTTTTTTTCCAGTATAATTCTAATATAACTCTAAATTTGTGGGCCTTCTGTAAATCTTACTGGGATTGACTCCATTAGGCAAGGTACAGCCACAGACATCTTTGAGATAAGCTGTTCTCTACTTTGGGCTTCTGCAATTTTAGGCTTACAACCTTGAAGGTCAGAAGTCTGAGATGGATCTCACTGGGCTGCAATCAAGGTGTCTGCAAGACTATGTTCCTTCTGGAGGCTCTAGGGGGAGAATCGGTTTCCTTTTTTTTTTTTTTTTTTTTTTCCAGCTTCCAGAAGATGCCTACACTCTTTGGCTAGTGGCCTCCAGCTGGTGTCTTCTGCTCACAGCACAGGCCCAGCAGGTGCTAAATCCATAATGACCACTAGGTGGATAGCAGGGGGCTTTCAGCCTTAGTCTTGCGAACCCACCCATGGCCACTGGGAGGTAGCAGAGTGCTTCATACTTTGGCTTATGCAATTCCACTCATGGCCACTGGGTGGCGTTAGGGCATTTCTTGCCTCAGGTTCTCAGAAGCCAGGATTCTCCTGGAAGCTGTTCTGGGGGTGGGTGTGGGAGTTGGGCGGATGTTGGTTGGTAGCGCACATTTGTATCCTGAGCTGGGTAAAGCACAATTTCTGCTGCACCTGTCTTCTGGGGATGTTTCACGCTGCCCCACTTCACATGGTCCTGTGCCTGATGCTGCTGGGCAGGGCTCCTGGGGTAGATACAGGACTGTCGGCTGGGGCTGGTTCTTGGTCCCTGAAGCATCTTGTGTTCTGATGGGAGGGACTCAAGGGAATGTAAAGGGACCTCTGAAGATCCTGTGTGCCCACAGTCCTTGGCACCTGTAAGTAGGTGCTGGTAGCAATCAGAGGTGGTGGTATGGGTAGGAGTTGCTGAGGGAGTTGGGTAGGAAATAGAATATAAGAGAAAAACCTGTAAAGATTTCAAATATCCCCTTATGAAGCACCCCTCGGGCCTCACACCAGCCTTGCATGCAGCTCCCTATCTCCACCACAACCTGCCACCCTCGCCTGCACGGCCTTACCACAACCAGCAGCTAAACTGGTTGGGCACTTACTCAGTGCGCTCCTCAGTTCTAAGTGCTTTACATAATCACCTCCTTTCATCCTCATAATAACCCCATGAGAAAGAGCATCATTATGCCCATTTTAAAGATGAATAAACTGAGGCTTAGGGAGGTTAAGTGACTTGTCCAGGTCACACAGGCAGTGAGGAATACAATTAGAATTTGAACCAACCCCACAGTTCTGACTCACCACACTGCACTGGCTCCCAGCCTCTGGATTAGAGAGGAGAGAGGCCAAAGTAGGGTTGAAGCCACAGTGATGTTTCTCGCCCACATGTTTAACCATCTCCCTTGGAGGCTGGGGGCTTGGCCCTCCCCCACCTTCCCTTGGTCCTTTGCCAGCCCCCGTTTGCAGAGGCTGGGGATGGACAAGCAGGAGCTGGGAGCAGCCTTGCTTGAAGTGCCAGTCTTCCACCAGGTGGCTGAGAGTGGGTGGCCTGGGCAGAGACTGTGTTTCAGGGAGGGTCAGCCACTTGCCCAGGCCCTCTGTGTCTGTCGTACTGAGTCCGATGTGCATGTGAGCAGCACAGGGGCCAAGGCTGTCCCAGTCATTCGACACCTAATTTGTGCCTGAACCTGCCTGAAGGTCCTGCTCCCTGGTCTTTGGTGTCGACTCACTGGGAACAGACTGAGATGGTGGGGGAGAGGCAGGCGCCTCCAAAACACAGCGAGTGCATGACCTTCTGGGGTGAAGTCTCACAGGGCGCACAGGCAGCCTTAACAAAGCATACCCTCTTCAACCAGCAATTACACCCTTAAGGTTTTACCCTAAGGAAACTGGTCGCCTATCTCTGTACAGCTCTCTCTAGTTCTCCCTCCCTAACTCTGTATCTCCATCACCTCTGTATCAGTTTTCTAGGGCTCACAGAACAAATACCGTGGACCGAACGGCTGAAGCAGCAGAAATTCACTTCACTGTTCCAGAAGCTGGAAGACCAAGAACGAGGCGCTGGCCGTGGTGGCTGGCTTTCCTCTGAGGCCCCTCCTTGCCTTGTAAATGACCATCTTCTCCCTGTGTCTTCACGTGGTCTTTCCTCTGTGAGTCTGTCCTAAACTTTTTTTTTTAAGAACACCAGTCAGATTAGGCCCCACCCTTATGAGCTCATTTTAGCTTAATTATCTCTTTAAAGGCCTTCTCTCCAAGCATAGTCACATTCTAAGGCACCGAGTGTTGGGACTTTAACATGAGTTTGGGAGGACCCAGTCCAGCCTGGAACAGCCTCCATGTTTATCTCCATTTCCATCGTCACCATCACCTCCACCTCTATTCTCCGTCTTGTCTCCAGCACCATCATTGTTCTGTTATCAACGCCATCTCTCATCTCTCCTCTAGTTCATCTCTGTTATCTCTTCTCTCATTTTTCTCTAAATCTAATCTACATAACAGCAGAATCAATATGCAAAAAAATTGGAAACAATCTACATGTGGAACAATGTGGGTTGATTTAAGTTCTGATATATTTATATGCCAAAATAATCCTAAATTCAACCAATATTTGAGCGCCTACTCTTTGCCCCACACCGTGACTCGAATGGCAAACAAATACTTCAGATTCATTAAAAGAGTGAAGAAATCTTCCATTTCAAGCTGGTGGACTGAAGTTACACATTTACCTCCTTGTCTCTTCCTCCAATTCCCACTGAAATGAAGGTGAAGGTGTAAAAAAGGGGACAGAACCGAGAGAAGGAAGGTAAGGAGGGTAAACAGCAGCTTTTGCAATTAACCCCTTAGTTCTTCACTCCTGAACGTGGACAGCCAGATCTCACTAGATGTCCGAGACAGACCAGCGACGTAAGAGAGAAGGACCAGATAAACAACCAGACCCAGCTGATTCCAGAGGGAATCAGATCAGACAACTTTCACAAAATTAAAATATATAAGGAGTTCTGTTTATAATAGTGAATACTAAGTCTTTTTGAGGATGTGGAGCAACTGGAACTCTCCTCCACTCCTGGTGGGAATGCGCAATGGTACAAGCAGTTTGGAAAACAATTTGGCAACTTCTTAAAACAGTTCAACATCAACTTACCATATGGCCTGTTATTCCCTCCACATAAAGACTTGCATGCACATGTCTATGGCAGCTTTATTCATAACAGCCAAAAATTGGAACTAGTTCAAATGTCCAATGGACTACTACTCAACAGCGGAAAGAAATGAACCGTGATGTATGCAGCAACCTGGATGAGCCTAAAAACACTAAGTTGAAGAAGCCGGACACAAAAGACTACAAACTATATGATCCCATTTTTTATGAAAGTTGAGAAAAGCTAAAACCAGAGGGACAGAACACATCTGCGGTTGCCAGGGCCACAGCTGTACAAGGAGATTGCCTGCAAAGGGATGCAAGGGAACATTTTGAGGTGATGAAAATGTCCTGTGTCTCAGCAGGGGAGAGTACAGCTCAGTGGTACAGCACATGCTTAGCAGACACAAGGTCCTGGGTTCAATCCCCAGTACCTCCTCTAAAAACAAATAGATAAGTTGACGTAACTACCCCCCCCAAATTTAAAAAAATTAAAAAAAAAATGCCCTATGTCTCTGTTGTAGTGGTGGGTACATGGCTGTGTACATTTGACCTAAGTCATCAAACTTCATACCTACAGTTGAATTTTATGGTATGTAAGTAATGCTTAATATATTTCATTTTTAAGGTGAAAATATGTATTCTCAGAGAAACCCAAAAGGCATTCCACCAAAAAGAAAAGTACAGGATGCTACAGAAAAGGAACAGGGAATAAGAGAATTTAAATGACTATCCAAACAGCAATCAAAAGAAAGCTGGGGTGGTTATACTGATACCAGACAAAGTAGACCTCATGACAAGGAATCTTACCAGGGATAAAGATGGTCATTCAAAATGGTAAAGGACAAAGCAATCAGGAGACTGTAACTACCCTGAATGCGCAGGCACCTACTGGAGCCCCAAGGTGCATAAAGCAAAACCCGACAGAACTGCAAAGAGCGAAAGATGCACATTTACAGGTGGAGACTTCAACACCTCTCTCTCAGTTACTGATACAACAGGCGGACAGAAAGTCAGTAAGGATGTCAAAGACCTAAACCAAGCTACTGAACGACTTGATCTAATTGACATTTGCAGAACACTCCACCCAACAATGGCAGAATGCAGTTCACAACTCAGTGAGTGGACTTCAACGCAGGCACTAAGGTTGATGTGTGGTTATCAACATGAAGATGTGCCTGTACGTGGATGTGACCTCACTTCTGGAAGGTCCCAAGGCACCTGGATTTTGCTGCAGTTGAAAGCTGTCCTGTGTCTTACTTAGCACGTTTCACTGAAATCAGAGCAGCTACTGCGGGATCTTTCAGAAACTGAACCCAGGGTCCTGCTCTCCCCACTGCTCTGCCCTGGACCACACTGCACTTCCACTCCCCTTCCCTCTGGTCTCATTACAAAGCTTTCTATAAGATGCCAAGGTGGGCACATGCCGGGACTGTGCAACCCGAGACATGAGTAAAACAGGTTGAGGAATGGGAGGTACGGTGCCTCACTTCTGTGCAGTGATGCTGGAAAGTGTGGATGTTGGGAGAGAGAGAGCTTTCCAGACAAATTCTCAACAGAGGTTCTGTCTGGAAAGGTGTAGGTGTGACTATTTTATTATTTATCTAAACAAAAGAGGTTAATATTTGTAAAGTGCTTATTAGGACAGTGCCTAGCAGATGGGTAACTGCTATAAAAAATAATATTAAATAAATCTGTGTTTTCCAATTTTTCTACAGTGAACTCATATTATTATATAATAGATAGTAAAAGTGATTTGTAAAAGACTTCTTGCTCCATTAAAGTTGGTATAAAGAGAGGCTTCTTTTTTTGCAGTGGAACTCAAACAAGATTTGATGACTAATGATTCAGGAGACTGAGCTCAAGGAAGGAGCCAGAAATAACCTCTGAGTGCCAAAGGCAAGCCTGGCTGACCATGAGAAAGCAGACCCACGGATGTTCTTGGCAAGGCCCAGTTCACGGGAGGCTAGTTTTACGGAAGGGACACGAAAATGCCCTTCTTGACTGCAGCCCACACAGAGGTCACGGCCTGATTTTGAGTCAAATCTTTATTAGGCAAAATTCCTTCCTGACAATGCAGCCACTTGAGGATAAACCATGGGCCATCACCCAGCCTCCAAAAGCATCTTCTCCAGAAAACGAGCAACCAAGAGCCCCCCTTCTCTGCTGTCACTTTCGTGTCATGACAGAGACAGTGCGTGGAGGACTGGCTGCCGGACAGCAACACGCTTGCTCCCGAGCTGCAGGGCAGCAGAGGAACTGGACCGCGGGGCTGGGACCCTCAACCCTGTGCTTCCCTGGGCTGGGGAGAACTGGGCAGGAAGGAGGGACCCCAGAGGACAAGGCTCCAATGTGCTGCAGTCCTGGATCCTGGCTCCCTGGGGACAGGCAGGGGTTCCAGGCTCCAGCTGAGGCTCAGTTTGGAGTCACGGGCAGGTCCCAGCCCCTCCGAGGCCCAGAGCCAGTCCAGCTAGGAGGGGTAGCCACTCATGGGAAGAGGCTGTCATCGCCCTTCAAAATGAGCTGTGATTTGCTCCAAAGTCTTTCCTTTGGTTTCAGGGACACAGGCCAATGTGAAAAGGACACTGAAGATGCAGAAGGCAGAGGCCAGCCAGAAGGCACCGTAGGGCCTGAGCACCTCCTGCAGAGAGAGGAGAGAGGCTGCGTATGGACGTGGCAGGTCAGGAGCCAAGGCCCTAGCCGGGCCAGCCCTGCACAGCCTCAGGGGAGTGGAAGAGGGTCTGGTGCGGCCATCCAGATGCCTTGGCTGAGCTCCGTGTGGCTGATGACACTGAGGCTCACTGTGTTGAAGCGACTGCCCCCAGGTCAGAGACCCACTATCAGGGGTCTGACTCCAGGGCCACAGAACTCCCCTCTGCACTCAGCTTTGGCCCTGCCTCTGTGGTCCCCGCCCCCTGAGGAGTCTCTCTTCTTGGTGCTGGACGAAGTGGGTGAGCTATCAATAGGTGGAGATGGGGCCGTGGGGGCACACAGGGGCACTCAGGGCCCTTGGCAGTGGAGGGGAGAGTGAGTGATTTCCTTTGGTCAGAGCCTGTCCACCCTCCCAGCCCAGCCCCAGTGACCTCCCCGGTGCCAGAACCAAAGGCTGCTCCTTTCTCAGCTCCTCTTCCTCTGGGACCTAGTGACCCCACCCTTCTGCCCTGAAGCCCTTCTCCTGGCCTCTCTGTACACCCCTGGGTCACTCTTAGGTCCTTTGCCACCTTCCCCCTCCTTTACTGTCAGTCTCCTCCAAGCTTACCGCAAGTCATTTCCACCCCCAGGCCTCTGCCCTGGTCTCCCTGCTGTGTCCCCCGGGGCAGCCCTGCCTGAGCAGGCCCAGGCCCTGCAGAGTCCGGGCCAGCCCCAAGCATCCATGCCTCCCATGACCTGCCTCCCTTTGCCCCAGCCCAGCCTCCAGGTGGTTCATTCTCCTACCATTGTCCCCTGTCATAAAGGGGACCCTGTCCGTCTCACTCATTGCTGCTCTGGCACCCTGATCAGGCTGGATGTGACCTGGGGGGATGAATGACTAACAAACGGCCTGACTCTCTGCGCCAGAACCGTCCCCCTGATTGGATGGGAAGCCCTGAGCCAGGGACCGTGTCTGTGTCAGTCCATTCATGAGAAGGTGGCAAAATGTGGAAATGAACCGATACTCCTGTCAACCCTGAGGGGAAGGTACTGTCACCCTTCTCCATCTTCAGCCAAGGAAGCTGGCATAGAGGAAGGAGAGCAGCACACCCCAGGTCACAGTGGGGAGGTGGCCAAGGTGGGGTTGGAGCCCAGGCCTGTCGACACCAAAGCCAGAGTTCTTCTCACACAGCCCTGCTTCTCCCGTGTCCCCAAAGTCCAATGGTGGAGCTCAGCCCGGCTGTCCTTCCACCCAGACAACCTGGAGGCTCCCAAGTGGTCACAACCTGGGTTCCTTGCCACCCCTGCCTGTCTGCTTACCCTCACCCTTGAGCAAGATGGCGGTGTCGCAGGATGGTGGGGCCTCAGCCTGCACGTGAGGCCACTGACCCTGAGTCTTTTGTAACAAGAGTAATTCTTAAAAGGACTTCTCTGTTGACTGTGTGACGGGAGGCCATCAGGGCCAGCACTCACCATGAGGCTGCTGAACTCTTTTGTCACCAGGAAGGCCATGAGCCAGTTGGTGAGGACGCAGACACCGGTGGCCACGCCCTTGACGTGCAGAGGGAAGATCTCAGACATGAGGAGCCAGGGAATGGGCCCCCAGCCCACAGCGAAGCCTACGGGAGCAAGACAGGTGTCAGGGCCCACGAGGCTGGACCCCTCGGCTCGCCGCAGGCACGTTGGGCTGCAGCCGTGCGGGGCAGCCTGGCTGTGGGCTGAAGGGGCCTGGGTTCCAGCCTGGGCCCACCAGCTCAGCGCCTCACTGTACAGAATGGGATAAGGATGGGGCCTGCTTGGAGGGGGGGTGGTTGGAGCTAAGTGAAAGGAGCAGAAAGGGCTTAGCTTGGTGCCTGGTACACGGTCAGAGCTACAAATGCAGAGGTGAGGCTGGCTAGGCCCAGACTCACTGGGAGCCGCAGGGACCTGGTGGTGACAGGGCGTCCCCATGAGCCCCTGCTCAGCCTGCCCGTGGGCCCCCTCACCAGCGATGAAGAGGCACATGCTGCCCACCGCCAGCCAGGCCAGCCCCATGCTGGCATCGGTGGGCTCCATGGAGATGGGCGTCCAGAGTTCCACGTGTGAGGAGTTGCTGGGGCCATCCTGGGTCAGCTTGAAGTAGGCGCCAAAGGCACTGGTGCTGAACACCATGACCACACCTGCAGGCGGAGGGTGGTGGGCAGGGCGGGGCAAGCGGGCCACAGCGCGCACACGAGCACTCGGGCTGGGGTCTCAGTGCAGCGTGGCCTGGACACCTCTGAGAGGGGCAGCGAGCAGGGCTCTGACTGGGCAGCACCCACCCCAGCGCTGCCAGCCCCGGCTCAGACCTCAAACCTCAGCGAACTCCAAGGAGGCCCCGGAAGCAGACCCTCCCTGGCCTGAGGGAGCAGGGGCAGTCACAGCGGCAGCAGCACGACTTTCAGACCCACTTCCCCAGTACCACCCAGGGCTGCTGGGCCCAGCGGCGTGGAGGGCCTCACTTGGGTCATCTCCCAATCCTCCCAAGGGCCCAAACTGCCCCCACTTCACAGGGGGGAAACTGGCTCAGAGAGGTTAAGTCACTTGCCCAAAGATGACAAGCTTCTGAGCCATTTCACCCCTGGGCCCCATTTCCTCCTCGTCAGCTGGGGCCCTGAGGGCACCTTCTCCTAGGTCCATTGCAGAGGTTCAGGCACAATGCAGGGATGCCATTAGCACAGGCCTGGTCTGCAGGGAGCGCCCAGGGAGAGCTCTAGTTAAGTCCCGGCCTCCTCCTCAGGGATGCTCAGCGGTTGTCCTCTTCCCGCAATGCGGTGACCTCAGCAAAGACCCTCCAGCCTCCGGCGGGGAGCTTGGCCTGGGCCACCCTACTTGCTGAGGCTGAGAGGGCTGAGTGTCCACCCCTGGGCCTCACCTGACAAGGCCAGGAGCAGCCTCCGCCCCGCCCTGTCCATGACGAGGGCTGCTATGGCCGTGAACAGCACCTGGATGACGCCCACGACGACCGAGGCCAGGCTGCTGTCCTGCGGAAGGGCCGAGGCGGGTCAGGCAAAGACCCCGGGATTGGGTTCCTCCCATGCAGCAACCAGATGAGGCAGGCTGGGGCAGAGGCCTCTTTACCTTGAACTTGGCCTCCTGAAAGATGCTCTCTGCATAGAACATGACAGCGTTGATGCCTGACAGCTGCTGGAAGGCCATCAGCGAAATGCCAATGATGAAGGGCTTGTAGATGCCAGGACGCTGCAGCTGCACCAGGCGGAAGCCCTGCCCAGACAGAGACCGGGCATCAGTGCTCTCTCCCCCGTCCCCAGGCTTTGAGCCCATCATCCTAAGGCCTGGTGGAGGGTGGGAGCCTGTTTCTTGTCCTGACCCCACCTGGGCCCTGGGTTCAAAGACAGGTCCCCATCTGTAAGGTGACAAGATCCTCACCTCTCCACCACCACCACCAGGCATGTGCTGTGACTCCCATTTTACAGATGAAGAGACTAAGGCTTAAAGAAGGAAAGGTCATACACTACGTAAGTGGCAGAGACTCAATCTTCTCCCCTTCCCTACAACTTCCTGTTTAAAAATTCCAAGTCCTCAAGTCTGCACCTGCACTTCCCTCTGACCTGGCCCGGCCTTTTTCTTCCTGGGACAGTAAGGTTAAGGCTCAGGCTTTCCCAGGGTTGTCCAGCCAAGGAGTGGGGCTTGAGTGGGCCTCTGCTTGCCTGCACACAGGATCGCACCCCCAACTCACCCCACCGTGTGTGCGCGCAGGTGAGCACACAAGCGTGCAGCCTTGGGGACAGGCTGGGTTGACCTTGCCTGGCTGCAAAGGGGCGGTATCTCATTGTCCCCTCCCGCCAGCTCTGGCTCCCGGCCCCTCACCTGGTGCTCAGCCCTGACAGGGGGCTCTTCCCAGCCCTGCTCGGAGCCCCACAGGAACTGCATGGCGGCCATGGCTTCCTGGTGCTTGTGCTTAGTCAGCAAGAAGCGAGGGGTCTCGGGCATGCAGCACATGAGCAGCAGCATGAAGGAGGGGGGCACACAGCCCAGCACGGCCAGCCAGCGCCACTCGAGGACCCAGCCTGGTTTGGAGCGGGGGGGTCAGACATCAGAGCTGGGTGAACCAGCCTGAACCTTCTCCAGGAGTGTGTTCCCCTCAGCCAACCCCAGGGTCTCAGCTAGAGGGTAGGGACCTCACTACCTTTGCATGACCACCCTCCTGTTCATTATTGATACTGTCATTACTGTTGTTAAGTGTTGTAGAAATGACGGGAGGTGATCAGTGAACATTTATGTGGCTATTAAAGGATGAGGCTCTCGCTGTGCACCCACGTTGTACATGGCACCACTTGTCTAAAAGGTAGGGTGGGAGAATAAATATGTGAGTCCTCCCACATGCAAAGACTCTCTGGAAGGCCACCAAGAAGCAGGCAAGGCCGGCTCCTCTAGAGAGGAAGGGGGACAGAGTGGGGAAGACTTTTCATGGGACACCAATCAAAACTCATGGAAATGGATCAATGAAAGTGCAGATTATGATGACCTGGGGCTAATTCTATGGGTGTATCCACACTCATGTGTCTGTCCATGGCAGGGGCTTTGGCACACTACTGGCCCCAAGGCAGCGAGGGTGCTGCAGAACTCTGAATTAGAGTCAGGAAGGTAAATAGGTGAAAATGAAAGACCACAGACCGGCGTGTTGTCCACTCTGAAGAACCAGAGGGCACATGCCCCAAGCTCTGCCATGGCCCATCAGGCCCTGAACCCCCATCCCCACCACGGTCCTCAGTCCATCCCTTGACAATTCTCTTAAGATCTGCTGCCAGGCACTTTTCACAGTATCACTTAATTTAATCCCTCAGCGGCCTTGGACTAGGTAGGGTTATCTCCACTTAAAGACAGGGACATTGAGGCTACCAGGGATGGTGTGACTAGGCCAAGGTCACACAACTAGTAAGCAGCAGAGGCCCCTGACCTTGGACTGTCAGATCTGAAGCCTGCCCTCTTTCTGTCCCAGTTCTGGTGAAAAATGTCTGCCTCTGGAAGCTTCCTCATGCTGGTCCCAGCTCTGACCCTTGGGTCCCTGGAACCTGCCTCCTTCAGGCTGCAAATCCAGTACTGATACTTCTGAGGGAGACATGCTTGGGCCCTCCAACCTCCTGGGCTAAAGATTTTGGGGTTCCCCACCAACCCCCAGAATCCTGTTTGGCATTGCAGTGAGGTACTGGCCTAACCAGCCAGTGCTCCCCACACTCCTGGACTGGGCTTCTGCTGTGGGAAGGCGAGGACGTCACATCCTCCAGCTCCCCCTAGAACCTGGTCACAAGACCCACACAACCCAGGGCCTCAGGGAGGTGGTCTAGGAAACTGGCATCTTGGGCAGTGGCTGTGTGACCTCGGGTACGTCTCTTGACTTCTCTAAACTTCAGTTTCTATATCTGTAAAACGGCCACACAGCCATTACCAGGCATCAAAAGAGGTAACATGGAAACTATACCTGCCAGGTAGGCTAGGAGGATGCCTATGACCACCATCAGCTGCACACAGGAGCCGAGCAGCCCCCGCACTTCGGGGTAGGCAATTTCGGAGATATAGACCTGTTGACAATTAAGATGAGATGCAAAGCCTCAGCCATTCACAGCTGAGGAGAGCCTTGACTGGGGCAGCTGCAGGCCCCGTGGGCCCCTAATCGCAGGACCCTGGTTAGCAGAGCCCTCCCGACACCTCCCTGGCCCCTACCAAGTGATCCGCAGCAGGTGTTTAAAGGGTACGTACATGGCTGCTGTGTGTGTGGTGGGGAGAGGGCACAGAGCTTTCCAAACTCATTTACTTGTATGCATACCCTTGACAAAATGTAGATTCTGACGCTGTGGGTCTGGGGTCCAAGATTCTGCCTTTCTAACTAGCTCCAGGTGACACCCAGGCTGCTGGCCCAAGGACCATTCTGTGAGTGGTATCCTTGGAGTGAAAGCAGGAACTCTGCACCTCAATTGCTACCAGTGGCTCCTCTGGGCTCAGGAAGCCAGAAAGCCCTTGCCCATGCTTCTAAGTTATTCCATACCTTATGCCCATGACTAAGACAGCTGTGTTTTTGCCTAGTAAAAAAATAAAGTAAAATAAAATCTAATCTAGCTGCTGCCTGTTGCCCAGCAAACGCAGGTGAAAGGAGGGGTAGGTGCAAAAGGATGGACTCTGAGCTACTGCTTTCAATCTGGACCAGGTTAGGGTGTGTGCAGTTCGCTGATCACCCAGTAACCCCAGCTGCCAGGGTCCAAGTCCCTCCACAGGCCGTACCAGGGCCAGGGCTGTATGTGCAAAGTCTCACTGAATCCTCACAACCACAGCACGAGGTAATGCCATTATTCCCATTTTACAAGGGAGAAAACTGAGGCGCAGAGGGTTGCTCTGCCCTGGTAAGTGGCTGAGCCAGGATTTCACCCAGATGTGCACAGCTCCAAAGTCAGCCTGGCCAGTGCTGGGTCAGGAGATGGTGGGAGAGGAGGGGAAGCAGCTGGAGGACCAGTTTGTGAGCAGTGAAGGGGAGCGGCAGGTCCCAGCAGCCTTTGCCCTTGAGGACAAACCAGAACAGGATTTTCCTGCTAAACTGTAGTCAGTGGTCTGAATGACAAGAGGGATGTAAGCCACACTGTGAGGCTTCTGTTGACCATCCACAGATGCCATATTACTTGTAGAGCAGAGAGGCCCTGTTAAGTGGCACAGTCCTGGGTTCGAGTAATAGCTTCACAGTCTGACTAGCTGTGCCTCCACAAAGGACTTCAGGTTTCTTAAGCTCACTTCATCTGTAAACGGACTATAACAATGGCTCTTTCCAAGCCCATTTCGAGTGCAAGGAAGATGAAGCAGGGAAGGGGCAGGTGCTACGCACCCAGGAGGCCGCAGCCAGGGAGAACCAGGCTTCCAGGCTGGGGGACACACTCACCGGAGCCACTAGCGAGGCAATGCCGCAGGCCAGGCCCGTGAGGAGGCGGCCTCCGAGCAGCATCCACACGTTCTGAGCCGCGGTGATGACGGCAAAGCCGGTCACGAAGGGTACGGTGCAGAGCAGGAGGCTCAGCTTGCGCCCGGCGAGGTCTACGAGCCAGCCGCCCAGCACGCCCCCCGCCGCGGCGCCCAGGGTCACGATGGCCTGGGGGCAGGGCGATCGCGGGCTGAGGAGGGGGCGTCAGGGCGCCGCGGCCCAACCTCGCCCTCCACCCCACCCTCAGAGGTCTTGGGCCGGGGGAGGGGAAGAGGATGGGGGACCCCTGGCAGGGCAGCCGGGACGCACTCGGCGGAGGGTCTCAGTGCCCGCCTGAAGCAAGGCACGGGGAGGGTCCCAGGGCCCATCTTAGGGGTGGGCGGAGGAAGGTCCCGGGAGGGCTGGAGGGGGAGCCCGAGGCCTCACCCCGAACCAGGAGGCGGCGGCGGCATCGAGGCGCGGGGCCGGGGGCGCGGCGCGCCGCAGGCTCGGAATGGCCGGGGAGCTGTAGCCGAGCGCGAAGCCGAAGCTGAGCGGGCCCAGGGCGGCGGCGAAGGCGGCGAGGAAGACGCGGCGGCTGCGGGGAGCGCTGCGAGAACAGGGCGGTCGGTGAACGGCGGGGCCTGGGAGCAGCGGAGGGGAGAGGCCGCGTCCCCAGGCCCGGCTCCCACTGCTCGCTCACCTGCCGCCCGGGGGCCGCAGGAGCGGCTGGGTCTCCTCCTGGTCCTCAGGCGTCATAACCGCAGCCAACGCTTGCTGGGTCAGCTCTGCTGCCTAAACTGCCGCGAGTCCCGCGAGTCCCGGCACCAACCCCTCAGGCCAGAGCCAGCCAATGGACGGTGAGGGGCGGCTCTGGGGCGGGATCGGCGGTGTGGGAGCAGCCAATGGGAACGCAAGGCGGGGTTAACGTCTGTGCTAGGAGCCGCCCTTCAAGTCAAGGTGGACCAATGGAAGCAAAAAGCCGGTAGGCGACGCGCAGTGGAACCGCCCCTAAAACAGAGCTATCCGATGTATAGGCGGAGCGGAGTTTGTATCTGGGCCTGGAGCACAGGACCACCCAATAGGAGTGTGGTGCGAGCCCAGAGGCGGGGTCATATAAACTACCTCAAACTTGTCTGCCAGTGAGGTTGGAGGGCGGAGATTGCACTTGCGCCTGGGGCCGCCTCTCCATCCAGCTTCGACCCGTGAAGGCGCAGCACGTGGGCCGAGCCCAGGAATTCCTGCTCCCACTCTGGTCAGCTGCAGCTGTCACCCTCGGTCGGGTCTGTGGTTCCTGCCCGGTATTAACTGCTGCCCTGGGGTCTAGGCAGCTCTGCCCACTGAGAACCGCAGGGAGGAAGGTCTCCAAACAACGGTCCTGGGCCGTTCTCCTCTCGGATGCCGATGCCGAACCTGGCCCGGCCCTGCTCCTCACGTCTCGGAACCCCCAGATTGCTGACAGCTACGGAGCCGACGACGACAAGGACCTCCGGGTGCTGGGGACCTGTGTTGGGCGAGGTCCCCCACGCCGCATAGGTGTGACTGATCTGGGCTTAAATGGTGATCCCCACGCTCCCTGTTAAATTCCACTCACTTCACAGGTAATCCTGACTCTGGAATATTCTTAATACCTCCCAACTTTGACTCCCCTGTAGATGTTAATAGCCAACCTCTCTACGTGTCTGCACCCAAGTCACTGCAGGAGATGAGGATGATGAACTCAGGGCTCTGCAGCCTCTCGCCATTGGTATGCTCTCTGGGTGCAGGCAGCACGGGTGGAGTGCTGTGTAATTCTGGCAAGAACCAGGGCTAGGAAGGTAAAAGAAGCTTGGCTTCTAAGCCCTCTCTGGGCCTCTGTTTCCTCATCTCTAAGTGGGGATGACAGTATCTGTCTTGCAGGAGGGTTTTGGGTAGGGGCAATGTAAAAAGACCAAACACATGCAAAAGTACTCAAATGCTATCAGGTATGATTACAATGGTCGTTTGACCTAGTGCAGTCACCTGATTGTACTAACTTTTAAGACTTAGGCAACCACCCCTCGTGATTCCTCAGCATCTTGTGCTCCAGTCATAAATTCTTATCATTGCTTGTGATCACCTGTTTACTTCTCTCCCTCCCCCAATGGACATGATCTCCTCCTCCAGACAGTGGACACTTGGTGTTTGCTGAGGGGATGGACACCTCAGACTCCAAGGGCAAACTGCTGCATTAGACAGCTGACTTTGCAGTTCAGCCTGTGGGGTATGCAGAGGCTTGTGTAGACAGGATGATCCCATGAGCCCAGGTAACGCCAGCCAGCCCTCTGAGCCAGGGACCCCTACAAACCTGCTCCTGCTCTCCAGCTGGTCATCTCCCTCCCTTGAGTTTGTAATATTCACTTCTTGGCCTTTGTAAGCAGATATTGCTGCCAGAGCAGCCTCCCGCCCCACCTTTAAATGCTAAACACCCTCAATCTGTTTAGTAGGATCAAAAATCCTTTCTACATTCACTCCTCAGATCTGTGACCCTTGGCAAATTGTGAGGTGGCTGTGATGCTGCCAATCTCTTTGGAAGAATGGTCTAAATAGCCCTTAGTTTTTCTGTTCCAGACTGAGAGTCAAGAAACTTCAGAGAGAAAAAAAAAAAGATGACAGGAAACAAACACATACAAGCTCATGAAGCTTACAAATTATTTTACCATGAAAAACACCAGCCAGATCCAACTGATACAAGGCACTCAGCCTGGGTCTGTAAGGTAGACAGGGGACAGAGACCAGCTCTGAGGTCAGAGAACTCACAGGTTCAAATCACTGCCCCTTTCTGAGCCTCAGTTTCCTCATTTGAAAAGAATAATAAAACCAAATTCACAAACTTTTGGTGAGGTCCAGATACAGCATGTAGTTGATCTTGTGTTTTCCCCTACATACGAAAAGGGCATAACAAAACACAGAAGAATGCGAATGCTGAATGCTGCAAAAACTTGAAGACTCCTTTGGTTATAGACACCCCGCCTGGCCATACCTAAAAAGCACTGTCAATACTGTCGCCTCTTGCCTTCTGCTGAAGGGGACCAGGCAGCCTTCAGCTTGGATTCACCCTGTTGGATAGTTTGTGCAATAGGCAGAGAGGAGAGCTCTCTCCATAGTGTACAAGGCCAAGGAGGTAGGGTCCAAACTTCTGTAAAATCTTTCAGATCAGGGTGATGTCAAGCACAGGTCCCTGCGCTTAGGGAGCGGACCTGCAGAACTCCTCAGAGCCACTTTCACGGGGTAAATGATCTCAAGTTTCTTTTGATGGGTAATATAGGCAAGACGAGATATAATAAAACAGAATCTGTCAGACTAAAGCCAAAGGTAAATTACCGTCTTTGCACAGATTAAAAATTTCACAATGTCAGTGAAACTAGGTTTTCCTCCTTTCCTCTCCACTGGCTGGGGGCCGACATCTCACTGTTTCATTTGCACTTGGCCACACCCTCATTTTCTTCTCACTCTTAGCAGGGAGCAATGGAAGGCAGATACATGATCAGGGGAAGTATAATCATCTGGTTCATGTGAAAGAGCAAAGGGGACCCGAACAAGAGGAGGGAATTTGAGAATGATTTTGATGACAAAGAGTAACTTTTTTGGTTATATGATTTCACAGTAACAATAAAACAAACAAGTAAAACAGGCTCGTATACCTTATCATTTTTCATGAGACATACGAAGAAAGAAGCAGGAGCTTCTAAGACGTAAAAATGCAGCTGTTCTCAAGTCTGCAGGCAGGAACACAGCTGGTCCCAATCACAGTGAACTGAAACAGTAACACGGGCCAACGGTGCAGAAAGAAAACTTATTTATAATAAATTTTCAAAGCAATGGCTTTTCTTTATAAAAGAAACACATCATGTGACAAATCAAAACTGTAATGAAAAAATAATTTCTCCATCTAAGTATATAAAATATAAGAGAAGGTTGCAGTAAATAAGAATGAACATTTTTGATTTATTCAAAGTTTCAATCTAAAACCTCAATGAAATCTACCACCTTTATTACAAGGGGACTGATGGTTTCTGAACAGAAAGAAACAAAGGTCAAGAAAGATGGCACTGGGCATTGGAGGGTGACCCAAACTGGCCGAGTGTGCAGAAGGTTTGGTCCAAGAGATCATGGACAGGCTAAAAGCCACATTTTGTTGAGAAATGATGTCAGAACTGGCTAAAGAGTATAAACCTCCATAAGAAAGTGAAAGATGGCAAACTCATTGGGACTCTGTTTACTTCAAGTCAATGATGTCTTCATCCAAGTAAGCTGGGAGCTGGAAGGGGCTGCTGCCCCACACGGGGCTGCCTTCTCGCTCTGCCCCAGGGTCCTGCTCGGAGCTTGCTGACTGGTAAAGCCCCTCAGGATTGGCTTCAGAAGTAGAAGGACTTTCCAAGGAGCTTGACGTAATCCTAGAGGAGAAAAGTCACTGTGAACGGATCCTGGGGTGCACCTCGGAGCTGGCTGCTTTGTTTCCAGCTCCTCTAAACTCGGGAGCCTGTCTCTTCACCCCCGCCATTACAGGGGAGAGGTGGGGAGGTGCAGGAGTCACCTCCACCCCAACACAACTTAGGTTCTGCCGGCAGGAAGCCCTACCTCATTGGATGTTGTGGGTTTTAAAGGCCGGTTGGTGACACATAGGTCTTTGTGAGGTAAAGCCGGAAAATGTCACTCAGCCTAAAACCTTCCCATGGCTCCCCATAGCCTGAGGACAAGGCTGAAACTCCTGACCACAAGCCTATGGGCCCCAGGACTGGCCCCGCTGACCCCTCCAGCCTCCTCCCAGCCCACCCCGCCCTCTCTGTTTCCTCCTGCACTCAGGCGCTGGCTCTCTTGATAGCTGCAAAACCAATTTGACCAAATTCAGGGAATTCATTCATTCAGCAAGTACTCACGTAGCCTGCAAAAGCCCCCAGCCCAACCTCTGGCCGCTGCTCGTGACCTCTCATCCTTCTCTGTGCTCAAGCTGACCCACCCTCCCTCCCTCCCTCTCTCTCCCCAGGGCCTGCTATTCCTGCTGTGGAGGGTCTGTCCCCTGGCCCCTTCTCATTCAAAGCTCAGCTCAGTGCTGTTTCCTCAAAGAGGCTTCCTTGATACCCCCCCCATCAAGTAGACCTTGTATCTGCTCCACCCCCATCACTTACCTTCTTTTGAATTTCCTTGCAGCACCCGTCACTAATGGAAGTGATAGAATTTGTTTATCTGTTTACAGATTTATTGTCTGTTTCTCCACACTGGAATGTAAAGTCCATGAAGGCAGGGGCCTGGTCACACAATAGGGGCTCAAAAGGGTATCTGATTAAAGCATGAGTGAGAGCTGCCTCTTCCTCAGCCAGGCTAATGCTTACTTGATTTGTGAGACTTGGCTCGGCCTTTCCTGATGTTTGAGATCCCCCTGCCCCAGGTGATGGCACCCTCATTCCTCTGCATCACCTGCCACCCTGGACTGCTGTACTTCCTGCCATGTCCTTGTTGGCCTTGCCTCCCAGCCTGTGAGCCCCATGAAGTTCAGTGCCGCATCCCTAGCTCAGTGCCAGGTGCTCCAAGAATGTGCACTGGGTGAATTAATGGAGCCTGGATATGTGCCCCCTTACGCTCCACACAGGAGCACGGACGCTGTTGCTTGAGGGGCACAGAGAACCTTAGGGGATAAATCAGTGGGATTCAACAAATATTCATGGACACATGGTAATGAAGTGCCATTCGGCAAGGCTTTTTTTATATCCACCAGAAGTACTGGAGAGTGCCTATTTCCTGCCACTCTTACTGAGCATTTTTGTCTTAAAAAGACCCTGTCAGTCTGGTGAGCAAAAACAAAGTATCTTACTGCGTACTTGTTGGATTGCCAGTGAGGTTGCCCGTTTGTCTGGGCCCCGCCCTCAGGCTGTGCTCTCTGAGGACCCTCAGGAGCTGGATGCTGACCCATGGTATTGTCATCCAGCAGAAAGGGCCTGGTGGCCATCCTGTGACTTCAGGGGCCACCACCCTGAGTGGGGCTGCTGGGGCTGCTTCTCCCTTTACCTGTCGCTGCTAGTTGATCTCACTGTCTCTGGCTTGGGGCCTCCTTGGTTTTCTTCCAACCGCTTCCGGGCTTTTGATTTGGGCTTTGGGGCTCCTTCTGACCTGGGCCCACCATCATCAGAGAGGCCTGGATTGCAGGGGAGAATCATAGGTCAGGGGGTCATTATCACAGGGCTGCCACAGGGATGAAAAATGCCCTTTTTTCTCTTGGTGGAGCTGGGGCATTATTGGGATCAAGGCAGGAAGAATGACGATAAAGTCTATATTCTTAAAAATTTAATTGGTTTTCTTGTCTTGTTGGTAGTTCTTTTTTTCTGATTAGAATGAATATATGTATTGCAAAAAAAAAAAAAAAAAAGACTCAAAAGAGTCTAATGAAGGGGAGAAAATCTAGAGTCCTACCACTGGAAACTGTAATCCTCCAACTCAGAGGTTCGATTTCTGAAAAGCACAGTGGTTTGCAAAACAGTAGTTGGCAGATCAAGCTTTCATAGGGAATAGCAAGTTAAAAATGGCAGTACTCGTTTTAAAAGCACAGTGGAAGGCACCAACTTCTAACACAAACTGACTTTGCCAGTGTCAAGGCCTGCCCAGTCTGGTGGCCCGAATCCCCTTCTCCAGTTGGTCAGGAAACATTACTGCAGAGCAGGCATGTGACAAGGCCGACTGTCCTTGCCGTTTTATGCCATGTAGATCCTGATGCAAGATTTCAAACCAGTTCTTACTGGTTTGACATAATACTTCCATTTTTTCTCCTTTTGTTTTCACAGTTCCAAACAAAAATCTTAAAACAGTCCAGACTTTTCGCAATTATCCTGGTGCTTTATGCCACTCTGTTCTGGTCTCCTAGCTGTAAATTGACAGATGAGGGCACAGCAAAGACCTTTCACCTCTACCACCCTGTAGACTTGCCCCACTGTCCAGGGCCTTCGGGAGGCGTAACTGAACTGTACTACAAATACGCAAAAAAACCAAATGCAAAAGACTCCACCCCATGTGAATTTAGATGTTTGGATATACAAATATAAAATGTTATCTGAGAATTGCATGGTATAAACCCTCCTAGACACTTTTCTAGGAAATCATACATATATAGATACTTATATTAAAAAAAAAATCATATCAGACTAGACATACTGGCTTACAAACTGCCCTTTCCCCTCTTAACATGGTTTGGGCACTTTCCACGCCAGTAAACACACCACTGTCGGTGGGTAGACTGCGTAGTATTTCCTGGTGTAGGTGTGCTATGATTTGTTTATAAATCCCTTATGAAAGGGCAAGTTTCTTTTTGAGCCCATTGTTTTTGAGGATAATTAGCATCTGAAGGAAGAAACAAGCGGGTATCCTTACAAACAGTGAAAAAACAAGAATCGAGAGCCATTACCCAGCAGCTCCCTGCGGGTCCTGCTTGCGATTTCTTTGATCTCCATGCGGGACAGGGACAAGGAGTGAGTGACAGGAATGGCAGCAATGCCTATGCCGATGGAAGTGGGCGGGGTGATGACCTTGGAGACCAAGGGGGATTTCAGGGGTCGCTCGATGCTTCTGCCCACAAGGTTTCTAAGTGGAATCTTGTACAGATTTTTGGACGGAACTTCACCTGAAAAAAGATTTTGAAAAGAACATCAGAACTTCAAGAAAAGTTCATGTTATTTACATGACGGTAATTTCTGGTTTCTCAACCTAATTAGCATAAAGGAAGACTTGATGTCGCAGGCTGACCTCCCAGGTCTCGTTGGGGCAAAAAAGTGATGGTGCCCACGGCTAGGTTTTCTCAGGGCATTGTGTAAATGGGATAAAATGCACCCACTCCTGGCTGCTTGTGCACAGGAGGAAGAAGGCGACAAGAAAAGCACAGCTGTCCTGCTTGGGGGATCCGAGCTCTCCTAAGAATGAGCCACGAAGATGACTCATGTGGTGAGAAGTCAGGAGACGCGCTAGGCAGTAACCACAGCAAAGGCCTGACAGAGTGAAAGCTGCATGTGCTGAGTAATGTGTGGGTTTTATGACTCTATCCTTTCAGCTATAAAAACCCACTAGATCACTAACATCCCTGAAGGAAAAATAACTTGCCGTGATAAGTCAGAATCTCTCCAGCCCCTGACTCCCTTCTCCCCACTGAAACAATTGTTTTCAAAATGGGATTGTTTTGTTGGGGGGATGGATTTCACAAGGTTTCTTTTTATTAAAAAAATTTTTTTTTATCATAAGGTTTCTTAAGGATGCAACCAGACTGCAAATTTTTTTATGGCTTCAAATAGTGAGTTCCTTAGGCAGTAATCACCTGTCAATATTTGACAATTAACTAGAGAAATCAGAATGGATCAAAATTATCTACCAATAAGACAGTAAAAATTGGACTTCACCTTCCCCCGGGGAAGAAGGAAACACTGGAGTATCTCGGCCCGGGGGTGTCTGAGGAGAATTGTGGGCACTGGCTCCCTTAGAGCTGCCTCCAGACGAGACCTCATTCACAGAAGTGGTTGCTGTGAAGTATATATCCGACTAGAAAGAAAGAGGAAAAGCATTACTGAGCTGCCTGGGGTTACAAGCCTGGTGCCCACGGGCTTCTGTCATCATTGCAAAGCCTCCAACTGTCCCTCCCGCTCAGCTGCGACATCCTCGGGGCCTGCGGTGCAGCAACAGGCTTGGGGAGGCGGCTTCTAGCACAGGTGTGGACCTCTCCTGACTATTCTGTATCTCCCCTTCTTATCTATTTGTTGCTACACAATACAAAAGAGTCAGTTTCCCACACACCTTCTGCAAAACACAAACACAACACACTTCACAGGGATCTCAGGCACCTGGGGGCTAGAGCTGGAAAGGGTTTAGGATTCGGTCCAGTCCATTTCACCGGGGGGAAATGGGTCCTTCACTCACTCATATGTGCAAATACTTAAGCACACCCAGGACGTGCTGGCTTTGGGGCAGCGGCAGCGCGTGCTGGAGTGGCTGGTGCTGACGCAGGAGCACCGAGCTACAGGGGTTTTGCAAGCCGGCTGCCAAACAGAGCCATTATTAAACTCAAATTATATTAAAAACAAAGGTACTAAATATCAAAATTCAACCATTCCTAGTTACTTTACTACATTTACTGTTATCTCTGCTCTTGTGATTTCCATGAACAGTGTCTGCATGGTGGGGATACTGTGTAAGAGGGGCTCCCGAGTGTTCTGTGTTCCGTGGTGTCACCAGGAAGCTTGAGCTCAGTCACAGTGGGACTATTTACACCACGAAAAATCGGCAAATGCTGCAAATCAGAGCTTGATTTGTTGTTTTGTTGACTGTCTAGACTTAAAGTGATGGAGAGAATGTTAATCATGAAGATGAAGATTAAAAGTGTGTTGCGTCTAGTGCTGAGATTGAAAGAAGTTTTGGTTTAATGACTATGATTTGTACAAGGGTGAAAAATAGTTTAACAAATCACATTTCAGATTTAATGATGACAAACCTGGAAAAAGAATGAATGGCTTGAGCTGTCACTCCAACTGTAAAATCAAGGCTGAACTGCAACCCTAGGCTGGCTAGAGATAAAGCAGTTCAGCAAAAATTAAAAGCATTTTGTGAAAGCCAACTGGCTAAATGGACTATAAGATAAAAGCATTGTATATTTTATTATTACTTGTAAATTGTAAGCTATTTACATTTTTATATCAGTATAATTTATAAACAATGTACATACGTATATATGTGTACACACACACCCACCTTCCAGAGGGCTGCTGGTTGAACGCTTACCAGCACCCCACCGACGCTGTGTTAGTGGATAAGACGGCTCAGCCCCCGCTGTCACAGAACGGTCAGCGCAGTGGGGAAAGTCCACAGTCACCCGCTACCAAATGTGACGCACGTCAGGATGGAGAAAGTGCCCCGGTGTGGCAGGGGCACCGGCCAGACTGGCAGGGGACTGGGAGACTGTGTGGGGCTGACCGAGGGGAGGGGACAGAATAAGCCCTGCCGGACTTTTCACCAGCAATACAAGACACCTTGGAAGTCAGCTTCGTTCCTCCATCCCTCGGTTTTGCTCACACTCTGTTACTAGACGTGAATTAGCCAGTCATATTCATGGACACAAATTCAAACTGAGGGCCCAAAGCGGCCAAGGAAGAAAGCGATATTGCAAACTCTTGCTTTTTTAGATGGACTATCCTTCAGGGCAGCAGTGACCTGGACTCTGACAGGGGATTTCTCTTTTCAGCTGAGCGCTCCCCAACTGCCACCAGCACCAAGGACCCTCTAGACGCCAAGGAGGGGTGTTTTGAAGCCCAAGGGTTCTGCACAGGAAAATACAAACAACAAGTCTGTTTTCCGCTTTCTCATCTCACGCTGGTGTGTCGATACCCATGTGGTGGTGTCACCGTCAGCCTCCCCTGATGAGGGTGTTGGGCCTCCCCTAAACCTCCGGGTGCTGGGGGTGCCCAAAGCCCCTCAGACAGAAATAAAATCCCAGTTCTACTCACCCTGGAGGCCACGAGCTGCAGCTGAGGCACAACGGCTGTGTGGACCAGGTTCCCATTCACCACCAGGCGGATCTCCATGGAGTCAGGGGTGAAGGCCAGGAGGTACGGGAATGCACAGACTGCAAGGCAATGAAGGGTCAGCTCCCAGCCCGGGCTTGTGGCCTTGGAGGTGCCCTGACCCTCTCACACACCCCTCGCCTCTCCTGCAGCTCCCATCCCTCCCTTCCTCTGGCTGCCTCTTCCTTCCTGCATGGGGGCATGCCCTCCATTTCTAAGAGAGCCTCCCTTGGTCACCAGACTTCCGCTCAGGAGGGGTGCACTATCTTGACTTCTCCCTGCACTCTTCTCTTGCTGGGATCCCCCACCCCATCTTCTGGGGTTGCTCGGCCCAGGCCCTGGAGACCTTCCCTGCATCGTCCAGGCTGCAGCTTGACATGCCCTCTCCTTTTGCTTTTTGCCTGGAAGCCTGGCCTTTACTCATTCCTCCTTCCCTGGGGCCGGGTCACCCTCTCCTATGAGCCTCCTGTCTGTGTCTGGGCAAGGGCTGCATCCTTTTCCTCACTGTCCCTCACAGTGTCCCTTGGGTTCAATGGGTTTGCTGAATTATTTATTAAAGGCTGGCCCTTCTTGAGATCTTTTTATGACACATTGACTTCCAGGCACCACAGCTGACCCGGTTGCCCTGTGATCCCCTCTTGTCTTTCTTGCTGGTCACTCCACACTCTCTCTCCTTCACGCTGGCCTGTTCCCTTGCATTCTCTCCTCGGCGGACTCTCTTGGCTTCAACCCAGGGCTCTTCCTAGCACACCCACACCTCTAGCCTTGATCTCTCAAGCAGGCCTCCAACATTGCTCAGACCTGAGAGCCGTTTCCAACACTTCCCTCCTTTTTTTTTTTTTAACTATATCTAATCTGCATCAAAGCTAGACTGATCCTCCCAGTATCTGGATCCTTTCCTCTGGTCTCTCTCAAAACTATGTTTACCTATCAACACATGCTTTTACTTTGAGGAAACAGTACTAACATTCTTGGCTCTGATCTGACTCTTGTGGGGAAGATGCCCAGCTGTGGATCTCGAACCACAGAAAGGAAGCACTACGACTCACGTCCTGACGTTTTCAGTGGCAGGTGAAGCACCTGGGTTTCTGTGATTCTAGACTTTCAAGCTTCAAAATATATAAGAAGGACGCTGAATGCATTGTGCTTCTTTCCCAAGTCAGTCAGTGTTTCAAGGCTGGAGATCTTGCTCTCAAATTTTAGAAAAAGGAAAGCAAGGCCTAGAAATGAAAGGGTACTGAAAGATACCCAAGTACTGAAAATTGATATTTAATTACTCTCAAATGCTTCCATGCTCAGGCACTGAGAACTGGGAGAAGCAGCAGAGGATAAAAGTCCCCAAAGGGGAACAAAATGAAAAACAAGAAGAAGACTCTTAATACTCACTGCACTCACATCATTCATGGCAATTTAGCAGTAAGCCTGCGAGTTTGCTCACATAGGATTGACAGTTCAGATGCATCTATTCGGGGGAAGAGCATGATGACAAAGGGTGTCCTTACCGATCGCATAGGGAGCCTGGTTCCAACAGAACTGGAAATCTGACGCAGAGGGTTGAACCAAAAAAGAGCCACCATTAAACGGGCAAACCTTTTTATAGATGCAACTGTCTGCAAGGAAACAACAGCAACTCATTTTTGTTAGAGACGACACTCAGGTCACCGTCATTAGATAAATGAGAAACAGGTAACAAGAATAGCATCCTATGTGCTCGTTCTTTACAAAAGCCAGTGTGAATACTGCCACAATGCCAGATTCTCAGGGTCAGGAGGCAGCCTGAGCCAGATTAATATTACTGTAACGAATCATCATAGCTGCCATGTTTGGAGAATTTACTACGTACCAGGCACTGAGCTTTAAAACAGTCTCCTGTTTAATCTGTACAGCCTGATGAAGTGGATGCTCTTATTATGCTCATTTTACAGATGAGAAAATTGAGGCAAAGAGGTGCAAAGTCTCACAAGTCCCCCATGGGGAGAATGGAGTGGGCTTGACTACAGGGAAGAAGGGGCTCCTGTTTGCAGCCCTAGGACCTACAAGGAGGGTCACACTCTGAGCCTCACTCAGCAGGACCTGTGTGCTGGGAGCGGTACACTCCCCCAGCCCAGTATTTTATTATGAAAACTTGAAGCCATATGCCTGTATCTCCTCGGTGAACCGGAGCCAGCACTAGATTAAGGCCACGTTCATTCGGTTACCCTGTTCCTGGCCTGCCCTGAGCTCCAAACACAAGTCCTGGAAGTTCAGACCCACTTAGTGTGAGAAAGTGATGCAGAGACAAAGGCTCCTTTTATTCCAGAAGCCCATCATATTTTAGCCAATTTTATTTTTAAATTATTTTTTAAAAACAGTTTTACTGAGATATAGTTTATATACCATAAAATTCATCCATTTTAAGCATTCAATTCAATGACTTGTGGTATGTTTAGAGTCGTACAGCATCATCACAATCTGATTTCGTAACATTTTCATCATCCTAATAACCAATGTCACATCCATGAAGCAGCTTCCCCATTCCTAGTGTTGGAATTGAAAGGTGCAGCCCCTGTGTGAGAGGGGAGAGGCTGTGGGGCCAGAGCTGCTGCCAAGGCCTGCGATGCGGGGCCAGGCTGGGGGTGGCCGCAGCGACAGGAGGCCACCTCTAAAGCTCCTGCCCCGTCAGGGCTTAGGGACTCCTTTGCTGTGACCTCTGTGCCTGGTTAAGCAGTCACCTTATACTGTCTTATCATTGTTGATCTAACAGAGAGAGTTACTGGGAAAGAAAACTAACCAGGGTCGGTATTGTTCCGTTTTTGCTACACTGGATTCACTAGGGGAGGAAAAGCATCCTCACTTGCAGCTGAAGACCTTGCTCCCTGAGAAAACAAACGCTCAGGAGGGACACCTGGATCTCCCAGCCCGCACCCCCGGTCCCCATGCACCGCCTCCTGGATGCTCTGAGGGGCAGCTCACCCTCTTCCCACGCTGGCCCACGGCTTTGGCCCCTCAGGGACTTGCTGTGACAGGTCTCTCTGTCCTGCACCACCTGTTTCCCCTTCCCCATCGGAGCTTTTCCTACTGCCTTACACATTTTGTTTTAGAAAACAAAATCCTTGGACCTCTCTTCCCCTCCAGCTGTTACACCCTTCCTCACTCTTTTTCCCTTAAAGCAAAATTCTTTGAAAGACTTGTCTGGACTCCCGTCTCTACTTCCTCTTTCCCACTCTCTCCTGACCCGTGCAGTCAGGCTTCTGCCCCCATTGCTTTGCCAAACACAGCTGCCCTTGTCAAGCTTTCCTAAGGACCTTGTGAACCCAAGCACGTCCTCAGACACATCTCTCTCTATCTGAGGCAAATGGCACAGCGGGTCACTCGCCTCTTCAGCACTGCCTGCTTTCCTCTCTTCAGCCGCTCCTGTCTCCTTTGCTGGTTCCTCCTGGCTCTCTCCCCACTTCCCGGCTGGCAACCCCCTTAGATAACATCACTCATATGTTCACCACCCGCAGTGAGTATCTCTAGCTCCCGCCTCAAACCAGGTGATCGTCACTGTCTCCACTGGGATATCTTGGAGGTGTGGACATGTCATAACTGAATTCTTGAAATTTCCCCCCAAACTTGCTCTTCTTAAAGGTTCCCTCGTCTCAGGAAATGATATTTTCCAGTCTTCCAGCTGCTCCTGCCCTTTCCTCATCCCCTCCTAGACCAGTCATCTTGGTTCTCACATGTAAAGTACCTCTAGGATCTGGACCTCCACCACTGTCATTCTGGTCCAAGCCACGTCATCTTCATCAGCTGAGCACAGTCTCCCAGCCCTTCCCCGCTTCAGTTCAGTCTGCACACAGCGGCCAGGTGGTCCTCCTACACCTAAGTCAGATCCTGTCGCCCTTGATCACCAGAGTGCAATGCAGAGGCCTTTTGCCCACAGGCCTGCCTGAGTCTGGTCCTCTCTGCTGCTGTCATTTTCATCCACTCTCACCCTCACTCACTCTGCTGTGATCAGGGGTCATCTTGGGGTCACCTGGAACACCCTGGAATGTTCCCTCCTCAAGGTCTTTACACCTGCTCTTGCCCCTGCCTGGAATACCCGCCCTGGTATCTTCTGGTCCCGCTCTGGGACACCCTCTGGGTCTTCTCTCCGCACTCCTCTTCCAGCGAGGTCCTCCTTTCCCACTTGCTGTAAAGGGTGACAGGCAGTCCCCGCTGCTGCCTGACCCAGCCCCTGGTCCCTGCTTCCCTGCACTATTTCCCCTCAGCACCATTTCACATACTACCTTTCTTATTTGTCTTGTTAATTGGCTACCTGCTCTCTTTCAAATGTGAACTCCCCCATGGCTGGATTTGTATGTATTTTATTCACTGCTGAAAACTTTAGGTGTGGGAGATGCCTGGTAAATACCTGCTGAATGAATGAATGACTCAGGGAGGACACAGCAGCCTTGTGTTTCTAAAGGCTCAGGTCCCACACACACATCCCCTCTGCACTGCCCCGTCCCACCCCAGCCCCCACCAGGGGAGAGCAAACTGCTGGAGGGTTTGAGGGGGTTGGGCTGGAGGAGACCGGGGACCCTGAGCACGGAGCATCCTGGATGGGTCAGGTGGCTGTATCGTGTCTGGGGAGGCCAGACCCAGCCTCAGCCTGCCTCAGAGTGGAGCTGCCACCTGAGCCTGGAGGCGACGAGCCTGTAGCTCAGAGGCCCCTTCCCCGCTTTCCAGGGGAGCAGAGGGCTCTCCCTCCCAGTAAGTAACGCTGGTGGTCTCTGCACCTGCGGGGAGGGGCCTCCAAATTGGACTGAACTGATGCACAAAAGTAATTGAAGTGTTTTTCTCAAACCCCAGAGCTGTGAAGGCCGTTCACACTCCATGAGCTGGCGCCCATGCCTGGCTCGCCCGGAAATGTGAGCTCACTGCGTCCCTATTCACTCTTGTGTCTCCGGAGCCTGGAGCCCAGCATGGGGCTGGCACAGAGAAGGCCGTCCTTGTGGTTAAAAAGGGCCACCTGAACGGGGCTGAGGCGGGGGCAGGATTCTAAGAAAGTCACTGCACAGAAAGTGGCTCAAAGTCTCTGACCCTCCCTCCTTTGACCTTTCCCATCCAGCTGGTGGAGAATAGCGTACAGATATTATTTCTAATTTTAAAACAAATTTCTCTGAAGAAAAGTCCCTTTCTGCATGTAGAAAGTTCTTTAACTTATCTGAGATAAAAATTTCTCTATAGAAAATTCTGGGTTATTTTTAAATGTTGTTTTGCTTTTTAATAGAAAGGAGCAGACTTATAAAAATCAGTTTCAAATTTTCAGGGAATGAAATAATTTTACAGCATCTGGTCGGAAAGGCCTTTACCATACAGGCGTCTGTGACCAAGACAAGAACATGGACCAAAACAAGCAAACGAGTGTGCACTGTGTGTGGGAAGAGTCACAGAAGTGGCCTGGGTAGCTGGGGAAAACCAACTGGTTCTCCTGGGGTTGTTCCCCAGGTATCTGCCAACCTGCTGGGAGGAAGCAGGAGATGGAATCCGAAAGCCACATTTCTGACACAAAGAAACAGATGAAGTGGCATGGTTTGGGGAGACTGAGGTGGGTCTGGGGACCTCCAGGATCGCCAAGGCCAGACCCACGCTGATGCCAACCTGAGATGAAGCCAGAGTCTCCAACCAGGAAATGATCAGAGTCAGGGGAGAAGGAGCTTCCCAAGGGGCTCCAGGAGACAAAGGCCGCTGGAACTGCACCTGGCCCGGCGCTGGACCGCTCCCGCCTGCCTGCCCGCCTGCCAGAGCAATACCTGCTACTGTCCATCAGCTTCAGATTCGTGTAGGGAGCTCGTCGTTCACATTGTTTCCACTCTCCCTTTTCATTTTGGGATTCACCATCACTTTCTAAAAATCTGCTCTCTTTCTGTCCTTAACTTCTTTCCTACCTAAAATTGCCCTCATTCTTTCAAACAGTTGAAAGAAAAAAAATCTACATCAATTTTTAAAGCCGTAAGTTTTTCTCATTGGTTTTTCAATAAAGTAAAAAGACCAAACTTTAAAGAGATTAACATCATATAGAAGTGACTTCACATATGTGCTTCCTGCTCTGCTTGTCCCTGTGAACCTGGGACAGGGGGTGACAGCAGCAGCAGTGACCTGGCCATCTGAGTACCGGCCGCAGGATCTATGCTGGGGCACGGCCACATGGCCTGTTCCTGACCCCTTATGTGTGGCCCTTCTCATCAAATGGGCTATTAAAGATGTATTGTATCAAGGAGGGTTTAGATAGATCTGTGGATAAAACATCCTAAAAGGGTGATTTATAAAAAGTTGAAGTTCTTTCCTTGTGACTACCTCCTCCTAACGTATTCCTCATAAGTCTCGAACTTTAAAAGAGGATGATTATCAAACAATTTTCTCTCCTGAAAATTACCATACTCACTAATCAAAGATTAACTAAGTAAAATATCTGCCCCCTGTGATGTAACCAGCATCACCAACCTAAACCAATACAATTCTAGGCTGAAAAAATTTTTTTTATTATTTTAGTCTGGGCAGCCTCACCCAGAAAAACATATTACTACCTGTTAGCCTTAAAAAAGATCCTTTCTATTGTAGTTTCATATTAGCTTCTGAAATGCTGAAAATTCTTAAAGACCCTCTTTGGTATCTCTGGTCTGCCCGAAACCCACCCTGCCATCTGACCCAAACCTGCTGTTTGCAGCTGCACAACCTTAAGAAAGGCAGCTCACTGCTCCAAGCCTCAGCTGCCTTATCTCCAGACTCCAGACAGTATAACAGAAGCTGAGAAGTAAGTGGAACAACGACCGGGGCACGCGGAGCACAGCACGTGGCACACAGTGAGGGCTCCCTAGATGGAAGCCACCACGATCACCCCCACATCCTGAGACACCTCCAGGCGGCAGCTTTTGTACCACCTCACCTGGAGGGCTGGCGTATTGGGAGAGCCAGGTAGGAATGCAAGTTTGAGATGCTCACTGGAGTGCAGTTAAAGACATAGGAACGATACATCACGTGAATCTAGAGTTAAGTCCCTGTAAATTGTATGGAAAAAAAGGTTTATTTTAGCAAATAAAGATAAAAACACATCCTTTACTTACAGTTGTAACACAGGAGCAGACCAGCCTCTCCGTCTTCGTACACATCAATAGCTGCAACGAAATTAACCTGCAATGATAACGGGCAATGGTAGTGGGCAGGCTGGACACTGATGCTATGAAGAAACTTTCTCAAGTCACGGCTCTCTGTAAACTCAGTAAAGCACTGGGGTCCTCCCCACCTCCCCGCGTCTCTTCATACCCTTTGAGAAGCTCTGTAGATGGACGTCTCCACTCTTTCTATTGAAATGCCTCCTATTCATACCATGTGCTCCGGCTCACAGAGCTTTTTCATTTCACTCTCACATCAACCCTGGAAAGTAGAAGGTATTGCTCCCATTTTACAGATGAGGAAAGTGAGGCTCACAGAGGTGAAGATGCTCTAGTCCCTCAGCTAGTAGGTGCCACTGCCAGGATCTGAACCGCGTCTCTGGTTCTTTCCTACCTTAACCCTCTGGCACTTCAGCCATGCTTCCTCCTGCCTCAAACGTGGATTCTGACTCTTAAGATCACCACGACCCGCTTCTGTTCTCTCCCCTCTGCTGCAAGGGAGGAGGCATGACTCAATGTGGAGGGTGTCAGAAGCCCCAGTTCTGGGGCCTGGGCAAGCTCTTCTTCCTGGGCCTCTGTTTCTGCTGGCCTCCAGCCACAGCTCATCTCTCTGTCCAGTTCTCCGCAGCCTCTGATGCAGGACGTCCCCTCCCTCCTGCCCTCTCTCCCACTTCTGATCATTCTTCCATTTCTTGGCTCTTCTCTCATTTAGAAAAATACCCACCTTCATAGCTTCAGATTTTACTCTGCTCAAAATCTCTAAGTCTACAACCTCAGGCACACAGTCTCCTCAGAGCTCAGTCCGTATTCCTAAGTCTTTTGTTCTCTCAAATGCGAGAGATTCCACAACCAAGAACACAGGAGGCAGTGTCGGGGAGCAGATGGGAGCACGTCTCTGGCCAGACAGACTCGAGTTGCAGTCCTGCCTGTACCACTCCCTGCCTCCGTGCTCTGTGGCAAATGGCGCAACCTCTGGCCCCAGGTCTTCATCCGTGAGCGGGTATAACGATGACCCTTGTTCTGCCAGACGTCATGAGAGGGCCCTGATTCAAGGCAAACACTTCTGCAAAGGGCCTGCCCCATAGTCAGCACTCAGTGGAGGTTATTGTCTTTATGTTGCATGAGTCTAGTTCCCCTTGAAACTTCCTCTTTTTGTTTTCAGAGCTACCCTCAAATTCTCAGGGCGCCCCTTTGCATCCAAGTCCAGCAGCCTCCTCTTCTGTGTCTCTCAGAGGTCCTTTGTGTGCCCCTGCTGCGCCCCGGCTAGGACCCCTCTCCCAGGCAGTGGCGCATGCCCTTGTCTCCCCCGGCTCGTCTCTCTCCAGCCCCTTCCAGGCTCTGTGCTGCCAAGCACCGCGCTGGGCGCCCTGCAGGCCCTCTGCCCAGCTGGCCCTCCTCACTGCTGCACCCAAACACAGCCTTCTCCTCTAAAGGTCCCACGGCTGTGCTGAACCCCCTGCTGGCCACCCTCAGCCAGGGCCTCTGCCTTGTCTCTGGCAAGTTCCTCGCCCACCTGTTATTAGCCAGTGTTGTACTCGGTGCCCTTAAGCAAGCAGAAATGAAAGCGCAGGGTCTCACCCCTCCAGAAAAAGTCAGAAGAGCTTACAAGTACATAAGACAAGGTATAATGGGGCAAATACCATCAATGAGAGTTGGGGGGGGGGGCCTGTGCGGGTGGGAGACACCGAGGCCCAGAGGTCAAGAGTGCTGATTCTGGGATCAGAAAGACTTGGGGGTCAAATCCCAGTGATTCCTTGCCCACTACAGATTGCAGCCCTCTGTTTTAATCCTCTGCAGGGCATACTGCCATCTGACGTTCACTTGCTTGTTTACTGGTGCCCTCCTCCCCGCTGGAACCTCAGTGGCATGAAGCAGAGGCCTTGCTGTCCTGCTCAGTGTCACCACCTCGGCACAGAGATCAGGGCCTGGTGCGTGGCAGGAGCGGAGTCTGTACTTGGTGAACGCACGTCTGAGTAAATGAAATCCCAGCTCTGCCACTTCAGAGGCACGTACACCTAGGCCGTGGGTTGACCTCTTGAGACCTGTGTCTTCATTTGTAACATGGGAGATAAGAAGAAGCTCCATCCCGATGGGCTGAGGATTCCATGAGGTCGTTTATGTAAGCACCTCACGCGGGAACTGATACTTTGTACCTGATCCGTGAATGTCAGCTGGGGGCATCATTTAGCTACAGAACTGGCACCGATGGGGTACATCACATGAGGGACTAGCCCTTGAGCCCCTCTGGGCCCCTGAGGGGAACTTTCCTGTCCCTGGCACTTTGACTTAGGGTCACTTCCTCCTCAGGTGTCCCAATACTTGTCAGTTAGATGACATTTATCTCAGCCAGAGGCCTCGAGCCCTGGTGGGTGTAACTGTCTCTGCTCTGCTAGACTGTGAACTTCCAGAGGGGAGGGGCCAAGCGCTGCCCACCAGCCCCGCATTCCGGAACTGCTCTCCAGTCACTCTCTTTGACGCGGCTGGGGATGCTGCAGGGTGCTGGCTTTAAGGCATGGCCATCGGAGCCAGGCAGCCTAGGTTCAAGTCCTGCCTCTGCTACTTACTAGCTATGTGGTTTGGGGTAAATAAGTGATTCCTCCTTTCTGAGCTTCAGTTTCCTTTTCTGCAGAAACAGGGAAGTGAACAGCACTTTCCCCACAGGTTGCTGGGAAGAGTTTTTGAGATAATGTGTATGAAGTGCTCTGGCCCAGGGTCTGGTACCCAGGAGAGCTCATTCAGTGGTGGCCGTGTTTATAATTATAGGAGGGGTAACAGTAGTGAAAAAGATGAACTGCACAGCCTGTCAGTTTAGAGACTAGGCCTGTGTCTGTGTCTGGGGGCAGGGGAGCAATGAGGCAGTGACAGGAGGAGAGGAACTTCAGGTGGCCTTCCAGACCACAGTCTGTGCACGGTGGAAGCAGACACCAGGGAAGTTGTTGGCATCAGTGTGTCTGTCAGGGGGCTAGCCCAGGACGGTGCTAACAGGTGGACAAGCACAGCCGTGTTTAGAGTTTCAGGCCGCAGGGCAGCCATGGTGCAGCTCCAGCCACAGGCCGAAATTTGGGGACAGAGACCACAGCTCAGACGTAATCACTTCCTCCTCAGCCCCTCCATCGCATTTCATCAGACCTTCATTAGCACTTGGCAGGTGAGATCCAGTTCGTGCTTTGATATAAATGTCTTCTCCCGGGTGAGGGGCCTGGTAGGAGTCATTCTCTGCAGCACTGTTTCTTGACCAAGTGAGGACATGATAATCGGCTAGAGAGGTTTTAAAAGATACGTCTTCTGATCAAAGAATTCAGCAAGGTAGCAGGTTACAAGATTAACGTTCAAAAATTAGTTGCATTTCTTTACGCTAATGATGAATCAACAGAAAAAGAAAGTAAAGAAACAATCCCCTTTAAAATAGCACCCAAAGTAATAAAATACCTAGGAATAAATCTAACCAAGGAGGTGAAAGACTTATACATGAAAAATTATAAAACACTGATTAAGGAAATTAAAGAAGACTTTAAAAAATGGAAAGATATCCCATGCTCCTGGATTGGAAGAATAAATATTGTTAAAATGGTCATACTGCCCTAGGCAATCTACAGATTTAATTCAATCCCTATCAAATTACCCAGGACATATTTCACAGAACTAGAACAAATCATAATAAAATTTATATGGAACCACAAAAGACCTAGAATTGCCAAAACATTACTGAAGAAAAAGAAAGAGGCTGGAGGAATAATTCTTCCAGACTTCAGATAATACTATAGAGCAACAGTAATCAAAACAGCATGGTATTGGTACAAAAACAGACATATAGACTGATGGAACAGAATAGAGAGCCCAGAAATGAACCCACAAACTTTTGGTCAACTAACCTTTGACAAAGGGGGCAAGAATATACAATGGAATAAAGAAAATCTCTTCAGCAAATGGTGTTGGGAAAAACTGGACAGCAGCACATAAATCAATGAAGCTAGAACACTCCCTTACACCACACACAAAAATAAACTCAAAATGGATCAAAGACTTAAACATAAAACAAGATAAAATAAACCTCCTAGAAGAAAATATAGGCAAAACATTATCTGACATACATCTTAAAAATGTTCTCCTAGGGCAGTCTGCCCAAGCAATAGAAATAAAAGCAAGAATAAACAAATGGGACCTAATGAAACTTACAAGCTTTTGCACAGCAAAGGAAATAATAAACAAAACAAAACGACAACCTATAGAAAGTGAGAAAATTTTTGCACAAGATAAAACTGACAAAGGCTTGATCTCCAGAATATATAAACAGCTCACATGACTTAATAAGAAAAAAACAAACAACCCAATCCAAAAATAGGCAGAAGACCTAAACAAGCAATTTTCCAAGGAAGAAATACAAATGATCAATAGGCACATGAAAAAAATGCTCAATATTACTAATTATCAGATAAATGCAAATCAAAACTACGATGAGGTATCACCTCACATCAGTCAGAATGGCCATAATTTAAAAGTCCACAAATGAAAATGCAGGAGAGGCTGTGAAGAAAAGGGAACCCTCCTACACTACTGGTGGGAATGCAGTTTGGTGCAGCCACTGTGAAAGCAGTATAGAGATTCCTCAAAAGACTAGGAATAGACTTACCATATGACCCAGTAATCCCACTCCTAGGCATATATTCAGAAGGAACCCTACTTCAAAAAGGCACCTGCACCCCAATGTTCATAGCAGCACTATTTACAATAGCCAAGACATGGAAACAGCCTAAATGTCCATCAAAAGATGACTGGATAAAGAAGAAGTGGTATATCTATACAATGGAATACTATTCAGCCATAAAAACTAACAATGCCATTTGCAGCAACATGGATGTTCCTGGAGAATGTCATTCTAAGTGAAGTAAGCCAGAAAGAGAAAGAAAAATACCATATGAGATCGCTCAAATGTGGAATCTTAAAAAAACAAAACAAAACAAAATGACATAAATACAAAACAGAAACAGACTCATAGACATAGAATACAAACTTGTGGTTGCCAAGGGGGTGGGGGTGGGAAGGGACAGACTGGGATTTCAAAATGTAGAATAGATAAACAAGATTATACTGTATAGCACAGGGAAATATATATAAGATCTTGTGGTAGCTCACAGCAAAAAAGAAATGTGACAATGAATATATGTATGTTCATGTGTAACTGAAAAACTGTGCTCTACACTGGAATTTGACACAACATTGTAAAATGACTATAACTCAATAAAAAAAGTAAATCAATCAATCAGTGTAACAGAAAGAGATCTGGAAATAAATACTTACAAGTGAAATTACTAAAAAAAAAAAAAAAAAAAGATACATCTTCTGGGTTCTCGCTCCTAGAGACCCTGATATAGCAGGTCTAGAGTAGGACATAGGTGTTGGCTTTTTATTTTTCACTTGATTAAAAATAAATAGTTCATCTTATTGGCATTTAAAAATGGTGGAAGTAACATATGGTGATTGTGAAAATTTGGAACACAAACAGACTTGTAACAAGTGAAAGAGGTCGCCCCTGTGGGGTCAGTGTCCAGCCTCCCCACATGATTTCAGAGTGAGCTCCCAATTGAGACTTGCTGGGTTCTGGGCAGACAGGACAGGCCCAGGACCCAAATAAACCAGAGGCCCAGATCCCGTTACCAGGTCTGCACTTCCCTCCAGAGGAGGCCTCTGTTTTGGGAAGAGGCCAGTGCTGGCTGTTGGAGCCAGGGCAGTAGGTCACAGTAGGCCTGTTGGTAAAATGAACTTGATGATGACTTTCAGGATGCTGTTCTGGTGCTTCTTAAAACAGTTCTTCTCTCAAGCTGGGACTCTCTAAGACCCTGACGGGGGCTGAAACCTGAAATCGGAATCGAGGGGTCTTGGCTGAGAAGAGAGGTGGACAGTGGGCAGGAAACTAGGCCAGGCCAACAACCCCTAGGGCACCGTGCACAGAGTGGGCAGGCGGCAAGGTAACTTGACCGGCACTAAATCCCCAAGGACCGAGGAGGGTCAACCTCTCTCTCCTGCCTCCACTGCACTCAGGGCCTGTGCTGCAGGAACGTCTTGCTAGGAAGAAATCCTGTTCCCGCAGACCGCTGCTGACCAGCTATTAGAAATCATGTTTATTACCTTCCTTATTTCTCTAGGGCTTATCTTCCTAACTGGACAGTAAATTCCTTGCAAAGATGAGCCACTGTCTCAGCACCTCTGCCCGCTCAGCAAAACCTCAGCAGCTGCTGATTTACTAGGAGGGAACATGCACACTGACCCACTCAGATCCAGGCAAGGGCTTAATAACAACAACAAAATTTTTTTTTTTAACATTTTCTCTTAGAGAAAAGCTTTGTATCTTTGTTTTAAAAAGCATATTGAAGAAAAGACAGAAATTTTTAGGATTGTTCTTCACAGCTTTCAGAAAAATAAAACACAGAAACCATCAAAGAAAACTGTTTTTAACCCATTTTTTTCCTGGGACTTCATGAATCTTAAGAGAGAAAAAATCCACAAACACTCTAATGAATTATCAGGGTGTTAAATATAAGTTAATAATCACCAGAAAAAGCAAGTTAAATCTTAGGAAACTAGTTGCCAGGACACACTGAGCGAAGACCTGCTGGGCCATGATTTTCCTGCCTGTTTTGGATGGTCATACAGAGAGTTTTGAAAAGTGAGACAGGGCAAGAACTTTTAAAGGCCAGATTCTTCCTCAGAAGTCGGCAGCTGGAAGAGATGGTAGGTTCCCAGCTGTTGGGGTGGAGGGGAGCCCTCTTAGCTTTAAGTTAGAAAGAATTTCAGGATGGATTTCTTTTACGAGGTCTATAGTAGCATCAGGGGGAGACTTAAAACAGATTGACTCCCAAGTAACATTCACCCAGGAATTCTGATTTAACTGATCGGGGGTGGGGTCAGAGCAATGATGTTTTTAAAGCTTTCTTGGCACTTATAGCCAGGATCAAGAAGCAATGTGTACCAGTGGTTCCCAAGCTTGGCTGCATCACCTGGGGATCATTTAAAAATTCCAAAGCCCATGCGGCACCCAAGACCAGTGAAATCTCTGGGGGTGGGACATGGGCACTGGTAACATTTGAAGCACCTCAGATAACTTCTATTGCAGACAAGTTTGAGCACCAAACTTGTATATATTTCTGTGTACACACACACACACACACACACACACACACACACACACACACACGAAAGGACAGACTGAGCTGTGATTGATAACAGTTGAAGAAGGCCTCCTAATTATATCTAGATGTTTCTTTTTCTGATTTTTCTGTTTCTTAAAATCTTGTTCTCATTAGGTGTTCAGTCTTCTTAATACAGAAATTAGCAATTTTAGTGAAAATTTATGTAGGGTTTGTCCAAATATAAGTTGCATTTTTGATTTCTTGTAAAGTATAATTAAATTCCTCAGTCTCTATGGTCCAGCTGAGCAGGACTGGGGGAAGCCTGTAGGTTGGGAACTACATTCCTTGTCAGGAAGGACATTCTCCTTGGGGACAGCATCCTCATTCTGCCGTGTCTTTGGTATGGAAGCGGGAGTGCTGGCACCACGCTATGCAGATTTCAGATGGCTCAGGTGTTATCAGGCCTTGCCCTGCTTCACAGCGACAAGTTGGCTGAAGACCTCTGCGATCTGCCCTGGCAGCGTGGAGCAGCTCAGCGACAGGCATTCCAGGGCACTCGCGCTCAGAACCCACGTGGTCCTCTGCAGTGCTTCGGTGCTGTTTCATGTGGGCCCTAGATTCTGTCCAAGTCCGAGACATGCTGCCCTTGATGCAGCTCAGGCCAAGTGGTGTAGACCCTCAGCTGCTCTTTCTCTCCCTCCTAATAGTGTTTCATATTGCCTTCCTTTCCTGATGGGCCTCTACGGGGATGGAGATGGGTGCTGTATCCTCCCCTGCCATCCAGGCCCTGAGCTGTGAGTCTGCAGGGCCACTGAGAGCAACCTTACTCCCCAAAGACCCTTCCAGCATGAATTACCAAACAAATGTTCTCATTTACTCAGTTATTTACATTTAGCTTTTGACTCTTCATTTTTGTTGGGAAGGATGGAATGGCAGGGAGAGGCCTGGAAAAGCTGAACAGGACGACGGGTAGTTATATTATATTAGACTGAATCTTTGGGCAGCTTCAGGTGGTGCAGCCTAAATAGTATATATCACATGATACTGATATGATAAATAGTACACAGTTTTAAAGAAATCCTCATTATGACATCACAAAGTTTAGAAGACCCAACTCCTAGTCTTCTTGGTCTGCATTGGCCCCCATATCTGTCAACTCACCCTGTTGGCCTCCACATGGTGCAGCCTGAAGGCCTCCCCCGTGCTCTCGTTTACCACATCGAACTGGTGCCGGTAAGCCACGCAGATGAGATTGTCACTCTCTTCTGTTGGCCCATCTACCAAGGTCATCACTGCCGGAGAGTCGGACAGACAGATCTCCTGTGCGGTCGATGACGGAGGGGACAGGGGTGAGGACAGAGCAGCTGTCTTCATATCAACCCCACCACTGGGCACCCCCATCCAGAAGAGGATGCACCCAGGCTCCTGCAGAGCCCTGGGCCTGCAGGGAAGGCAGGGCAGGAAAAGAGGGGCAGGGATGGCATCAGACTTCTCCCTCCCACAGAGTGTCCTCAAGGCTCAGACCTCTGTCCACTACAAAGGGGAGAGGCCAGGAAACAATTTTACAAAGCTGATTCAACAGTGTGATCTGTGTTAGCTCTCAGTCAGTCTGGTCCTGTCCTGTGATTCAGTAATAATAATAATAATAATGCCAATAGTAATAATTGGAAACCTTTTTGAACACTTAAACACAGTGCCAGGCACTGTTCTCACTGAATCCTCAAAACAACCTAATGAAGTAGGTAAGGCTATTATTCTACTTCACAGGTGAGGAAACTGAGGCTCAAAAGTCACATGACTTGCCTACAGTCACACAGTTTATATGTGGCAGAGCCAAGATCTGAATTCAGGGAGTCTGATTTCAGAGCTTATACTCCATATAAAGGTATGTGCTCTATAGAAATACTCATTAAGGTTGCTAATTACTGGATGAGAAGACTAAAACCTATTTAGAGCAAGACTGTAACTTGTTTTAACTGTTATGCTGTTCTGTTCTGAATTGAATATTTGCAGAAACTGACTGCATAATTCAGGCAGCTTAAACTATAGGCAAAAATAACTTCTCAGCTTGCCTATGGGCATACTCTGCCTTAGTAACCAACAGTTGACACATTGCACACCTTGATGTACCATAGTTTTTAAAAAGTTAGAACGATAAGATCAGGAAGGGCCCTGACCCTCCAGGAGGCTTCTTTCACAGGCTCCACCCTCAATCCAGCAGCAAATCCTACTGGCTAAGGCAAGAGGGCAGCTTTGCCCTTGGCGCCCTCCCACCTGTCCAGCTACCAAAGCTGCCAGTATCTCTTGCTAGGATCCTGCCTCAGCCTCTTAGCAGACTCCTTATTCCACTCTGGGTCCCCTACGCTCTTCTCTGTCCAGTAGCCAGAATGGCCCTTTAAAAACCTACCATTTCTCTGCTTCAAACCTTTCAATGGCTTCCCCTTAGCTAGGCATCAAAGCCAATGTCTTTGCAATGGCCTTCAGGGCTCAAGAGACCCTGGTCCCCATATACTGACCCCTCCTGTTCCCTCGGCTGCAACTGCCCACTCTTGGCTGTGCCTTGAGTGGGGCCACTGGGTCCTGACTGGCTGCTCCTTCTGCCCAGGAGACCCTTCCCCACAGGGAACCTCATCATTCCCATGGTTGATCTGGATCTCTGCTCAAATGTAACATTTTCAGAGAGGGCTTCTGAGACCCCCCTTTCTAAAGAGATCCCCCACTGCCCCAATCCATGACCCTCTATCCCCTTTCCCTGCTTTACTGTTGTCCTCAGGAGGCAGAGATTCATTGGCCTATTTCTGTTGTCCTGCAACTAGAAAGCAAACTCTACAAGAAGAGACACTTTTTCTGATTCATTGCTGTATCCCCAATACCTAGAAAAGCATCTTTTTTCCCTCCTAGTTTTATCGGGATATAATTGGCATACAGCACTGTGTAAGTTTAAGGTGTACAATAATGATTTGACTTACACACATCATGAAACAATTACCACGATAAGTTTCGTGAACATCCATCATCTTATACAGATACAAAATAAGAGAAAAAGAAAAAAAATTTTCCTCGTGATGAGAACTCTTAGGATTCACGCTGTTAACTTCCATAGATAACATGCAGCAGTCTTAACTATAGTTATCACCCTGGTACTTATTTATCTTACAACGAGAAGTTTTTACCTCTTGACCACCTTCCTTCATTTCCCCGTCCCCTTATCCCCTGCCTCTGGTAACCACAAATTTGGTCTCTTTTTCCACAAGTTTGTTTGTTTTTGAAGTATAATTGACTTTTAAACTACATTAGTTTCTGGTACATGGCACAGTGATTCTATATTTCTGCACATCCACAAATGACCACCACTCAAGCAGCATCTTTAGGTGCTCACTGGCGTGAAGGAGCTGGATGGAGTCGGAAAAGCCCTGTTCACCTTTGCCCTCTGGGAGAACCAGGGCAGCAGGCAAGGGCTCCCCCAGGGGGTTACTGAGCTGTGGGGCAACCCCAGTGGACGACAGAGTCTGGGTGGAAGGAGGGAGCCTGCCTTGTGACACCTTGGCCAGGAGTGAAGCAATCCGAAGACCAAACGTACCCGGATATACTGGAATTCTTCAACAGGTGACTCTGACAGGGGAGATAACAGTGAGATGCTGGTCACCCCGCATGGCTTGTTGTGTTTCCTTGTGATCAGAAGCAGTTTATTCCGAATTGCAACAACAATCCTCAGCTCTCTGCTGTGGTGAGTGTTAATGGCATACAAGTGGCAACCTGGGAAGAGAAATAAATGATGCCAGGCCTTGACAATTTGATGATCCCTAAGAAGCCTGGAAATTAAGCATAACCCAGTGAAATGACCACCAGGCAAAGTGGGGACTGGAAATAAGTTATAAGAAAATTAAGGAAGTCACATTCTCTCTATTGTGGAGTTTGTGACTTAGCTTCACACTCATACATGAAACGAATGAAAGAAAAGGGTGATCAGAGTTCCAGGAACCAAAGTCTAAAAGTTTCTTTTCACAGGGTTGTTCCCAGACCTTGACTCTCCTCCCAAACTTGTCACACAGGGCCTAGAACTTCCAGTCCTTAACATGTTTTTCTCTTGCTCAAGTTTCTCTTAGAGAAACAATGATGCCATCTTTGTGACGTTTCCAAGTAAAAACCACACCAATAAAATCAAATTCCTACTCATTTTTACTTTCAGTGAAATCCAGACAGTGTAAGACAAAGATGAACTGAACAGAGGCCACGGAAGTGCGAAGACTCGAGTCACCTTTCGTCTTCTCGAGCTTGTTTTCCCTGCAGTCACACTTGCCCTTCACGGCCTGCCTGCCCTCGATGCCCTTCTGCACAGCACTGAGCCTGAAGACAAAGAGGCGGGCATCTTTCCCTGGTGGGACAGAGCAGACAGAGGAGACGGATGGAAAAGTAAGACAACCTGGAAGAACTGTAAGGGCAGATTGTGCTGGAAAACTACTGCTCAGGGAGTCAGGATTTGAAGTGTTCCAGAACTTGGGAGAGACCCCACACTGTCTTTACCTAATGCTGCAGTCGAGGATGCCCACCCCTTCCCTCTCTCACTGCCCTTTCCTCAGAGCACACATGGGCCACCAAGGACCCCGAGCCCTGGGCACCAAGAGAAGAAACCACTGGCACCACCGAGGCAGTCAGAGTCCCAGGACCCTGTGTGTCAGCCGCAGGCTACACGTTTTCCTTCCTCCCAGAGAACACCGCCCGGGGAGGAGCACCACCTTTGTCTGCTCTGAGAATCAGAAGGTCCAGTGCCTCGAGCACATGCATCTGCTTCACGGGCAGGGTTTTATCAAACACAGGCACTGCTGGAAGGTCATCTGGAAAAAAAAATCTGGTTACCCAATGCTGCAACCCAGCCCATACTTTCTAGAACCTACAACATGTGCCTGTGGGCAGTTTTGGACCCCAGCTCTCCCCAGGCGAGGAGGCAGGTCAGCTTCTAGAGCTCTCATAAGGGCTACACAGACAGTTCAAGCACGAGTCTCCCCTTGGTTCAGGGAGAAGGCCTGAAAGTTCTTTCCCGAAGGCATTCATGGCGCCGTACAGGGAGTGTAACAGCAGGGCCCCTAAACTGTATCCTCCTCAGTGTTCCTCAAAGTCAAAGCAGCACCTCTCAATCCCAATTTTTACTGGGGCTGTTCCAAAGGACTGAACACCAAGCTTAAAAAGTGCCAATAAGCTTGGCCATTTCTACTATTTTCTGATTCTTGTGTCATGTTTGAAATCCCATCACATCTTAGGTTATTTTGCATATTTCTCAAGAAAGCAAAATTAGAATTCCCTTTTGTATTTAAAATAAATACAAACACCCTTTTCCAACACGCCCTATGTCTGTGTTTGTAGTTTACCTATAATTTTTCAGTATTTCTCCATCTAGGAATATGGAATCTCCTTTTTAGACAAAAATAAAATAAGAGAGCAATATCAAGTACATTTCCCAAACAACAGGAAAAGACTAATTTTAGTGGAAATGTTTGGGAAGATGCAAGTAAGGTAAATGGATGATTAAAGACATTGCAATTACACATAGGATTTGGTTTTCAGCTTACTTAATGGGATCTTTTTGTTTTTTTTTCAGACTTACTGGGATCTTAAATTGCTAACAATTACTTTGCTCCTGGGAGTCTCCAGGACTAAGAAGGCTAAAAGAATTAAGGCAGTTCCGTAAGCAAAGGGTCTGTTTTGAGCTTGACACAGAATCAGGGCAAAGCAAAGATGAGCTGGGATGGTGTTAACATTTTAGGCAGAAGTGTCCTAGCTTATTCTTCACCTGCATTGAAGATACGTAGGTCTTCAAGTGCTCTGCTGTGGGTTTGGGTGTTTCCTTATTTATCATTCAGGGACAAGACGCCCTGAGGATCTTGGCTCTTCCAGAAATCCGTCTGTCTGGGAGTTCATCCTTCCCTGGATGGTGCCCAGAAGGGAGAAGAGCTTTTGCCATCAGGATTGGTAACCTCCTCACAGGGGAGGGGTCTCCCGCTCTTGCAGGCCCGGGAGGGCTCTGGATTTGTCAGAGCACAGAGCCTGCTGGGCTCTTATTAGACTGAGCACTAGTCTCTGGTTGCCCTTAATGATCGGGGCCAATGTAGATTCAATGAGAGCGCATCAAACCACTCTCCTTCCTCCTCTGCCCCAGTCCTCCCCAAAAGGAAGTGATTCTCAGGCTCTTTGTGCTTCTGCTGGAGCAGACTCAAGTTTTCAAACCATGAGATGATCATTCCAGCACCTGTCTTCCTATTTGATTAAATAACTATGCTTATTTCATGTTGAATGGCAGTTAACACACACTGAGGGCTTCCCACATGCCAGGCCTTGATGCTAAGTGTTTTACACGTCATTTAATGTCAGTGTCCCAATGACTCGGTGAAGTAGAAGCTTCTAATACTTTCTTTTAACACACGAGGAACCTGAGGCTCAGTGGTGCTAATAACTTGTCCAGGGACAAAGCCTGTGCTCTTAACTAGTGTTGTAGCCTAAAAATGTAGCACTTTGTCCCCATGGATTGATGTTGTGACCCTGGAAACAACCGTACTGTAAGGAATTAATAAGTGACAGAAGCACTTCATTTTACAGTTAAAACAGAGGGATACTGTGTGGCTGCCCTATTATGTACAGAGCGAATTAGCATTTATTCTTCATCAAATCTTTCTCAGGTGGCTAAACAGGTTTACATACAGCACAGTACAGAAGAGGAGGCAAGGATACGAGAAAGTGATGTGGATTAAACGACTGTTTCATAACAATAGTTTCCTTCTTGTAATCTCTTTAAGAAGAAGCAATCTTTTAGAGCTGGCTTTTCTATTACTACAAAGCCAAAACAAATGGTGACAGCATATTTAATCAGTATTTAGTCTCCCTTCAAAGTAGGTTTTGTTACACTCAGAATACAAAAGAATCTTAATTTTTAATAGTGACCTTGAAAGAGCAGACTCTCAGCGGGGTTCAGTCTAATGAAATTCAGCAGAGGCTAATGGGACAGAGTGGAACTTGGCCAGAAACAAAATGGAGAGATCCACTCATGGAAATAATTCGTAATATGATTAAGTGTAGACAAGAAAAAGGTAAACAAAGAAATAACAAGAGAATTATGGCTTAAAAGCACAAGGAATACAAAGAAAGCCTTAAGGGTTATTCTCCTTTTAGCAAAAGCAAACAGGGAAGCATTACTGCATAACCAGGACAGGAAAGCAGTAAGCTGAATAATACATCTAAGCTGTTGGTGTTTGCACAAGGCCACCGCCTGTGTAAGGCCACTTCCCTCAAGTCCGAGAGAAAAGAATTTCCTGGCAATCACAATAATCTTTGTATCTGACACTTCTATTACATTTTGGATCCATAAAGATGAACATTTCAGAAAGGACCTGGTAATCTTGGTTTGGATTTTACATTCACAAAAATAGAAGCAACTCATATAGAATCTTTTTCTGTTTTTAGGCAAGCCTTACAAATAGTCACTATGAAACATACTTTCTCTTTCCTAAAAGAGACAAACAGGTAGCATTTAACATTCTTTTAATCACAAAAATTTTCATAATTATTTGCCTAGGGTTATATTTTTGGAAGTCTGGGTCAAGGTAAAGACAATAACATTGGTAGAGTTTAATTTAATTTATTTTATTTTTATTTTTATTATTTTGGGGGAGAGGTAATTAGTTTTATTTATTTAATGGAGGTACTGGGGATTGAACCCAGGACCTTGTATACACTAAGCACTCGCTCTGCCACTGAGCTATAACCTCCCTCTGGTAGAGTTTAATTTAATAAAATGTAGTTGGCTTAGTGGAGAGAGCACTGGACTAGGAATCACCTCTGGGTTCTGGTTTCAGATGTGCCACTAACCAGCTGTGTGATCTTGGGCAAGTCACGTAATTTCTTTAGGCTTCTGTTCTTCATCCGTAAAACTAAGAGACTACACTAAACCTCTAAGGTCTGATTTTGTTTTTGTTTTTCAGTAAGTTCTTTTATTTGGTTGCACTTCTGGCAAAATCTACAGACTTTGCTCTCTTTTGGCAAGTTCATTGGGATATAGTAAAGCTAATCGCTGCTGTTTAATAAGTCATTGTTGTGTGCCAGGCACCGTGTAAGCACTTACCATAGATAACAATGTAATCACTGCAATCCCTTCCCTTGCAGCTAGAATCATCATCACCCCCATTTTGTTTAGTTCATCATTTTCCATTATTATATTTTCAGCCACTTAAAAAATTACCCCCACTTTCGAGAAACCTGAAGCTCAGAGGTTAAGTTTTCTTTGAGATCAAAAAGGCTTTCTAATTGTTTTATAGTTTCTAAAATTAAATATTTAATTTAAATTCTGAATTTATGAATTTTTAAGTTATCTGCTTTTTAGTAAATTATTTATATATACACTTACATATGTATATATATAAATTTAAAAAATTATGTTATGGACACACAATTAAAACATATAGCAAAAACAGATAAGATCAGAAATAAGTCCATTATAAAGCCTTGTTTGCCCACCTCTTGTCTTCCTACAGGGGACACCTAGCACAGGGCCTGGCACACAGCAGGTACTTATAAATATGCTGAGTCAGGGACTGAGTAGGGAGTGAAAGTCAAGGCCAAGGGTGGGAAGATGCTGCAGTTTTAGGCCATTATGTCATTCTCACTGGGGGGGGGGGGGAGGTGGAGGAGAGTTTGGGGATTCTCATAAAACATCATCATGGTAACCTGAGACCGGGCAGCCTTCTCCTGCACATGGAGGATGCACCCTTGGAAGACGCTGTCTCTATGCCTATGGCTCCCTCTGAAGTCCCAGGACATGACTTGCTACCAGTATTTAAGCATCTTTATCATGCATTAGGAGTCTGGAAAAATGCAAGGGGCTCCCCTGCTGGGAGAGACCACACAGTCCTTGAGTCTAAATAAAATTTCCGTCTGAAGCTGAACTCCCTCTGCAGCATCCTTGCCAAGGTCATGTCTAATTGGTGACTGACCTGTGGGGACAGGGAGCTGCTGGCCTCCCCGGGCAGGATGATCCACCTGGATGTAACAAGTTTGATTTTATATTGAGTTGAAATCTGTCTTCCTTTCAAAATCTTTTGGTTTCCCTATCCATCAAACGTAGGTTATCTAAGATTCTTATTGTTTGTTTTGGACACCAAGTACTTTTCAAATTAGGAAATTTAAAAAAAAAGGCACTTCAAAAGAAAGCATGTCCCTGAGACAATGTCTAAATAACAACGTCTTTTTGATTTAAAGTAAAATTTTGGAATTATGGTAAGTATTGGCCAGAAAGATTTCCCTGGTAGGTCATTTGATATCCACAGTCTAATCAGAGATTCAGGGAAGGCATGAAGCTGTCATGCATGCCTCCCCCCCTGGCTTGTTTGTTTAGAATAAGTTCTGTCTGCCTGTCTTGAAAACAAGGGGTTAATTTTGTAAGGAAATGAAACTCTGCTAACCTCACTGCTGATCACACTTTACCTATAGGGAGTTGACCGATGGTCACCCATCTCAGAAGTACTATAAGTTACATAAAGAGAGACATTTGAAGGAGCAGCTACTCACTAACCATCCACTAGCAAGACGCCAGCGTCAGTGGAAACCAGCAAGGCCTGGCCCCAGGGATCTGCACACACGGCTTCATGAGGGAAATTACTGCAGAAACACTGGGGCTCCCAAGGCTGTGAGGCAACACAAGCATCGGAAGGTAAGTGCACCAGAAAGAACACACCAGCCCGTCAACTGGACGCGCACAGCACGCTGCCTGAAGTAGCAACACAGACACCCTCCAGGCCCTGGGAGCTGGACCGGCTCTGACTCTGCTACCTTTCTTAAGAAGAAAAGTCTCCTTTCAAAGTGTGTCCCACAGGGAAAGGGCGAAGCCACATGTTCCTGGCACCACGACCTGTGTCTGTATCATAATGATGTTCCTTAGGATCAACTGAAACACTGTTAACGTTTTCTAAGCAAATGTGTTAATGCCTGGAAGTTGGACCAATTGGTGCCTATTGGTTTTTTTTTTTTTTTTTTGGAGCTTTTACATTAGTTCATCATAAGATGAAGTCCCATATAACTATAAAAAACGTCAGCTTCCTGTCTGTGTTGCTGATTCGGCAAAATTATTAAATCATACACAATGCAAGAAGTTGATAATGTCTTAACATGAAAATGCTTACTGACCCATTAAAGGCTACAAAATCTTAAAGAAAAAAAATAATGTCTGTTTGCAGGACTATGGCAATGGCTGCCGATGAAATCTACTCCTGTTGCCCCACGTGACACATTCATATCACATGAACCTTTATCCTTAGTTTCATTCCATTTCCAGCATAGGGAGTGAGCCCTCCCTCACCACCGTCCCAGAGCTGCAGCCAAGGCCTAGAGTCTGCTGGCACTGTTAGTGACTTCCTAGCCACAGTGAACTGTGGACATCTTCAACAGATCCATTAACTTCCTTCCAAAGCATGTGGCTTGGCCTCAAAGGACAAGGAAGTTTTCTGGAGATTCTCAGGGACAAGTTGAAATCCTTCATCTTCACTTTTCCCTGGGGCTGTATGAGAGCCTGTGTGCACGTGTAGGTGTGTTTGTATGTGCCGGGTGAACACATGCTTGCACACCCAACGTAGAAGTGATGGCTCTGAGGTCACCCTCAAGGGTGTCACTTGGGATGAGGGTAAACACTATGTGAATTATTGTTCTTTCTTTAGAAAAGTATGCTTTCCCTTTACAAAACCCACAAGCCTTAAACTGAGTATCATAATTGCTAAAATGAGGCTTGGGCTGTCGTGAAAAGATCACACAAAGAATGTGAAGATATTTTATAAACTGGAAGAGGGCTGCACACATGCAGGCCATTACTTGGAATGGCATTTCCCTAAGAAGATTTCTGGAAATTATGAGTTTATGACTTAAAGCAGGAGGACATGGAAAAGCAAAGCCAGTAGAAATGCCAAATGGGGGGCAGACACAGACACCAGAGCATTAGGTGACATCAAGATAGAAAACCAACTCTGGATAACAAAATGCTCTCTGACCGCAGGACACAAAATTAGAACACTTATGCAGAATAGGGCTTCTCAACCCAGAAGACCTAGGGTTCCCAGAGGACCTATGGAGGGCTTAAGGAGGTCTGTGAAACCCTGAAATTGTTCAGAGTGATGATTATGTGCCACTTGTCATTTTAATGGGCTGGTGTGAGTTGGGGTGGGGGCCCACTGCTTTCATGGGTTCTCAAAGGGGCCAGGGACTCCATGAGTCTGAGGACAAGCTGTATGAGGTGTCAGCAATATGAACTCAGCCCTGGCCCAACAGAGGCTCTGGTCTGAAGACCAATGGTGTTTGCCATCACACTAGACTCCCTTCTGTCACATGTGGGGCTTGGTGCACATTCTGCAGGGTGAGAAGGTGGTTTTCAGGCCTTCCTGCCAAACACAGGACTCTTGGCTGGTTCCCTACTAAGAACCTTAACACAGTTCATGAAGTGATGAATGCCTAGGAGATTGACAAAGCCCATCTTTGGACATTGAACACTCTTGGCAACAGCATGTGGGACTCTGGCCTCTGCAGAGTCAACTTTACAATAGTCCATGAGGGCCTGTATAACAGTGTTTCTCCAAGGATGGTCTGTGGTCCAGCGGTAGATTATGAACTGACCCAAAAACTGGAAGCTCTTTCTTTGTTGTTCACTGGTGAACAAGTTACAGTTCCACAGACTTCCATTTTTATTTATGCCTAAGAACTTATTAAGAAGGTTACTAAATCTTACTGGAACTTGGCATTTATAAAGAGCTTGACAACACTGCATATTCTACTGTTCACATGAACAGGTGGATAATGGGAATTTCTGCAACTTTTGGAAAAAATGCTTTGCCATCAGTCTTGCCTTAAACTGGTTGTAGTTTTTTTTTGTTGTTGTTGTTTTTTAGCATCAGCTGTATTTTGGGCTCATCATTTTCCTGAAACCAGATTTTAAAGTGTGTAGGTTCTGCAATTCAGATACAGCTCATCTATACCTTTATTGCTAAAGTAAACGTATTTGTAATTCTTTTGCTTTTATAATGGATATTTCTGCAGTTGATGCACTGTCTGTGGATTTGTTCTGTTTAACCACCTTTTACATATTCTGAACACAGACACAGTTAAGTGCATAGGGTATTGCTTTATAATACAAAATCATGCACATAGTAAGTGCTTTTATTTTTTTCTCTGTTATTCTTGATTAGCACCTAGTTCTTTTTCCATGGTAAGTGGAAATGAGTAGTAGATACCCAGGCCACAGAACTCTGTGTTTGGCTGCATGAACTGTAAATTAAGCAGTGGCTGCTCAACTGTGGTCCTCTGACCAATAGCATCAGCCTCAACTTGTTAGAAGTGCAAATTCTCAGGGCCCTCTCAGACCTACTGAATCAGAAACTCTGGGGGCGATTCTAGTACACACTAAAGCTTGAGAAATACTGCCCTAGTGCCTTGCTGTTTAGAATATGCCCGTGGTCAGCAACACAGGCACCACATGGGAGCTTGTTAGAAATGCAGAATCTTGACCCTGCTGCTGAGCTGTTGCTGAGAACATGCACTTGGTCAGGCTATCCGGGTAGTCTGGACACACAAAGGGCCTGAGGAGCACTGCTGGACCCAGTCTGCCCATCCAGGCCTGGTCCAGCAGCTCTGTTCCTTTAAGCATGCAGGGCACATGTGCACTACGGGAACAGGGGGTACTCACTAAATGCTACCCAGCTTCATCTGGGGCTTCCCCTGAGGTCTCTGCCATAGACAAACTTTTCTTCCTCCTGCTGCACAAACCTCTTTCTAAGAATCTCAATAACTTCACTGAGGACAAAGGACATTCACAGTTGAACCTGAAAGCATCATCAACTCACCTCTTTTTTACAGATCCCTGAAGCTGCCAAACTTGACGGAGCATCGCCTCTCACAATGGATTTCAGTTTTAGCGCCTTACAGAACAGAGAGCTCTTTTAAGGTTTGTTAACAGGCAGTAAAAGAACAGCAGGATCAACAATTATGATTTGAAAAAAGTTTTTTTAAATGAAACAGGAATAATTTCAGATTAAAGTTTCAGGTTCCCATGCTGCCCTGTCACTGAAGATAAGGAATGGAGTCAGTGGGACCTGGTGAAGCCCTCATGACCCTAAATACATTCTGTCATTTCAGCTAATCAGTATACAGTGTTTTTCAAACCATTAGTATTGAAAAAAATCCCCAGGTCCCTCCTCCAACTTGACAAGTCAGAATCTCTGAAAGTAGAGTCAAGGTGTCTTTATAAATACAGACCAATGTTGGAGAGCCTGGAAACAGTGCACCTGTTTGGGGGCAAGTTTATCTTTGCCACTAAGCTTTCCTGATTGCCTTGGCTTCTGCTTTCAGGTCAGAACCTTATCTGCAGCTGGCAGCTCTCCTCCCTCTTGTGACATGGGACCAAGGCAGAAAGCTGTGTCACTCCTGGAACTCAGAAATACGAATGTCACATAGGAGCAGGGCAAAAGGGAGTGATTTCCTCCAAAATCTGGGGTAAGGTGACAACTGGGAGCCACCTCACCAGGACGATGACTTCCCAGCAGTAAGGGAAACTCGGGTCTCTGATGGGGACACCGCCTTCCGCACTTACTCCTGCCGGGGAGGAGCTCAAGGTGCTTTCCCTAAACCGGCTCCTTACACTTCTGACAATTCCCAGGAGGCTGGCAAGCGGCACATGCTCCCTTGACAATAGGGAGCCCAGCCTGGGCCCTGCGGCCTCCCACTCCCAGCCCATGTCACTCCCTCCTCCACAGAGGCCTTCCTCTCACTCACAGCTGCACAGAACCACACCTACATGGTTATCAAAACCTCACTCGTGGTTCCACAATAATCCTGAGAGCAGTTACAGGACTTCCAGGACTATGCAAACATATTCTTTGGAGGTGAACCACCTGGTTTGGATGGGACTCATGACTATGTGGCTTGCAAAAAAGGTTTCAGAATAAAACCCACCTGCCCTATCCTAACAAACTCTGCCTGGCGGGCCTCCTCTTTCTTGCGCGCTGACTTGGGTGATTCTGGTAAGACGTCACTGAAAGAGCGCCTATTAAGCATGTTCTGAAACACAAAGACAAGTTATAAATTCCAAAAATGGCTGTCAAGTCTCAGGCTTTGGCTTCTCTTAATGCACAAATCTATTTGTCCAAATGGGCCTACTTCCACCTTCTCTGTTCATTCGCTCAACAAGCATCTATGGAGCCCCACTAAAGTGCCGGGTCTGTGCAAGATGTGAGGGATAACGGAGGCAACGAGGAGAGCTGGCTCCATGCCACAGCTCAGAGCTCAGGCTCTGACATCCAGCAGAGCAGCAGCTCCACTCCTTACTAACTGCCCGACACTGTGATTGGGCCACCACGCCACACAGCTCCTTCTCAGGGAGGGCCACTCTTGGAACACGACCTCTCGAATCCTATACAAATGGTACCCCCCGGAGTTGTGCAACTCTGTGGCCCTCTGGGTAACTTTGAGCAAGTGAGTTAATTTCTGAGTCTCAGTGTCTTTGTGTGGCTAACACCTGTCTCCGAGGGGTGTTACGAGGACCACAAGAGGAAATGCACATAAGGTGCTTGGGCACATACTCGGTGAATGTTCCTTTTCTTCCAGACTGGAGTCAGAGAACTGGGTGCACTCATGCAACCAGCAAGTATTGGCTGAGCACCTGCTACTTGGCTGGATTTGGGGGACGTGATGCAGAGTCTATGGTGGAGACAGATTAAGTAACTGGTTACAAGACTGGCACATGGGATAGTTCTATGAGGATGAGGTATGGAGAGCGTCTAGGGGGCATTTAACAGAAGCACTTGGCTCCAGCATGGTTGGGGAAGCCTTGCAGTGTTTCAGCTGGGACCAGAAGGACATCACCAACTCATCTTGGCACCTCCTCTGCACCCTTCCCTGCACCCTTCCCTGACTTTAGGGAAAAAAAGGGAACGAAGAGATTACCAATATGGCTTGCTCTTTAAGGCCCTGGGGTTAGTTTGGCCCCATCCCTGTGAGTAGTCAGGGTGTACTGACCAGTCAGAAGTCAAGGGTACCTATAAATGGCGGGGGTCACTGAAAGGGAAAGGACTACACGAGCACCAGCTTGTTTTGATGTTCTCCGTCTCCCCTGGGCGGGCGCCCGAGACCAGATGCTGCATTTGTGTACCTGAGTCGGTAGCAATTCCTTTTGCTGGAGTTTGTGAACGCACTGATTGCAGGGGAGTCTCCCCGTTTGTTCTGTGCTTCCTTGTTAAATGCGGGAAATGCTTCTACACGATGATGATTTTACTCTGCATGAATACTTGTTAGTCACCCTGACATGTGGTGACCTCACAGAGTCTGGGGGCCTCCAAAGAGCACAGGTGCCCCTCGAGGTGCTGAGTTTCTCAACAGAGGTACTGGTTCTCACTGATGTGGATACACCTTCAGTCTAGGAAGCATCTGGCACCAAGTGGATTGTCAGTAAATGTAAATGCTTATGTCGGGGCCTGAAAGTGGGACTAGCCAGGAAATCTCAGAAAAACATAGAAAGCACTCAGTCTCTCCCCCCATTCCCACTTTGCCTGTCCATCAGCTCATGGCATGGGTAATGTTGAGCAGGACCACCAAGGACAGCCACCCCAAAAGCACTCTCCAATGCCCCAGGGATTGCTGACTGACACTCATGCCCCTCAGCCTACACCTCGACTTCTACAGGCCTTGGCTTTATGACAATCACGCTCCTGTATATGAACATTCAATGTTCCTTCTTCCCTTGGTGATAACGAGAGAACACTGCCCCGGTGGCCATAGTCCAGTCTTGACAGCAAGGTTCAGGTGACTCCTGTGCTTTGCTAACCAGGACTCATCGCTGGGACTTGTGTTTTCAGCTCACACCCCATCAGAAGGAAAGAAGACCATGGACCCAGGGTTACCTTATGCAAATCTGGCATCAAATCCTGGTACAAGGATCGAATCAACATATCCAGAGTACGTCGACGTTTCTGGGCGAATGTTGGCGTTTCCAAAGTGGCTTTTTCACCATTAATTACTAAAATAAATCAAGTTATAAAGGGAGTTACAAATGTTAACGGGCTACTGAAGATGACTTTTTAAAGGAAACTCCTCACAGTAAATGCCACCCACTTTCCTAATACTGCTGTTACCCTTCGTTCATGGAAGAATGCTTAAAAACTCACTGAATTTCTCTGTACAAACCCACAGTCCATAGGTATGTCTATCTTACCTTTCCTGTTGGAGGGCAAGATTCCTGAGTAGAGGATATATCTAATTACCTGAAGACCTAGCACACACCCAACCTGCCCTCATCCACCATTCTACTCATTCCATTCATCCCACTCACCCATGCATCCGTCCGTCCATCCATCCATCCACCCACCCATCCATCCATCCAACACATGGGCTAAACCACCAGGATACCATTCAATGGGATTAAATATATATTTGTTGTATTTTGTTAGAAAAAAATAACAATTGCCTAAGCAGAGTACTGGGATTCTTTCTTAATGAAAGTTTCTTCTGAAAGAAATAGTACGTGGTTTAGCAGACTACAGACACTAAGAGTTAACAAAGTGGAAAGTCCAGTAACACATTAGAGAACAGAATAAAGTGTTCAGTAGAGTTAGGAGTTTGAAGACAAGACAATTACGGGTTTGAATCCCAGCTGTGCTGCTATCTGTGCATTCTTAAGCAAATGATTTAAATTCTTGGGGACTCAATTTTCTACTTTGTGAAATGGCTGTAACCATATTTCCTTATAGGGTTGTTGTAAGAATTTAAGTGATACAATAGATATTAAAGAGCACAGAGCTAGGCTATCAAACTGAATAAATTTTAACCATTATTTTTCTCACACAGAGGGCCAAAGGCAGGACAATGTTCACAGACTGAAAAATAAACTTCCCGGGGACAGGCATTTCCTTGACAGAATCTGTGTGCTGGGGGCTTGTTTGAGGCAAGACATTCTTAAGGAAGTTAAACTATACACGTCTATTGTTTCTCCAGTTCTGTGATTGGGAAGTTTTTGTTTGAGGGTATTTTCTCTTAAATACCCCAGAAAAATCCATTTTAAATGACTTATTTCAGCTGAATAGGGGAAAAGGTAAAACATTTTTGTCGAAATGCCATTTCCTGTTATCTTGGAGTTTTCTACCCCGCCTGCTTCGTCCCTCCTGCTAAATCCACTTGGGAATTCAATGAGACTTCTGCTCCCTTGGCTTCTTAGACCTTTTCTCTCAGGCCCTCAATCCCTCCCGATCCTTCCTGGCTCCAGGCTCCATTTCTTCAATCCCTTCTCCACTCACAACTTTCCGCCCTGCGAGCTTCTGCTGAATCCACCTTGCAAATCTTCAACTGGAGGTCACGGAACTCTTCCTTTCAGTACACCTCACGCCTCTGGCGGTGCTGAAGAGAGTCACTCTGCTGACTGGCTGCATTTACGTCAACGGATTCCACTAATAAGCTGCGTCCTTAATGTGGCTGAGCGATTTCTAACCCTTGGTTAAAGGACTACATGCCTGAGGTGGTTCCTTCCCTGCCACAGGCGCTCCACAAAGGGCACTTACCTCGGAGCCCCTGCTTTCAAGACCCGTTCAGCTTCTAGCTGCTAAACCTACTCTCTGTTGCCAACCTTTGGATCCAGGTTGTTTCTTGCTCTATACCTGATCCTCTGGACTTAAAGCACATGGACCCCACAGTTGTAAGACTTGGGTGATTTCACATAGACTTTCAGATTTCTGGCCTATTTCCCAAACTCAGAATATCCGCCCTGCTGGGCTCATGCTCCTGATGGGCCTGAGTGGACTGGGCAGAGTGGATGTTCCAGTTTACCTACCGTAGCTCCCCGCTCTCTGTCCACTTCGCTCCCTTGTACCCTCCACCCATCTCTCTGGAAATTTGAGTTTGTGACCCCTGTTCTAGCACTGAAATAAGGGGTAGAGATATTGGAAAGGAAGAGACAAAATCATCATCTTCTGCAAGTGATTTGAGAGTTTGCTGCTTTTCTTTTTCCTTTTTCTTTTTGGTGGGGGAAGATACTTAGGTTTATTTATTTATTCTTAGAGGAGGTACTGGGGATTGAACTCAGGACCTCGTGCGCGCTAAGCATGCGCTCTACCTCTTGAGCTATACCCTCCCACCCCGAGAGTTTGTGGCTTCTAATGTCAAGATCAGACATGACCCAGGGACCCTGGTGCAGGTTAAACGTGTGTGAGAACAGACCCTGGAGGAAGCCCCCGGGAAGGCATCCTTCACTACTCCATTCTCCAGAAAGTTCTGGAAGTGTGTGGAGGTGTTGCAAGGGATTGGAGGGATTCTGCAGAGGGAAGACAGGTCATCAAGGGGCTTGGCTGGGACTGGGAAGCTTTGGTGACTAGAGTGAAGTGACACTCATCTTTCCAGTGTCAGCTGCTTGGGGAACTGCTGTGTAGCTGCTGAGGGAGGGGTCGTATTCAGGGATGTGAAGGGGAGCCGGGGAGCTAAGAAGACTATGGAGGGAGGACATGGTCGGTCTCTTGCCCTGGCCTGAGGGATTGGCTTTGGCCATGAGAATAGGATTAAGACTGGAAGCTGAAGGAGCAATTGTTCATGAGGGACTCTGTGAGGCTCAGTCAGTGCTCCCTTGGGGCCAAGTGACCAAGATGGGCTCAGAGCAGAGCGCTTCCAAATGCTCCAAAACTGCCCAGAAACAGTGACAGCATTAGGCAAAGACTGTGTGTGTGTGTGTGTGTGTGTGTGTGTGTGTGTGTGTGTGGTGGAGGGTGTGGGGAGGCAGCCAGCAAAGCAGCCACAGTGCCCAATGTGCCCAGAAGAAGAAGAGAAACAGCATCATCACAGAGGGGACAGACAGTGACACTGCCAGCGCTCCAGGGGCTGGCAGGCTGGACTCCCCACTCTAATAAGCACGGGGTAGTCTGGGGAGGGATGCAGCCGCTCTTGTGGTTCAGCAGATGGAGGCGCAGAGTCAGGTATTTGAGTGTTATCAGTTAAATAAATCACCAGCTAATTAAGCCTGGGGTGGTCAGGTTCTGCATGCATCATATTCATTCTCTTGTCTGTGTCTCTCTCTGTCTCTCTGACTCTGTCTCTCTCTCTCACACACACGCACACACACATCCCCTAACAACTCTGCCAATCCCTAAGTACACCTTCATAACCACCCTCCGCTTCCCAATCTGACAAAGACACAGATACATATATAAGCAGAGATTCACAAATGGCCGTGTCAGAACCCTGGGCAGAAAGGTAAATCTGAGGCCCCCCAGTACTATGAGCAGGTGAGTGCAGATAGACATCAAGGCAGGCGTGCAGGATGGTAGGTAGAGATGAGGACTCAGGAGACCTTCACAACACTAACACAAAATGAAATGTTTCTCCCAAAGAATTAACAGAACATGGAATGCAATCAATACTTAACAATGATCTCTTCTTTACAGCACCCTAGGAGAACTGGAAGAAATGTATTCTGATGTAGAACAAGTTGCAAAAACATTTCAAAATTGAAACTTACATTTCACTAGCAAAAAGTCCCTGAATTCCTGGTGGTCTGTAAACACCGGTGGGGATGGCAGGGGTGGGCCAAAGAGCGGTACGCTTTCTTCTGAAAATATTTTCAGCCTGCATAGAGAACATTTCAGAATTACTTGGTTTTTCTTCAAAGATCACCAGTATTTGGACATTAAGTTTGTCCAGGGGCCTATGTGATGTGTTAGGAATACTCCTTCCACAGGAGGGATGCCTTGGCCACTATGCAGCAACCTTACGTGTTTCAGGGCAAAGGCCAAGTCTCCCTGAATCCTTTGTGGCCCAACCCACCAGGCTGCGGGCAAGGTCAAGCACTCCAGGAAGATTAGCAAAGGCTGCCACTTGCCCCACTGCACACCAGGCAGTGTACCTGGTATTTTAAGACACAGCATTGGCTGATTCTCACCAACCTGCCAAAGTAGAATCATTGTCTTCACTTTACAGACACAACCTGAGGCTCCAAGAAGATAAACACTTTTTTTTCAAAGCCTCAAAGTTAATAAGTGACAGAGCTGGGATTCCAACCCAAATTTATTTGGCTCAAAGTTCATGCTCTTTTCACAATGTCATGACACCTTTTAACAGATTAATTTTTGAGAACAGAAGGAAAAACAAGAGCAAAAATGTAGCCTAAGAAGAAGGGCACTCTTGTCAAGATCAAATCTATCAAGTTTGTGCCCACTGTAGGGTACAATAAAATTCCAAGCTAATGCTGACTCTTGGGTCTACTGCACAGAGCAATACAGTATGAAATGAGCATTTCCTGAAGAGATGGTGGCCTTGAAGAAAATTCTATAAAGTGAGAATGCTCACATCAAATCAATCAAGAAATATGTATATCAAGTCTCATAAAATAAATGCCAAAATAATAAGTAAACAAGAGAATTAGAACAAGCAACTGAGATAGTCATTACTGACCTGTAATTGTCATTTTGTTGATCATACCTCACTAAGGCAAAAATATCTGTGATGATGGTTAAGGAAATTAATCAAAAACCCCGACATTCACAGTCAACAGCTAGTGCTTTGAAAACCCCGTGTGCAGAATCATCCTAGACCTGTCCCTTTGGGGTTAGGGCACCTGTCACTTTTAGGTTGAGATGGAAACTTGACTTCTGTAAAAGAGACAGCCCAGGAAGACATAGGTTCAACCTCTGCGCGCTCATCCTTTTGGGAAAGGGATACATCTCCAAATTGGTCAGAAAAGCAATATAAATAAAGCTATTTAAAAAACTAAGCAGCCAACAAAGCAGAAAGAGCAATTCTTTTGCCTGGAAGTATAAACCATATCCCAAAATGAAATTAGTCATATATTTCATCTCACACATTTTGAAAAGAAAAGCAACTTAAACGTTTCCACTGTACACCTTCCTTCTGGCTTTGGTAGACAAAACAAACCCAAATAAACCAGTGTAGCTGGTGGCAGCCTCTCAGTAGAATCTACTATGCTTGCATCGGGCACACAGAGTCTAAAATAGTACCATCTGTATCCAGCTTTTCTTTCTTTTTCCTGTTCCTCCTCCCAACTGCAGCTTTCATTAGCTAGGGCTAAAAACCCATCATCCATCCCTCTAAGTGTTTCCACTCCTAGATTCCATGGAAAGAATCTGCATCAACTATCTGCTTGTCCCTTTCCAAAAACAAATGTGCCAAGCCCCACATCTCAAACTTATAATGAAAGGAAATTCTAAGAATAATGACTACCACTCAGTCACTCTGAGTCACCTCCCTCCCCCTCCTGCACGGTACCTGGAGAAGTTTTCTTTCTGTTCTCCAAGAACTGCTATAGGAAGGGGGAAATATGAGTCCTAAATCCCAGTAAACAGAGCGAGACATCACTTACCATTCATGTGCAGGTGCACCCCCGTTTTCCTCCCTGCCCTCATGGCAATTTTTAGCTTTTAAAACATATGCTATAATGTTAGGTTACAATGAACAAGTCAAAGTGTGCAGAGCAATCTACATCCAGATGCAATGTCACAGCAGTCTTATCTCCCAATGTTTTTACTGGAGTTTCCAGGAAACATGAATAGCTAGACCAGAATTTATTCTGAAAATGCCTATTAGTGGCCCTTTACTAATTATATACAACCTGTAGAGGCACTACAGCTGGGTCTCACTGTCACAGCCAGGGACCCAGGCAACGGGGCCACGGCTGGGTATGTGCTGGGCTGGCCATGCTCGGGTCCCAGGCTTGTCTGACTGAGCTGGGCTTGAGAGAGAACTTCAGCAGGACTTTCCAGCAATCTGAGCTAACAAGGGATTAGAGGAAGCAGAGGGAAAGCACATAAAAATAGGAGAAATTCTATTATTTCTCAAATTTCAAGAGATGGTAATGCAGCAGCTATTCCCAGGGCTTAGAATTAACAAATAAATATTATTTTGCTTTTTTATCTTAACTTGCAAGTTTTTAAATGTAAAGCAAATTTCTCAGAGGATTCACAACCTATAATTCTTCTAATTCATTTATGATTGATGGATAGCAGTAAGTTTCCCTCATTTCATAGACCACCTGAAGAAAGGGAAGATAGTTCAGAAGTCGAGAATTCTCTGAGAGTGAATCCATCCATTACTGTAAAGGATGGAGAGAGAAGAGGGGAAAATACGATGCTGAGGAAAAAGTCCAACACAGTGGGTCTAAGGATCTAGCAATGCAAAACAATTACAATGCGCCAGTCAACTATAACATTGGGTTTGAGGGTCATTTCAAGTCCAGTGAGGCTGGCTAAACTGGAGTATTGATACAGGCCCAGGATACGTGTGAAATGGGAGCGGATCATGGAAGGCTTAAAGGCAGGAGAAGGTTCCTCTCCTTCCTGGAACACGATGGTGACGATATCATTTCCAATGTGGCGCTTCCTTTCCACCTGGATGTAAACATAAACAACATCACTGAGAAGGTCGCTCAAACACGGCACATTTGCAGAGTTGAGACACCAACACGGCAGGACAAACCACAAGGCTCCCAGAGCCCCGAGTTTCGGCCATCTTTGACTTCTTGCCTCCTCTATTTCTCCAGCCCAGTCTCCTGGCTCTCCCAGCCACCTCCCCTGCTCCTCTCCCATTTCCAGCCTGCATTTCCTTTTGTCTACCCTTTCTCAGAAGCCTCCTCATGGCCTCCTCGCCTCCGTCCTCTCACACTTTACTGCTCAGGCCATGTTCACCTTCACACCTACTTCATCTCCTTAGCCTGGCACTGCCTCAGAATTCTCTGGGGACTGGACTCAAACATGCATATTTTTATAAATGCCTTAGCTAGTTCTGAAGCATACATTTGGTGAGAACCATGGCCCTACCTAATCTGACCCCAGTTGACCTTCCCAAAATGATCTCCTAGACCTGTAGTTAGTGAGTCTTTCCTGTAAAAGCCCAGACAGTAAATGTTTTTGGCTTTGCAGATCACACTTCCTCTTCACAACTACACAGCTCTGCTGTTGAAGGGCAAAAGCAGCTATAGACAATACATAAATCAGTGGTCATGGCTGTGTTCTAATAACTTTATTTAATGAATCAAGCATGCTGAATTTGCCCTGTAGGCCACAGTTTGCCAACCCCCGTCCAAGATGTTTGCCTAATTGGCCAAACAGAATGATTCAATGTTCTCCACGGATTGCTCGTGTGTCCCTGTTCTACACCGTAAGCTCCAGGAGAACAGGATCCCTGTCTCATTCATATTAGACATTATTCTCATTTTGCAAATAAGGAAACTAAGGTTTAGAGACATTCTAATAATTTCAATTCAATTCAAAAAGGATTTTTGGCAATTATTTCTTGGATATGACACTAAATGCATAGCCAATGAAAGAAAAAATACATAAATTGGATTACATCAAAACTGAAAACTTCTGTGCACTAAAGGACATTATCAACAAAGTGAAAAGGCAGCCCACAGAATGGGATAAATATTTGCAAGTCATATATCCAATAATATACAAATAACTCCCACAACTCAACAACAACAACAAAAAAAACTCAATTAAAAAATGGGCACATGAGTTGAATACGCAATTCTTCAAAGAAGATATACAAATGGATAATAAAAACATAAAAAGATACTCAATATCACTAATTATTAGGGAAATGCAAATCAAAAGCACAATGAGATACCAGTTCATACCCATTAGGATAGCTATTAAAAATTTCAAAATAACAAGCGTTGTTACAAATATGGGGAAGTCAGAATTCATACATTGCTGATGGGAATGTAAAATAGTGCCACTGTTGTGGAAAATGTTATGGTGGTTCCTCAAAAAATTAAACACAGAACCATCGTATGATCCAGCTGCTCCACTTCTGGGTGAAGACTGAAGAAATGAAAGCAGGAGCTCAAACAATATTTGGACACCAATGTTCTTAGCAGCAGTATTCGTAATAGCCAAAAAGTGGAAATAACTGAAATATCCACCAGTGATGAATGGATAAAGACAGTGTGGTGTAAACATGCAATGGAATAGAATTCAGCTTTAAAAAGGAAGGAAGTTCTGACACATGGTAGAACATGGATAAACCTTGAGGACGTTACGCTAAGTGAAATAAGCCAGTCACAGCAGACAGATGTTGTGTGATTCCACGTATATGAGGTTACTGGAATGGTCAGATTTATAGAGACATAAAATAGAATGGTAGCTGCCAGGGTCTGGGGAGAAATGTGGATTTATTGATTAATGGGTAGGGAGTTTCAGTTGGGGAAGATGACAAAGTCCTAGAGATGGATGGTGGTGATGGCTGCACAACAATGTGAATGGACTCAATGTCACTGAACTGTACACTTAAAAGTGGTTAAAATTGTAAATTTTATGTTATGTATGTTTTACCACCATAAAAGTAAGTAATTATTGATCCATTAACTGATGAATGGATAAACAAAATGTGGTATATAGCTATAAAATGGAAAATTATTCAGCAATAAAATGCAATGAAATACTGACGCATGCTACAACATGGATGAACTTTGGAAACATGTTAAATGCAAGAAGCGAGTTACAAAAGACCACATATTGCATGATTTCACTTATATGAGGTGTCCAGAACAGGCAAACCCATAGAGAGAAAGCATATTAGTAGTTACCAGGGGCTGGGCAGGCATGGAGTGGGGAGTAATGGCTAAGTGGGGAGGGGTTTCTCTTTGGGGTAATAAAAATGTTCTAAAATTGATTGTGGTGATAGTTGAATAACCTTGTGAATATATTTAAGTGGGTGAATTGCATGGCATATGAAATATATCTCAATAAAGCTTTAATTTAAAAAAAATTAAAAATTAAAAAATTCCTACTATATACCAGGAACAAAGCCGACAAAAATCCTTGCCCTCATGGGGCATACACTTCAGCAGGGGCACAAAAAGAATTACGCAAAAAATTACAGAGTAAACATAATAAACAGTGTCTAAATAATTCGTGTAACATTAGGTGGCAAGCCGTGCTATGGAGGGAAGAGAGCTGAGTAGGGAACGAGGGTGCTGGCGGCGGGTGTGTTGCTGCTCTAAATTCAGCCACAGGGTCAGTTTCGCAGCTGACATTTGGGTAGATCTGAAGCCGTGAGTGAGTGAGCCAAAGGGTGGCCAGTAGAGAAGAGTTCTAGGTAGAAGGAAGGGCAACGAAAGATTGTGACGTAGGACAGAATCTGGTGACTGAGGAACCCGAAAGGCAGCCAATGTGACTGGAATGGAGGAAATAAGCCGAGCAGTGGGTGCTGAGACCAGAGAAGGAACAGAGGTCACTCAGGGCCTTGCAGGCCACTTTAAGGATCTGGCTTTGACTCTGAGGGAAGCAGGAGCCACTGGAGGGCTTGGGAAGAGAAGCAACATGCTCTGCTTTGCATTTTGAAGAGTCACTCTGGCCAATTGAGAAACAGTCTGTCAGGGAACCAGGGTGAAAGCAAGGAGGCAAAGAGGCATCTACTGCAGTAATCCCACAAGAGATGGTGGGGGCTCAGAGCGGAGTGCCGCCAGGTGACGTGTGGGAAGATCACAGGTGTAATCTGAAGGGACAGCCAACAGGATTTCCTGACAAATTGAATATGGGATAAGATAGAGAGGAGTCGAGAATGACTCCAAGATCATTTTGCCCCAGAAACTGGAAGAACAGAATAGCCATCAACAGAGATAAGAAAGACTGCGGGAGGGACAGGTTTGGAGGAGAGTCGGAGTTCAGTTTTGGACTTACTAGGTCTGAGACGTCTGGGCCAGTGGAGGTGTCGAGAAGGCTGCATATTTGGGTCTGGAGTTCCTGAGAGGGCTGGCTGGGATGTTAGTTTGGGTGCTAGCTATTCAGAGCCATAAAACTGGATTAGATCATTAAGGGATGAATGAGTGTAGAAAGAGAAGAGGACCAAGAACTGAGCCCTGGAACAACGCACAAAACCTGCCCAAGATCACAGAGCTAGTTGGTGGCAGAGCCAGGATTTGGCCCAGATCTGGCTGATTGCAGAGCCTGTGCTCTCATCTGGTACTTGCTGCCGTCGGGGTCCAGGGTGCTGGGAGACTGGATGTTAGCGATGTTGGACATCATGGGATGTTGGGGAGAAGAGGCCCAGAGAGGCAAATATCAACACCCCTTCCCTCGCCCCCGGTGCGGTTCAGTATGGTGATGGAGGAGAGAGATGGAAGGAGTTGTTGTAATACCGGAACCCACAAAATCTTTGTGAAAGTTTGCTCCTTCATATCAGATTTGGGATGTGGCTCTGACTGCTCCACTGGTATTTCAGATGTTAGGAGTCAAAAAGTCAAGAAGCTTTTAAGAGCCAGGCTGGCATCTGACTTATTGGCTATTACCTTAGGCCCCCAAGAGACCATGACAGGGACAGAGAGAGGCTCACAGGTAGTGGTCCTTCTCTGCTGTCCCACAATCAGGCACCGGTAAGGTTCGCTATCATTCTGCATTTCTCTGTCTCTCTCCCCACCTGCTAATAGAGACAGTGTCACAGCTGTGATTTTCCTCCTCTCTACCACTGCCGGGCAAGCAGAGGACCCGAGCACTACCAAGAAGTTGAGAACACCAGATCCAGCTGGGGACATTTCAGTGCTGCTGGTAAGCACGTTACCTTGTAACATGCTAACAGCCCGTCCAAAAGGTTAAAAACTTGAGGTAGGCAAAGGTGAAACTGTCACATGCATTCCTCCTGTCTCCCTGGCTAATGCCTTTATCTGTCACAGAACATGGGCAATTTTGGTGACTGGACAGGGCTGCAAAGGTTGGAGGTCGGGGAGGAGGATTGTAAAATATTTCAACGAAGTATTTCGCTATTATTGTTGAGATACAATTCATGATGATTGGGAAGGCCAGCTTGGTCTCTTTTCTCCACGTGATCCCAAGATCCTAAGAGCTTCAGGTCCTAAGAGGTTGAGGCTGGTAGTGATAATACAGGTAACTTAAATCACGCAAGGGAAGATGCCTTGCAGAAAGGCACTCTGAGCCACTAAAGCAGGCTTCCTGGGTCGAGGCACTTCCCGCTTCTACCTGTCCTTCCCCAGTTAGCATAATATCAAACAGGCTTAAAACCTCCAGTAGGTCTCCACTGCCTGCAAGACCATCCACCAACTCCTTATTCCAGGCTCCAAACCATCAAACAGAACTGGCTTTTCCTGACCCCCCTACCCCCGGCCATGTCCCCAAAGTACCTTTATATCTTATGTCCATAACACATTTTAGCCCAATGATCTGCTTTGTGTCTTTCCCCCTCACTGAAGTCTTACTGAAATAAGAATCATAAGTGTTCAGAAAAAAGCCTTTTTAGCCCATCATATGCACCCTCTAGGTTCAAGTTTCTTACAAATCTTTGTTGAACAACTGTCCATCCATGTTTGTGACATTTACTTATACAGATGCCTTCAATGTGTAAAAAAAATGGACAAGACTCTAATAAAAAGTTAGCCAGAATCCCCAAATCCTTCAAAAACCAGCAACATATATCTTTGCCATATCTCAATTTTAACAAATTGAAAAATTTTCTCCTGGAAATGGCTAATCTCTGGGGTGTGTAAAGAGTGTTCTCAGCTAGTTTTTTCCCAACAAGGCACAGGCCACGCAGACACTCGTGTTAACCTGCATTAACCTGAAAAAGCCTTGCCAACCATTACTCAGGAAACACTTGTTTTATGTCTTAGAGAGTCTCATTCAGACAAGACACAAGGCACACAGAGAGAAGTCACAGAGAAAAGGCTACACATATGCAAAACAGCCCATCAAGAGTCTAGAAAACCACACACACACAGACACGAATCCGCACGATTACCCCTAATCCATTATTCCCTTAAAGGGACAGCACTGGTGAGGGCAGTTCTTCCTAAGGCTTCTTGAAAGTTCAAACATACAGACTGCAAACAACATCCCAAAATTGATGTGCCTGAAGTTTGGTTCGTATATTAACAGATAGAGTCTGTAATTCTATGAAATCATAGCAATGTTTTCTCCACATTGAGGCCACTGTTGGATGGTTTGTGTGTTCTCAGAGCCGGTGTTCACACGTACCTGCTGTTTGTTCTCTTTGGAATATGGCAACATGGTAGAAACATGAAACATGATCTCATGCCCTTGGTATACGGTATAAACGGAATGAATCCCTGTGGTGTCATCTGTAAAATACAATACGCATTTAGTGGGCACAGAGGATTCTGAGGCCATAAGGAAACAGTCTTTATCGTCAGACTAGGGGAATGCAGCACAGTTAGTACATCCCGAAGATCACTCTGATTATCCCCTGGAGTCGAAGCAACAGTGCGGATCCCTCTCCCACTGCAAGACTCCTGCCCACAAGGGGGACCTCTTCGTCCCTCTCTAAGCTTGCTTGCTGTCTGATTTATGCCTTGTCTTGGAGCAGAGGAGGTCATGAGAAGTCTAGGCCAAAAAGGAGAGTATGTTACAATTCCTCGTCTTCTAGTTACTTCTGGGGTCCAGGGCAAAATTAACACAAGATGACATACAAATAATTACCATCTACACAAAACAACCATCCCTGGCAGAATTGTATAGTGATTAAAAGCATGAGCTTTGGAGTTAGACTTGGATTCAAGTTCTCATTAGTTATGTTCCTTTTGACAAGTGACCTCACCTTTCTCTGAGATTCAGTTTCTTAATTTGAAAATGGGGATAAAAAATAGTATCTAACTCCTAAGGATGTTTACAAGATCACACTGGCAGAGTATGTGGCCAGAGCAAGGGCTCAATGGATGGTAGTTATGGCCCTGACGGAGAGGCTGAGAGTGGGCAGCAGGGATGATGGATGTGCAGGCCCTCCAGGGTTTACCACGTGCACATGTAGCTTGTTGGGGTGAAGCTGGGGTCTGCCAGTTAAGTCACTCACAGTGCAGTTCTCACAACTTGCCTAATCTTTTGGTATTCAGAATTGGTGAAATGACCCCAGCGTGAGCTGGTGGAGAGATGAGGCCCCTGGAGGGTAGGGGTACCCGATCTGAAGCCTATCAAATTTAGGCCAAATGAGCCGCACATCACCTGCCTGGCTTACTGCAAGGACTGGCTGTGAAGATCATGTAACATGACAGATGTAAAAGCCCAGGGAAAACTAGAAATGCTGTACAATGATGAGATAGCATGTGATTCCAAATCTAAGCTTGTGATCTTATCTACCTTCACCCCCTTGGGCCCCCTCCCCCAACTGCTTCCCCTGAGATGCTCCCAATTCACCACTGGAGCTGCCATCCATCCAGCTGCCCAAGCCTCAAACCCAGGTGTCCTCTGGGATTGCCTTTTCCTCTCTATCTCCCATATTCAATCAGTCACGGGGAGAGCCTGCCAATTGCACCTTTAAAATGGCTCTTGAACCAGTCTGCTCCTCTCACTTCCAACCTCCCACCGCCTCTTCAGCCAAGGCTGTCATCATCTCTTGTTTGGACTTTGCAACAGCCTCTTAACTGGTCCTTCCTCTAACTATCCTTTGGACCGTTCTCTGCTCTGAAGCCAGTATGTTCCCGCAAAGATGTAATCTGATTCATCACGCCCCTACTTAAAATCCTTTAATGACATCCAATTCCATTCAGAATAAGATCCAAAATTCTTTGTGTGATCTCAGACTCCCTGTGAGATCACCCCTCCCCACTCTCCAGTCCTTCTGCTCTCTCTAGCCATAAAGGTATTCTCTTAGTTTCTAGAACATATCCTGCTCTTTCCTGCCTCAGGGACTTCACAAATGTTCTCTGCTTGGAATTCTCATCTCCCCTCAAGTTACTCCTACTCACCTCTCCCTTGCAGAAGCCTTCTCTAATCCCCCAGATTAGGCAAAATGCCTCCACAGTACTCTACATTTTCTTCTTAGTTCCTCCAAGTACTAAATTATTTGATAACTATCTGTTTAATGTCTGTGTTGTCCACTGGACTATAAGCTCCTAGAAAGGCAGGGACCATGTTCTGTATCCACTGCTATATTCTGGAGTCGAGCAGAGTCCTGGCAGACAGAGGTGCTCAAGAGTAAGGAGTCATGGGCAGACCACAACTCCTGCCACATCTGGGGGCTGTGATGGCTGGTTTAGTCTCGTAAAGCTCAGTGGAGCCACCAAATGCATCCAGTGACCCTGTGTCAGGCTAGGTGTGAAGTCTGAATTCCCTCCTCCTCTCTAGTCCAGCCCTTCACCCATCTTGGGTACAAATTCAAATTCAGATTAGGCTGACTAACAAAAATTATACAAATTACAACAGAACAGATTAAGTGGCAAGCTTACTTTTGGTGTCCAGACCGCCACGGTAGCCTGTCCAGCCCTTGAGAGTGATGGTGTCACCCAGGAGATTCAAAAATTTTTGAAAAGCATCACTTCCGATTTCTGAAAGAAGAGGTCAAACATGAAGAAAGTACAGCGTCAACAAGTCCTTGTTCTCTAACTATGCACTGAAATCACTTGAAAATTAACTAGGGCTTGCAGATGTGTGCAGCAGGCAGACAGAATAAGAAATCAGGTATCCCTCTTCTTGGAGTCCATGCCGGAGGTCCACAGTTCCCAGAATCTGAGCAAAGGAAAACTACAGAATCAGAGAAACCAACCTGACCACTTCCAGACTGAGATCATATGTGACTAGTGTTGCAAAATGAAAAAATTGTTACTGCTTCCATTTATAATAAACAGGTCTTTACTATGAAAAGTGCTAAATAACAGGAAAATAGCACCGTTTTATAAAAATCAAGAGAAAAAATCTTCCGCTGTTCCCGAGACTATGTTGAACCAAATCCCATGTCATTTTCCAGTTAGACTGTATCCTCAGTGCCAGTGCCTGGTTACAAATTTGGTGACCAACAATCATTTGTCAAATGAACGAAACTGGGCAACATCTTCCCTACAAAATTTACCCTGAAAATGTACCCTACAACTTCATAAAACTACTGGCTGTTTCTTTGAAGTAGAGACTCCAACTCAACAGGTAAGTTTGGATTGTGAAAACGGCAACGAGGCAGGACAGGGTTTCTGTCAGAAGAGAAGAAAGGAGGAGATACTCACCATTGCTGAACATGTCATCATCAGTGAGCTGCCCATCTTTGGCAAAAAGAACCCCAAACTTGAAATTCACAGAGCCCTTACAATAAGACAACAAAAGGTGTTGAATTTAATTTTATCATCAAAGCACACATAGCTATGAGATGTGCTGTTTGTTATTTAGGGAAACTACAGTGACCTGAATGGCTACTTGGAGGATTACTTCCTCTCCATCACAACTTTGACCAATATCCATGATAATCATCCCTTTATTTTTACAGATTTTTATAGCTTACAGAGGAAACGCTGTGCTTTTATGTGAGTTCACTTGAAATTTCATTACTAATGGTGTCTGCAGGATACCAGGTCCATCCTGTGGCAAAATGGTGCTCAAAATAAATAGCCCACAGGAACTCACAGGACTGGCACTGTCTTCTGATCAACCTATCAGCAGCCTTCCAGAGCCCAGTTGGCAAAGGAAAGCTCAGTGTGGTTCAAAACTTAACACGACAATCTTAGGCTGATATCTTGTGGACTCTTTCACAAATGGAAATGGAGACGTAGGCAATGTATTCTAAAAGCTCCATGTGTGTTACAGCTTGGGAAGCCATGTTCTCTCCTGGGGGGCCCTCTCTACACAGTGGACAAATAAACCCTGGGTTTCAGGACACTAACAAGACTTTACCAAACAGCTAACCTTTCAGGAACATCACTAGTATTGTTTATTAATTTTTTCCCTACCTAACTTTGCAGCTGATAGTTTATCACTATATTTGGGGGGAATTGGGATAAATGCTCCTAGCTAAGAAGGGGTTAGGATCAAATAAGAGTGCCTTGGCCACACAGCTCTCAGGGAAGCTCTGAAAGGCTGCGACCATTGCTCATGTCTCTTCAGATACGTTGTAACGAGTGTTTTTGTTGCTCTAGCAAATATCCCCTTAGTAAGGAAACAAAATTGAGAAATAAAGAGATCAGCTACTTATTTTTCAAAATTTGGTAGATCTAAAGAAAACTATGAGAGGAATACACCGAATAGTGAACAAGGGTTCCTCAAGGGAGGGTGTAAGTGGCAAAATGGGGGAGCTTTCATGTTTTCTACTTATACATTACTGTATTGTTTGTCACAATGGGCACATGCAGGCACTCTGTGGGTGCTCAGTAAATATCTGTGAATTAATGATTAGAGTGATTTTGAGACATAAAAACTATATATAGTATAATCCTAATCTTACACCAAATGTAACAAACATAAATATCAAAATGTGATACTATACCAGTATTAGTTTTCTCTTTAGGAAAACCACAGTGACCTGAATGGCTACTTGGGGGATTACTTCCTCTCCTCCAGATTATAGGTGATATTCTCCTTTTACCTTTTGTGCATTTCTGTACTTTTTCAAATGTTTGCCAGAAATGTGTATTAGTTTTATTTTTTGCCTTTACAAATTATACATGGAGTTCATGAATTCTTCAGCAACATGCGTGATTCATACATGGATAATATATAGATGAAAATGTAAGGGAGGAGGATATAGCTCAAGTGGTAGAGCACATGCTTAGCATGCACAAGGTCCTGGGTTCAATCCCCAGTACTCCAAAAATGAGTAAACAAACCTAATAACCTCCCCTCCCCCAAATAAATAAATAAAAATAAAAACAAAAAAAGAAAATGCAGATGTCTCCTTTTGCCTTCTCTCTGCCCAAAGCAACTCCTGCCAACAATCTGGGGTACAACCTTTCAGCCACCTTCCTTGCATTTGCATCACCAAGTTCAGGAATCAGCTGAGATGCCCTGGCCTCAGAGAAACCTTCCCTGTTTGGTCAATGTGTAAAACCTACTCCTTACCCCATGTCTCTTACCTTGTTTACTTTCTCCACAGCTCTTGGGGCTGTCGATAGTACTGTATTTATATTTGTTTGTTTACCTGCTTAGTTTGTCTTCATCTAGATTGCAGGCTCCATGAAGAAGGGACCTCATCTTGTTCATCAGTGTATCCCCAGTACCTCAAATAGTACATGGTACACCCACAGTGAAACCTCAGGAACATTTGTTGAGTCAATCAATGAAGTGGCTGAATGAATTATTCACAATGAGTGAATGAATGAATATACATAGAAATCTTTGTTCATAAAAACAACTGGGATTATGCTGTAAGTATTGCCCTGTGAACTACTTTTTTGTTTTCAGTAAATACTATGTCATGGAAATCTTTCCATGCCAGTAAATAAAGGTCTATCTTATTCTTTTTAATGGCATCATGGTATTTCATAATTCATTCAATCAATACATAATTCACTTATTCAACTAACAAATTTACTGTGTTCTCTATCTGCACTGTTTGAGGCTCTGAGGATACAGCAGTGAACAAAACTAAGCCCCTGGTTTCATGGTGCTTACATTTTAATGCAGGCAACAGACAAAAACTAAATAAGTGAAAATATATATGTTAAGAAGATAAACAAGGATGCTTCCATATCTTGGCAATTATAAAGAATGTTGCTGTTAACAGCGGGATATATATATATCTTTTTGAATTAATTCTTATTTTGTGGTTGGCTTTATTCCTTTGATTAACTATTTAAGTTTAAAAATAAAAAGCTAAAGCTCTAAATGTTCTTAGAAACAACGAACAGCACATATATGTAAATTAAAAAATATGTGCAGTATATTGTGTATATGTATTTACATGCAATATATTGTATATGTGCAGTCAAATTTTAACAATTCTACCTAATAAAACTGAAAAATTAAAAAAAAAGATAAACAAAGCAGAGTAGAAGGGCAGTGGGTGTGCTGTTTTAGATAGGGTGACTAGGGCAAGCCTCTCTGAGCAGAGATGCTAATCAAGTCAGGGTGTGACCCACGAGTCATCTGGGGAAGAGCCTCCCTGCAGTGGGAACAGCAGGCTTCCCGAGAAGGTGAAAGAATAAGCAAGTCAACATGGTCAGCGTGGAGCAGAGGTTGGAGACGTGGCACTGGCCACATCGTGCAGGCCCTCGCAGGCCATGGTAAGGACTCTGGACTCCACTTTGAGTGGGATGGGAAGCCACTAAGTTCTGAGCATAGGGATGACCTGACCTGACATTTAAAATTTTTTAAATTTAATTTTATTATTATTTTTTATTTTGGGGGAGGTAATTAGGTTTATTTATTTATTTATTTTTAATGGAGGTACTGGGGATTGAACCCAGTACCTTGTGCATGCTAGGCATGTACTCTACCACTGAACTATACCCTCCCCCTGATATGTTCTAAAAGGTCCATTTATTTGGGTATGATATGAAAACTAGAACAGAGGGTAAGCGAGGAAGCAGAAAGAAGAGCTGGAGATTCTGCATTGCCCAGGCAAAAGATGATGGGTCCGGTGTCGATGAATTCGAGTGGTTGTGGTGGAAGCACTGAGAAATGTTTGAATTAAGGGTATATTTTATTTTATTTTATTTTATTTTTAGGGGTATATTTTAAAGCAGTGTCCACAGAATGTGCTGTTGGATGAGATATGGGGTGTGACAGAAAGAGAGGTGTTAAAGATGTTTCCAAGTTTGGCCTGAGCAACCGACGGATGTTACTGCCATTTACTGAGATGCACAGTGTACACACACTCTCATTTATTTACTCAAGTGTCTATTGATAATATTTTGGACATTTCTCTATGTCAGTTATGTACTTGGAAAACCCAACATATTTTTTTAAAGTGAGACAACAGGGAATGGAAACATGCAAATCACACGGCATTCTGTTAAGTCAAGCGTGCTAATAAAGTACCCTATCTTGAAAAATTCATTACTCACCCATTAAGGCTTGAATATTTCCAAGCAGAATATTTAAGCTGCTTGATTGTTTTTATATCTTTATAGCTAGCTGCATAGAAAATTCTGAAATATACCCAAGAAAATATGTCAGTGTAGTCTTTAAGTGATAAGAGACTCTGGCTGTGCAAATCCATGGAGAGGTCTGAGTTGGAGAAAAGGTTGGGTTCCTGGTACAGGAGAAGCTCATTTACAAATACGGAGGCAGAACACAGTAGGACCAAGCAACTCATGAGATTACTTACCTCTTGTTCTTCAAGAACCAGTAAGTCCTGTCAAATGAAGTTCGAAAAGTTATGTCTGTGCTTAATGGTGATCATTTTATGTTGACTTTCTGTGAAAGCCAAGCTTCAGTCTACTGACATTTATACCACTTTTTTCCCTCCCTCAAAGTGCTTAAAAAATTCAAATTTAGCTCTACAGGTTTTTTAATAAAATATCTGGTCATTTAGGAAAGGCATATTATACCACAACTATTCGGAAACAAAGAAGATGCATCAAAGTGGGAAGAAACACACAGACAGTCAGGTTTCTCTATCCATTTAAAGCTAGCTTATCACATGCTGCTTCTAGAAAGATTTTACCTGAGAAAAACATTACTACAGTACAGCAGCCAGCAACAGACAAATAACATTTTAAAATAGCATTAGCCACCTTCCCCTTGGTGGAAAGATGCCTTTTTTTTATAATGCAATTGGCTTATTTTCTGTTTACTTTTCAGATCCAGTGATTTCTAAGAACTTGTTTCCCTACACCTGAAGTCTTTCGCTCAAGGCTTCCTAGGGAAATCTACAGACACCTGATGATAGCTGTGGAACCACTGCTTGTAAGTTGCGTGTGCACGTATGCATCCTCACGTGCACAGAGGATGGAGGGAAAGCTCATGAATAGCTCCTTGTTAAGAAAAAGAAAGTTGAAATACAAAAGTGGGGATAGTGAAAGTGCCTTTTGCTTGGTAAAAAACCAGCATCAAGTTATGCTATAAATAGGCAGAAGGTTGCTGTATCTGGTTTTCTTGTCCTCTGTAATTTTGTTGGGGAGAGAAAGCAGATAACGATGACTGAGCAATGGTGAACTCTCTGCGCAGAGGGAATCTTCTCAGCAGCAAGATGCAGAAGGAAGCATCAGAGAGGCTCCAAGGGTTTTAGGGCCCAGGGTCTGACTGTGGGGTCACATCCAGGTTCCAAGAAGGAAAGGATTAAGTTTGATAACCTGGACAAATGAAGTAATCAAGGCAGACTGGTCCTGGCATATGTGTAATTCTACTTTGTTTTTAAGTTTGCTCCAGGGAATTACTTTTAAGCATATTATGGCTTAAAGTTGATTAAAGTTTAAGCTAACACATCCACTTTTGCCTCAGTTCCTTCTGGGGTTGAGTCAGGGTACAAATACTATTTAAAAAATTAAATTAAAATAAAAGATAGGGGAATTCACAATTCTATATATTTGGGGTAAGCTAAGTTGAGAGCCAGTAACTTTACTGTAAAAGCTAACTGTGCTGAGAAGGTATGCAAGCAAAGATTGCTCAATCTTTCATCTATCCTTCTCACACTGTTTGAGTCATTTCCCTAAAAACCAGATTTAAGCACGATGCTCCTCTGCTTACAGATTCTACTGGTTCCCTGCTGCCTCCCGGATAGAATCCAACCTGCCTCTCCAGTCTCTTCCCCTGTCACCCTGCCCTGGCATACCAACTCCTTGATGTTCAGCTGTGACGCATAACTGTCACACCATTAGTGATGTCTGTGTTTATCAGTTTCAAGGGGAGAATTTCAAAGCAAAATTGATTGCAACTGCAAGACAAAAATTTGGCTGACATTTTTCTGATAGATCATTACCTGGATTATGATCCTAAACTTTTTTTCTCCCAAGGTAGACTGCTTTCCCCTAAGAGTAAGTCCTAAGAAGTCAGACGGCTTTATGGACACTTTCTATCCCCTGAATTTCTGAAAACTACAAATTCCTAGCCTCTGTCTTTGACTGATCACATCAGAATTTCAGGTGGGAGGTCTGCATGATGAAGTATTCAAAGCTCCACTGGTGATTCTGGTTGGTATCCTAGGCTAAGAATCGTTGATGATCGGTCAGTTCTAATCTAACATTGTATCAAATTTATACAATTATAAAGCATAAGCTTCTGTTACCTTTTGTATCTCAGGATGAAAAATTTCCCTGGGGCCTTTCTCAAATTTGTCCAGATTCATGGCACTGAAACAGAACAGAGAGAGCCACAGTGTGGTGGAAACTTAAATAATGTGGAGCCAGTCTCAGTTCTTCAGAAAAGCTAAGTAAGTTCTTCTAGAAGATCATCACTGGATTCCTTGGAGGGCCACAGGAGGTACAAAGCACCAAGGGAGTGATCAATGAATGAATATATGAGGGTACCAATCACATTGGCTGTCCCCTGAGCACTCTCACAGAGTAAGAGATGGGGGGAGGAATTGAGAGCATCTGTTTCAGGCAACCTTGACTAATCGTCATGATTCTTACTTTTATTTACTAAAAAAGTGAGTCATTGTCACTTACATAGCAATAAATGATAAATTGAAATGTAATTAAGATGACCTGACATGTCTTTCTTCATTTGGCAATTCCTCTGCCACTTAGGGCAAAAAGCCGTCCCTAACAGGATTATTCTTCTATGTTTTGCGTTGGATAAGCAAAGTACAAAGCAGTGTGAATTTCTTTGAGCCAAGGCTCCTCTAGAGGTAAAATAAGGAAATTGAACTTGATCTCTAAGGCCCCTTTCAGCAAGGGGTTCTCATATTTGTAAATGCAAGGCAAAAATAATAGCTAATATTTATAGACTATTTATACCAAGCATCCTGCTAAATGCTTTACATGGATTATCTCATTTAGTCTCCATGAGGTAAGTACTATTGTACCTCCATTTTAAGGATGAGGAAATTGAGGCTCAGAAGTTAAAGAACTATCCAGGACAACAAAGCTCTGAAGTAGTCGAGCCAAGATTTGAACTCCGGCTTATCTGACTCCATAGTATTGATATTTTAATTTCCTTTTAAGTTTTCAAGTTTATGATTGTAACAAATGAAAATAAAATCTTTTCTTTTATTGGCAGCAACCAGAGAAGCTTTAATCTGTATCTTTAAAAATACTTCCCTGCTGCAGCTTGCTCTGGCTTTGAGTGGTGGGCTGAGAATTGAAGGCCAACTCACATAACTACATGAAATTACAACTCAATGAAATCCCTAGTCTTTAAATATACAGAAGAAAGGAGTAACTTCTTTTTAGAAGAAGTGAAAAAGGATTTACAGAAATTTAAGCCAATATAATTCAAAGTGTTACTCTCAAAGCAAGTTAAGATTTAGAAGCAGAAAGATACTTCTGTGCTTAACAAAAATGTTAACCTTTTCAGTGATGCTCTGTTAGCTCGGGCTTCAGACTGCTCGGGAGAAAAGTCAGGAGGCCCCGAGCAGAGAGGAGAAAGCCTGCAATTTGGAGACCAAGTCAAGCTTGAAAATGAGATTTAAAATTTTGTACTTCTTAATATCAGTGCCCTTTCATTAGCCAATTACAATCCTTAACTGACAGTCAAGTTTGTCACTCCAAGAGACATTTTGGCAAGTATAAAGTCGTAGGTGGGAATATCAAAAACACCATCTCCTACCACCTCTTGGCTGCAGAAGAACAGAGACTAAATCACCAGGGCACCGAGATAAGCTTTCAGATTCACACAGTATGGCCCTAGTGGTGAGCAGCCCAAGCCCAGGAGTCACACGGACCTAGGTTTAAACCCCAGCTCGGGGGTTTACCAGATATGAGATCTTTGTCAAATCCCTTCACCTCTGAGGCTCTGCTTCCTCCTACGGGCAGTGGAGATAATAACAGATACATTTTACAGAGCTGGTTTAAAGATTCCCTAAGAGAATGCTTGTAAAGCACTTGCACAGCGCCTGACACACAGAAGCTTCCGTTACTACGACGTAGTATCTGAGCTGGTGACAAAGCAACAGGCTGATCTGAGTGGCAGCATCCCTGACAGGAGGCTCCTGGAGCGTGGGGGAGACGGGAGGGAGTGGAAAGGTGGGGGCCCGAGACGCAGCTGAGCGCTGTTTAACGTTCCATCCATTTAACTTTCTGTTTGGTGAAGAATAAGCACATTCTTCTCTGAGAAGCATTTGCTGACGTCTGAGTTTCTATTTCAAACCAGGAAAATGAAAGGAAAAATATTTCTTGATTTCCTTTACAGAACCAAGGCATATGCATGCATGCAGGAAAAAAGAAGCAGGCACAGAATGCAGGACGGCGATGCTGAGAGCAAAGCTCGGAATCAGCTGGAGCTGGACTTGGGCCTCAGTTCTATGGCTCACAAGCTGTGTGATCTTGGCTCCACTTCCTCATCTATAAAATGGGGGTAATAACAGTGCCTCCCTTATGGGGTTGCTGTGAAGATTAAATGAGAGAATGCGTGTCAAATGCTTAGCAGAATGTCTAGTACACAGCCAAGGCCCAGGGAAATAGGAAGGTGACATCAGAATGACCACAGGAAAACACCATTTATGGGTGCCTGGTGTTGGGTTTCTATTCATTAGTACTCACCTTAAGATGGACTTCACAGAGAGAGTTTTTGTGGGGCTGTAGGGAAGGCATATTTTCTGGGTACCCTGCGAAGTCAAAACAGCAAATCACTGAGAAGTTTGGCAATTCCCATCTCAGAGAGTCTTGCCTGGTCATTTAAAAGAAATCCATGTCCAGCCTTTGCCATTTTTCTTCAAGGGGCATGTATATGAAATAAATGCATTTGATGCTGGCCAAAATTTTGCTCAGGCTTGAGAGCATCTTCCACTATTCCCCTACCCAGCATTTGTGGCTTTAGGCATTACTCTTCAAAGTCTGCACTGCCGGGGCCCCAGTGTCTTAGGTGCTGTGGTGAGCAGACATGCCATCTGAACCCGGTGAGAAGGGGGTTTGGCCCTGGAGAGGCCTGCACTCCAGGCTGGTGACGATACATCCTTCCAGCTAAGTGTTGGAAGTTGCGCTAGATACAGCCCTTCTTATGGGTTCTCTACTAGCCAAGGAAATTAGGTTGAGCTTTTTTTTTTTTTTTTTTTTTTGTAGTTTGCATTTGGAGATTTAAAACATTTTCCAAGTGTAGAGAAGTAATATGATAGGAATGTGCATTTTTAAAATCCACATAACCCATGCACTGGAACCTGAGTCATTTCTGCGGCCTTGCATTTTCACCGGCCCCAGTGTAGCTCACACTTGCGGTTACCTGTGCAGGACGCCAACCCATCTAGAACAGGGTCTTGAGCCTGACCTTCTTGCTCAACTTCTACCTTGTCTAGAAGGCAGGTTCCCTTTCATCCTGCAGGTCTCTTTAAATGTCACCTCCTCAGGAAGATCCCCTGGACTACCTTACTCAGGCAGGTCTCTCATGTTGCTCTGTCTTCAGTTCCTTCAGAGTTATTATCACAACTTATAATGTAACAGACAACATCTTTGGAAATTAAAATAAGCAAAATTTCCCCTTGCATTTGCACCACTCCTCCTCCCTGAGTACCTGGTAGCTATCCCAGGTGAGGAGGTGAAGTGACTTGTTACTTCCTGAAGGAAGGAGGTATGTGACTGAGAAAATCTATTCCAGGCAGGGAGCAGAAGTGTGACACTGACCCCTACCTTGGTGGAAGGAAGGAAGGAGGAAAATGGGAAAACAAAGGGGTTAGATGCTGGGGCCTTTGATTCCTCCATCCAAGATCAGGCCTTGATGGGGGCGGGAGCGGGGAGGCTGCAAACACATCAAGGTAAGACCTGGAGGCAGCTGGACTAGGGCTCACTCCCCAGGCTTGGCCTTCCGTAGGAATACCGAAGTCCAGGTAGAACCTGTTTGAACACGGTGAGGGGCGGTAACTCGGTAGCTTCAAGCATGGATGGTCAGCAAGATTAGAGACCTGATGCAGTGCTCCTGCCTCCTCAGTCGGACCCGTGCCTTGCAGCGGCTATGCCAGCGAGGGAGTGTGGAGCTTCGGAGAGGCTGGGCAACAGGCAGAGACCTGGGATCAGGTCAAAGAGTGTTTTCCAATGACCCCCCAAAGCTGGAGGAGACCAGTTACATCTCAATGGTTGCTCCTCCACAACAGAAACCAGAAAGAAGCCAGAGGGGCCCCATGTGGTCCAAAGTCCTCTTCTCCTGCCACCATGAAGTCTCATAAACCTCTCTTCATGCACCCAAATGTAAACTTCAAGAGCAACAGGGTTAGGGGACAGAAATTGGAAAGGCTGATTATTTGTCCAAAAGAGACAGAGTCATCCAAAGAGAATATTTAAGCCAGAAGAGACTGGAATACTATAATTAGTAAACATAAAATAAATAAGTAAAAAAAAAATGGAGGCAGAAAATAGCCTTCCTGGTGCAGAAGACAAGAAGCTTTGGACGAGGACACTGTCACTTCTCGTTAGGTGAATAAGAAGAGACTCTCATGCACATGCTTGGGAAAAACTGGCACAGCTTCTCCAGCATCATCTTCTAAAACTGATGTATAAACTCTGCTTCAAGAACAGCCATGCTCATGGCAAGACTGACCCCAACTGCAGTGGCCTGGGGAGAGAGGTAAGTGCCAAAACGTTTCTGCAGGAAATAATTCACAATTAAGATATAACTCTATTTTATATCAGATTTTTACCTTAAACCTACTTAAGGAAAGAAAAATTTCTGAAACTTTCTCTTCACTCTCTCTTTTTTCTTTGCTTCTCAGAGAATTTTTTTAGAGACAATATCGACACTGGAAAGAACAAAGGGTTTGGAGTTAAGCAAACTGGGGTCAAATATCCTCAAACAAATCATTTTGTGTGAATTTGAGAAAACAGAAGTTGATAAACAGAGGCAACAGACTTCAATTCAGACCGGTTAAGCTGGACTTCATTAATTATTTGTCATTTCATTAATTCATTCAACAGATATTTTTTGAGCTCCTTTTATGTGCCAGGCACTGGGCTTCCTGGTGGGGATACTGACAACAAAGCCGTTCTGTCCCCTGACTTTCATGGAGCTCACAGTAGAGGGAGAATGACAGCGTGAGTTGAAGAATTACACACGGAATTAATTCTGTACAGTGGTGACAGCTCACATCCAGTCCTAGGTTCTGCCTGGTCTGCCACCTACTGGCATGTGGCCTTGGCCATGTCATTTAAGCTCCCTAAACTGTTATAACACCTATGAGATTATATTGTTATTACTGTTACTATTTTTAATCATCACAAAAACTTCCTAACCACAGTTTACTCCATAGTGGTTCCTGGAAATTCTTTCTGGGCTTTTTTTCTTTTAAGTTTTAAAAATTTTATTGAAGTACAGTCAGTTACAATGTGTCAACTTCTGGTATATAGCAAAATGTCCCAGTCATGCATAAACCTACATATATTCATTTTTATATTCTTTTTCATGAAAGGTTATTATAAGATACTGAACATAGTTCCCTGTGGTATACAGAAGAAACCTAAAAAAAATCTTATATATAATCTTTCTGGGCTTTTTGAAGTTGCTATTTTATTGCTATATACGTATGCATGCATGCAAATGTGTGTATGTGAATGAAGAATTATTGTTTTTTTAAATTTCTGTATTATTCTTTTTCTAAAAAGATCTACATGGCAATTTTGATACACTATGTAGCTGAGATAAAAAATCAGCGTGCAATTATTTAAATATTGGATTTCAACAAATGTACCCACCAAGTGGAACCACCACACAACAGGACTAACATTTTCTAAGCCTGGTTTGTTTTATTGCTTTTTAATTATACACTATATTCACCAATTCAAGAATAAAATGTTTTATCCTTTAGGCATCTAAACAGTTTAAGATTTGATGATTTGGGACACTGGGTAAAATTTCAAACAAGATCTCATTTAATGTTGTCTCATTAGTGCTTATCACCCTGTGAGCCACAGCCCAGAACTTTCCCCATTTTACAATGAAGAAAATGGAGGCTCAGAGGTCATAAGCAATTTTCTCAACTTCACGCAAAATAAATTTGTTACAGATGTGATTTGACCCTAGTTTGCTTAACTCTAAACCCTTTGCTCTTTTTAGTGTCCATATTGTTTCTAAAAACATTCTGAAGAACAAAGAAAAAAACCCAAGAGAAGAAGATAATGAGAAAAGGTAAAAGATGAAAGACAGAGGTCAAATAAAAGAATTACTAGAAAAAATTTAGAAAACAGGAAAAGAAGCAACAATTATGAACATAACAAAAGAAAACTTTCCTGAGCTAAAGAAAGACCTGTGTCCCCAAGCTGAAAGGGCTTGCTTTCAGCCCACTGCCCCCAGCTAAGTGTTCAGAGCCCACTGTGGGCAGGAAGTACTTGTTAAATTTGGAGTTGCTTCTCTACCTCGTGCAACTGGTGAAAGGAGCTGAGCCTCCAAAAAATTCGAGAAGCACAGCTGATTCAGCAGTTGACTGACTGGCTCATGGAAACAGGAGCACCCCATGGGCTGTGTTCATGTAACAGTATTATATTCTTTCACTAAATTTTGTTTTCTTTTAGCTGGAGGTAAGCCAGCTTATCACTTTCATATTAGTAACAGTGAAGGTTAATATAGTTGTGTATTCCCAGAGGGCAAAGACCGAGGGGAATGGACATGTCTGTTTAGTGGCTTATGTAGGAAAAGTTGCTGTTAAACTCAAGAGCTTGAAAGTCTCATCTGTGAGCCAGATAATCCTCAATATCCAAACTCAAAAAAAAAAAAAAAATCTCATTGGCAAAGGCTGACAGTAACAATGATTAAACTCTGGAGTGGCTGTGAAACTCCAGATGCAGGTCAGATACTTACTGTTTTCCTCCAAAGGATTGCACGATACTGAGGGACACGCTGATTGTTTTGGTCAGAGAGGGTCACCGACAGGAAGAAGGGGCTCTTCTCTGCATCATTTCCGATATAGTTCTGATGGACTGGAAAAAAAGTAGATTCAGAATAGGGAGAATGCAGCTGGCTCTTCCAGGCATTGGTAGCAGTGGGCACTTAAGGAGGTACTGAGCCCTTCCCACAGCATAAGGGGACAGTAATCTTCAGCCCAGCTCAAGACAGAACCTGGTGACTCTAAACTAAGCATGCTCTCCTGTTCTCCTTGCCAGGGATGGGCACAGGAGTGAGCATATGACCCAATTCTGGCCAATGAGACAGGAGAAGAAATGTGTCAAGGGGTTTCTGGGAAGCCTTCCTCACTCCTAAAGATGGCCTTCTTTTTTCCTCAGGACATGGTGGTGTCTAGAGCTGATGCCTGGAATTGCTGCAACCATCTTGTGACCCTGAGGAGGGCCAGTATGGATGACATCACTGAGCCTCTGATTCTACCAACCCCAGAGCCTTCCCTACCTCTGGATTTCTCGTTGTATCCCTTACTGTTTAAGCCAGTGGAGGTATCCAACTTGACGGCACCATTTTCCTCTAAAGTCATCACTACTCCAGGTGCTATGCTTTAAAGTGTTTGAGAAGATGGCAAATGTCCCCATCTTCTTTCTTTATAAAGAGATATGTCTTGCCAAATAATTGAAAAATACAGTGTCAGATTTTTAAAAAGACATCATTGGGTCTGATCACTCCCATTTTATAGCTCCAGTATCACATCTCCTACAAATAAATGAGTGCATTAGCCTGATAAGCAATTTATCTAATGCATTTCTAATCCTGCAGTAGTGATTTTTCTTCCATTCCCATTACCTTCTGTGGCCAACCGCACTCCTGTTTCCCACCTTTCCATGTATGTTCACATGAGCCCTTCACTTTAATGTACATCCCTACTCGTGACAGAGCTCTTGGTATGTGCTAGGCACCGGGCTTGGTGCTCTTCCTGCGTATCTCACTGACACTACTGTTCAAACCTCCTAGGTAAGTAGTAGTAATACTTCCACTTTACAGATAAGGAAATTAGACTCAGAGAAGTGCGAGTAACTAGTGTAAGGTCCTATGTTGATAACGGCAGAACCAGGATTCAAACCCAGTCTGTAGCCTCCACGAGGGCAGGGATCACAACTGCCTTTGCCAGGGCCCATTGCCTGGCACATGGTAGGTGATAAATGAATACTGGTCTCCAGAGCCTATGGTGTCATCCCTCTCTGTTCTGCACTGGCCCTGGAGTTCAGGGAATTGTTTCTCTCCCTCATTGCCTCGACCTACGTGTTCAACTAGTTCAGGGTAGTTCCCTTGTTAAGTCTAAAGTTGCTCTGTGCCCTGTGAATTTTTCTCATCTCGCAAATCACTCATTCAGACTATCTAATCCCCTCTTAATCCCCAGGGACAAAAACAACTGGCAAAAACTAACTAAATAAAAAATTTAAAAATTAAAAAAGAAATGAAAAATTTTAAACTACGAGAAAAACTGCTAAGGCTGAGACTCTGAATTAAATCTTCAAATCTACAAAGCTTACTACTGACCTTGAAAATGAAATGTCCTGAACTCAGTGTCCCTAACCGATAGCTTCACACTTGTAGGGTACCAGAAATTATACTGACACTAATTTTCATTGTGAATATCCTTCCCAACCACTGTAATGGCATAGTTACCTTGTCCTAAAAAATACTTGAAATACCATCTGGTGTGGTATTCTGGATTCTCTAAGTGCACGTCTGTCCTTCGCCAAGTACCTGGCAGAGCAGTTGCATTCTGTAATGGAACAAAGTTATGCCATTAAGAGGCTTATTCAGAAAATAAACAAGATGGCAATGAACCAGATGCCAAAGAACCAGAAAAGTCACTGTTGAAAGTGTACAAACAGGGCTGCAACCACACGTTCTCATTAGAAAAGACACCTAGTCTGAATCCACATCGTAGAAGCGTTCTGGAGGTCCTTGCGGTGTAGGGAAAAAAAACAAGTGGACCAGTGAGTTAAGCTATTTTTAACTTGAGTATAACGTGAGTTTAAAGTTTTGATACTTTCTGGTCCGAAGTGTTCACAATATTTGGCAGTTGGTGCCCCCTAGAGGCACACCCTTCTGCTCATTACCCCTGTAACAGGCACATATCACCTGGAATACATCTCGGCAGCCTCTTATTTGGGTTCATATTCTTTGTAGAATTTTAGAAATTTATCATAAATAACTCAATTGATGTGAAAAATATGGATAAACATAATCAATAATCTGAATCCTCCATTCAAAGATAATCATTATTAATGATTTGATATGGTGTCCTCTAATTTTTTCCCACATGTACATGTATACTTTTCTTACCAAAATGGAGTCATACTGAATATAGAGTTTGAAACTCCACTGACGTTGTGCCACATGTGTAAGACAGACTAATGGAACATACTTTTCTGATTCTGACAGACCTCTAGTGATCGGATAGATGTTTGTGATCAGTTTCTTTATCATGCGGAAGACACCCCTTTCAATTCTGAGTTTATAAAGGGGCTTTCTCAGAAACGAATATTGAATTTTACTGAAAGCTTTTTTTTGGCAACTATTGAGTGAATAGGTTAAATGGGGAAACTCAGAGTAATGTAATGAATTATACTAATGGCCCTTCTGATGCTGAATGGTTCTTAGATTTCTGGAATACACTCTGCTAGGTATTCTTTTGATATACTGCTGGCTTTTAAAGAATGACTTATGTATCATATTTATAGTGAGATGAAGTTTTAAGTTTCTTTTCTGTAGGTATTTCGGTCATGCTTTCAGGGTTACATTACTTTATAAAGTGAATTAGGATGCTGTCTGTCTTTCTCATTGCTCTGGAAATACTGATGTTCACTGGAAGAGCTCTAAGTGCCGAGTCCTAGGCCAAGCATTTACATGCATCATTGCCATAGTATCTACATCAACTCATGAGATGGATTCGATTTTATCCCCTTACTTTCAGATGAGGAAATTGAGGATTAGAGAGATTAAGCATGTTGCCTAAGGTTGCAGAGATAATAAGCAGTGAAGCTGAAACTAAAATCAGTTCCAATTCCAGATTTTTTTTTTCCTTTTTTAAAATTTTAACCATTACATCATCTTCTGAGCCCTTTATTTAATGTTCTGCCTTTTTAATCTATCAAGGAGTAAAAAGTAGGTTAAAATTTCTTAGTATTATTGTCCTTCTATTGGATTTGCTTGACTTTTTAAAAATCAGCTATCCATACACACTCACATATATAAATTTTTATATGGCAGTAATTTTAAACTTACATAAAAGTTGCAAGAATAAGAGTGCAAAAAGCATCTGAATATCCTTTACCAGATTCACCTGCTGTTAACATTTTAACCCATTGTTCACTTGTTCATTACTCTCTTTACACACACACACACACTTTTTCTGAATCATTTAAGACTAAGTTGCATAAATAATAGCCCTTTATTCCTAAATACTTCAATGTGTATTTCCAAGAATAGGAATATCTTCTTACATAACCACCATACAGCTTTGTCAACGTTTGTAAGTTTAACTTTGATACAATACTTTAATCTAGCATCTGTATTCCAGTTTTGTTAATTGACTCAATAATGTTGCTTAAGGCATTTCTCCCCCTTCAACACAGGATCATTTAGTTGTGATGTCTCTTTAGATTCCTTTAATCTGGAACATTTCCACAGGCTTACTTTGTCTTTTATGACACTGACATTTCTGAAGAATGCAGCACACACACCCCTTTTTTAAAATAAAGAAGTCCTCATTTGGGGTTTGTCTGATGTTTCTCCACGATTAAACTCAGGTGATGTGTGCCTGGTCAGAAAACTACATAAGTGAGGATTGTCCTTAACTTATATTTCAAGATGTCCATCTGTGCCTCATTGGTGATGTTAACGTTGATCACTCGTTCAACATGTTACCTCTTAGTTTTGACCTTTTGGGATGACTTAAGAAGAGCATATAATTGGATTTTATTCCTTGTAGAATTTCTGTCTGATTCATTGTCAACAGCTATTTGCTTTATATCCATAAACTCACAGTACTCTTGGTCCACAGTTCTTTCCACTGTGCCAACACGTAGCACGCAGCTGTGACATTTCCCTGGGGTCCAGCGCCAGCCTCAGGCATCACCTTACCAAGACATGGGCGGGGTTCAGCCACGGCAGCCAGCCTTACACTGGCCTTATGCAGTCAGACTCAACTGGTTGGTGTCATGATCTCAAGATCCTGGATCCTACAGAGCATCAGCAGAGCCTGGGGAGGAGACTCTTATTTTTTTTAAGTTAAAAAAAAAAAAGGATTGTTTATTTCTGTTGATTTTTGGTTGGGGTGGGAAGTAATAAGGCTTATTTAATTATTTTTTAACAGAGGTACTAGGGATTGAACCCAGGACCCTGTGCATGGTAAGCATGTACTCTACCACTGAGCTATATACTTTCCCCCAGATCTTAGCTAGTGCTTCTAAACCTGTTAAAATGGGCATCCTTGGGCCCATTCTAGACCTCCTCCTCATAATCTCTGTGGTTAGGCCCCTAGAATCTGTTTTAACTAGCATCCCAGGTGATTTCTGATGATTTCTGAACTTCGAAAATCAACGCTCCATACCAGGGGTTCTAAAAGAAGACAGAGTGGGCATGAACTTGGATGGGGAAAGAAAAATCTTTATTTTCCCTAGCTTCTAACTAAAATTTAGCATTTCAGTTAATTATGAATGCATGCAAAAAAAACTGCAGTAGAATGAACAGCTCTGATGCTCTGATAATCATGTCACACACACACAAAACCATAGATACTGCTGGAACTCGTTATAGTGATTGCAGATATCTTGAAATATTGTTTATACTCTTCACTTCTCAAAATTACAGTAGTTATGAAACCTGCTGCTGGATTTGTTAATGTATTAATAAAAAAGCATGTATATTACAGTATCATAAATTAGGTTTAAACATCATTTTGATAAACTATTTCAATACAACTGTTTTCCTTTGTAAATCTATGTATTTTGTTTTACACATTTAAAGACATCATTCTGAGGTGGGGAGGGTACAGCTCAGTGGTAGACTGCCTGCTTAGCATGCACATAGTCCTGGGTTCAATCCACAGTATTCCATTAAAAAATAAATAAATAAACCAAATTTATAAAAAATTAAAATAAAAACATCATTCTGAGAAGAGGGTTCAAAGGCATAGAAAATGACCGCCGTACTTTAGACTTTCTGATTGTCTCGAGTCCGCTGCCTCCCTCCCCACAACTCTGAACACTGGCATCTGCAGAATGGAATAGTCCAGGGTGGGAGGACACAGCACAGCATCTGGGAGTGAGAGATGGGACTCTGGACAGCGGCATGCCCCATACCTCTATTGAGTACAAACTGTCAATTATGAGTTCTTTTTTTAATGATCAAAAAGCTGTCTATTTAACTTTCATCTTCACTGAATACTTAACCAAACTGGGGGAAAAACCCAACACCAAAAAAGTTGTGAGTCTCGCAGAGCAAGACACTTCCCGTCCCTTGTTAAAAGCACATATGAGGAAGTGTAAAGACAAGAATATCTGCAGGAACTGACAAAAGAAATGGAGACTAAGCAAAAAAAACCAAAACACAAAAAACCCAAAAAACAAACCAAAAAAACCCCCTCTGCCCAGGGCCCCAGAAGGACTCTGGAAATGAGTTCCAATTTCTGATGATACACAGTAGAAGCAGACAGTAAAGGGCACAAATCTTAAGTGCAGAGTGAAATGATTTTTAAACACGTATATACCCTTGTAACCACTACCTGGATCAAGAAAGAAGAGCTCTTCAGTACCCCAGGCGTCTACTTCCTGCGTTTTCCTAGTCAATATACTCAATCACACTCTGAGAGGTAACCACTATCCTGATTTCTATCACCATGGATTAGTTTTACCTACTCTTGAACTTCACAGAAATCAAATCATATCATGTGTATTCGTTTGAGTCAGGCTTTTTCCCTTTGACATTATGTCTGCGACACTCATCCATGTTATTGGGGAAGTGGTTGTTCACTCTGCCCTGCTGCCAGGGAGCAGTCCATGTATGAACTCCAAAATTTATGTATTCACTCTTCAGTTGCTGGACATATGGATTGTTCCCAGCTTTTGGTTATTAGGAATAAAGCCATGATGAGCACTCTTGTGTCTGCCTTTTGGTGGACATAAGCACGCACTTCTGTTGGATGTACATCCTGGGACACAGAGGATCAGATGTTCAGTCTGAGTAGTTACTGCCAACAGTTTCCCGAAGGGAGTGCACCAATTTACACCATTAGAATAGATAGAAGAGTTCTCATTGCTCCACTCCTCTGACCAACTCTTAGCATTCCAGTTTTTAAAATTTTAGTCCTGGAGTGAGTGTAGTAGTACCCAACTGTGATTTCAAATTTGCAATAAATCCTAACTATTTTAAGTATGACTTCTTTTTACGGAGGATTTCAAAGATACAGAAACTTCCTACAGCACTTCAAGGTGACAATGACACAATAATATTTGACATCAATAAGAAAGTTAGGAGGAAATATTCTAATGAGCACATTTTCAAGAAAACCCATGTTTAACATTGCAAACACCCACATTAATTTTATCCCTTTTAAGTAATCATTTGCTAAAATGCATTATGGAGTAATGAACTTAAATTCTATGCTGCAGACTTGCCTGAACATGCCCACAGTGTTGAATGAGTCCTGAGACTGAGAAATCCTGAATCATTTCTGCATCAAATTCCAAAGCCCACAAAAGCTCCTTGTTGCCTCCCTTAGTTGTTGTTGTTGTTGTTTTAACTGCATTTATATTTGTGGGATGTGAAGGAGGAAGACTACCTGGTCAGAATATTTTGAGGAGAATTTAGTCAAAATCCATGTATAACACCCTCATTTTATCTGAATGTTCAATAAGATTGGACTTTAAGCAGGGAATCCACTTAACACAAGCACTCAGACCACAGATGAGATACACAGTTTTATATAATGCCTGGAATTTTTCAGAGTCTCTTCTAGGGTGAGTTCAATTAACAAGTGAATGCATTTTTAAAAAAATTTTTATTTTCCTAATGGAGGTACTGGGGATTGAACCCAGGACCTTGTGCATGCTAAGCATGTGCTCTACCACTGAGATATATCCTCCCTCCAGTGAATGCATTTAAATTGACTTTCCTTCACATTCTAGGTTAAATTGCTGAAAGAACACTGGCAATAAAGAAGATGGATTTAAAAAAAACTAAAAATTTTGAATTTCAAATATAGATATAAGCTGGTTGAAAAAGTGAAATTCCACAAAAATTAAAACCCTTTCTTTCCTCTATCCTACGAGCCCTAATCCACTTCCTTTCCCTATAATAACCTGGTTACCAGGTTGATTTCGATAGTCCCAGATCGTCTTATGCATTTACAAAAATGTGTTTACTTTAGACATATGTACACACATCACACATTCACATGCACATACATATATTTACATACAAACATATATACACACATGCATATTCATTACACATATAATTTGTTTTCATAAATGGGGACAGTATTATAGATACTACCCTGAAACTTTTTCTTCACTAAAGAAAATATTTTAGAAATATTTGTCAGTACATACAGATGTACCTTGTTCTTTCAACAACTACATAGATTTTTTTTTAATTAAACAATTCAGTTGAGTATAGATGTGTAAAATATGTAAACATAAAAGGGCCTAAATTAGAAAGTTAAGGTCCTTTAACTTCTTTCCTGACCTCTCATTTCTATTCCAGAAACAATTTCTATTAAATTCTTAGGTGTACTTGTGGAAATTTTCTTGCATATTGACAAGCACGTTTACCTTTTTTTAGTTTCAACAAAATGGGATAATATTATGCAAATCATTCTGGAACTTGCTTTTATGTCTAACACTGCATTGTAAACATTTTTCTATGGTATTACATATACCTCTACCTCATTCTTTCTAACAATTGCTAAGCATTCCATTGTATAAATATATCATAATTTACATAATCATTCCTCTACTGATGGAAACTGAGATTCCTCCAGCATGCTAAGCACATATGTTACCACTGAGTTATACCCCCACCCACCTTGTTTTTCTATTTTAAAATAATGCTACAATGCACATCCTAGCAGTAGAACTGCTGGCCAAATGGTATACACATTTTTAATGATTGCTAACTGCCTTCCCAAAAGATTGTACTCATTTACATATCGCCCAACAGTGTGTAAGAAAATCCTCCCCAGGCTAAGGAAGAGATTTGTAAAAAGCTGTGAGATTGCCCCGCCTCCACTTCACCATATACTAATTGACACACACAAGTGAGCTGTAAGGGAGGTCTCCAGTGATCTACCCGAGGGTCACACTCATTTTAATTAATAATCAGAATGAGCACACAGATGGCAGGATAAGCACATCTGAAGGTGATATAAAAAGTCTCAGTGGGTTAGCTAATAGCACAGGTGACAAAATCAAGATGTCAGAAAAAACTCTCGACAATTAGCAATTATGGGACACATAATGAGATTAAATTCAACGTGGACAAGGCAAAATCCTACACTTAGGTACAAATACAAATTACACAAGTACAGGATGGAGAAGGCCAGGTGCTACAAAGTAGCAATTCTCTCTCTTTTAACCCAGTAGGAGATTGAGGCTGAGTGACCTTGAGTCATAAACTGGTAAGTGGTAGAGCTGAGGTCTGAACCCAGGTTGGTTTGACTCCAAAACTGTCTCCACTACACCACGATGTTGCCTCACAGCTCAATAATAGCACGCATGAAAAAGACTGGCGTGGGGAGTTGTGTATAGTAGGTTCGTAAAGAGTCATCAGGCTTCATGAAAAGAGTGTGCCTGGCAAGGAAGGGGAGTGGCCTGCTTCACTCTGTGGCTGTGTGGGCGCACCTGGAACCACCTGTTCATTTCTGAGCACTTCCACCTAAAAGGTGGACACGACCTCACATGTGTCCAAGGAGCAGCCGCGAGGGTGCTGATGAGTGGAACTGAGTCCATGTCTTAGGAGAAAAACAGCAGATGTCCTGGAATGCTTGAAGGCCTATGGTGTTGAAGAAGACTCAGCCTTACACTATGGGCTCCAGAAACCATAAATAGAAACTCTGAGTGGAAAATATAGACAGTTGAATTCTGTTCAATAAAAAGAATTTTCTAGCAATTAGAGATGCTGAAAAATGGAATTAACTGCTTTAGGGTTGTGATATAATGGGGAATATATATTTGGTCTTTGGCTCTCTGGCTCCTGGCATAGAGCTCCTAAAACTCTTGGAATTTCCTGAGTAATAAGGGTGACAGGAATATCTTTTGTTCCAATGAGGCCACTCCAGGTGGCCCCTAGATAGCTTCAGGATGAGGCTGGCAGCTAGAAAGACCAAGCTTGATTAGAACTTGGAACTTTCAGCTCCACCCTGCAAATTTCAGGTAGGGGGAGAGGCTGGAGATTGAATTAATCATCAATGGCCAATGATTTAATTATTCACACCTATGTGACAAAATCTCCACAAAACCCCTACACGATGAGGTTTGGGAAGCTTCTGGGCTGGTGAATACATCATGGTGCTGGGAAGGTGGTGCACCCAGAGAGGGCATGGAAGCTCTGAAGCCCCATCCTCCATCCCTTGCCCTACACATCTCTCCCATTTGGCTGTTCCCCAGTGGTATCCTTTATAATAAATGGGTATGCTAAGTACAGTGCTTTTGAGTTCTGTGAGTCATTTCAGTGAATTATTGAACCTGAGGAGGGGGACTGTGGGAACCCCTGACTTTGCAGTCAAGTCAGATGGATGTGTGGGTACCCTGGGTACCTGATACCTGACACCGGTATCGGAAGTGAGGGCAGTCTATGGGACTAAGTCCTGAAACCTGTGGAGTAACTCCAGGTAGTTATGGTCAGAACTGAACTGAATTATAGGATACTCGGTTGGTGTCAATTGGCTGGTGTCTAGAGGGAAAAACCTATCAAGGAGTAGCAAGTTTCTCATTACTGGAGATAGAGTCAAGCAGGGACAGATGAGCTGATGGTTGGCAGAACTGTTGCAGAGATTCATGCTGTGGGTGGGGGACTGGCCTAGATGAACTGTATAGCAGGGAGGTGTGGTCCACAGATAGGAGCTGATTTGTAAACAGTCTATGATGAAGTAGACAGTTGTGCAAAGCAAGACTTCAGGACCTCTCAGAGCAGCCTGACATTGCTGTGGTGCTCAAGTACTTGCTTAAGGGATTAGCTTCCTTAAACAGAATCCAGACCTACCTGAGTATTACTGAATTTGGTGGTGAGTTGTATGAGGGGTGTGTGTGGCATATGGGTCATGCATAGTAGGACCACAGTTCTGCAACAGATTGGAAATTACAAAGCAGGCCCTTCACCAAACACAGCCTGAGAAGCATTGCTCAGAGGCCTGGGCCTCACTGTGAGGTCCTTGTGGCCACCCTATCTAAGTAGGGCTCCTCCTGTTCCTTTCTCCAGGCTGCCTGTGTGTTTTCTCCACAGGAGGTAACCAAAACTTGCAATCATCCTATGTATCTGTGTTACTTATTTATTGACTGCTTCCCTGCCACAAGGGCAGGGACCTAAGCAGTCTTATTTATCCCTGCATCACCAGAGCTCAGCCTGTCTGGCACCAAGAAATGACCCTGAGTGGGGGTTGAATGAATGACTTGATATATGAAAAGCACTCCTAATATAACTTATGTTTTTGGTTATGACGAGCTTTTAAATTATTCAACCAACGCTCCCACTGAAGAAACTAAAAGTATAGAAAAATATTAAAGTCACCCCCCAAAAAGCACTGAAGTGCTCACAAGATGGTAAGGAATTAAATGTAGCTAAAACAAAGGCAAGTGGGAACCCAGAGAGGTAAGCAGAGCATGGAAATTCTTTTTTAGTTTGAAAATACTTATCAATCCTGGCAAAATTAATCTTGGGTTTTGGTGACCTCAAGGCACATGAGGGCAAAAATCAGATCCCCAGGATCCACTGAAGTAGGTAAGTGGAACAGCAGACCCACCCCACATTAAGCTGGGACCCCACAGGGTTCCACATTCAAGAAAAGAGAGAGCCAGAGGAGACCACCTCTACCCCAAAGACTCCAAGCAGCTTGCCCCTGTGCAGAGCGGAGGAACATCTCTGAGGTGCTGGGAGCACTGACCAGCGTTCACGTCAATTTGCAGCTCCGTTCTGCATCACCTGTGTGGTTTAAAGTCTTGAGCTGGGAGTTTAAACATGTCTGGCAAAAGCAAATGCACACCCTCCCTCTGATTCTGACACCAATTCTAATACATGGTTTTTTTTCCCACACCACCAAGCAATTCTCTGACACCAACTGGCTGCCCTATAACTCAACTCAATTCTGACACTATCTATCTGGAGACAGTTTTGTATCCCACAATTTAAGGGCTTAGTCCTAGAAGACTGCTTCTCCACCTGCAACTTCAGATGCAAAGCACAAATCCAGGTTGTCACCTGTGCTTCTGACCAACTGGCTATAGATTGAAGGTTCCAATGACCCTCTCTGTGGGTCTGATTAATTTGTTAGAGCCCAGAACTCAGACACATTTTACTAGCTAGATTACTGGTTTATTATAAAAGGATATAACTCAGGAACTGAGAGATGGAAGAGAAGCATGGGGCAAGGTATGTGGATGTCGGAAGGGGCGTGGAGCTTCCACGGAGCTTTTGGGTTTTATGGAGGCCGCATTACATAGGCACAATTGATTAAATCATTGGCCATTGGTGACTGGACTCAATCTCCAGCCCCTCTCCCCTCCCAGGAGGTTGGGGTTGGACTGTAAGGTCTAACCTTCTCATCATGTGGTGGTTCCTCTGGTGACCAGCTCCCATCCTTAGGAAACTTAGGGGCTTTCCAAAAGCCACTTATTAACATAACAAAAGACACCATGATCGCTCTCATTACTTGGAAAATTCCAAAGGTTTTAGGAGCTCTGTGCCAGGAACAGGTACAAAGACCAAACGATATATTTCTTATTATAAGTCACAGTATCATACTCCCTACCCAAAGTCAACTCATCCTAAGCCTTATATTGCTCCTAAAAATTCATCCTCAAGAGCAACAAACAGCACGTAATCAGGCAGCCAAGCACACAGAGAAACACATTACATCATGAGCACGTGCCAGGAGAAAAATCAAACAGACAGAGCCACAAAAACCTCACATACTGGAATTACCAGTCACAGATAGTAAAATCATTATACTGACTGTTTAAAAAAATATAAGACAAATTTGACAATATCTGAAGGGAAGAGCAAACTGTAAAAAGTAACCAGGCAGCCTTGGATTAGGCAGTGGTTTCTTGGATACGACATGAAAAGCACAAGCAACGAAAGGAAAAATAGATGAATTAGATCTCATCAAATTAAGAAAATTTCATGCTTCAAAGGACACAATCAAGAAAGTGAAAAGACAAGAGAATGGGAGAAAATTTTGGCAAATCATATATTTAGTATCCATACAGTATAAAGAACTCTTAAAATTCAATAATAAAAGGAAAAATAACTCAATAATGAAATTGCTTTGCAATTTGTTCATGGGTTTGAAAAACTTTAAGGAGCTAATGCACTAACTCCTTTAACTAACTCAGGGCAAGCCAGGTTTTTCCCCTATAGGTTCCTCTATGGTCTTTTATCAGGCTGTGTGCTAGCACTGGCCAGAGCTTTTAACTGAAGGCCATTGATACAAAACCCAGCCAAAGTGCTCCAATTGAGTATTCGTGCTCAGTGGCTTTGGTGGAAATAAAATTCAAAACAGTATTTGAGCCTTGATATCATATTTCCCACAGAAGCAATCTGAGACAGGACTGTGTTTTGGACACAACAGACCACAAGGATTTGTGAAATCAGTAACTCCACCGAATGGTTCCAAAGATGTTAAGTGAACCGCCAGTGGCCACACTGCTGGTGAGTTGTGGCGCCATGATTTGAACCCAAGCAGTCTGACGCTAGAGCCACCCCTGCCCATGATCCTCCAAAAGTGATTTCCAGTCCCTGCCCCTGTCCTCTGGCATATGGTCTGGCCAGGTGACAGCGCCAGGTGAGGAGTGTTTGATAACTAGAGTGTGTGGCAATCGAGGACCACACGAAGGTTCCATCTGTGTCTTTCCTGGGAAGTGTGGATTTACTCTAGACACTGGTCCTGGCAGGAGCCAGAGTTGTGATTCTGAGGGGTGGGGCAAGCCGGTGCACTTTGTTCATCTGGGGCTGTCCTGAAGTTCTGCAAAATTTTGGTAGCAGAATGATGTGTTGAGGAACAGCAACTTCTGGGGTCTCTGGTACTTAAAGTAGACACTCAGCACGGTGGCTGCCAGCCTTCTGAGGACTGGAGAGTGAGGACTCAATGCTTCTGTCCCTGACTTAGTTCCTGGGACACCCTTGGCTGATTGAGTCTATGATGATAAGACTCATCTCAGGAGCAGGACCATTTGGGGACGGCTGTTTCCGAGCTTCAGAAGCAAATTTCCTTGGGATTGCCGTCTTCTATGCAGATCAGTTGACATCATTCTGGACAAGAAGTATGTAGGCACATATTCAAGGGTCCAGCCCAAGATGGGACCGTCCCCTTTGCCTCACAGAACAATGGTGAGGATACCATGTCTGGGTAAGGGGGTTTGCTGAGTTAAGGCAAAGACAAAGAAGGGCAACAACTTCCTGAATGCTGTTGGTTTCAAGTTAAGTCCACAGCCCACGACCAAGAACATAATTAAGGAGGTGGTCAGGAGGGCAAGGCTGGCTATGCAGCCCTACTTACAGGAACAACAACAACCATCATTACTATTACAGCTATCACACTGAATTCTCACTACGTGCTGGGCATAGCACTAAGAGCTTACAAGTTTAGCTCACTGAATTTCTCAATTATCCCAAGATAGTTTCCATCTTACAGATGAAGAATCTGGGCTTCAGAAAGGGTGCTTATTTGCTTAGGGTCACACAACTAGGAGGTGGGAGAACTGGAACTTGAACCCAGATTTGCCTGATTCCAAAGCTGGGGGTGCTGGAGCACTACGATGGGCTACCCCTCAGAGAAGCAGCAAAGTAGAAAAAACTGGGGGCTTAGACGGCACTCTGCAGTTTTGCGGGTAGATCCCAAGGGATGGAGTGGGTAGTGGAGGTTTTAAAGAAGAAAGGCCAGTGAGGTGAGTCCTTGTGGCCTACGGCAAGGAAGACCAACAGAGCCCAGAAAGAGGGCTTGGGCCCAAGGAGTGGCAGACAGGGATGGCCTCCTTTCCTGGTGTCTCCTCTGAATAAAGATGACATTTTGTAATCACAGTCACTTTTCACATCTCTCTCCGGGACCCTGATATTGCTCATACGGCAGCGCCAAATGGACCAGCCCAGCAAAGGCGAAGAGCTGGGGTTCTGGTGCCACTCACAAGGGTGTGGCTGTGAGTTTGTCTCCGGTCTCAACGCTGGCAGACCACCTTCATGCGTCTGCCTAATTTTATTACAGATCTTTCAAAGGGTGTTAATAGTGCCTTACATACAAAGAATAATGGCACTTTCTGAACTTCCCGTCTGCTTCAAGCAAGCTCTGAAGAGCTCTAGTTGAGTTCCCAGGCTCCCCTCAGGCAGCCTCCTGTGGCAGTGAGGATCCCCAGCAGCTCACTGCTGTCACAGGCACCACGGTCATGTGCGGGGTGACGATACAGGACCTGGGAGGCTTCCTTACCTCATCTGAAGAGCCATTTTCCACTCTGAATCTTCCGGCCCTTTGGATGGCTCCATCAGCATCGCTGGAAATAAGCTAGGGGACAAAAGAGCACTCAGTTAGGAAGCTGGGTTTGCAATGCCCCTTCCATCTGTCCTTATCTGCCTGTAAGTCAGTCAAATCCAGCAAGAGCTGGAGCGCCCAGCCCAGAAGTTGATGGTCTCTTTGAAGCTCTATCAGCCACGTCCTCATATGTAGGGCCCTACAGTCTTCAGGAAGTTGAAGAGTAAGGAACACCTAACCCATAAGAGTGGAAAACAAGAGCATCAAATCTAAATTTGAACATATTCCAATACTGAAAAGCACTGAAGTGATGCTCCCTGAAAAACAACCTTAATGCACGTCAAACACAGACAAGTGCAGCTCACACATGGCAAAACCAAAAGCCAAGTCTCAAGTTCAGCTGCCTTCATAGGAAAGCCTGAAAAACAATTAATGACTGGCAGAAACTCAAGGCTCCACTAGCATCACAGAAAGCTCTTGTGCTTCATTCAGTTTTAAACAGTTTCCAAAAGGCCAATTAGTCCCTTCACAGGCGGGCAGCCTGTATTTTAGCTCTGGCAATACGATGCTAACAAATAGACAGTCTTCGTTCAAGGAGCTCGGTGCTGGAAAGAGATGAGTTAAAAGGAAATCAGGGCTTGGAGCATCAGTCCTAACATGACTGACTCAAGACTTCTTAACTTACTTCCTCCTATATCTTCTAGATTTCTCAGTAGCAACATGGGGCAATGACATGTCTTATTTTAACCTTTTAAATCTGCCCCAAATTTGCAGCAAAGATCTGCTGACAATTTCCATATCCTAGACTCATTAGAACACACTTGCCCAGAGGGGCATTTCTCACCACTCTAACTCAAGGCTTACCCGGTAAAAAGATATACAATTTCTTATGGAAGATTATCTCATATTTTCACTCATGTTTAAGAGATATGAAGGTATGAAAATAAATGGAAAAATTTCAGGAAAAAACTCTACAACTTTTCCCAAGGAAAATTGTATGAAAAAGATTGATAAATTCCATGATAAATATAAAAATAATAGTATCTAATATTTATTGAGTGCTTCTATATGCCAGGTACTCTTCAGGCCTTAACATGTATTATCTCATTTAATTCTCATAAAAACAACAAAGTTGGTACTATTATTATCCTCATTTACGAGTGAGGCAACTGAGGCAGAGAACGTTTAAAATAACCAGCTAAGGTCACATCTAGTATGTCGTAGACCTGGGACGTGAACACAGGCAGTCAGATTCCAGAAGCCCGCTATCCTCATTAACCACTACCCTACTTAACCATCCTCCATGGAATGTCCATGATAGGGTCCAGTTTTATACCTAACTTTATCCTGCAAAATAATTTCTAAAACATATATGAAGATTTTTATGTATATGTTTACCTTTTATGTCATCAGATCATTATACTGTTGAGAAACTGAAGATGGGCAATAGAGGCTGTGCTGTGAAGAATTTAATTTGCCCAGGGAGGTCTGGCCTTTGCTCTTGGCTCCTGGGAGTTGATCTCTAAGCCCTAGGAATGTCCTGTGTGAGTATCTGTTTACCTGGGGACTTTGAGCCACATGGGAGAGTATGGTGGGGGCTTTGGCTCAAACGGTATCATATCTACCTCTGGACACCAAAACCGAGGTGAGCTTCCCTGGTTGGCAATACTCCACGTGTACTGCCACACAGCATTGCCAGGAGGCGTTAGTGCTGCCCATGACGCCATGGGAGAGGACAGCTGGAAGATCTGCCTTTGGATCTTTCCCAGACTCTGTCCCGTGTGTCTGTTCCCTTGGCTGATTTTAATCTGTATCCTTTGCTGTAATAAATGGTAAGTGAGCTTAACAGCTTTCAGTAAATTCTGTGAGTCCTCTTCTAGCAAATTATCAAACCTGAGTGACCCTGGGGACTCCTGAACTCTGCAGTTGGTATCAGAGGTGAGGGATCTTGTGGATGGTTTCCTAACCTTACAGTCCAGTTCTAAAGTACAAGAGCAAGATGAATTTAGGTATCCTGGGGTCACTGCCACTTTCACAGGGGAGTATAGAGGATTCAGTGTCAGTTCTTTGCTTGTGAGCCTCTACTCACTGTTAAAATGCAGAGAATAGCAAATCAGTTTCAAGTCGGGTGTTACTGGTATAGGCTGCCTGAAGGGCTTTGGGAGAGGCATTCTGAGGTCACATCTGAACTTGGCAAGGAAAGAGAGCTGCAATCTATTACTAAGGTCTGCCACAGGTGTATAAAGAGAGAGGGTGACACACACATCCCTGAGTTAGAGGTTGGTAGACACAGTCCTCACTATAGCCAGTCTCATCAGGGCCCCAAGACTTGGGAAAGGAGCTGATGGTCATTCACTGATTCACTCAGACATTCACATAACCAATGTAAGTAGTGACACTGCCAGGCACAGGCTATACTGCTCTTTTCCTCTGATGAGATTAGAACAAGAAGCTTATTGCTTACTTTGATTAAAAGGTTCAAGAAGAAGAAAGGAAGGATATGTTTAATGATTGGATGGTTAAAAGGAATTTAGCTCCCTTTTGACTACAATCATGAAATTCACGAAGACCCTGGAATCCTGCCTCCATCTAACCTGTTTAACTCCATCACATCACCACCTCCACCATCCCCATCTCCATCCAGGTCACTGTCACCTCTCACCTGGATGATGACCACCTCCTGATCGGCCTGTCCATCCACCCACCACTGCTTCTCTCCAAACAACTCCTCACACTGAAGTGCAGGGGATTTTGGCAACTGCAAATCTGATTGTCCCACGATCCCACATCTAGCCCAGCAGCCCCACTCCTTTACCCCAGAGGACATGCACAACGCTACTCCCTCGCCCAGAAGGCCCTCCTCTCCCATCCTCCCATCGTGAACTCCTTCTCATCACTCAGTTTCACCACAGTCCCCACCTACCTGCCCTGGCCTCGCTGCCTGGGGAAATGCCCCAGAGCAGTCCTCCCAGTTGTGATTTACCTTTCTTTCTGCCATTACCCACGCCCTCCTTCTACGCCCATGCAGAAGCTCCAGGAAGACAGCGACTATGTTTTTTTCATCATCGTACCTCCAGAGCTATGCTCATTGCCTGACTTAGTACAGATACCCACTAAAAAGTTATTACACAGGAAATCTGTGAATAGATGAATGCCACATCCCTGTGGCTATGACTGGGGGTGAGATCTAGTCCAGTTCTGGAAACCAGAGAATGTTCATTGCTCACACAAGAAATTTCAAAGAAATTCTACCACATCTATCATGAAGGAAAGACCAAAGTGAAGGACAGACCAAATCACGTGAATCACCATTTGTGAGGGAAAGGCAGCTCGAGTGGCAATGTGATCAAACTTGCCAGGTCAAACTATCCCTGCTGAGCTCCCACTGGCCAGGCCTGTCTCAGGTGAGGGTGGGTGTTAGGACATTAGGTGGGAAGGGGATCTACCAGTCACACTGGGGACGTGATTCTCGCAGGGACGTGAAATGGCAGTCCCAGAGCTCCCCTGCCTGCCTCACCCTCACAGCTGGCTTGGACAGCTGGCTAAATAAAGCAGAGGGTGCCGGGGAGGCTGGTGCTGACCAGGCTGGTACACCAGCTGATGTGAAAGCTCCAGTGAATTATGGGATGAGAAAAACAACACTGCAGAAAAAAAATCCATTTAACATGACAGAGAAGCTATTTCTATCAGTAGTTTTCTTTCCGTTATTCCTCATAAGCCTCTGATCTGGCCAACTAAAACTATAAAGATCTATAAACTCTTCCCTTTGTTGGAAGGAGGTTTGCCACAGGCATAACATAAAGACCCATCTAGATGCCCAGTACTGCACACCCAGAAGCCCTCTCCCCTGACGCCTTCTACGTGGTACAGAGTTCTGGCTACTGCCAAAATCCTTTCTTGCCACCTTCCACAGTAATGGAACTATAGCCGGACACATGGCTAGACCACATTTCCCTCAAGGTGGCCATTTGACTTAATTCTCCCCACTTGAAGGTGGGTCAGAGTCCCAGGTGGCACACAGGGATCTCGGCCCTTTAGAGAGGGAAGGTGCCTCCCCTACGTGTTCTTCCCCTCTCCACTGACTAGAACCTCAATGACCAGAGAGACCTTGACGTCCATATTGAAGACAGTGGGTTCATCTCGAGCCTGAATGTGCGGGGCAGAGTCACTCAACAAAAAATGCTTGGTTGGATATGACAGAGAAATACAGTTGTTCTTAACTGCATTTCAATGTTCTAGGCCAATTATATACCCTGTAATATACCCTACAAGGAAGAACAAAGAAAAAAATCATTGAACCAATGACAAGTCCATAACTTAAAATGTAGAAACTGATCTGAGGTATATGAGCAAATGTTCTAGAAAACATATTGGCTATAAAAAGCACAAGGAAATTTTAGGCAATTGCTAATTGTAATAATTTGGGAGGATACTTGGTCTATGAAAATGGAACAATCTGTGATTAGCTTTCAGATGTAAAGTATAGTTTCTGAATTTTGAAATGTAGACCACATTTCACAGTGACCACACTGAATTGAAAATTAGATATTGAGAAGAAAATGCCTCCAAGAGTAAATTAGAATATCAGTTTGAGATAGATAGAGGAAACTGACTATCAAAAACACAGAGAAAAATGCAAGGAATCATAGACTGAGGTGTTATTAAGATGGTCTTTGGGCAGGGAACCCAAGAATAACCAAATTATTCCCTAGACCAACCAACCTCTGGTGAGGTCTAGACCACAACTAGAGAATGAGCTAGACCACAACTAGAGAATGCCTTTTTTACTGAAGACTGGCCTGAAAGGTTTAGAAACATAGAGAGCAAGTCAGTCTGAGATCTCATCACTCCAAAGCCAGCAGAGAGAAAGGGAGTCCGTCAGTCTCCTCATATAGGGGTATATCTGGCCCTTTGTTACTCTTCTAGGAGAAATGTCCAAAAAGGACATTCCCACATGTGCTCCAACCTTTGCAAGTGCCGCTCTACCTACCCAGGAGTTCAGTGACCAGTAAGATGTTTTAATCTTTCAATCCAGATCTGTACTCCTGAAAGATGGAGTGAAGGAGAGGGGTAGAATGAAGAAGTGGGTAACAGGGAGCCTGGAACTCCTCCTAGAGGTCAATGGAGAGAAGAGTACAGACATTGCAATAAATAGCAATGGGTTATACTCCCCTATCAAAGGAAAAAAGACTCCAGGATTGGAAACATAAATGAAATCCAACTAGCTGCAAGCAAGAGATAATAAAATAAAACAATACAATAAGACAATCATGAAAAAGAAAGGCAAAGGAAAAAATATTCATGGTAAGTTGGGGAAAAATGGTTAGGAAATAATAAAACCAAAAGGTAGAACTTAGGAGAAAAATATCAAATTTAAAAAGTTATGGTACATGAATAAATAGATCTACTGCTCCCAAAACACAATAATTATAGACACTGATTATAAAGCAAAACTATTATAAATAGAAGTTTCTAAAATTATAATTATAATGGGATATTTTAGAATATTTCTCTTTGATAGGCCAAGGCTAAAACTAGTAAGGAATTAAAAAAAATTCAAATAATAAAATTAGTAAGCATGCTTTAATAGACATTAACTAAATTTATCAAAGTACAAATAGAGAATACACACCTTTTAAGAACATCTATTAAAGTTTTAAAAATTGATCAAATATTGGATAGAAAGTAAGCATGAATAAATTCTATAAAATAGAAACTGTATACATAATATTTTATTTATTATTAGTTTTTATTTTTTAATGGAGGTATGGGGGATTGAACCTGGGACCTCATGCATGCTAAGCACATGCTCTACCACTGAGACATACCCACCTCCCTAGAAACTGTATAGATAATTTTTTAGCATCATCCAACTGAATGAGAAATTAGTAATCAAAGGACTAAAAATTGGGAATTTAAAATTATCTGAAAAAACTCTTGGTTCAAGTAGAAAAACTAAAATTGGACACTGTTCAGACCTCAACAGTGAGAACAGTACCTATCAAAGGAGATAATGCAATTGATGCTACATTTACAAGAAAATTCATATTCTTAAATGATTTCATTATTAAACAAGAATGAATAACAACAATGAACTAAGCATTAATTTCTAGAAGATATAAAAAGAAAAATGAAATAAATCCAAGGAAAGCAGGGGGAAGGAATCAATAAAAGATCAGGGCAGAAATTATAGATTTAGGAAGACAGCAGAATCAATGAGCACATCCAAGAGATGGCTAACAAGCCTGATTCTAAAAATCAAAGAATGCTTGCTTCGGCAGCACATAGATTAAAATGGGATTGAAATAGAGAAGATTAGCATGGCTCCTGTGCAAGATGACATGCAAATATGAATTGTTCCATATTTTTATAAATTAGGAGTTTGGGATTAATAGATACATACTACCATATGTAAATAGGTAAACAACAAGGACTTACTGTATAGCACAAGGAATATATTCAATATCTTGAATATCTATATTTTTTGTTTTGAGAGGAGGTAATTAGGTTTATTTATTTATTTTGGTAGAAGTACTGGGGATTGAACCCAGGACCTCAGGCATGCTAGGCATAAGCTCTTCTACTGAGTTATACCCTGCCCACCTTGAATATCTATAATGGAAAAGAATCTGAAAAAGAATATATATATGTATATACATATATATAACTGAATCAATTTGCTGTACACCTGAAACTAACACATATTGTAAATCAACTATACTTCGATAAAAAAGTAAATAAATAAAAAGCAAAGAAAAAACACAAATATATGGAGTGATAATAAAGAAAATATAATTGCTGAGAAGAAAAGAGATTTTAAAAAGTGTGAGAGAATACCATATGAAACTATGCGAATATTACCAATAACTTCAGTAAAGTGGAAATTTTCTAGGAAAATATACACAATGAAGATTATTTTACAAAGAGAAAGAAACCTGCATATACCAATAACTGTTTGTAGAACTGGAGAGGTTGTCAGAACAGCGCCCCACAGAGGCAGCCTAGGCTCCGAGGGCCTTTGGAGGAGGTGAAGGGCCCATCCTCACCTGCCACCTACACCTTCACTCAAAGAAAGCAGGAGAGAGTTTCCCTACAGAAGACACAAATAACAGAATTCTTTTGCATTTGTTTGGGTACAGAAGGTCAGGGAAAGGATATTAACACATATTTAACATCGGTAATGCTAACGGAAAAGGACAAGATTGTTATGCTATTTTACTTCATTTTGCCTGACTTCTCTTAATATGGTCAAACACCAAAGGATCAGTGTTGAGGAAGACAGTGCCCAAGAGAGAAAAGGGAAAAACAAAATCAAACCTTCACTTGGTTACGATCTGCCAGGCACTATGAGGGATTCCTTTAGAGTTCCTGCACTGCCCAATACTGTAGCCACTAGCCCCATTTAAATCCAATTATAAATTAATTAAGATAAAATAAGAAACATTCAGTTCCTCTGTTGCTCTGCCTACATTTCAAGTGTTCAATAGCTGCTACACTGGGTAGTGAAAATGACAAATTTCATTAGTCACAGAAAGTTCTGGACAGGACTGTGATATGCTGGACTTTGATGCAACTCTGGGTGACCAAGATTAATTCAGTTTCTCAGGCTGAAACTCCTTCAGTTAGCTAAATACACTAAAAATGGTGGAAATTCACATAATTTAATATCCAGAGTAGAGGCTTGGTCCAATCTCAGCCAAACTGTAACTGACTCTTTTAACATGAAACAGTAGTCAATGTATTAGCTGTTTTATTTCCAGAAAAGTACTATCCAAGCAATAATATCCATTTGTATGATTTAACAATTTAATGCAAAAGAAAAAATTAAAATAGGAAGAATGAAGTGTTATTCATTAACTACTATAAATAAAAGTATTATTAGTTTAATATTAGAGGCAATTAGATGAGAAAATTTCCTAAATTAATACATACATTTTCAAAAACCAAAAAGTTCTTTTCCTCTCTACTTAATTGCTTTGTTTCTTCGGGCTGGTGTCTGTTTCCACACCTAAAGCAGTGCTAGGATTCCCTGCAATCTCTGTTTATCACACACTGTGTACTTGGGATTCAGGCATATCTGAATCATAGAAACAGTATTTTAACCTAGGAAAAAATCTTTAAGCATTTATGTAAATTATATCTTTAAAAATAATATTTCAGATTTCCACCCCCTGCCCCATCTCCTTTCTTTAAAATGAGTGGTTACAAGGGTGGGTTTTGGGACCCAGCTGACCAAGTTCAAATCTCAGTTCCACATTTACTAGCTGTGTGACCTTAGGCAAATCACTTAATTTTTCCTTTCTAAATTTTGTATTTGTTATCCCTAAAATTAGGGCAATGATTGTGGCGACTTTAGGGCTCGAGGAGAGAATTCAGTAATATAAAACACAGAATGAGCCTAGAATAGTGCCTGGACATAGGAAGTGCTCAAGCATGTTATAACAATGCATATTATAACAGTATCGTAACGATTAAAATAAAATGCCCTGATTATTGTTAGTATGATTAGACTATTTTAATGCTGCACTTAAACTCTTCGAAGCTCTGTTTAAACATTGGTCTATCTTGCCAACATTATTGAGAACCTGTTTCTCAGGGCTGGTACTAAGTGCTGGATTTATAAAGAAAAATGCAACATGATCCTGCCCTGGAGGAGCACAGAGCCCAGTGGGAGAGAAAGACGCACACACATATAAACAGATAAATCACCACACAACCTAGTTAAATGCCACAGCACAGAAGCAAGGATAGGGCACTGGGGGAAGGCACAGGCTGGAGAGACAACTCTGCCTGGGGGAGCCGAAGGTTTCATTGCTATAATGCAATTTCTTCTGGTAGCTGTATAGGACCTTTGAGAAATGACTCCTAGCATAAGCAGATTTTTTTAAACTACAAATACTGGTCAAGCAGACCATTTGCATATGCAAATCACAGATATGAAGACAAACACATACACCCCTGATTTAGAAAGTACTGCTCAGAAGGGAAGAAAGGAAGTTAAAATGTTTCCATCAAGAAAAGGCTGGGGGATAAGGGCTAAACATGGGCTGAATGAGCCTTCACAGACTGGTGTGTGCTGCTCCTGGGCCCTCGTTCACTTCTGCTGCCTGCAGAGAGAGGCGAGAGTGTGGGGAGTAGGGACCAGAGGAGAGGTTCTCTTCTTCCCACTTTTTCACCCCAGTCCTAGTCTGCCTGTGCCAAAGGGCGGGGAAAAGATTTGGGAGGCTGGGCAGCTGGAGTGCAGAGCACAGGGTGCATGTCAGAACACGCAGATTGGTTAGAAGATTCTCTAGCTGGGAAGATAAATGTTGACTGAAGAACCACCAAAGCCTTGGATCAGGGCTCAGACTTTTCTTATCATCCTCATCTCTGGCTACCATCCTCAGAAACTCAATGTCCATCATGATGATTCATCTCATGTCTTGAGCTCACGGCCTTTTGTTTTCTCAAATCTAATGACCTCACTTGACTTCACGGCTTTGCCATCGACTTCTAAGACCCCAAACATGCTCTCACCCAGACTGGTACAGCTTTGTCATCACAGCACCTAACTTATAACCCACTCTGGCTCTTTCAGTACATATTCTAGCTGGGGATCAACCCTGTACTTACCAGCACACAGACCTTCGTACTGCTGACTGCTCCTCAAGCCCATCAAGTCAAGTCCCAGCTCTCAACCACTCCCACCAAGTAAACTCTCACTCTTCCTCTTCTGTGTTCAAAGAAACAAGTTTCCATACGACTAAGCCTATGTCAAGCTCCTGCTCCTTGACCACGGCTGGGTTGTCACTGCCACTCCCCATTTCTTTTATCCATGCCTTTTTCACTTCCCATCACATCTCCCATCTTGCCTCTGGCTTGTCAGTCACCAAATTACCACTTCAGAAACACATTTTCTTCTAAGCAGTGGCCTTTCCATCTATTCTATTCAGCAATCTGAGGCAAGTCAGGATGAGTAGTCATCTAACCCTCCATCTCAAAATATATCCATCTTGATTTCCCACTAAAATAATATCTGACCCACAGTCCCTGATACTCAGATTCCCAGTAAAATATTTGTAAAGATTCAGCACAAAAGATGACACTTCATGAGCCTGAAGACTGATTGTCCATCCTATGGCCAAAATATCAGGACACTTTCTACTCACTATATGGCCAGTGGAGAAGAACCGGGAAACATATTTGGTTACTGACTTTGTTGCCTGAACCAGTAAATTTGTTCACAGAAAGCTGGAGGGCAATTTACTCTTCTTTCCATCATCTCCTCTTGGCTAAGAAACACTGGGTCCATATGAAGAGTGACAATAAAATACTGGGAGTCATCCTTTTACTTCATGAAATACTGCATTTTGAGGTAGCCGCAGCCATTCCAGCACCAAGAAAACATTGGGCAAGATGTGGGGAGGGAGGGAGACAAAGTCCATCTTAGAAAATACAAAGCAAAAAGTGCCACAGGTAGGGAGAGAGACAGGAAGGGTCCTGGTAGCAGAGCAGCCTAGGGAACACAGTTTTGCCAATACGCCAAGCAGTTGGCCGCACCAAAGTGTCGCTGGGGATGGGGAGAGATTTAACCTTCATAATCTCCATCGCATTCTTTAATCTACACAGGTGGTATTTTCTCACGCTTTTGTAAAGAGCTAAGCAAACATTACTTTAATAATCCTCTTCCAACCAGACTGCTACCTGTAGCCCCCTAAGTCCCGGCTGTATGTATAAATTCTAGAGCCACTGGTTCAGAGCAGCAGAAAGTCAAGCACAGAACATCCTATCTCATTCCCGTGAGCTTTACAAGATAAACACCAACTAGACCATGGATATTTGGATATTGATCCAGATGTTTAGTTCAGAGCAGCTGCAGTACCCAAAAGGACAATGAGAGCTGAAGGCCAGTTGTACATTGTCTGTTGAAAATACAAGGTTTGAATAGCTCTTTGTTTTCATTTGAAGATTTTGTAAGAAAAAAAACAAACAAAAAACAACGCAACATTGTAAATCAACTATACTTCAAAAAAAAAAAGGAGTTATGAAAAAAATGCTACATATTATCCTGAAAACTAAAAAAGGAAGCACATCATTTTTTTTCACTATGAAACCAAAAAAAATTTTAGAAAAGCAGTTGTAGTCCTCAGTGAGACAGAAAACACAATTTTTGCAACAAGTGTATACAGCTTGTGGAAGTGGGCAAGATTTAAAAAAAAAAAAGAGGACCAAAAATGAAAATATAGAATTTAAATCCTGATTGGAGGAAGAAAGCAAAATGTTTACTGTAGAAAACAGACACAGTAATGTTTATCATTTGAGATGGTTTCCTAGAATGAAAAGGAACAAAATAAAATGAAAATAATGAGAAAGAAAAGACAGTTACAGAGGACAGAGAAAAAGATCTTCCTTACTGCTTCAAGGGGGAAAATGAGCACTAATCAAAGATAAAGCTGAAGAAAATATTCATCTGTAACATAAGACCTGGGTCTAAGTACCACAAAGATGCAATGTTTTAGGCTAAACTGGTAAGAAGAGAAAATGCAGACAAACTATGGGAAACATTTTAAAAATAAAAGAATAAAGAAGATTTGAGAAAGCTTCAGGCAGGAAATGTTAACAAGAAAAAAAATAAACTGAACCGTCTCAGGCTTCTTTATGAACACTAAAGGGCAGAAGATAACTATACTGGGTTGAACGGTGTTCCCGCTGACCCTGAAATTTATATCCACCTGGAACTTCAAAATGTGCCCTTATTTGCAAAGAGGGTCTCTGCAGATGTAATTAAGTAAGTTAAGATGAGGTCACTGGATTAGGGTGGGACCTACGTCCAATGGCTGGTGTCGTTATAGGAGAAAAGAGAGGTTGGTGCAGATACATAAATGCAGATTAGGAGGCCATGTGCTGCAGAAGCAGTGACTGGAGTGGTCAGCTACAAGCCAAACGGTGTCAGGGATTGTTGGCAACCTCCGAAGCTGGAAGAGGCAAAAAAGGATTTTTCCCCAGAACCTTCAGAGAGGGAGTGTGGCCCTGCTGACATCTTGATTTCAGACTTCCAGCCTCCGGAAGTACAAGAGAATAAATTTCTGTTGTTTTAAGCCATTCCATTTATGGTAATTTGTTATGGCAGGCCTAGAAAAATAATACAATAACAATAGATCAAAATTTGTGAGGTTTTAAGAGAGAAAGATGATGACTCAGAAATTTAAAAAACCAGCCAAGCTGTTCTTAGGAAAGGCATAGCTCGAGACATTTTCAGACACAGAATGACTGAGAAAAGATAACCCTCACGTACTGCATAAAAAAACTTACCTGGAACTGCAGGGCAAGGATGCCTGCAACCATGATATTTACTATTATTCTAGTTACAGCCAATGTGTAGTCAATGCAATCAGACATTAAGAAGAAATAAGAGATTTAGATGGAAGAAGACAAAATTGTCTGTGGAAGAGCATCTATGTCTTCAAAAAGAGAATACTTTGTTTTTAAGTAAAGAAGCACAATAAAATATATAGCCTCATTTTGTATATAAATTTAATTACTAAAGGGACATACACTAAATCTTAATAGTGATTATCTGTAGGTAATAGGATTACAGATAAATTTAATTTTCCTGTGCTTTTTCAGTATATTTCAAATTTTCTATAATCAGCATATATTCCTTTTATAATCAGAAAAGTATGTTTAAAAGTATATCAACACACACATACACACCCAAAGACTGGGAAGTAACAAAATATTTAAGAAAAGAAAAATGGAATTGATCAGACACCAGGTATTTAGCAAAACTGATCTTTTAGCTAACACAGCTATGTACAACTGGGGATATAGCAAAAAAGAACAATGGCAGCAAGCTATGTACAACTGGGGATATAGCAAAAAAGAACAATGAGTCCTGCCCATTAGAAAAGGTAAGAAATCTGCACAAATAATTACAGTGTAAAACATGACAGGTGCCACAGAGAAATGCAAAGAACTGCAGGGATCTGAAAAGTGAAAGATGACTTTCTCATAGGGAAATCAGGTAAGAACATACAACCAACAGGATTTGGTAAGAGAGCGGATGTGGGCTATGGGTGATTTCCTGGTTTGTGAAATCAGCAACTGAAAGGGAGGTAGAGCCACTCATGCCATGATTTGGGTGGTGAGTTCAGGAGTGGGTATTTTAAGGTTCAACTGCCCATGGCGATGCCCAGTGGGCATCTATATGCCATGAATAGAGACCTGAGAAGAATATAAGGATCTGTGAGTCTAAAGACAGTACCCGAAGTCATGGGGGTAGGCAAGATCATGAGGGAGAGCATGTCCAGTGAGAAGAGTGTCTGAGGCAGAATCCTGAGGAGCAGCCAAATGTAAGGGCAGGCAGAAAAGAAGAGATTCCCACAAGAAGCTGGGAAGGTGAAGTCGGGAGGCGGGAGGAAAAATAGGAGAAGGCAGAGGTGTTGACGCCAAGGGAGGAGGAAGTTTGAACAGGGCGCAGGCGCAGGTGGGCCTGCGGGATAAAGACTAGAAGCATCAACTGGATTTGGTAGCAGGGAGGTCTCGGGTGACCTTGGCAAGAGGAGGCCCAGCAAAGAGCCAGAAGGCGAATTTGGAAGGGAAACTGTGGGACTATCATCTCAGGGATCAAAAAGAGAATTTAGAGTGGCTGAAATGTACTCCCAAAGCAATTAAAAAGTCTTCACATCTATTAAGCAAACACAGCTTGAGACTGTATTTTAAGACTGTAACACAGTGATAACTGCCATTTAAAAAGCTGAAGTCAAAAAGCACACAGTCCTTCTCTTACACATAATGGAGCCCAAAGCAACTACTTTAATTAAGTGGGTAAAACAGTTCAATATAAAAATAAGAATATTAGTTGTGGCATGAAACTGGGAGCCCTTTTTGGTAGGTCAGTCATGGTGGCTACACTGGATTTGGGGCATGCCTTTTCCTAAATTCACCCAGCGAAGGGGAAAAAGGGAGCAAATTCTACAACCTACAGATACTCTCCTCTCTTACAAAGAGTGTGAATCTGCTCCAGCCCACTGAAGGGATGTGTACCCCTAGGAAGCAGGGACTCGACCAGAGACAGGAGAAAGCTGAAGACAAGGGTCTCAGCTCAGGGGCGCTGAGAGAGACCAAATGCAGCCTCAGATGCTCTGGGTCCCACAGCCGCAGAGAAATTTCTCACAAGTTGCCAGCCAAGGGGCAACGAATAAGTTTAAACCACTAGAATTTATTCTGAGGGCCTGACAAAGAGCTCTGAATGTTCAGAGCCCACACGGTGAAAGGCTGGCAAAAAGACAAAATTCCTTTTCAAGGTAACATCACTAAAAGAAGTAAAAGAGTGGTTTTCAAATTGTTGGGTGTGTGTTCACGGCTGTTCAATACTACAATTTTGATGGCAGACCTGCCTAAATTCAGAAGTAAACACATACGTACAAAAGCACCTTTCAGAAAACTGAAAATATTTTCTATTCATAGGAGCAGCATACAAAGGTATATAACATTATATATTTTTGATGAAGCTTAAACTTTTTCTTTGCTGCAACTGATAATATATACTGCTGAGCCTGGTCTTACTGAAAGCTGAGGTGGGCATGCGACAGGACCTGGTATAGGGCAGAGGTCACTTTGGCACAGATAAGATGTGAGACGCAACAGGTATTATCAAGCAGACATCAAGAAAGATTGTGTGTTTGAGACACACGTGAGAATTTTACCTCCAGAGTATACAAGAGACCACAATCAAGACAGAAAACTCGATTTGCTGTGAAGAATTAACCAATAAACAATATGCTAACAGTTTGTATCTCTGGTTATACAAAATATAAACTATTGTATATTGATCAAAATTTGAAAGTATTTTTTCTTATATGAGGTTAGTTATTCCTGGGGATTCAAGATAGATTCATTAACTGCTAAGCACTTGCCCCATTATTCTAGATGAATAAATGCACTCTTTTTCAAAAAAAAAAAAAAAAGGAAAGTATGTTCACAGTACACCAGTTGAAGGGTACCATGTCCCACCAGCTGAAGATCACTAGAGTTACAGAACAAAGACCCCAGGGTGCCAGCAGAAGGTGCAGGAGCCAGAGATTGTGAGATGAGCTGAGGGGCCACAGCAGCAGCGAGGGTCACCCTGAGGAGGACGTGCAGCAGCACAGGAAGGGGAGACATGTGTGGCCACCAAAAGGAGCAGGAGCAACCCAGGCCCAAGGAGGGAAGTCTAATTTTGAAACTGGAGAGCATGCTGGTGCCCGAATATCATTGAAGTGGCTGCTTCCAGGGTCGATTTTGCCTGGGAAAATTTGGAGGACTTGTTTGGTATATTTATTATGGTGTGTTTAGCTAGTTGATTTGGAAGACTTTTGGACACCAACTATCCAGACTATTAACACAGGGCTCAGTGCTCAAGATGGTCACCAAATGGCTGGTCAGGTGATGCTAATTCTCTCCAGCTGTTTTTGATCCTAGGAAAATAGGTCATAAAATCACACTAATCAATAAGTAGGGTAGGGAGGAGACAAGGGTTAAAACTATTCTATAAACTAGACTACCATCAGTGGGGGACAGAGGATGTGCTGTTAAGGGCTAGAAGCTGAATACAGAAATATTTTAAAATTTATGCTCTATCTTACTGTTTCAAAAAGATTTAAAGCAGCTTACTGAAATATACCTTACTCAAAGGAGAAAGTCAGACAGAACAAATTCAGAACAAGAGAAAATTAGATGTGGGTAAATAAACTGAAAACAAGAGAATAAGATTAGGTTGCATGTTATAAAATCCTGTAAGGCTGTTGGAGGCAAGCCATAAATAGGGTCCTGAGCTTCCTAGAGGCCAACGTAAAGAGGGAAAAACCCAGCCACTCAGAGGAGTCCCACTGCTTAAAATGTTAACAACAAAGCAGCTTTTTGGTCCTGAGAAAAAGCTTTTCTCATAGGTCCTCTTAAAGGAGACACTATGTGGCAGACGGAGAAAACTCCTTAAGAGTTTCCTGCAAGAGACATACCGTCCAGAACCATGTGGCTCTTTTCCACTCTGTTCCTCAGTGCAGGTTTAAGGCAAAAGGCCAAGGTGCAGATCAAGAGAAGCAAGACTAAGAAGAGCCAAGACAGGCAGGCCAAGTGTTTGTAGCTAACTTATGGTTGGGCCTAATCCAGGAATTAAATTTAAACCATTTATAGCATGGACATCTCTTTGGATAATTCTTTATGAACATTCTTCTTAAAATCAAGCTTTTGTTAAGATTTAGACCAAAGAGAGTTTGAAATTACACATTTCAGCTAAAACACACAGCAGAGCTACTCTGTGCTGCTGATTAAGGGCAGAGGTGTTTGCTCTAACAATCAACCTAATTTCCTTAAAAACAGTCTATAAGGAGCAAGGCTACGAGAGCTCGGGCTTGTAGACTAAGAGATTAAGCACAAGGGCTCTTGGAGTCAGACCTGAGTTTGAGCATAACCTCTACGCTCACTAACTGTGGGAACTCTCTGAGATCCTCCGATACATGGGAATCTATTCAATGTCCGCAAACGTATTCTGAGCATCCACAGTGTGTAGTGTAATCAAATAATATCCACTGCCTTCAGTCGTTTGTGAGGATTAAATAGGGGAAGTCACCGAAAATATTTAGCCCAGTGACTAGGTGCATAGTGAGCATTCAGTAAATGTTAAAACTAATAATAATAACAACAAAATAATCATAATAAAAGGTTTCTGGTTCCATTCTAATGCATAAATAATTACATGATTAAGGTCTCCAAGTTCATTACTGAAAATAGCCTGGAATTTTAGCCTGGAAAATGTTCGATGTCAGCCACAAAGGCATCAAAAATATCAGAGTCCCACATTTTTAAACCTTGTTAACTCACTGATAACTCCAGGATAAATGTTGTGCCTTGTGGTACCTACATGAGTCAACCTGCTATAAAAGCCTTAGATATAAGCTGGTTAAATATTAGAGAGCATCTGCCAAAATTATGATTCTAGTTGTCGACTGCTGAAGTCTTGATGTTCTGATGTTCCTGAGGGAAATATGCTAGTACCTTCACTCATCTCTCAATTTAGTGATACTACATGGAATATAATTCTCCCATAAAATGCCTCTGAAAATAAAAAGCCTCCTCAACCCTGAACAGAGAACAAAACTGCACTGTATTAGGGATGCCGGGCAGGCAGCTAAATCACTCATTAGCCAAGAGTCATCTTTCTGCACAACAGTCCCACAGGCAAAATTCAAATTCGTGCCTGAGCAAAAATACAAATTACTACATATCAGCCTTCAAAAATCTTCACACAGTCAAAATCTTAAACATTAAAATCTGCAGATGCCAACCAAGCTCATGATAAACCAACCTTTTTGGTTGTACTTAGTACAGCCAAACATCCTTTGAGGCCACCCTGAGTTCATAGCAACAAAACCATGCTACCGTCACAGAGACACGTCTGTATGTTTCTTTCTGATACACAGGGGAACTTGCAGCTGGTCCACATGCAGGCTCGAGCCATTTAGGTACAAATTTTAAAAGGAATAGACAATATACTACCCTATTTTATCCTGACTTGAAATTTCCTGCCGATCATGTCTTTACCGGAAGTATCAAGACGTGGGGTTACATGAGGATCTGTAGCTGGCCTGGGCAGCAGAGAGGTCCATATGGTACCCAGACCATTCATCACTTGTAACATATCAGTTTCTTCTCCATTGAGTCAAAGGCCAGGAAAAGATCAATAAAAGCTACAAACAATCTTATGATTTTCCTGACAGATTCCGATACAATGTGATGAAGAATGGTCTATGGGGTAATAGCTGTGCCTTGCTTAGAATGCTGCCATGAGAGGCCAGACTTTCAATTCATCAAAAAGAAAAATGGCATACGTTTTAGACCGAATGCACTGCAAGCTAATGAATCTAACTATATTGGAGTGGGGGGGAATCAAAGAAGCTTGTTTTCCTTTTTCCTTATTTATTTTTGATGGGGTTAGGCTACTCTCTAATTTCAACCAAACTGAACCAATTATTCATTCATTCAATTAATATTTACTAAGTAACTAATACTGTGCATTGTGGTTGGTACTAGGGACACAGTCCTAAATAAAGAGTCATGATTCCTATATTTAGGGAGTTGATAATCTATATCATTGTTCATAGGATTAAAAAAAAAAAGTGCTAGGGATGACAGTCCACTAGTAGAGAAGACATTTTAACCAGGTGCTTTTTTGTTTGAGCTTTTAAATCATCGACTGTATTAGGGAATGTTACAAATACATTTGGGGCTTCCTGCCCAGTTCATGCTTTTTTTGGAGGGTTTTTTTTTGTATATATATATAATTTTATTGAAGTATAGTCAGTTTACAACGCTGTGTCAATTTGTCGTGTACAGCACAATGATTCAATCATACATGAACATACATACATTCATTTTCATATCCTTTTTCACCATAGGTTACTACAAGATATTGAATATAGTTCCCTGCACTGTTCAGCATGAACTTGTTTATCTATTGTATATATATCAGTATCTGCAAAACTCTAACTCCCAGTTTATCTCCTCCCACCCCACCCTCTACTGGTAACCGCAAGTTTGTTCTCTATGTCTGAGAGTCTGTTTCTGTTTTGCAAATAAGTTCATTTGTCTTTTTTTTTTAGATTCCTCATATACCTGAAATCATATGGTATTTTTCTTCCTCTTTCTGGCTTATTTCACTTAGAATGACAATCTCCAGGTCCATCTACATTGCTGCAAATGGCATTATTTTTTTTTATTGGTGAATAGTATTCTATTGTATAAATATACCACAACTTCCTTATCCAGTATCTGTAGATGGACATTTAGGTTGTTTCCATGTCTTGGGCTATTGTAAATAGTGCTGCTATGAACATTGGGGTGCATGTATCTTTTTGAATTAAGGTTCCCTCTGGATATATGCCCAGGAATGAGATTGCTAAATCATATGGTAAGTCTATTTTTTAGTTTTTTGAGGAATCTCCATACTGTTTTCCATAATGGCTGCACCAAACTACATTCCCACTAACAGCATTGAAGGTTTCCCTTTTCTCCACACCCTCTTCAGTGTTTATCGTTTGTGGACTTCTGAATGATGGCCACTCTAACTGGTGTGAGGTGATACCTCATTGTAGTTTTGATTTGCATTTCTCTGATAATTAGCAATATTGAGCATTTTTTATGTGTTTATTGGACATTTGTATGTCTTCAATGGAGAATTGCTTGTTTAGGTCTTCTATCCACTTTTCAATTGGGTTATTTTTTTTTCTTATTAAGTTGTATGATCTGTTTATATATTCTGGAAATTAAGCCCTTGTCAGTCTCATCTTTTGCAAGTATTTTCTCACATTCCATAGGTTGTCTTTTTGTTTTGCTTATGGTTTCCTTTGCTGTGCAAAAGCTTACAAGTTTAATTATGTCCCATTTGTTTGTTTTCGCTTTTATTTCTATTGCCTGGGTAGACTGCTCTAGGAGAACATTGCTGAGATTTATGTCAGATAATGTTTTGCCTGTGTTTTCTTCTAAGAGGTTTACAGTGTCTTGTCTTATGTTTAAGTCTTTAAGCTATTTCGAGTTTATTTTTGTGTATGGTGTGAGGGGGTGCTCTAATTTCATTGATTTATGTGCAGCTGTCCAGTTTTTCTAACACCACTTGCTGAAGAGACTGTTTTTACTCCATTGTATGTTCTTGCCTCCTTTATCAAAGATTAGCTGACCAAAACTTTGTGGATTTATTTCTGGGCTCTCTATTTTGTTCCATTGATCCATGTATCTGTTTTTGTACCAATACCATGCTGTTTTGATTACTGTCAGCTCATGCTCTTTGAAACTGACTTTTGTCTCTATCCTTCTCAGAGAGAATCTGTCCTATCCACAAACTTTGCTGAGGATATGGGGTCTAGGAGGCCACAATTATATCACATGACCCCACTACTCTGAACACAACTGTTTGAATCAGGGATAGACAGCTGGACCAGAGGAACCAGTCCATAACATTCTATTTGGAATTTGAAATTAGGGTCCAAGTATGAACAGACTATGATGAGCAATGGAGATGCAAGACCAAGGGTACTGAGGTAGATGGAAATCAATTTAATAATAAAAACAGTTAATAAGTAGTGTTCCATGTGGTATATATGTATACTATGTGGTATATATTATATATGTGTGTGTGTGTGTGTGTGTCTGTGTATGTGTATGTGTGTGTGTATATATATATATATATATATATATATATATATACACATACACTATGTGGTATATATGTGTGTGTGTGTATATATTTATGTGTGTGTGTGTGTGTGTGTATATATATGGACACCACAGCTTCTTTCATAAGAAAGAATAAAATAATGCCATTTACAGCAACATGGTTGTACCTGGAGATTGTTATACTAAGTGAAATAAGCTAGAAAGAAAAAGAAAAATACCATATGATATCACTTTTACATGTGGAATCTAAAAAAATGACACAAATGAACTTCTTACAAAATAGAAACAGACTCACAGACATAGAAAACAAACTAATGGCTACCGGGGGGAAGTAGAGGAGGGGTGGAGGGATAAATTGGGAATTCAGGATTTGCAGATACTAACTACTATATTAAAAATAGATAAACAAGGTCATACTGTATAGCACAGGGAACTATACTCAATATCTTGTAATAGCCTATAATGAAAAAGAATATGAAAAGGAATACACACATACATATAAAACTGAATCACTATGCTGTACACCAGAAATTAACACAGCATTGTAAACCAACTATATTTCAATTAAAAAAAAAAAAAACCAGTTGATGAGAACTTAGTATGCCAGGCCCTTGCCAGGGCCTAGAAATGCAACAATGAACAAGGCAGACATGGTTCCCCTTCTCACCTCTAGTGGATGACAGAGTAGTTAGTAATCAAATAAATGAAATCAATACCAGTTGTGATAAATACCATTAAGAAAATAAAGAGGATGCTGAGTTGAGAATAGCATGAAGAGGACTACCGTAGAGAGAGTGGTCAGGGGAGGCCTCTCTGACAATGTGGAATTTAAGCTGAGACCAGCCATGAGCAGTGCTGGGGAAGCCATCCCAGGAAGAAGGAACAACAAGTGCAAACTGGGAAGAACTCAAATGAGTCTAAAGATGAAAATCAGGCCAGATGTCTGAAGCACCGTGAGTAAAGGGCATGAAAGGACGTGGGAGAGGAAGGCAGAACAGTGATCACGCAGGATCTTGTAGGGCTTTGTAAAGGGTCTGAACTTGCAGTGCAGTGGGCCACTGAAGGGTCTTCAGAAAGAAAAGACAATATGTTGTCAACATTTTAAAACATCACTCTGGCGTAAGGACAGACATATAACCAATGAAATAGAAGAGAAATCCCAGAAATTAACCCTTGTATACATGGTCAATTGATTTTTGACAAGGATGCCAAGACCATTCAATGGGAAAAGGACAGTCCTTTCAAGAAATAATGCTGAGAAAACTGGATATCCATGTGCAAAAGAATAGAGCTGGACTCTTACCTTATACCATATGCTAAAATTAACTCAAAGTGGATCAAAGACATAAATATAAAAGCTACTACTATAAAACTCTTAGAAGAAAACAAGGGGAATCTTCATGACATTGGATTTGGCCATGATTTCTTGGATAAAACAACAAAAGTACAGGTCATAAGAGAAAAAAAAAACAGATAAAATGGACTTCATGAAAATTAAAAATTTGTGTGCATCCAAGGGCATTGTCAACAGGATAAAAGGACAACCCACATAATAGGAGATAGGAGAAAATATTTGCAAATCATGTATCTGATAAAGGTTTAATATCCAGACTATATTATGAACTCCTACAATTCAACAACAAAACAAACAATCCAATTTTAAAATGGGCAAAGGCCTTAAATACCATTTTTCCAAAGAAGATATACAAATGGTCAATAAGCACATAAAAAGATGCTCAACATTATTAATCATTAGTGAAAGGCAAATGAAAACAACCATGAGATATCATGTCACACCTATTAGGCTGGCTATTAAAAAAAAAGGAAAATAAGTGTTGGTGAGAAGGAAGAGAAACTAGAGCCCTGGTGCACTGCTGGTGGAAGTGATGCAAAATGGTGCAGCTGCTGTGAAACTGGTTTAAGAGTTTCTCAAAGAAGGTGAAAACAGAATTACCACACAATCTAGCAATTCCACTCCTAGTTAATATATCCAAAGAAAATCAGTGGCTTGAGCACATATATACCAATGTTCATAGCAACATTATGCTCAATAGCTAAAAAATGGAAACAATCCAAGCAACCACCCATAGATGAATAAACAAAATGTGGTATATATGTGGTGGAATATTATTCAGCCATAAAAAAGAATTAAATTCTGATACATGCTATAACATGGATGAAACTTGAAAATATTATGCTAAATGAAATAAACCAGGCACAAAGAGAACAAAGATTGTGTAATTCCACTTACATGTATTTGGAAAATAGGCAAATTCATAAAGGCAGAGATATAATAGAGGTTACAAGGGCCTGGGGAAGGAGGGGAATGGGAAGTTATTATTTAATGGGTAGAGTTTCTATTTGGTATGTTGAAAAATGTTTTGGAAGCTGATAGTGGTGATGGTTGCATCACATTGTTGATGTACATAATGGCCCTGAAATACACACTTAAAAATGGTAAATTTTATGTTGTATGTATTTTACCATGATGAAAAGAAATATTTGAGAAAAAACACCACTGTTGAGAAAAATGGACTGGAGAGAGGAAACCAGGCTATAGGGGCAGCTGGTGTGCAGAGAGGAGAATGGTACTGACATGCAGTGAAAACTGAAGCTGAGAAATCACAGGGACGGGAGAGAAACAGAGAATAGCTGTTTGATGGCTTCCTAGTCACATGAAGCCCAGCTGTGCTTCCTGCACTTCATTCTGGCAAGATTCATCCACATCATTTCGGTGAATTACTTAATACTTGAGCTGGACTGAGTGGATCTCTGTTTCTTGCAATGAAACCAGCCCTAATTAAGGCAGGGAACACAGCTGGGAGCCAGCTAAGATGCAGCCTGGAGACTCAAAGTCTGAAGCGGTTGGTTTCCGAAGCTTGACTATGTATAGTTCCAAGTGAGCAGAAAACTGGTTTTTCCCTCCCCCTCCTCTGCGCCCAGCACAGCGCCTGACACGTGGTGGGAGCCTTCAGTGCAGAGCTGTTGAATCAGGCTGAGAAACTTTGCTGTGAGTCTATAGTGGTCTGAGCTCCACTTTCTCACTCACCAAATTTATACCCAGTTGAAACCTAGGGAGCTAAGCCCCTACGTTGCCCTCATTACTGATATGAATGGTCAATTTATTCTTCACAAGGACTTCTATCTAATTTGCTAAAGGTCAGAAGAAGTTTATGGTACAATTTCAGTTTTACAGAATCCTGAGTACCCCTCTACAAAGTCTGAGTTCCAGGATGCTCAGACCAATTGGGTGCCCAACAATATTCATCAAACTGATACAGGAGGGAAGCAGGCAGGGCACAACCATTAAATGAAGGACACAGCAGTTAGTACCAAGATGGTGGAAGAGTCAACTCCCAGTAGACCTTGAGCTTCAATAAATGCTCACTGAAATATAACAGCATGTTAAATGGCACTCCCACAGGTGCCAGGACAGTTTTAAGGCTGACCATAAAAGGTCAAAAAGGGTGTGTGATGGCCCCATTCCTGGGAATCCCAGCCCCTTCCTCAAAGTAGTTGGAGTAATCCTCCCACTTATTAGCATATGAAGCTACCGAGCCTGTAAAAACTAACCACCGGTACACCTCGTGGCCTCTCTGCCTTCTGTGTGAGTCAGCCCTGCACTCTGTCTAGGGAGTGTGTATTTACTTTTACTTTACACTGAGCATCCAATGCCGACACCTCATGGCCTTTCTCTTGCCCTCTGAAACAGCCTGCACTCTGTCTATAGAGTATGTATCTCTCTGAATGCATCCACCTTTACTCAACTGTGACTCGCTCTTGAATTCTTATCTGTGTGAAGCTAATGACCCACACTTGGCAGGGCGCGTCCCAGGGACTCAACCAAGACCTGGGACGTGGCCATCCTCTTGCCCCACATTTTCCTGTAACAAAACAAGGTGTAAGAAAAATTAAACTTGCTTTCTTATGAACATAGAACACATAAATTGGTTCTGAATTTAATAATACTCTGTCGTTTGTAGGTGAGAGAAAACATCTCCTCCCTTAAAACACTGGAGTCAGAATTTCAAGAGATCCTTAGATGGCAAAATTGGAACTTGTTCACTGCATCTTTCTCAACCATTCCAATCTCCAGCTCATGTCATTTCTAACATGGGAAAACTAGAAACACTGATTTTACAAAAAGAGGGAAACCATTCCACAAATAATTGTTTATCACCTTGCTGGGCTATCATATACCAATTAACTTTGAAGACTTTGGTAACTTTGAAGACTATATAACAAGAAGAAGATACAGCTAAATGAAAAAAGAGGAATGCAAAATCAAATATATAATGTGATTTATAACCATATAGAAAAGGTGTTTATAGCTATAAAAGTTGGAAGGTATCAAAAGGAGATGAAAACACTTGCTGCAAGGTGGTGAAATTGTACATGGAATTTTAAAACATATTTAAAATTTACTTTAAAATACTTAAGAAGTCAATTATAAACACACACACACACACACACACACACACACACACACACACACACACACACACACAAACACACACACACACACAATCATGGCTCCAGAGTAAAATCTTGAACAAACGGATTGAAGAACTTTTGGTCAATGGGCTGCCTCCTCAGGCCAGGGTAACTGATGACTAGTCTGGAATTCTCTAAGGCAGGGGTTCTTCAAGTATGGTTCAGGGGCCAGCAGCACCAACATCATCTGGGAACTTGTTAGAAATACAAATTCTGGGTTAACTCTGATCTACTGGATTTGAAATTCTGGGGATGGGGTCCAGCGATTTGTTGTAATAAACCTTCCAGGTGACTCTGATGCCTGCTCAAGCTTGAAACCACTGCTCTCAAGTACGTTCCCAGTCTGATATTCTGTGATCTCTGCAAGTCTATAAAGGGTCTTCCTCCACACCTATGGTGCCTCCCCCAAACACTGCTCTTGCTGTTTACAAGAGCTCCATACAACTTATTAGATCAAGTTCAAAGTCTTCACCTGAGAGTCAAGGTTCTACTTTTGCTACCAAATTTCATCTTTACTACTACAGCTAGTTACCAGGGACTGTGTTTACATGCTTCATCTCATTTAATCCTCCTGAGAACCCTATAAAGTAGATAATATTAATATCCCCATTTCATAGGTGAGAAAACTGAGGCCAAAAGAAGTTTAAGATCATACAACTAGTAAGTGATGAAATGAGAATAATAACTTCAGAGCACAAGCTCTGAAGCACCACTGAAGTTCAGAGAAGTTCACAGAGATAAGAAGCAATGGAGATGGTATGGGAACCCAGGCCTGATTTCAAAGCCTGCCTGCTCTGTAACCACTAAGCTCTGCTGCCTTACACTCTCTGCTGGGCAAGACTGTTTGCTCACTGCCCTTCAAATACATCACTGCCAAGAATCATGCTGTTTGCAAATATCTGTCTATCTTCCTTGCCACCAATCCACATCCCACAGCCTCCATAAGGCCTTCCGTCTGCTTCCCCGAGATCAGTGGCTAAAATGGGTGGCTCCCTCCTTCTCCCAGTCCCCACCATGCCCGATCTGTATGCTTCTCACAATATTTACCAATTCCCACCCAGAATTATAATTATGTTCATGCCCTTTCAGGAGAGGCGGTTCTGAGTTGTCATGATGTCACCAGTGACTGACACAGAACAGGCACTGATTGAGTCAATCAATATGTCTTTTTATGTCACTAAATTCATTCTTTAGATATTTTACATATCTTATCTGCCCAGCTGGAGGTCAGCAGATGTCTTAAGAACAAGGACCAAACCTTTTATTTAATCTATATTTTCAAGAATACACCTGGACCAGGTACACAGTCAAACCTATAATATATGCTTGAATTCAAGTAGAATTCTACCAGTACATGACTCTGGCATAAATTTTTCTACTTTTTAAACCCTGCAAGAATGCAGCTTATAGTAATTGGGGATAATTGGGTACTATACAAATGGATCCCATAAACTCAAGTTTTTATAAATAGATAGAAATAATAAATTTAATGTTTTTAATAGTGTGAAATAATAAAGAGAATTTTATAAGCACATTTTCCTGAAAATTTGTTAAATTTCTATGCAGTTGGGAAAAAAACCCCTCACAATTCTCTTTTAAAAAACTGAGGCTATGATATGCCTTCATTATGCCTCTTTTAAAATGAAAACAAACTATTTTAAAAAATGATAACACAAACCCCAATGTCTTTCATTAAGGAAAATGTGGATATTTTCATTCCAGAAATCTATTACCTATTACCTAGTCCAACAAACATACTTTTAACAGAAAAAAAAAAAGAGCTCATATTCTATCTCCTATCACATACCCAGAGAGCAAAAGTACAGAAAAATCAGACTATTTATTACAATAATATTTAAACCTCAAAAACTAGATTTACAAACTTTTAGGAACAACATAATATAAAAACCAAGTGCTCCCCTTCTTAATTCATAAACCATTTTATTTCATTATATACACCATTAACAGAGAAAAACCCCAAGCCACAACATGCTTTTAACAAACTGAAAAGACACAGATCAAAAGTACGTAACAATAAAAACACACAGATAAAGATGATCAAATTATTATAGCCTTTCAACAGTCATTCATTCCCGTCCAATCCTTATGCTGTACTCACATGGTCTAACAGTAAATATACAACAAAAGACCTGAAGAGCTTGGTGATCCTCTCTAAATCGAAATCAATGTACTCCCACTGAACAGACAGTGTAAACTTACCAGCTCCACAGATCCATAATGTTTCCTACTGAAATCCCCACGTCTACAGCCTAGGTCTTCCGAGACAGAGCTGGAACAAAAATGCTTCATCAGTATTATACATAGCGATCTGGCCACAAACCTTCTGCAAAAATCAACTACCATTTGCAAAAAGGGCTGCTATGGAACAGGCTTGCCCAGCTCCTCACTGCAGGGGAGCCTCCTTGCAACAGACACAGTCCTCAGCAGCCATTGCAGAGCCGGGCTTTCATGGAGCCCTCAGTAAGAAGAAAAACACCCGAGTCATCCCTGGAAGTATAGGCAATGATTGAATTAAATATTTAGTCGTTTGGAATCGATTGAAATTTCCCAGGCTACTGGTGGTTTATAATTTCATTTCTGTATAACCGAAGGGGATAGAAACCCTGCAGTAAACTTGAGGCAAAGGACAAAGCTTGCAATTATCTTTCGTTTAAGAGAGGCTCTTTGTCCCAAATATTCAACATAAAAATAACCAGCATTATGTGATGCTATATAGGAGACATAGACTTGAAATAGGAGGAAAAAAAAAATCTTCAAAATCCTAGTAGGTCCCACCCCCTCCCCTTTCATTTATGACAACATGACAGTATGAAAAAAAGACTAGGACTAACAGAAAATCTAAAAATCTAACCTCTAAGTATAATTAGTTTCTTAACATAGCAGTAGCTGATACTTTCCCACCCCCTCCCCTCAAGAAAGGCTTAAATCAGATAAGAAAAATCACATGCGTTGCTGAAGAAGAGCAGTTAAAACAAGGGCAAAATTGTTACTGCATTTGCATCTTGGATGCATAGTTACACACTCAAAAGACACCAATCTTACTGAGTTAGTTAGTATATCTAGGACCCCAAGCAGTACTCATGAAACCACCGGAGACCCACACACACAAACTGTTTTAATAAGTTTTGTTCTAATATGTCATGCAAATAACTAATAAAACATAGAAAATGAAATTCCCCAGGAATTACATGTTTAATATGTCCAGAATATTTGAGATCTAACATGCAAAGAAAGGTGCATTTAGTACCTTTTCATCCTTCCTTAAAAGGTAGGCTACATTTTCTAAATTACAGCCCTCTTGGCACGTTCAGAAAGAGACTGACTCTGATGTTTAGCATCCACAGAACTGACTCTCTGCCAGGACACTATTTGATAGGCTCCAAGAAAGACAGCATGAGGGAAATGAGATTAGAGAGTCTAATGGTATTCTGCTTCCACCATTTCACAGAGAGGGCTGAATTAATCTTATATGAGATATTTAACCTTTTGTAGTCCTCACTTCCTTAGCTGAAACTGTGCAACAAATTAATGGATGCAGCTTAGAAGGGTGTCCTACATTTTACCCAGCTACTGTCCTGCTTCTGGTGACGTGATTTTCTACCCAAAAATCTCTGAAAGAGATTTTAAAACTTTCTTACGTGGCCGACCCCAGTGTCAGCTACGCCATCTATGCCCATTCTAGTCCTCTTTGGAAGCCCTCCTGGAGAGTACTGCCACTGCTTTACATAACAGTTTCAAGATCCTTCACCAGCAGCCCTGAGTTACCGGGACAGAGTGGGCTCTGGGGAGGGGAGCGTCCACGCACTTGGACAGAGACCAGGCACAGAGCGGATGCTCAGTGGCTATTGACCAAGAGCTATCTGCCCGGATCTCAGTCCACCTCTTCGGTTTTAGCCAGGACCACTGCACAGCCAGCAGCAGCAGCAGCAGCAGCAGCAGCAGCAGCAGCAGCAGCAGCAGCAGCAGCAGCAGCTTCTAACCCAAATCGCCAATAATAGGAAAAGAGGAAGGATGCCAGGCTTTGGGCCCCTCCTTATGCTGCTCTCAGCACCACAGAGGGGCTTCGAAGACAGTGCCAGCTCCCTAACTCTGCCAACAGCCAGAAACGAACACAAAGAGGATGATGACCCTACATCCTGGAGCAACCACCTCCTTAGAAACCTCACAGAGGGAAAACGACATCCAAGGAAAACAACTGAGAGAGATTTAAACAAAACCTCTGCTATCAGTTGCCCTTGTTCCCCTGTAATTACATTTCATCTAGTACACTGCAGAGACAGCGCTTGCGAATGGTGGGAGCCAGGCCCAACTATATGGGATGCATTTCTAGGGCTGCAGGAGGCACTCAAACCAGTTAAAAAACCCACCCCACCTCTTTCCTTCCTCCCCGGGCTCTCTGGTCCCTTGGCACCCAGCACAAGGGCTGTGATCAGAGAGGATCACCCACAGCCCTAGGAGGGTTTGCTCTCCTCCAGGTCTCCAAGATCTGGCCCACTGCCGGGCACAGGGTGGACACACAGGAAATGTTCACTGCATTGGTGAAGATACGTGCACATCTTTTGGATCTCACTAGCTATTGCCTGATGGCGCTCCTTGTAGGCACCAGGGCAGGCTGCCTGCTGATCTTCTCCCTGATAAGCGCCTGGACATTATTCCATCAGTCCAGACAGTCCTGGCCCAAGAGGCAGATACTACTATGTGCATGCCAAAACCGATTTTTGTTCCTCTGGAGCTTGTCACTAGACTACATTTCCTCACCTGTCCTGCAGTGAGTGTGACCATATGACTGATTTCTGGCCAAGAGAATACAGACAGAAGTGACGTGCCTGTGGGATCCCATGGAAAGCACTTGCCCTCCTTCCCCATGGCCAGCAGGGTGGAGAGGACCGTAATGACCTGCAGGAAGGCAGAGCTTCCAGATGGAAAAAACTCAGGTCTCTGGATGACCAAGTAGAAGGTCATACCTCCAAGAATATCCAAGTATTAGAATATAATGTGAGCAAGAAATAAACATTTAGTTGTGTTAATCATGTAGAATTTCGGTCTACCTGTTAAAGCCGCTGTGTTAGCTGAATTAATACAGAAGTCGGTATCTTGCGGTGGGGTGCTACCATGGCAACAACCTAAAATGTGTGGCACAGTCTTTGTAGGAAGACAGCAGCCAGTCAGGAAATTGATCTCGGAGGCTGGAGAGATGGAGATCTAGGTTATACAGTAGCAAAATAGATGACAAAACTCGCTCCTACAGTAACTTAGGAGGTGAACCTGTGCCTTCTGAGCCTGCAGCTCTAAGGAATGTGGCTGGAAGGTCAGAGTGAGGCTGTGTGCTGGCTCCTACTGGCTGACCTTAGCAAGGTTTTTTACAAGGAGATGAGCCCAGGCAAGAACTGGATGGGTGTCAAGCAAAGACAAAAGGGACCAGAGAAAGGCTAGAGACCAAGGGCCTCACAGGCTTGAGAAACTGCTCACACAATTCTGGACTCCAGCCAGTGAGAGTTCTGGCCAATGAAATGTGAGTAGAAATGATGGGTACCTCTTCCAGACCACACCCATACACATTTCTCATGATTAATCCTTGCTCTTTTTCCTCATCCACTGGCTGAATGGAGGCGGCTGTGAGGACCAAGAGAGATGAAGCTACACCATGAAGGAGCCCTGGTTCCCAAATGACAACACAGATGACCCCAAGTAGGAATATCCTTATTGGGCTGTGAGATGAGAAATGACTTTTATCGTTTTAAGTCAAGAAGATTCAGGGTTTATCTGTTATAGCAGGTGATTTTATCTTCATTAATACAGCTAGCCAGAGGTAATAGAAAACAGTGTAAGAATCATTGGTTGTCAGAGGGCTGTTGGGCCAAGATGACTCTACTGGGATCAGCAAACTACGGCCACCCAATGCCTGTTTTTGAAAATTAAGTTTTATTGGAATACAGCCACACCCTTTGGTTATAGGCTGTTTCTGTGGCTGCTTTTGCGTTGCAATGGCAGAGCTGAGAAGCAGCTGAGACCTATAAAGCCCAAACTATTTACCCTCTGGCCCTTTATAGAAAGTTCGCCCACCCCCTGCCGTATAGCGTCATGAATCCCTTTTGTTGGTTTCAGGCCTACCCATAAACTGTGGTCAGTACTCCAATGAAAATACCAGTGTTTATCAGGCTTTAGGGTCCATCACAATCCCTGGGGGAGCTTTCTAAAAATGCAGATGCCCTGGCCCTATTCCCAGAGGTTGTGATTCAGCCTGACTGCGATTTTAACAAGCAGTGGTGGGAGTTCTGATGGTGGTTCACAGACAATGTTTTGAAAAGTACTCCTCTTCCAGATGACTCTGGAAACCTGTCACATTCTGCAGTACTTTTATAAGGAAGGACAAGGCTTTGATCAAGTTTTCCATGAATGAGAGGAGGTGTGATGTAGTCCTTCAGGACAAGTGCTTCAGTCACAGACATGGGTTCTTAACCTCCCCGGGCATTAGTTCCCGCATGTATAAAATGCGGTTGATAGTATCACCTACTTAATAGGGTTATAAAGCATAAACTATAAAGAGCAGATTAAAGTTTATTCTAAGCACAGTGTCTATTACATGAAAATTATTCAATAAATGTTAGATACTACTATTACTCTTACTAATAGTATGAATTCTCCTCTGGTTGTTAGAGAGAGAACCCTGGGAAGGGGTGTGCAGCATACATGATGGCTACCTTTTTAAAGACTTTTAAGTAAGATGCCCTTTTTTTCTCCTGCCGTGGAAAGGGAGACCTCAGCCAAGCAGCGGGCCTCCAGGGGTGGGGCTGAGGGCAGCATCACAGCTCAGCACGACATCTCCTCCCCAAAAGTGTTGGCCTCGCAGTGTGACATCACCTAGAAAATACTTAGGACCCAAGAGCATGTCACCAGAACAAGGCTGGTGCAAAAAAGGACCAGCAAGTTCAAGTTCCTCACATGCAACATGCTCTAGGCTCTAAATAGAAACTCTTCCTGTTTTAGCAAAATAAAGGATGTGTGAAGATGCTGGATCACACTTCACAAGCATGAAGTGCTGAGGAACTTCATGTTAAATCTCTAAAGAGAGCCTGGGATGAAAGCAAAGATTTCCAGCCCCACATAGAGGCTAGAAAAAATACTGTTATATAAGTCAGGACCCCAGAAAGCAGGAAAACCCCCTCCAAAGAGTCAAAGTTATAGAAACTGAATAAGGAAAAAAAGGAAACAGCGATACAGGTCTTTCCTTACTCAACTGGCCCAAAGTAACTGACCCTAATGACTGGCCAGACCCCACTAATCCAGTCCTCAGTCCAGCCCTGCTGGAAGAGTTAAAGGCAACACAAGAAGGGGGACTCCTCCTGGATCAGCAAAGAGGATTTGTGAAAAGCAACAGGTAGCTTACCAACAGCGGAGTTCAATCTCAAGAGTGCCAAGACACCACCACCGCCCCCTTGATAAGCAGATAGTGATAAGACAGATGGAAGGGATCCCCCTATTTGAGGGACAGAGAAACTTAAAAATGTGCCAGACTATAGATTTAGGCTTGGAGAGAGCCCAGGGCCTCCTAACAACAGGTATTAGAATAGTTTATTGCACATAAAGGAGCAGTTGTCTCTCCTTCTAAAGATAAGTGACACAAAAAGCAGAGCTGCAATTATGCATTAACTTCTAATGATGAAATGGAAGAAGATGTCTTCTTTTGAGGAGATTTCAGACACCAGGAAGCAGGAAGTAAGCAGGAGGATTTCTAGAGTGTAAGGGTCCCAGGAAAGCCAAGCCCCTGGCTTCTTGCTTCACACAGTGCCTGGTTCCCCTACTATGTTTCTAGGGCTGCAGTATTGTGTGCTCCTGACCCAGGATCTTGAGTTTACCATCCCTTAGCCAGTTTTGCCAACCATAAAGTGGTTAGACAGGCCTGGATGTGAATGTCAGCTCCATGGCACACTAGCCCTATGGCCCCAGGCAAGCTACTTGTCCTCTCTGAGCCTGTTTCATCGCCTGTAACATGGGATTAAAATAATATCTGTCTCTGTGGGAGGATTAAAGATATCATAAGGTGCTTAGCACAACACCTGATACATGCTAGCCACTAAATAAAGACTGGTTATTCTAACTGTTGGGGACCTTTCCTGCCTTGGTCATGACCATACCCCATGTGTCTCAGAGTGCCTGGTTCATGGCAGGCTGCTCAATGAAAATTTGTTGAATTAATGAGTCTTGAATAAATGATAACCTCTGCTCGCTTTTGCTCTACCTGAACACAGGAGGGCTCCTGCCCCCTTTTCTCTACCCTCCTCCACCTGCCCCCTCATCCGCCATTAGATATTCTGACATATCTTTGGGTACATTTGGTGTTACTTCACTACTATTCAGTCATCTCTCTTATTCTAATCTTCTTTTCTCTAACATTCTGGAATGCATTCCTTCTACAGTATTTATGTGTCTACTAAGTTTCTGTACAAAGACAGGTGTCCCTGGATCTCATCAGGTTCTCTGTTATTACTAACGTCTTGTGGTAATTTACTGCAAGGTTCCTTTCAATGATGATTTCCAGCAGTGCCCTTAAAATTCTATCCCTGAATAAGAAACAGCAACCACACCAAACACTGGCAAGGACACAGAGCAACTCGACCACTCCCACACTATGGGTGGGAATGTACAAGGTAAGCTAAGCCTCTTTGGAAACCAGTTGGCAGTTTCTAATAAAATTAAACATGCAGTTACTCTATGACCCAGCCCTTGCACTCTTGGGCATTTATCCTAGAGAAATGAAAGCATGTATTCACAAATACCTGTACACAAATCTTCACAGCACCTTTATTCATAATAACTGGAAAAAGCCTAGAAATCCTTGGAAGGGTGAAGCGCCAAATGAACTGTGGTACATGCACACCATGGAATATTTCTCAGCAATGAAAAGGAACACATTACTGACAGACACAACAACCTGGATGAAAGTCCAGGGGACTTGGTGGAGTGGAAAAGGCCAACCCTAAAAGGTTATACACTATGTGATTCCATTAGACAACATTCTTGAAATGACAGTATTATAGAGGGAGCGAGGTACGGTTATAAAAGGGCAACTTCAGAGACTCTGTGGTGATGGAGCTGTTCTGTGTCTTGTCTGCGGTGGTAGATAAAAGAACCTACACATGACAAAGTTGCATGTGACACTGGGGAAATCTAAGACCAATGGACTGCATTGATGACAATCTCCTGGCTGTGAGTGGTACTATAGTGATACCAGATGTCACCACTGGGGGAAACTGGGTAAGGGGTACCCGGGATCTCACTGTGTTACTTCTTATAACTGCATAGGGATCTATGACATTCTCAAAATAAAAAGGTTAATTAAAAAAACTGTATCAGAGTTGAAATTCTTTCACTCATTCAATCAACAGTTGCTGAGCACCTACGAGGTACCAGGTGCTGGGCCAGGTGCTAACCCTGAGCCGTGTGGTCCCTGCAGGCATAGCACTTATGGTGCAGTGGGAAAATATAAAGTACATAGGACTTCACAGGAACAAAAACATTTTGCAAGCAAATCGCACCTGTGTACAGCAAATCCAGTAAATTGTAAAATGGCTTAATTTAGCCCCGTCATGAGTAGCATATGCCATCTTCGGATGTGGGTGCCCATAGCAGAAGTCTGACAGGTCTGTCACTCCGCTCAGCTCAAGACCCACCATCCAGGAACCTGGGAACTGCTGCCCACAAAATGATTCCTGTAAACGTAATGTCCACACATCAGCTCCCTCCCTTCCCACTCTTTTGCGACCTTGACTTCTCCTTTCCTATAAGGTCAAGATCAAACAGATTTCCAGCTCAGTATAACTTGGTTTGGGAAACACTGCTCCACAGGATACTGATACATGCATGACCACGTGTTAAGTTAAACAGAAACTTATTTAAGGAAAAAAACCTCAGCAGACAACATATGTTGTTGCATACCTCCCTTGACCATCTGCAGATTTTAATTCTTTGGGGAAATCCCTCCAAAGTCTGTTTCCCCAGGTTTTCAAAGTTTCTCTGCTGAGATTCCCAGAACCTGCCTCCAACTGCACCCAGACCCTGAAGGGAGGCATGCTATCCAGAGTGGGCACTTCTGAACAGTCCTATGGGAAGCAAGCATCCTACAGAACACCAAGGTCATTCCGACCCTTGCTCCTCAGCGTGGTCCTTTCCCTGAGCTGGTTAGAAAGGCAGGCTCTCAGGCCCCACCCCAGACCTAATGAGACAGAATCAGTATTTTAACAAGATCCCCCAAGGATTCAAATGCACATTGAACTTTGAGAAGAACTGATTCTGGCTCTCAAACCTAGCTGTATACCAGAATCACCTGGATTTCTTCCCTAATTTGTTTTATTATGAAATATTTTAATATGCAGAAAAACAAAGAATAATATAATGAACACTGCAGATACACTTGAAACTCCTGTGTATGTCTCCTTGATCCTATTTTTGCCTCTCTCTCCCTTGAAATAATCACTAAATAATTTGGTTTATACTTCCTGCTGATTTTTTATGTTTGTACTACGTACTTATTCATGAACAATATGCAGTGTTGTTTAGCACGTTTTAAAATTTTACACTAACGTATACCTTACTGTGACTGTCTCCCTGCAACTAGCTTCTTTGATGGAAAAATTTGTTTTTGAGATTTGTGCACACTGATACCTGTAACTCCAATTATTCACTTCCAGTGCTGTCTGGTATCCTGCTGTACCAATACCCCACTGTTCCTCCATTCTCCTACTGTTAACATTTCAGTTGTTTCCAATTTTTAAACAATGCTATAATGAACATCCTTTACATGCCTCCTTGAATACAAGCACAATCACATCCCTAGATTACACACCCAGGAGTGCTGGGTTGTGATATGGGCATCTTTATTTTTTCTACATATTGCCAAATTTGCTTTTCAAAGTGAGTATACCAACTTACTCTCCCATCAGTAGCCTGTGAGTTCTATTTGCCTCATATCTTAGTCAACACTTGGTATAGTCAGAAATTGGTTTTAGCCAGTCTGAGGATATGAAATGGAGTCCCACTGAGGGTTGGTTTTAATCTGCTTTTCCACAATAACTCAAGAACTTGAACATCTTTTCCTAGGCTTATTGGCCATCTGAGCTACCTTTTTTATGATTTGCCTATTCCAAATTTTTTGTCCACCTCTTTTCTGTAGGATGTTGGTCTTTTCCTAATTGATTTGTAGGAATTATGTGAATATTCTAATACCCAAAAATACAGATGTCTTCTTCTAGGCAGTGGTTTTTCTTTTTAAACTTTGTTCCTGATATCTTTTATTACAAAAAATTTAAAAATTCTAATGTAGACATTTTCAATCTTTTCCTTTGTAGTCTTTGTTTTTCTGACTTAAGAAATCCTTCACCACCATGATGTCATATAGTCTTCTGCTGAAGTTTTAAAGCTTGCTTTACACAGTTCATCTAAATACACAAATGCCCAGTTCCCACCCCAGACTCCCTCAGTCAGAATCTTCAGGAGTGGGATCTAAGCACCTGTATTCTTAACCAAAATGAATTCCACAGGTGATTCTGGGAAATGCTCACAGACCCACCTCCTACCCACTGGATGCTGATGGAGGGCATCTCCTCTATAAAATCCACCTCATCTCCAGAAACCATCTTATCTCTGTCTCCTTTTCTGGCTCATCCTCTCTCTTTTTGTTCCCAAACTTTAAGTACTTCTTAAAGTTTGTCCTTTGAAGGATGTATCTACTCTTACAGCATCAGTATTACTGACAATTCTCAAATACACCTCTATGCTTAATTTACTCATTACCTTTCCTAATTTTCCCAGAAGCTCCAGCAGCAAGCAGTTCAGTATGCTTTTTCCAAAACTCCTTCAGTAACTTGGTTTCTCACTTCTGTCAGTATATGATTATTTTCATGATCTCCACTCTATGAAATCAACCTTGACCTCTCCTATGGTTTCAAGCTCTAGCATCAATCATTGACTATCATCAGTGATCATCTCCCATATTTGGCCAGCCTAGTCTTTCCGTCTCACAGGTCCTCACTATTTGATACCCAGATTCCTACAATAGCCTTGTCAGTCTTTCTGACACCTCATCAAAGGATCTTAGGGTATAAGAGACTTCCAGGCCCAGAGACTTAAGGACCATTTGGTGTCCAGCCTGTTATCTGTGATAGCATGTTCTCTACCAGATACTTGAAATATAGCTAACCAGTCTCTACTTAAACACTGTTAGTGATAAAGAAACACAGTACAACCAGGGCACTCCATTCTTCCTCTCAAAGTATTTTTTTTCTATATTGAATTGAAATCCATCACACCTTAATTTCCACCAGCTGGCCCCACATCTTCACCCTTTCGCTTCTTCTTAATTTCCTTACCATCACTTAAACACCCCCGGCCTCCTGTCCTGTCTGGCCCGCTCTCCCCTTCTCAGCATCCAGCCACATTGCCTTTCTTCCTTTCCTTCAACTTGCTGAATGTCGTCTCATCTTAGGACCTGGAATGCTCTCTCCAAACTCCTTCTACCTGACCCACTCCCAAAATTACAAAGAAGGTATTGGATTAACTTTGCCTCCCCTACTAGAATATAAATTTCACAATGGCAGTTTCTCTGTTGGTTTTGTTCAATGCAAAATTCTTAGCATGTAACATAATACCTGGTACAAAGTTAGCTCTTAATGGGGCTTTATTAAATGATGAGTGAAGGAATGTATGGGTGAATGAATGAAAGCATGCTGGCCAACCCTTTGAGGCCATAAAAAAATAAGTTAAGATCACTTCTACAGGAAAGCCAGCCCTTCAAGTATCTTGGGAGAGCCATCATGTCCCCTGGGGTTTTTCTTCTTTATGGGCAGCCAGGAGCAACACAAGAGGGTGAGATCAGCTGTACTAGGTAGGTACCTAGACAAGCAGCAGGGCAAACACAGAGACCACTTCATCACCTCTTCTAGGATCAGGCCTGGAGAGACACCCCTCTGTGCTCACAATTCTGCTGCCAGATTCTGCTAGAAGTGAGCTGCATTACATAGCATATTCATGAAATTTGTTTTTGAGTCAGATGTAAAAATACTGTAAATGTTGCCTCAGGTTAGTCTAAAAAAATTCACTTCAGAGGTTAATGCAATGTGAGGAATATGAGTAAAAGAAGGCAATGCTGTGGGAAGCCATCACAGTGGACAAATTGTGACATCATTCACTAACCATTAGTTCATGATGAAGCTTGCATTTACTATGTCTAGTGATTGACATCGTTCAATAAAGGTAATTCAGTTAAGTCCAACTGATTGACACTGTAACATTACAAAGTGGATCAGCTGCAAGTGTCAAACTCACCCAACTGGTAAACTTAAGATCGTTGCATTTCATTGCATGTAAATTATAGTACAATTTAAAAATTCTTTTAAAGTGTCATAAAGAGGAAAAATAGAAACTTTGATCCTAAATGTAAATAAATTAACATCTATATGAATAGAGAAATCATATGTGCATAAGTGTTGCCTGATACTTACTTAGCCCTGTCTAACCCACCACTAATTCACTGCCTGATCTTAGGCAAGAAACAGCCTTTCCTAGGCCCTCAGTTCTACGACTGTAAAATGGGACTTGATTAATGAATTAATTCAACAAATGCTGATAACCATGGTAACTTCCTCATAGGGCTGCTGGATTTAATGAGAAAATACATACGAGCACTTAACATGGTGAGCAGTCTGAACACAATAACTATTGGAAGAGACAGGGGTTGTGAATCCACATCCCTCACTGGGAGGAAGGTGTGTGCATGCTTGAAGAACAACACAAAGAAGAAACAAATCTGTGGAAATCTAGGGACAAGCTAGATTTTCCTGTAATCTAAAGTTTTCTCCCTTTAGGAACACAGCTGTTGGGGAGGAAAAATTTTTTTTCCTCTTATTTTCTGTAACTGGTGCCTGTGAATGAAGCTGACAAAAGACAGATTAACGGGAGAAAAGACATGCAAATTTTATTTTTAATTTTACATGCAGAAGGACTGCACAGAAAAGAAAACCCAAAGTAGCGGTTAGACTCAGGGACTTATATACCATCTTAACAAAGGACGATAAATTGTGGCAAAGTGACTAGATAAAATAAAGGGGTTTGGGGCTTCTAGGAGTGGTAACGCTGGAGAAAATGGATACATGGGGAAAAACAATAGGGTTATATAGTAAGGTTTGTTTGTGAAGACTCATCCTGTTGCCTTCTCTGTTTCTGGTGATGAGGGCTGTTCTCCTCTTGGTATGAGAGAGGGGAGGGGACACCTTTACAAAGAGAAATGTATGCCCTGCTTTTAGGCAGATAGGGAGAGGGCAGAGAGTTCTTCCTGTGTCTGCTTTTTCTTAATTTCCTTCAGCTCAAAATAATCTTTATGCTGAAGTGGCATATTTGGGGGTGGTATATTCTGATCCCCTTTATAGCCAGTACCAACATATGAAAAATTCTTAGTCTCAAGCATAAAAGTAAATGCTTGTGGAACTGACTGAATTTGGTCATGAGGTAACCTAGGAGAGGGGGAAGGCCCTGGCTACTTTTTAGCTGCATTTTTTAGCTGACCTCTGTATTGTATTGTCACCTGCTGGGCCAATTTAGATCTACCTCATGCTTATTTGTGCTTGGTTTTTCTCCAGGTACATTCACACCACATAGTGGAAGAAAAGCAGCTTACTCTGTACTTTTTAGGTCAAACTATATTTGTAAAAGATTTTCTAAAAATTTTACTTCCCCAAGGTCCTCTGATCCTAAGAAAATAAGACTTTGTAACCGAGTGTGAGGGAGAGTAATGAGGGAAGGGGGAACATTCTTCAAAGAAAGCAAAAGAATAGATAAACCAAACTTACAGAAATATAGAAGGCAAAAACATTTTAACTAAGAACATCTGTTACCATAGAAGGTGACAAGAAAACAACCATCCTGCACCCAAGGCCAACATGAAATTTATAAAAATGAGTGTTGGCTTTGGTGAATTTAGGGCAGGGCCACCTAAACAATTTCCTTTTGCCTCCTAAAAGCAATGATTAAAAAGAGTAATACTAACTAGTCACTATTTATAGTGTGTCCTCATGGTGCTATGTACTGTACTTTGAGATGAGGTGAGCACCAAAAATGGGTTGCTGGCCCTTGAGGACTACACAATTTGAAAGAATAGAAAATGCGAATAGTCAAAGGAATAGAGTTCTTAGTAATGGCATAACCTCCTTGAGGAAAAATGATTACTTTTAGTGGTTATTTCTCCAGGGGATGCTGAGCTCAATGGTGAGTAGGGCATGTGCAGCTTATGTTCCCAGAGAAGGACCAGGATGTCCTGGCAGAGTGACCCCGCACTCTCCCCTGTCTGAGGTCACACGGAGCAGCAGCACAGTGTTTAACCCTACGTCACCCTTGAATGGTGAAGATCCACATTCCTCTCCCTTCAGTTCAGTCCACGTACCTCCCTGGGGACCTCACTGCTCTTGTGCCTTCAAATATTACCTCTATGCTAACAACTCCCCAAACCAAATCTCCAGCTCGGATCTTTCTCCCCAGCTGCAAGTTCAGACTTTCAACTGCTAGACCTGGTTCCGTGGACACTCTGGGAGGCCCTAAAACATAACATGCCCTGAGTCACCCTCACCCTCACTCCCCATTCACGTCTCAGTCAACAGAGCTGCCATCTTCCTTCCAGCTACTCAAGGCTCAAAGTTCAGGTACATGTCTTCTCTTACATCCAACATCTGATTGGTCTCCAGGCCCAGGTGCAGGCTCCACACAGCGTTGTTTTTGAATGTTGTATGTTTGGATCCTTGTTTTTGTTAGTTTTTTTCATTTACTGTATCTTGGTGATCTTTCCAAACCGATACCGAAAGAGCCTCTGTATTCTTCCTTAAGGTTACATAGTATTCCACTGAGATGTACCATATTTTATTTAACCAGTTCCCTAGGTAAATGGTTTTCAGTCTTTCACTACTACTAATAAACTGCAATGCATAATCCTGTATATGTCATTTTGCATGTGAGGATATTTCTAGAATTTCTCCATGTCTTTTAGTCCCTTGCCACTTCTCTCCTTTCCATTTCCACTTTCTCTGCTTTAGCTGAGACCTTCACCATTGCAGAGGCCTCCTAACTAGCTACTACTCTGCTCTATTACCTTTAACTTACCCAACAAACATTTAGGGATGCTCTGCTAGGACAGGGAAGAACAAGAGAATAAAAACAGACAAAACAAAACAAAACTCCTCCTAACCAGACCCGCACAAATCCTTGCCTGTCTTACAATTGTTCGAGCTTTGGGAGCCTATTAACAAATCAAACCGCCCTCTTCTCTGTATCTGGAATCGGCTGAGAATTAGTGACAGGAGTCCTGCAAATGGAAATAAAAACACCAATTTCCTTACTGTCAGAGTTGAAATGGCAAACGTGGCTGAGCCCAACAACCACGTGGGCTTCCTACTGCTTCCCAGAGTTTAGACCTGGAGCAGCCGCCGTGGAGAGACTGGTCTGCAGAGAGGCAGACGCTCATCAGCAGAATCGCTGCCTCATGACTGTCAAGCTCCAACAGGGGAGATCGAGACGGGGGAGGTGGGGCTCCACTCCTGTCTCCAGAAGACGCAGGTGTGTTTCTCCATGTGGAAACTGGAGAGATGATCCAAAGGCAAGAGAGAGGAGGAGGAAGGGGACAAGTCAGCCTTCCAGTCTCTTTCCTCCATGGGACTAGGAGCAGAAGTTTCTTCATGGAAACAAGAGAATTTCCCCTGACAGTAAAGCCAAAGACTTTCCTTCCAGCTCTGTGTTTTAAAATCAAGTAGTCCTCTATTCAGGAGAAAATGAGGTCTTTTAAGGCTTTTGGAAGCTATTTTCAAGTGTCTAAATACAAAGCTACCTAATATTTGTATAATGCCTTGATGATAAACTCTTTCAAACACATGGCAACTTTCTTCAAAACTTCAAAAAGTAAACCATTGCTAATTCAGCCGAATGAGGGAAATTAAGTCTGAATTATACTTTTTCAGAAATCCAACTTGTTGGGAGTATAGCAGGTAATCACAGGAAGGACTGATAGTAAAAGCAAACAACGGCAGATAATTCAGAGAGGATTCAAAACTTCAAATTTTCCTTCCTCTGTGCCTGGCTGACATCCTTTTAAGGCAGAATGGCTCTGAATAACCACCTTTCCAACAGCTTTCCTTTGTTTTTTTCCCCATGTATTGAGCTAATAAAGAGATTTTACCTCTTTTAGGGTTGAACACAGCCCTGAAACAAGGTTCTGAACTAGAAGTGAGGATACAGAGAGACTCACAATCTGCCTTCTGCCCCACTTCCCAACCACAACTGCATTCTCAAAGGAGCTCTGTGGCTTTCCAATCATCAAATTCAATTGTCAGATTTTAGTTTTGATCTTTAAACTTTGTTATACTCGACACCTTCAGCTAGATCACTGGGTCACACCACTAGGGATTCTAATTAAATAGGTTCCATGATCCAGATTTTTGAAAAAAAACTTTCTTATTTTTGTGATGGATCACAGAGCACTCCCTCTTCTTCTTGAAAGTCCTCCACTGGTTTTTATGATCCAGGCAAATTCTGTTCTCCTACCTCCTGACCACTCCTGCTCCGTTCACCAGGGCAAACAAGAAGTATCCTCTCTGCCCAGTAACAGACACAACCTCACAGAACCAGGAATGGACGTGTGACCCAGATTGGACAACTAGAGTCCTTCCCCAGGGTTCTTCTAACTGATGGGGCAGATTTTTTCTCTCAAGTAGCAAGTCTGAAAGAATATACCCGACGCTGCCTCAGATCACATCCCCTTCTCATGGATGGTAGGAGACAATGAGGCCAACAGGCAGAGAGAAGCAAGGCTAAGAGGTGGGAGGTTGTGGGAGTAAGAGAAAAATGGACTGACCTGACAGCACTCGTGTCCCTGGATCCAGACATTCCTGAAGCGAGCGAGATCTGTCCCTCTCCTTAGTTTGCTTACATGAACTTATACATTTTCCCTTCTGGTCTAAACTATTTTGAGTTGAGTTTCTGTCACTTACAACCAATAAGCCCCCCTCCCTAGTCCATCTTTTAATTGGTTTCCTGGCCTTTTCATTGTAACATCAGTGAAATAAACTTCTAAAAATCAGAGCTCAAATCATCACTTGTCCATCGTGAAAACCATTCAGAGTCCCAGTGTACCGGGTTTAAGCACAACATCTTTCACAACATACCCCTCAGTGTGACTTTCTAGATTTCCTACTACTTCCCCACATAAGCAGCAAACCAGCATCCGGTCATCCAGAATGCTCTCCTCCCACCTCTGCCTATTAAATCTACTCAAGAAAAAGAAAACAAGGAAGGAAGTTCCTCCTCCCTTTTCAAGATCCAATTCACATTACTCTCTGTCAGAAGACTCTTCTAAGAACTTCCTGCCTCCAAAGACGTAAATATACCCCTCTCCAGACCTGATGGCACTAATCTAATGATCTCTGTCTTATCCTGTCTCAGAATCTGTGGTGTTTCATCTCAGGGACCTGTCATTAAGGGCAAAAACAACTCAGTTGCCAGAGTCAAAACTCTGAGGGTTACTTCCTCACCCCACCACCCATGCATTTTGCCAGGTCCACTCTAATCTTACTCTTAATTATTTCTTAACTCAATCTCACTGTTCCTGCCACTCATCAGAACACTTAATATCTCCTACCTGGGCACTCTCCTAGGTCTCCCTGCAGCCAGCCTTATCCTTCTGCAATCTAGCTGCCCACTGACACCAGTTATCTTTCCAATATGCAAATGTGATCATGCTATGCTCTGGCCTAGAGAGTCAAGACCAAACTTCCTAACATGGTAGTTAAGCCCTCCCACTCCCCAGTGACTTGGCTTCTGTCTACCATCCCAGGCTCACTGCTCATCACTCCCCAAGAAGCACCAGCCAAAGCAGGCTGTGGTTCCCCTCAAACCCAGAGTGCTTTAATGCCGCTGGCCTTTGCACACATGGTCCCCTCTGCCTGGGAAGGCCTCCCTCACCTCTGCCTGGTAAAGTTCCCATCCTTCAAGTAGTCCCTCCACTAAGAAATCTTCTTGGATGGCCCTAGGTAACAGCACTTTCATAAGCCCCAGCTTAATCTGGAAGGAGATGCTTTCTTTGCATGCCTAGTGCCTAGCACAAGGCCCAGCACAGCACACAGGTGCTCAGGAAAACTGTTTACTAGATATCAGAAGCCTTTTCTGGTAGGATAGGCCTTGTATTACCATGGTATCTCACACAAAGCCTAACTTTGTGCTTGGTCGACTTTACTGGTGTCCAGTCGGGTCCTGCTACATTCTTCACCCGACAGTACCAAGACACCCTGCAGACACTGACATCCCATGAGCACTTTGCTTCTGCTGCACGGCTGAGCACACTGAGGTGAAGCCATGGGCAATGGTGCTAGACAAATCCCTGCTCTGTCACTTACAAGCTGTGTGTCCTGGACAAGTCTCGTAATTCTTCTGGACCTCAGCTACCTTATCCGTAAGATGGAGCCAGCAGTAGCTACCTCGTCGATGTTTTTGTGAAGACTAAATGAGAAAACGCACTTGGGATGTCTGCACAAGTACCTGGTACACAGGTAATTAATAAGTATTTGTTGAATGAATGAGTTAATGAATGAGCGCAGCTGCAGAATGGCAGCGGTTCTTAAAGATACATCTTTCTAACCAGTTTTCCAGAAAACCCAACATCTGGCTCCCGAGAGAATCAGTTTTAAGACCGGCTCCTGAGAACCCGGAGTCTAGGGTGCAGACCTAGGCCGGACCCCGCCCGCCCTGCTCTTGCTGCAGCTTCGCTAGCCCGCGACCGCCAATCACCAGCGCCTGGACCCACCCCTAACCAGATTCACCAATAGGACCTGGAAGGCACTGCCTCGGGCTGCTTCCGCTGCGTCTCATAGGCTGTCCAGCGGTCCGGCCAGCCCCTTTGATGGCGTCATACGCGTGGCGTACTGTGGGGCTTGTAGTCTAGAAGAGGCTGCGCCGCTAGGTCCGCTTTGAGGGCAGAGCATCCCGCCTGGAGCTTCAGAGGAAGGAAGAGCGGCCCTTCCCCCACGCCACCTTTGGTGGATGAAGCCCAGGTCCGCCTTCCCCACCTTGTAGAGCGCTGGAGCTGCCCGGATGCTGGTTACCAGCGGCCTCCAAGAAACAGGAGCATTTTGCTCAGATAATTCAGCATCCACTGAAATTTTAGATTTCAGTTTCAAATCAAGATGTTCAATTTCCATATTCTCATACATTGAACTACGGGGCCATTGTGGGAGGTATGGTGGCAGCTCTGAGAAGCCAGCGGTGACTCCAGACTTCCTCTAGTTTCCCGGAAGAACCCACTGCAGAACTAGCATTCATGAATTTATCCCAACCATGTGAATCTTGTCTGTTTCAAACAGCATTATCTCTTAAGATTATACAATGGCTCCGCATTGCCCAAGATATAAAAAATTCATACCCTTAGCCAGGCATATAAGGTGCTTCATAACTATTCTGTACTTATTTATGTGTGGTTACATTTTTAAAAGCAGTATTTTTCAGCATTTGCTGCACATGAGAATCACCTGGGGAGCTTTATAAAACATTGGTATTTCTGTGCCACCCTAGAACTTGGAAACTTGGATGGATGGTGCACGCTTTCATGTGTTTTAAAGCTCCAAGGATGATTCTAATGTGTGTAGCAAGGTTGAGAACCACTGGTTTAATGCCTGTCAATGCTTCTGGGGTGTACTTTCATGGATCTGAGCCTTTGCTCTGCAATTTCCTCCATTTAAAGTGGCTTTCTCCTTTCCTGCATGGCCGATGCTCATCCTTGCTAAGCTCACTGTTCCCCCTTTTCCTCCCTGTCTCCCAGCAGAACACTTCCTCCTGGAGCACTTTATACCTGCTTCTTTTCTAGCAGCACTGGAGTTATTTGGTTATCTGTCTGCCTCCCTGGAAAAGCTGTGAGTTCCTTAAGGGGGGTACACTAAGAGTCCTCTTCTACCCACTCCAGAGCCACTGAATCAGAACCTCTGGGGTGGGCCTCAGGTATAAGTTATTTCTTGTGATTCTGATCCTTGATTGAAGCTAGCAATTAGCCCCATGAAGGTACTAGGTACAAGAAGTGTCGATAAATACTTGTTGCATGGAATCGATGAAGCATCTCATTTGCTTCTAAGGCAATCATATTGTTGCACCTAGTTGCCTTTGATTCCCCCTGGAAAGCTAAGCACCCCCGTTTTATAGTATCTTCTTCATTCATTCAACAAGTATTGTACACCATAACAAAGCCCTGGGGACTCAGGAGTAAACAGGAAAACATAGTTACCACCCTATGGGATTTAGAATCTATTAATATATTAATTATGGTATAGCTATTATCATTTCTTCTGAATAACAATTGGAATTTTTTTCCCCTTCTAGATACTCTTTGATATTCATGCGGAAGGAAATGTCTTACTCTCTTATATCCCCAGTATGTTGCTGGCACATAGAAGACATTTGGTAAATGTTTATTGAATCAAAGCAACATGTTTCATAGCACTTGTCACAATTTGTAAGTATTTATTTGTGTGATTATTTGATTAATGGCTATCTGTTCCATGAGCTGTAAATCCCCCTGAAGACAGGAACTGAATCTATTTCAGCTGATGCCTGACACAAGGCCTGGCCAGAGTAGGTGCTCAATGAACATTGCTAAGTAAATAAATAAATGCACACATAAGACATCATTAAGAATAGAAATGAAATCTCCCAACCAAATATCCACTCCCCTCTCTTTCCTTATTCTCCCCTCAAAAGGTAATTTTCATCCTGGGCCTCAAGGGATTTCAAGCTACAGTGAGCAAGAGCCCCAACTGAGATGATGCTTCTTTTACTTACTTACAGGTTGACCTGGGACTCTACTTCAGGGTCTTTTGTTGGCCACATCTGAAGGGACTGGATGCCAAAGGAGAGAGACGACTTGGCTTTCCATAGAAGGGTCTGCGCCATCTGACTCCCACAGGACCCTTTCGTCAGCGGATCCATCAGTGGGCCTGGAGGCTGGAGTGCTGTACTGAAGCAGAAGCAGTTGGGAAAGGCACTGAGAACAGAGAAGAACGTGGTCCGTGGCTGGCCTGTTCCAGCACTCCCTTGAGGCACCACTCCTACCCAGAGGCCAGACTGTCAGTAATGAGTAGAGGATGAAGCCAAGGCACTCCCAAGACCCAAGCAGCCCACCACAATTGCACCACTCTGTTACTGCATGGAGTGGGGCCCTGCACACTGCAGCATCGTGGCCTGGAACCATCCAAGTCCTATCGCATCCCTCAGCAATGAGTGGAGTCCTCCACACTCTCAAGTCAGCAGGGTCTAAGGTAAAAGGAGGTCAGTGAGCATGTGAATCACCACAAACTTATTTAGAAAAGAGCAACTTGCATTCAGGAAGGAAGGCTCTGTCTGGAGTGCCTTTGGAGGACAACATGTAGTTTGACCTCAGGGCCTATACTGGCAACAACACTTCAGGCAAACAGACCAAACTCACATTTCAAGAGTAATGGCCCAGAGGAAGTAAGTAGTAAACACTTGCTGAAATCAACGGATGTTTTGGAAACAAACTGAAAAATGCATTCCTGAAACATGCCTGCCTCTTTCTCTAATGACACAGGGAGGAGGGTGGGAAGGTGATTCTGGGATGAAGGGGGCGGGGTGTGCTTTGTTAGGGAAATGTAGTCATCCCTGCTCTTTCTGATTGGAACTATTTTCTGAGCCAGTCAGCAGCGTTCTTCACTCACCTCTACCTCAAGTGACATACAAACAAGCAAACAAAATCCAATTACTTGGGAAAGGAAAAATAAAAATAAAAAGCAATCTTAGATAACACTTAGGTCAAAAGGGACTCTTCATCCTGTCTCCTTAATAAAGACTGTGACAAGGCAAAAGGTAAAAGACCCAGTGGTCTTATTAGTGAGGAAGAGGTGTCTGCACAGGGAACCACCATCCTGCTGCAGGGTTGGATGCCAAAAGTGACTCCGTACAGCCTGGATATTTGGAGCCAGATGGGCACGGCCCACTCCCAAGCTGCTACAGTAGTACCAATTATAGGCTGCAGGCATGTTGCAAAGGAAAAAAAGTCACTCTTGCCAGGTCCCCCTGGCATTCCTCCTTTATAAGTGATGGCCCAGCTTTCCCCCTCACCTTACCTGGGCCTGAGAAACCCCACGCTGCATATCTGACCCAGACTTCTGGATAATCTTACCCTAGGCTGGCTTCAGGCCACTTATCTTGGCAGCAAGTAGACAGTCATGAAAGGCTCAAGCCTTCCAAGTACGATAAATGGCAAGGAGGGAAGGTTCTGGTATGTTGTCCCTTGTTCTTTACTTTGTGGAACCGCAGGTCTTCTGAAACCCAGTGACACTAGGTTTTGTGACTGCCTTAGCAATAAACAAACAAATAACAAGGCAGGGCTTCTCGATGAGAGACATATTTTTTTTCTTTGAACCTTCTAGATTTTTTTAAATTACAAAAATATCACTTGCATGCAAAAGATCTGTTAATAAAGTGTTCCTTTCTTAATCATGCAAGTTTAAAAAAAAGAGAGAGAGAAATAAAGTGCTCCTAAAAGAAACCGGTAAGGGAGTGGAGGAAGCAGGATGGGGAGAGGCTTCATTTTCAGGCAAAGTCCTGTGAAGGGACGGCTTCGGCTTGAGGGGAGCAGGACTGTCCCACGTGGTAGCCGTGGGCCACATGTGCCAACCGAGCAATGAAAAGTGGGCAGGCAGAGTGAGGGATGTGAGTGCAAAACACGCACTGGACTCGGAAGACTAAGTACAAATAAAAAAAAGACTTAGCAGATCATCTCATTAATAATTTTTATGTTGATTATATGTTGAAGACAAACTGTAGTAGAATTTTAATGTGGCTACTAGAAAATGTCACATACATAGCTTGCCTAAGGTAGATGACGCCTCAGAGTTGCCCACCTGAGATGGGGAGCTGAGGGCCACGGGTGGGGCGGGGGCGGTAAACCCAGGTACGTGGCGCTCTCTGCACAGGTGGGCAAGGCCGCTGCAGTGAGCCAGGGCAGCCCGCCTAAGAAGGGTCGCCACCCAGGTGTGGGTGTCGGAGCCAAAGTTCACTGAAGAGGGGAGGGGAGAAGATTCCAGAAATGGTGAGGGGATCCGAGGGGATCTGACTGTATGCACGACATCCCTCCTCCACTCCCTTTCCTCCTCCAGGTAACAGTTTGGTTCGATTCCCGTTACTCCTCTCTTGACATATTTGCAACCTTTAAAGTTTACTTAATATGGAACATTATGGAAGGAGATAACCGTACAGGCTGCTTACATTCTATCTTTTGGTTTATTTTAATCTTTAAACACTAAGATTATTTAATTGTTTTAGCATGTTATTATGTAGCCTTTTAGTCTTTAAAATTTTGTTTAGAAATACTTAAATGCTAGTTCTTTTAAACCTTTCCCACTGTTTAATTTTATTTTTTTGCCATAACTTTACCCTTAGACTTTCTGAGTTTTTTTATACTTTCACCTAATTCTTTAGCTTCATTTTCTAACTGTTCATATGCTGTCTCATCACGGTTAATTTTAATCCTTTTTCTCATTTCTGTTATCTTTTCTAGTCTTAACATTCTAATTTAAAAAACGTAAGTTCCTCTTAATCTTCTGACATATTTTATCTTTCTTGTCTCACTATATAAAATATTTAGAAGAAGAAGAACTTCTTGGAAAGATGGTAGAGGAAGTGCTCATTTGCATAACTCCTTGGAACCCATGAAAGTAAGCAAAAATAACCCAATATACAGAAGAAAACTTACTGAAATAAGAGAATGGCCAAACTCCACGCTGTAACTCTAAAGGTCTGCTATACACAATAAATCGTGTACAGATTAAAAGTGAACTTCCAGGTCTACCTATCTTATGTCATGTGAGGGAAATGGGCAAGAATGTTCTAAGGGCTGACAGTGCCACTCTGGAGGGATGAGGACTGGAAGCCCAGGCAGCACTGGGCAGAAGCTGTTTCTTCTTTTTCCACGGCCCCAGCTGTCTAATAAGAAGGGGTGGCTAAATCTGAGGAAAGGTCAAAGGAGAGAAGGAAAAGTATATCTTAAAAGCCAGTTGAACCTCTTGAAAGCTGTTAACCAAGTATGGTGAACCAACCCAAAGGAGGCCCATGAGTCATGGAAATCTCACCAACTCAGGCCCTCTTTGGAGGAGCTTGCTTATCCTGAAGTGGTGGAGTGGGGAAAAGGGGTGCTGAAAATTCAAGGGAGTCCCGCCATGGGGTCACATACACCGTAGGCACAGGGGACCGTGCAGACAGGAGGCGCAAGCACGGGGAGAGTAAAAACAGACGACACGTTCCCACTGCCTCTGCACCCTTCCTGCTTCCCAAGAAGCATCAAGGCCAGACTCCAGCGTAAGCTCTGAAAGAGAAGATCCACCGTTGCTCAGAGACACAGGAACGGGAGTCAGGGTAAGTCTACCCATATTACCAATGGGTAAACGCAGACCCAGACAGAGCTGCTTCAACCCAAGATGAACATGAGGAATAAACTAGCATAGGACCTATGAAAAGAGGTTTTCTAAGGCAGATGACGAGTATAGATGAGAAAATTTTTAACAGGGATCAGAGGAAACATAACAAACAGCTCAAGAAAATGAGAGAATAAAGACTATCTCAAAACAAAAGATCAAATAATACCATAGACAGACTTTGCAAGGCCCTAGGACAAAAATCTCAGACTGTGGCAGGAAAAGGGTTGATTCATAGTGTGGAGGTGCTTTCAGGGAGGGGAGTGGGCCTGGAGGGGAGGAAATGAGGGCATCTATGAGCAAATCTCCTGAGTCAGTGCTGTGTGTGTGTTTTCTTCTTGGACTGGGGACAGCCCTCAGAGCATACAGTTTACAATTTTCTCCTCTTGTGATTCCCAAGGCCTCAATGCACCTTGAGTGCTCATATTGTGTGTCTAAAGGGATGCGAGTAAAGAGAAAAATGACATCCTTCACAGTTAGCCCTCTGCTGGTGGCCACGAGGACACAGTCACTGAGAAGAACTTATCCAGGAGCTCCAGATGGGGACCAGCAGCTGCTGTTGGCCGTGGCCAGGCCTGCAGAGGCCCACTGATGCAGCCAGAAACAGACCATGGAGGGACACAACTGTGGCACAAGTCCTGTCTCAAACTGGTAGGTAGACCCCTGACTACAGCAAAACGGCGTAAAAAGCAACAAGGTCTCAGTTCTGGCTCCTTCCATGTGGCTGATGTCTCCCTTGGTTCAGGCTGCACTGATCACGGAGCTGCAGCTGTAATTCCATGAGGAACACGGGAAACTTCTAGAGCCACACCCACTCCCTTGCATTCTTGATCTTGGATCTTATTCCTCGTTCTGATTGTTGGCTGAGAATAACCTTAAACCAAGCACAAATCATCATTCTTGCTTATCTGCAAACCAAGAGCAGCTTTTGGGGCCTGAGCTGGCTCAGCAGCCAAGGGAGCAGTGACCCTCTGCAGAGCTGGGGAGATCAGGAAGACAAATTCCTTCTGTCCCCAAATGGAAACTCCCCTCTCACAGTCACTTCCTGTCCCACAACCGTCTTCCTCCATGGCACTTACGTCATTGGAGCCATCCTGGTTGTGTGCTTGTTTACTTGTACACTGTCTGCCTCCTGCCCTCCTCCTCCTAGAATGTCAGCCCCATGAGAGCAGGGACCCCACTGTCTTGTTCATGCTGTATCCCCAGGGCCTAGCACATAGACGTGCTCAATAAATATTTGTTGAATGAATAAGTGACTATGTGAATGTCACCAAAACATGAGGAAAGTGTTCATTTGGAACAGGGAGACTATGTCAGGCTGTTTTGGCCTTTTTTGAATGAGGTCACTGGTGGCCCCAGTCAGACCGCTGTGGGACCTGCTCTATTTCTTTATTAATCTCTGACAGGCAGCTGCTCTGTGAGGACTATGACAAGTGCACAGAGCAAAGGCAATACAGCTGAAAAGCATCAATCTAGGCCTGATATATTGCACTGACACTAGAAAAGACTTAATGGCTGGCAGCTCTTCTAAAGAGACTTTTCCCTCTGGTCATGAAATGCAAGACAGGCACACAACTTTCATTTGTGCTGAAACTATGGAATCACTGACACTTAACAGTTGGAAAGGCCACTTCAAGCTGCCATCTGAGGCTTGATTTCCCATTTTTTACCTCCTTGCCCACTAAAACGGCTCCAAGATCAGCCAGGAATGCAGCAGCACACCACTGTTCTACCAACTCTTGATCAATGTATTGTATTCATTTTTGCTATGATTGAAGAAAGGTGCTGTGTGTGGCAGATATTTTGGATTGACTTGCAGAAGTTGGAAAGCTAAGATGTAATGTCCTAACCTCCTTGACAGTTTGGAGTTCTGGACATGATTTAGAGTCCACACTCTAAATCAGATGCACTCATGAGAAACTGATCCGGAACGGAGCCAGGCAGATGAAGGGAGAGGATGCTCGGCATCAGCTTGCTGTTGTAGATCATGACAGAGCTCTTGTGGTTCTGGAGTCAGTAGCTTCTTGATTCTACAGCTTTCTGAGGGAGCAGTGGCAGCTTTGGTGATCAAAACCGAGTTGGTAATGTGGTTCTGCTGTTGGCTAAGATGGCAGCTGCTGCTTTGTGGTTGATCAGCTTCTTGTTATGCCGTGGCAGGCTTCCTGATTGTGGTGGTTCTAGGGACAGGAGTTGTGCCTGGAGCTCAGACTAGAGTCTTTCCTCTGGCCCTGCAAACAACTTTGTAAGCACTTAATTCCTTGTATCACCATTAAATCTCATTCAGCTTATATACCAGGTAGAGTGGATCCTGTTGCCTGCAACAGAATACTGACAGAATACAGATTGGCATCAATCTTTTTAACAGATGATTAGTATTGTAGTGACACATTCCTGATGGACTTTTTTTTACAAGCAATCCTACAGTGAACAGCCTTCTATATATACCTCCTTGAGCAGTCAGTCACACCTCATTGCTAACTCCTATTTGCTTACTGTCCTCTAAGATCCTAGCTCTAGAGACAGCCAGATGTGTGGTTCACAGTTTCCCACACCTCCGTACTTGCATGCACCTTTAGAATTTTTTTTCCCCAGGAAAACCAGCAGTGAGTCTCACTGCACAGGCCAAATCTCATCGTTTTCCTACATCATTGTCAGACTTCATCTTTGTTCAGATCTTCAGCTCTGGAAACCAGACAACCAAACGTAATTTCTCATATTAACCTTCTAAAGCAAAACTAATTTGACTATTGTCTTCCTCCAAGAAAGGAAGCTGGTTTGTATTAACTTAAAATCTTAGTGAATAATAAAAGTTGTTTTTTTCCCTTCTCTTAGGAGAACAGACATAATATGAAAATTAATTTTCTTTTGTTGGCCCTAAGAGCCTATTATGTCAGCCCCATACAAGAGAGCTCTTAATAGTCTTTCCCAGGAAGACTGTTGTGTTTCCAAAAGAAAATTGACAGCAACAGATTTATTTGTGATTAAATACTTAAGGGCCTGACACAAACAAAAAGAAAAACGGCATAATTTAGAAGAACAAAGACTGTGAACACAGCTCACATTAAGATGTTTGTTTACAAAACTACCGGGTGGGGGGGGGGGAGTCTCCTGGAAACAAAAAACCAAAAAAACAAACAAAAAAACCCCACTAAGAATCTAAGAGTCAGGAGAAACATAAGGACAAAGGAAAGAAGGTAACCAAATGCATAATGGTTAATTGTTCTTTTCTGATTCTGTCTTGGCCTGGAAAGCCATCTTCAGGAACAAGAAAGCATTTGTCTTGGCATCAAATTTGTTCTCACAAGGCGTGGGTTATATGCATTACTAATAAGGAAGCCGCTAAGTAGGAAGCAATATTTGGGAAAGTGGAAAATATGTTTTCCATTTGTAATTCAAAATCTTCTGTCTATGTAGGGCTCTTCCCTCACTGTGGCTAAACTTAGTAAGCATAATTGAGCCACTCAGCTAAGGTAGTCTTTTACAATGAGTACTAAAAAATGCAGAAATCCCAATTCTGTGACTCTGGGGTAGCATCTGGGTATCTGTAATTTGGAAAGCTTCCCAAATGTAATGGCACTTTTTTTTTTTTTGGCCAATTCAGTATCCATTCCTCTTCTGCTAATAGCACTGTGATTTTTCCTTTTGGCAATCACTACCTCTTGGTCTCTTAGGATGTAAGTGATCTAACCCCTCAGTTCTGGGTTGGGCACACAGCCCCAGCCCAGCCAAATAGTATATTTTACCCACCTCTGGCCAAAATGATTGGTTCATGGATGAGCACAGAACGCAAGATATCCAACATCAAGAGAAGCCATGTCAACCTGGGACATGCTCTAGAACCACTGAGAAAAAGATACCACCTTTCTGCTGGGAGTGTACATTGATAGAAAGTAAGCCTGGAATAGTTCCTTTCCTTTGCCTCCACGAGGAAAGACCTTGAGAATAAAGTCAACCCAGAAAATGGAAAAAGACTACTGATGACATTATTTGAGCAACTGGATCTATCCTCTCCTAAAGCTTTGTCTATCCCAGTATTTTGCAGCTGCATGAACCGATGATTCTCCTCTCCATGTCACTCATAACCTTTGATAATCTTAAAAAAAATTAACAACTGGTATAGCACTTATCAGAAAAGGTGCGACGTGTTGCCAGTCCTGCCTGCGGCTGCAGGAGAACTGTTCAGTGGTGACTACAACTGGGCAGCCAGGAGTAAGAACCACTTGGCCACTGAGTCTACACCCAACAGTCCACGCCACCACTTTTCACCTGGAATCAGAAACACAGGCACTGCTACTGCAAGTGGCTATGGAAGCAGAATTATGAATGATGGGTGGTAAGTATAATGAGGCAAGATTTGACCCCACTATTAGGGAAAGATCGTATACTTGCCCAATAACAAAAAGGCTTGCAGGAGTGGGCTCCCTGACCTTAGATGTAATAAGCCGAAGTTGGATGGTCAGCTGCAAGGGTTGTTGTGGAAAAGATTCCTGTATTATCCTGGAGGAGTGGTTTTCAAAATACATCCCTGGGCTAGCAGTACTGGCATTACTTCTGAGCTTTCAGAAATACAATTCCTAGACCCACCCTGACCTAGGGAATCAGAGTCTTAGGGCAAGGTGGGAGGGAAGGGGCAGGAAACTGTTCTAAGAAGCCCTCCTGGTGAGCCTCATATATGTTAGGTTTGAGAACCACAGTATTAGACTTGAGAGCACTGGTTCTCAAACACGGTTTCTTAAGGCCCATTCCCAGAGATTCTAATTGAATAAATTTGGGGTTGGGCTTGAGAATCTGCATTTCTAACAAGTTCCCAGGGAATGCTGATGCTGCTGGTTCCAGGACCACACTTTGGGAAATGCTGCCTGAGAGGCTGACCTAAGAGATGTCTACAGTTCCATTCAAGGCAGAGATTCTTTGATCTTGAGGATTTCCTTTGCAAATCCAATTCCACTGTGCAACCCTGTTAATGCTGTGGGTCGCATGTGGTCCAGCTCCATGAAGTGCTGCAGCCCAAATGACACAGCTCAGCAATAGAGGAGTACTTTCAAATAACTCAGGCTCATTAACTGTATTTAATGTTTATTTAACTGTATTGATCACCACAAAAGATAACAGATATATTTCTTAAAACATATCTTAGAGCAGTAAAAACAATAGGGGGACCTATTAGCTACTCTCAGACAAAGCAGGTATTTCTGTACATCTCACTGGTCAACACCTGCTAAAGATCTTTATTCAGCTGGTACTAACCGGTGCCCTGTGGACCTATTGTCCTTCTCCTCAATTCCCTCTTCCTAAATCTACAGCTCAAAAAACTGCAAAAAAAAAGAAGGCAGGACCTTGCTCTGAGGGCCAGGGAGGAGGAAAAATTGAATGGGCAAAGCTAGAATTGTAATGAGGCATGGGAAGGGAAAGGTTGAGAACTTTCACATAAATGTTAATCATTTTTGTCCATAACAGTTATGATTTAGTAATGCTTTGTGCCAGACACTGTTTTAGCACTTTGCATAAATCAGTTCACTTAGAGCTCACATCAGTAATGGTGAGAGCGATGTATAAGTGAGCTAACCAAGGCTCAGAGAGGGTAAAGCAACTTGTCCAAGGCCACACACATAGCAAGTGAAAGGTCAGAAACTTGAACCTAGGTCTATGTCATTCCAAAGCCTTTGTTCTTGAACACTATCTGATATGCCTTCCTATAAAATGAGGGCAAACACATCTAGGGCAAGCAGCTTAATAGCATCAGTTTCTTGCCCTGTGGCCTCCAGGCTTCCCAGCTAGTCCTCCTCACCGCCACCTGTTCTGAGGCCTCATGCCCGGGCCCCTCCTTGCACAGGCGTGCTGTGTCTGCCCGCCAGTTATCAGAGCTGATACAGGATAGTCAGCAAAGATAGTTGCCATTCTGAAAGTAATGCCTTTTTCCCTCAGTGTCATCAAGATGATTGATTTCAGATTCTGAAAGGCCCTAAACATGAGGCAGTGGCATTTAAACTTGACATGATAGGGAATGAGAAGTGGTCGAGGAGTTTGGAGTCAGGGAGGCTAATCTGGCAACATGCCCACAAATGAAACAGAGACTCTCTCCCCCGGCTGTCCATCACAATCACCTGCATCCACACACCCCATTACCACCCTGCACTTTCTGGAATAATAGGCCAGGGGGAAGGGCCCACACATTTGTATGGTGAAGATGTTTCACAGGTGATTCTTGTGTTGGCTCTAAGAGTCCATTACGTCAGCCCAATACAAGACAGCTCTTAAGAGTTGCTCTTAAAAGTGAGGTGATTTGGATTAATGGATTAAAGAGATAATTTTTTTTAAAGCAATAAAAACAATAGGAGAAATTGTAGACGAACATTTATCTGTTTTAAGTTAGGGAAGTCTTTTTAAACCAAGCATAAACAGGAGGAATAAATTAGTAGATCTGATTAAACTTAAAAAATGATAATAAAAAGTCTATCAAAAAACACTATAAAGAAAGTTAAAAGGCAAATAATGAACTGCAAAAACTATGTGCTACATATTTGACCAAAAAATTAATTTCCTCAATAAATAAAAAGTGCTTCAATTCAATAAGGAAAAGATAAATATTCCAAAGGAAAAATGGACAAAGTGTGTTATATGTATTTCATTTAAAAAAGAAATACAAATTATGAATAAATGTGAGAAAAAAGTTTCACTTTGCTACTGAAAAAGAAATTCAAACTAAAACAAGGTACCACTTTGGCAAATATTCATAAATAATAATGCCTTGCCATTAAGGATGAGAAAAAATAGGCACATTTATATGCTCTTGGGAGGACGGTAAACTGGCACAACTTTCTGGTGGGCAATCTGGCATTATGCTTCAAAAATCTTTAAAATGTTCATTTTCTTGGATCCAATAATTTCCATCACGCCTATGAATTTAATCTTAAAGAGATGATTACCTCTTCATGCACAGACTAATGCACATGGATTCAACATGTCTTTAGTACGAGTGAAAAACTGGTCATAAATTCCAAGTACAGTAGTAAGGGATGGGAAAAATACACTGTCTTCCAACAAACAAATTATTTTTATAATCAGAAAAATAGTAATCATGATTTCTAAGGTTAATATAATATTATCACGGAGCGTTAAATAGACAAAAAAAACCTCAGGAGGCCAAGAAGTCATTTAGTCTTTCAGGTGTAAGGTCATGAAGACAAAGGAAGGGGTGGTAAGAGGGAGAACTGAGAGGGAGAGAGAAATTTTCTAAACCAGTGTTGTCTAATGTTGTAAACAGTAGTCATACGTGGCTGTTTAAATTTAAGTTAAAGTTAAATAAAATTAAAAATTCATTTCCTTAGTTGCAGTAGCGATATTTCAAGGGCTCAGTAACGACAGAGGGCTGGTGGCTACGGTACCAGACAGCACAGATTACAGAATGCCTCCATCATGGCGGAAAGTTCTATTGGACAGCGGTGCTCTAAACATTCTACTTCAGGCCTGGATCTAGCATGTGACTCATCTCTTCAGCCTCATCTCCTGGTACACTTCCCATCCTTCATGCTCCAGCAACAAGAGTGTAAGCACCAGAAGAGCAGAGACCATGTTTGTCTGGTGCTCCTAGTCTAGCGGGGGAGAGATGTTACCTGGGTAATTACACACAGTGTGTTTGGAAGAGTAGACCTATGCAGAGATTGCTGATACATCTCAAGAGTTCAGCCTGGGGTGCAGGGAAGACTTCCAAGAGGAGGAGTTGTAGGCATTACCCAGAGTAAAGAAAAGACTATTGTAAGTAGAGAAAAGAGCATGAGATGAGTAAAGGCGCAAATGAGAAATAGCACAGCATAAGGGAAGAATCACCAGCTGGTCAGGCATATATTTATTCAACAGATAGTAAATGTCTGTGATGGGCCAGGCCTGAGCCAGGCTCCAGGGACAGAGCAGCGAACAGGCCAGGTCCCTGTCCTCATGACGCTTACACTCTCATCCAGTACTGCTGAAGCACAAAGGGCGAGGTGAGGTGCCCAAGGGCCTTGCATCTCGTATGCAGGGTCCCTTTTGTGTTTTATCCTAGCAGTTGAACCCTCTTTTCTGCCTCAGGGGGGGCCAGAGTCCCACCTCCTATCTTTCTCCTCTTCCCCTGCCCCAGTCCCCCTCCCTGCGGGGAGAGATGGAGGGCTCAGGGCAGTGGAGAGAGTTCCCGGGAGGGGAGAGAGGGAGTTGGACACCGAGGGGCACAGCGGGCAGTGTTGGTAAGACCTCTCCAGTGGCCAGTGAGGATGTGGGTTTGAGAGGTGAAAGGATAAAGACGGGAACTGTAGTTGGGGGCTGCTGGAGCATTCTAGAAGAGGCCAGGGACTGAAAACTGGGAGGGCCCACTTCGGCGACGTCGGCGGGAGAAGGCACTCCAAGTTAAGAAAATGCCCTCGAGGGAAGGAATCTGCCCGAGCAGAGCAGAGGGAGCGCCACGGTCACCGAGCCGGCGGGGGGGGGGGGGGAGGGCGTGTCTGCGGGGCAAGGTTCCAGGGAGGAGAAGGACCCGAACACCTCAGGAGAGTTACTCAGGCCAAAGGACGGGGGCGGGAGGGGCACGGGCCCTCCTGGCAGAGGAAAGGCGTCGGCGGGTCAGAGGAGCACGAGGGGCCGGGCATGTTGAGGGCCAACGGCGGGGGTGGGTGAGGCCATGAGGCAGCAGGTGTGCGTTACCTGCGGAGCGAGGATGGGGAGGCTGGAGCTGGCCTGGGTCCTGGGGTAGCGCAGAGAGGTTTCCTGGAAGAGGAAGACTTACCTCCCTTGGACTTTAGTGGGGCTATTCCCGACCTTGTCCTTGAGCATTTACGAGAGGCGGGCAGGGCAATTCTCCACAGCCCGAAATCCGCCGAGAGCCACGGCTGTGCTCGGGGCCTGTCAAGGGACCGACGCTTTGGGGGCGTCTCGTCGGGTCTGGATTCCCGACACTCGCCAGATGCTCCTCTGAGGCGCCCCCCCCTCACCTGCCGCTCGGGCAGCCCAGACCGCCTTCATCCCCGGCCGCTGCCTCAGGCTCCTTGCCGGATCCTCTCAGACCTCCTCAGAGACCCCCACCGCGCAGCGGCCTCGCGGCCTTCGGGCCCCCCATACCGCCAACCCCCCACCCCCGACGTGGCCGGCTCCCCGCTTCCGTCCCTCCCGGCCTCACCCCTCCTGGGCCGCGTACCTGGGGCTCTCGAAGCTGCACCCCCTGCGCCGCAGCGCCGCCCTCTTCTGCCGCAGGAGCGCAGCGGCCGCCCGGCCGGGCTCTGGCTCCATCGCCCCGGGCGGGGGCCGCGGGCTCGGGCGCATTCGGGTGGGCTCGGGACTCGGCGGGGCTCGGCCGGCCGCTCGGCTCGCGCGCTGCAGCCCACGCCCCGCCCCGCGCGCCTCCACCCGGCCTAGACCCCGCCCCGGCCCCTCCCCGAACTTCAGTCCAGCCCGCTCCGCGCCCCTCAGCGGGGTCTAGGCCCCTCCCCGGCCCCGCCTTGATAACCAGTCCTTCCCACTCTGTGCTCTTCAGCCAGTTCAGACCCCGCCCCAGTCCCGCCCCGAACTTCAGTCCAGCCCCACTCCTTGCCCCTCAGCCGGATCTAGGCCCCACCCCGCGCCCCAGCAATGCCCCGTACTCCAGCCACGCCCCTCCCGCGCAGGCCCCGCGGGTTCCCGTTGCCGGCTGTCAGCACCTCTGCTAGGTCCCAAACGCCCACCCGGTCCTCAGCTCTGTACTGTCCACCGCCCCATCCCCCCCGATCATTGGCCCTCAGAATAGACCCAGGCCCCACCCACCTACCCTCCCACTACAGAGCTCCCGCGCAGCCCCCACCCTCACCCTTAGGGTCGGCTTCTTCGAGAGTCGCCCCTCCACCTCTCAGTACCCCTAGACCCTTCCTGACGTAGTCTGGGGGCCGCCCTTCCCCGTGTTCCACCCATAGGCACGGCCCTGCCTTTTCTCTCCAAAGCCCCCAACCCCGACTGTGCCCGCCCACCACAAGGTCCCTGCCCTCCTCAACAAGGACCTGCCCACAGCCCCGCGCCCGCCAGTGGCCCCGCCCACTCCGCCTCACCTCCGCTGGTGCCCTGGCCCTGGCCGGCTGGCTGCGCTCCCGGGTGCGATGTCCGCCCTCGAAGCTGCATAGGAATTCTCCCGTACCGTCTGCGTTAGCTCGCGGATCTCTCCATCAGGAGGAGGTACTGTTGTTTCCTGGTGGCGTCTGTGGGGCCTGACGCAGTGAGGCTGAGGGGCTGGAGCTTTGCAGGCTACCAGTTGTGGGCTGAAGTCTTGACTTCATCACTTTCCTGCACCACACCACATCGTCCTCACCTCCTCCCCAAATCAGCTACATCCATCTCAGAGCCCTTAAACACCCCCCTGGAGCTGAGGGCAGCGACCCTATCCGGGTAAAACTGGGTATCACCGTTCCATGTAAATCAGGAGGAGCCATTGTGCTAGGGCCCCTCAGGCAGTGGAGTTTGTCATGGCTAGGGAGATGTGGCCATGCTGGCCTGTGACTGGGGTGGTGGAGCAGAGACTGAAGAGTGTGTGTGGGGCGGGGGGGGAGTGTGTCCTTGGAGAATTGGCCACTGCGGGTTTGGAAGGCACTAGCTGGGAAGCCCAGGCAGGCGGGGCCGGGGGCCCCCACGACCAGTTTGGATCACACCTTGGTGCACACTCCCTCAATAACTTCACGGTGCTTTCTCAGAAGGCCTGTACTTCTTCACTGCTGCACATTCCTGCAGAGAAGGCAGTCTCATGAGAGAATGATGGGGAGAGAGAAGATGTAGGGGGCTTTCCATTTCTCCTTCCTATCCCTCAAGACCAAACCTTGGTCTCTCCCTCAAGTTTCCATGAGACAACCCTTGTAAGACAGTCCCTCCTTTTCTCTTACGCAAACTAGAGTGGGTTTCTGGGTTTCACTGAGCATCATGAACTCCCCCCAACATATCTCTTCAGACTTAGATCCCAATACTCCCCACAAATCCCTTACCCAGTGAGACTGGGTTGCCTGCTTTCCCAGCCTTCCTCCTTCTCCTGCTCCTTCTCCTTTCGGTCTTCCTGCCTCCTCCACCCACCGTGTGTTCAACCATCTCTGAAATGAATCTCCAAATGCCCCTGCCCCCTAAAGCTTCCCCAAATCCTCCAAGTCCCTCTCCTGACTGCAGACAGCACTGACACTGAGGGCACTGCTCCTGTATGTCATTGATGTTCTAGTAACCTCTTAGTTGGATACTGAGTGCCCACATCTCCTTCGTGTCTGTCTGGCACAGCAACTATTGGCTTCAGCAAATGCACATCACTTTAATAAATTGAGCCGTATTCATTGGAAAACACATTTAATTTCGAGGTAAACAAAAATGTTTATACACTAAAGTATTTAATTAGTGAAACAATTATTATCAGTGTAACAAGCTGAAAAATACAGCAACTTGATACAAGACCGAGGTAACAAAATACTTCACCAAAAATCTAAATTCCACAGAGGGCTGATGTCCAGTGGTTACTGCAGATGAGACAATTCACAAGAATTAGGGAAAGTCCTTACACAACTGCATGCAGGAGGTCTGCTGGAAAAAAAAAGACAGCCCGAGAGTGCAACAGATTGAACAAGAAACGAATCAAAATGTAAAAATCGATTTTCAACTTACTTGGAAGAATACATAAGAAATTGAAAACTACTCTCTACACAACATTTAGAATGCTAAGTGGAAAACCATGCATTTTGGCACGAAATTTATTAAAGATTATACCATACTAATAAATTAATTACTATTGTTTCATTACGGAATGCTCACAGTCATTCAGAAATGGATAAAGAGATTAATGGTTATAGAACCGACAGATGACCCAGTGTTGCTGCTGCGAGCAGGGACTTCGCGGCCGCCCATGGCGAACCCACACTTGGGCAGCACAGGCTGTGAGGTGGTCCGTGGCACGAGTCCTCAACACCCAAGAAAGTGCAATGCTTGCTCATGCTGTACTTGTATTAAACATTGAAATTAAAACCCCAAAAACCTCTGAAGTAAATACTGCGAACATTCTGATCCTACTCTCTCGTTCTACCTCGGAGTCCCCAATGTGCCCAACCATAGCTCTGTGCCAACCAGCCACTAGGACAGCAACTGAACCCACAGGTCAAGAGGCTGTTCATTCTGGTAAGCCTTTTGAAGCCTTTCTGGAGGAATCTGCACAGGGTTTCTACCCAGTGCTAGGAGAGAGGCAGGGTCTTGCTAAGAGAGAGGAAATGGCATGGGAAGGACTATTTGTTCGCTGAGTGGTCAGTTCCACAAGGGCAGGGGATGGGTTTGTCTTGTCCTCAGCCATTTCTATCCGGGTAGAGCCTGGCACACAGGAAGTAGAGATGAGAATGAATGGGCGAATGAGTGGCTTTACACAGAGAATCTGTGATTTCAAAGGGACTCATAGTTTTTTTTTTTAAACATGAACTCACCCAACATGTCAGTATGATTTGGGTCTGATTAAAGTGACTTATGAAGTCACAAGAAGTAAGTTAGGTTCTGTTTTTAGCAATGTTCACATGGTTCTGAGCATCAGTAATGTGTGTCCAGAGCTCTAGACTCCAACTGTGGAATGAAAGTGGACCCTGCTTGCCAATGTCTTCCCGTTTTCATGGACCATTTTTCCACCTGTAAAATGGCATCCTAAAATACATACTTCTTGGGCTTGGGAGGTGGGAGGAAGACAATGAAAGGAATACTGGCATACTGGTAAAAAAAGAAAAAAAAAGCTTTATAAATTCAGTTGGCAAGAGAGAGTGGGTTCTTTCTGGAGCAGAATCCCTTTTCAAGTGTCTTTTTAGGCTCCACGGTGGGGACAGGGCAATGAACGGGCTTCTTCAGAGAGGGAAGGGAGGCCACACTCTCCCACTGGACACACTCAGAACGATATTTCTACTGCTTTCCACCAAATCCAACCTCCATGAAGTATTTCAGTTGTCAGAATGCACTTGGCGGATCTTGAGTTTTGAAACGTGTTCAACTGAGAGGACTGAAAATTTCTCCCAGGAGCGGTGAATGAGCTGTTCCTGGGGCATCATGAGGACACCAGCCACCTACTTCAGTCTGGAGGCAGCAGCCTACCATTTTCATTCTAGGGTGCCATGATCTCTTTGCTTAAGAAAAAGAAGATACAACATATACATGCAAGACCTACCACATTCAATGCTTTCACAGTCATTTGTGCACTATGGACAGTCAAGGAGCAAAACCAAGAAATGCTTCCATCTAGGGTAAGAATCCATCCATGGATTTTCCCCCGTGGGGTCTGTGCCTGGCCCTCTCTGTCCCAGGCTTGCGGGCCTCCTCACCTGTAGCCTGAGGGACAAACCAGTACTGGGAAAACAATCAGCACTTAACTCACATGCTTGGCCCTAAGCCCCTGTTGGGAGAACCAAGTACCTTACAGCCTTCTGGTGAGTTCAAGGTTGGAGAGTCCAATCTAAGAATGTTTCTGGGAGGGTATGTGGGATCAGTCTCAATTAATGAGAAGACTAAACACTTTGAAAAGAACTGCAATTGTGCTATTTCACAGGCTCAGAGGAAAACATTTGTGAAAGACAAGAAAAATCTGTAAAGGGCAGGGAATACCTGATTTAGTGGAGCCCAAAATGTTGAGGTTTTTGGATTGGAGTCTCTGATATCTCATGTCAGAAAAACCAGGACAGTTTGAAGAATAGAGAAATGGAAGGAAAATAAGTAGCTGATGTCCCCGTCCTGCACTTTCATTCAAACTTAAGACTTAAAACAAATTAACAGGTAGAATCAGATTCAATGTAGTTTAAAGTGTTAACACTGCGTGGTTCTGGCGAGCGGGCTTTGGAGTGCTTGGTGTACTCACCCAACCTCTAGACGCTAATGTGAGCCATTGTTGGTACAAATCAGGTGCATGCATCCGGACCCCAGCTGCGGGTGGGTGTGCAAAGCACCGATGGCCAAGGCCTGATGGCATCAACTTTACCATCTGGAGTTTCTCTTGGCACGAAAATATTCTAGACTTTTCTACGAAAGAGGGTTAAGTTACTGGTCACAGTAAGGCTCAACCACAAAATAAGACCCTGATGACAATTACTTTCCTCACCAATTCATTTGGATTTTCAGAAAAGCTGTCACTGTTTGATCAAAATACAGTAGTGGGTCCTTTGGTAGTTTTAAAATCGACCTATTACATTTTACTGGTTAAGATGTTGCTTTGAAGCATCTTCCCCAGAAACTCTTAAGAGTAGTTTGGTGTCTGATTAGTATGAACTCTGAAACCATGGCAGTGACAAGGACTCAGAAATTCAATTTCTTTCAGAAAAATCATTTAGGGGCAACTTCTCAGAATCAGGACACCCAGATTAAAAAAAGAGAAGAGGGATAGGGGTGGGGGAGAAAGCTATGGTGATAAAGCTACCATAAATAAAGCTAATTGTATTCATTATTTTAAATAAAAATGTATTTGTGCAAAATAAAAGTCATTTAAAAATAGGACAAAGAGTGACAGATGACAGATGTTGTTCACGTGACGAGCTCTTAACCGAAAGCAGAGCTCAGACCATTCACTCCCCAGGGCTTTGCTCTCATCACCATGGTCATCAACAGTTGTGCCCTTGGACTTGGATGATGGAGAACTTGCTGGTGACTGTGTTTGGGGGCAAGACTGGGGAAGCCTAAGGCCTCAGTGTCACTCAGCTCCCCAGTGTAATCAGGAGTCCCAGCGGCCCCGCCCTGGCAGTGGAGGCAAAGGGGTGAGACGAGGGAAGCCAGAGCCTTGCCCTGCGGGGAGAGGTCGGTGCAAAGCAGCTTCCATGCAGCCGTTCACTGAGTGCAGGCGGCCTGGAGAAGCTGGGAGAAAGCGTGGAGACTTCTCATTCTGTCGCGGGGGTGGGGCAAGAAGAGCGGGGAGGGGCTGGGAGGAAGCAAGCAGGCCCAGTCCACGGTCCTGAAGCTGGGTCCTGTCTCCGAAGAGCCAAAAGCAACTAGGCCTGGAAGAGCCCCAGGGGCCCAGGGAGCAGGCCTTCCAGATGAGTAGCACCGATAGGAACAGAAAACAAGACACAATTTAAGGCATTGTTTGTTTACAGTAAAAGAATGCGAGGGACCCTTAACACAGGGGGATCTGGGCTCTCACTCTGACCTTCCTCGGTGGACAAGTCTGTCACTTAAGGTTAAAGCAGGGCCTCAAAGAGAATGAAGTGTGTGATGTCACAAGTCTTGTGCCAAAATGCATGTTTCTCGAAGAGTTCACACTCGCTCGCACACACACGTATACAGCACACACACGCAGAGGACGCTTCGGGGGTTGTACAAAATCTGAGGCAGCCCTGTGGGCGAGCGACCCCACGCATTTGGGGTGTAAAAAGCCAGTTCCACAGCCTGTTCCTTCCCTCCGGTCCCTCACATAGGATCACGCTGTCCACTGTTTTGTGCAGGAGAAAGCACTGGGGACCCAACGTGGGCCGGATGCTCTCTGGTCGCAGCAGCAGCTGGTGGACAGACGAGGGCCCAGAGAGAGAGGGTGGGGTATACAGTTTGGGGACCAACCGCGGCCCCGTGAGGTGGTGCTGCAGATGGGTGTCATGAGGGTTGCTGGGGCTCGGAAGGTGGACCCCGCACCGGCGGAGCCCTCTGGACCATGAGGCCGTGGGCCACGTTCCCACAAGTCCAGCTGTGAGTGTCCCAGCACCCCGGCCAACAGCTGGTGCCCAGGACATGCGCTTCATCTCCAGTCCCAGGCAGGGCTCCCAGAAGCCTTTGAAGTCACGCCAAATCCTGCAGAGACTTATTCAAATGACATAAGGTTTGCAGGTACCTAGAAAAAAAAGCTCAGCCTCTGGTCAAAGTTCCCGACTTTTTTGGAGAAGACAGGGGGTGGTCCCTAAGGGAAGAGACCAGGCCTTTCCCAGTCAGTCTGTGAATGAGCAGGTAGGGGGAGGAGGGCATGGCAAAACAATAGTTGCCCTTTGTTACGGGGCTGCCATGTGCCCAGCAGGGCTCTCAGTGCTTCATACGGACTGTGTCCTCGAGTCTTCTCAACAACCGCATGAGGCAGGTACTGGAATTATCCCCATTATAAAGATGAGGAAACTGAGACTCAGGGAGGTGGCATACACTGCGGTAAGTGGCAGGGCTGAGACTCCAGAGCCCACGCTCTCAGCCACTACCCTCAGGTCAAAAATACAAATGCATTTGGAGTGGAGAGGCAACCAATCCTGCAGGATAAGCATATGCCCCTGGAGGGGAAACCAGTGGGAGAGGTTGGTGGTTGAGGGGTGGCAGGAGTCGGCAAGCAGAAGCACAAAAAAAAGGAGAAGTTTGGGGATATTGGGAACCCCAAGACTTTCCCATACCTGTGTCCCCAGGACCAGATCCCAGCACCTTTTACTCGGGGGGACCACCAGCCCCAGGTCCAGGGTGTTCCCCTCTCCTCTCAAAGCTGCTAGCACACCCCCAGCCCCAGGCCTCCTCCCCCAGCATGGCCGTGGGGTTCCAGGAGATTTGATGAGAAGCAGTTTCATCAAAAACAAATCCATCTTGGTGCCAATTTGGTCAAAATGATGAATTGGAAAAAAAGCATCTCCTTGCACCAGGAGACAGTTATAAGAATGCTCATAGCAGCACTGTTCAAAATAGCAAAAAGCAGGAAATCATTCTTGGGATCACGGACAGAAGAACTGACGTTTAAAAATCATTACAAATAAGTGAATGGCAGCTATGGACACCAAGACAGATGAATCTTACAAACACACTGTAGGAGAAAAGTAAGTCACAGAAGAAAATATACAGTTATGGTTCTATTTATAAAAAAAAAGTTTAGGGGGGAGGGTGGTAGAGCACAAGTTTAGCACACACAAGGTCCTGGGTTCAATCCCCAGTACCTCTTCTAAAAATAAAGAATAAATAAACCTAATTACACCCTTACTCCCCTCCAAAAACCTAAATAAATGAATCACTCTTCAAAAAAAAGTTTAAAAAATGTACACCAGACAATACATTAAGGAATCAAATACATGTGTTAACATTTTAAAGGAACAGTAAACAAACAAATCAGGCAGGGGAGTGGTTATGGGGCACAGGTGGGTGGGAGGGAGACAGAACGAGGAAGAAGACCCTGGGAAGGAAGTGTTCCGAGGCCTGGGGGAGGTCCTGCCTTTAGGCTGGTGGTACTAGGTGTTTTTTGTTTGTTTGCTTGTTTGTTTTTTTACCAGGTGTTTGTTTTATTGCTGTGGTTTACACCTTACACGTATGCTATAAATAAGGTTTAAGTGTATTCAGTGTCAGTATATACAATTTTAGGAAATGCAGTTTCACAGAAAAGAAAATTCATCCAAGTTTTGAGATTTGCTTTGGGGATAGATGCTAACATCCCTCATCGCACCCCCTTGTAAGCCATCCCATGCATGTACTGTGGCTTATTTAAATAATCCACTGCTGTGGGATATTTAGTTGTTGCCAACTTTTCATTATTACATACAACATAGAGTGGGAATATCTGGTTGAAAGTAAATTAGAAATTGAAAGGGGAAAAGTAGAAAAAAAATAGAAGATTCCCACTCCCCTACCCTGCCCCCTTAGATCTAAAAACTGGACAAAGACACCTACATGTTGCAAAACTTTGTCATGGTACACCACATTTGCCACACATGAAATTCAGTCCATTTGTCCCACTGACCAAACATCTCCTCTGCCAAGTGAGTCTGACCCAGTTCCCTGCTACTTGCTGCTACCCTCAGGCTGCCCCCACCCAGAGAAGGACAACCATCCCTGCCGCTGGCTGGGGCCCCCACATCACCATGGCTGTTGCCTGGGGCAGACACCAAGGCCCTGCCTCTCTCTCCACCCCACCATGTGTGCGGCCCACCTCAGGGCTATCAGTCCCTGTCACTCCTCCTCAGAGGTGTCAGGCCACCTGTGTGGGGGGGTGGGGGCAAGTCCAGGGCGCTGTGCTCTCAGAGGGGCCCTCCAAGCTAAGGAGGGGCCCCCTGGGCAGGCATGGTGAGCCGAGGAGGTCAGGTCACTCTTCCTGTCTTAATGTGGCCTGAGGTGGCACCAGCCTTGTTCAAGCCTTGAGGTGACGGCTGACCAAAGACTCCGGCCTCCCGATCGTGGAGATGGACAACTACATTTACTTAATGCACAAAATACGCTCTAGAAACCGTAGAACTGTAGTTTCTTGTACGTCATTGTAGAAACTTGATGTGCACAAACACGCATGTAATAAACATGCACATGTATTTTAATGCAAGGAGATCACCCTTCCGTGTGTTTTTGCACTTTGCTCTTTCACTTCTGTCCTGAGCGCCTCTCAGGTGACCACACGTGGACCTGCTTCTGCCTTTCTAATCGCTATCGGGTTGCACAACAGGGATCTACTGAGGGTCACTGAGGTTTCCAGGTTTTTTTTCCCTATTAAGGATGATGCTACTGTGAACGTTCGTAATACCTGTGAGCCTGTGAGCTTGTGCCTCGGACAAATTCCTAGCAAGTGAGTTGAGGGACTCAAATGCAATTTATTTTGAGCTTCCCTGTGGTACCTCAAGTTTATCCCTATACCAGTCTTGTCCCACTGTTTCAGTTTGTCAAGGACTTTCTGCTAATTCTGCTTTCTAGCTTCTTATCCTGGATACTTTGATCAGCTTGTCCTTTATGTCCCCACCTATGTGACAGATAAAAATCCCGAATGGGCCCAAACTGAGCACAGAATCATGGGAGAGGCCACTAGAGACCTTCCTCTGCTTTATGAGAACCACTCTGAAGAGCTGAGAAGTCCATGACTGCGCTGTGACCAGCACAACCGAAGCCCCTGCCCTCCCAGACCCACACGCCACAGGCCACACGCCGCAGGTCGTGAGCTCGCCTTTGGTGACGTCTCCTCAGACCTCAGAGCTGCTCCCCACCTTCCTCCTCAAAGCTGCCACCATCCGGATGTTCCAGCCCTGGTGCTCCCTCCCCAGGCTGAGGAGAGGGACCCAGCTCCCCAGGCCCCTCTTCTGGCTGACCCCTGGCGAACAAGGGAGCTTAGGGACAGGAGTACCCATCCTGGCACCAGCACCCCAAATTCTGCCCACCCGACCCCCAGGGGGGCAGCGAGCTCCAGGCTGCCCCTGTATGGTGTGTGGCTGTAAGCCAGGGCTCTCTGAAGTGTGCAGCCCGAGAGCTCAGGGCCGGCAAGCGCAGACTTTGGTGTCAGGCCGACCTGGCCTAGATCTCACTAACCACAGGCCTTAAACAAGTGCCTGGAACTTTCTGAGCCTCAGTGTCCTCAGCATAAAATGGGGACAGTAAGAGAACCTACCTCACAGGGATGCTGGAAGGATACAGCCAATTCCTGGCGGTGGTGGGGGAGGGAGAGAGCCTCAAGCTAGGCCCCACAGACCAGAGGTTTCCTTGGTTCAAACGTGCCAAGGAGCCAGAGAGCCCCATTCATCAGCAGCCATGACTGGCTCTCAACAAACCATTTGTTAGTATTACTATTCCTAAGGGTGTGTGTGTGGCGGGGCAGGGAGTCCCTTTAGTCAGACTGGAGTGTGCCCATGAATCAGCTTTTGGGGGATGACCTAAATAAGATGCTGTAGCGTGATGCTTGGGGCACCAGCCCACCTGCTGCCTGCCTTGATGGATGTTTCCATGGTATTTCCTTTAGTGGGAAAGGCACTGATAGGCTCTGAGGGGAGCGGGGAGCCCTGTTTTCTATGGACCCTTAGTCCCAAGGGTGGGAGAGGGTATTTCGGGTGACAAGCAGGACTTCGGTGACTTTACCTGAGGCCTGTTGCTTTTACATGCATCATCCAAATGCTTGTGCCACAGTATTGCATGAAACCGGGAACCAGTCTGGAACTTGTAAACATTGCCTGCCGGGAAGAGAAACCGCTGGTTAAGAGGAAGGTCACATGGGAGGCTCTGCCTGTGACGGCGGCATGAACGTGGGTACCTACACCAGGGAAGGTCAGGAACAGCCGAGGGCAACCTCGGGGTACACAGAGGAGGAGCCTCCCAGGCTCCCCGCCTGTCTCTTGGACAAGGGCTCTTAGCCATTTTTCTGGCCTTGACACCTTTGGCTTTGGTAAAGCCTGTGGACCCGTCTCAGAATAATGTTTCAAACACATACAATAAATACAAGAAAATCAATAATACTGAAATATAGTTACCAAACTACTAAAATATAAATGAGTGATATAGTTCTTTCCACGCTTCTCTATTAATGCCCTCATAACAAGATCTGGGGGCAGGGCTGATACTGCACTGTGACCGCAAAGAAGTGAGCAAAAATGCGACTTGGAGGTACCTGTGATAATATTAGATGTGGAAATATCCATGGTGTCTCTTGCAGATAAAATCACAGGTACTGTGAACATTCTAGTTAGTCGTTCAACACTTATAATGAAAGGAGTTAGAGGTCATGGAAAATGGAGATGTGATTTTTTCCCCACCCAAGTTCGCAGACCCCTTGAATTCCATCCATGGGCCCTGGCCACCTGCTGTGTCATGTTTCCCTCTGCTTGGGCACAGTGTTTCCTCTGGGCTCAGCCCCAGGAGTGGCCTGTGGTCGTACGGTCAAGCTTGTGTAGGCATGGCCTTTACTTCCTAAGGAAATCACTTCTAATCTGGTTCTGGAGACTCGAGGAAGAAACTCAAATGGTGACCAGACTGAGGACATACTGACACGTGGGTAGCTGTCCATGGTTCCATTGCTCAGAAGCAGAACAGCAAACTCGGCTTCTCTCCTCTCCATTCCCCGGGCTCCTTGAGGCTCTCGTTCCTTTAATTCCCAGCTAACAACATTCAAACCCTGACACTCAACCAGCAGCAGCGTCTGCATTACCTGGGAGCTTGTTATAAACACAGAATCTTGGTCTCCACCCCAGATCCACCAAATCCAAATTTGAATTTCAACAAGATCTGCAGGTGATTTGTAGGTGCGTGAACTCTGCGTTGGAACACCCCTGTGAAGGTGTAAAGACGCTCGGGGACTTTACAGCTCCAGTGAGCTGGTCTGTCTAGAACCTAAGACCCAGGGAATTTGGAGTTTTGTCATGAGATATGGGCTACGGAGGAGACTAGCACGGCCTATTCTGAACGTCAGTGCAGACCAGGCTCTTGGACAAGATGGCACCCAGAACCTGTCCTTCTCTGCATGGTCATGGGGGAAGGATAAAACCAGGAGAAGATGGGAGATGACTGGGTAAGTTAAAACTGGAGCTTTTATAAAAGAGTTCTTCTCTGATTTGGCCTTGGAGTGGACATGGTCAGAGTCTCAGGGCCCAGGCAAAGCTGGGGCATCCTGAAACCTCCCGAGCCCCAAGCCCCTTCCAGCCACACGGTCACTGCCTTATCCAGTGTTATGTTATTTATTCCAAGACCCTGAGGCTACAGTTCCAGGGGGGATAGTTGAAAAGGATTCCTGCAGCCACGTGCCATGCACACTGCTCCCACCCACCACGATCTAAGCAGCATTTGTGGACCAATGAGGGGATCCTGTGCTTTTCCCTAAAGCAAAGGGAAAGCAGCAGCCTCAAAAGTTCCTACTGTTTCAAAATGCACATTTGGCAAAGGAAGAAACAGAGTAGAGAGAAGCTGCAGGAACCAGCCCTGGCTGCTGCCTACCTTTGTCGGGGTTATTCAGCTGGAAGATGTCCGGGTGCTCAGGGTCATCGGGCAGCTGCACCATCCAGCCCACAATGGAGACCTTTTTGCCAGGTGTGGATTTGTACTGCAGAAGAACAATAGCATGGCCAGGAGGCCCACACCCTCCGCTCCCCAAGGAAGGCTGACCTGAGCCAGGCAAAGGTCCTTCCCCGCCCCCACCCACTCCCCTGCAGGTTGCACTAAATGAAGTCTCAGCACGGAGAGTCCTTTTTGTGGAACGTACGTGTTTCCTGTCTGTGCCCCGCAAGGACTTGGCTCCGTAGTACAGGAGGGTGGATCCTGAGAGTATGACCCAGTACCTGGTCCACGAGGACAGCTATGGAGGAAGGGGAGGCAGAGTGACAATGCTGCGAGTGGAAGGGGCAGAGTCCCCCCTCCGCCTGATTAGAGACCCAGCCACGTGAGTGGTAGGGCGCCCCCTCCTCCAGATCAGTGCCAGCGCAGGCCTCATCTCTTCCCTGCCCCCACCGCCTCGATGCCACTCCCCCCGAGGGCCCAGAGGAGGGAGACTCCTCACCAGCGCCTCTGAGCTCATCAGCCCTCAGCCCTCAGCCCTCAGCCCTCCCTCCCCTCTCTGGCTCCTTTACTCCCAGAGCCTCTCCTTTCCCCACCTTGTTTAGGGCAGGGCCAAGGCATAACTTCTATCTGCTCGGGTGACCTGAACCCAAGAATGTTCTGGGAAAAACAGTTTTAAAACAGGGACATGATAAACCATAGCCCAGCAGAACCACAGCGTCTGCGATGCGGGTGCTCTGGCTGAGACTGAACGGCGGTGCTTTGCGGGTGTTTATAGCCAGAAGTGGGGACGGCCGACAGGGCCAAGCTGCGGGCTTGGTTTCTGTTCCTTAGACATGAAGGCTGAATCCCCTGTTCGGGGCTCTGCTCCTTGGTTTGGAAAAACCAGTAGGCCTTTTGGTTCTGCAAAGGCAGAGCAGATATCCTGTCTTGGAAGGACAGGGTTGAGCGTACAGGAGCAGACAGCCCTGCATCACAACCTCCAAGTCCTCCTATTCACATGGGGAGCGGGGAGCTGTGTCCCCTAAGAGAGTGAAAGTAGTGGCTTTCTGACCTTTTTGACGACACCCGCAGGGGTGCACCACACACGTGTATATATGTATGTCGAACTGAAAGAAGCTTCAGGAAACAAGACTCACCTTTACTATGTGGAAGGGACTCTGACATTTTCTAGTCTATTCTATTCTACTTGAAAATATGGGTCCTGACCCCCTGGACTGACTTCATCACTCACCAGTGGGCCAACCAGCATTTGGGAAAACACTGCCTTTAGGATACTGCCTCGCTGTGGGTACAGGTAGGCAGTAGACAGGTCTGTATAGCAGGCCAGATATAGGGCCTCATGTCACAGCATGCTTTGTGATACTCTGGGTCCAAGGGACAGAGTCTGGCCCAGGGCTGGGGTGAAGATTCTTCTCCCACAAGAACCACGTGGCACCCGAAGACGGGAGATTCTAGAGCAGCACCTGGGCTAGGGGCCTGGCATCTTCACACTGGGCGTCGGTAGGAGGGGAGTCTCCAAGTGGCTGTGTGGGCAGTGGACGGGGGCAAGCAGCAGCCAGAGCAGGAGAGGAAGGGCAGAGTAGACACGAGCAGATGCTGCCTAGAGACGCAGCTCACAGGCCGGTTTGCAGGCAACTTGCCATGGATGCTCCGTGGAACTAACAAAGAGGCCTCTGGGAGGGGCTGAGACCCTGCCATTGATGGGGGTCATGGAGCCGGGACATCCAGTTTCAGCACAGGGTGACCTGATGGCTAGCAGTGGAGCCTGAGAGGCCTCCTGAGTCCCTGTCCCTGTCCTTTCCAGCACGCATTTCATGATGCTGCCGGGCGGGGAGAGGGAATGTGCATGGGGGTACCACCCACGCTGTGCTGACCCTCTCAGGTGCAGTGTCCACCCGGCCTCCCGGGTCTCCAGGGTTCTGTTCGCCCTCAGGATGATGGCACTGCCCCACTCACTGCCTGCTCACTGTGTGCACTGCCACACGCATGACATTCCTGCCAAGTCCCCCAGGATGGAGGGACTATTTTATTCCAATTTACAGATGTGGAAACCAAGGCCCTGCCCACTCAGTGGCACAGCCAAGGCTGGAACCCTGGTTGGTCGGTCTGTGGAGCCCAGGCCCTCCCTGGTGCCCACGCTCCCCCTGGACAGAAGTGCATCTGCACTCACCGCGGGCTTCCGTCCCTCCTTGAGCAAAGTTTTCCTTCTCAGAGGCCCCTCCATGGTGGGCACCGCTGCCGAGCTCCCCACAGTACAGATGCACGGGCCGGTGGGGCTGGGGAGAGACCACCATTCAGACATGGTCCCAGAGGAGCTGAGGTCAGGCACCCTCTCACTCCCTGGGGCCCACAGGTCCCCCACCACGGAGTCCATGATGCTGCCACAGGCGGGAGGATCAACAGTGCTGGGCAAGGCCAGGGAGCAGAGGGCCCCGAGTGCATGGAGAGCCTGGAGGAAGGTGGCCCTGGCTCACCCACTGCTGAGAACTTACACCTGGCCTGTCTTTCTGAGCGCTGCAAGGCCCTAGCAGCGTCCCTACCCTATCCTGACCTCTGCGGTGGCTTCCTCTCCGCCTGAGGAGCTTGGGGTCTTTGCAGTTCCCCTCCTTGTGTTGGCAGGAGACTTGGAGGAGTATCGAGGAAGTGGGAGAGATGGGGGTAGAGAGAGAAGCCAGGCAGGGCCCCCCACAGCCTGGTGCCCTGCAGCTCTTCCTTGCTATGGGGAGTCAGGTGCCACCTACAAGCGAAGAGTCCAAGTGCAGCAGCAGCCCAGGCCTCTCTCCCAAGCTCCAGCTTCTGCTTCCTGGGTAGGCAACTCCCGCAACCCAGCATCTTCCCCCAGGTTGCTCTTCTTCTACCTCCCAGTGAAAGGCACCACCATCCACCAGGCTGCATGAGCCAGAAACTTGGGGGTTTTCTTCTCTCACCCGCCCACCCCAAAACCTCTTCAATCCCAAGGATGCATTGATCCCATGTCCTAAATATGTCTGACTGCCCATCTCAGCCAGCCCACTCTCCCCACCTCAGACCAGAACTTGATCATCCTTTGAACAACTGCCCGGTGCTCTCCCCTGGCCTCCCTGAGTCCACTCCTGCCTTCTCTCTCGCGCTCTCCACACCGCAGCCAGGATGACCTGGTCGTGCCACTACCCTCAGCCCCTTCCCCTCCCGCATCCAACCCCACCCCCATTGCCTTTGAGACCACCATCCTTACCTCCTGCTGGACGGGGCTCCAGCCCACCCCTCCAGCCTCGTCTGGCGCCCTCTCCTCTTTCTCATTTCTCATAACTTTCCTTCACTCCCTGAATCAGCCCAGCCCGCTCTTCCTGCCTCGTGGTCTGGGCTGTCGCTGTCCCTCGGGCTGGGGGTATTGTTGCCCCTACGCCTCCCTTCCCTTTATTTGGCTAATTCCTGTCACTCTTCCAATCTTTCCTCCAGGGAGGCCTCCTCTCTGGATCACTGGCACCTGTGATTTTCCATTCCTTTTCCATCTCTCCTGAAGCAACAGCCCCACAGACTGAGGTCAAGGCTGTGTCCTCATCCGCAGCCTCTAGCTCAGTACCTGGCATCCCATATGCACCCTAGAGCTACCTGTCAAATAAATGAGCACATGAGTAAATGAATACCTGTAGACGCAGCTCCGGGTTCTGGGAGAATTCCGAACTGGAACCCGCCAGTTGGGCCCCAGCGTGGCATAGAGACGTCCCCTGCTTCAGAGGAAAAGGGTTGAGTTTTAGTCAAAGCCTGGAAAGACCAGCTATTCCTGAAAGAGGCAAGGGCATCTCAGACTCTGTGGCCATTAGCTCAGGAAGCCCCAACACCAACTCTTCCCCCAGCCTCCCCAGTCACACTGCAAGCACATCTGGGGCACATCTGGAGCTGCTAGGTTAGGGAACACAACACCCCTAGAGCCTCCACCTGGGCAAGCCCCCAAGTTTCCAGTTAAGTGTTTCCTTTACCTTTTAATTAAATGTTCACCTTTCTTCTAGTGTCAAAGGGATAACTAAAATCCAGGCACACCCACTTATCCCAACGTGAGGTTGAGATGTTTAACAGAATATGCCATACAGCCCAAATATTCCACGGTCAATCCAACGAAATGCGCACACACAGACGCAGAATTGTGGGCCATCTTGCATGTTGGCCCAGTGTGGGAGGTGGGGCGTGTGCAGCATCATTATTCACCAGGGTACAACTGAATTCCTCTGTGGGCTACATCTGTCTTCTCCACTGGACAGTCTCCTTTGCTGGCCCCAGACGGTCCCCTGCAAACCTGCTCTGTGGCCTGCTGCAGTGTCCAAGAGTTCATGATCCAGGACCTCTCCGTGGGCCACCCATCTGGCTTCTCTGTCACCCGTAGTTCCCCAGCAGTGAGCCTTTCCAGGGGAGGTGCAGCTTCCAGGTAAGCAGGGAGCTTAACCTATGTGGGAGGAGGCTTCCATCTTTCTCCCTTCTCTTTATCCTTTCCTCTCTTAGCAGAATGACTTCCTGGGTCTTCTCGGTCCTCAACCTTCTCCCCACCACTGCAGTAGGGTCTCTCTCTGGGCTATATATAGCTTTTCATTGGCCAAACAATGAAGTAACCCAATTTATAAAGCCAGACAAGGTCCAGACTTCTTTTTCAAGCATTCCCTGTTGTCCACTGCCAGTCCCAGGTTGCTGCACATTGCCCGACAGCACTAGACACCTGGCAGTGGTGTGGGGAGGTCCTCATTCATTGCACAGGTGCATCACACCATAACTGATCTCAGGTTCCTCTGAGAGGGGGCTGCATTGCTCCCTGCCCCTCCCTCCTCCACTCAAGACAGAACTGTTCCTGATGACCATCTTGGGTTTGTTGTCCAGAGGCCCAAGTTCAGGGCTAGTGGGAATCTGACAGTCATCCAGGTCAACTGCTGCAGGACCCTGTCCCTTTTGTCCATCAGCTACTCTTTAGGTGATGGAGAGCTGCAGCATGTGCTTGGTCCCCAAGTCCGTGAATGTAATGGGTCTCAGCCCTTACCCCACCATACCCTTGTGACAGATGATGGTCACAGGCTGACCCCACCCCCAGCCCCACCATGAGCCGTGGTTCTGACGCCCTGGCAAGCTCAACTCCCAGCCCACAGGCCAGTCTGTCTCCTCCCTCTCCTTACAACTGGGTGTGACACCACGGCACACCTCAGCCCCAGGCTTGAACAGGCTTCCTGGACAGCTAACAGACTGCCTCCAGGGATGCGTTCCTCCCCAGCCATAACCCTGGTCTCTTCTGAGTCAGGGCCGGGTCTGACAGTGAACTCTTCTGCAGTGACATCCCTGTGCCTGGAGGACGTCTCCTCGTCTGCTCTGGATTCCTGCTCAGAGCCGCTGTCTATTTGGAGATGGAGATGGAGCCTCCCCTCGCAGAGCTGGATCCTCGGCCCCTTGTCTTCCACCTTTCTTATCTTGAGTTTTTGTTTCTGGTACCCCAGGAAACTGTGTGATGACAGCGGACTGTTCCACAGACAGGGTGACGTGATCAGCGCTGCTATCTTCTCTCCATCATTCTCTCCCCTTTTCTGAGACAGTCCATGGCTGAATACTTAACAGATGCTTGGCAGGACAGACATTTGTTGACAGAAAGCTTTCAATCAGCATCTTCCAGCCAGTCTAGCCTTTTAAGCAATCTTTCCTTACATTCTTCCTAAAGGAGTGAGGTGCTCCCCAGAGCACTGGACTGGTTGGGGTGCAGGGATACTGGGGGCCACTGGGGTGGCCCAGGGAAGAGTTACTAGTTAGTGACTGATCCTGTGCGTCAGGCCATTGGTTATCTTGCCCGAGTTTTGTTTAAGCACTATTATCCTCTCCAGAATGGGGAACTGAGTTTCAGTGATTTGAGGACACTTAGCTGAGGCATGAGGCTAGTAAGCCAGGATTTGAACCCAGGTCTGTCTGATGCTCCAAGTTCCTCTTGCACTTTTCAGGGTGGGACAGAGGTTGGGCTGTCGCACGTGGAGGAGTCGGCCATAGGGTCTGGGTCCTTTGGAGCCAGCACCTTGTGGGCAGCTTCCTGGCATTCTGCTCTCGGAGGCACCATTACCTGTAAGTTTCTGCTGCAGCTCACACTGAATGGGCTTTGTCAGCGTCTGTGAGACTGAATGGCCACAAATTCTTAGACTCTGGATCTCCTGGGATGGGGCCATTTCCCAGGTCCCTGGTCTCTTGGCTTCCCCAATGGGAGAATTCTCCTGATGGTTTTGGCTGCCTGACACTTAAGAGCAGCTGCCACTTATGATCTGCCTACCATGAGATGGCTAAGTACTTTCATACACGGTTCATCCCAACTCTGTGAGGGGCACTGCTCTCACCCACCTTAGATGAGGAAACGGGCTCAAGGAGGTGAAGCTACTCGTCCCACCCCACTGGCCTGTCATTAGGGATGGAGACATAGATGCCCACAAAGGGAGGACGTCTTTCCAATGTGAGTGGAGGGCCCATCAGTCAATCTGCTCCAGGTGGAGGAGATCAGAGCCTGCTCCACCTGGACCCTGGGGAGGTGACTCTGGCCTTGAAGGGCACTGTAATGGTGACTTTTCTCCAAAGCCAACTTTTAGGACCATAGAGACAGGGTGGTGGCCAGCCTTCCCTCCCAAGGCAAGCCCTTGAGGACTGGAGGAGGGCTGTCACAGGTGGGGTGGCTCTGGCTGGTCTGCTAGCATCAGCACAGAGCAGCCAGGATCTTCAGGCACTGGAACCAGACCATCTGATCACTTTCCTGCTTTGAGAAGATTTGTTATTTGAATGTTCAGGGCCAGAAATGCGAAATGAATGGGCAGTGGTGAACTCCAGACATCATGGGATTTCTCCAATTGACATGGGGGCTCCCAACTTCAGAACCACAGACACTTTTCCCAGCATCACTCTGGGAACACGTGGCTGACAGAATGTATCCCGGAAAGGCCATCTTACTGTTCCCTCCCAGGGATAGATCTTGGCTGCAGTAGGTAACCCTCCTCATGGGAAGTCTGGTCTGGGGAAGACGTAGGCTGGCAACCAAGTAGAACACCTCAGTCTCAAAGCGTGTTCAAGATGATGAGGAGGAAGAGGATAACAGGGATGATGATGATGGTTACAGGATGATAGTGATGATGATGATGATGGGATGAGGGTGGTCAAATGGTAAGATGACAGTGATGATGGGGATGATGAGATGATTTGGATGATGGGGGTGATGGGTACCGGCAATGTGCTAAGCAGTATTCAATCATTATCCTGTTTAATCACACAACACTGTGGGGCAGGCACTATTTTTATCCCCACCTTATAGATAAGGAGTCTGAGGCTTAGAGAGGTGGAGTAACTTGCCCAAGGTCACAACACTAGGAAGAAGAAGACAAGTGCTACTGTCGAGATGGAAGTAGCCAGGGTCCTGCCCGGGCCAATGGCATGGTAAGAATTCAAATTAGCCGAGGCAGGTCTGAAAGGCATCTTCCTCTCAATGGCTTTCTGGTACACACTAGGTGGTAGGTATCTTGGGGGTTAAATTTCAAAAAGCCCTGAGTTTCTGTTGCTGGTTGGGAGTGGGGAGCAAGGAGGAGTCTTGGATAATAATTACACTGAGGTCTCAGGAGTCATTCTTCTACCTCCAGTGCATGGAGCCCCTTGTAGGAGCGCAGCTGGGGACGGGTCCAGGTGACGCTGCTCATCAGCAGTGTCCACCTGCGCCAGCAAACCCGTGACGGGAAGCCGTCCCAGTAGACCAGGGCTTGGGCCTGGTCACTTCCTGACGAGCCACCCTCATCTGCGGGCTGGAAGCTGCCTCCCTGAGTCTGCTGGACCCTGGGATGTCCCTTCTAGCAGGACTTGTTAAAGGACTTTTCCTATCTGGGAGTCACATTTTCTCTGGGCAGTGTCCCTGATTCACTGAGTGGGTTCCTAGAAGCCATATTTGTACCACATGCTTAGCTGAGTGGACAGAACACCTGATCCATTTAGGAACCAGATTTGAGAGGCTGAGCGTCAGGCTCTGAGGCTGAGTGAAGATATAATGTGTAAACTTGGGAGCTGTGAGGTGTCCATCTTCCCCTGTGTAAGCTGACAGTTTCTAGAAACCTAGGCTGCAGAAAGAGGGGAGCACAGCAGGTATGGTAGAGGGGGCAACACACGATGGAAGGAGGGTCCTGCCCACCTTCTAGGACTCGACTCTGAGGGGTCATAGGTACCGGACAGAGAGGCTGTGGGCAGAGATTTCTCAGCTACCTGTGAAGCTGCAGTAGCTAGCAGGTAGGGCCCAGCCCCGTCTGTCAGGGCCCAAGGACAAGGTCAAGCAAAAGGCCAGGGACAGTTGCCTGCTCTTCTCTCCTAGAGGGGCCTGAGCTCATGGGTGGAGCCTCACTTGTCAGACTTCAGTGTCCGTTGCTGAGAGCAAGGCAAGAGATGGAATATTGAGGGGAAACCAAAATCAGAAGCTTGGAGCATCGCCCAACTGGGCTGCCACTAGAGGCAGAGCAGCAGAATGGGAACACAGAGCAGGATGGATCTGGGGAAACCAGACCGAGAGGTGGGCGGGTGAGGGGCACGAGCCTGTGGGGTTCCTAGGCCTCCGCCATGGGGCGGGGGGCAGTGAGGCCATTTGTGAGAGTCACCAAGGAAACGGCCACCCTCAGGGTTACACTTCAGCTGAGGTGGACCCCTCACTCCAGGGTCGCCCACAAAGCCTCGCTTCCGTCTCCCAACATGCTGTGCAGTTTGGGAATCAAGAGGCACTCTTGTATCAGGGCATCTGCCAGAGTCCTCTGATTGTCTCCAGGAAGAAAAGGAGTATTTTTAAAGGCTCTGAATTGAGGGTAGCAGGCTTGGGGCTCTGCTGCCATGATTCTCCTTTCCCTGGGTCTCCCTAAGGATGTTGGAAGATTTCATAGGCTAAAAGCAACAAGCCAAGCTCTACACCCCAGAGCACCTGTGGGGCCAGCTGCCTACAGCACCCTCTTAAAGGGGCCCTCCCCACAGTTCAGTGTCATGCTGGAGACCAGCAGGGCTGGTGGACACTTGTCTTCATGGTAGTCCATCCATCCCATGATGAGTGAACTGCCATTTAGGGAATTTTCTCTTCTCTCCACCCAGCCTTAGACTCCTGGATCACTTGCTTGACAGCAAGAGGTTCTTACTGAGTGAGACTCATACAAATCCCAGAGTAAGTTCCCCGAATGTAGCAACTCCACCTGTGTGCCAACTATTTCCTACCAGTATTCTCACTGTAGGGTTGGGAACCTGAGGCTCAGCGAGGTTGAGAGACATGCCCAAGGTCACTGAGACAGTAAGCAGCCTTGACCTCAGGCCCCTTCCAGCGCAGCTGATAGTGTCCGGAAGCCACCACAGTCCCTCACTGCAGAGGCACTCTAAGAACTTCAGAGACCAGGGCACATCATGGAGCCCCATCTCCTGCAGAGACTCGGGGATACCCAGCATTCCTGGGCCACCTCTCCCCTCCTGGAACACGACTCTGGTCTCACAGCCTCCTCGGTCCCAGGACCCCTTGGAGGGCCCACTGTGGTCCTCTTCCCCAAACGTCCTCCAGCTTCTGTTGAACCATCGCCCCTATCAGAAGCCACCCCTGGATCCGCAGTCTGGCTCGGGTCGCCCTGGTGGACTCTCCCTCTGTGTGCCCCACGTCTTCTTCCACCTGCTGGGCACCTGGCATGGCTGACTGAGTCTGTCTCCCACCCCGGCTGTGAGCCATGCCCTGCCCCCGGCTGCAGCCCTCCCCGTCCCTGCCCCGGGGTACAGAGGGGCTGATGCGCCGTCCCCTCCTGCTCTCCTCCCCTCTCTCACCCGGGGCTTCCTCCAAGGACCCCTCTGCCTCCTGGTCTCTCCACCACCCATGTTTTGGCCCATAAGCCAGGTGAGCAGGCTCCTCCACGCAGCCCGGCAATGCCAGACTGGAGAAGATGGGTGGCTGAGTACCTTGTAAAGAACTTCGTGACATGCTTTCATATTTCACCTCTTAAAAACAGACCGGTAAACATTCCCGATTATACCCTCTTTTAAAAAGTTAACTGTTGTTTTTTTCCCTGGGTGTTAAAGAACCATTTACCCATTGTACAAAATGTGGAGGATACAGAAAAAGAAAATTAAGGAAAGAAACTCACTCAGTAACTCTACAGGCAGGGCTAACCACGATGAATGATACTCTGTACTTTCACATGTACACGCATACATGTTCATCCCTATCACCCGCTTTGCTCTTTCTAAAAACCTCATTTAAAATGTTTCGCTCCTAGGCTGATATTCTTGCTCTCACTTTAGTGCCGACTCAGGCACAAAGAAGCAGCAGTTAACTCTTAACGGCAGGCCTGGCTAACCCCCCCTCCCCCTTCCCTTTCTGAGACCTCCCAGGACCCTGAGGTGAGAAAACGGCAGGTCTAATGTGAGGGAGAGTCCCACCCTCCCCAGTGACTCCGGCCTCTGGTTCTTGAGGGCCCTGACCCAGGACCACCACCTGTCCTCTGGGCTCCAAAGACAGGAGAGGGCCTTGAGGGCAGCCCGGAGGCTGAGAAATGACCAACACCTCCCTGGGTCTGGCCGCCTCATGGCTCCAGTCTATTCCTGTCCCTCCTCAGCCCACAGGTTCTGAGACCTTGCTGAGGCTGAGATGGGTGAGGGGACAGGAGGATGAGAGCAGCAGTGGAAGGTCCCCCTTGCCCTCTGAACCCTTACTCCATAGTCCCAGCAGGAACAGGGCTTGGTGGCCATGCCTGGCCCACTCCCAGAGAGCAGACCGGTGGGTCCCTGGGGCTCTGGGGGCTCCAACGTGCTCTTCAGGGCTGGACACTTCAGGCAAGCCCTGGGCACAGCCTGGGCTCTGGTTGCCACCCAAGGATGCCTTTTGGCCCCAGAGCTGAAATGTCCGTTCATGCGGTTGAACTAGGGGAAGACAAACTTGCAAGACCGGGCCAAATGATCCCACCCTTGGCTGGACAGTGAGAACCCACCTGCCCGCCTGTTCCCAGTGTCATAAAGGCTAAGGTGTGCCCTCAGACTAACAGAGGGGTGTGTGCTGGGGGTGGGGGTCACTGGCTCGGGGCCTCCCTGCCCTGCATGCTGGTATCTGGCTCTGTTTCTCTTCCTGGCCGAGGCCAAGACTGTCACCAGGGCCAGAGGGCTGGTAGGAAAGTCAGTTGAAGGTTATGGCCCATAAACTTCAGGGCTGTGGGGCAAAGTGCTGCCTCCCAACCTAGCCTGGCCTCTGGGGGCTGGAGAAGCCGGGACCTCATTCCTGCGGGTGAAGCCCAGCCCTTTCCTGCACTTGCCTCTAGTTCCGAGGCCATTTTCTGCCCAGGCAGGGGTAAAGATGCACCCTCTGCGTTCTTACAGCGTCTGCCAGGGACAGCTGGCAGGGTCCGAGAGGGGAGGCTCTGTTGGGCTAAAAAGTACTTTGGAGGCTATTTGGGGGCAGCCGCTGGCCTCTGGGCCCAGGCAGGGTAAGGCCCTGGCTTCTGGGGAAAAGGGAATCTGCCCCTTTTTAATAAGCAGCAGCGATGTGACCTGGGGGAGGCCGGGGGTGGAGGACAGACCCAGTGGGCCTGGACACTGGGTGGGCAAAGCTCAGGAACGAGGGAGGCCCAGGTGGCAATGTGAACTGTGGTCACTGAACTGTGAGAGAAAAGAGCAACATTTTACAAAGATTTCAAAGTGCGTGAAGTAAGTCCTCTCCATGGGGTCTTCAGAGAGTCTAGAATGCTCACATGCTTTTGAGGGAGTGGATTCTTTCTGGTGGACATGAGGAGCTGGAAATGGAGACTGCAGGCTGGGCCACAGGAGCTGGAGGCCAAGGGGCAGCTGCGTCAGGATTGTCAGGACCGCCTTGGGTCTCAGAAGGGACTGGAGGGGACATCCTAGCCCCACTGGCATCTTCCAAAGCAGGTGGTCTCCTGCTCCCCTCAGCAAGGAGGTGCTGGACCAGGAGTGAGGTCCCAAGAAAACGAGAAACAGGAATTCTCCCTGTGGGGCCGCTCTGAAGGCTAATGGAGGCAGGGCCGGGCATCCACGCAGGTGAGCTGTCTGTGAGGCCAGTGCTTGCAAGAGATCCCACCCCTAAAACATCTATTACAGACATTCAGACAGTAAATCTAATGCCAAATTCTAACTGAAAGAGAAAAGAGAAATGCTACAGCCTTCAGTGTTCCCCCTGAATGGAGTGCGGTACCGTCTCCCTGAAGCAGGAATTCTCTCACCATCTTCCTTCCTATAGCTCCAATCTCAGTCACAGGTGCTTAACAGGAACTGTATCTGCTACCCTCTACCCTCAGTGACTAGCGTGGTGTCTGGCAGGGAGCAGTCACTTAACAGCTTTGAATGAATGAGTGAATGAATGAATGAAGGAATGAATGAGCTAATGAGGAGGTTCAAGTCTGGTTGACATTCAGGATCTTGGCACCGTGCCTGCGTTCCCACTGAGTGCTCCCTGTGACTGGGGAGACACCAGGCTGCCCATAAGCCACCTTCCTCAGGGTCGCCCCAGGACTCCCCTGGCCGGCGCTGAGAAAAGTCAAACTTTGGCTCATTAGATCCGGAGTCTGCCTGGGGCCTGTCTGGCTCACACCCACTGCTGGCATGGGCAGAGGGAGGGCAGCGGGGCCACCGGCCTGCACCCCCAAATGAGAGGAGACCAACGTCCCTCTGGGACACCCAGAGCAGGACAGAGGGAGGAGCTCTGAGGGCTCAGGGCGTTGTCCCTCCCCTTCTCCGGGCCCCACCTGGGGTTTCACAAGGACAGACAGACTGGCTGATGGACGTGGGCCAGTCCCCACAGCTGTCACAGAGGCTGTGGATGAGGCCTGAGCATGGTGGTGACAAGGAAGGCTGGGTGGTCAGGAGGATGTGATGAGGGTCAGCTCTGCCCACCAGGGGAGCATGAAGCAGGGCACACCTTGCTGTCCACATGTATAAATCGGGGATGTTTCATGAGTAACTACTACGGAGGAGGGCCTGATGACTGGGTGAGACTGAGACGGCCTGGCACACGGGGAATGCTCAACAAAGATCATTTGTCACTATATTATGTCCGCCTGCCCTGTGAGGACTGACTCCTCTCTGGCCATTTAAGACTGTGGGGACTGAGATGGGAGGCTTCAGTACCAGAGGAGGGTGTGTGTGTGTGTGTGTGTGTGTGCACGTGCGCACACACATGTATGTATGAGGTGTGCGTATGTGTGAATGTACATGGGTGTGTGTACACCCGAATTGTGGGAGAATACCTGAGTGTACGTGTGTATGAGTAGTGAACACGTACACGTGGGGACAGTGTGTATGTGTCCATGTGAGAGTGTGTATAGCCGTGAGTGTGCACAAGGGCCCCTGCACACTAGTGTAGGGGCTACTCTGAAGGATGGTGCAACCTGCCTCCCCTCAGAACTTGAGTCACCACAACGCCCTTCACCTTCGGCGGCAGCGCCATGGCTGTGGGAGCTCCCGGTTCACAGAGTCCCTGTCTCCCCAGAGCCCCCCAGGGGCCTGGTGCTCAGAAAGGGCCAGCATGTGGAGGAGGTGCGAGGGGATGAATTTTGGGGTGGGAGGCCAGGCGGGCTTATCGCAGGGAGGAATCCCTGGGCCAGGGGTGCCTCTGGCCCTCACCAGTGCCCAGCAGGGCGGGTGTTGGCCCAGGGCCTGAGGCGGCTGGGGTGCAACGCTCTCAGACCCCACCAGGCGGAGCCACATGCCCGTCCTCAAGCTTCTGGTTTCAGGAGCCCACATTTCAGACCAAATCTGCACCCAGATCTCCTTAGGGGCTCAGCCTGAGGAAGAGGCGTGGGCCTCCGGCTCCTGGGCTAGTTCTGGACCAGATGATGAGTGGGGCTGCTCAGAGCAGGGGGCTGGGACCCCTACCCCACACCCATCCTGCTCTGCTGCCTCCCCTCCTAGTCGGCCCTGCCCCTGGAGCTACAGGGCAGCCTTAACAGGCGGGGTCAGGGGTTGGGGGTGAGATGGGTTGGGGCTGGTCTCCAGCTCCCTCGGGCCCTGAGTGACTCCCCTGGGAGGGAGGCCGAGCTGAGGCCACACTCACCTTTCCAGCCCTGAAGACATCTCTTCACTAAACTCTGAGCTCTCACTACTGCCTGGAAAAGGAACACAGATCAATAAGCACGGTGGCCTCACAGAAGAGGGGCCAACCCCAGGGCGACCTGTTCTCCTGGGTAACCAGGCCCGGGCCCCGAGCTCCACAGACATGCTGGAGAAACAGCTTCCTGACCCCATGGGCATCAGTGTGCCTTGGGTATTTGCTTTGCTGCTGCTGTTCCTGACTCTGCCCATCCCGTCCCGCTGCTCCCAGGTGGGTCCTCCACTCCCTTCCTCTGCTCCCTGAAGGCTGCAGCTGCCTGCTCGCCTGTCCTCTGGGGTCTGGGTCCTTAGGCCTCTGGCTTGGCCTGGCCTGGCTCCACCACTGCCTTCCTTCTGGCCTAAGCGACACCACTGCTCGATCGAGCCACACCTGGTGAGGACAGGGGCCAAACGAGCCTTCCTCCAAAGGTCAGGCCTTGACTAGATGCTGGTCACAGAGCAGCGGCCTAGCACTAGACAGAGCCGCCGGGGGAGGGCCCCTTCAGATCCCTGCCAGCGTGCACACAGAGGGGCTCACTCCGCTCCCCACACCCTCAAGGCCTGCACCCCTGGGGCTGACTGGGACTCCTTGCTTCACAGGGCTCTCCAAGGCCCAGCTCTGGCCACAAGGACAGCAGAGAGATCGTCCTTGGAGGTGCCTGCGTTCCACACTCTTTGCCTGGGCTGCCTGCTGGCACCATGGCCGGGCAGCGGGACAGGAAGGAGGAGGAGCAGGAGATCTCAGGCCCCTTGAGAGTTACAGGACGGAGGAGACTAGTTCAGCTCCAAACAGGGCACATGCACACACGGCAACGTGCCCCCAGGCTTTCAGCTCCAAACAGAAAAATATCAGAGTTTCCCAAGGAGAGGAGCTGAGAACCAAACTGTCTGGTGATCTCCCGCCTGGATACCGGACAGCCTTGCATCTGACTCAGTTTTCTGTCTCAGGAATAGCTAGGCCTGGGCTCAGACACAGCTCAGAAAGTTTCCTGGATGTAAAACAGCGGTTCTGCTGCCCAGCTGAATGCTCTCAGGCCGGCATTTCCCAGACTGGTTCCTCAGAACCCCATCCCGCAGGACTCTCAAAGGGAAAAGCTTCCATGCACAGAAAATGCGGGAACCTGCAGACTCTGCAGGCTTCTTGGAGACCCTTACAGCCCATCAGCACATTAAAGCCTCTGAGAAGAGATCTGGATGCCTGGTTTAACCCAGCCTTTCCCCAACACATTGACCCTGAACTCTTCTGCAAGGCACAGTAGGCTACGCTGTCCTCAGCTGGTGTCAACCCTTGACTGTGTCCAAGCAGGATGACCTCTTTCCTGGTCAGAAAGTAGACATGGGTCTTGCTTGTCACAGACTTTCCAGGGAGTGGGAGACAGCTGCCCCCTGCAGAGATACTGCCTCAGAAGCTGGCTTCATTTCATGGGGACATGAGACATGAGATTCCTGCCCGACTTTCCTGTCCACACCACCCATTCCTCCCCGTGCTCATGGGCCCTCCAGCCTGCAGGCCTCACCAGATCAAACCCCCAGCCTGGCAACTAACTTGCTACCAGCCGTGGGAGTGCTCCCTGTTAAGGGAAGCAGACAGACACACAGACACACAGACTACGGAAGCACAGGCACACTGAAAGGACATGGCCAGCAGAGAGTACACTTGTCTGATGGCAGTAATGACCCGAGTGACCTGGTCAGGGGACCTGGGCACTGCAGGGGTTGGACCTGCAGGAGGAGTTCCATGCTGTCCTTAGCTCTGACTCCCCGCCTCCCCATCCCGGATCAGCTCCTGTCTGTCCACTGACTTCAGCGCCACTTCTGGCTGAAGTTCAGACATGCAATTTCATCCCAGAAGATCATTTTTTCATTCTCCCTCACTCTGGCTTCTCAGCGTGAAGGCGAGTGGCAAGTGAGTACCCGGTGGCCACCCAGCTGCTGTCCCCGGCAGCACTTCCTCCTCTGCCCTGCATGCTGGGGCCTGTGGCTGCCCAGGGGACAGAGCCTCACGGGACAGCAGCCGGGCTTTGGCAGTTGCCGGCTGGTGACGACGGGTCTCAGGCACCTGCTCTTTCCACCTGCCTGCCACTCCTGGGGCCACCAGCAGGATGAGGATAAACCCAGGGACTTGGTTAAGCCCCGGAGGCCAGGAAGCAAAGGCTTCCCTGGCTCTGGTGACGCCCGCGGGGAGCCCTCTCTGCAGGGGGTGAGGGGCCACTGGACACTGCACAGTGACAGACAGACACAGACACACGCCGGGCCGTGGCCCACCCGCTGTCATGTGTAGGCCAGAGACGCTTACCGAGGGAGAGTCCATTGGTGACAGCAGAGGAGGAGGTGAGGGCGAGGCCCCTGCGGGGGCTGCGGGACTCTAGGACGCTGTCGTCCAGCAGGTGCCTCGCTTTCTCCGATGGGAATGTCGCACTTTTACTCTCAACTACACTCAACTGACACATCATACTGGAAAATGGAAAGGAAGAAAGAAGGCAAAGCTCCTTATCTATGGAGTTAACAGTGGTTACACCTGCCCTGGGGTCCTGAGCAGATGGTGCAGCTGCACGAGAAAGACCTCCACCCAGAACCGTGGTCCAAGTCCAGGCTCTGCTCTATCTCCCGGGGTGACCTTGGGCAAGTCACATCCTGTTTCCGAGCCTCAGTTTCTCCATCCGTCAAATGGGGACTAACAATATGTGTCCTGTCTGTCTCCCAGGATGACCAGGAGGCTCACATGAGCAGATGGTGCTTGTGAGCGATGGGGCCACACAAGGTAAGGGGCAGCATGACCCTGAGGTCAGCACATCTGGTTCTGGAGCCACACACCTGCTCCAAATCCTTGCTCCAGCCTTACTCACCACTGCAAGGTACTTCACCTGCTGACCCTCACTGGACTCATTTTTACAACGTGTATAACATGTAGCACCTACCTTGGAGGCCTGCAAGGGCTCAGTGAGATGATGTTTGACAGGCAGAGGATCTAGCCAGGTTAAGCCCTGAACACTTGGAACAACCATTTTCTCCTCCAGCCGGTGAGTGACTCCAGGGCTAGCCTGGGCCAGTGGAGGCTTGTGTCTTAGCGGTGGAAGGAAGGAAGGAAGGAAGGATGGGAGGTAGGAAGGAGGGAAGATGGGAAGAAGGAAGGAAGGTAGGAAGGAACAGAGGGAGGGAGCAAGGGACCCAACTGTTCAGGATCCTGTGCCCAGCACCTGGGGTCATGGGCATGGTGGCCCCCAGCCAGGCTGAGGACGTGTGTCCCCTGGCTGTCAGCCCTGCAGGGCTGGATAACTGGCTGCAGGTTAGCTGCTCTGCAGGCTTTCTGCAGCAATCAGCCAGCAGAGACCCTGAGCCCCAACATGCAGGCACCACGAGACACTCGTGCTCCCTGGATGACAGTCATGGTGTCCACTGGACTCCGGGGTTTTCCACGAGGGAGGCACTAACCGAGCTGGGGCAAACTTTCTGGAATCCCACTAGTGTTTCCGTGCCCTTCCCTGCACGATTCCTCCATCGGCAGCTGAGCCAGTGAAACCCGTCACCATAACACAGCACAACACACCCTTCCTGAGCCCGTGCCAGCCTGAGGAGAGGGCGCCAGCCTGGGATGCTGAGGGCACCGGCCGGCAAACCCCAGCTGGGGCTGGGGAGGGCCCCGGTGGGCAAGCATCCCCAGTAGCCCTTTAGCCCACGCCCCACGTTCAGCCCGGTTTACAGCCCGGGGGCTCGCTCAGTCACCCACTTGTTGCCCAGGCTGTGGCTCTTCCTGTGTCTCGGGACTGGGGGCGTGGGGAGGCTGCCAGCAACAGAGGCGTCAGGACAGGTGGGCCGCCGGCTGAACCTCGCAGAACTGGAGCCAGCAGAGGGGCCTGTGAACAGAGCAGAGAGACAGAGCGATGGCGAGGGCCGTGGAGGCTCAGAGGAGGGGGGCCCAGGTTTGCGGGAAGGCACCTGGCCAGCTGTCAGAGGTTCACACAAGCCCCGAGGCTTTCTACTCATCAGACACTGATCTCTCACTCCCAGCTTCCAGGCTGACACCCAGCTGTCAGGGTGTCCCACTGTGCATGGCACCCCTGCCCTGGCAGCCTGGTGGCTAATACAGAGGAGACGGCTGAGGATGGACGTGGGGGGTGGACACGGGGATGGGTGGCCTGGGCTCGTTTCCCGTGGTGGGACTTATCTGAGGCAAGTCAAGACTTCACAGTGAGTCCAGGTCCAGTGCCCTGACCCCTGTGCCCTTCCCTGGCCACTTTCTGTTCTCACCACACATCCAACGACAAGGGGCGTGGAGAGCTGACTAGGGAAGCAATGGATTTCTAAGTTCCAGGAAGGCAGGGGTTCAGACCCAGGCCTGTCAGTTACTGCCCTGGGTGGGTTACTTACTCCCTGAGCCTCAGTTTCCTCATCTGGAAGGTGAGAATAGTTCACTCACCTTGCCGGTGGTTGGGAGGGGTCATGAGGTAATGTACGCAGAGTTTCGCAGTTAGTACTCACTCTGGTTGTATTATGATAGTATTACCATGTCCTCCTCTGCCCCAGTCATAGGGCCAATGGGAGGTCATCAGAGCCAGGGGTTTGGGGCCACACACCCCACTGAGCAGCATGTGCAGACACCGAGGCAGAATCCTTTGTGCTGGTCACACCCACAGCTATATTTTGAGAGGTGTGGTCCTGATCACTGTTGTGCTCTTTGGTTTCTATGGCTTGCAAAGGGAGGCCTTTAAGGGAGGTGACCCCAGATGCTGGCCTAGCCTTCGCTACCTGGGCCAGACACTGGAAGCAGGGGTCAGGGGTTCCCTGGAGGGGCTCAGCCACTTCCTGCAGAGCACATCAAACATGGCAAACCAAGGGGCTGCTGGCTGGCCATGCTGGGGAACTTTCCTGGAGGGCCTGGGAGGCCTGAGGTCCACCCAGCATGTCAGATCCTCCATGACAAGATACTGCAGATCAAAAGCCCCCTGCACAACTCACAGATGCCCTCCCTTCCGAATGATGCCACCCTCTACTGCTTGTCAGGTTTGAGCTCCCTCAGTCCAGACTTGCAATCACCACATGCATCTCCATGCACACCAGCCTCCCTGCCAGGCCTGGGGAACAGAGAGCCTCCCCCATGGGCCCCTCATCCTCCAACAGCCTCAGGTTGGTGTTGTCTACACAGGCCTTCCTCTTTGGCTCCTGGTTTTGATTTGATTTTAACTCAATAGACAGATAGGCTGATGACTTTTGACTTTCAAGTCTTTACTGCCATCCTCTTTTTCTGAGCCTGAGACCTACATATCCATCTGTTGCCATGATACCTCCATCTGAACTTTCCTAGGTCACTGTTCAGCCATGGTTGAACCTGGAACCTCCTCTTGTATTTCCAGCCTTGGCTGGAGGCACTGCTGGCCACTCAGTCACCTGGCCAGGAAGGTGAGGTCATCTTGGCTATTCCCAGACTGTGACCTGCCTTTTCTCACTTGCCATACACAATCGCCAAGGCCCCTAGATTTTGTACACACTCTCCCTGCCCATCGCTCTTGTCACTGACTGGTTTGGGTCCCCACCAGTCCAATTATCTCAAATCCAACCACTATACAGATTCACACGTGTTTGATAAACAAAGAACTGGCCACGTCACTGCCTTGCTTGCAACTGTCAGTGGCATGGTGTTCAAACCCTGCCATACCTGGGCATTTCAGCTGATCTTAAAACCCTGATGGAAGAATACAGGCACAAAGTAACCAAGACAATTCTTACAAAGACTAGTACAGGACTTGACCTACTAGATATCAGAATAAAACACAGAATGATAGTAATTCAGACAGTCTGGTGTTCGGGCATGGGTAGAGAAACTGTCCAGTGAAACAGAAGAGAGAGCCTGGACTTGCTTCATGATGGTGGTGGTCATGCAAGTGGGGAGGGAGGGTCTTTTCAGCACACGGAGCTAGAACCACTGGGTTCCACGTGGAAAAAGATGATATTAGAGTCCTCCTACCTCATATTATACAAGTTATTAATGCCACAAATATGAAAAGCAAAAATGCAAAACTATTGGGGGAAAACAAAGAGACAATCCTTATGACCTTGGGGAAAGGAAAGAAACAAAAGGCATAAATCCTAAAGGAAGCGGGTAGGGTATAGTGGTAGAATGTGTGCTTAGCATGCGTAAGGTCCTGGGTTCAATCCCTAGTACCTCCATAAAAAAATAATAAATAAACCTATCCACTCCCCCTCCAAAAAAAAGAGTTTAAAAAAATAACCCAAAAGGGGAAAAAAATGAACACATTTGATTACATTTAAAATTAAACATTTCTTCACCAAAACAAATAAACAAAAGACAGCAAAGCATCCTTAAAAAACAAGTTGTTGTCCAGTTATCTGTTACCCATATCACCAACAAAAAATTCCTGCTTAGATATAGTGAGAACTTCAAAAATCAGTAAGAAACAGACAAGCCACAATGAGAAAATGGGAAAAGGAAACAAACAGGAAATTCACAAAAAAAGGAAATGACTCTGATGACCAACATCTAGAAGGAAAGATGCTTAACCTCACTGGTAATAATGGGAATGCAAATTATAGTACAAATGAGATACATGTTCACCTCATTAGACTGTAAAACAATAATTAATCTGACAATATCGAGCGTTGGCTAGGATGCGGAGGCACAGGAATGCCAGGTCAGGGCTCATGCGAGTGTAAAATATTTGGAAAGCAATTAGCAATGCTGAGTAAAGGTGAAGACCATGCCTTCATGGCATCACCATGACCCCAGGATTCTAATTTTGAATGTCTGCCCTCAGGACACACTTGCATTCATGCAAAAGGAGACACATTTACAAGGATGTTCAATGTGGAAGCAACCTACATACCCCTCAGTAGGGAAATGAACCAATGAGCTGTGGTCTATTCATTCAACAAATTCTACAGAACAGGAAAAAAATTAATAAACTGGATCTACAGGTATCCAGATGAGGGAGTTGTCTTAAGGTCTCAAAGCCAACCTGCATCTGGCATCTCAAGAATGCGGCTCCGACAGACCAATCCACAATAGTGAAGTCGGAGAGGCACGGCCTGGCCCTCACCAACCTGGTGAGGGGCGTGTCTCAGCTTTGTGCACGTGTGCATCTTCCCGTGAGGGGTTCCACACCTTCAGCAGCTTCTTTGAGGCTATCATTCCTAACCAGGAATATATGTATCAGAAGCATCTGGGGAGCCTGTGAGAAACAGAGTTTCATAGGCCCATCAAGGAAGATCTGATTTTGTTGGCCTCGGGTGGGTCCAGGGCTCTGCTCTTCGGGTGATTCTGCTGTGTACCCAGCAAAGACCTTCTGCTCAAAACACTGGAATGAAGGCAAGTTTTGTCCTGGGGGAAATGTCCTGTGTAGTTGCTCCAGGGAAGAAAGTCAAGCACAGAAGCCATCCGGCTTTGTTTCTGTTTTGCACGTATTGCTCAATAAATGAATCCATGCAGAGGGTGGAATTTGCCTTGTTTATCAGCTGCACGGACACGGGATTACAGTCTCCCTGCCTGAGTCACTCTGGCTCCTACCCTGGGTTCAGAAAGTATTTTGTAAAGGTCAAATCGCCTCACTCCTCCCTCCGTGGTCTGAACCGGTGTTGTTGTAGTAATAACAGTGGTGACACCCGAATGTCAGGTGCCTGGTGCCATGCTGTGTGCTGCGCTGCCATCCAGGAGGTGGGGGCTCTTAGGAGGCCCTTTTTGCAGGTAAGAGGGCCCGGGCTTACACATCCACCACATGCAGGACTTGGACCCAGGGGTCCACCACTATCCTGGTGGTGGCAAATGGGGGCACAGGGATGGGGAGGAGCTCTAGCAGTTCAAAGGGCAGGCACCAGTGAAACCTGAGGAAGGAGGAAAAGCAGCATGTCGGAGGTGATCTGATAGGTAGGAGGCACTTCCTGCAGGAAACATGTGACAGATAAGGTCCAATTGCTACTCTTGAAGAAGGGAGGGTGAAGGAGACTAACATCTATTATGCACCAACTGTGTGCCAGGCTTGTATAAACACCTCACGTCTGAGTTCACTGACTCTTGTGCGGTTGATCCTTTTATGATCGCTGTTGTGAAGGGATGCTCAGAGGCACGAGTCGTGTGGTGCAGGGGTGCTGGGTTTGTTCCTGTAACTGGCCTTGTGTACAGTGAGAGCTGGACACCCAAGGCTCTTCTGGGAACTTACCCCGCCTCCTGATCCACTCCCTTTCCCACCTGTCTCCATGTGGTTCCTGCATCCTGGCTCTGATCCCCAGTTCCGGCTCTCCCAAGCTTCACCCTTGGTCTCTTCCGCTCGGCTCCTGACTCTCCCTGTAGGCCAACTCCCGGATCCGCCCCCCTCTTCCTGCTGCTTTGGACAGCCTCGGGAGGCATGCCTGGCCTCAGATGCCCCTCAACCCCACTGACGGAAGGGTGAGGGGCACAAGCAAGAGAGGCTGTGATCTCCCTGGGCCCAGTGTCAGAGCTGATGCTGCTCTGAGTGCCCTGGGTCTCAGCCACTTCCATCCCTGCATTGTGGACCAACAGCCTGGGTTTGAGGCTAAAGCAGAAGAATTTCCATTCAGCCGGGACCTCAGAGGGGGTGGCCTCTCTGCCAGTAAGTGACACTCTGCTACTGAGAAGCCTCACGTTCCTGCCCTACCAGGCCTGGAGGGGGGGCCACCATGTGACAGTACCAGGGACACGTGTCTTCTGGGACGGTTTCTAAGCTGGGCGGCTGTCGAGTTTGTTTCTCCATGTCCTTGGGTCAGGGGTGGGGGTGGTGATAATGGGCCGGGGCCCTGGCCTGGCTTAGCAGATTGTGGCCCCCGCTGCCCGGCCCGATATGGCACGGACAGCTGGAAAAACTGACCACGCGGCTTGACTATCTCAGAGGATTGCTCTGTTTTTCCTCAGCATAATTTTTCCATGAATAATCTTTAAGTGGCTGTTTCTTTAGCAGTTTTATTGGAACATATGAGAACTGACAGTCACTGGGGAATGAGCTATCATGTTGAAAAAAGTCTGGTTTTCATTACATTTCTCTCAAGAAACCAACATGCTGCCCAACAGACCGCTCATTGATTGGAAGAGAAAAGAGCACAGGGCTTCTAACAATGGCTCTGGAGCGGACGGGACTGAGGACGATGAATGGTGACAGCAAAGAACGCAGGCTCCAGAAGCAGACAGGCTGGGGTCCCACTGGGATCTGCCTCCTGCAGGCTGAGTGACCTTGGGGGAGTCACCTTGTGCCTCGGAGCCTGAATTCTACCTCTGCAAAACAGGGACAGCGGTCTGGCCTGGCAGCCTCCCCGAGGGGAGGAAATGATACAGGGGCCCTCCCTTCTTCCTGCACAAACGTTTCCTAGGCCTGCAGCGGCCTCCGGGCCAGGTGCCGGGCAGCCACACTGAGTTAGAGCTGGCATTCTGCCTTCACGGAGTTTACAGTCAAGTGAGGACAGAGACAAGTAACCAGATAATCACACCCAGGAAGGACACAAGCTTTGACAAGAAAAAATAAACCTGGTAATAGCAATAACCTTACCAATCGGATAACTACTGTGACAACGACGAGGTGGTAATGGTAACAGTTCACGTTCATCAGGCATCTACAAGGTACCAGGTACCGTGCTAGACGTTTTGCACGTAGGACCTTACGTAAGCTCTACAGTTATGTGGCCTCACAAGCACTGCTGGCATCTTAATGTCACAGTGTGGGACCTGCAATCAGAAGGGTTAAGGAGCTTGCCCAGGCAAGCTGGGGGTGAGCAGAGAGCCTTGAGTACACTGAGAACACAGGAAGGTCAGAGAGGACCTGGAGGGTCTGACCTCACGACTGGGGCAAGAATTCCAGGAGAGGCAGCCGCATAGGCAGAAGGAGCGGCACGTGCAAAGCTCCCAAGATGACTGACACAGGACCCACTTGAGAAACTGCAGAGAGCCAGCCTGGCTGAAGTGCCGAGGGTGGGGAGTGTGTGCGTGCGCATGCATGCACGTGTGTAAGGGGGGCCAGGCTGGGGCTGCAGGGCTGAGTGAGGGGCTGGAGTTTAATGAGGGGAAGGCGTGGATAATTTTAGGAGAGGGGGTAATAAGCTCAGATTTGCACCCTAGAAAGCTCTTTCTGGTTAAGACCACAGGCTGGGAAGAAGAGATGTGATCCAGAGGCATCTAGGAGGTGGACAAGCTGGGAATGGCAGAGGGAGATTTGGGGTAACCCTCAGTGGAGGCTGGTGCTGTTCCCTTAGGAGGGAGCAGACTTGGGGGGTGGATGAGAAGCTCAGTTTGGGACTAATGTCTGCGGGCCACTGGGTAGATGGGTGCGGTGGTCAGGAGACAGATGCAGCTGGGGACAGGGGTGCAGGATTTGTCAGCACAGGGGTGTGGGAAGCCCCAGGAGTCGGTGAGACAAGCCAGGGCTGTGAGCTCAGTGGGGAGAGGGAAGGCCCAGGACAGAAGGCAGGAAATCAGTGTTTGTAGGGTGAGAAGAAGAGACAGGCTAAGAGGAAACTTGTGTATAACCAGGGTCAACAGAACTAATATTTGAGAAAATGATCATTTTAGATTCATGAGGAAGGTGACCTCGTGATTCATTTGTAACTCTAAAGCAAGGCGGCTCGGGAGCGATGCACTATTCCCCTGACCTCAGCAGCCCCTGGTCTCAGCTGCCTTGCCCTTCTCTCAGAGGCAGCCTTGTGCAGGTAGCAGACATCTCTGGGGCTGGAAGACAGCAGCGGCCCCTTTCCTCTGGTCCAGGTCTCTGGAGTGAGCAAACTGCAGGGGCTGAGCCTGCGGCCTTGGTGCCTGGATGCTGCCAGAAGCCAGAGTCCTCTCTGCCCACCCACATGGGCCACAGCCGGCAAGCCTGAAACGCCCCAGAAATGACCTTCTGTTCATCCTGTATATTTCCCCTGGGAGAAGAGACAAATGGGAGGAAAGAACTGCAGGTCTTCACCCATCCTTGGGGTTAAAGTAGACAACAGCGAGGGCTTTCATGGAGATACAGGGCCTCGCCCTCCAAAGATTCATGTCCCTGAATTCTCACAAAGAGGGTGACCACCCCATCCTCCCGGTCACGTGCAGTGCCCTCACAGTGCCCATCCATTTAAAGCTAAGGAATTTTGTGTGATTTCCTCCTGGCTGTCCATCTCCCCCATGGACACCAGCTCTAGGGGGCAGGGGCTGTGTCCCCAGTGCCCAGAGCAGGGTTGGGCGAGCAGTCAGAGCCCCGGCTGACTGCGCGGAGAGGAGCCGGCTCTACCAAGGAGGACACACGGCTGGATGGGGAGCTGCATTCCCATGGGTTTCCAGCAGCATCCGAGGGGCCCTGCCCTGGGTCAGCACTGCCCGATTTAAGCAGCCTGGCAGCCCTGCTGCCGCTCACGGGGGTATATTCCAAGTCTCTCACATTGGAAATTAATGGGAGGCAGCTGTGTCGGAGGGAAACGACTCAATCTGGAGTCACAAGACTTGCGTTCCAGTCCCGCCTCTGCCTGGGGCCGAGCTGGGAGCCAGTGGTCCAGTCTCCTCGGCTTCTGAGCCTCCGCTTCCTCACTGGAGAAGAGGATGACAACTACCATCTGGAGCTGCCGAGAGCACCGCCCTGAGTGTCTGGTGCACACGGTCTGCTTCACCAGACTCCAAGGGGCTTCTGTGTGTCTCCATTTCTTTCCTGCGCCAGATGAGAGCCCTGTTCCCAGACCGGGGCCCTCTCTGGGTCTGCCAGAGCCCTGCGGCACTCCGGGCCCCGAGGGCCCCTCTGTACAGAAAATCTGTTTGTGTTGAAAGCCTTCTCTGGCCAGGTTTCACGGTGGAGCCTGGGAGCCGGTGGTTCCTACGTTCACACGCACTCTGTTTCTCACACGTGCAGCTCTCACGGGTCCTTACTGTGAGCCAGCCTCCACCTCACACATTACTCAGTTTGCCCCCGTTCACTTCTGTCTGAAAAACGGGATCCAATCACCCTTCAAGTGTGGTGAGGTCCAGACACTTTCTCCCTGGAGGCAGAAGGCCCAGATTCCCAGGCCACAGCGGGCAGCAGTTTGAGTCTTGGCTTCTCTGCCTGATCTTGACATAACAGGTGACCGAGATGGAGACTCCATGGACAAAGCAGATGTGAAATGCCAGGCCCCTCCCTGCCCTGAAAATATAAAAGACGGGGTCCCCGCCCCTGACCTGCCCCTCACCTGCGGGGAGCTCGCTTCTCTGCAACCACAGAAGGGGGTCTCCAGGCCACCTGAGGACTTGCTGTATGCCCCCAGCAGCTGGAGACCCAGGGGACTCCCACTGCCTCACTCAGGCTTGGAGCTAATACAGCTGCAGCCAGTGGACAGTGGTGGCCACCCTGGGATTGGCTGCACTCACAGGTCCATCAGGACAGGACAGGTGTGGCCTCCCATGGACCAAAGTGGCCCCTGTGAGGAGAGCTGGCATGAAGCTGAGGGCTGGAGGGGACCCAAGCAGCGAGAAGCTGGCGGTGGGCACGGATGAGGGGCTGTGCAGTAGCCATGGGAATAAATCTGCATCCGCCCAATGGGAAATCCCTGCTCTCCTGCCTCAGTTGGAGGCCCCCGTGGGGGTGAGGGAAGGAGAGTTAATGCCCAATCAGGGCTGGGGTTCTGTGCTTACATGGAACCAGCCTTCTAAGGACCACTCTGGGACAGCATGTGACTCAGAGTGTCTGTAGGAAGGTCATGGATGCACCAAGGTTGTCACCCGAGGCAGGGGCTTCTTGCACTGCATGGATGATGGGGACAGAGCCTAGCGCACTCTGGGGCCCCCACAGGCATCCTGCTTCTTCCACGTGTTGGATACAGGAGACCACCAGTCCAGACCCTGGGCTCAGCAATTGGCTTTGACCCTTCCTCCATGTCCCCCAGCACCTCCAGTTACAGAATGGGGATGAGATCACCCCCCACCTCACATGGGAAGGGCTCAGAACAGTGCCTGGCAGAGGATATACACTCAGTATGTGTTAGCTGCCATTACTATTATCATTATTATTGCTATTATTAACTTTGCACCTCTTTCCCTACCACGAACCAGTTGATGTGGTGGTTTTAACGCATGTCTACAAGTTCTCTGACACTCCTGTGGAGGGGTCGGGTCTACCTCCTCTCTCCTTGGACCTGGGCCGGCCTTTGTGACTGCTCTGACCTACAGGGTGTGGTAAAAGCGAGGCTATGTGACTTCCGAGGTGGGCCACACAGATGCCGCGATGCTCTTGGACACCTGCTCTGGGGGAGCAACGCCACGCAGAAGTTTGATGACCCTGAGGCTGCCATGCAGTGGGGAAGCCCCAGCCACACAGGAGGCCACACGTACGTTCATCTTCTGTCCCGGCTAACAGCCAGCACCAAGCACGTCCAGATGATTCTGGCATCAAGTTCCTCTTGGCCTTCACATTTTCCCAGCCAAGGCCCCAGATACTGTGGAGCAGAGACAAGCTGCCCCAGCTGTGCCCTGCCCAAATAGCTGACCCACAAAATTGACACATATCATAAAAAGGTCACTTTATGCCATGAGGTTCTGGGGTGGCTAGTTACGTGACCGTAGTACCAGGCATGGCTGGTGACTGGTGAGTTGGAGCCAAGGTGAGGGCTCTCTGACCCCCCCGTCTAGTGCTCTGTTGGCTGCATCCACTGTCCCTCCATCCGGACAGCCTCAGCCCTGCGAAGTAAGCCCACGTGAGGTATTTATTCTTATTCCCATTTCACCAACAAGAAAACTGAGGCCCAGAGGAATCCGTTGTCCAAGGTCCCCAGCTTGAAAGTGCTGGAGCCAGGCCTGGAACTCAGGTCTGCTTGACTCCAAAGCAGGGCTTTTCCCCACTGGGCAGTCAAAGAAGGCAGGAAGGTGTGTCGGAGAGCAGTCCTGAAGGTACGGGCTGAGATTTTCCATGGACTGGCTCCACTGCCAAGGAATCTTCAGAGAAAACCTGTCAGTTGGTTCAGCCACTTGGAGGCGGAGCTAACAAGATCTGGAAATGTCTTCACCGGTTCCAAGGCACACACAAACATCACTTGCCTTCTCTTGGGGTCAACGTTCTTTATGATTTCTGCTCTCCAGGAAAATGTGAGTTCATTTATATAAACTAAACATTACATACGTGGGGGAAAACCGAAAACGTGGCATTCCTGGCCCTTTTTCTCCCCAGACAAGAAACTGAGAAGGTTTCTCCACTTCCTTTCTCACAGTCTATCTGTTGGTGGAGCTGCCAGCACGGCCACTTCCCAGGGGTGGAGAGTGGGATGCGGGGGCATCACAGAGATGAAGGGCACAGCCTCAGCTCAGGGACCACTTCGAAACTAACCTAGACCCTGGGGTCCCAAGACCAGGGCTGCTTCCAACGCTGGAGCCAGCAACTCCCGTGCTGGGCTCAGTGGGCTCAGGGGGAAGCTGGCACAGCAGTAGAGAGGGGTCTGGGTGCTCACGCTGGCCTCTAGGGGCTCCTGTGTGCCCTGCTTGCCCCTCACGCCTTCCGCTGCCTGCCTCCCCCACTAAAGCATGAAGCCCAAGAGGGCAGATCTCTGCCTGGTTCCACCCGGTGCCTGGCTCGCAGTCGGCCCTGGCACATGACGTCTTGAGTGAACAAATGCATCTTGGGGCCTTTCCTCGGCAGGTGTGGGGGTGCCCTGTGGCTGGAAAGGGCCCAGGGCTGTAGCTCCAGCCCCCTCCAGAGGAGCCGAGGGAGGCCGCGTTCCTCCCATTCCTGGGACTGCAAGAGGCACATTCCTGTCCCCGGGTCTGGTCGGGCTCCTGCCATGCAGCCCAGTCTAATTGCCAGACAGGGAAGGCCTCCCTGGAGCTGCCCCTCTGGTCTCGCCCTCCATGGTACCCCAAGCCTGTCCCCTCCGTCGTCTGGAGGCCAAGGGTGGGAAGCTGGGACCCCTAAGTACGTCTGAAGCCTTCCAGACACTCCTGGGCCCTCTGGTGATCAATGAAAACTTAACATCCTGCTTCCAGGGCTGGAGCCAGGGATTTGGAGAGTCGGTGGCAGCCACTCCCGTGAGCGGGGACTGCTGCACTGTGTGAAAAGTGCCGGCATCAGCACTTCCCGGGGAGGGAGTGCGGAGTCAGCAGTCAGCTGGCCACGCCGGAGCTGCCTCCGGGAACCAGGTGCCCACAGGGCCCAGCAAGGAGCCCAGAGGCCAGGGCTGAAGGGCGAGGGCAGGCGACCTCAGGCATGTCCTGACTATCCCTACTGCCCCGCGAGCTGGGCTCCAGGAACTCCAGGCTGGCTCCTCACCTCAGGGGCCTTTTGGGTGGATGGGGAAGGCAGACGCGGTGCAAAGGAGCACAGAACTGTCTAGTTTCCACAGGGGAAGTGCCGTGGAGGAGCACGGAGAGCTGCAGAGGGTACAACACACGGTGATGAACTGGAAGAGGCCAGGGAGTGAGTGATCGAGGCTTTGCAACCCATACACAGGGCCTCTGACCCAACCTCAACTCTGCCACCCTGGTGTGCAGGCAGCCAGTATACCAACAGCTCTGCTCCAGTGCAAGAACTGGGTGGGCTGGACTAGGGCCGCTGTGCGCCGCCCCCATCCGCTCCGTGTGTGTAACCGGGGGCCTGACCTGCCCGGAGCGGGTGGGAGTGGGCTGGAGGAAAGGCCTCCCTGAGGCAGTGACGTTTTGCTAAAACCTGAAGGAGGATTCAGTGCTGGGGCAGAATCATAATATTGTCAATCGTAACATTGTCCTAATAAAGTTACCCTTGGCCAGGTGTTCTGTTAGGCACTGGATAAGTGTTTTACACACGTGATCTCAATGAAGTGTCACACAACCCTGTGAGGGAGGTATTAATACGTCCACTTTATAGGTGGAGAAACTGAGGTTTGGCAGATATGTGTGTGTTCCATCCAACCCTTCAGACGCTTTCTTTGCCCTGCTTGGTGCCTTGGGAGGCTGACCCCTCGAGAGCGCCCCTTGGCTCACCTCACTCACTCCAGGCTTCTGATGGGGTTTGGCCCATGGGAAGCTCAGGCAGCAGACGCAGGGGGAGCGCAGAGGAGAGAGAGGTCAAGGCATTTCTCCCCCCCCCCCCCCCCGCCCTCTGGCTTCACCTCCACTACCACAGCTCTCGGCAAGCTGACCATCCTCCAGGATTCAGCAGTTGTCAGAGTTGCAGCACGATTTCTCCCCATGCCCTTCAGCCTAGAAGTGCTGGGCGCCTCACTGCCCTTTGTGTGAAGTGTTTAGTCCTATTTCCAATTCCCCTTCATTAAGTCTCTTCATGTGAGTCATCAGGGGGCAATCCTGTTTCCTGCCAGGATTTTGACTGATACTAGAGGTTAGTTAACCTGCTGGGTTCTGGTTTCACGCGGCTAATGAACAACAGATCCAGGTGGAGGTGATGGTGGACAGGAAGGAAGAAGAGTCTGGCTGAACCTGGAGGTTGGACCAGGGCCTGGGTCCCAGCTCCCAGTCCTGGTTTCCACCACAGGCTGGGGTCAAAAGTGAGTGCGGCTGCTCCTTCCCTGCCCCTGGGCTCAGCGAGTGGCCTGGGTCTGGAGGCCCCCAGTGAACAGTGTCAGTTTTCTGAGCAATGGGAGCTGGCGGCGCTTGGTGCAGACCTGGGCTGGGGCAGGAAGGCACCGGCCCATGAACCCTCTGGCACTGTCTGGAGGGTGGAAACCAAGTGTGGCCGCTGGGACTTGCTGGCACCTGGGGAAGGCTGGAGATGCGGTCAACCTGTTAAGGTGTATTAACCAGACAGGGCGCAGAGGCCTGTTATTCAAACTCATGTGGAGGAGACTCAGGAGGGCAGAACACTTGGTGTCAGAGCTCACTCTCTGCTCCAGAATTTTGGCGTGCTTTCCTGAAGAAATTATCTTGAGTGGTTGGTGTTTCCTATTGTTCCTTCTGTGGCCTTAAACAATCACTTTAGAATCCTGCTGCTACCTCCCACGTCCCTCTGATGGGGTCCCTGCCTCCGTCCACCCAGAGGCCAGGTGTAGCTGACTGAGCATCTGGAAGGAACAGGTGACTGAGCGAGGGAAGGTGTTCTAGAATAGGGGCAGCGCTGAGAAGGCAGAGGCCACACCAGCGCCAGGAGCTCCTCCTGGTCACCTCTGCTGGTGGGCCACCTGCCACGTGTGGAAGGCAGTGGATTTGGGAGGAGACTGCAGAAGGTATTTTCAGATGCGGCTCGTGGAGCCCTCTGAAAAATCAAGCTTAGGCCAGGACTGTCTCTTGAGGTGTGGACAGCAGCACTTCCCAAGGCTGTGTGGAGCCACCAGTAACTCCATCTACTAAGTTACATGGGACCCCGGGAGGCTGGGGGCAGGGTCCAGCCTGCGCAATGGAGCCAGGAGAGGCTGGAAAAGGTAAGGAGCCTGGAGGAAACTCCGGCAGTCAGGACAGAGGCCTGGCTTGCTGGGGTTCATGAGAGGCTACAAAACCACCTCTTGCAAGCTCTGTGGTCCCAAATCCAACAGCAGAGGTGACTGCTGCTGTGGCCTGGCTCCAGAGAGTGGCTTGAACAGGTCACAGCCTGGGGGTGGCACGACACCAGGCAGCAGCCTGCAGCAGCACCCCCCTCACCGAACACTCCCTGGCCATCAGACTCTGTGCTGCATGCTTTCCGAACAGCATTTCAATTCTGACGTTTCAGAGATTCTGGGATAGAAAACTTATTATTCCCATTTTACGCATAATGAAACTGAGGCCCAGAGAGTGTGAAGTTGCTTGTCCAAGATGTCAGTGACTTAGAACCAGGTCAGTGTCACCCAAGCTCAAACCAAGAGGAGGAAGTACAGTTAGAACCCTGCCCTCAGCCTGGCCCCTCCCGGGGCAGCAGCAGAGGTCAGCCCCCGTGGTGACACACATACACTTCCCCAACATGCACACGTGGACAGAGTGCTTTAGCGGCGTGGCCCTGCCCAGGCAGCACAACCCTGCAAGGTGAGTGCTCGTAACACCTCCGTTTTGTGGGTGAGGGCACTGAGGATTGGAGAGGTAAAGTGGCAAAGCTAGGAAACAGCACAGCTCAGGTTTGACTTCAAAGTTTGTGCCCCTAATCTCTAGGGACACTGTGTGTGTCTCATATATGTGGATAAAACTGATGCTCTGAGAAGGTGAGCCATCTGTAGATGGTGGCACCAAATACTCCAGGCATCCTGTGCACCCCTCCAGGGCTCGTCAACATGAGCCGGGCAGCAGGCCCGATCATAGGGTCCGGGGGACCTAGAGAAGATGCTGGGGTTTTCTCTACCCTCTGCGTGCCCCCAACCTGGGGTTCTGATTTTGCCTCTCTGGGGTCTCAGGCTCTTCCAGGGGGCCCCAGCCCAGATGTGTCCCACAAGGGCCCAGTGTGATCAGAATCCTGGGCAGGCTGGCGTGGGAGAGCTGTAAGCAGGGACGGCTGAGTCTGCCAACCTGCAAATTCAACGCTGCCCTTTGGCTCCACAGGCAAGGCCAATGCCGGCATTCTCGCTTGGGCTATTAGCGAGTCTGCCCCCATTTGAGTGGTTACGATACCTGCAAGATCTTCCTTGGAAGACACTAGTCTTGGGGAGCTGCTTCCTGGTTCAATTCTGAGAGACAGTCTGAAAACAAAGATTTTCAAAAGATTAGATGGGCTCTGGTGTATCGGAGGGGAAACCAAACGTGTGCATGTTTGGAATTGAGAAACTGGATTGTCATTAAGGGCTATTACAGTCATGGAACCCAGGAATACTTTGAGGTCTGCTCCAGATCACAGCCACCTCCTTCCAAAGTCCCCAGGGCCTTTCCATGACCAAGAAATGATGATTAAGGAAGACACGGTAAACAGTGTAGTCACGGCCCATCATCTGCGGGCACAAATGAGTTCATTCTCAAGACAACGCTGTGAACTAGGTACACTATCCCCGCCTTACAGATGAAGAAACAGAGGAGTAGTGAGGTCACGTAGCTTCCCCACAACTCACAGGGCTGACGAGTGGCCGAGCAGGGGATCAGAACGGTCTGACCCCAAACCAGGGTGTGTAACCATCACACTGCCCTCTCTCATGCCCCCAGAGAGGCACAACGCAGTGGATATATCATGAGGATTGGTATCACAATATTATTACTATTTTTAAAAAGCTATCAATTAAGAACTTCTGGGTGAAAATGACAAAGTGAAGCCAGATGCCAGACTCTCCCTCTTTCAACAAAACCAACAAACAATGATGAAGGCTTAGGAGGGAGAGTTCACCAGCTGCTACCTAGCAAGGGTGGGGGCAGAAACTGAAGCCGTGAACTTTAGAAACGTGGAGCCAAGGAAAAAAAAGAGGATTCTGAAGTCTGGCCAAGAGTTGTAACGGGGCACGGCTCCTACCCTGCCTACCCTCCGAGACTTCTCAGTGGGCATAAGAGGGAGTCCTTACCTTTCCCTCCTCACACTGGCTCCAGATTCTGGAGAGAAATGGATGGCGGGGTGGATGCTCTGATGGAAATGAAGGCTCCACGGCGGTGGTGGGGATGATTTGAAACCTGAGGGTATCCCTTTCTTGAATGGAATACAGCCCCCAACTACGTGGAGGAAACACTGATGTCGGACTTAACAGAGCCCCCATCTCTCAAACAGACTGCATGACCCCTGTCTCCAGGGAGCCTGAGCCCTGCGTACCCCCAGGCTGCACGAGAGGACCTCACAGCACAGCAGAAGGAAAACCGGCCCACCTCACACATGGGAGCAGGGTCTGATGTCGTCTCCCTCCATCTGAGCCACGGAGCATCCGGATAAAGCCTCTCCCACAGGAGCAAGACGAAAAGAAATGATAAGGCAAGTGAACAAACATCCCCTCACGCCATGAGGAAAGGGGAAGGGACAGAGCCTTGTCCAGACGGCCCAGGCCAGAAGGCCACCCCAGGGGACACAAGGACATCCCCTCAAGTGCTCTGAGCAGCGGAACAACTTCTTCAGAACACAAGGTGAATAAAACAAAACCTGAAAAATGAGGTGTTGAGACAAAGGAGTAAGATGAAAGGGGAGACTGGAGACCCAGGGGAACAAATCAAGGACTGAAACAAGAGCGGACTGGAGGGATACCTAAGGAGAAACAGATCATCCCAGTGACTGTTGATGAAAGAGGTGGAAATCACAGCCCTTGGAAAGAAGCTGATGGATGTGAAAGGTGGAGGGCATCCAACGTATGGAGTCCTGGAATGCCGGAAAGAGAAAAGCCAAGAAGTGGCACCGAAGAATAGTCAAAGATAGAAACCAACAGAATTCCTCTGCGGTGAAGAAAGAGCATTCCATGTTCCAGGGAAATCTGGTACAGAACCCTCCAAGGAGGCATTCCCCTTGTTAAGCTTTTGAACTTCCAGGAATTCTTCACCCAGCAGGTAGACAAAACAAGCCACTTACAAGAGGAAAAAGCCAGACTGGCTGAAGGCTTCTCTGCGGCAGCGCCCAGTGCCCGAAGGCAGTGGGGGCAGACTCTGCACATCACGAGGGACAGAAGCAAAGGAGTCCAGCGAGTCAGATGCAGATGTTTTCATGAAAGAAATCTGAACGGACAGGACCATGAAAACCTGCTTCATGATGAAACCCAGCTAAATGAGGGATTGCTTTAAAGATTCCAGAAAGCTGTGGAGAAGCAACAGGTGGTAAGAATTGAAACTGTTTAAAAACACTAAACAGTAGGAATTATGATTCCTGAACATGATGCATATGTGATAAATGTGGACTATGTAGAAATGGTAAGATAACTAACAAGGAATTGGAAGATGCTGAAGGGGAGGTGAAGGAGGGGACGCTAATACCTCATAGTTTGTGACCCAAGTCAGCGGACCCTGCTCACCATGGAAATCTAATCAGGACAGAACTTCGAGACTCCAACCTCTTCATGGTTTTCCTGCCCTCTTTTGTCAATTTTAGAAGGATCTTTTAGGAAATGCTATCACTTGCAGTGGAGAAATATTTATTTGAAGAGCAGCAATTGTTTATGTTTTATTTTGGTTCCTTTTTCTGGCTAAAGTAGAAATTAAATGAATACTTTTAATTAGAAATAGCAAGTGCAGTATAATCCAATTTTAATAAATTGTATTCTTGCATCCATCCATCGATCTATCGTTCTCCATGTATATATGTGCACTTTCTCTGCATAGAAAAATGTCCAAAATTATGTTCATTTAATGCTAACAGTCATGCTAAGAGGTAGGAGTTTGGGTAATTTTTCTTAAACAAACAAAAAAAATAGACTAAAGGCTGAGAAAAACAAAGCACTGTTTGGGCTCCTCAGCACAATGTTTCCAAAGCAGATTGGGGTGGGGTCATCAAGGTAAGAACTTAGCCCGCGTCCTTTGGGATGGGGACCAAGTCTCCTGGTGTAAGCTGGGCCTTGGAGTGTGGGTTCCTCAAGCAGAGTCACAATCCCTGCGAGTCCCATGTCACTCAGAGCCGAGGCTTTCCCAGGAAGGGACTTCCTCAATGGTCTAGGCCCTGGGGTGAGAACGCAGCCTTCCTCCCTGGGTTTGTCCTCTTACAAAGGGCTTTTGTAAAATCCAGGCTGACTGTTGTTTAGCATTAAGTGCTGGGGGTTTTCAACATCCTTCAGAATGGAAGGAGTAATTACTCACGATCTGTAGCCTGTCCAAGGACTATCTCATGATCAGACATATTTATAGACCGTTTTTCTCCTTAAAGGATATTAGTGTTAATGAAAAACTACTGTCTCTTTAATCGCATTACTGGCACATGAATGGAAAATATTATCCCAGAACCTCAGTGGGAATAATTTCACACTCTGGGGTACTCTTTTCAGGAACAGCAAATGCTTTGTAAGTAAAATGAGCCATTTGTGGCAAACATAATTTGAATGGTAATCTCTGGCCTTCATTTATTTTTGTTATGATTATGTAGTAGATCAAAAATTTTTATATTCTATTTTTAAAGAAATATTGCACAATAACAACTAAAGGCATTATGTCTGTGTTCCTCCAGGTAACCAATCATTAGAACCATCTAGGGAGCTTTGAAAAATACAGATTTCCAGGCCCTACCCCAGACACCTGGGTGGCTAGAAGGCTTCCTAGGTGTCTCTGACTCACAGCAGGGCTGAGATCCACCTTGTGGAGCCACCAGATGTGCAGCCATGGGAACAGCCATTCCCAAGGGCCTGGTGAGTGAAAGGAGTAACCTGGGGGGGTCTCTAGTGGCCCCAGTTCTTTACAGTTTTCAATGACTTAGACGAAGACCAAGTTATCAAGCTGATCAAATTTTTAGACACAAAATTGGAAGAGATTTTAAAAAATTGAAAGATATATTGGATAGTGGGATTCAAAGGAGTCATGGTTTATTGGAAGAGACCGAGAAGATGAGATTTGAAGGGATACATATGAAGTTGATATTTAGGGGGAAAATGATCAATTACAAGATGTTTGAGACTTGCTTGGATATATCCACTGGCCATTTGAAAAGTACTAGGGCTCTTGGTTGACCTCAAGCTCAACATGAGCCAAGAAGACATCCAATCAACATGGCAGACAGACTCAATATGAAAAATCCTCCTTCTCTCTCTAAATACACAGAAATGCTGGATAAATTCCCAGGTGCCACAAATGAAGAAAGAACTGAAAGCCAGAGCAGGGGGGTGGAAGATGAGGCCAAAGGGACCACAGGGGTCTTCATGGGAACAGGGTCTGTTCTACATGGGCTGCAGGGGATAGAGATGTGGCCTCGGCCAGTGCCAGGTGGCAAGAGTCCAGCAGAAGGCTGGGGCCCCGGGGAGTTGCCTCGTCCATGAAACAGGCTCTTGGAGAACTCTGGCAGCCTGAGATACAGCTAGGAAGCTGCCCCTCCACTCAAAGCTGTGAGTGGAGGGAGTCACTCGTGAGGACCCAGAGCACCAACCCTGCACCACATACAGCTGTGGAGTTCAAATTCACACTACCCACTCGAAAAGCCACGCTGGAGAGCCCACGTGGAAAGCCACCCTGAGGAGTTCCCAGAACACCTTCCTCGGTACAGTGGAGCCTGGGGCTGGGGCAGGGGCGAGTGGGAGGAGAGGCTGAGCAGCCCCGCCGTGGGCTCTGTGGGGTCCAAGGTCATCTTATTGCACATGCTTGTGTGTAGTGGGGCGTGGGTGCCGCCGCAATGACCTTGTGTAAGCCCTGCAGGGGGCGACCTGCTGGTCCCAGAAGGACGAGGTGAGAGGCAGACACTTACTTGTAGTTGTCATCTTCCACAAACTTCTGGAGCTCTTCGATGTAGCGTACAGACTTCAGGTACTTCTGCACGTGGGGCAGGGTTGTGAGGTGATCTGCAGAAGGTGGACAAAACCCACAGGCTTCAGTCTCTCCCCTTCTCCTGGCCCCAAGTGAGAAGGGTGGGGATCACAGATTTTGGCATGAGAGGCTCCTTAGGTACCGAGCTCCTTAGGTTGCTGATGGTCCCTTAGGCCAGGCCTGTGCTCGGCACTGGGCACATAGGGGTCCTGTGAGGAGTGCCCCCCCACAATGGTTGGGCTGCAGACCCCACACCCTGAGTTCACCATGGTTCCTTGGCTGGGGGAAGATGGGTCTTGGGGAAAGATAGCCTCCAGAAGAGACCAGAGCCAGGTGTGTGTGCCCTAAAACAGGTTTCCACTGGAGTAACTGGGCATGCCTCCCATGCCTGCCCACCCCCCCCATGTGATAAGAATGCAAGAATGAATGAACCCCATCCAGCCTGGTGTGGAGGCCCAATCCAGATCCCAGCACCACCTGCAAGTCCAGCCCACCGGCTGGAGCTGCTGCGTCCTGAGAAGAAGGGGAAAGGCCTAGACGCTTGAGCACCTGTTCTGTGCCAGGCTCTGCACCAGGTGATTTCTAGAAGGCGTCTGCTTCCACCTTTGCACCTGCCTCATTTAGGGGAATAAGATGCCCACTGCACAGAGGAAGGAGCCATGGCAACCTGCAAGGTCACATCATTGAGAAGTGGTAGAGCCAGGTTTTGACCCTGGGTCACCTGAGGCCATACTGCACTGTCTCCCTGTCCTGGATTGACTGACATCAGCTGCTCTCCCCAGACTGTCAAGGTCACTGCACTCCTTCTGAGGGGCTGAAAACCCTCCATGACCCTCTGTTGTTCTGGGACAGAACCAGTTAAGGAGAGAGGTGGAGGCAATGGAGGAGGCTGTGAAGAGGAACAGAAAAGAGGGTGGGGAAGGGCCCTCGCTTTCCTGGGCCTGGTGGCAGGGCGTCCAGGTGCTGCGAGGAACACCTGATGGCTCTGTCTTGCAACTGCGAGATTCTCCGTGGGTCACTTTGTTTGTCTAGAGCCTCAGTGTTCTCATCTCTGAAATGGGGATAATGACACCTGCTTCAGGAAGCTGAGGATGGGGAGGGTGCAGGTGGACATAAAACAGTAAGAGTGAGCGTTTACTGAGCTGTAATGAAATGCTGGGATGTGCACAGGGCTCTGCGCACATCACACCCGTGTCTTACAGATGAGAACACCTCAGATTCAGAGAGGAGAAAATGACTTTGCAAGAGGCGGAGATCAGATTTGAACTCACATCTGTCTGGCCCCAAAACCGTGTCTGTAACTGCTCTGAGGGCCGGCAGGACCAGTGTTGAGGTACTGGTGTGGAAAGGGCACTGGGAACACAGTTCCCTCCCTGCCCCTCTGTTAGAAGGCGTACTGGTCTGGAGGTGCAGACCTCACCCCACCCTGTGGTGCTTGTGGAGGGCTCATGAGTGGACCTTCTGCTTCTGTGGACCTTCTTGTGGGAACGTCATCCTGGCCTCCCAGTGGCCTTCCCAGCCGGCTATTGGTTTCTCAGACCCTGTGTAATGGTGAGGGGGAGCTGGTCTCTTTCTCGTCCCACTTTGCTGCTTCCAGACTTTTACTCCCTTCCACCACCTGCAGCTCCACCACCCTCCCCGCTTCCTTGCTGACTTTTCCTGCCTGGATTCTTGGTCACTCATGCCCATTCCTGAGTACCTGGCTCCCAGTTAAGCCCCACCCCCACAAAGTCCACCATCATCTTGGGTGACATCAGTGTCCATGTGGACGGCCCATACAGCATACTGACTTCTGTTTCTCAACCTCATCTCCAACACTTCCTCCATCCATCTCAGACACCCACCATCATGGTCACCCTTTGGATCTGGTCGTGCGTGGCAGAGCCTGGCTAGTTGTTTACCAAGTCATTTTCCTTCTCCCTCTAGGCCCACAGCTACATGACATTCCTAGCCCCGTCAGCAGAAGTGATGAGCGCCACATGCAAGTCTGGCCCACAAAACCCACTCTTGCATGATTCTCTCTCTTCCTGCATCTGCCAGCTGGATGCAGAGTTTAGTGGAGGACTCTGGGCCATGGAACGTGCCAGAGTCACAAGCTAGAGAAGCCTGAGTCCCTGAATCTGCTGAGAGGAGAGCTGCCAGGGGCTGCCCACAAGGCTCTTCGTGAATGAAGGACCTGGGCTCTGCCACTCACTAGATGTATGATCTTAGACAAGTGACTACTACACTGTTTTCAACCAGTTTCCCCACCTGTGATACAGAGATGGTAACATCTAGTTTGTGCAGTCTTAGGAGATCAAACACATGTGTAAAGGATCTAGCCCAAGTTTGATGCTTAAGATACTAAAGTGAAGAGCTTTGTAGGACCACCTGGTGCCTCAAGTTTCTCACTGATGAAGTGCTAGACCCATATTTCAGTGATGTAAGATTTCACAATTCCAACATCCAGGGATACGAACCGTAGCTGCAGGAAACTTGTAAGTCAGCAATTATTCGGAGAATATTGTTCATCTGATTGGATCTTTGTTCGTTTTCCATGATGCTGCCTGAGGCAGGATATGCAGAATCAATGTAGATTAAATCCAGAAGATAGATCCCTAAAATTAAAGAAGATATTTAATGATGGTAGGTGTTCACCATTAATCAGAACAAGATAGCACAAGACAGAACTGCTCTGCTAGAAGGCATAGGGTGACTTATGGCAAAATGAGATACTATTTGGAATTCAATTCCAATCCTGCCTACTAATTTTTCACACAGACTGCTCAACTGTAAACCAAACATCTGAGCAGCGACCTAAATGAACACTGGCAAGATTTTAGCATTTCCAGTTCATACCCTCTCCAGCAATAAGGGTTTTACCTGTTACCCAACTGGAAAATAACAGGACAGGAAAGGGATGAATGAATACTTGTGTTCTTCACCAGCCACTGCAGCTTAATAGGTCTAAGGTGTCATGTCCAGGAGAACACCATTTGGATTGAATTCAGTTTTTCACTTATTCACCTAGCTGTGTGTCTGTTTATTCATCTATCTGTACACACACATACAACCCAGATCATAAATTAAGGGACAAAAGAAGAAATCAAACAGCACTTTGTACCAACAGTCCTTGGTACAAAGAACCAAGGCTAGACAGGGAATTCTCCTGAGGGTGCTTAATTACAAAATAACATCACTGTGATAGGTCAGTGTGGAGCCTCGGCAAGGCCTCATGGCCTCACCTCAAGGGGAATTCAGGACAAGCCATCTGGCCAGGGATGGGAGAAGAGGACTGGCTGTGCAGTGTGGTCCACTGCCCAGCTCTCAGCTGACTGGCTTGCTGCAGGGCCGCACTTTAATTTCTCTGGAGATGTGCATGGACAGTGGATGGCGTGTCCTTCCAGTAGCTCCCCATGAGTACTGCCACTACACCCGTAATATTGGTGGAGTTGAGCAGGAGCGGTGATATAAAGCAGAATTCAAGGCACAAAAACACTGAACAAGGCAAAGAGGAGTGACTGATGTTAATGAGAGGTATAGTTGATGGAGAAGATTTAATGGATACAGATTTCTGTGCACAAAGCAACACTGCACCAAAATATACAAAGCAAAAAAATGCCAAAAATGAAAAGCAGATTCAACAAAGCCACAACTATAGAGGGAGCGTTTGGTATGTCTCCTCTAAAATTTGTGTGTGTGTGTGCACACATATGTGTGTACATACAAAATATACACACATACATATGTACATCTACAGATGTACATATATATGTGTCCATATATGACTATGGTATTTAATAACAAAATTAACAACCTTGCTGTAATATGAACAAAAATATAATTCTCTTCAAATACTTATAGAATGCTTACAAAAAGTGATTATATACTAGACTGCAAAGAAAAGCTCAATACGTTCTAAAAGTAAATGCCATTTTATCTACACTCTTTTACCTTACATTACACCTAGGATTTAACAATAAATACAGTAAAAATTCTAACCATTTGTTAAACACACACATATACATGTGCACACACACTCATGGGAACTCTTGGATCAAAGAAAAAACAAAAAAATCTAAAATAAAAAATTTATTCAAAGACAATGACAATAAGAACTCTACATATCAAAATTTATGAGATTGGACCAAAGTGGTAATCAGAGGAAAATTTATAGCCTTAAAATCTTACTATTAAACTACTAATAATTATTACAAATGTAATTAACCAGGTACTTAATATTAAAGTTGTGGATTTTTTTGCACAGCCGGACGAGCACTGCACTGACTTATACATTCGTTATGTTATCTGTCCTTGTAAAACTCGTTTTACAGAGGAGGAAATGGGAGTGTAGAGAGGATGTGCAACTCACTCCAGGTCACAGGGCTGGTAAGTGATGGAGGTGTGGGTTGAACCCAAGCCTGCCTCCCCAGAGTACATGCTTCCTGCCACTGCAGTGGGCTGCTGATGCTGGATACCATGAGTCATTCGTCTGCTTTTAAAATAGCTACACATTTTACGGGAAACCATTAAATCACAGAAACATATGCTAGCACTTCTCATAGGAATCAGTTCCACTTCCTTTCTTTCTAGTGGTACCATGTTTCCAAAATTTTTTAAATTAGAAATCATTTCCTTTGTATAGAAGCTCTAGGATTGTAAGGTTTAAATCCAGATTTATTTTTTCTCTTGACCTTGTTTTTCCTCTCCTGTCTTAAAAATGTAACTCAGTTACCTCCCCAAGGATTCAGCAACAGCAATCCTGAAAACCCCATTAATGCTTCAACCACAACAAAGAGTATCCCCTAGTTCTGACCACGAGGTGACAGGATAAGGGACATGAGGGGGCTTTGCTCCAGGTGCAAACGTTGTGTCGACCTGAACCCAGCTGACTCAGTGGCAGAGTGAACGCTCCTCCGCCCAGGAGCAGAGACACCAAGGAGTAGAATGTGAGAAAAGGGAGAGAACTGATGCTCCCCAAGGATTTACTACAAGACGGGAACCTCCTCTCCTGGGATCCTCCCACTGGCCCCGTGGTGAGAGATGAGGATAAAACTAAAGCTCAGAGAGATTACAAAACCTGCCTGAGGCCTCAGGGTGCATGTGCTGGATCTGAACCCAGGTCTGTCTGGATCTAGCGCCTGTGTTCTGACTCACTCACCCGTCTTCAGAAACACACGAGAAGTCAGTCACCTTTTCTCAGATGAGACACTTGGCAGGGAAGGCTCACCCTCTGACGCCCTGTGAGGACCAGGGCTGGCCTGTCTGCTTCCTCTCAGGTCCTGGCTCTGAGAACAGAGGCCAGGAGAAGCTCGCCTTCAAAGGGGCCGGGACGCCATCGCCTCCCCAGCCCTGGCTTGTCCCCCGGGGGCATGGGGAGCTCACTACTTCATAAGAGCAAACTCCACTGTCAGAGTGTTCATCACCCCCTCCACAAAACACCCACCTACTTCCCCAACCTGAGAGTACAGGCCAAGGCCTCCACATGCTGAGGACCAAGGGGACCCCTGAAAGGGGCCTCCTGGCCCCAGCGGCCTGGGCAGACCTTGAGCCTCGGCAACACCCAGACAGAACCTCCATGTGGACAGCCTTTCACTCAAACACAAACTGCTCCCAAAGCAGAGAATCGTCCACAGTTAACACTGCACAAATCCAGGGAAATCGTCTCAGTGTTGTCCCTAGCCCACAACTGGAAATATTTAGAAACCGTAATGGAACCATGAGTGCAGCCACCTCCCACTTGTACGGTGCCAGTGCTGTGCTAAGCCCGACACACAGCGAGCGCTCACAGCCGCAATGAGATACTTATCGGTCTGACTGGTGTCTGAGTCCCTCACGAGACTCAAAATCTCTCTGAGTAGGAGGCGTGTCTGGCTCTGCGAGCTCAACCCTCCGCTTGTGGAACGGAGAGCACAGGGGCTGCGTGGGGAACGGTAGCTCAAAGAAGGGATGTGTGGATGGACTTTAACCCATAAGATAACCTTATGAAGTACATCACTCCCCTGGTTCTGAGGCTGAAGGAAGACACAGAGTCAAATGATGATAATAGCAGTAAGACTGAACACTGACTCTGCACCCTTAAACCAAGAGCTCGGCCCAGTTCACTGATTCGCAACAACCATGCTGTTGTCAGGGTGGCTTTCTCTCTGTTTCACAGAGGAAGAAACTGAAGCTGAGACAGCCGCATTGCCTTGTCTGAGGTCACACAGCTGGGAAGTGGCGGAGGCAGGATTCGAACCCAGGTCGGTGCAGGTTGCCACACTGTCAGTCCTTCTTTTACCCCAGCCAAGTCCTCGGAGCTAGGCACCTGGTGAGGCAGAAGGGGGCACAGACAAACCTGGAGGCATCCAGGCTCTGGCTCTCCCTGCTCGACTTCCCCTTGGGGGCAATGCTCTCCGGGAGAGCTGATGTCTCTATGGTGGCCACCTCCCCCTGCTGCACCTTCCACCTCCTCCCCGCTGCCTCCCCGGCCCCCATCAGGATACAGCCATCCCATCGTCAGTGGGCCCACCAGCTCAGCCATGTGACAAGCAGCTGTGGTGTCAGTGGGAGAGTGTGGGGCTTGGAACCAGCAGACGTGGAACCCTGGCTCTGCCACTTACCAGCTGGGTGGCCTCAGACAAGCCTTCTCACCTCCCGGGGCCTGAGTGTCCTTGGCTGTGACTGGGGGTAATGACGGTCGTTGTGAGGAGTCTCCTTGGGCCTGGACCACTGAGGTGCTCAAGAAGCTGAGCTGACCCTGAGCCTGGCTCCACAGCGAGGCCCCACATGGAGCAGAATCGGGATGCCCACGGGAAAGATGCACCCAGCTGGGTTTGCCACGACCATGGATGGCGCCCAGATGCTGACCACGTGGTGGCCACCCACCTCAGACAATCAGCTCTGGGTGCTTCTGTCTGGCCTGGGACAGCACAGCTGGGACGCCTCAGTTCCTTTCCTATTTATACCGAGTTACTGCAGCAGAAGACACTGTGTTGTTGGCCTTGTTAAGATGGACAGTAATTGGACCAGCCACTGGCCCTGGCTGCCATGAGGCTGAGCTGTGCCAGGGACTGGGGCTGGACCGGGGCTAGACTGGGAGGTGCAGACGCGTTGGAGGAAACAACCGTAATGGTAACGGCCGCCGTCTGCGGCAGGCGAGGCTGGCCTTGCTGGTACCGCAGCATCCTCGCAGCAACGGGCACAGCACAGGAGGTATTCTCATCTCTTCATTTACAGATCAGGCAATGGAAGCTTGGTGAGTAAAGTGACTTGTTCAAGATCACGCAGCTTGCAAGTTGAGGAATCAAGATTTGAATTCAGGCCTGCCTGACTCCAAAGATTTGGGACAGAGAGCAGTGCTGCAAGCTGAGGGGGTGGGAGTCATTGGCTGGCCCAGGGGCAATGGTCCCAGTCCCAGAGTTGGGTCTGTGAGGACCCCTTCTGAGGCTCGCCACCCACCCGAGGATGCTGTTGGCAGCCTGTGTCTACCCAGTGGCTCGCTTGTCTGCAGACTCAACCTTCTCTGAGATGGACAGCTACCCAGAACAGACTCTGCTCCCTCCGTCCATGTCCCCCACAGGGCCTCGTGACACTGCTATGGCTGCAACCAGGGTGCCAATCAGACTGCCGTGGAGAGGCAGAGAGCCCTGGGGCCGGGGGTAAGCAGCCCTCAGCCCACTCTGCTGTGGATGACTCCCTAGCTGGGTTGGTCCCAACCCCAGGGGCACGTGGCCAAACCTTCTTCCTGACAGTGAATCCAGGCCCCCCACCAGGGGTGTCCACAAGACGCCCCGGCCCTGAGGAGGGCGTGCCAGGCTGACAAAGGAGGTGCTCTCCTGAACAGACACCTTCTCTTAAGCTGAGGGACACCAGGCTCTGTGGCGCGGAGCCTGCCTGAAGCTGGGCGCTCCCAGCCTCCCAGAGCCAAAGCCCACGGCTGGCACCGGCCTTACCGCCAGCCCAGAAACTCACTGCTCTCTTGTTCCACCCATCACCACCCGTCTCACTCCCATCCCGAGTCTGGTTTTGGTTTTTCTCACACAGCTATCTATTTAATAAGGAAAATTCTGCTGTGTTGAGGGGAAAAAAACCCTCCACAGCATAAAAATATGCCACATTTCCATCTCATGCTTTCCATTTTCCCTCCCTCTCTTTTAAAGTTTGAGATGAAAGACTTTTTTCCGTGTTCTCCTGCTCTGCCTGAAAAGATCACTTTCAAACTTCAGAAATGAAGAGTGCTGGCACCCAGAACTATACTTGTGTGGTTTGATCACACAAACTGTCCTGATAAATTCCAAATGAAATAACAGAGCAGCACTCACTAGGGTTTTTTTGTTTGTTTGTTTTTTGTTTTTTGTTTTTTAAGAGTGCACAAAGCAATTCCATCTACTGCAGGAGATCTCAGTGGAGGCTCGGGCGCTTTGTCAGATGCAGAAGAGTCCTCCGAGTGTTCATTAGCACCTGCTAATTAGTATCAGTCATGTAAAACACAGACTTCAGGACACATCCTCATCTAAAAACTATTCCTCATGTAAAATGTGTTGGAAGCTGACTGACATCAAGACAAATGCCTCCCAGATCTGCAGAAAGGGAACAGGGCCAGGCAGTCACATGTCAGGTGGTCAGAGACCATGTTTCTTAGAGGAGCACATGGCCTCGTGTATTTCTTGGTGTTGGGGCTCGTGAATTACAAAGGCACGTGAGAGCAGAGCCTTGCAGTCCACACAGAATCTCGCTCCCCAAGATGAAACGAGGACACGACCACAGATTCCCCCGCCCTGCGGACTACCTGGTAATCTACAGGGGCAATGACCTACTGTTTGCAAACGTTCTCCGAGAGAGCTGTGGGATGGTATAGCACGTGCTGGCATTCTGACCAGCAGTAAGAAAGGGTGTGAGGAGAAGGCATTAATCTGGTTATTATTATCTGGTTTGTTTTGTGCTGGACACTGCTAAGTGGATTACATGTACTATCTAATTTAATCCTTTAACAACTCTATTGGCAGTAGAGAAGAAACTGGCACTTTTGTCTGCCTAACATTGATTCCCAGTTCTTTTGGAAACAGCCTTCACGTTTCCTATGGGGGAAACCACACCTTCCATACTTATAACCCACGTGATCTTGGTAGGTCTGCAGCAATTTCATTCCATCCCAGGCCCCAGGGGTAAAAACAAACTTTAAAAACAAACCATTTGGGAAAGGAAAAAAAAAACCACTAGAAATAATTCAGAGATAAAAGAAGGAATTAAAACTAAAATCACAAACTATCTACATACAGGACATAGTCAAAAACCACAAAACCTTACTCAGAGAAAAATCCATAGTCTCAAATACTTGTATTAATAATTAGGAAGATAAAAAAGACATGAACTTAGTGTTCATTATAGAGAACTAGCAAAAGTACAAAACAAAGCAAAAGAAAGTAGGAGAAAGCAATTAAAAATATAAAATCAGAAATAATGAATTAAAAACAATTCTAAGTCCTGTAGAGTGATAAAAATGAAAGTTGGTTCTTTGAAAAAGTCAGTAGAGTATACAATCTTTTATATATGATGGAGGGAAAAAAGAAAGAAAGTACAAAACACAGATGTGCAATGTTAGGGATGAGAGAGGAAATATTTTAAATATAGAGGAGATGTTAAAAATAGTATGTGCAATTTTTATGCCAACATAGTTGAAAATGTAGATGAAATGGGTGCTTACTGGGAAAATCTATCTTCCCAAAATTGTCTCAAGAAGAGGCAAAACCCTTCAACTTACCAAATAAAGAGAAAAATATTAATATTAAGAAAGATACTAAAAAGCACAATATCCAAATGGTTTTATGGAATTCACCCATTAAATCTTAAAAGAAAAACTGAATGTTATTTAAACTGTTCCAGAACACAGAAAAAGTCAGAAATATTTGCAGTCCTTTTTAGACTTTAGCATAACCATTATATCAAAACCTGACAAAGATGGCGTAAAAAAGAGACCAATCTCATTAATAAATAAAGATTCACGGATTCCAGATAAAATATTAGCAAACAGAACTCAAAGTGTTTTAAAATAATAATACCAAATCAAATTAGCAGTATATTGAAGAATAATAAAGCAAATAGGTTTCTTACAGGATTGCAATGATATTTCAACAAACGATCTTGAGAGATGCTGAAAAGTCACTGATATCTCAAAACATCTATTCCTGATAAAGTGCTAAGCTAGGAACAGCCTTCCTTAATATGATACAGGATGCATGGTAGAAACACTAAAACAATGTTCTTAATATTGAAATCCTGTTGACAGGAGCAAGTCAAGAACACTTGCCATTCTTTTATCATTCAACACTATTCTGGATGCACAAGCCAATGAGATAAGACAAGATAAAGAAATGTGGCATAAGTATTAAAGACACACATAACATTACCATTGTTTTCAGGTGATATAATTAGTCATCATATTAGTTATATAATTAGGTAACCCGGGATAATGAGCTGAAAATCTGTTAGAACTAAGTAACAGGGTTAAGTTCAAAGTAGACCTACATAAATCACTAGCATTCTTATGGAGGAGCAATCATCAGCTGGAAAATGGGAAAAGAAGAGGTCATGTGTAGTAAAAAGGAAACTATAAAACTCCTGGGAGGAAACTTTAAAGAAATGTGTAAGGCCTCTATGACTAAAACTGATTTGATAGAAAAATTATATAACATTTATTAAAACTGAATATGCACATATCTTGGGCTTATTAATCCTTCTTTGAAAAATTTGTTGAAATAAAAGCATAATCTTAGATCTGCAGAACCTTTTATCTAAAGCATTCTATTTTATTTGTCACAATGGGAACATAACACTTCAGTAATTAAGATAAAAACTGATAAAGTACAGATATCTTAAGGCTATGAAGGAAGATGTCAATAAATGAGGACATATTTTATTTTCCTCATTTCCTAATATTCCTAGATGGGAAGACCCAACATTGTAAGAGTGTCAATTACTGCAGAATTAATATATAAATTTCATATCATTCCAAAATTGATTCCAAAGTTCACCTGAAATGAAAACAGAACATTTTTGAAAAGAAGAATGTTGAAAGGGACTTGTTATAAAATGCCTATGAAGTTACAGTCATTAAGCAGGACAGTGCTGCTATAGAACTAGACAAACTGACAGTGCAGAGTAGGGAGAATGCAGACATGGAAATTTAGCAAAAGACAAAGGTACATTTTAAGTTGTCAGGGAAAGGATGGGTCCTTCAATAAATGGTATTGGAACAAAGGATTTTCCATTTAGGAAAATATAAAGCTGAATGTCTACTTCATTCCTTAAAATAGAATAAATTTCAGACGAATTAGGATTGAAATCTAAATAGTAGGAAGAGTACTGGAATGAAGTATAGGAGAATCTTTTTATCACCTTGAAGTCCACAAAGGCCTAAGTGTGACATGAAACCCAAAAGGCATAATAGAAAAGAATGACATATTGGACTACATTAAATACACACACACACACACACACACACACACACAGACTGAGAGAGAGAGAGAGTATATATTGCCCAATCTGTTAATGGAGGCCATCTTTAGGGATAGAATTTTAGGGTTATTTTCTGTTTTATGCAATTTTATATTTTTTCAGCCTTTAGCTATGAAATATGTACTACTTTTAGAAATAGAAAAGAGTAACATCTCTCTCTCTCTCTTTTCAATAAAGCAAACACTTTTTTGGCAGAAGGGATGAAATAGTTTATGCAAATGATTCTCAGCTCCTGCTGAAGACCTGTTTTAGATGTAAAAGCCATAAACCTCTACTGACTGCCTGCAATCTGTCTCCGGGCCATTGTTAATGCATCACTATCATCTTTGGTCTCCACCTCCAATCTATCCTGCACCCTGTGATCTTTCTAAAACCCAGTCAGACCATGCCCTTCCCCAACTTAAAATTACCTGACGACTCTGTCCGCAATGGGCGAGTGTCCACGGCCTCCCAGGCCTCACCCAAGGCCTGCGTCTCTGGCCTCTTCTCCCACCCTCCTCTCACAGATGCTCCAGTGGGGCGCAGGCCCTAGCCGTTCCCTGGATGAGCCTTCTGCTTCGTGCTCTGAGCGCGGCAGAGGCGTGTCCTCCCCTTGCCTACTCGGCCTCCTTTTCTGGTTGTTAGTGGGCTCCCCCTGGGCTCTCAGAGCATGCTGCCCTTCCCTTGATTACAGCATTTATCACACACTCTTTGAGGGTTAGGGCTGTGTTTTTCCCACCTCTGTGTTTTCAAGGGTCCAGCACAGAGAGGGGCTGACCAGGCTGGAGGTGGTGTCTTTGTTCACACACACGTGACGTCGCAATTCCAATGTTCAGTGGAAGAGAGTGGCCGTAGCTGCCAAGCACCTCACTCCACAGCCACCCTGTTAGGTCAGCCCTGTGTCCTGCTATCTCCAAGCTAAGTGCCCGTATTTCTCAGTGCTGTAAAGGGTTTCCAGAGTAGCTAACGTCATCAAAAGGAAATGCAAGATGATTCCCCCAGTGAAAGCCTCGGAAACCTGCCTCATGTTGGGTAGAACCGAGGCTGCCCATGTGCCAAGGAAAACACTCCCAGCTTGTCTTTCCAACCCTGGCTCAGAGATTCGCTACTGTGCACAGAAAGGCTCCCTGGACGTCCAAGGCCACCAGGATCCTGGCCAGAGAGTGAGCTCACAGACGGCTGCTTCAATCACCAAGCATTTTCCACTTCCACTAATGCGCTCACGTATCTGTGACCACACTTCACCTAGTCTTTAAGTACAGCAAAAAAATAATGGAGGCCAAGGCAAAACTGTCAGATTTACTCATTACTCAATGGAAACTGTGTAACCAAACACAACATTCTAAACCTCAATCACCAATCCCTGCATTCTCTGGGAAACAAGCAACAGATTTGCCCACGGTTAGCTGATTTCACTTTCGGAAAGCAAATTCTTTTCTGATTTTGCTGAAAAGAAATACTGAGAGACTCCTTGGGCCCCTTGGGAAGAAAGAAGGCATCTGATGACTAGTTTACTTGTGGTTTCCAGGCCCAGGTGTTTTGATCTCGCTCTGCCTTTCTTGATGGAGATGAGAGGACGTGAGTCCTGTAGGACCGTCCTAGCAAACCATGTTCAGGGAGCAGGGGCTCCTGCGGCCCCACCGTGGAGCCATCTCTGTGGGCTCCGCTTTTCTCCAGGTCACAGGGTGGCCTGGCCCTTTCCAGCCCCTCTGCATGGTCTGGGTCTGCAGGGGGCACTACTCTCAAGAAGCCTGCGAGCCAGTCTTGCCAGGGCAGGAGAAGGACTCACACCCACCAGCAGTAGGCACTGGAAGGAATCACACTGTTGCTAGTCTGGGACTGTCCTGTTGGGTGGGATGGGAGGGTGGGGGGAAGTGGGGTTGTCACTGGCTGGGGTCTCACTTCAGACTGGAAGGCCCACCCACACCCACTCTCCTTGAGCTGCCTCTCCCCTGCCCACTAGATTCAACTCCCTTGGGAAATGATTCAAAAAACTTGACCTGCATGACTCTGGGCTCCTGGTTGCTACCTTGGGACCCAGACGTCTTCTCTGTCGGTCCTCCAGCACCAACTTTTCTCAGTCATGGCTCCTCCCCTTCTCCCAGTGCCCTGCTGCTCCAGCAGGCTTTGGGGCCCACAGTACCCTTATTGGGATGTTCACTCCTAGCTACACCATCAGAGGATGATTTGCAGGGAAGAGAGAGGCCGAGGTGGCAGGAAAGTATGTCTGTTGACCAACTGTAAGTGGTGGGACACAAGAAGGAAGGGGGCAGGTCACGGTGGGGAGAGGAGGCTGCAAGGGCACAGGGTGATGTGCCTAGGGACCAGCCCACTCAGTGATGCCCATCGTGAAAGGGCAGCAGTGCTACAAATACTTACTGAGTGCTTCCCACATTCTAGACACAGGGGGACAGACCAGCAGGGTCCCTGGCCCCACAAGGTGTACAAGCTGGCAGAAGCACTCAACAGAGGCTTTAGTTACACAAATAATTAAGGGCACAAAACTGCTAAAAAGTAATATTCTAGTACACACTTACTTTGGGGAATTATCCTCAGGTGTCCATGAGAGACCCCAGAGGAACCAGTGGTATGTGAGACAGAAATGGGCTCGTCCCTGCCTTAGCCACTCTCCTCAACTCCAGAGACGCTAAGTAACCTGCCTGAGGTCACTCAGCACAAACATGGCAGAGGTAGGATTTGAGCCCTGAGCTCCAGGGCCCACACTCTTATGGACTATGTTATATGTGATACTTATAGCTCAACACAGAGGGATGATGTTGGAACTTGAGGCATCTGTGTTCAGATCCCGGCATTACCGCTTGTTTGTTCAGTGCGATCCTGGGTGGGCTCTTCAACTGCCTTCTGCATCTGGCAAATGGAGGTGGTGCTGTAACTTTCTCGCAGGGCTGAGGTGAGGACTCAGGGAGCACATGAGAGGGGCTAGCACAGCATCGAGATAAAGTGGGCACTCAGTGAAGTGACTTGCCAAAAAAAACCATCTTTAAGAGGTGGTAGGGGTACATATCTGCTTCTGGAAACCTTCCAAAAGGGGCCAGGCATCTCCTCATAGAGCCTCCCCTGACTTATCACTAACATTTTTGTGAATAGAAGAAGAGGAAAACCACGTCACCAGCTAAGACTGATGGACAGCCTTATTGCCAGAACTCAGGAAGAAACAGAATGTACCACAGGCAGGCATAGAGGACGGAAGTTGAGCAAAGTCAGACCTTGTCAATTTGTGCCTCCCAAGGCCTGTCCCCAGACTCAGAGACCCTGGGATGTAAAATCTAGAAAACCTGGGTCCGTGACCAGTATGGTGCCCACAGGGGCTGATCTGAGGGGTTCTGGGGACTTTTCCCTCCATCTTCTCCCGTCCGTTTGCAGATGGCTACTTCCAGGAAAGAACTGAGCTGTGTCTAGAGGGAAATCTAAATGCCTATTGATAAGCTTCAAAGATGAACAGATTTCATGTTGTTTAAGGATACATTCAGAAGAAAGAAAATCCAATGAAGGGGCACATGGAAAAACACTGCCAAACAACAGAGTCCGAACCACACGTCAAAGGGGGCGAGACAAGAGAGCACGTGTCCTCAGTCTATTCCAGGATCCGGAATAAAGTTTCAAGATGCTTTTTCTCTTCAATAGAGCACAAGAAGACGGGGCTTCTGTGTTAGGAGAGAACTGCTGGGGTGGAACTGCAGGAGGACAAGCTAGAAAGAGATGCATGAGGTGAGGAAAGAATAAAAGGAAACTGAAAATGTGACAGAAGAATAAAAAAATTAACATTCAAGGTGGCAAGTAATAAAATGGGTTCTCGCATCAGTGATGAGGAGGGCCAATTTGGCGAGGCCAAATGCTGAGGAAAAGGGCAAAGGAAGAAAGCATACATGGGATATGGGGCCTGAGAAAAGAGGGCTGAACCAGAGAAGGGCATGTTCCCAAGGGTGTGCATCAGGTCCCAGGAAAGAGACCCACCCCTAGACCCAGGCTGGATAAATGTTTGAATTAAAAAAAAAAAAAGAATCTTGCAAAAATCAAAAGCAAAAAATCCCCCAAAACAAAACAAAAAGTAAAACATCCCATACCAAAAAATCCCACAGAAGTGACCTCAACCCCCCAAATTAGTTGTAGGGGCCCCTTTTGCTTGGGTCTATTTGAACCTGACCCTCCCCCAGAATGACTACAATGACGCATGGGAACTGTCTGCCCAACTGCTTCCCCGTGGGAGGAGGAGTGTCTCGAGGCAGGAGGGACTGTTTATTCATGAAATGTTAGGACATCTGGTGATTTGTCAGTTGCTTTCACTTTTTTAAGAAGAAAAATATTTTCCCCTAGTAATTATGGTATATAAGTATAAAGATACCCAAAGAGACGATACAGGATTCTGGATGCCATAAAATTTGGTCAATGCACATTTTTTCCAAAAGTTTATGGGAATGTTTCACCATCGCAGACCGAGGGCAGCAGAAGACGTCGACTTCTGGATGCACTACTAACAGATCACACGTGCTCTAACCGCACTCCCTCGTCACCAGTCTGTGAAGCCCAGAAACCCCTCCTACAGATGCCGCTGGGACAGAAAGCAAGCGCTCAGGCGGCTGGCGTGGCTGTGTCGGAACTGGAGGATGCAGGCGAGCTCTGAGGATGAATGCCTTTCTGCAGGGTCCAGGGGAGAGGCCACCTGGAAATGGGCTGTAACAGCACAGAGAGGGGCACCTCTGTCGAGTCCAGTGTGGTTGTGGGCAGCGTGCTGCCTGCTGACTCCCTGAACATCCAGCACCCAGGAAGCAGGAGCCTGTGCTCGCCTTGGGCTGGGTGGGGAATGAGGTAGCCTGGGGACACCAGTAAGAAGGTCTATTTGGAGAATGAAAAAGCTCATTTCAGCTGAAGTGGAAAGTCTGCCTCAGGGAAAGGGTGAAGGAAGAGTACTTTACAAATGTCCTATTTCTCAGCCTGCAGTGCCCACTGCTCTGGGCCAAGGTCTGCTCCTTTCCCTAAATCAGGGTTCCCTGACAGCAATCTGGCCTGGACCTTGCTCTCAGCAAGACCGTCTAGTGCACAGGGACCTGGGCGCTGGGTAGGGGGGTGGGGAGAACGGGAGCTTCAGGCAAGTGGATGCTGGGAATGATCACAGTCCTTGAGCTCCTACTGTGTGCCAGGCTCTGGGCTAAGAGCTGCATCTGTATAATCTCATGGACTCCCCATTTTACGGAAGAGGAAGTAAGGCTCAAAGAGGCTAAATTGTTTGCCCGATCACACAGCAAGCACGTGGCAGAGCCGAGAGTGCACCCAGGCCTCACTTTGGGGTCTGGCTCTGACACTCTCCTGTCTTCGTCCTAGCCTCACAGGACAGCACATGAATGTGTGACGCTGACATTTGTGGGGTGACCCTGAGCCAGACCTTGTGCTCTGGGCCTTAGACCATCTCCTCAGTCTACTGACACAGCTCCTAGGAAAACATCATCACCCCCATGATCCAGATGGGGAAACTGAGACTCAGAAAGGTAGGGTGACTTTCCAAAGGTCTCTTGCCAGTAGGTGGAGAAGCCAAGATTGGAATCCAGGTTTGGCTGGCCCCAGTCCATGCTCTGTTCATCAGGGGACTATAGGGACCTTCCGTTTCGTTTCATGCCAGGAGCGGAGTCCTGTGGTCCCTGCCCTCCAAGATCCTCAGTACAGGCCTGGAGGGCTGAGTCATGGGCCCTGTCCTCAGAGGGGGCAGATGTCCTTCTGAGGAATGGAAACATCTCCAGGCCAGAACAGGACTTAGCTCCAAGTGGGTTACCAAGAGCTCAGGCAGAAGAGTTTGATTTACGGTCCACCAAAACTCATTCTGAATGGCACATGGGACCGGGCTCCAGGGATTAAGTAGTCCTCTGGAGGCCCACCTAGGAAGCCCGTCCCATGGTGCCATTTCGGGTGGAGGCGCTGGACTCAGGCAGTCTTGGGGAGGGCCAACTCTGCCATGGACTGGCTCTCAGTGGCCTCAGGAGAGTTCCTCAGCCCCTCTGATCCTGGGCTTTGGCCTCTGCAGCAGGAAACAGGCCATAGGGGTGCCTCCTTCATATGAAGGCAAGACGAAATCAGGTGAGATGTGTATACACTCCCCTGAATCAGGTCACTGGCCAGTAAAGGTCAGGGCGATGTGACGACATTAGTGGAAATAATGGCCTCTGGCAGCCCCAGGCTACGGAGAAGGAAGACCCAGGCTGCATCCTCCGCCCCCTCCCCGCACTGTCCTCTCTCTCTTCCAGGCCCCACATCCTGTTACATCCACAGCAAGGGCTGAACAAGGACAGGACCACCTTGAGAAACCTCTCATTCCTTGCTTCTGCGTCCTCTCTGGCCTTCACTCCACCACAGGGCTGTAAGGGGCGCTCTTGTCTGAGGAAGGGGAATCTTAGTGGCCAAGGAACCCTCTCTACTCTTTAGGGCAGCACATGGAGCAGGGAGACCCAGGTCTGAACACCCACTCCGCCGAGTGATCCTGGGTAAGCAGCCTGGCCCCTCTGGACCTCATCTCATTTGCTCCCACCTCATGTGTCCATTCTGAGCATCACATGAGAAAACATAAGCAAGCCGATACAGTGCCTGGGGCACAGCGGGTTCGTTCATTTGTCTGCTCATCTGTTTCATCATTCATTCCATCAGCCACACACTCATTCTTTCATTCAGCAAACAGTTGCCGAGCACTGTTTCCATTGAGCTCTGCTCTGGATTCTGGGGGAAACACAGCGAGAAAAGCCAGACAGCATGCTCCCTGCCTGCCCTCCTGGGCCTGATGACCAGGCCAGGTCCTCCCTGTCTTCCACAGAGACCCTGGGTCCAGCAGGGGGCTGGCCACCACGTGGGTGTGCAGAGAGAGACCCAGTTGGGTGGCCCACCATTGGGGAGTTCCATGGCACTCAGGGGGCAGCACCCTGGGAAGGCCATCATGTTCTGGACAACCACGCCAAACCCATGAGTACCCTACTGCCTCCCACAAAATGTGCTTTATTTCTAAGACACGTGTGCTCAGAAAGGTAAAACCACATACACTGTTCTCCAAAGGACTACGGGTTTTGCCACTACTGACGAGGAATTTAGGGCAGTGACAGGTTATGGGCTTTGAGGTCAGCAGTTCTATGAGACTTGAGCAAGTTATTCAATTTATCTGAGCCTCAATTTCCATTTCTGCAAGAGGAGCATATTCCAATCTTGCAAAGCTGTTTTGAGAATCAGAGCTACTGTGTGAAAGCCTTTACTACATCACCTGGAATAATAATAATGGTAATCACAACACGAATGACAACTAACAAACATCTGTGAGCATTTATGACGTGCCAAGCATTGTGCTAAGTGCTTTTCAGGCATTAATTTATTCTTTTATTCAACACATACTTATCAAGATGCTAGGATAGATGCTAGGGATGCCCCAGGGAATACAGCCCACACAAGCCCCTGGGGCTGACCGCCCAGAGGAAGGGTCAGACAGTAAATAAGTAACTGCATAAATAATCATTTAACTAAAACCATAATGATAAGAACAACGAAGGAGAAGTACATGCCGTACAGAGTAAATGCCATTACATACACCTTCTAGATGAGGAAACTAGGGATCAGAGAGGTTAGGCAGCTTGTCTGAGATCGCGCTCCGGGTAAGAGGCAGGGCCAGGTCCCAGATCTCATTAAACGGATTATTTTGCCCAGAATAGCATCAGTGATTCCAGATCCTCTGCAGAGAGCCCCACATCTCCCAGGATTCCTCCTCTAGTCTAAGAGCCGCTGCTCAGAGCAAAGGTGGAACCAGAAGGCTGCCTGAGAGCAAAATGACTTAGCTGACCCTCCACGCACTTCCAGGCTCCATGCAGGCCCCCAGCCCGAGTCAGAAAGCTGAAGGGCTTGTCTCGGGGGGGGTCACCCACCCCTGAGAAGGCATCAGGGGGAGGAATTCTATAGCTGATAAACGAGTATAGGAAAGTAACCGCACCACTGTCAAAAGCTAAGGGTAGCAGGTGTCACCAGTAGGTGACAACTCAACTGGGATGCCTCCAAGGAACCCCGGGTGAGAAGATGCAGATGAGAAGATGCAGGGCCTGGTGGGTAGGCGTGCCTGCCTGGCTCTGCCTTTGGCCAGTGCTGTAGCCCCAGTTCCTCATCTGCAAAATGGGGAGAATGAGAGGACCTCATTGGAAGGCGCCAGGCAGAGTGGCTGTCCTTTGTAGACACTGAGGGCAAAGCTGGTCCTCCCTCCAGCAAGCAGATTTCAATAATGAAACAGAACCGCCCTGGAGGGTGAGGGCCTGTAGCTCTGGTTCTTGGTTTGCTTTACTTTTTACCACGATATTATTTTAACTTCATTCATTTACAAACACCTTCATGATTTTTGCCAACATAGCACCGATAGTATATTTTTACTGGGGTAAACGCATGTAACATAAAGTTTACCATTAGTGGCATTTAGTACATTCATGATGTAGTGCAACCATCACCCCTATCTTGTTCCAGAACATTTTCATTAAGCCAAAAGGAGATCCTGTCCCAATTTACTCCCCATTCCCCCCTCCTTCCAGTCTAGGCAACCACTCATCTACTTTCTGTCTCTGTGGATTTGCCAGTGCTGGACATTTCACACAAATGGAATCACACAATATGTGGCCTCTGGTGTCTGGCTTCTTTCACTCGGCATTGTGTTTCCAAGGTCATCATGCTGTATAGCACATGTCAGTGCTTCACTCCTTTTTATAGCTGAATGATAGTCTGTTGTGCATAAACCACATTTTGCTCATCTGTTCATCAGTTGGTGGGCGTCTGGGCTGTTTCCACCCTCTGGCATTCATGATAATGCTGCTATGAACATTCACATATAAGTTTCTGTGTGAATGCCTGTTTTCAGTTCTTTTCAGTATATACCCAGGAGTGGGATTGCTGGGTTACTCTATGATTTTTTTTACCTATTTTTCTTTTTTTAGTGAAATCATGAATTTACTGTGTTAATCATTTTAAAAGAGATACTTAGCTATCAAAGTAAGAGGCCAGGTTGGGTGCAATGGTTACCTGATGGGTCCAAAGCACCGCTAGAGGGGATCAGACATGGGTCAAAGCCAGAGAGGCAGCATTGGTTATCAGGCCTGAGGGGTAAGCCTCCAGCCCCCGCAGTCGTGGGAACATGCAGCCCAGGGGAGAGGAGGTGGCCTGGAGAGATGGGGTGCGGGGCCCATCGTTTGGGTCACAACAGAGATGACTGCAGAGCTAAGGCCCTAGGAGTTATCTGGGGCTAATCACAGGCTGTCGCATCCTTCGCTGCCCTTGAGGCTGACTCTCGGGGTGCCAGGAGGAGAGGGCAAGGCCAGAGCACAAGGACTGGCCTTCACGCTTCCTTCAGACACTCTCCATCTGGTGGGAGTCCTGCCCCTACTTGGAGACCTCCACTTTGGTAATTACGGGAAGCCTAGAAAGAAGGGGTTGTTTTTGATGGGCACTCTTTCATCTCTGACTTAAATTATACATCGTGCGCTAACGTTTTAACTCTGATGTCTTCTGGAATTCAAATGAGACATAAACATGCTCCCAGAAGCACAGAGTCTGCATTCATTACTGGGACCACCTTGACCAAATAAGAGGTGTCACCAAGTCTATTTATAGTTTAAACATCTTTCCACTGTCTTCCCCTTAAAATCTATTGAGGTCGTTCCCATACAAACAAGGAAGAATGGCCAGCCCCAACAATCACTCATTCATTCAGGCTTTACCTCGAGGGGTGGACAGCAATCAAGTTATGGCAGGGGAATCTGGGGAAGGAAGGACAGGGGCTCTGAGTAGGGAAATGGAGTGGACAGAGACATGTAAATTAATCAATAAAAGCTGCCATTTAAAATCCATTACATCATTAAATTTAAAAATAGGACCAATGCGGAAAGCTAGCGAGGCTGGGGTGAAATGGGAAAACCCATCCATTGCTGACAGCCCAGTGAGCTTGTGCGACCTTTTTGGAAAGTATTAGGGATTCTGAAGCCAGAAAAATATTGATATCCTTTGTCAGTAATCCCATTTGTAAGAACTTATTCTGAGGAAATGACTTTAAAAGAAAGGAAAACGTGGTGCACACAAAGGTATTCAGTGAAATCCATGATGTTTTCAACACAACAACAAATATTGGAAACATTCTAATGTCAAACAATAGGGAAATAGCTCAGAAAATGAAAATGAACTACATGTCAAAAATACAGAAACATAATGCTGGAAATGGTGGGGTTTTAAGTGCTTAAAAAAATTTACATCAGTGTTACACAGTTGTTAGTGCATTTTTTAAAAAAGGATATATTCATCTTTAAGTAAGACACAACTTTATTATAATCATTGATGTTTACTGTCAGAGTTAAGTTTCTCACTGAAGCAGCAGCAAATGTATGTATTTGTTACACATACATGTAAATGTAAACAGTCAACAAGCCCCAGAGATGAGTGGTTTCCTCCCCAGATACCAGGAAACTGTGTGTCCAGCCTCTTCCCAGTTATTTAATTGGTTGATCATCTCGTGGGGCACATGAAATGCCGGGGAGCCAGCAGTGACTCCCGGGGTCTTATTTACAGCCAGGAGCACAGAGCTTGGAGCCCCTCCCTGTGGACAGAGTCACACAGGCCTGCCAGCCCCACCTGACCCGCCAGGATGGCGCCTGCTCCCCTCCAGCCGCGCCCGCCCCTCCCGTCACCTCCAGTCGCTGCCCCACTGGCCTTCACCCACGCAGTTAGGTGGGACCACTGAGCAGGGCATTCCAGGCCCGTCTCACATGCACTCGCAGTGTAGGATGGCACTTGCCCGTGAACTTCCTGCACAGTCATTAGTCAGACACTCCATCCCTGCTCCGGGAGCCTGAGACCAGAGCTTCCCACTCACATGCACATCAATTGGGCAGGTTCATAAGGACAGAGGACTCACTGGCCACTGAGCCCCTCTGGACACATCCTCTGCTGCCTGTGAGGTGACCAGGCCTCTGATACTCAGCCCCGGGCATTTGTCACTGCTGGGCAGGAGAGCCACAGCCTTGGCTAGCCTGAAACCTGGCCAGCCACCCTGATTTAATTCCTAGCACCCAGGAAGAAGAAGGCAGGAGAAACGGTATGAGGCCTCTGTTCTCCCAGAATGTTTCAGACAGAGCAACTGGCATTTTAGAGTGCTGCTCCCATTTTCACCAACAGACCTATGTGAGGCTGCATTTTCACAAACAGCTGTGAAAAACACCAAGTACTGCATTGAATACTTCAACGGGCTGCTGAATACATACTCCAAAATGACAAATTTGTACCAAAGATGCATTTACATATATGGTAAAAACATGCAATAAAATTTCTGTGGCAATTTTCCATATTCAAAACATTTAAAATAAAGACTACATTTTTCAAAAACTTTAAAAAACCGTGTCAGCAAAAGTCTGGCAATTATCCTTACTTAGGGAAAAATATCCTTTATTCTGAGATTATGGCCTACTTACATTGTTGGTATTAAAATGTTCTTTCCTCTGGGAAAAAAATGATGATAGTTTATATTTTCTTTACTCGCCATTGGGTTGAGGGGGAAGTTGGCAGCCTTATGAGAGTCTCCAAACATTCTTTTTGCCCATGAAATCCCAAATCTGGGACCCACTAGCCTGAGATCACATGTGGCTCCCTGGCAGCGGTCAGACTGCTGGCTGGCGCAGAGGGCGCCGGAGTTGTGAACCCCCAAGGGTGGCTTCTGAGCAAGACAAGGGAGACAGCCAGGCAGGGAGGCGGCCCTGTGTTGCTGCAGGCTACAGGATCTCTAAAACTTAAAAGAATATTTGAAGGTTGAGTAAGTAGGAATTTCAGTTTGGCACAAAAATCTCAAGCTTCAGTTCACCTCTTCCCTCTTTTTTTCTGTCAGGGTTTATGTATGACTTGGGGGGTGACCACCTGAACCCCAGTCTCTCTTGGGCCCTCACCCCCGGGGCCTCTCCTTGGCCGGGAGCAGGCTCTCACCCACCTCGGGAGCAGCCCCCAGACGCTGTGCAGGCCCCTAGTGCTGCGGGAGGCAATCACCCAACTGCACCATGGCCATCCCTCCAAATGCCCAATTTCTAACCTCAGCAGGGCCAACAGCCCACTCTGCAGTTCTGCCCCTCCTGGGGGCCTCTCCTATTCCCTTTGGTGGCTGGTTTTCCCCAACAGCTGCCTACCTCCCACCCCCAGCTGCCCCTCCCTGCAGGCACCCTGCCTGCTTCCTGCTCTGCCCCACTCTCCACCCGGCTTCCCGCCACACCCTCCTCCACGGCCTCCAGCGTGGACTCCCTGGCTGACCCCTGCTCATCTGGGGATCTTTAACGTCTTCCTACCTATACTATCTTACTTTTTTTTTTTTTTTAAGGTTTAAAAGGACATTTCTTTTCTGATTAAAGGGAATTTATGTTCATCCTAGAAAACAGAGAAAAGCATAATGAGAAAAATAACTGCCTGTAATCCCACCGTTGTGAAATAAGCACTCTCAGGGTTTAGGTGTGTCCTTCACATAAACACACTCCTCTGTACAAGCTGACCGCAGGCCACCGTGTGGTTCTGGTGGACGGTTCTGTTGGTGGAAGGCCCCAGGGGACTCATTTTTCCATGGAAGCGGAAAGGTCCCAACCCGAGTAGGCACTGAGGCATTGTCTTAAGTGCTGGACACCCCAGATGCCTTCCCTGAGGGCCCCAGGAGGTGGACAGGGGCTGCTGCAGGCCCTACCGCGAACTGAGTGCGCCCTGTCCAGTCTCGTCTTGACTGCAGATAATCAGAGCCATCGCTTTACACGGGTGCTGGCCGGCTCCGAGGTCAGGCACTCTCCTGGCTCACTGCCTTCTCGGACTCCGCAAAGCTAACTCTCAAGGTGGGAGGAAAAGCAGGAAAAGGAAGAGGACGGGACCTCCTTGGGCGGAGAAGCAGGGCTGAGGTAGAGAGAGCCCAAGCGCCACCCCCTTCCCTCCTACAGGCTTGCTGCCGAGACAGTGGCAACAATAATCAACATAACAGCACATGAACTGACCCCTGCTCAGAGCTCACCACGTGCGGAGCATCAGGACAAGTGATCAACACGTGTCATCCGTGTTCCCCAACATGCAGACACTCTCACTTAGAGGGTCATGTTGGTACAGGGATGGACATTTTTATCTATTTTTGCACGTATTAGAAAAACTACAGCACGCCAAACCCTCAATATCACAGATAAGAATAAAGTAGATTTAGAGAGAAAACCTGAGCCAGAACGTCGGTAGGACTAGTAAAGATTGTCACCAATGCCCAAAGTTTGGAGAAACAAACTCCTTTTGTCTTATTGGATCCTCACAGCTGCTTTCCACGGGGGACAAGGCCCAGAGAGGTTCCATGGCCCCTGGGGAGTGGTGACAGGTCACGGCCCGTCTGACCCTGGAGACTGGGTCTTCCTCACCCTGGTTCCTGCCGAGGAGGCCTCTGTTCTTCCCGCCGCCCTTGCTCTGCTGACCCATCGCTACTCACACGTGGCCCAGGGCAGATTCTCTGAGCCCTGGCCCCCGGGTGGTCATACCACTGCCTGTGTGGCATCCACCTCCCCACAGGTCTACTGGTCCTGTCCACAGGGGCCTCTGTGGCCAGCACAGCGGGTTGGGTTCAGGACTGTTTGTGCAGCTGCTGAGGAGGGTGCCCTTTCCCTAGAAGGAAAAGACTGGGTGGCGTGGACGGGCGAGTCGGCCACAGCCCTGGCAGACACACCTTCCTGGGGCCTCCCTAGTCAGAGTGACCCAGAAGGGCAGGTCTGGAAATTTCTCCCAGCCCCAGCTGTACCAGCAGCCTCCTGGGGACGGGGGAACAGGGTGGCTTTACAACTCCTGCCTCGCCAGGCCTGCCACAAGTCAGCACAGGACAGTGGGATCTTCCTCTGAGGCAGGGTGAGCCCAGACAACGCACCGTTGGCCCTGAGGTCTCGACACATCTCCCCGGGAAGGATCAGCTTCCATCCCTTGTAAGGGCAGACAGTCGAGGTGCAGGGCGAGGCACAGGGGCAGAAAACAGGGAGAGATCCTGTGGGACCCAAACTAGGGCTCCTCATCTCTGCCAAGACCAGAACAAGACATAGAGAATTCAGATTAGGTTTGAGCTAAAACTTACGGCCAATGAAAGGGCTGCCTACCCACCAGCAACTGTGGACCTAGCGCATCAATAACAAACTAGTAAGTACCCTGGCGGACGTCGACACCGGGCTTCATCTGTGAGCTCTGTGGAGTCCTCGCACAGCCCTCTGAGGGGCTCCCGGCGTCAGGCCCACTTCACAGACATGGACACCGAGACTCGGGGTGCCTGAGGCCACACAGCCAGGGCGGGACCCAGACTCTGTCCTTTAGTGGCGGACCTCCACGGACACACGGCCCTGTAGCTGGCAATCGGCACGGTGGGCTCCTTTCCAGGGCCTCTTTGACAACCTGAGGACAGCACAGTTTGTGAGCTTGTTCGACACCTGCTCCAGGGATGAGCCTGCGCCAAGGATGATTCTGGTTCCGCCTCTCGCACTGGCCTGTGATTGCTGGTGCCTGTCCACCCAATGGACGGTTCTGGGCTCTTGTTTCAGAGCCGCCCCTTACTGGCAACTCAGCTGTGGACGAATCGCCGTCCTCCCCTGGGGTCCTGTCCCCTTATCAGTAAACGAGGGGTTGGAACTTCTGGCTCTAATACTGAAGAACATTCTAGAGACCAGTATGATCAGTATGCTACACCGTATCATGAAGTATGAGGCTACGGACAAGAGCCCACGCACGCTGCCCCGCTGTCCCCACCACCTGGGCAGGGCCCACTGCACACTGACTTATCCCCATGCCCTCAGAGCACCCCCCGCCCACCTCGGCCTCTCCTCATAACAGTCAGTCGCCTTGCAGTAAAATGGAATGGTTCCATTCCCTGAGGGCTGCCGCCAGCGCCACATCTCATCTCCCTGAACCCATAGGCAGCCCCACGTACAGACGAGGGACCTGGGCTCAGAGAACGCAGACAACTTGTCTAAGGTCGTCTGGACAGCACGTGACACAGAGGGGTTCAGAGCCTTGTCTGCATCTGTCCGATCTGCTGATTAATTAATGCCTGTCCCCTCTGGGCCCTGAGCACCGAGGGTCGGGGATCACGTTTGCTCTGCCCACGGCCATCTCCCCAACAGCACCACAGCATCTGCTGCCCCACAGGCTCTCAGTAAACATTTCTTAAATGAAAGACGGGGGGAAAATGTATAAGTCAGAACCCTTTTAGTTGCAAGTGACAAAAATTCACCTGGGTCCAGCTTCAAAAGAGGTAAGGACTTTAAGAATTCCAGAATGGCTCCCAAGACCAGGGGCTGCACCACAGAACCCAGCCACCAGGAGGGTGGGGCTGGAGAGGGGACACGAGCTGCCTGCACCGTGCACTCTTTCCACCCTTAACTGGCCCCTCGGGGTTCAGTGGCCTACCCTCTTCACTCAGGTCCCCCGTGTGGCAGAGGTCAGGGCCACGTGCAGCTGTGATGTCAGGATATGACAGCACCGTGACTAAGAGAGATCCCCTCTCTCCCTGGCTTCAGAAAAACAAAACAAACCGGCAAAGAACTCAAACAGGCCTAGTGAGAGCCCCCGTCCGGCTGGGGGCTGGCATGCTGTGATTGGACCAGATAGGTCAGGTGAGGCCCTCTGTGGTCAGGTGGTGAGTGGAAAAAGGGAACCTCCGTCCTCACGGGTAGCCTTACCCCAGTTATCTGCATCTGATTTAAACTTTTGGTCAAATTCATTACAAGGCAATGAAAAATACAACCCTGCTGTGAAGTGAACATTTGTGGCCCCCTAAAACTCATGTCGTGGTGGTGGTATTAGGAGTTCAGGCCTTTAAGGGGTGGCTCGGTCATGACTTGGTCACGACCAGGTCACCCCCTCACGAACGGGATTAGTGCCGTATAAGAGACCCCAGGCAGCTTCCTCACCCCATCTGCCGTGTTCGGACACGGTGAGAAGACGGTCCTCTGTGAACCAGAAAGTGGGTCCTCACCAAACACTGAATCTGCCAGGGTCTTGATCTCAGACTTCCCAGCCTCCAGAACTTTAATAAATAAATATTTGTTGTTTATAAGCCCCCCAGTTTATGGTATTTTGTTAGAGCAGCCCAAACTACGACAAATCACATTCTAAGGCTGGGACAAACCCCCTGGCCATGGGTCTTGCCTGCGACCATCTCTTTCCTCTACGTTGTGGAGTCTACAGGTTTCAATTTCTAAAGTCCCTGCTTCTCTTCCGGGGGGATGGCAAAAGGGATAGAATTCTCATTATGGTGAAAGGCCAGAGGCAGTGTTGACATCCATTGACTCTTTCTGACAAGCTACAGAAAAGAACTTGGGTGTGGAGCAAGGCAACCTGACTTCACCTGTGACTCTGAGCCTTGACCCCTAGGATGAAGGCACCTGCCCCATGATGACAGGGTGAGCACACCCTCCTCAGAGATGATGACGCTGAGGGTGGTGAAAGCTCACAGGTGTGCGTGCTTCTGGGGCCGGGACTGAGCTCAGCCTTTCACCGCTTCCCCCTGCAGCGTCCTGACAACGTGCTGCTCGCTACAAGGGGAAGGCACTGCTTGATCGCTGCTCCACAGAGGGGACGGTGAGGCTCAGAGAGGTTGAACGCCTGCCCCAGGCACACGCTTCATCTGCAGTGAGCTGGCACTTGAACTCTGAATTCTTCCGGACACTTGGGTCAGGCCTCAACCTCCCTGCAGCTTTGCTGCCCGAGTGCTGAGAAGGAGGCCTGGGAAAGCCCGTGCAGAGAGCTGGGTGGATGGCGGTGCTCACTGGACTCCCCACTCCTGCTTGCTCCTCTCGCCTCCCACTTCACCCCATCACCTCCACTACCACGGCGCCCCTGGCTGGCAGGCCCAGCAGGTCACACCCAGGTAGACCCCCTACTCTGGGCCGCAGCTAGCCACACCTCTCCCACCCAGTGAGGAGAGGCTCCTTGGGCAGCCCTGGGCCTCCTGGGCATTTGTGTGAAGTTCAGGTGGCCAGACTGGGGGGTGGTCATTGGATGACTGAGGTCATTACAGGTTTATTGAGGAATCTGAGTCCACTGGGGTTACAGACATGAAATGCTTTATTCTCTCAATACTCACTCCCCAGCTGTGCTGTGCTGTGCTGTGCTGACTCCCCTTTCTAATTCCAGCTGGTTCCTCAATGAAATCCAGGCCAGATTCTGCAACTTTGCAGTCACTTTCCATTATTAGCACAGTCAAATTTTGAGACCTAAGACTCGGTTCTGTTTATTTGAAGACTTGATCCAAGCTCAATTCAATTCTGTTGTCCCTCCTCCCCAGCCCCTTTCCCCGGAGGCTTGGGGGAGGTGGGATAGAGGGTGTCCTGCTCTGCACCAAGGCCGTTTTCTTTGTCTGTTTGCACCTCCTTCCCTAATGCCCAGGCTCCAGCAGACCTCACTGGGCCCACTTCCTCCCCAGGGAGTGAGATCTGCTCAAGCAGGGTTCGCCTGTCACTGGTGGGACAACCTGGTCTGACACAGGTGGTGGTCTGGGACTCCAGGGATGTGTTCAGCTGTGTCCTGGCCCCTCTAGGGCTGAAGGGCAGCCAGTCATCCTTTCCCTGCCATGGGGGGCGTATGTCCCTGCCCCTCTCTAGGCTGAGGGTCCCACTGCTTGGTGTGGCGGCCACCTGGCTAGCTGCAGCTCCTGGCCCACTGCCAGCCTCTGCCCCCTTCACGTGGAGACACAGTAACATCTGGGGTAGTTGCTGGCATCCTGTGAGGGCCACAGAGAACCGGAATGAGAGGGTGGAACCTCTTCCCAGACACAAACGTTCTTTTAAGTCCCGGTAAGCTGCAAATGCCCCATTTCAGAAATCTCTACACCAGAAACAGGCAGCAGTTTCTAGGTTCAGTGTGACTAGCTCCAGGGGCTATATGTCAATCACCCTCTTCCTCTTCTTCCCCGGGTTGGAAAGGGGTGGCTGAAAAGGATGCAGCCCCTCTACTCTCAGCTGTCGGGGACTCTCCCACACTCCACGGTGGGCCGAGGGTTCTGCGGTTCATCACGTGCCCTGTCCCCCTCTGTAGGAGGCACTCCAATCTTCACAATGGACTCTTTCAGAGAGAAAAGCACCTGTCTCATCTCAAAACACCCTTGTTGCGAGTCCAGGACCCTCTGTCCTCCACGACGCCCCTCCCAGATTCTCCGGGGTGGGTGTGGCTAGGTAGCTGAGCGCTAGAGGTGGGGTCACAAAGCATCTCCTCAGTTCTGTTTGACAAACATAGTTACTCTCGGCTGGTCGGAAGCTCTGGTTTGCTATGAGCTTGTTAACAAGGGGAGAAGGCATTTTTTTCACCTAATGCAAGCAGCTGTTTCACAGAGACTTTCTATCGCCATAATAGAGAAACCGAGCTCTGTGTCCGTTCTGGGGCAAGACCACGCTCTGAGACACTTGGGGCAAGACCTTTGACTCTTCGAGGCCCAGTTTCCTCATCTAGATGACGGAGACAAAGTGATTGTACCCACAACAAGGAGCCATGGGCTCCTTGAGGGAATGAAGAGCTTCTTCACGTTGTACCTGAATTTGCCAGTGCACACGGCGGCTGTAATTATTTATAGGAGTTTTCAAAACCCAGAGTTAAGAAGAGACACTGAAGGGGTCCCAGGTGGGGAGAGGCTCACAGGCCATGGGCTCAGCATCCTCTGGCTCCGGCAAAGGAACCCAGCCCAGCGCTGGGCGCATGCAGGCCTGTGACACATATTTTGTTGACTGGGTGATGTTCTCTTAATTCCAGGAGACTATTAATCTGCTTCTTATTAATAAGGTGTTCTGAACACAGATTTAAACTGCATTTAGTCCAGCGACTAAAAAAGACTGTGGGTCATAAAAAAAAAAAAGGAGGAGGAGAGACCCCTCTGTGTGTGGAGGGCGGGCAGCCCTCCCACCCGGCCGGGCGGGAGCCGGCAGCTGTCTCCCGGCGCCTGCTGGAGCTGGATGGCGGCCGTGAATACGTTCTTTCTTAAGTGAAGCTCCTCTCTGTGTGTGCTGAATCACAGCATTCACGGGGGGAGCAGGGACAAGAGCATTTGCTAAGTGGATACCAGGCATCAGCAGGCGCAGCCCGGGGGGCAGGGGGCTGCAGACCTGGCTGGGCCGATGCTCTAACAGGAAAGGAACCCAAAACTGGGTCCTCGGGCCATCCCTCCGACCCCCACGGTGGGTGCTGGGGGTGGGGGTGGGGGGGTCCAGATGATCACTGTGACCACAGAGCTCAGCGGTGGGGGAGGGGGGGAGACAAGGCCCAAAATAGGTTGAGCGTCTGGGGCGTCAGCTGGGATTCGCCCCTTCCAGCAAGTCAGGGCTCAAGCATTCTGTTTACCAAACGCTCTGCACACATAGAAACCAGGACGGTCTGGGTTCCACGTTAAAGGGGACGGGGGAGGTTCCCCCCGGGGTGGATTTCGAGGTGTTGAAAGCTTCTCTGACAATGCTGGGGAGGAGGGCCGGGCCCGGGGCTACCCATAACTAGTCTGGCAGGGGAAGAAAGGCGATGGCAGGCCTGTGGGCAGGCGGGCGGGGGCTCGTCCCTGCAGGGTGCAGCCCGCCCCGCACAGCCCCAGCCTGGCAGGTAGCGGGAAGGGATGACGTCTGCAGGCAAGGCAGCTCTGGGAGGGGGACGCCACCACAGCACGCTCTCCAGCCCGTGAGCCTAATCAAAGCCAGCTGAGGACGGAGCTGCTCTTCCAGGGGCTGCCAAGAAGAGGGGTTTCCAGCCACAGAAGCCTGGGGATGTCTCCTTGCCCAGGGGCGCTCTCCTGCCTCGCTGCTCTTCTCTCTCTTGGGTGGGGCTGCGGGTGGGTGGGCATCGGGGACAAGGGCAGCACCCCCACCCCCAAGCACTGTGCCACCTCCTGCCTCCGTGTCCTCTTCATGTGCCCAAGCTGCTGGCTCATGGCTCTGCAGAAGAGGAAGCACCTTACACACGTTGTCCTTACTGCTGACAAGAACTCTGCGAGGCTGGTGCCCGCTTTACAGATGAGGACCCTGGAGCACAGAGAGGTGACTTGAATCATTCAAGACCACACGGCTACTAAGTGGTGGAGCCAGGATTTGAACCTGGAAGTTGGGTTTCAGAGCCCACACTCTATATCAGTACACTGGCCTACATGGCAGGATGAAGATAATGATGAAGAAAAAATAAAGCACTTATTACATGGCAGGCACTTTGGATACCTTATGTCATTTAGTTCTCAAGACAACCCTATGAAATATGGGTATTATTTTTATTATTCCCAATTTACAAAGAGGGTAACGAAGGCACAAAAAAGAAGTTACTTGCTCAAGGCCATTCAGCTTGGAAGGGCAGGCCTTCAGCTCCAATCTAGGTCCCTCTGACTCTAGCACCCACAACTGTGCCACCAAGCCTGTCACTTTTCTATCCAACAGCAATGCCAGCTGAGCACCTGCTGCTGTGTGCCAGGCCCTGGGCTGGGCACTGGAGACCCAGAGGTGGCAAGGTGACCACCCCACCCTTACAGCCTGCTAGGGGAGAGGAGAACACCAGTCATACCAGCATATAAATAAACCTAAAATTCCAGTTGTGAAGGAAAGTGTATCTGGCCTGAGTGATGCTTCAAAAGGGTTTTTTGAGAGGGGGAAGGGGGTTAGATAATTTATAGAAGTAATTCCTGCAAGATGATTTATTATCTTTTTCATGTGCCTTTTATTTCCTATTCTGAAACAGGAAAGCAATTGGAAATCAGGGGCATGTTAATAAAACTGGCTGAATGAACCTTCACAGTCCAGACATCGCCATGCTGCTTAAACACTACACTTCCCCAGGTTGGTGACACCCAGGCATTTTGGTGGAGAAGCAGAAGGGTGGGACTAAAAGCATCAAGCCAGCTCCCAGGAAAAGGCTGCGAGAAGCCAAAACACGCTTTCCCTGCTTGATACCCAACCGGCACCTGCACAGGGGGAACAGCCGTCAGAAGCAGGGACGGTCACTGCCGGCCACCCGGACTCACCTTCTCAGCAAACCCATCTGTCTTGAGCAATGGATCCCACAGCACAGCTTCGTGGGAACTTTTTAAAAATGCAAATTCTCAGGCCCTACTCCAGACCTATAGAATCAGAATCTCTGGGGTGGGACCTGGCAAACCGTGTTTTAATGAGCCCTCAGGTGATTCCAAAGTCGCTAGAGATTGAGAACCTCAGATCCAGGATGGGCAGGAATAATGAGCACAGGGGGCCCAACGTACATAGAGTTCCTACTGTGCACAGAGCACGTGACACCTTCATACTAACCCTGGGAACAAACAGCATTATCCTCCAAGTGAAGAGATGCGGGTTGGAGCTTCCCCGACTTGCCCATCCTCACGTGGCTGCGTAAACCCTATTACGGTTGTGGACTTTGGATTCAGACAGGCCCAGATCCAGAGCCTGGGTTTGTCCCTGACGGGCGGTGCAGCAGTGGGTAGACTCCCTAACCTTTCCGTGCCTGAGCTACTTCATCACTTAAAATGGAAGGCAGTAGATAGAATCTCTCTTGGAAGGTTCTGTTTTTGAGGTTTCAATGAAAAAAATCCACATAAAAGGCCTCCCGCCCGGCCAGGCACACAGGGAGTGTGCAGCAGACGGCAGGTATTTTGTAAGAGCACAGACCTGTAAGTCCCGAAGGCCTTTGCACTGACTTTCGTGTACTTGACTCACAGGAGAGCCCTTTAGACTGGTGGGGTGCCCAGCTACTCTTATGTGGAAATAATTCTATCAGATTTCAGGGATCTCAGCTGGTGAGAAGCAACAAATCAGGAGACGGGTGGGAGGCCAGGAAGGGAAGGTGACTGCTGCCATGGAAAGAAGAGCTAGAAAAGTAACAACAAACACAGCTGCCTGGAGCTTATAGGCAGTAAAGTTAGTCTATTCAAGACGACTGAGTCACCAAGGAGAGGTCAGTACTGCGATTAGCCAGTGGGCGTGTGTGTGTGTGTGTGTGTGTCTGTGTGTGTGTGTGTGTCTGTGTGGGTCTGTGTGAAAAGGTTAAAGAGAATGGATAAAGATTTTTAAAGCACTGGATGTTCTAAGAGAGAACCTGGTAGCTTTCTGGTCACCTTGATTATCTAAAATGACTTGGTTCCTGGAGCCTGGAATGCTGAGGCTTCCCCACGACAGAGGCAGGTGACCAGGGCCTAGGAGGCCAGGCTCCTCCTGGTGCCAGATTGCCCAAGTTCAACACCAGCCCACCACCTACTCACGTCTGACCCTGGACAAGCCAAGTGACTTCTTAAGCCTCAGTTTCTGCATCTGAAAATTGGGTAATAATAAAGGAACCTATCTCATGGGGTTATTGTGAGGAACAACAAGCACTCAATAAATGTTACAAACCACATTTGGATGTGTATGTGTGCACTTCCCATAAGCCTGCTTCCCACCGTGATAAAACGATTGTTTTCCTTGGTTAAGGAGACTTCACATACAGGCGGCAGATCAAGGCAGGGGCAGGGAAGCACTTCTTTGACTAACGGATTGTCGGTAGTGAGGCTCTGCAGGAGGGGTTCTGGGACTGACAGACACACAAACCACAGAGGGAAAACTAAAGGAGGCCACCTGGAGAGATACAAAATGACAGTGACCTTCAGAGGACTCAGTATCTAGGCTATCTGCACTCACACTGATTCACGTACCCCTCCCCACCATCCTGGGAAGGTGGTATTACTATCCACATTTTTAAAATGAAGAACACTGAGATGCAGAGATACATTTCAGAAGTCACATGGTTAATTACAGGTAGAATTCAAACCCAGGCCTGGCTGCCTCCCCTTACACCACCAGGACGGCCATGGTCCAGCAGGGAGGGAGCTGGCAATCTGCCTGGCCTCACCTTCTTCCCACCTTCTCGTCTCCTGCCGACTCCTGCCATTGGCCAAACCCAACCGGAAGCCAGACGTCAAGGGGGTCCATTGGACAATCCACACAGGTTGGCCTCTGGACACAGGGCAGGGTGCCACAGAGAGGATCTGGGGCAGCAACTGGAGAATAACCAGCACAGGGGAAACCTAACCCTAGCTCACCAGGGTTTCAGCCTCAGAGCTGAGATTTATCTGGCCCAGCTCAGAGAGGGTGGGAGGGAGGGCAGGGGGTGGTGTGGACACCGGAGGAGCTGAAGCAAGTCTCCTGCACCAGCTGCCCCCACTCCCTACAGGGCCTGCGTGAGTACCCCTGACCTACCGGTCAGAGTACCTGGGGCGGGTCTGAGAGTTCTAAGCCTGGGAAGATGCAGAAACAACCCATTCTGGTTTTCAAGGGTCACAGCTGGTTTTCAAGTTCTTGCCTCTCCCTGACAGGGCCTGCTACAAAGTTCCCTGTTCTAGGTTTGGGGCAGCAGAGCTACAAATCTTTGCTGGAAATGATTTCCAGCAAGCCCAAGGAGACCCTGAGCTGTCATGTTTCTCCAGATGTTAACCTTGTGAGCATCCATCTCAGGGGCTACCTCAACGATGAAAACTAATTAGTTCAAGGAATAGGGTAAGTAAATGGACTTCTCCGGTCCAGTGCAGCCTGAGGAGACACACAGGATCATGTGAACAGCAATTCAAAAATGTAGATACCAACACATCTGCATACCTCAACCTCACTCCCAAGTCCCCCCACTTATTTCTGTTAGTGTCAGGGGTGGGGTCCCCTCTCTCCAGCTCCCTATTGGCACGTATTTCCATACACTCCTAGAGTATGGTGCCCAACACTACCCAACTGTCAGCACCGGCTGTGGTCAGGGCTGCCATGTACAGCTGTGCAGGGTGTGCACTGCCCAACAGGACATGGCAATCCTGACTGTGGGTCACTACCTCGTCCCCAGAACTCTATTTCTAGGCTCCTAAGTGGCAAATCTTTAAGGTGCTAAACAGCACGGTTTGCTTCTCACCTTATCAGTTGTGCTGGGTTCTTGTCAGCTCTTTCTCCAAAACCTATCCTGAATCCAACCACTGGTCACTGTCTCCATAACACTGCCCTGGTGCCAGTCCCCTTGCTTCCCACCTAGACAGCCCCTCGAGTCTCCTAACAGGGTTCTCAGCTCCATTCTCATTTCCCTTGGACCACTCTCCACCCAGCACCAGGAGAGAAACTGAGAAAATGCAGAGCTGTGCACATCACTTTCCTGTCTACAACCCTCCAGAGGCCTCCACCACACTCTGAATCTAAGCCTAAGGCCTCACCTGGCCTGCAGGACCTGCCCTGGCCTGCCTCTCTCACTTCGCCTCCCTCCACTCTCCTGCTTGTCACCTCTGCTTGGCCACACTGGCCTTTCAATCCTTGGGTGGCCCAAGCTCATCTCCACCCCATGGCCTTTGCACATGCTGTTCCTTTGCATGGCTGCCTCCTTCCAGTCCTCGGTTCATGGGACCCTTCCTCCTAGAAGCTTTTCCTGAGCGCACTGTTTAAAACAGCATCCTTCCCACCCCTGTCGTTCCCTGTTCCACTAACTGGTTTCATCAGCCTTGGAAATTATCTCATCTCTTCATTGCCTGCCTCCTCGAGGAGACACACTCCAAAAGCTAGGGGCTGTGTCTGTGCTGTGTCCTCAGTGCCTGGCAGTAGAAATGTGTGGAATAACTGAGTGGTGGGCTGGCCCTTTGCTGTGCTCTGTGGCACTTTATCACCTGGCCCCGAGTCTCACTGCTCAGCGCTGCTTGAGCCCCAGGTCTCACCACGAGTGCAGTGAAAACAGCTCCTCCAGCCTCTGCTGAGAGCTCCCACTGTCCTGAGCTCAGGCCACTCTCTGGGAGCCAGGCCGGATTCAGGCACCATCATGGTGGCACCAGGGGTGAAATCATGCTCAGAAGTTCATGTGCCTGGGTCTGAATCTTTGCTCCATCACTTCATAGCTCTATGCCCTTGGGCAAGCTACTTAATCTCTCCAAACTTTATTTTCCTTAGCTCTAAAAGGAGGAAAATGATGGTTCTTGCCACATGGAGTTGTTATGAGTATAACTAAGACAATTCATATTAACCTTTAGTACTGCGCCTGGCACCCAATACGTGCTCAATCCGTGTTGTCTCCATTATTTTTTTCCATGAAGTTGTGCCCCTTGTCTGCTTCCAGGGACCTGAGCGCAAACCTCCTCCTCATATCTGCTCATGCAAAGCAAATCCAGAGACCGCCCCACCCCCCACCCCCGCCAGGCGCTGGATAATTGGTTTGGATCCCAGCTAGAGAGAAATTTGTAAACGGCAGTTCCCTGTGGGTTCATTGAGAAAGAGGAAATGATGGATTTAAAGAGAAATGATTAATATCTGTATCCATAGAGATGAACACAACACGGTCCCATTCTCAAGGAACTCCGGTCCAGGAGAGGAGAGCGGATCTACAAGCAAATGAGTCCACTGGGGCGGGGGCGGGGAGGGGGTGCGCGGCCGCGTTGCCCGGCGGAGGCGGGCAGCCCCCGTAAACACGTGGGGGTGACGTTAAGCAGTCCAGACACTACACAGAACCTCACGTCAATTCAATTCAAGTCGGATTTTACCACCAAATGAATTTGTGCCAAACTTCTAAAAAGGGCTTTTTTAAAAAAGCCATTTTGGGTTCCAAATTTGCGTAGGAGGGAGAGTGGACTCGCAGTCAGGGCCGCCATCCATCCCGCAGAGCAGGCGCAGTTATTTGGGGCTCATGATACTATTAGGGGCTCACGAAAATGGTCTAGTTTCTCTTAAAATGAGAGTAAAAAGTGACACTTTAGGTCAGAAAATGCTTTACTGTATGATGTTAACATATTTGTCCTTACACTGATGGAGTCACAGAAGATGAGTTTTAATACTTTTAATGGGGGAAGGAGCTCACAGAGACAAAGTGCCCAGGCAGGGCACGAGGAGTCATCAGGCCCTGCCTGGAGCATCGCCCTCACAGAGACCCTGTGAAGATTTGGGGAGATAAGGCCAGCGAAAGGATGGGCACAACGCTCCACACACAGTCTACACTTAATAAATGACGTAATAATGACCATATTTTCAGGCTCACATTTCTCATCTACAAAGTGGAGTAGCTGCTGCCCTCCCCACCCCCAGGCCTGCCGTGAGACTCTAGGGTGATAAACAAATGCCAAAACTTTGCAAATTGGTGCTGCCATGCGGGGGGAGAGGGACTCATGCTGGGAACACCACCATCACCCAACTTGCACTTGCTAGGAATGTGAGCGGATGCCCCTCTGCTGCCCCATCCACACCTGACAGGACGGCCTCGAAAGGCCCATCACAGGTACTGCCTTCCCTCCTGCACCTGCCTGGCTGATGGAGCAGTGGAGAAGCGGGGAGGGCAGGGCTGAGATGGGGGCCCCGGGAGCCAGGTGAGTGGAGGGAGAAGTCACTTGGGGCCCCCAGAGCCAGCCTGGGACAGGCCTGGGGCAGCCCGTCACTGGTCTAGACAGAGCTTCACCACATTAGGGCAGCTGTCCTTCCTTTCCCGGGTCTCCTGCCCCCTCTCCTCCTAGCCACACTCCCAAATGGCACTCCTTGCTGCCTTCACCCTGAAGACACAGTCAGAAACCCTGGATGTGCCACATAGGGAAACCTTTAGAATGCTAGCTTTCCCATGCAGTCATTCCACAGACATCTCTCGTGGGCTTCCACCTGCTAGGTCTCGAGTGAGATGCTCAGGACAGAGCCCAGAGCAAGGCAGTCCCAGGCTCAGCCTCGGATCTCTCTGATGACGCTGGCCCATCTCCCTGCCGGCACCAGCTCCTCTGCCTGGTGACCGCACCATGGCCTCGTGCCTGGGAAGCTCAGTCCATCAGTCTCTTGCCAGAAATGCTCATCTATCTGCTCAGGTGTCTCACTGGGCCCCAGGAAAGACAAGCAACATCAGCAACAGCCCAGCCGCTCCGCGGGATGAGGATTTCAGCAGGTGTCCATCTGTAAGGGGCTTGGGGACCTCCCCCACTGGCCGTAAAACTGCCTCTGGCCCCTCACCTCCTGTTTGAGACAAAGGTCCTTTCTGACACAGACAATGTTCCAGAAGCCACAGTTTTAAAACTTTTTATATAGGATGGGGATGATTTTAAACAGCTTTGGAAATTTGCTGGGAAGTTTTTGTTATGAAGCTACAAAGAGAACCAGCAAACTGAAATTAAATCTCTCCTCTCTCTGTTCCTTGTTCTGCCTTCTTGGGGATGAACTCCCACGTCAGCCGCAGGGATGGACCAAGAGAACATTCCTTAGAGTACTGTTATGAAGATAAAATGAAACCCAGTCAACTAAAGTCTCAGCAAATTGGCTTTGGGCAGATTAACCTGGAGTCCGCACTTGGTGCTTAGATGGGGCTCAATAAATATCTGTTGACTGAAGAGCAAATGTGTGACTGTTAGGTGATGTCAGGGCTTGAGGCGAGGCGCTGCCCTGACTCTGTGCCCTGGCAGGTGGGCTGGGAAGTCAGGAATGAAATGGGACACACACAGGCTCACAGCAGGCTCTCTAAGCTGCTTTGTAACTGAGAATGCGCCCTGTTCTGACATTTGGAAAGACATGTCAAGTACTTAACAGACACAGTGTCCTCAAAGGGCTTTCTATGTGCCTGGACATCCTCTGTGACACTGGGCAGAACAGGATATCTAGTAGCCCTGCCTTAGAATCTTCCCATAAACAAAGTCTCCTAACCTCTCACCAGAGCCAGGGAGCACGTGGCTCCCCTGTCAGGCACGAGGCAGCAAGTCACAGGACCCAGCCACAACACCTCCAGGAGAGGAGGGGACCAGCTGGCTCACTCTCAGCTCAGAGGCAGCTGTTTTATTAAATCTGGATGGATGGAGGCTTTTGGGAAGTTCCACAGCCTTCCGATGCTTGGACGCTCCCCTAAGCCTTTCCAAGACCAGCTGACCAGGACAGGAGGGGCCCTGCCTTTTTGTCCCTCACCCATGGGTCAACCTCACTGCAGCCTTGATCACTAAAAAAACTGCCACACTTCCTCGAATCGGAGAAGTCACCAACCATTAAATGTGTCATGTTCTAGTGAAAAAGAAAAAGTGCTGCCAATTAAACCCTGACATGCTTTAAGATGCAGCCTGACTTCAGAGAACTCAAAACAAGAAAAAGAGTTTAAAAAAAAAGTTAGAATGGAAGAAATGCTATTTGTTTTCAGGACAACACAATAGTCTTTGTGCTACCTTTGAAATAAGTCTTAGTCACTGTCCCCCTGCGTCCTAGCAGTGTGGCCTGGAGCAAGGAACTTCTCTCTGCCAAGCCTCACTCCTCTCCAGAGGAGAACAGAATAGCAGTATTTCTTTCAGGGGGTTTTGGGAGGAGAAGTAAAAAAAATACATAGAAAATGTTGAGCTTGACGCCCAGCACATCACAGGGAGCGACAGAAGGTACTCCAACAAGGCTTGCGGGGAGCACACATTTCTTCCATCTTCTGGTGCCCAGGTGGGTACACTGATGGGTACACTGAGCTGAACCAATCTACAAATTTTGGGGATTTGCTAGTATTTCCCAACAGCCTATGACCAAGAACAGGGAGGGCAGACAACTAAATTAAGAACCACCAACCAGCTGGCTAGGTTTATGGCAGGGCACCAGCAAAACCAGGAGTACAGAGGATTTGGGTGGGAAGACAAATTCAATTGGGATGTGGAGAGGTCCAGTTCCTGAAAAGGAGAAGTAGACTGTATTGAACTAACCCTCTGGTCGGTAACAATGATAAAAGCTGGACAATAAATAAAAGACAACTGCTTGAAAGCACGTGAGAACAACCCAAAGCAATAGAAGCTGGCAGAGACATGGTCCTTGAAAGATGTGAAGTACACCGGGGCACTTCCCAGGTCATGGTGATACACAGGATGATAAAACAGAAGGCAGCAGCATTACTGGCCGGGAAGAAGAGAAAGCAGTTGGACCTTGAGGATGGAAACGGAAGGGGGAAATGCTAGAAAGGAGAGAGCCACAGAAAGAGGAGCTCCAAAATTACTACACAAATTCCCCTTAAATCATTAGTTAACCCTGAACTGTGTCTATGTAAAGAGAAGACTCCCAGGAGCCCAAAAGAAAGCAGTAGGGTGGCAGAAAGTTCAGCAGCCACCTGGAAGGTGGAGTTTGGAGTTCAAGTCCTGCCAAGTTAAAGGGGCTTAGCAAGCACTTAAGGTTCTCAGTTTAATCCCAGAAAGGCCATGCCTTACAAGTAAATCCAGGAACAATGGTTATACTCTAGGATTATGGGCAAAACCAAAATAAACATACCTGAACAAAACCTACAAACCAAGCCTCCACAAGATCAAGGGAATATGCCAGTAATGTAACTGCCTGCCAGAACAAAACACAACATTCTTAGAGGAAGACAGTAAAATACAGAGTTTTTTTCAGTGTATCATCCAAAATGTCCAGTATACAATTTAAAAATTATAGGCATGTGAAGAAGCAAGAAGATGGGACCCATGGTCAAGAGAAATAACAGTCAATAAAATCAGACCCACTAATGACCCAGATGTTGGAATTAGTAAACAAGGACGTTAAAATGGCTGTTATAAATATGCAAAGGGTTTTCAGGAAATGAAGGATAGAATGAAAGAGTAGATAGAGAATCTCAGAAGAAAATGGGACCCATAAAAATGAACCAAGTGGCAATTCTAAAACCAAAACAATACAGCGCTTGGTGGGATCCCAGGAACTGGATGGGATCCCAGGAACTTTGATTACGGAAGCATGTTTGTTTTAGTGTTCAGGGGACTTGGGCGGCACCTGTTTGCCAAGGGAGGGAAAGTCCTGGGAGTTCCTCCTGCCTCAGTGAGCCCCACCACTCCACTGCCTCTCTCACCAGGATGGCTGCCGCCAGCTCCCAGCAGCTCCGATGCCTCGACGGCAGCACCCATCAATCCAGTCTGCACCCCACACTAGTGTGGCCTTTTAAAAATAAAAGCAAGCCAGAACCCTGTCTTACTCAGAAACTTTCAGTGGTTCCTGACTGCCCTTGGGATAAAGTCCCACCTTTGACAAGGCCTCATCACCCGCCACACTCCCCTTCTCACCCCAGACCGCAGTCCTCTCGGCTCCTCAGAAGAATTCCTTTCAATTCTCCCTGCCTCAGGGTCTGCTCCCATTACCACTGCAGTGTTACAAATTACCACCAAAACTTTGCGGCCTAAAATAACCATTTTCTTACCCTCGTGGATGCTGTGGGTCAGGAAAGCAGATACGGAACAGCAGAATGGTTTGTCTCTCCCCCCTGATGTCTGGGGTCTCCACGGGAAGGATGACTCATTGGCCAGGGGCCTCTTTCCTCATGTGTCTGGGGGTGACGCTGCCTGCCAGCTGGGACCTACAGTACACGTGGCCTGTGCATGGCAGCTCCCAGGCAGCGGGACTCTCATGGCTCCAGAGTGTCCCCGCGAACAAGGCAGAAGCCGCACTGCCTTTTTTCACCCAGCCTTGGAAGGCAGGCAGTGTCATTCCCACTTCATTCCACTGGTCACAAGCCAGTCACAAACCCACCCAGTTCAAAGGGAGGGGACAGAGACCCTACTTCTCAGTGGGAGGAGTGTCAAGGTCTCATTGTGGATGGGGAGATATTGTTGGGGCCATCTTTGAACTTTCCACACTACCCTCTCTGCCCAGGCCAGCCTCCCTCCGGCCTCACCAGCTGCTAACTCATGCCAGCCTTCAGGCTTCAGCTGAAGCAACACTTCATCAGGGAGCCTGTCCTGACTGCTTAACCAGGCCTCCTGCTTAGATACTCCCCGTATCTAGCCTAGCACTTCGTGTGCACCCTAGTCTGTCCGTCTGTCTCCTCTCCTGCCTGTGAGCTCTGTGAAGACAGGGACTTAGGCTTCCTGGTGCTGACTCAGAGCAGGTTCCCAACAAACACATCCTGGAGAAGAGAGACAGAGAGAGAGGAGGAGGGGGAGGAAGGGAAAGAAGGGAACATGCCTGCATCCAGGCTGTCAAGGGTAAGGCTCAGGGACAAGAATTCAGGCCCATTCTATGTGCTTCTGCTGATCTTGGGCCCCCAGCACACCATGCCCCCCCTCCCCCCGCCACGGCTCCACCACAGCACCACCAGGACCTTCCAGGCCCTCTGGAGAAGCTGAGGCAAGAAAATTTGCTCCTTGCAAAGACAGGAGTGGAGACCCTGAGGGCTAGAGGACCATGGTGGGCCTGTTTGCCCCAGAATTAGAAACATGATATGCTGTGCCTGGGGTGTGGAGAACCCCATTAAATTTTCTCTCCCAATTTGTACTCAGTTATCATCGCCACTACAACAACCATCGCCAAAATTTTTTCTGAAAGGAAAGAGTTACCACCAGTATTGCACACGGCTGTCGTCCAGGCAGAGGGATGACCCTGCGTCCAGCGGCTCCCTTCCCTGTACTCGCCTCCTCCCACCCAGCCGGCCTGGCCCTCCGTCCTCTGCCTGCCCGTGATGACCAGTCTGTAGCACTGCTCACTCTGGGGTCCAGTGCTGTTTCCTCTCTTGCTCTGATTCTACAAACATTCACAAGCTCTAACTCAGTGACAGACTCTGGGCTGAGGATGCTGATGGACTCCCAGTACGTGTTCCTCAAAGAGCCGGATGCGAGGCCACAGTGGAAGTTCTGGGAGAGCAAGCCCTGGCCCGCTCAACACCAGAGTCCTGAGTCCAGTCCACTAAGGCATCCATCCCGTGCCAAGCCCTTCCCTGTGTGACCTCACTGAATCCTCACTGCAGCCCTTAGAGGTAGATTACTCGTCTTAGTTCATTTACTGATACATGAGAGGGATGCCTGAGAGATGAAGTGACTCAGTCAAGGCCATTCAGGTGGGAAGTGACAGCGTGGTTCCCCAGGGCTGCCCTCACCCCTAGCCCGTGGTATTTCCACTGTCCTAAGCCACTGTCTCTCCCTAACTTTCACAGCACAGATCCTGCTGGCTTCTGTGCAGACAGCCTTGGGCTCCCTCCCTCAGGGTTTAAAGGTGAGAGTGAAGCCTCTAAGAAGGGCAGCTGATGGGGAGAGGCCATCTGTGTGGGCTGCCATTCCTGCCCACCTGGGGCTCGGTGGGGCAGTACCTGGGTGAGGGAGCCACCCAGGGGGAGGACCCGGCTCCCTGCTGCCCACATGCCCGCTTGCTGCCTGCACAGCTGGAGCAGATTTAAACCCATTACCTGAGTCAGTGGGGAAGCTCTCTGCTTTAGCAGAGCGCACCAGGGGCTGCCCCGGCTTTTGGAAGAGGTTGGGCCAGGGAGCAGAGCTGGCCAGGCTGCTCGTGCCAAGGAAGGAGGGGGCTGGCCAAGGCCGCCAAAGCCGGCTGGGGCGGGAGGGGCCAGGCCAGCTGGGGCTGGAGCTAGTGTGACATCACCGGGCGGCCCGCCTCTGTCTGGGGCTGAGGGGAGGCCCGGAGCCTTTCTGGGGCCTGGGGGATCCTCTTGCACTGGTGGGTGGAGAGAAGTGCCTGCAGCCAACCAGGGTCAGGCTGTGCTCACAGTTTCCTCCAGCGGCATGTAAAGGCTCCACAAAGGAGTTGGGAGTTCAAATGAGGCTGCCGCAGACGGCCTGAGGATGGACCCCGAGCCCTGAGCAATGCTGCCTGCATTCCGGACCTGCAGAGCATGGCACTGAGGCAGCTGCTGGCTCCCGTGAGAGAAGGCAGGTTGTGAGCGGCCTGGCAGGACCCCCGGGCAGCCCCCGCCCCATCCGCGGCCGGAGCCCCACTGCAGAGGCAGAGCTGAGCTAGCAGAGGCCAGTGAGGCAGGGCTGCTCGGCCGCCGGTCTGGCCTGTGACTCGGGGACCCCTCCAGGAGGCCATGGCCAGGCTGCCCCACTGACGGCCGAGGTGAAGCATGTGAGGAGCTGCCCTGGGACCAAGGCAGGAGGGAAGAGGTAAGAGGCCAGCTCTGTGGCACCGCAGGATGGGGTGAGAGGCAGCAGCTGGCCCCGGGTCTCAGGGTTCAAGAACCCTGACCCCTCCAGCTGGGGCGGGCAGGGGAAGCACGCAGCTGGACCCCAGAGCGGGGCACTCCTGCTCTCACTTGGAGCCCAACAAGGCATCTGCTGGGGCGGGATCTGTGGACACCTGGGCAGAGAGTGGCATTCTAGGGGCGTGAGGTCATGGGCTGGGGTTTCAAGGACTTCATCAGTAAGCCCCACTCTCCTTCAGACAAAGAGCCTCTGGGGTGAGGGCAGGCAGCTCCGGGGCATGGCTCAGCAGCTGGGGTGTGTGCGGGAGTGTGAGCTTGTGTGGAGGGGTGTGCTTGAGGGGCCAGCGGACCCGAGTTGCCGATGGCAAGGGTAGCCTGAGGACTTGGGAAGTTGTTTTGAAGTTTTGGGTTCCTACCTACCCTGGCTGGAGATTATACCGAGGCAAAAGCAAAAGCAAACGCTGCCCTGGGAGCCGGGAGCCGGGAGCCAGGAGCCCTTGTTCAGAAAGTTCCCCGGAGTTGAGCAGCCTCGCTCACACCCTCAGCTGGGGAGGAGCGGAGCCCGGGGTCCAGAGCCGGGAGGGACATATCAGGCAGAGATTCCTGCCGCTGTGACTCGGCGCAAAGTGCTGCCCTGGTATCCCGGTGTGTCCGAGGACGTGTGGTCCCCCTAGCACTGGACAGGACCCCAGGTCTCCATCAGGCTGTAAGTGGCCTGGCCGGGAAGTAGGGGAGGGTGAGGCTTCCTGGGACCTGGCACCCGGCAACGGGGACAGCGCAGGCTCCACATTCCCAGTCCCTTGAAAGCGTATGTTAGATAACATTTCCAAACAGAAATTCTTCAGTGATCCCTCCCTTCTCCTCCTGTGATATGTGTGTCACGGGTCAGCTATTGCCTCTGCTGTGGGATTATGAGAGCTCCCAGAGGCCAGTTCGGTTACTTAGAGAAGGATCTCCTTTCACTGGGGCTCTGAGGAAAGTTGAGAATGCCACTTCCGAAGCTGGCCAAATGCTCCCCACATGTATTTTTCCAAATTGAGGCACAGTAAGGTGGTGCTCAAGAGCTTGGTTCAAATCGTAGCTCTTCTACTTATGAACAAAGTGACACTGGCAGGACATTTAGCCTCTCTAAGCCTCAGTTTCCTGATCTGCAAAATGGGATAATAATTAGTAACTGCACTTACTCTGAGCCAGGCACTTGGCTACAGTCCTCACAACCACCCTGTAATACAGATACTGTAAGTCATCACTCTTTCACAGGCTAGGAAACTGAGGCACAGTGGTTAAGTGTTGTGCCCGAGACCACCAGGTTAGTGAGTGCCAGCACCAGCACTTGAACCCTACACTCTGAACTCCATGGCTTTCAAGGAGGAGCACATGGGACCATGCCCAGGAAGGCCTTAGCAGAGTGCCTAGTGCATGGCAAACCCTCAGAAAACATTAGTCACTGAGTATTATGAGCCATAACAATCAGAATCACAGAAAGGGAAGAGCAGAGACCCAGGGTCTCTCTCTGTCCTGCATACATCCTGCAGAGGTTGTCAGAAAATCCAGCAAGGCTGAGCCAGTGCTGTGGCCACTACTGCCACCCATACTGGGGGTCCTCCCAGGAGCCTGGGGGTGCTTTATGTGCGGGGCAACCACAGCAAATCAGGTCCTAGAAGTCCACACTAAGGGAGAGTACAGAGGCACTGACAAAAGGGCGTTGGGTGCATCTGATACCAACCTTACAGCAAGAGCGTCCTACCAACCACACAGGCACCACTCCTCTGCCTGCTGGTCTCCTCGCCAGAACCAGTAGGTGAGGAAACTGAGCTACCACAGCGCTGCAGAAGTCCACAAAGCAGGAAGACCAATACCAGCCCTGTCCTGGGGTTGCAGAGGGTGAGGCAGGGACCTCGCCCCTAAACAACACCCCATCACCAAATCTGGCCACAGGATGGCTGAGTCCAGTGGGTCTTACAACAGCCAACACTGGTGCATCTTAGCCCAGGACAGTAACTTCTTTCCTACGGCCGCAGAGGTCTCAGTGGTCCTTGCACTCCTGGAAGCATTTGGGAAAGCTGACATTAAATATATGCTTCTCCAGCACGAGACCTCTGGGGCTGTAGAAGCTGCAGGTTTCCCGGCTCCAGCTGGAACCAGGGTGGCTCACTATGCTCTGTGGGCAGAGACTCTGACTGACCTCACAGGCGTGGCTAACAAAAATTAGATTGTTGCTCAGTAAAGGCAGACAAAACTGTGTGATGCACATGGCCCAGGAGGGGACTGCACAATATTGCTGCAAACCCATGGGCAGAGCAATTAAGCCATTTCTTCATCCACTGCTCAACCCCACAATGATTTACTGAGTACCACTGGGCACGTGCATTCTCTCATTTCATCGTCACTACAACCTTAGGAGGTTAAGTTCTAGTTTTAGCACCACATTTTACAGGTGAGAAAACTAAGGCTCAGAGAAGTTAAGCAACCGGCCCAAGGTCATACAGTTGGTGATTCTGTGGACTGGAACCCTGGTCAGTATGGCTCCGAAGTCCATGCCTTTTCTTACCTCACTCCACTGCCCTATTCAAGGCGTCTTGCAGCCGAGTCTTTTTTGGTTGCCATTTTAGAGATGCTGCACCACCCCTTCTGAAGACCATGTGCTCATCCAACTCCATGCATCATTTGCTTGTCATAGAAGCCTACCTCTGAGACAGAACAGGCCTCATTGCCACCCCTCTTAAGAGGAGCCTCAGCATGCCTGCGGTACTGCAGTCAATAAGGGGTGGAACCGGATTCCAAGCCAGGCTGTCTTATCTCAGAGACCCATGCACCTGGTGCTCTGTGTGGCTGTCCCCCATGGCAGCGCCACACAGCTCTGGCACCAGCTCAGTGGGGCAGAGCCTCGGGCAAACATTCCTCTGTGTGCCTGGGATACCATTCGTGAGTGTCCGGCACCCCTACTTGGAGACTCCAAGGGTTGCAGAACTGGATCACAGGTCTTCATGACCTACACCAGCCACACTTGAGCAATTCCTGAGTAGACATCGGGGAACCTGTTTGTTCTACTATAGGAACTATAGCAATTCCTATAGTAGAACAAACAGAACAGGCAGCAGCCCCGCCCAAGGCAAGTACATTCAGCTTCTGGCCTCCCTGCGTCACAGCCCACTTCATCTGAAACGGTCTCAACCAACAGTAGTCAGATGGGGGAGGGGCTCTGCTTCACAGCACCCACAGCCCAGTGGGAGGAGGCAGAAGGTGAATCGAATAACACACAAACGCAAAACGTGGGAGACGTGTGAGGAGGAGGCATGTGGCACTACGAGGGTCCTGAGAGATGCGTGCTGCTGTCCCCATTTTACAGAGGAGGAAACTGAGGGTCAGAGAGTACAGCACCTCTGCCAAGGTCTCTCCACTAGTGGGCCAAAAAGCAAAGATTCAAACCCAAATCTGGGCTCATTCTGAGTCCACTGCCATCCTCGACAAACATACTGTGGGAATCTCAAGAATGAATCAATTCATGGAACAGCATTTCTTTTCTGTGAATTTATATAAAACACCCCAAATAGAAGAGTTATTCAGCCACTGGCAGCTAGGAGTTTGTGGTGATAGATAGGTCACACGAGAACCTCATTCTGAGGGTAGTTTCTATGACAAAACCACATTCCCTCACATGGACTCTAAGCCATTGACTGACTTAATAACAGCCTTGGGAGGGGGGTTAAAATGCTACAATGTCCTGTTACACGTACACATCAGCTGGAAGACACATTCTGATCACAGAAATGTTAACATGCTGGAGTGGCGGGGGAGCGAGGCCTCTTACAATCAAGCTATTGTGTTAGGTCAATTCTCTGGTGAAACCAGCCTGCCGTGGGGCCAGCAGCCCCAGAGCCCCAGCCTCCCCATGCTGTCGAGTCCTCCAGAAAGGCACGCCCAAGACCACCTCAGAAAAGCCCTAAATGAACTCGATTCTTATCTCTGAGAGATGCCTGAGGACCCACCCAGCTCTAGGAATGACCAAGTCCCGCCCAAGATGGTCCCCCTCCAACCTCCACGAGCGAAAGCTCCTATCTCTCAGTCACTGCTGGACCTCCAGGACCCACTCAGGGACAGGCAGAGAAGAGAGCTGAACGAATAAAAGGAGGGAAGGGCGTCTCAAAGCCAGACAAAATGCCTCTTAACCTCAGGCGCCACACTGCTCCGCCTGGCTGGATTAGGTGCCCCCAGCCCCCTGAGCCGCCCCATCAGGGCCCTGATACCTGGTCTCTGTCTCACCAACACCTGTGGCCCCTTGAGGGCAGGGAGCCACCTTGCTCCTGCTCCATCTCCAGCCCCCAGCACAGTGGCTGACATAGGGGAAATGCTCAATTAAATCCTTGAATTCCTATTTAGTCACCCAGGTGCCATCCTGGCTATTGGCTATTCAGAGGGGAAACCGCCCTGAGCCCGCCTTGAAGAAGCTCGCAGTCCGAGGGGAGAGAACCAGATGAGTACGAGCTGTGTGTCTCCTGTGTGTCTCGGGTGCTGTGATGGAAGCAGCCACGGCTGCTCCTGCGCGCTGGAGGAGGGAGGGGTCCTCACTGAGAACCGCTGGCTTCTCAGAGAAGCAGACTGATGAGGTCAACTCAGCAAGGAAGGCAGGCAGGCATCAGGCAGGACCCAGGGAAGGTGCTGAGGCAGAAAGAACAGCATGTGCAGAGGCAGGGAGGCATGACAACATGGGCTCTGTTTTCAAGCAGGACACTGACACGACCAGATATGAGTTCAGTGTGGAGCTGCACATGATGTGGAGGGCAGGGGGCTGGGTACGGTGTCAGGAAGAGAGCTGGCTCTGGAGTCAACACACCTGGTTCCAAGCCCAGTTCCACACTCGGGAGCTCTGTGGCCTGGGCAAGAATTCATCTCTTATCTGGGATTCCTCATCTGTGAAATGGGGATAACTGTAGCCCCTGCCTTACAGAGTTACTGGGATCAGCGAGGTAGGCCCAAAGCGCTTGGCCAAGCGCTCAAGGGATGAGCCCTGCCAACAGGCCGAGGTGGCCTTGGTGCCAACCACTCAGCCTGGCCCAGAAGAGCAGATCCAGGCAAGGTCTGGATTTCCCAGGAAGCCGCCCTGGGGCAGCACTGTCCACCCCATCCCTGGCTTCTCCATCTCGCCTGAGGCTTCTCCAGTTCCAGGGCTCCAGAGCACTCCAGGCACTGCCGGAAATGCAGCAGCCAACTCAGGAGCCAGGCTCTGAAATGGCTTCTGCAGACTTTCCCGCCTCTGCTGTGCTGGCCGAGGCTCCTGGCACAAAGGGCTCAGTGCATAGGCTTTGGGGGAATCTCAAAATGGTTCCCAAATAATGCACTGTGAAAAAGAGATAGCAGAATCCTTGTCCTCCTGGCAAAGGCAACCAGCTCCCCACTGCCTAACCACATCCCCTCTTGCCCTGTGATCTCACAGTATGACCACAACCGCCTCCACCATGAACTCAGCCCTGCCCTGGAGCCAACAACGCACCAGTGGCAGGAGCACAGGGGCCCGGGCATCAGGCAGAGTCAACTCTCCACAGTCACTCTTCTAGGCACATCTGTCTGGTCCTACCCTACCTGCCTCTGGCTCATGCCTGTGTTCCCATCACTCATGACAGGGCTAGACCCAGGCTGGAGCAACACACAATGGCTGGCTGGCTGGGAAGGCTAAATGGATGGAAGGCAAGATGGATGGACAAATGGCTCATTTGAAGGTCTAATAAGAGCTGAACTGGCAGAGTCTGGGAATCAGCCCCAGACTCCCTGGGTGCCCACACTGCCTTCTGGTGGGGGTGAGTCACAGGATCCTAGGCCGGGAGGGGATGGCAGTTGGAGATGCGGCTATTCCCTCCCTGGCCTCCAGGCTGGCGGTGAATCACCCAGGACAAGTGGTGCACAGTTCCTTCTCCAGGTTTTCTAAGGTGAGGACACCACTGCTCATCCTAGATGCGCATTTTGGGGTCTCACCACTTGGATGATCATGAAGCTGTTTCTAACATCCAACAAGACTCACCCTTGTGCTGACCTGAAAGCCTTTTCTACTTTTTCAGTCAAGAGTGACTAAGAAGTAATCCGCATCCTGGCCAAGCAGACAGACAGGCACCTTTTATTCATACTGGTTGGGGAGACAATCTTGATAGAAGTGAAGGCATGGACCCTGCAGTTGATAACAGAATCCCATCCCACTATTTACTCCAAGGGCTCTTAGGAGTGACCTAACCTTTCTGGACCTGGGTTTCCTCCACTGCAAATGAAGATAATACCTCTCTCCCAGGTAAGGGGATCATATAGTTTGTTACCCAATCAGGACACTTTTGAGAATAAGAAAGAGTGCTATTAATAATTAATAAGACACCAGGTCTCAACTGGGGCCAACCAGCACACATGGTCTCCTATTCACAGAGTCGCAAGCACCAGTGAGACAGAGTATGGTGGGGCACACAGTAAGTTTACAACAAATAAGTGACAGCTGTTATTAGCTATACTATCGGTCATGTGTTCAGCTGGGCCCTCTAGGGCCTTTCCTTCTGGAATTTTCCTCTATCTGGATCCCTCCCTCATCCTGGATTACCAAATGATTTGGTACTATGCGACTGGCACATCATTCATCTCAACCAGCTTTAGAAGGAAAAATTGTCAACTCTGAGGCTTTGATTGTTTCTTCTCTGTCCTGATGTTGGTTTAACATCCTGATTCGTGCTCAGGTCCATCGAATTCACTCAAGCATAGTTCAAATCCCTAGCTTCCTGTCAGGGGCCAGCTGGGCATGCTCGGGGCCAGGTGGCAGTTCCAGATTCCCTTACTGCCTTGGCAGAGGCCTACTTCTCAGGCCTCCTGCAGTGCCTCTGGCTTGGACTCATACCTGGCTTTCATCTGTAATCACAGAATGATGGAGCAGAGCTGGCTGGGGAAGGGATGGGTTTTGTGAACCCTCAGACAGGACTACAACATGGCTTAGTGATGAATCACCATCCTGAGGGCTGGATTTAATTCAGAGTCAGCAGTCCTGGGGGTCCCAAGAGCTCTCCTGTTTCCCCTCTGCCTTGGAGGGAGGGTGTCAGAGAATAATCTCTTTTGAGCTTCTTGTCACTTCAGAACTTTTGTTTGTATATGTTCAGCATGGTGTATATTTTGGGGTTCTGTTACTGACTCTGCTACTTAGTTAAGTTGGTGACTTTGGGCAAAATGACTCATGGACTTTGAATCTCAATAGTTCCCTCACCTGCAATGAAGATAATTGTTAGCTCTGCTGTTAGCCTTAAAAGCATCTCTGTGGGAATTAGAAAACTGCTATAATTAAATTCATACAAAACTACAAAGACTATCAATGTGAGTTGTGCTTCCCCAGAGTTGCCCAGTGCACAACTTGGGCCACCATCCATGACAACCCTGAAATAATGGCTTGAGGATGAAGTGAGATAATGTATATAATAAAGTGCATGGGTTGTAGTGATAATTGGCTGTAGTTATTATTTTTAGTAACTGAAATTTTCTTACCCCTAACCTTTGAGTAAGAGCTCACAAGATGACCCCAGGAAAGCAGCTTCTGCCACAGGGCAGGACACACAACTCTGTCTTATGAAAATGATTCTTCCCACCCAGTGGCCCCTCACCTGGCTGCAGTGCTGTGGTGCTGAGAGGGACGAGGACACATGGTGCGTGGCTCCACCACACCAGACCAATCAGGGACAGTCAGAGCTGCCCAGCAGAGGCTGTGAGGGACCCAAGCCCTGGGGAGGTGGCCTCCCAGTATGCAGAGTCCATCACGTGGGTCGGTCACACCAGCCCCACTGGCTGGGGGGGAAACCCGTGCATAATGGAAACTCCTCACAATACAATGTGGAAAAGCAATTTCAAGAATCGTTTTTATTTTCATTTTGAAGCCAAGGAAAACAGTTGGATTTGCTTTTCTTTGTTGGTCATAGGAAGAAACTGAGGAGCATCTCTTTGATTGGGTTTGAATTCTTCTCCAGACCTAAGATGGCTGGAATGCTGGGGGATTATTTCTCTTGAGATGCAATTAGTTGAATAAATATTGAGAGAAAAAGTAAACAAACTCATTACTGCCCATTAAGAACTGCCAAACTTGCAAAAAAACTGAGGACGGGGGTTGGAATCTTTAAGGAAAATAAATTACTCCAAGGCCGAGGGCAACACAAAGAGCACAGCCCTTGGTGTCAGGCTGACCCCAGCTCTGGACTGAGTCAACTCTGGCCCTTGTCTACCATGTGCTCCTGGGCAAGTCACTTAGCCTGTCTGGGTTTCAGTGCCGTCATTTATAAACCGGGGGTGGGGGGTGGGGTAGGGAGTACCAACCTCGCTGGATTCCCCGGGACAGTGTATGTCAGGTACCCAGCACAGTGCCCTGTCCCTTTCCTTCTTTTGTAACCCAAAAGGCTCCAAGTCACTTCTGCCAAGCCCAGACCCCATGGAAATGTGACAGTAAGACCCAGAATCACGCGGCATCACGACTGGTCCCACCACCAGCAATGAAACCTTGAGCAAGATACCTGACCCCTTCTTGAGCTTTAGTTTCTTCACCATCAGAATACTAACTAGCTCTGAACGTTGTGATGATTACATGAGATAATGTGTACACAAAGGGCCTTGTGAACCTGGAAACCTGTACGACTGTTAACTGTCAAGTTACAACAGTCACAAGAGATGCTCTCCAAAGACTGCACAGCTTCTGACTGCCTTTGCACGTCCCTTGCCTCACCGTTCTGCCCAGCGCTGTGTGAGATGCTGGGGACACCATGACCCCTTCAAGGCTGGGAGAGGAGGCCAGACAGACCTCCTGGGGAGGGCCTGCTCTGTGAAATGGGATAGTCAGTCAGGGTGCCTCCTAGGGGTATGGGAGGATCCAAGGAGATGGTACACATGCTGGACACACTGCGTGGTCAGCATCCTCACTGCCCGTCGGCTTGGCTGTCTGCTCTCGTGCCGCTATCATGTGATCCCTATCTCTAGTTTCAGAAGCACTTCCACGTTCCTAACCTAGTGCAGGGTGTGTTGGAATACCCCATTTCACAGAAGAGGCTCAGCCTTCAGAGTCTCAAGTCCAAGGGCACAGAGCTTTGCCTGGGAAGCCTTGAGAGCCCACACTTGGGAGGGGACAGAACTCAAGGGTAAACAGTGCCACCCTGCCAGGTCTTGAGGCTTGGGAAGGTCTGGAAGCCAACCCTCTCCTGGAGCTAGGTTGCCTCCCTGGCCCATGGCAGTGTCTTGGCCAAAGTGGAGGCCCTCGAGGGCATCCACAGCAGCATCAGGCCCCACAGAGAGGTGTTAGTCCCAGCTGCTGCAGGTGAGCGGCCTGGGGCAAAGCAGTGCAGGCAGGCCGGTCCTGGCTGGGAGGGCGGCTCCTCCCCATTGTTGTGGGTCGGGTGTGGCCACCAGCACAGGAGCTGCCAAAGCCGGTTGGAAACTAGGCAAACACTCACAAACTCAGCTCCGTTTCCACTAACGTCACTGCAGCCCTACCTCATAGCCCAACCCAAACCAGAGGCTCCAAACACCTTTCTCTGCCTGGCCTGAAGGCCTGAGCTGGCCTTCAGAACCAGGCTTGGACTTTCTCATTCAAGCGGAAAACAGCTCAGCGTGGCCCTGGGAGCACAGGTCTGTTTTGTAACCACTCGCTGTCCAGTACAAGGTGGAGCCCAGACCCAGGCTGCCCACCAGAGAAGCCCTCAAAGGGGCCTGGGGAAGAGAAGAAACTTCAGGTTCTGCGTCACAGTTGTCATTCTAACGCAAATTAATGCGAAGTCAGAAAGTCGTGATGTTAATACTTCACTACTAGAAACCAGATAAAGTACATTTCTGCGTAGTCATTAAGGGTTTGAGGGTCTGAGTTCATCAGATCTGGGCTGAGTCCTGGTTCTGCCACCCTCCAGCTCTGTGATCTCAGGCAAGTCACTTAGCCTCACTGAGTGTCAGTTTCCTCACCTGTAAAATGGAAATAACAGCAGCACCTATGAAAAGACACTGTGAGAACTCAATAAAGTAGAGAACACTTGCAGAATGTTGGGTGCAGGGCCAGATACACAGTGGGCACTCAGCAAATGGATGCTATGGGCGTTAGTAATAAATTTAATAAACGGGCTCCTTCTGTGCAGCTCCCCACCCCCTCAGCCAGTCACTTGCCTTCGGCTCCCTGGCCCCTCTTCATAACACACCCCACTGTGTGGTAACTGCTGTGGGTGTGTCTTTTCATTCAGTCCACAAATACTCACTGAGCTCCTATGTATTCCAGGCCTTGTGCTAGGCACTATGCGCGGAGCAGTGGCCAAAGCGGACAAGCCGCTGCCCTCACGGAGCTTCCTTTCATGGGGGCGGGTAGCAAGACACTGTCTGACAGTGAAGGTGGCCAGGGTCACAACTTTAAATAAGCAGGGAAGGCCTCATGGGGAAGTGATACTTCAGCAAAGACCTGAAAGAGGCGAGGGTGTGCGCAACGAGGAAGGGGGAAGAGTGTTCTAGGTGAGGGAGCAGCAAGTGCAAAGGCCCCACACCACCAGTGAGCCTGAAGAGCACCCAGGAGGCCAGTGTGGTGAAGTCGGCGAGCGCAGGGATGAGAGGAGTCAGAGATGAGGCCAGGGAGGGAGCACGGCCAGGTCGGGGGCCTTGGAGACCCGTTAACTTCTTTTCCAGGATGAGGAACCACCAGAGGATTCTGAGCAGAAGAATGACCTGATTTGACTTCTTTAAAAGGCTCACTCTGGCTACTCGGTTGAGGACAGGCTGTAATGTGCAAGGGCAGGAGCAGGGAGACCAGCTGAGTCCAGGCGAGAGGTGAGGGTGGGTTGTACCAGGGGAGGTGGGGAGACGCAGGAGGGTTCTGAGAATATTCTCAGGATATTGTTATTAGAATTTGGTGGTGAATTAGACATGGGGGATGACAAAAAGAAAGAGGTCAAGGATGACTTCAAGGTTGTTGGCCTGAGCAATCAAAAGAACAGAGTTGCCATTTGCTAACATAGGAAAACCTGGGATGAATAGGTTGGAATGGAGGTACGGTGAACGCCAGGAGCTCATTTCTGGATAAGTCAAATTTGAGATGCCCAGAGGTAGTAGCAGTACGTAAGCGAAAATGTCAAAGAGGCAGTTGGATGTATGAGTCTGGACTCAAGGCGGGGGCCAGTGGGGTGCCTAGGCTGGAGAATAAATGTGGGGGTTATCCGTGGTTGAAAGTGGTCAAAGCCGCGAGACTGATGAGACCACCAAGGTAAAGAAGACGCCTGAGGACTGAGTTCTGCCCGCCTGCTCCCAGCCCAGGACAGGAAAAGGGGGACGAACCAGCAAGGGAAGCTGAGGAGTGGCCAGTGAGACAGGAGGAAAGGCAGCCTGGGAAGAGGGGCGGAGCCGCCAGGTCCCGCAGTGTTAAGAGGCAAGTATTAATGAGGACCGAGACTTACTGGCCATTTGGCCTGGCAAGTGAGGCCACTGGGGACCCTGTCCAGGACACTTGGAAAGGAGGGGAGGGGGCCAGGCCTGATGGGAATGGGCTCAAGAGAGAACAGGAAGAGAGGACTTTCTAGAAACAGTGGGTATGGGCAACTCTTTAGAGGGTTTTACTAAAAAGGGGAGCAGAGAAATGGAATAGTAGCTGGAGAAGGGATGGGAGGTCAAGAGAGGATTTTCTTTAAGTTGAAAGAAATAACAGCATGATTGTAGGAAAAATGTGATCGTGCCAGAGAGCTGGGGGAGAACTGCTGGAGCCACGTTCCTGAGTAGGCGAGAGGAGGGATCTGTGCGTGTCCGTCCCCTCCCCCGTGGCCTGGCTAACTCCTACTCATCCCTCCAGGGTCAGCATAAAGGTCACTTTCTCAGGGAAGCTTTCCTGACCCCTCTGGTTAGGTCAGTTCCCTGTTACACCCTTTTGCAGCATACACTACTTCTGCTTCACGGCTCCCAGGGGCCGCGATGATGGGCAAGCCCTGTGAGGGCAGGGGCTGGCTCTGTCCTGTGTGCAGCTGCATCTCCAGCAGCCAGCACACCGCCTGGCATAGGCAGATGTTCGATGGATGCCTGGGGAAGGAGCAAATGGTCTAAGAATAGAACGGAAACAAATCTGGAGACACGTGTCTGTATTCTGCTCCCACCTGGTTTAATCACGTTGCAATGATGGGGACTGCGCAGTTACTGGCTGTTGCAAACATCTGGATTTAGAAGAGCTCAGTTGTTTGCTCCTGTTTGGGCTCTGTAGCTTGGCCAGAGCCAAGACCAAACCCATGTGACTGGACACATCCTTCCACTGACATTGTCCATGACACACTGAACAGGTTCAATACTATGTCTAGCAATTTGTTCATTTAACAAATATTTGCAGAGGGGGTGTTAATAGCTCAGTGGCAGAGCGCATGCTTAGCATACACTAGGTCCTGGGTTCAATCATCAGTACCTCTATTAAAATGTACACATATATTTTCAGAAAGCTTGCTTAGTGCAGCCTCCTGGGGATACAGGATGGAAACAGACATAGCACCAGCTCTCACGGTGCATAGATCCATGAAAAAAGATCACACAGAATTCAGACTCATCACAACTGTGATGGGTGTTAAAAAGGGCACGTCCAGGGGAGACTTCGCAGTCTGAGGAGTGTGAGGCAAAGGAGAAGGGAGGTCAGAGAACCCTTCCTCTCCCTCCCCTCCCTGCTTTAAGCTGCCCTCGTGTGGTTCATAGGCTCCAGGCTAGGAGCTCAGTAAGAAGGCTGTGGGCACTGGAGCTGGCTCCAGGAGTGGCAGGGCCATGGCCTGCTGCCTTCAGATGCCTGGATCCCCTCCTGTCTCCTTCTACCTCTGCTGGGGCCTTCCTGTCTCCTCCTGTGGCTCCCAGAAGGGCTGCCTCCTGAAGTTGCGTTTTTGGAAAGGTCTGCTGATGCAAGTCTGAGCTCATTTATGGCACAGGCTGCTGGCAGGGACAGGGCCATTACTGAGTCTCCCCTTCTGTTTACTTTCAGGTTTTCATAGGCTCTGTTTGCAAAGAAGAACCACCATTCTGTAAGGACCATGAGGCCACTGTGCATGACATGCTGGTGGCTGGGACTGCTGGCCACCCTGGGAGCTGCTGCAGGCCAGAAGGATGGCTTTGAGGGCACAGAGGAGGGCTCGCCCAGCGAGTTCATCTACCTGAACAGGTACAAGCGGGCCGGCGAGTCCCCAGACAAGTGCACCTACACCTTCATCGTGCCCCAGCAGCGGGTCACGGGCGCCATCTGCGTCAACTCCAAGGAGCCCGAGGTGCTCCTGGAGAACCGGGTGCACAAGCAGGAGCTGGAGCTGCTCAACAACGAGCTGCTCAAGCAGAAGCGGCAGATCGAGACACTGCAGCAGCTGGTGGAGGTGGACGGCGGCATCGTGAGCGAGGTCAAGTTGCTGCGCAAGGAGAGCCGCAACATGAACTCGCGGGTCACGCAGCTCTACATGCAGCTCCTGCACGAGATCATCCGCAAGCGGGACAATGCGCTGGAGCTGTCCCAGCTGGAGAACAGGATCCTCAACCAGACGGCCGACATGCTGCAGCTGGCCAGCAAGTACAAGGACCTGGAGCACAAGTACCAGCACCTGGCCACGCTGGCCCACAACCAGTCGGAGATCATCGCGCAGCTGGAGGAACACTGCCAGCGGGTGCCCGCCGCCAGGCCCATGCCCCAGCCGCCCCCCGCCGCCCCGCCCCGTGTCTACCAGCCGCCCCCCTACAACCGCATCATCAACCAGATCTCCACCAATGAGATCCAGAGCGACCAGAACCTGAAGGTGCTGCCGCCCCCTCTGCCCACCATGCCGACCCTCACCAGCCTCCCGTCCTCCACAGACAAGCCGTCGGGTAAGTCCCTCCAGAAGCCCGCTCCATCTGGGCCTCAGAGCCCGGCGCCAGGCTTCCCTTGGCTGTGACCACAAGTGGGGGAAAAGCCACGGCAAGTTGAAGCCGGGCCAAAGGCTTATGCAATCCCCAGCAGTCCCCTGGGCCAAGCCGCTGGAGCCGGTGGGGTGAGAGGGGGACCACATTCCTCAGATGGAAGCCCTAAGGTAGAAACAGGAAATGGGGTGGGGGGAGGTCTCAGAAGAGAACAAGTGTCTTGGCTTCTGATAGGAAAAACCCTCAGCCTGAGTTTGCTGGGCTCTGCAGGAGGTGCTCAGTGTTGCCAGGTAAGATGTCTCTTCTGCAAGCTCTCACACTGTGTGCCAGGCACAGAACTGGCATTCGATACATGCTCAGTGAAGAAACAACGGATCAGAGGAAAAGAAAGTGTTATCACAGCAAAAGTATGATGAACACGTTGTAGGGGCCGGGGGATGGGAAGGAGTGCTTTGGAAAGCCCACACACTTCCTAGAGTCTGCTGCTGTCTAGAACTTTCAGTATGATTCCTTATACTCTTAAATACATGTTTCATCTTAAAATATGGTAATTCTCAGAATATCATTATGGGGGAGGAATAGGGCTGCTTGTAGGTTCTGAAGCTTGACTGAGATGCTGACGTGCTTTCGTGCATACTACATCATTAACCCCTTCAAAGCCTTGGGACAGTTAACTGAGAGGATGAGTAACTTGCTCACAGGCTTAGTATTCTCAGGCTGGGTCTGAATTCAGGCCTTTTCACTTTAAAGCCGGAGCTGACTCCTCTGTGCTCTATGACTCTGGGAATCCTCACTCGGGCGGGGGTTTTTGTTGGGGAGGATGAGCCCAGCCCCTTGAAGCCCAGCCTCTCATTCATCCAGGACCCTGGGAGCCTTCCAAATGGGCTGTCGTATAAGAACTAGATTCATCTTTGCAAAAACTAACAACATATCTGCTCCAAGTCAGTGATTTTGGGACCACTTCGTTATATAAGCAGGGTGATATTTTTACTGAAAATATCCTCTTTTACACTTATTTCACACTTCTGAAAATAACCACCAGGACTGGGAAGAGCAGTAGCTTGCTAATTCCAGAGAAAGGCTGAACCTGAGTGCAGGAGGGTGGCCCATACAAAGGACAAGGGTGGCACTGTTTGCAGGTCTGTGGGGGGAGCTGGGTGCAGGGCAGAGCACCCTCCTGCAGCATCTCGCAGCAAAGCCTTGTACTGGGTGTCCAGGGTGAGGACCTGTGCTCTGGAGCAGCCTGACCTGGATTCAACTTCTGATTTCCTCACTGATGACCTCTGGGACATCAGGCAGGATTTAGTCTCTCACAGCCTCTGTTTCCCCATCTGTCAACTGAGAAACGGATTAAGTAGTGCCCATCTGGGAATTACATGAAATACTACAAAACATTTAGTTAGCACAGTTCTGGGCACATGGTAAGTCTCAACAATGGTATCTATGAGTTTCCTTTGGTCTTGGTCTCTTCCTTGAAACAGGAGATTGACATTTAAAAAACAGTCCATTTTTAGCTCTGGCATTCTACAGCTGATGACTGGTTCATCAACATGCCTGTTCTAAATCAGAAGTTCCAAAAGAGAGTGCAGAGTGCGCTAGTATGTCTTGATATAATACCCAGAAGGTAAAATGTGCCCACAGACACCAAATGGAGGCTCAGCTGAATGATATTATAATTCTGATGAGAGTCAGGCTGACCTCAATGCTCACCGAATAGATCTCCTCTCACTTAAGCATCTCTGGTTTCTGACTCAACAATGTCAGGATATTCTTGAGCTTGAACTGAGCTGGTAGATACACAGTGTAGGAGTAAAGACCTAAGTTTGCATCCGGGCTGTACCCCTTGTTAGCTATTTGCTCATGAGAAAGGTACTTAACTCTTCTGAGCCTCAATTTCTCTTCCGTAAAATGGGGACAAGAGTCATAACGTCACAGGGTTGCTGTGGAAACTCAGTGCAATCAGGCATGCAGTATTACGTCATGTGGGGCAGCCAACAATAGCTGAGCGCCTACCTACTCTTTGCCCATCACAGTGCTGGACTTGTGGGGGCAGGGTGCAGGTGGAAACGACTAACCTCCAGGAAGTCAGTCTGGGGGAGGTGGCATATGCATGAATGCATTGGGACCTATCCAGCGCCCACCAGTTCTAGACCCTAAAATCAACATGTCTGGCCTGATAAAGGATTTCTCTGAGGGGAAGCATCTGTCAAGCCCCAAATTTCCAGAACATGGTGAGAATTTATGGGACCAACATAACAAAGTACCTGAAATCAGGAACTTAATGAAAATTATGGGCTGTGAAGGCACTGTGGCAGTATCACTGTGCGCTAAGGGCCCACAGAGGGGCACGTGAGGGACTCCGGGCATTGAGCCTACTACGTCTACTAAGGTGGCATGACTGAGTCTGCCTGGAGTAGAAGGGACAAGTTGGACAGAGGTGGGGACTTCAGTGTTGCACCTGGAAGATCTGTAAGAGTTTACCAGGTGGACTTGAGAGTTGAGTTACCAGTGGGTCCCTGGGGGAGACCCAGGGGCATGGCCCTATCCTGGCATCTCAAGTGGTTTGGCTCTCCTGCTTCTTCACGTTCATAATTCAGCGTGGACTAAGTGCATTCCAAGGCTCCTGCACACAACCAACCCTCTCTCCCACACCTAGGGAAGCACACCTGCATGGGAGGGAGGGAATGGCAGTGATTTTAGTATGGAGATAACTTGCATGCACTATAATTTACCTTTTCTTCCCCATGCAAAGCCCTTTCAAATGTTGGTACTGATTGTTAGTAATAGATTCCTTGTGGCTCATCTGACCACGAGCTCCCACACAGGCATTACCAGCCGAGACTACCTGGCTGCAGAAGCTGAATGGGCGGACAGAGCCTGGAGAGCAGCCCTGCCCTTTCCTGGTGTTTCCTAAACCGGGAGGAAAGGCAGATGGTCTCTCTCAGCCAATCAGCAGAGAGCTCTTATCAGGCCTGTTCTGAGAGCTTGGGGGCAGGTTCTGGTCTTGGAAGACAAAACCTTCCTCTGTGCTCTGGCCCAATGGATTCTTTGTTCCAGGGGCATCATTCAGCCAGAAACACTTCTGCAATTAAACACCTCTGCACCCAAGCCTTGGCAGCTTCTAAATCTTTCCTTCCGCAACCTCAGAGCCTTTCCCTCATTGTCCAGGCCACTCAGCCCGCAGCATGCCCTTCCCCAGGGGACCGAGGGAGCCATGGCCACTTTATCTGAAGCTGCACTCACCAGCTTGTTCCCAGCCAGAGAGAAACAGGCTGGCACCAGGCCAGGCCCAGGCCACTGAGAGCCTGAGTGAGGGAGGCCTGGGCAACCCCTGGCTTCCCTGGTGTCTCACTTGGGTTTTGTCCTGTCTCTCTCAGGTCTGGCCAGACCTAAGAGCATTTCCACTGGGAGATGCTTGTGTTAAGGCCTGGGCCAAAGGCCTGCCTGTGGTCCTCTTCCCTGGGGGTCCTGTGGCTGCCCCCTCCCTCTTCCTCTCCACTCTTTCTCCCACTCACACGTCCCAACCTCCTCCTCCATCTGTGGACCCTGCACACGTGTCAGGTCTGTTAAAGAGGAAGGCTTCAGGGGTCACTCTCTCAGAGGCAAAGGAAAGGACACCTTCTCTCAAAGTGGTTCTGGGAGCCTGGGATGCTGCTCCTCAGCCAGCCCAGTCCCCCGGCTGCGGCGCCCACCCTGGTCAGAGAAGGGAAGGCAGTTTGACCACCAGCTGCCACAAAGAGGCTTTGTCTGAAATGAATCTTTAAAAACCAAAAGGAGAAGGCATTTCTAGCTGTTTTCTCTCCAACATGATCAGCTCAGTGTGTTTGCTCAATGGATAAAGAAGGGACCATAAAATCATAAAAATATTAGAGATTGTTAGGGGCCTCTGGGATCCCCGGGCCCAGCCCTCCCTGTCGCGTGCCAGAGCCTGTCAGCAGCAGAGCCAGCACTGGTCCCTGGACTTGTAATTTCCAGGATATTAAGGTTCAGAGAGGTTAAGTAACTTAGCCACAATTACTTGGCTAGTAAGTGGCTCAGCCGAGGCTTAAACCCAAGCCTGTCTTAACCACTCTGAGATACTGCACATTCCCATGGAAAGGCTGGAGGGGAACTGGTGTGAAAATCACTCTATAAATGCTGGGGTTGACCCCAGCTGCCAGCTGCCTGGGACCTGACTATCACTATTTCATGTACCAGGTTCCAGGCAGCTCCTTGTAAAAGAGCTCTGGGAACACGTTGGTAGATTTGTTACTAGACTTCTCAAGGTTCTGATGACGAAGGCATCATCACTGTGAAAATAGGACAAAGAAAGCAGAATTAAGTACGCCTCACACTACAGAGCTCTTCCACAGAAAACATAACATGCACCTGACTTCCAGAAATTGGATCCAACTGAAGCTGCCGATAAATCTGGTATTTAATTTGTATCAAGTCTGGACACATTCTCTGGGGTTATGTCTACACATCATTTTAACGGATAGCAAAGTCTGAAGTCCCAATTTCTCTAATATGTTAACCTTAAATATATAAAAATCAGTCACTGTGATCTGCTCTTGGGGCCACAATAGGTGGCAACCACACAGCTTCACGGATAACACACAGAAACTATCCATCCCTCACGACAGATGGTCCGCGGCCAGAGAGGCAAGGACAACCTGAACAACGAGGTAGGAAATATGTAATTAGACTGTGGTTTACAATTGAGAACAAGATGTATCACGTATGGCCTACTCCTTCTGGAGGTCAAGCAACTGTCAGTCAAGATGAGAGCTGCTGGTCCCATGTGCGCCTGAGCCCGGAGGAGGGTTGGTGACATTGTGAGGATGGTGAGGGTGACCACAGCCACCAAGCACTGCCTGAAAATCTTTAAAGTCACAGGGACTGAGGGAAATCCCAACTGAGGTCTCTTGCCTACGGAGCTTGTGCTGTTTTCACTGTGCTGTGCTGTCTTGTTTCTAAAATGTTATTGTTGAACAAAATAAGATTCCCGAATTCATTCCCAAATTCATTACGAACTACGTAATCCAGTGATATTTCAAAGAGCATTCCTTGCTCGCGTCTTCATAAACAAAAGCCTCTTGAGTTCGAGTTGGGTCATCTTCCTCCCAGCTTCGCTTTCTCTCTTCTCCTCCTGGGGTACCTTGGAGCAGATCACAGAGCCTTCGAGTGTGCTGGCAAGCTCTCCCGCTATTACTCAGGCACTTTCCAGCGAGGACGATCGGCTAAGTGCTTAGGCTATTTACAGCCCCAGGAGATAAACCGTTAACTTGTTATTGTTACAAGTGGTGAGCTGGCACCTTGTGGTCTGGAAATCCCAACAGTTTGGCACTTGGCAAACTGAGCGTCATCTAGAAAATCCGGGGGCTCAGGCATCTGTGGCCAGCTCACTGGTCCTAGGAATGGATTGTTGTGGTGAATTCAAGCAGTGGAATGTGTCATAACCCTCAGATGCTCCCTCAGAAAAAAAGATAAAGACAGCAGAACTAAGTTAGCATCACACTCCAGTGTCTAAAGCAAGGCTGGGCACTTCCCAGTGGTCCCTGTCAGCATCGAAGGAAGGAGGTCGGCAGCAGAGACCGCCCTCGGGAGTGCTGGCACAGCCCCTTTCTCAAGCCCTGCAGCCCTTCAGCTGCCCCCGGGTGACTCTGGAAGAGGAGCACGTTGGAAAGGAGTCTGAGGATCCCGGCCCTGCACCTCAAGATGAGCCAGTGGAGCTGCAGGGCTGGGAGTGCTTTTATGTCATTCTTTTTTTAAATGAATAAGTGACTTCCCTTAGTAGATTTTTTTGAATACAATAATTTAAGGTAAAATTACTGGACATACAGAGAGAAATTTCACTAGGAAAATTTTAGTTTAATTGACAAATATAATAGTTTTTAAATTTTTTTTCAAGTGTTGAAACTAAGCTGTCTTAGGCGGTGTGCTAGAGTGACATCCACAGGAACAGAGAATCCAGTCACTGGGCACTACCCTGGGCATAAAGTGCAGACTCGCTCTACACACTGTCCAGACTTCCCCGTAGAACAGTGTCCTTTCCAAAGGTTTGGTCTGGATGCTAATTATTCTTTGTTGTGGGGCTGCTGTTTCCACATGGATTTATTATTATTGAGTCTCAAACTGGAAAGAACAGAATGAAGATGCCAAAAGGAATGCAGCTCACAATGGTGAGAAGATGGGAGACAGAGGAAGGCATGAGAGGTGCTAGGTGCCCTTTGGCGCTAGACTGGGAGGGTCAACTCATAATCACTGCCCTGAGAAGGCTCCTGCCCCAAAGGAGCCCACAGTCTGGTGGGGAGACAGACCCCCAACAATCCTAACACAGTGTGACAGCCACAGCGCAGTGCAGGAGAAAGAACCAGGGAGTGGAAGGCAGAGCTGAGTTCTAATCCCACATCCTCCTCTTCCCAGTTGTGTGATCTCTCTGAGCTGTAGTTTCCTCACCGCTGCAGGGGCTTGTGAGGGTAAAATAAAAGCACATGTAAAGCACCTGGCAGGTGAAGGGCTGTAGACCCCTGGCAGTCATCATTCTTATACATTCCAGTGGAGGTTAATATGCAAGGCATTATGGGAACCCCGAGGAGGAGTAAGTAGCTCTTCTGGGGTGGGGGAAGACTTCCTGGAGGAGGGGATGAGGAGGGCTAAGGGCCTGGAGATATGCTCTTGGAACCACTGCCACCATCATCGAGGAATCATGAAGATCAGGCTTGGTGCGGGGCAAATGTTCTGTTTTCAGAATGAGAAAAAGGATAAAATACTAGAAATCACAGCCCAGTTGGCTTGTGGTCAAACCCCAGTTGAAATTATAGAAAAGATTATGAAGAAGGGTGTGCGAGCATTTGGAAAAGCAGAGGGTGATCGATGAAAGCCAACACAGGTTCTCTAAGAACAAGCCCATAAGCTGACTCCCTTTCTTGGAAAGGGTTAAAGGCTTGGCCAACCGTAGGAACGCCACCCGTTCTGGATCCGTGGACCGCAGTCACGGTGTGACGAGCTCCTCCATGACATGCCTGCAGAACAGCACCCCTCAGCCTCTACACTGTGGCTGGGGAGCCCCGGGGCTTCACCCCACCAGTCCCAGGAGCCTCGGGGAGATGCTCACCTCTGCATCTGCACACTGGGAGCCCCTCACAGCTCCCTCCTACTCTGACCTCTTTTCTTTTCATAATCACTTTAAAGTCCATGTCTCTCCCCCTGCCCAAGAGTCCTGGTGGAAACCTGGGAGTGGGCACAGCGTATTTGAAAGGGTTCTCTGGGCAGCAACACTGCAGTGTCTGTTTATCCAGAGGCCAAACAGGCAGAAACAGGACCCCTTCAAGCTCTTCATGAGCCCAAGAGTGTACCAAGCACACTGAAATACACCCACCTCAACATGTAATATAACTTCTACTGTAAAAATTTTGAAAGGATTTTTAATAATTTTGCCTTTGAAATTATTTGGCCAAGAGCAGCACGATTAATTTATGGTTGGCTCTGATTTCTCGGCAAACATCAGGCATGTTCAGGAATTCTTGGGAAGTGAGAAAAATCTAGCCTACAAATTGTTTTCGAAAGTAATAACAGTTTTTATGAAGGCTAAATTTAACAATCAATGAACTTGACCAGATGTTACACTTTGTAGAAATTTAATGATAGGACACATTTTGATTTTGCAGTTTTCTTTTCATATTTTAGAGCCAACAACTTTTTTTAGGCCTCAAACACTTTTCATAAACTCCTGAAAAGCTTGTCAAGCAGCATGCCTGTTGTCCGAGGTCTTAAAGTGCCTGAGCAGCTGGACCCTTTCCCCAGAAGGCCCAGAAGCGTAGTTCAGAATGTCAGCTCTGGGGCTCGGTGGCAGCTTGAGTGAGACGACCTTGGTGACGTACCAGCTATTCCTGTGCTAGGTTATTGTTCTGTATTCTGGTTCCCTGAAAAGTGGTGACTGACATAGAATATGTATGTTCGTAACTAAAATATTATTTCCCCAGCCTCCCGGATAAGTGAGACTCGAGCGGCACGGGTGACGGCTCCTCGCTGCCCCCACCTGCTGTCTGCTCTCCCGCCCTCACCCGGGACGCCCAGCAGGTCCTCATGCTGGCCAGGGCGGGACGCACACCTAGGCAGTCCATGTGCCCTGGGGCTCAGATTATTAATCTGGGTTGGAAATTCTAGATCCAGTTTCAACAACCAGTCATTTCTCCTGTTAGAAAAATGTTTCAGGGAGTGGCAAAAGACTTGTTGGAGGCAGATATCAGTGAGAATAATTGGAAACAGCGTACGTTCTCACACAAAAGCAGTGTTTCTTGATGATGTCACAGAAGCCTCTCCCCAGGGCCCACATATGGACTGAAACATCCCAGAACACTTCCCACAGGCCACAGGGTCCTCTGTGAGGCCTCGGGTGGTCAGGTCTGGAGACTTGGGCTGAGGGGATAAAGAGCCCTGTCAGACTGCTGGCCTGCACGTGGTCTAGTCCAGCTCACGGCCGGGAGGCACTCTCAGCTGCTCTCCCCTGCCTCAGGCGCGGCGAGGCAGAAGAGGCATCACTCTGGCCCACGCAGGCCCCAGTGTCTACCCACTTCTCAGCTCTTGGCCTCTCGGCCAGTTGGCCTGGTCAGATATTCATGGGGCCACGTTTCCCTAGCAGGAGGGGTGACTATACTGAAGACTGACGCAGTTGGTGAGCCCATTTCTCCACTGGGGCCTGGGTGGGTGAGTCAGGCTGAAGCTGGTCTGTCTCAGATCCACAGAGAGGACACTGGGCTTAGGAGGCTACCCGCAGGCCGGGGCTGGCTGCAGGCTCTAATTCAGCTTTACCAGAAAGGCCCTACATTGGGGTATTGAGCCCTGGATAAGCTAGCAATAAGTAGCTCCTGGCTCCCTGGGAGGGTAGGTGACCTGTGCACCTGATCCCTCCATCAAGAACCCCAGTGAGGAGGAAGGAAGCAGGGAGAGGACTCAGGCACCCAAACCCCATCACCTCCAACATTCACCAGACACTGGGGATCGGGGCCCAAGACCTGCACACTGTGTTCCCATTGCCAACCTGCCTTCTCTCCGAGGCCTCCTGACTCCCAGCCCCGGGTGCTTTTCACACCCTCTGTGGCTCCTATAGGGAACCACGCAGACTCAGCTCGGCCACGGCGGCTACACTTCCCTTCACGTGGAACGTTCTGGCTGCAGTTGCGCCAGGAGTGTAAATATGGTCTTTACAGAGAGAGGTCGGGGCGCTCACTGCACTCAGAGCCCTGGTGCCGCCGAGTTAGTGTTGGCCTGGTGCTCCGGGCAGAGCTGCCCTTTCAGAAGGAGCGCCAAGTGAAACAGCACCCGGCACGCCGTGCTGCTCCAAGGGAGAGCCCTGCCCGCCGCGCACTGAAAATGCAGTTTCATTGACAAAAAAGGTTTCCGTCCTTCATTCCAACACGTCTTTGTGGCCCTCTCCACTGAAGTTATGACTTCTAAAATATGCCTTTACGGCAAACATCTATCAGTAAATAATCTGACACTTCATCTTGGAAATCCTAAAGCAAACACAGTAACCTGTTTGGGGATGGGGGTGGCGGGAAGTAGACGACTTCAAAACTATCAGCTTTCCTCTATCAAAGAAAAAAAAAAAAAGCCTCACTGGCACCTGCCCTGGTTGGCCTTGTGCTGGGTGCTGGGCTCAGGAGACCTTCAGAGCAGGTAGAGTTCTTTCCCCCTGTTTACAGGAGAAGAAAGTGAGGCTCAGGGAGGACCTGCCCAAAGTCAGCTGTGAGGAGATGAGGCCACCGAGCCTTGAGCCGAGAGCTCCGAACTCCAAGTTTGGGGTCCTGTCCCCAGCACACACTTCCTCCATGGATTCCTTAGTCAAAGTCCGACACCGTGCCTGCCCCCACTCCCCACCCCCGGCGACAGTTTATGTAACAGTTACAGTGTTCTCACCAAAGGAGGACGCTTGGACTCAGCTATTGGACTCAGCAGCCACACCATAATCTCACTGCTGCCATTTTCTGCTACTTTATTTTATTGCTGCCAACTTTTCAATGCTAAGGATTTTGCTGACTAATTTTCATCCAACATTTAATTTTCTGACCTTTGCCACTGGTGCCTTTAGTGTAAGAAAAGGGAACGTATTTGAATGCAGGAGATTTTCTAGAGGTCTGCAAGGGTAGCTGGGGGTCACTGTCTGGAAATGTTCTTGATGGAGGCTGGTGGGTCCTCAGTGTCATGTGACATACTGGATGCAGGAGACATATGGAGTTTGTTTTTAGTAACAGCAGAAAATACTAAACACTTCTTCACTATTTCACACTTACTGCATGATTCTAGAAAGCATGCCATACCTGAAAGCCTTAAAGGAAAGAACTGCTGGATCTGCCTTAAAAAAAAAAAAAGACAAGGAAAAACCTCTACATCATAAGAAACGCTAAAATAGATGTAAAATGGACAAAAGATACCAACAGGTAAACACAGAAGAAAAATAAATCAATAAAGATTTAAAAAAGGAATAACACTTTGACAAAGAAGGAGTAAAATTCTTACTTTTTTTTTAACCTGGCTGACTGGCAACGATTAAAAATAGTTGTAGGGACACAGAGAAGTCCGCCTGGCCCTCAACCCTTGAGCTCACTCTGGTTGGAGGAAAAGAAGAAAGTCTGAGAGTCTGGGTTCCGGACCACCACTTGGGTTCAGATAATGCATCTGTCCCAACCAGCCGTGTGACCTCGGCATGTCACCTAAGGTCCCCACGCTCCAGTTTCCTCATCTGTGCAGTGGGGAGACTGCTAGCGACCTGGCAGGTGTGTCAGGAAGACCTCGTGTACAAATGCATGGATGGGGCACACAGTAAATGCTCACCATAGGTTGGCTAGTGGAAATATTTTATTATTACTACTGCTCTGTTCAAGCCTCTCTTCTAGGGCTTCATAATATGGGGTTTGGACATCCATTTACCTTCTGATTATAAGCAAAGTTGTATGTCTATGCGTCTTTCTGGATAGAGGGTCTAGAGTTTCTCAAACTCTTAAAGGGATCGGTGGCCCCAAAACATTTTAAAACACTTGCCTTTTAAAAACAGCCCTTTGTGGAAATGTCAAAGGTAAAGCTGGAACCACCCACGGCACCCACAGAAAGAGTACAGGCTGGGAACCACGAGGCTGACCTGCCACTCTCCCGGTGGCCTCGAAGCTTCTCCCCACGTGGCGATGCCTTCAAAGCTGGCCTTTCAGTCTGAAAATCCGCGGAGCCCCGTGGCGGCTATGCAGCAAAAAGTCCGGCTGTTTGTTTTCAGGGGGTGTTATTCTGCAGGCTTCTGCCGGATCTTGTCACCAGCTTCCGCCTCCAAAGGCCTCTCCTGTGCGTCTGACTTTGTAACGAGCTGGGAGGCCTCCCACGCCCGCTCCGTGCTCTGCTCCAGCTGTCGGGGACAGACTCCCTTTCTCTGCCTTGGTCCCTGGGGCTGTGGGCCGAACACAACCAAAATCTTTTTCTCCGTCATGAATGTTCTTTCTGGAGGTCTGGCCTCCCCTTCCCAGGACAGAAGAGGCACAAGGCAAAGAAGGAAGCAGGGCTTGTCACATCTGCTGCTGGGCGGGTACTTGGGGTCCTGCCCTGTCCCCTGGGGGAAAGAGGGCTGGCAAGTACGTAAATGGCTGAGACATCTCTCTCCAGAGGAGGAGGGGAGGAGCCCCTGGTGAGCTGTCAGCGGCGAGCACCCACACCCACCTTTCTTCTGGTGCTATACTGGGCACTGGGGACAGAGGGGTGAGCAAGACAGCACCTGGCCTCCCGTCGGGCTCCAGATGATGGTGCTCACACACTACTGTGAGGCCTCCGGAAACGCCACCAGTGACGTCCAACAAAGACCAAACCCAGACTTCTCCTGTTTAACCATCACCTGCAGACACTCAAGCCCAGTCACAGCCAGGAAGGGATGTGAGACATTTGATCCACACAAGAAAAGCTAAATACATCTGCCGCTGATACCTGCTCCCCCCTCCCCCAACACACACACACACAGAAGGGGAAGAGCAAGATTCCACAGGAATTCAGGTTGGCAGAAGGCCGGGGAGGTCAGCTCCCGCCTTGCTGGGCATCAGAGGAGCCCCACTGTGCCCTAGGCTTCCATGGCCCCGCATAGTACCTGCCTGGGCTGGGACTCAACAGACGGTTGTTGAATAAACATACGCATTAATAGAATAAGATGGAATTTTCTTAGAAATTTTGTCTTAACCATTCTTGCTCTAGAACTGTTTTGAAGAGAAGCTGAAGCTATGTGTGGTGATTTTATTTATTTTAAAATGCACAGTTCAATGGCTAGGTTTTGAAAAACTTCTGAAGTTTACTAAGATCAGTGAGGAAGGACCCACCTTTGTCTGGCTCTTGGTGACTCTGGTTTGCACCCTCCTGCTGATGTGGCCTTTGTCTGAACACAGGAAACCGCCAGGGGAAGTGGGGATGGGTGCTGACAGACCTATGGTGGCTTTTCAGATTCCCAGCGACACCCACCCCTTCTGACCAGGCTGCCCAAGCTCGGTGAAGTCACAGATTACAGACCCATCTGGTCTCAATTTCAGAAGAGAGCCAGGGACTGGGATGTGTCCTAGACACCATCCTTTAAGCTCATGGACATCTGGACATGAGCTCTGGGCACTTGGCCTTCAGTGATCTTCCTTTGGAAAATACAGATTGAGCTGAATGGGAACTTGGTACCCCAAAATATTTGGAGGCCAGCATCTGAATCCCAGAAATAGCCTGAAATGTCTGGCTACAGATTCTAGGCACTGCTTGGGCCCCTGTGACTCCAGGGAAGTTCACTTACTGAAAGCTGTAGCAGCTGTCCCCAAGCACCGTCACCAAAAGGCAGGCACAGAGTCAGTCGCTGGGCGCAGCTTGCCTCGGCCCTGAGTGCCCGGGAAGCAGCAAGCCCGTCTCACTGACCTGGCGGAGCCTGCAAAGGCTGGCGGACGCCACTGCCTCGTAGCAGGCACGCGTCTCTTTTTGCCAATATAACCAACTTAAAAGAGAAATCACTCCAGGAACTGCACACAAATGAGCTCAGCAATCCTTACAACCCCAATGAGGTAAATATGACCTCCCTTCTACAAACTGGGGAAACCGCGGGGTTGGAGAGGTGCAGAAGCTCGCCCACATCACAGTGTGCGGGAGTCAGGGGTGAAAGCGGGCTCAGAATCCAGGCATCCTGAGTTCTAGCCCTGGGCTCTTGTCTTTATATCATGTTACTTCACAGACCTGGAAACCACAGTCGGTGCCTTCACACTGCAGGCCCATGGCTCCCAGCCGAGCCCTGCCCGAGGCTGTTCAGCTTGGGGTGAAGCCGGCGGTGGGGGCGGGGAGAACATGGCTCGGGGGCCAGGCGACAGGGAGGTCTGTGACGCGTGCACACCTGTGTCCCCAGGCCCGTGGAGAGACTGCCTGCAGGCCCTGGAGGATGGCCACGACACCAGCTCCATCTACCTGGTGAAGCCAGAGAACACCAACCGCCTCATGCAGGTGTGGTGCGACCAGAGACACGACCCCGGGGGCTGGACCGTCATCCAGAGGCGCCTGGATGGCTCCGTCAACTTCTTCAGGAACTGGGAGACCTACAAGGTGAGGACCACCCTCCCCGAGAGGCCTGACCAGTCAGTGCAGGGCCCTCAGAGGGAAGGTACGTGTTGCCTGTCAGGACCTGTGTGGCCCAAACTAGAAACACGCAAGGGAGGAGGACACTCCATTTCTGCAAACCCGCCAGGGTGGTGAGGACCAGCAGCTCCTTCCCTGCCCCTCACCAACTGCAGCAGGAGAGTGAGGAGTCCAGACCACAAATGCCCCCCAGATGGGGTGGGGTGGGAATTTAGAAATGCTGGGGAGCAGCAGCCCCTCACCCAGCCTAGGTGTGGGGAGCATCTTACTCCCAGCTGGGGCTCCCAAGGGGAAGACCTGTTCTCACAGCCCAGAAGGGGCAAGTCCCAAGGCTCCCAGGCCCTGGGAGAATCCTCCACATGGCCTGTTGCAGGGAACTGCAGGAGCACGTGGGTCCTAACTCCAGGGCTCATCCTCTGGGCTCCCAGTTCCCAGGGAGTTGAAGGCTCGCCCTTGTGGGAGGAAAGGCTGTGAGGGTTCAGCCCCACACCCACCTCCCTCCTCTGGACAAAGAGGTGGCACTAAGGACGGGAAGGGCAGCTCAGTCTGCTGATGCCCCCCACCACCACCACACCAGGCACCCCGCTGGGCACTGCCCTTCATTGCCTCCTTTACTCCCAAGCCAACCCTGGGAGGGAGAGGCCGGTGTGGACCCCGTGTACAGATGAAAAGGCTGCACAGACAGGAAGTGGCCTCTGACACCTGCAAAACCTACAAACTACCTGGACCACGACCCCCACACGTGGCTCAGCCATGCCCCGCGCCTGTCCTGCCTGCCCTCCCACCCGCCTCCAGACCAGCCTGTGCCTTTGCTTTCTCCTCCTTCTCCTCTGCCTCCTAGCTGTGAGGTTCCTGAAGCCTCACACCTCAACTCCTTTCGCCTCCTTTACACATTCTTGTCCTCAGAGCAGTAGGCACAGCAGTTAAGTCTGGGTTCTTGACTCAATCCCGGCTCACCCTCACGTGCTGTGTGACCTGGGCCTCAGTTCACCCATTCTAGGGAGATAATCACAGAACTCAGCTCACAGAGTTGGCATGAAGATTAACAAAATAACCTATGGGAAGTTCTGATGACAGTGCCAGTATGTCGCAAGAACTCTCTAAACACTAGCTATTATGATCATTAATGAGTCCACCTATTTTCAAGACTTCAAATGGCCACCACTTGGCTGATGACTCCCAAAACTACATATAATAATGATAATAAACCTGAATTTTAGAGCTAGGAGGGAGCCCAGGTGCATGTGGCATGCATTTGTCACAGCGCACATCTGTCACACCATTAGTTTACATGGGACCCTCACACACAGCCCATCCCCAGAGAAGGGAACAGAAGCTCAGAGGAGCTAAGGGATTTGTCCGAGGAACTCATGTCGTGTGCTAGGCTCTCAATTTACCATATGCGTGTGTCGTCTGGCAACCCTGCGGGGAAGGAAACAGAGTGTCCCCTGTGTTCACACAATGCCTCGCACACAGCGGGCACTCTCTAAATAGTCTTGAGTGATGCATGACTGAGGCTCAGACAGGCAAGATGACTCAACAAGTCACAGGTGGGAAGTGGGGAACTAAACCCAGGCTGGCCTTAGGCTCTGCCGGTTTCCAGGCCCCTCCGTGCGGCCCTGAGCAGCCAACGGCCGGGCCCTGCTGGCGGAGCGCCCTGCCCATCCCTTACTAACGCTCGCCTGCCTTTTCCCCAGCAAGGGTTTGGGAACATTGACGGCGAATACTGGCTGGGCCTGGAGAACATTTACTGGCTGACGAACCAGGGCAACTACAAACTGCTGGTGACCATGGAGGACTGGTCTGGCCGCAAGGTCTTTGCAGAATACGCCAGCTTCCGCCTGGAGCCTGAGAGCGAGTATTACAAGCTGCGGCTGGGGCGCTACCACGGCAACGCCGGCGACTCCTTCACCTGGCACAACGGCAAGCAGTTCACCACCCTGGACAGGGACCACGACGTCTACACAGGTAGGGCCAGCGGGGTCAAGCCCAGCTGCAGGGCAGGGAGAGAGCTCAACTAAAGCCGAGCCTCTGACTCCCGGGCCTGAGAATAGGCAGATCCCAGGCCCAGCTGCCCAGCCTTGCTGCCGTCCCCTGAAGGTCCACGCCTCTGCCCTCTGCCCACAGATCCCCTTCACAAGCCTGGGTCAAAGTGGCATTTACAAACAGGAGAAGGTAAAGAGGGGCACAAATTACACGTAGGAGGGCCACTCTGGGCCAAGCTGGACCTCATGCTGGGCTGTGCACCCGCATCACTCTCTGCCTGAGGCACCAGATATCAAGGCGACATGTCCCTGCAGGCTCCAGGCCATACACCCTGGGTACCAATGCTGGCCCCACTTCCTATGTGCCTCCATGCTGGGCATGCTGCTCAATCTCTCTGAGCCTGTTTCCACTTCTGGAAATAAGGACACTATCTACCTAGCAGGGGGGTGAGAAGGTCAGAGAGCATGTGCCTGACGTGCTTTGTCTGGGACTTGGCAGAGTCGGAGCCCGATCCAAGCGGCTCTCTGTATACTTAGTCACTAGCAGGTACTGTTAATGCAGTGCTGGAGGGGAGCTACTGAGAGGAAACCAGGTAGGAGAGACCAAGTGATCTGCCCAAGGTCATATGTCTCAAATCCAGGTCCTTATTAGATCAAAAAAAGGATAAAATAGAAAATTATAAGAAGCACAGACAGTCCAGCCCTGAGTCCAGACATGAACCCCCACAACAGCTAATGCATTGCAAGGCTCCACACCAATTCCTTGAGATGAGGGTCCCTGGGCCCCCACTGGTGGGTGGCAGTGAGGCCCAGCTCCTCCGTGAGGGGCTGACTCCTCCTCCAGGGCAAGGCTGTCTGTTCTCAGGGGCAAGCTTGGCCCCTTCTGCTCCAGCTGCCCATTTATGAAGGCCACTCCCTGCCCTCCGAGGACTGACTGTCCCTGCAGTTCAGGCAAGCTCAGCTGCCTACATGGGGCGGGGAGGTCCCCACTCCAGGCCCCCATGGCGGCCGCACTCCAGCAGACTGTTCTCACAACACCGGGGGAAATGCTGACCCCTCTACTTCCTCACTGGCACGGAACTGACCCTGCTGAAGGGTCTCCTGAGGAAGCCCTGAGTCTTCTCAGGCCAGGGCTGCCAAAGCTTCAAGAAGAGCAGGGCTGAAAGACGACCCTCGGAGCTGCTCAGACACGGGGGATACAGGGGCTGGCACCGCATTTCTTGAGGGCCCTTATGGGGAGCAAGGAGAAGACTGCTCTGTGACCCCAACTGTTGGGCCTGTCCGGCAGCACGGTCAGGGGACGGCAAGGAAGTGAGCTCCCCGTCTCTGGCCGACGGGAGGCCGACTGTGGTGTGCCGAGGGCTCTGCCGCTTGGACCGTGTGGCCTCAGGGCATGGCCCAGTGGAGCCGGAGGAAAACTCTGAGAAAACCTGGGCTGCCGGGGCTCTGGGGTGCCTGGGCCTTCTCCTCTCGGCTTTCTGCCTCAGCCGCCTGCTCCCTCCTCACCTCATCCCAACACCCGCTCCCAAAGCCACAAACTTGACTGGGCCAGCCCTTGCCCTGAGTGGGGTCCCTCTCTAGGCCTGACAATGCCCGGCCCCCCTTCCTGGGAAGGGCAATGCCTTGCCCACACTTTTACTGTTGTTCTGAACTGCTTGTCCTTGGCAGCAAAATCCAGCATGATAAGATAGTGCCAAAAACTTCATGAAAATATCTTTCTTTTGTGAAAAAAAATTTTTTTGGCTGGAATACAGACTGGGGAGGAATAGAGGAACATTTCATCTTAAACATTTCCTTTGTAATTCTATAAAGACTCTTGATCTAATACTTCCAACTCTTTAAAAAAAATTCCTAAAAAAACCCTTTGGCTCTCTCCCCCAGCCCACCTCAGGTCACTTCCGTTTTCTGCTCAAGCCTGGGGTGTGGAGTCCTCCCTGCGTGCTCCATTTGCAGTAAGCCCTGGGCGAGCAGGCACCCTCGCTCAGTTCCCACGGTGGTCCTGGGAGGCACCACACTCATCCTTATTTTACCATGAGAATTCGGTGGCTCCACGAGGTTAAGTCACTTGACCAAGATCACACAGCTCACTAGGCAGAAGGCAGATCTGAGCAGGTCTGAAGCCCCGTCCCCTCCCAAGCATTCTTGTTCAAATGTCCCGGGGGGGGGGGGTCCCACTGAAGTCCCCGAGCAAACGGCAGATTTGGGTAAAGCCTCCTCCCTGAGACCTTCTTGCTCTTTCTCTCCTGAAGGAAACTGTGCCCACTACCAGAAGGGCGGCTGGTGGTATAACGCCTGTGCCCACTCCAACCTCAATGGCGTCTGGTACCGTGGGGGCCACTACCGGAGCCGCTACCAGGACGGAGTCTACTGGGCTGAGTTCCGAGGGGGCTCCTACTCGCTCAAGAAAGTGGTGATGATGATCCGGCCCAACCCCAACACCTTCCACTAGGCCGGCTCCCCGCCTGACCGCTCGTGGCTGTGCTGGCCCCAGCACACAGAGCACCTCCTCACTGGGTCACCTTGGGGCCGGGAGGACTGGGACGCTGGACTCTTCCCAAGTCACTGCGACAGATAACAGAACTGAATCGAAACGGTATTCTCTGTCCCTACTACTTTCTTAACATCAGACAGCCCCTCGTGTTCTCAGACAGGACAGGACTGCAGTCAAGTCTTCCCTTAAATAAATTAAGTCCCTACAATAAAAACACAACTGCAAAATACCTTCATGATATACACGTGTGTGAGCCGACCTTGTGCACTTGCGTGTGTACCACACGCATATGCATTCAGATACACACACACATCGTACATCTAGATACATATACAGGTTTGCCTTATACACCTAACACACGTAGACTCAGTTCTCGGATGCTGAGGCTGTTGACAAGCGCTCTGCTCTTAGGAGAAGAGCGTTTCATTGATGTTGCGCTACTTGAGCCTAAGAGCAGGTCACAGCCTGTGTAGCTCCAACTCAAAGAATAATCCTTGGCTTCCACATGCCTGGATTCTTCCAGGAACGTCCACAGTGCTACCCTCTCACAGAGGGGGTCCCAACTTCCTTGCTTAGGATCCCCTTTTGGCACCTAATCAAATTTCAGACTCCACGTCCCCGTCCATTTTGATACCCACCCACCCACCTACCCATTCATCGGTGCCATTTGCTAAGTGCCTTCTGTGCATCAGTCCCAGGCCACTGTTGTCCAGGCACCTTTCCCACTCTTCTCTACTCCTTGCCTACTTACTCCTGACCTCTTCTGTCCCCCTGTGCTTTCCCTCCAGGCAAGATCCCTTAGTCCCCGAGTAGGAAACAGTCTGGACTCCGTGTTTCTAGTCAGGAAAGGGGAAGTCAGGCCTGAAAGGCCTGCCACATAGATAACGGTATTCGCAGTCTTGTATTTTCATTCATACTTTAGCCTACCTGTCATTTTAACCTTCACAGAAATAATTACCCACCTTGCCAGCAGATATTCAATTGAAGCAAAGTCATAATCCAATCATTGGGGGCCCCAAGTGGCTACAGACCAAAAGTCCCATGTTCTCAGGCCGACTAGAGTCCATATTTTGTTTCCAAACTACACTTTCCCTGAGAACAGGTGCCATAAAAATGAGGACTGGCCACTTGTCCTGAGTTACTGAATAACCAGGGGCCACGGATCCCTTGGTTGGTGCGTTGCAGCGCAGTGGCTCTCTGAGTCCTGTTGGCCACGAAGTGTGTCAGGGGCAGTACTACCGGGACTCTTGCCAAGCAGGGAGCAAGGGATGACCAAGAAGGTAAGACCCTCCGCAGAGGGCACGCGGGTCGGGGTGTGCTAGATGTCGGAACGTTTGGTACTGTCCGCGTCTGGGTGTGTGCCTATTACCTCAGCAGTCTCACAAAGTGTACCATGTAGCACGTTTTGTGTATATAAAAGGGAGGGTTTTTTTTTTTTTTTAATATATTCCCAGATTATCCTTGTAATGACACAAATCTGCAATAAAAGCCATCAGTGCGATTTGGATGTATCTACACTGTGTATTATTGTTTTAGAATGCCTTCCTGGGACCCTCGATGTCAGAGCTTTTGAGTAAAACCAAGAGATTCAGCACCAGGGGCATCCACCAAAATCATGTAATCGTACTCTCCCTATCTCTGGTTTCCATATGTGCCCTCAGGAGTCCTGCGTCTCCATTGGACACAGGCAGTGCAGTCAACACCTGAAGCACCTTCCCCCACATCTGGTCCCATTTCACCAAATGGCACCATCTACTCAATTGCTCGGGTCAGAAACAAGGACTCCTCCCAGCCCCTTGCCAAGGGCAACCCATCCCTCCACACAAGCCCTCTTTCCTGCCCTGGTGCAGGCTCTCCTCCCCTCTCCCCTCGACTACGACAACAGGCTGCCCCTCACCAGACCAGGAGCCCTCATTCCAATCTGACTTCCACACTAGTTGCCAGAACCACCCTCCTGTAAAACTGATCTGTGGATTGGGAAGGTGTCTCTAGGCCTGACAGGAAGCCCCAAAACCATTAAGGAAAAGACTAAGGGATTTTGACTAAAGAAAATTCCTTTTTTTTTTTTTGCCCTATGAAAAATGGAATAAAACAAAACACGACCAAGATTAAAAGGGAAATATTAAACAAGAGAAAAATATAGGAATAACAATCATGCTACACCAAGTACTCTTTCAAATTAAGAAGAAAGATACACTGTTATAGAAAACTTAAGTACACAAACACATCAGAAGACTCACAAATGGCCAGTACACAAGAAAAGAGGCCAAGCTCAAGAATCACCAGAGAGGTCCGTTAACTCAAGCCCAAACCATCACATGGTGCCCGGCGGATTGGCAAAGATGAAAAAATGTCAGTCTCCATGCTGACAAGGGAATGGAGAAATACGTACGCTGTGTACTCCGGATGGAAGTATAAATTGATGCAATATTTTTGAAGAGCAATTTGGCAATGTATCCATCAAAATTGAAAAGGCACTTAAACCTTTGGACTCACCAATCCCTCTTTTTAATGACCAGGTGATGTTGCCTTATGAGAGCCCTTTTCAACAAAGTTGCAGTGCGGGGAGACTGCCGTTTCCTGGGGCCTTCTGCGTGCCTGGAATTGGACTTACGTCTTCTCAGGTGACCTCACAGCAGCCTGTAAAGGAGGGACTTTCCTCTCACTTCACAGAAGGGGAGAAGTGAGGCTTGGAGCCAGAGTGCTGGTAAAAATGCCCCAGCAGGGATCAATTCAGAAGGTTCTGGGAGTCAGACACTACTGAGTAAGAGTTCTCAAACTCTTCTCCCAAACTCCTAGGCAGTTTTTGGGGTCACAGTGGAATCTGGACACTATTAGGTGAGAATATCTCAGCCTTGGCCCAGACCAGAGCCACCCCTCCCCACCCCGACACATCTGGAGTGGAGGTGTGTGGGATGCAAGGATTGAAGGCAAAGGAAAACAGGGCCCAACCTTATCGGTTACTGGTCTTGGGTCCAAATCCCAAAGCAGAGAGCTCTGGACAAGAGAAGGTAGCCCTTTTTCTAAACTAGCTGGGAACCAAACAAAAGCAGAGCACGACACCAGCCCCCACCCACCCCAGGACCCAAACCTGAGTCTTCGTCAAATTGTACCCTGGCTACATGGAAGGAGAGGAAGGAATAAGCCCATCAGAGATGTGGAACCCACTCTCCCTACAGTGAAATGGGGGGAGGGAGGCAGTTTACCAAACCAACAGCATTGAAGAAGAGAATGGGAGATGAGGGCTGTGGTCAGGTGCGGGGCCTTGGTGCCCAGAGAGTCACTCACCTGCCAGCAGCCAGCCAGGTACACTCAGCCCGAACAACCCACATCAACACTCCCCCTCTCCCCTCCCACGGTGACTTTTAAGACCTACAGTCATAGGGCTCCTGCTGCCACTAAGGTCTCCACAGCTAGCGCACCTGCGGACCCAGAAGGAAGCCAGTGAAACCCGGACTCTCCCCTGCCCCAGCCAAACCCCAGTACCCCAGTTTGGGCCAATACGTTGGTGGATGGAGGGCACCCACCTGCTGGGCTCATGTGGGGAACATGTCAGGAAGACAGAGATGTTCCCCAAACAAGTGATGCTGAACAAGACCCCTTCCCCCAAATCCTGCCAGTTTGAGCAAGATTGAAAGAGAAACCTTTGAACTACAGAAAACACCAGCAATGGGAATCAATGATGCTCATAATCCACAGATCCTCTCTGGGAGCTCAAGGGGTCCTCCCTGATCTCCCAGGGGCGCCTCGTTTGTTTTACACAGTCTAGTAAAAACTCTCGGTTATAGTACGAGAGAGCCAGAGAACTGGACTAAATAAAAAAGGGGACATTTTAAGTGGAACAGAATGTTAAACTGGCACTCTTTTCTGCCTCAGTTTTATCTGAGACTCAAAAGGCTAAGGACAAAATAATAGCTGCTGAGAGCCCCCATATTCTAGAACAAGGTGCAAGACCCTCCCTGCAGGGGATGACCCCAAACTGGCTCTACAGCATTAGCCGACTGCCCACCTGCAGCCCGTGTAACGAGAGCTGAAAAAGCATCGTGGGGTTGGGGATGAGTCATCCCTGTGGCATCCCTCCGCCACCACAGGGAAGGTAGGTGCTCCCCCTCCCTAAATCAAGTGAGAACTTCAAGGGACTCTTCTAAGAGCTTGGCATGGCTGAGTGCGAGCACTACCATCTGACTCATGCCTCAAGTCTGCAGGCCAGCGGCAGAGGGCAGTGAGAAACGACACTGCCCTGGGAGCGGCGGGGAGGCAAAGGACACAGGTTCCTAGGAGGCAGAGGGCAGCCTGGGTGGTGGGGTGGGGGCAATGCAGGAAGCCCAGGAGCCAAGGAAAGGTCCTAAGAGGTCAGTTGGAGGAGAAGTATTATCCTATCAGGGGGCGGAGTCAGAGGTGCCCAGAAGGGAAATTGTGAAGCAGCAGCAGGGAAGAGGGAGAAAAGACAGGAAAGGGAAAAAGACAGAGCGTGGGTACTTTGGGCACCTGGCACCCCCACAGGGCACCAGCTCTGGGTTCCCACTGAACCGACCACATCAGATGGACCCCATACCTCTCCCTCATCCCTCTCCCCTGTTCCAACCCCAGGGGCCACAAAGCTCAGTGGACAAGTTGGGGAGACAGTGGGACTGTGGGGTCTAGTGGAGACGCTGACTGTGCACCCTCCCCGGCCCCAGACCTCCAGCCTGGCCGGGCTGTAGGAGTACAGCCTCCTGATCACTACACTGGACAGTCTGGAGTCACGTGACTGTTAACAGCGAGACTTCAGGGGCCTGTTAAGTTCTCAGCGTCAATTGGGAAAAGAACTAATCCACAGGGTAGGCTGGAAAGGACACAAGGGAAAAATAAAGTTGGTTTCCTCTTACACCTGATTGAGTCCAGCTCACTGAATAAGCTGGTTACATAAGGACACGAGGTAGCTCCCAGAGTCCATGAGCAGGGACGCAGCTGGGCCTCACGAGGGCCAGGAACCAGAAACCGCCTGGAAGGCCTTCAAGGGGCAGGGTAGCAGCTCTCTCAGCTTCTCTCCCTTTCCTTTCCCTTTCCCTTTCCCTTTCCCCTGCCTGCAAGGTCTCTCTGTTTCTCATTGTGCAGCCATCTGCTTTTCCCAGCATGGAATTTCTGAGCTCACATGTCCTCCTGGTTTGAGTGCCAGCAAAGACCCAAAGCCCTTCTCCTTTCCAGCTAACTCCCAGCCAGAGGACCCGACTGGCCTGCTGGGGGCTGTGTGTCCCCCTCAGTCCTATTGACTGGGCTCAGCGCAGAGCTGGGTTCTTGGAGAAGGAGGGGTCAAGGGCTGGGTCTATAGCCAAAAAGAGGTCTAGACTATATACATCAGCTCTGGTTGGTCCCCATCCTCTCTGGAGACGACCTTTGGCCAGCGAGATGGATTCTGTCCCACTACTTGTTAGATCATGTTCCCCAGCTCCCCCAGCTGACACCTGCCCCACCCCAGAAAGCACACCCAGCCCTTCCAGGCCCAGCTGTGTCACTAAACATGACACATGGCTGTGCCCAGATGGGGCTCCTCCTGCCCTTCCTGGATACGCCAGGTTCCTCAATCATCTCTGTGGACACAGGAAGCAACAAGTTCCCCACTGCTGGGCTCTTCCGGGCAGTATTCACTCTGGGAAATACTCATACCATCCACCCTGCGTGGGCGCTTTCCATGTGTGTCTCTCTAAACTCACAAAAACCCAAAGGGGTGGGTTCTGCAATTACCCTCCCTTTGACGTAACAGAAATTGAGACTCAGAGTTGTAAGTGACTTGCCCAAGAACATGCAGCCTGGGACAGTCAGGATTTGAGCTCGAGTCTGTCCGACTCCTGAGCTCCTGACTCTGCAGGATTAGACGGCTGTCCCCAAGGATGAAAGGAAGCCACTGAGGCTCCTCTCTCATTCCATCATCACTTCCTAGAATCATGGCAGCATGGAGCCCGCTCCCACAGAAGCAGGTGTGTGAGGTGGCCAGCCAGCCTGCCTGTGCAGAAGCAGCCAATGGACAGTAGGTCCCTGGATGTCAGGAAGCAAGACCAGGGCTGTTGGCCCCGTCTCCAAGCAGAGGGCACAGAACAACAGGGGGCAGCAATGGAGAATATTTCACAATTTCTTGGGGTTTCCAATCCTTTGTCAGGGCTAAAGTGGCTGGGCCCTGCCTTTCTCCCTTCCTCTTGTACGACAAGAAAGCCACATGTCCCCCTATCTGCAGACTAAGCCCCACCCTTTGGCGGCAGAAGTGTCCCACTTGTGGCTGGTCTGGCTGTCACCTCGTGCACCGACTCTACCTAGTCCAAGCCTTGGCCTGCACTATCTGGTAACTGGGTCCCTTTTGTGGAGGCTCATCTCCCATCTCCATGCCTGCAGGACTGGGGTTTGCTTACCCCATCTCTCAGATCCCATTGTCAGGCCTGAACCAGCCCTAGTCTGGGATTCCAGCCCTTGTGGACACAGGCCTTGGTCCCTACCATCACTAGAACATTCAAGTGTTCCCATTTCTCCTGAACGGGGGCATCCTGGCCTAGGCCGGCTCAGCCCACACATGGGAACCCAGACACAGGTAATCCCTCCCACCTGTATAGCCTTCCCAACGCACTTCTATGTACGTCACCTCCCAAGTGAGTGGGCCATCTGACTGTCCCTGCCCCTGCTCAGCCGTGGTTGTATTAAATCTGACTCACGAGCAGGTCAAGGGGTGATTCCTCCCTGGCTGCCGCAGCACGTGTACCCTCCAAAAGCTAAAGGACATGTCATGTTGGGAGGACAGCTCCTTGGGCAAGGGTAGACAGGTCACAATTGCCCCAACACTTAGCAGAGCTAGGAGTGGCTCAGAGCCTGGGTAGCTAACGAAGGAATGGAATTAGAATTGCCTTCTGCAGCCATATGACTGGAGCCATGCCCTAGTCATCTCAAATTGGGGAAAGAATCAGAAGCAGCACGCAGCCTCCTTGGAGCCCGGAAAGCTGACCCAGCCCAAGGCGACTGTGCCGGGCATGCATTTCTGTCAGCTCCTCTCCATGGGGACCCGACAGTCAGCCAGCCTTTCCTCACTGATCACGGCAGCAGCACAAGGCTGTGCTGGGGATGCAGGGAGGCGGATTAAGGACAGATGTTCAGGATGCAGAGGCAGGAGCAGGGGCAGCTGAGCAGCGGGGTGGGCCTAGAAGGCTGGCTGCCTGACCCAGGCCCAGGGAGTATGTGCTTGAAGCAAGAAGCAGCTTCTTTGCTAAGAGCACAAAAAATGAGTAGGTAGAGAAATGAGTATTAAAGCCAGAGGCCAACTTTCACCTGTTATTTCATAGTAAGTAAACGGCTGGTAATACATAGCACTGGTGAGCATGGAGAAGACAGGCAGGCTCACACGTGCTGGCGAGAGTGGAACTGCAACCTTGCAGCGGGCCCTCCAGCAGCAGCCACCAAATATAAATTTTTGGTCTTGCCCAGAATTCCATTCCCAGCTCTCAGTTTCAGAATTACTCTGACAGGTGACTAAAGATACATGTATAAAGATATTCTCAACAGCACCATCTGTCCAAGGGAAAAAGTAGAAACAACCTAGGCATTTATCAGTTGGGGCCAAACGGATCGGTGCACATCCAGGCACCGTCCCACAAAGCCCCACGTGGCCGAGATGCCACAGAGCCACTGGGAAGAATGAAGGCGTTCTGGACTTGCTGCCACTGAACAATGCCCACGACACTTTCAGTGTAAAAAGCAAGGTGCAAAACAAACTCTTTACCCACTCTCATTTTGGTTAAAAAGCACAAGACTCTTTGCACACCCCCACATGAGGCACAGATACTTGTACGTGTGGATTAAAGTGCCCGGAAGGATACACGCCAAGCAGGAGGGAGAGCCAGGGACTTTCACTCTTTACTTGGTAGACTTTTTAGTGTGAATGAGTTTTACAGCAAACAATGTGCTACTTCCGTAGTTTTAAAAGTTTTTAGAAGGATGAGTGGGAGCTGAACGGCACTCCTGAGCAAGGCTTTCTGGCCACATGAAGCAGAGGTCCTGCCCCCGGAACAGGCACTCCTGGGCCTCTGAAGTTCTGGACACCTGACACCCTGAGCCCGATGTACACTTAGGAAGGGCAGTGCAGCCTCTCTGAGGGTAACCTCCTAAGACCTTTCAGGCTTTAGTCCTCAGGCACCCTCCTTTCTCACAGATGGGCAAGATTCCATCACCTCTCAAAGTGGTAACCACCCGCTCTTCCTGGAGGACTTCCTCCTCTCAAAACCAGCTTCTGAGAGGGACCCAGCACTTCCTGCTGCCCCAGAGATCAATCTGACAGTCATTTTTTTTAATTAAGGAATTTTTTTGATGATAAATATCTGATGGCAGGTAATTATTGAGTGTTTACTCCATGCAGGGGATTATCTGCAGCGCATGGCACGCAATGATTTATTTGCTCTTCACAGCAACCCCGTAAGGTAAATCCAGCGATTATTCCCATTTTAAAGACAATGAAGGGAGGCAGAGAGAAAGTAAATAATATTTCCAAGATTATTCAGCTAATTAGTAGTGGAGTCAGGATATGAAAGAAAGCAGTTTGCCTCCAGGGCTCTTGCTCTTAACTGCTCTGCTATATTGTGTCCCAGAAGTAAACAGAAAATAACACACATCTAAGGAATCTTACAGTCGATGACTTGTCCTGGATTTATGGGATCATAGAGTCCTCTCTATAAATCGTCAAGGGCAGGTAGGAAGTAATTCCTCCCTTTTTGCTCCTAGACTCATCCGTTATTCTAGACAGCAGTTCGGCACCCACTGCCCAGGAGTATATACCTTGACATCTATCACTAGAACCCAGACCCGAGAGACTGAAGATCAGAGAGAGAGATAAAAGGAGTCCTTTCCTTCCTAAGGCCTCCTTTCTAAAGTCTGAGGTTCAGCCTGAGGCATCTGTTGTGTCTAGGAGATTGTCAATAACAGTTACGTCCTTCTTCTGTGTTGGCCCCACCTCCACAAGGGAGCGGGTCACAGTTCTGCATTTCAGTCAACAAAGCAAACCCAAAATACATACAGGAATTGCCTGCTTGCTCCACCATGGTGTGGGTTGCTATGTGGGGTGGTTGGGAATTTCCTGATTCCTCTCTCTCCCGCTCCCACTCTTTGGCCTCATTGCAACCTGCTCCTGATTCAATCATGTGTTAGTCATGTGTTAGATTCAACCAGCTGTTAGTCTCCTGTGGCCTTGAGGGCAGTGATTTGCCCTCTTGCTTCCTGCAGTTTCTGTAATGCCTCTTACTTGTACTTGGTGGGTTTATACAAAACGTGTTCAACGGGTGAATGAGTAAACTTAATGTAGTTCAATTCTACTTTTAAACATCCAGAATCTGACAGTTTTTTGTGTGTTGAATTTCAGAGCTGATTTGTTTCAGTACGGATGGGGCAACAAAGTAACAAATGTGGGGAAGTGATGAAGGTGGTGTGGTGCACTAGTTATCCACTGCTGTGTGACAAAGTACCCCCAGATTTAGCCTCTTACAACAATAAACATTTGCCATCTTGCAGTTTCCAAGGGTCAGGAATTTGAATATGTCTTAGCTGGGTGTCTCTGGCTCAGGGTATCTCTTGAGACTTGCAGTCCAGCTCCTAGCCGGGGCCACAGTCTCCTCTGAGGGCTCCACTTAGACAGAACCTGCTTCCGAACTCACTCACATGGTAATTGGCAGGCCCCAAACCCTTGCCACACAGGCCTCTCCACAGGACTGCCAAACACACAGCTGCTGGATTCTCCCAGGATGCGTGAGCCACGAGAGAGTCAGAAGAGAGGAGCATGCAGCAGAGAGAGCAGTCTTCTCCAACTAAGTCCCGAGGTGACGTTCCATTGTTCCTGTCATACTCTGTTTGTTAGAAGCGAGTCAATATGTTCTGCCCATGCTGCAGAGGAAGGGATTGCACAGGGCAGGGATCACTGGGGACCGTCTTGGAAGCTCTCTACCACGTGAAATCCTTCAGATTCTCAGGGCCACTGTCCTAACTCTCTCTCCAAAGTAGTGCTAGGAGTCATCCCAATGGCCCCAGGCTAGTCCTGAGGATGGAGAAGCTCTAGTCCTTCCTCCACCCCTCACCCTTCCCTTCTTTAGGACTGGCTGACCCTGGGAGGGCCCTCAGTCTCCCATCTTGAGCCCCTGTTCTGACAGGAGGCCCCTGGAGACACTCCTCTCTTCAGCCCACCCTCCTGGTTTCCCCAGAGGGTAAAGGCCTGTTGGAAGGAACAAATGGCATATTCTGAGGTTAGTGGTTGGGGCACTGGGATCAGACCCAGGTTTGAGCACTGGTCCCAACCCTAGAAAATGGCACTAGTAAGTGGTGAAACTTTTAACAAGTCTTATTTAGCTTCTGCAGCTATAAAATCAGTTTAAAGTAGTGCCTCCCTCAGAGGAAGGAGTGTTGGGAGGACTGAATGAGATAATATATGTAAAGCTTGGTGTGGTGCCTGCCGCGTGATAAAAAAGTAAATGTGAGCTATTGTCACTATTATTATGATTGTCAGTTTCTAATTAGAAATCTAAAGACTAGAGGTCAAAGAGGAGCAGTCATCCTGATCCTGCTATGAAAATGTACCTTCACTTGCACAAAATGGGCTCATGCTCTCATCCGCTTTTGGGGGATCAGACAAAATTTCTTTTTCCTTTTTTTTTTAAAATTGAAGTACAGTCTACAATGTTGCAGACAAAATTATCTGACCCAGAGAAAAGCTAACTGCAAGTCCTCCCTGTTTCCCAGAAGGGACGGATGCAGCAAGGTGCTCAGCTCTGGGCAGCAAAGCGTGAAGGAAATAAGCCTCTCCCCAGCCTGTGTTCCTCCCATACTGTTTCTCTCCATGGAGGCAGAGATATTAAATGGAGGATGCATAAGTCAGGGAAGGGTGGAACCCCAGCCATAAGCATGAGGTCTTGGGTCAAATTGGGTATTCATCTGGCATATGACATTGGTAAGTCGTAAGTCAAATGGTAAGAAGTTTTTTGGGTTTTTTTTCATTCACAAAATAGGGATTTCAATGATATCCACCGGCTTTTTGTAAAAATGGAGCAAGACTGAGAAGTCCCAGAGAAATGCGAATTTTAAGGTAACAAACCCTGAGACTGCAAAAGTAAAGGCAAAATTCCCTCTGGAACGGAGAGATTTGAGAGGTTTAAGACCATATGCAGCTGATCACCAAACAAAATAATGGAAAAAGTTTCCTTCCTTTAGGATGGACTGTGTCTTTGTGATTATTCTGTTGACTGAGAAGCATGTTTCAGATGGGTCAGAAGGTAGCTTTTCCCTGCTTGCTGGGCCCCCGAGGGGGCGGATGCCTCAATTTGGGGAAGGGGAAACCTGATCAAAGGCTCTCCCTGGCCGTGGAGGGATGACGGTAGGTCAGGCCATTGGGCAAAGAGGAGAAAGGGCGTCATGGCCCTGGGCTCCAGAAGCAGGCGTTTCAGAACACAGGCTTAAGCTTCTCTTTGTGGCACTGGCATCCCCTTATCCAGCCCTGAGCTGTGCTTCCCCAGCTCAGGAAGGAGGAGCCTGGCTCCACAGAGGTCCAGCTGGAGAGATTGGTCAGGAAAGCAGGAGATGACTGGAGGGAGGCATCAGAGGTTTGCGGCCAGACAGCCGGCTGAGGCACCATGCGACAATCAGGACGGATCCATGGAACAAATGAGTATTCCTTGGGGATTGTTGGAAACACGTGGGGTGGGGAACAGAAGGAAAAAAAGGCTGGATTTCCTGCATATGGAATGGAATTTTTTCAGTTGGGCATTAAAGGAAAGGATTACCCTTAATGCTGGCAAACCTGGGGACAGCTGGATAACACTGTGGTAACCCTGCCTTGGGAGCCACCAGACTCTGATCCTGGGGTGGCGGTGGCCCCCACCAAAGGAGCAACAGCCATGCTGATTCAGTTCTAGGAAGCAGAAGTTCTGCCAGCATCTGCCAGTTCAGCCCCTCCCGCCTTCTGGAGGTGGATCAAGAGTGTGTGCCCTTTCATCTCTGCTCCAACGCACGCCTTAATTCTGAAAGCCCAGGTGCAGGGAAACGCCATGTGTCTCCATCAGGTATGAGGGACACGCTCACTGACAACTCTTTCAGGTCTTTCCAAGGCTTTGCTCTAAAATGAACTAGTTTTAAAAGGGCTTTCCCTCCCCCACTAACAATTTCTGAAATCTAGTGATGCACCACAGGCTTCTGTGTGGTCCCCTACCTAGTCTTCCCTATTCCTAGAAGCTACGCACAAATTACAGGCCAAGAGACCCATGTTCAACGCAAACCCAAGCCAGCTACGCCCTTAAAACCCTCCTGGTCCCCTACTGCTCATGGGGGTCCAAGTTGGAGCTCCCCACTCCCAGTGTCTAGGCCCTAAGCGATCTCACCCCTCCCTTCCCTCCAGCTGCTTCTCACAACACCCTCCCCCTCATTCTCTACTCTCCAGCCAGTTTTTCCAACAAACATGTTTTTCCTCACTTCAGGGCTCTTGCACAAGCCACTGTCTTTGTCTGGGATGCTCACAACTCACCTCTTCACCAGCTTATTCATCTTTTAGGGCTTCCCTCCAGAACACTCTCCCCTAGTCCCCCAGTCTGGGATGGGTCTCCCTTTCTTCGCTCCCTGGTCTTTCCCTGCACAGTGCTCAGCTCACTTATGGTATCCTATTCATTGCCAGTGAACAGATCCGGGCTCCACCAGGGCAGAAATGGTGTCTGATGCCCGGCAGTGAACACATCCACCCTGCAGAGGTCCTGGCACGTGCTGCCCTCAGGCTTAGCCCCTCACTTCCCTGGCTGTTCTGGGGGTTTGGGGGGATCAGCATAAACACTTCTTTTTGACCAATGACCACTTCTTTTTTGCAAGTCCTTTTAGATTTAGGTCTGTTAATTTTATACTTGGAACTTGGAAACAACTTGCCTTTATTTTAAACTTCAGAGTTCATACTTGAAAATAAAGCCTTGCTTTTTAAAAATGGAAGGATTTGCTTGTTTGAAGGAATAGCTTAGGTTCTAGAAATTTACCTCACATATTAGAAGTCTGGGTAAATTTACCAAGAATCTAAATGTTCTCTTACTATTCAGAACTGTCAGAATGCCTAGTTTTTGTTCCTTGAGAGATCACAATTTTCCACACTGCCTATAGTTACTTTTAGAATCAGGCTCTAGACCTTTTTTAAAAAGTCCTTTACATTCCTAATTTTATTTAGCTATTTCCTGGAGGTAATTACAGGTAGTGAAAACCAAACACCCTCTAAGTCAATAAAGCTATTTAGAAATAAATGCTGTAGCCACTCTTCACAGCTCTTTGCCTGCTTTTGTTATCATTTCCATCTGAACTGGGTATTTACAAGGAGTTGCTATCAGATAAAATTAAGCTGCAAATAACTGACCTGACCATTTCCCGTCACTATTTTTACACTTTGAAGTAAATGGGAATAAACTTTCTGAGACAAAGAGAGTCTTATTTTTTAAATGTAGTAGGTTTTTCCCTGAGTGTTTTTTAAATTATGTTTCACGAGAAACAGTGCACCAAAGTGCAGCCAACTGGCTCTGAAATTTGCATTGAAAGGAGCTGGAATACACACCCACAATGTTAATAACAACGGCTAGTAGGACATGAGGGTACCTTTACAGTGAGAAAGAGACACGCATAAGAATAGTCCCAGGAAACCCGTTAGTGTAGAACCTTCCACAGAGGTTTAAAAGAATCATTATGAAAATAAAACCCATGCTTGCTACTAGAGCCAAAAAATCGCTGAAGCAGCACTCAAGGTCTCAAGCACGAACCAAACGAACAAAGCAGCTGGAAATATCAAGGCTGGGCTTAACGTCCCTCCCCTTCCAGAGAATAACTCCCTCTCCCCCAGGGAAAGACCCAGAGTGAGGACTCTGCCAGGGGAAAAAGAAATGGTTTCAGACATTTTTTCCTATATTGCACTTTCCAGGAATTATGTAACTCTTCCTCTTTTGATAAACAAATCCACCCCTAGGACAGGTTGGGTTTTCAAGAGAAATCTAGTACTGAAACCACAACCTGGATTTGGGCAGGGTCTGTCCATGGCAATCAGAGGTGCAGGGAGGGCCCTAGCTGCCCTCAGGACAGACAGCCCAGCTGAGCCTCAGAGTGGGAACCTGCTTCATTCTTTTTAAGGAGACTGTGGTGGCCCCCATGGTAAACCTCACAAGCCATCCTAAGGACAGAAAGCACACTGAAGTCTGCTCCTGTTCTTTTAATCTGACTTGTAGATGTCAGGAGTCGTCCCGATGCAAGGATGAGAAATGCAGTCTGACTGGCATGAGAGAGGAGAGAAATCCTCAAAGGGCGAAAGGGAGCAGAGCAGGCAATGAAGCTGGGCTCACTTAGAGGCAAGCAGGAGGATCTTGCCAGAGAACAGAGGCCCTCACAGAGCCCCTCCAGAAGCACCTGCCAGGAAGAGGCAGCTGAGATGAGGTGATCAAGGACCAGGAGGGCTGCCTCTGTCCAGAGACTCAGTGGCCAGGGGCCCTGGGGAAGACTGTGTGCCCGCTGCAAGTGCAGATCTGTCCCTTGGCCTGATGAGAGCCATCGTGGTCACACCCAAGGGGCCTCTGGCCAGTGGCCTGAGTAGGGGACTCACCCGAAGGGGAGGGATCTGGGAACATACGCTTGGTTTGATGAGAAGGGACACAGGTTAGCAAGGGGAGATGGTATTGGTCCAGTCTGCCTTTGGCTGAGGCCCACTAACCAATCCCTCGGAAGCCCAAGAGTTTGTGGTCCAAGAACAGAGTGTCACAAGAAAGAGCCAAGACAATTCATCTCACTTCATGCAGTGCCCGATGGAGGCCACTCACAAGTCATAAATGGCAGAGGATGTACAGGTGGCAACTGAAGGGAGGAGTAGGAACATAATAACCTGAGCAGTGGAGGTGGGGGGTCAGGAGAGGGCAGTGTCCAGAGTTTGGGGCTTATAGCCAGACCATCTGGGCCAAGACCTGGCTCTGCCACTCTCCAGTTATGTGACCCTAGGCAACCTCTCAGCGCCTGCGTATTCAGTGGGCCACTGTGAGCATTCATTGAGATGATGCATTAAAATACCTACTAGCAAAGTGCTGGGCACAGAGAAAGCAGACAATCACAGCGGCTCTCACGATCCTTTTATAAGGAGAGAAGAGCCCATCCTTAAGATCCCAGAGCACCTCTGCTCGTTGAACCAGTGGGCTGCACTAGCTGCCCTCACCCTAATGCCACCAACCCATCCTTTAATTGATTAGCCTCAGGCAACGTGGGAATGGGCTTGGGAGCTGTGCCTACAACATGCCCTCCATCTGCTGATCTGAGATGGGGCTTTCCCCTCACCAAGCAGAGCACACTGCAGTTAGTTTACAGCAAGACATAAGAAGAGAACAAGGAAAGGATAAGAAAGCATTAAAAAAGAATGATAATCAAGCCAATAACATGGCTTATGTCTAAACAAATGGGAAAGACATTTACTGCCCTACTGAAAGGCCAGGTCTCTGGGCTTAACTCTGCAGTTTTCAAGGATTACATCTAAAACTAAACAACTTAAAATATTAAAACCCAAAATATAGTCAAAGGTTTATAAAATGAATGCAAAGGAAAAATAAATCAGATTTCACAGAATTAATATCAGACAAAGAAGTACAAACAAATAATAAATGGAATCAAGATCATTTTGTATGGGACACACTTCATGATGAATCTACAGCTGTTACAAACTTCTATACTGTCGTCATCTCTTGGTACCCACAGGGGATTGACTGGGTCCAGGATCACTATGGATACCAAAATCCAGGGATGCTCAAGTCCCTTATACAAAATGGCACAGTATTTGCATATAACCTAGCACATCCTGCCCTATACTTTAAATCATCTCTAAGTTATTTATAATACTAACATGACATAAATGCCATGTAAATAGTTGTAAATGCTATGTAAATACCATGTAAATAGTTGCCAACACCTGGCAAAATTCAAGGTTTGCTTTTTGGAACTTTGTGGATTTTTTCTCCCTGAGTATTTTTGGTCTGGGGTTGGCTGAATCCACAAATGCAGAACCCAGGGGTATGGAGGACCAACCATATACTAAATAATGTAAGGCAGGAACTATCGGAAATGAAAGGGGACTCTAACATATATTTCTGTCCTTGATAGACCAGGTTGTTGAAAATGAATAATTTGAATGTTACAATGTAATTATAAGAGTAACTTGAGAGATTACATCTTCTTTTCCAGCATTCATGAAACATTTACACAAACTGATCTTGCATTAAACCACAAGACAAATACCATTTTTTAAAAACCTAGGAAGCATACGTGTCATATATTCTAAATCAGTGTTTAAAAAAAATTACAGAGAAGACTTAAAAAACCAAAGCCCTTCATAGTGATGTTATGCATAATAAGCAAAAAGTGAAACAACTCACATGTTCATCAAATGAAGAATGGATACATAAAATGTGGTGCATCCAATCAATGGAATATTACTTGGGAATAAGAAGGAATGAAATATTGATCATGTTGTAACATGAATGAACCTTGAAAACATGATGCTAAGGGAAAGAGGCCAGCCATAAAAGACCACATTGTACGATTCAATTTATATGAAATGTTTGGAATAAGCAAATCCATGAAGACAGAAAGTAGATTAGTAGTTGTCTAGGGCTGAGGGTGAGGGCGTGGGAGGGAGATGGCTACTCACACGTGTGGGGTTCCTCCTTGAGGTGATAAAAATGTTCTAAAATTGACTGTGCTGATGGTTGCATGACTCTGAATATACTAAAACCCACTGAATGTACACTTTAAATGGATGATAAATGAATTATATCTCAATAAGGCCATTTGAAAAACAAACAAAAAACCCTCAAGCCCTAAATTAAAATTAAAAAAACCACTATGTTAAATAATACTTGGATAAAAGAAAAATTGAAACTATAATTACAGAACATTCAAAGACTATCACTGAGTACACTACACATTAAAACATGTAGGATACAATAACAAAAGCAGCAGTTAAAGGACAATGTATACCCTTCACTGTTTTCCAATTAAAGTGGAAATCATAGTATATATACAAATAAGCCAATCATTTGTCTACAATAACTTAAGGAAAGAAGGAGAAATGAATTATAAAAGACAAAAGCGTAAACTCCATATTTCATCAAATTTAGGATGTCTCCTATTAGCAATTTAGGATGCGCCTTTATTTTATGTATCACTAAGAAAAACTGCTGCCAATTAAGCAATGCCACAATGCTTTGTTACCATCAGTTGAAAGATGTATCCCAGTTTCAGAGATTTAAAAACGCGAAGAGAAAGAGCACATCCCAGACTGATGAAGTACGGCACAAGCAGAAAGACAATCTGACTAATAAACAAACACAAAGTCCAATTCTTTGGAAATACCAACAGACATACCTCTGGCAAAGCAAATTATAAAAAGAAAGAGAAAACAAAAGTGCAAACTATTAGGAATGCAAGGCATATATAACCACACATACACAGGAGGTTGAAATTTGTAAGAAATTATGTGAAACCTTGCAGTCAAAAAAAAAATTAAAGGAAAAAACTTTATGCTAATAATTCTGAAAACTTGGATCAAATGGACAATCTTTTACGAAGATCAAATTTTCCAAATTAGCTTTAAAAGAACTAGAAAATCTAAATAAAACTCATGGAAGACATCTAAAAGTTGTCAAAAATGTATCTCAAAAAAATTTGCACTAAACCTCTGAAAATATTAGGGGTCACATCCATAAAATTTCTCTCATTATTAATACTACTTTATAACATAAGAAGATAGACAATTTTAATAAAATTAATGTAACTGTGAAACCAAACCACAAGAAGTACTTTTCACCTGTCAAATTGACAAAGAAAAAAAAAAAAAGAAAGGAAAAGAAAAAAAAGCATATGAAAATACACAGTATTTGTGCACATGGGGAAACAGGCAATTTTGTCCCCTTCCAATGAAAATACAAGCTATTACAACCTCTATGGAGAGTGTTTTGAAAATACACATGAAAAGGCATTCAATTTTGCACAAGTTTTGACCCAATGATCACACTTCTAAGAATTCATTGCAAGGCAATAATCATAACTATATGTAGGAAGTTTCTGTAGAAGGGATGTCCACTGCAAAATTTTAACAGCAAAAATGTAGGAACAACTTATAAATGTCAATATTAGAGAGCAGATTCCAGTTGGACAGATCCTTCTGATGGGACTGAGGCATAGTACAGAGATGCAGGTAATACCATTAAATGTTCACAATAGAGCAAACATACAGATTTTATATGCACCTCAACCAAGGAAAAGGTATGAAGGGAAATGTGATTATCTCTTTGTGGGATAACAAATGATATTAATTTTCTTTTCTTCCTAATTCCTTATGATGAACATGCATTATTTTCTAAGCAGTAAAATCAATAATCATTATAATAATTTTGTTGGTACAAATCTTTTGTAACATATTAATAACACCCAGAGAACCAGAATAGAGGGGTTTGGGCCTCACTTGCCCAGTTCGGGAGGATGTGGATAAACCGGTAAGAGTCACGTGACCCTTCTAAGCCACAGGCGGGGAGGCTTGGGATTCATAGGTCATTTGTATAAGCAGCAGAATGCCCTTGTTTCAAGGCCCTCATCAAGGTTCCCATCCTCAGGAGGCATCAAAAGTCTACTTCAACCCAAGCAGCCAGCCAATTACCCTTTCATTCATGGCCCATGCTGCTTCCTGGAAACCTCTCAAGTAGAAACCGTAAAAAAATCTTATCTGTTACTTAGCAGGTTTCTTTAAAAAATAATAAGCCAAATCAGACTCCTACCTAGATAAGGAATGCTGGGAACCATCTTCAGGCTTCGGATATATTCCCGAGTCCGCTTGTAATTATCTTCTTTAGACATCAGGTAGTCCAGTTTCTCAAAGGTGGTCTTGTCTTTTCGATTCAAAAGCTAGAGTGAGAAAAAAAAAATACAGTGTATGAGAGAGAAGAGAAATAAACCAGAATGAGCTAAAGAGAAAGGATAACTGTGGGCGAAGACTAAAAGGAAACTAAGACATCCTCAACGGGACGTCTTCAGTGTGCAGAATCCTGAGCACAGCTAAGAATTTTAAGAGGCTGTTTCACATAGAGATGGAAAGGTTTTCATCGCCTCAACTTTGTCACTTTTCATAGACTCTCACACTTGGAAGACACTCTCCAAAGGTCCCAGTCCACTGTTCTAAATGACGCCAGAGTCCTCCACAGAGCACCCGCCTCCACAGGCGCACAGACCCTACGGCAGCAAGGAGCTCAGAGAGAAAAACACATCGCCCAAGGTTGCCTAGAGCTTTTTCACAGCCACATCAGGTCTCTTTCCTCAACATCTCTGCCCTTGCTGAAGGCCCCAGGAAATTCCACACGGTTCACCTGTGTACGTTGGCCATCGCTCCACCCTGGGCTATCTCCTCCAGATTCCCCATGGTCCATGGCTGGGTCATATTTATACTGGGTGTGTACAGTGTTTTAGTCAAAATAAGCCAAGTTCTTTTCCATATACTGTCGTCTAAGGGGTAATTTAGTTACGCAAATACAGGATGAGCAGGCACCCACAGCCCAGAGATCCTTTATGACTGAGATTACTGGTATGTAAAGCTGGTCACCAGGGAAGGGACGTCTCAATGTTTGTAAGGAGGCTTCGTGGAAGGAAGGAATAGAAACTGAATCCTGGTTCTCCAGACTGGATGCTAAGGACTCATGCTGTGGGCACCTTACATGTCCCAAGTCAAGGCCAAGTGTCAGGAAATGGCAATAAGTCTCCTTGAATAAAATGGCTTTGAGGAAAGGAGGCTAGGCTAGGAGAGCAGGCTTGAAAAGAGGGTCTGGGGAAGGTTCAGTCAAAGAGTGCTGGCCTTGGCACAGCATGTGGCTGATATTGGCAACTCCCCCAGGTTCAGCTTCCAGGGCCAGTGCCTCTGGGATTTGAGATCCATGGCTGAGCCCAGAAGTATAAATGCAGAGGGACCCTAGGCCGGGAGTATCCTTGGTCAAGTGTGGTGGTCTGTGCAAGGATTGGGACCAGGAGACCTGCCACATCCATCAGATTGACATAGGCCAGTGGTCAACAGCTCCATCATACAGCAGAGAGGTACAACAGTGACTGACCAGCTCCAAGTAAGTGGACCTTTTGTACAAGTAGCCCCTCTGGGTTCCGGGGACCCAGGTCTGCAAATCCCAGACTGATGCCACGTCTGGTGCATCAGGGAACCCAGGCTGCCTTGGCCAATTTCTTGATCCTCAGCCTCTGGAGTCACAGAGGATGCAGCTGTGCAACAGCCCAGCTGAGCAGTGACAGCTTAAGGACTTCAGAGAGCAGAAGCAAAAGAAAAAGCTGAAAGGAAGGTCCTAGTGCTGAAAAAGCTGAGGAATAAATAGCAAGCTTTTTTTTTTCCATTGAGAAATTCAGGATACATCAGGGTGGAGACACTACACAGATGCTAGGAATGACAGCTGCTTAACTGGCTTGCTAATTTAAGGCTGTTATTCATCATATTAACAAATGGACAGGAAATAATGCCAGCTCCCACTTGCTGTTTGTAAAGCACCATAACACACAACTCTTCTGATCTTTACAAAGCCCAGGGACAAAGATGGAGCCAGGACTATTGTCTTTATTTCAAGTTTCTAATCACAAGGATTAAGTTATCCCTGGGGAACTTGATTTGATAGAGGAGAGAGATGTATATTCTAGCAACATGGTAAGTAAATAGAGACTAAGAACCCAGACAAACAGTAAGTAAATTATCGGTGAGGGAAGCGTCAAGGAAAGCTAGATAGAGAGAGGAATTTGAAATGAACATTTAAGAATGAGAAATTCACTAAATGAACAATATATACCCAGATCAGAACCAGATACTCGACTTGTGAACTGCCCCACTGTAAAGTTGAGCAGGACCCTCACCCAATTGGCTGGGAGGTCATCTCTTTATTAATGAAACCTAGAACCCCACTGAATTCTCTGGCAGTGACCCAAGTTCATTCAGCAGTCAAACAAATTCTTGTGTTATCCTGACACACACTGCAGCTGAGCCAATCTGACACCCAGTGCTCACCTCTCACCCCACTGGGTCTCCAGACCCAGCTGAGGAACTGCCCATGTCTCCTGGCATGTCCAGCCTCTCTGCCTAGCCTGTCAAATGCCTCCATGCATGAGGCACCACAGAGGTGATAAGCATGTCATCTGTGTCCTCCCATGGACATGACCAGGGCAACATGAAGTTTGAGCCCCGGAGGATGTCCCCGAAAATCACCCTGCAGCTTGACCTCAAACCCACAACTGGGATTCTTCAGTGGGGTGGGACAACCAAAGGCAATCACATTTGCATGCTTCCTAAATTTAAAACCAAGCTCCTCCAGGCCACATCTCCCTCTGTTTAGCTTGCCTCTATATACACACCTACTCACCCTCCACCCACTACACACACTGACACACACAGTCAGAAGGGCTGGATCTGGCTACCCTCACTCATCTGCCCCTTTCTGAGCCCACAAATGAGATTCAAGACAGCATCAGATTTCTCGTAATACACAGGATGCTGGAAGACATGAGGAGCTCAGAATATCTATCTCCCAATGCAAGTATTTGAATACTACTTGAGAACTTCCCCTTAGCAAAATGAAAGAATAAAGCAAGTACATGAAGATATGGGATATAGGAAACAGTGGGTCCAATCCAGCAGTAGCAAAGGGACGTTCTGGGATGACAGATGGACAGCAAGCCTTAAGAACAACTTGGTCTACATTGTATCAACTCCAGAAGAGATGCATCTAGAGAAAGAGAAGGCTCAATAGACAATCTGACAGGACAAAACATTTGTTGGGGGGCATGGATATATTTGTTATATATAATAAAAAATAAAATCAATTAAATAAAATAATTTTAAGATTATATATAATACATAAAAATCTGGTAAGATATTATATAATATTATATATATTATATATGTATATGTTACATATACACAGAAAACATCTGGTAGATAAGAGGTAGCTAGTGTAAGACTTTTCTTCTTAAAAGGGAATTACAAACTCCAGGGAAATAAAAGAGTATTTTAGAAACGACATATTATTCATAGTTAACCACTTGACTATACAGAGAACTATATTTACACATTCCTAATAAATAAAACATGAAGACTCATTTAATAAAAGTGACTTAACTATAATAATATGAGTGTCTTTACAGAATGAGGGGAAGCAGTTCAGGAAAACCAAACCAACATCTATCATACAAAGAAGTCGCCACATACTGTCTAAAGTGAATGGATCAAATAATTACAACAAAAACACCTCGGTGGAAATGCAGCAGAAACTACCTGAAGAAACTGCTACATAATGCTAAGCATTTGCCTCTGGGGAATGAGTAGGGTACAAAGAAATGGGGCAATGTGTATTTGTTGCTTCACTAAGCCTTTCAGTATTTAGTAATTATTTTAAATTACTGTGCACGCATTATGCTGAAAAAAAAATCTTTCCAGATATAATTTTTTAAACATAGGATCTGTTTATTCAGAAATAAGAGGATTTACTTCCACATGTTTTAAACTTTTATTACAAGTAGAATCATAAATTGAAAACCTCCTATGAACTGAGTGAGGTTCCTTTAGATTTTAGAGTTTATGGGGAGCCTCAGGAAGAAATCATCAGAATTACACACTAGAAAACAAATTATTTGCCTACCTGAGTCAGATACTAAAAACATTCATGTTCAGGGAAAGAGGTAAGGAAAAGCTCACTAAATATAGCAGGCAACTTCACCTCTAATAAAGTTTAGAAATCTTGGGATATGCTGAGATTTTCTTCCATAATATTTATTATGATTGTGATTAATTGTGTAATTACATCTGTGTTTCACTCAGCAAATGACAGATCCCATGAAGGAAGCAACCATGTCGGTTGTTTTCACTCCACTGTTCCCTGCGTCTGTCATGGTTCCTAAGACAAAGAAAACACTGCCTAAAGATTTGGTGAATAAAAGAATGAGAAAACTAACAATGATAACTTAAAGATTCAATTCCTTGGAAAATTTTGAACACTCCAATAATTCTTGGGTAAAAGAAGAAATGAGAGCAAGGTTATGGACTATTTGCAACCTACAAATATATAGAACATACAGAACACTGCATATTAAACTATGTGATGAGGCCAAAACTGTTCTGAGAGGAAAATGCATGGTTTTTAACTTTTATAAAATTAAACAAGTAAGAATATAAATGAACTAAAATTCAACTCAAGAAGCTTGGAAAACAGGGGGCGGGAAAGTAGGAGAAATTGATTAATAGATAAAATTAGGAACTGATATGTTTAAAAAGACAAGATAAAACACCAAACCTATAGACATGATAACTAAACTCACGAACTAAATTTTATAAAATAGCAATAAAACAGGTAAAACTTCTACAAATAAGGCAAAAATGCAGAAATACACAAAACTAGGATTGAACAAGGGGCATAACCACAAATGCAAAGTGAACAAAAAACTATAAGGTAAAAATCAAGTCCCTGCATAATGATTTTAAGTCACTTTCATGGTGGCAGGTATCAGCTGTAAGGGAGAAATGGGATTCATAAGCCACAGGATCAAAAGCCAGGACGATCACAGATCTTGGTCAAATACCGGAAGGTGCAGGCTGCTTTTGGAGATTTCCCTTATCGTGCTCCAAGAGCCTGTAAGTGGTACTTGTGTTTGATTAACGATGAAAAAATCCCCTCTTCTGGTAAATAGTTCAAATCTGAAAGCTGTCTTCATGGAAGAAAAAAAAAGGCCCTCCAAATCCTCTTTATGAGGAGTTTGGTAACTTGTTCCCTTGCCTTAAGAGAATAACATTTCTTGATACGTGGAAATGCTTTTCAACAAAGAGCCTGTTTCTCCAAATATGTTAAAACTGACTCAAAATTCTGTTTCAATTCCAGTGTCTACCGTTGGTATGAAAAGAATTTTTAGTGCTGGGGATAATCTATGGACCAGTGGATTCAACAGACTGAGTATGGAATGACCAAGGAATGAAACTAGGGTTCTTTAAAAAAAGTAATTTTTACCTCTTTAGATATAAACTATTGGTTTCTGAGAACTAAGCCACAAAGGCATATATCTAACGTAAAATATTAGATGCCATAGAGACTGTTACAAGTAACATAAGGGGAAATTGTGACTTTGAAATTTAGTAAGTGTCCATATTAGTCTTTGACTAAGGCTATTTTAAACTCTGTACAATAGATGTTAACCTATAGAAAATGCAGTAATGCAAAAAATTCCAGTCCATAAAAAGGCAAATTATGCTTCATGGAATCCCACTGATTATCACCGTGGGAATACTGACTAATTTTATATCCATTTAAAAGACTATTTCAGAATTCTTCACCTGACTATAAAAGTGTAATGTTCCCAGTTCTCTTATGATACAGTTGTAATATCTTACTGATTCTCTCGCTCATTAATGAGTTAAATAAAACCTCTGACAAGTATTCATTTTATACTTGTATGAGTCATGATTTTACCTTTAAAAATTTATTCTTTAACAATTTACATGCACATATGCATATACACATACATATATTCACAATGCATAGATACACACAACATATGATTCTGTAGGTCAATTCTAATCATGTGTTTCCAATAATTTTGCTAAATTTTTTTCTAATTCCACTCATGACAACCCCAGGAGACACCACCACAAAGCCCCAAGAGTAGAGCCAAGAGGATGAGACTGGTCCTTGAATGGAAGTTTGCCAAGGGCCCATTCTGGGTCCAGAGTTCATCTGTGTGGGTGAGAAGTCAGACGCCAAATATGTACCCCCATTTGTTTGACTTGAGCCTTGAAAAACTCTGGCTAAGACAAGGAAGAATCAGAAACATTCTGAGAGGGCTCTAGATGGAGAGAACACACTCCATTATGGGAAGGAGGAACCAGGAAGAGGTGGTACTGGAAATGAGCTGTGAAGGATTTCAACCAGCAGAGTCAGGGCTGGAGAGGCATCGGAGGTCAAAGAATGCAGGAGCAGTGGCCTGGAGGTAGGAACACACAGGGATGCTCAAGGAAGCAGCAGTTCGGCAGAAATGTAGGCAAGTGTTGCCCTGGACGAGACTGGGAAGGTAAGAGAGAGATGGAAGCTCGCCATTTGGCAAAGTATGCTTTCAACTTGGCCGTTTTGGATCCTGTGGACGTGTGATGACCAATTTGACTGCTTATTCTACTTTTCCGGATACTCTAACTCAACTTGCCGACAGGGTGCCAATCATAAGCAGCTAAGCATGAACAGTGGATACTAACCAAGGGGAAAGAATGAGTTGATTATGGCCGTGTTTGAACAGGAAATTCCTCTGGCCAACTCTTGCGTCTCTTCTGCACGTGACTTGGGGCTCTGGGTTGCTATGTTGCTGGTGGCAGCAGATGCACCACTGGCCACAGCTGAAAGGTTTATGGTTTGTTTTTTAGGATCAGGAAGTAGGTGTGAAGTAGGTATGAAACTCTGATATTTGCTGTCATTGCCAAAATGCCTCCACAGTGTCCTCCGTACTTTGCAAGAATCTCCCTACCCAGGAGTCTTCATCAAGTGCCACATTCCCAAATGCAAGTCTCCCCCCAAAACACTCATTGAGATACACCAGTCCTCTCTCTCATCCAAGCTCAGTATCTTCCCTAACTCAAAGGGATCGCAGAAGTCCAGGGTTAAAAATCCAAATGATGGTGAAAAACTGACTGACACAATATTTGTTATTATAAAACTAGAAGTAGTATAATGAATTTTAAAAAGATGGATTAAAAAGGGGGGCATCAAAATAGTTACATCAGAGCATCCTGCTCTGGAGGAGTGGTGAGCACAGACACCCTCTATCGAGCAAAGGGAGGGGGAATGCTAAAAACTGGCTTTACCCAGGGAAGTGAGAACACCCAAGCTGTGTATCAGTGGGTCCGGGGTGGTGTGAGGAAGAGAGTAAGACCGGAAGTGAGGAGGCCAGCTGGAAGAGGATGATGGTATCAGGTCATAAATAAGAGGACCTGGCTTTCAGGGATGGCAGCCTCTGCCAGCCCATCTGAGAACAGCCAAGAAGGGTTGAAAGTAATAGCAGTAACAGCAGAAGCAGCCAGCACTTACCTAGCCCTTACTGGGTGCCAGGCACGGTTCCAGACATTTTTTTTCATATATTTATTCATATAATCCTTACCATTAGAGGCAAGGCCAAGGCTGAGCCCGGGAGTCTGATTCAAGCGTCCACGCTCTTAATCTCCACAGGACAGTGACCCCTCAGTTCTTGCCCTGGGGACCCCATGCTAATTCAGGTCATGTGCACTGAGACCCAACAGCTACCGAGGTACAGGCTGGGGTGGCATTCTCACAGGACTTTTTCCACTCGTGTTCCCCTGGGGCTCCCCAAGGCTGGGCAGATTTCTGATGGGGGGACACTTGCTGACTCTCTGAGTCCCGTCAGTAGCTGAATTCCAGCCCCTCCATGTGCAGGCATTGGAACCCCAGGCCCCAGCTGCAAAGGTCTCCACACAGCGCTTTCTCTGAACTCTGCTCACTGTGCTGAATCTGAGAGCATTCCTTATTTCTTGCACATGGTGACTTCTCTTTCTTGGCTTCTGGTTCAGCTTTGCTTCTTGGTTTTTAATTTGGTTTATTTGTGTTTGTGTGTTTGAAGCAGGAAATCGGGAGGGAGGGGCTTACTCCCTGTCAGCTTAGTCTACCATACTGCCTCGAAGTCCAAAACACAGTCTGCTGGGAGAGTCTCCTGGCACTCACCATCACCTCCTGGAAACCAAAGTCTGATTTCAGAATGCCAATGGGGAGCTGTCAAAGGAACATGCAAGCAGAGGGCTCTGTGGAGCAGGCGTGGGAACGCGGAGCTAGGGCTCCAGAGAGAGGCTGGGCCGTGAGCGAGGAGGTAGCCACCACTGGGGCACAGGGGTGATGGACGAAGCTCTCCAAGCCAGGGAGATCCCCAGGGACAGGGAACGGACTGGGGAAGGTGGGAGCTGGGAGCTGGGGTCAGCGCCTTGCAGAACACTTACACTCAGTGGGTGAGAGAGATAAAAGCCATCAGGGAGGAGCCAGAATGCAGGGAGAGAACTAAGCCAGGCGAAGAGAGATTATTAAGGGAAGAGGTGACAGTGGCCAATGCTGTGGCAGAGTCAGGGAAGATGAGGGTGAAAACATCAGAATTCGTAATTCTGAGAAGCAGTGCAGGCCAGGCTCCCAAGGAATGACTGGGGAGTGAGTAATCTGAGGCTGCAAATGTCAGTTTCCTCTGCCTTCCCTTGCCCCTCGCCTCCCACCTCAGCCAGGCAGCCCACACCTGTCACCGCCTTCGGAGGGGCACTAGGCACTGTATCGGATGCAGAGAGGAGAGGCACTTCCTGGATTAAAGACTAAAAGAGAAATTCGTGAACGCCGCACACCTGTCTTCCCAGGATATTTGTAAAGTGGCCATTCTCTGAACCCCCAGAGCTCAATGACCCTGTGCCCCCAGATGTGTGGGAGTGAGAGCCCTGCTCCCAGGAGGGTTCTCCTTCCAGGTCACCACCCTGCAGACCGGCCCTCCTGACCCATCGGCTGTGATTTCCTCCCTGCCAAGTACTTCAGTTTTCACTTTGCGGCAGCAGATGAGTTAAACTCTCTGGATCAACTCAGTGAAAAAGAGTGCATCATGACAGGAACGTGCACAGAACAAGCAGAGTGTGTGTGCGTGCGCATGTGATGCACAGCACACAACGGTGATTACACTCTAATGAGTGACTCACACACACTCCAGGAATTCCATACCCCCAGGTCACACTCCTGTTTAAGCCAGTCTCCTCTTAGGACCACTCTGATTAGAGAAAAGGTTTCACCCTCTTCCCAGCTGCTCAGGCCCCAAACCTAGGAACCACCCTTCATTCCTTTCTTTTCTTCATTTCTGACATCCATCCGTCATAAATCCTGCCAACTCTGTCTTCAACACCTCCCTTAACAGTCTCTTTCTCTCCATGTCCACTGCCACCTCTCCAGTGCTAGCCAGCATCAACTCACTCCTGGATTCTGCCCTAACCCTCTAACGCAGCCTCATTTCCACTCTTGCTCCCCCAGGCAGCCCTACCCAATTTGTTTTTCACACAGTAGAAACAGTAATTGGAAAAACAAAAAGCAACTGTAAACCAGATCACATCTGTCTCCTGTTTAAAACCCTTCACTATACTTGAACTAGAACCTATCTCCTCTCCCAGCTGAGCCCTTCCCAATGGGCCCCGCTGCCTGACCACAGCATCCTCACCAGCCCCTCCCACCAGGCCCGCTGCACTCCAGCCACATTGGGCTACAAGTCTCTTCCACTGTGGCCTCTGCACTGGCTGTGCCCTCATCTTGGCGTGGTTGGCTCCTTTTTGTCACTCAGGTCTCAATTTAAAGGGCATCTTCTCAGAGAGGCCGCCCGAATGCCCAGTCATTCCCCATCACGTCCTCTGTCCTGGTCTCTGGCATCACTTTCATTCCCATCTGACAGCCCTTTGTTCATCACTCCATGCAGTTAACAAACGTGTTATCGATCACATCTTGTGCCAGTCAGACGAGGCACATGTTTGTTCTGCCTCAATAATGTGTCTGTCTCCCCTGGGTAACATAAAAGCCCTTTGAAGACAGGGGCCTTGACTGTAGCCTCAGGGCCTGGCATGGAGGAGGCATTTGATAAATATTTGATTTGCAGGATGAATAAGAGCCACACGGTACGTGTGCTTGGGAAATCTGAACTGGCGGCCAGGGCTTCTTGCTTAGGTGTCACAGCTTCGAGGAAGCCAATATTCCAAAGTGGCCCCAGTGCTGGGATAAATCAGACCCTGTCTGTGCTTTTCCAGGCCAGCAGAAAGTGATTCCCTCCATGTTTGTGCATCCAGCCGGTATTTATTGAGGGCCTACTATATGCGGGCCTAGGCTCGACGTCAGCCCCTGTCCTGTTCCAGCTCACCCAGTTGCTGGTACTCAGCGCCGGCCATGGACAGGCCAACAGGCTGCCCTGCCCGCCAGCTAATCACCAACTGGCCCTCACAGAAGGCCATCCATGGTGAAACCAAGTGACAGGTCTCCTCCCACCTGATGTGACCCCCTTCCATCCAGGTTTCCCTGATATCCAGGGTTTCAATGCAACCCCAGGGACAGCACTCAGGGAGCTGGCCACACCCTGTCTCCAGGGGGTCTGTTGTGCCAGCCTCACTTCTCCAGCCCCGCTTCCCAAGAAGTATGTGTGCCTGTCTTTCCCTATCCTGTGCTCAGCCTGATTCCAACACCAGGGCCCATCACAGACAAGCCATCCAGAGCACTGGCCAAGAACAAGGACTATGTGTTCAGCAAGACAAGGCTACATCACATTGGCTCTGTCATTCACCAGCCCCCTGACCTTGCACAGATCACTGCAACTCTTGGAACCTTCTTGGCAAAACCAAGACTACAAAGCACTGACCTTTGGTTGCTGTGGCTGGTGTGTCTGCTCTTCCGTGCTCTGTGAGCCCATAGATCTCACCAGTCCCAGATTAAGGGCCAAGCGGGGAGGGGAGAAACAGCAACATTTCTATGGCTAATCTCACTACCAGAAATTAGCAGCAAAAGAAGGATGCAACTCAGCACAACAAACATATACGATTCAAACAACAAGCATATACTCAGCTGGGCACCTGGAACATAGAGAGAAAAATCAGACTTCGTCATGGAGGAAGGAAGTCAAAGGTGGAGGCAGACCTGTAAACAACACCGCAGAGCAGATGCCCTGTGTGCTCTGTCAGGACACGGGGAGAGAGAGTATCAGGAATACACTGGAGTCATCAATTCCACTGGACTGGGGGTATTCGGATGAAGGAGAAAGATGGTGAGTTTGGCCCCCTCCATTTTCCAAATGCTCTGCACCAACCACCGTCCTTGGACTAACAGGACAGGTGGGCAAAAGGGGAGAGTCTGGTATGAAACAGAGACTGAATGGTGGGTTTGCCAGAACAAACAGCTCCCCACACTTGACCTTGGAGATGACACGCTGTAATCACACATTGTGTGTCACCTCCTCTCTCCTTGACACAATGGCTGGCAGTTGCCATTCTTATCGCCTAAGACACTGCATCTCCCCGCCTTCTGCCCTGGTAAGTGGTCCCCTGCACCCAAGGAAACAGCCCTCGCTCTCAGCCCTTAGAAATGGGGAGATTTCTCAGAAAAAGAACAGATGTGTGGCTGCCCTAGGCCCCTGTCCTTTGGTGACACATAATCTCAGCTTCTTGTCCTCTCCCTGGTTCCCACCAGCTGAGATGTCCAAGTCAGTGGCCAGCCCTGGGGGACTAGAGGAGCAACAGAAACCATGGACTAACCAAGGAAAAAGTGGCCAAAAGGCAGCTGCAAGGCTTGGCTGCAGCCCTCCGGCTCACTGGCCATGTGCCCCCTCCCTAAGTTCCCTCCTCTGACTTCTCTTTCCCAGATCAAGGGACAAGTGGGGAGAGGGTAAACAGTTCTTTTCTGGCAACATTTCTCCAGCTAATCTCATTACCAGAAATTAACAGCAGAAGCAGGATGTGCTCCAAAGTAGGCCAGCAGCAGCCACAGCCAGGTCAGAGGCTCACCGGCCTGGGGCAGCACTGACATCCCATCTTCAACATTCCCACTGGAGCACTTTGCATAGAGGAGACCAAAAAATAAACAGGACCCCTCTCTTGTTTTGAGTGACAAGAGGTAGCTGGAACTGTCCTTGTTGAGCCGCATAGGGTGTGGTGGTTAAGAGAGGGGACTCTGGAACCAGGCTGCTTGGGTTTGACTCCAGCTCTGCCTCTTAGCTGGGGATACCTGCATAAGTCATCCCACCTCTCTGTGCCCCTATTTCCTCATCTGTAACACTGACAATCGCACATGCCTGGCAAATCTGTAAGGAAGAAGAGTCAACTCGCGTGGCCTGGAAGGGAGTCAGGTGAGGAAGCTCATGCTGTGAAATGGGTCCTGAGTAGATACTGCATTCCAGGCTCTCCGAGGAGCTGTGGGAGACTTATTTTCATTGCAGCAAGGACCCATCAATAGCAGGGGCAACTCAGCCACCCTGGAGCTGTACTCTGTCAAGCCACATGGAGCAGTCCCGGGTGCTGTCCTGGCCTGAAGATTGCCTCACCATCTTGGGCAGAGCACAGCATCTGTGGGAACGCTGGCCAAAGCCTCATGCATGGGCCCTGCCCATCCCTGCGTGGGTGGCATCCCTGTGTGGGACCCTTAGCCACCCCGGCCCCGTGGGCTGGCTCCCTGATGCCCTCACCCACTGTGTAGCTTATATGGGTCACTGAGAGTCCTGGTGTTACTGACAGAAAGGTCTGTGCACCCTGAGAATCGTCATTCGTTCTTCCGAGTCCACACGTGGCTCCTGGCAGTCCCAGAAGCAACAGCAGTGTCTAAATGATGAAAAACTCACATGAGAAAGAATCTCCAAGCAACTTCTGAAAAAAGCCTCACGGCTCAGATGGACTCAGGGCATCACAGGGCTGGCAGCAACCACAGAGACCAGTGGCTTCCAAACCTGCTTTCAACCTCCAAAGCCATTGCTCAACTGAAGTTCACCCAGAAGCCCAGGACGTAAAACCAATAGAAACAGAGCTGCTCTGGTGGAAACCATGCCCAGGCAGTCTGCTCGGCGCCCTCCCTCCTCTCCCTCAGCCCCTGCTGGCCCCCAGGCAGCTCCAAGGAACCTCCACGAAGCACCGATGGAGAACCACCGATCCAGGCCAACCTCTCTGCGTAGACAGAATCACCCTGCATGGTGCCTGAATGCAAACCCGGTTTTCTGACTCCAGACTAACACTTCTTGCTCCACTTTGCTGGGGCCTGATCTATGGAAAACGGCAATTTAAAGAAACGAGACTCAATTCTGATCACCTACAACACAATCCGTAAGTATTTTAAAGGCCCCTGAACCAGCCAAGTCTGCAACACAGCCCAGCCCCACAGACTGGCAGAAAGAAGTTCAGAAATGAGTTGCAGAAACACAGCTGACAATTCCATATAGTTTCCTTCGGTTCCGTGGGACATAAACAGATCTTGAAAGGCTTGGGCTGTGTGACTGCGAGAGACCCTGGACCAGGCAGGCCGGAGGTGAATGCTAACGAGCTATGGAAATAGCAATTACTTCCCCCATGTCAGGCACCGTGCCAAGCTAAGGAGGAGAAAGAGGTCTGAGATATTTTTAAAGTATTTTTACAGCAGAAAAACTTTCCTACAGACTCAATTATATAACTATCAGGCTCCACCTCTGAGCTGAAATTATCCATGGCCTTCAGGAAAAAAAAAATCATTTTTCCCTACATGAGGGTCACAGGTTTCTCCAGAGAAACTCTTAACTGGATGGCCAGCAACCCAGGGCAGCTGCAAACCATTAGCCCAAGAAAACTTCCCAAGGGCAGTTCGGAACAAAGGGCAGAAGTCATGCCACTGACCTAGCCATCACATATGATGTTGTCAGGTCCAGAAAGGTCCACTCTAGGCGGCCTTCCAACCCTAGCCACATCGGTAGCCTCACAATTTCCTTGTCCCAAAATGGGGATGAGGTCACTGAGGAAGAGAGGATGCCCAGGGAGCACTTCATTAACCCACAGTAATCCTCTGTCGTCGGCCAAGGACAGAGAAAGCCTTCTGGGGCTTAAGGAACGAAGAACTTCACCAAAGAAATCAAATCAAAGGAATAGACCTAGGAAGATTAACTTACAGCCCAGGTTTTTGTCAGCCTGAAGATGGGTGCACTTTGTAATGCGGACACCACAGACATGAGAGAATGAAGGTTGTTGAGTTCTAGAAGTTTCTGGAAAAAAAAGATATGGGGTAGATTATTTTGCTGCTATAAACAACAGAACACAAACATGCTCAAGTGTTACCAAATGGCATATTTATGAAATTCAATTAAACTTAAAAATATCTCATGTAGAAAATATAGTTCTAGGAAGTTCATAGAAACCATATGCTCTTTTTCTTTCAAATTGTCTAAAGGTGAGTCTGCATCTGAAACATTTGCAAAATTTCCTAAGCTGACTAGTCTGGCTGCTGGACAGAAACATGGGTCGGGGTGAGGGCTGATAATATCCTTTCTGCTCTTTTAATAGGTGAATCTGAGCTGTCCCAGCAGGCTTCTGTAAACTGAGGCCCCGGCTGTGCCAACAGTGTCAGCGTGGGCCTTCTGAGATTACTGTAACACCGGAATGAGGGAGGCGGAGGGAAGATGTTCTCAATCTGCATGATCCCCTCAGCTGGGAAGACGGAGCTCCAGCCACTAGACCACGCTCCTTTGAACCAGACCCTACATTAGTGAGAACATTTGGGTTTTATTCCTTCTCAGACAAGCTCCTTCCCACGGAGGGCAACAGAAGGAGACATGGGCGAGAGTAAATGCAGAAAAATGTGACTGCTCTGTTCTCGGTTTTATGCTGAAGGAAACCTGCTCACAGGACCGGGGCCCCACTTCTTACTCTCGGGAGCCTAGGAAGTCTGTGAGCCAGCAGGCACTATGGAACCAAGAGGCCGGGTCCCAATCCCAGTTCCCAGTACTTCTGTGTCCTATGGCAAGTTACCTAATCATTCTGAGACTTGACGTCTTCATATTTAAAACAAGGAAGGGAATTCATGGCACCTCCGCTACGTGGGACAGTGCCCTAAACTGCCCAGACCAGTGCCTAGCACCCGGGTGAGCGCTCAGTGTGATGTGGGCTACTTGTTCTTTGTCAGGAAGACTGTCCCCAACCCCACCCCACCCTCCATCACTTGTCGTGAGGACTTCCAAGCTCAGAGGCCACTCCCTCTAGTATGTCTTTCCTGACCATGCTCCCCCACACCTGCCTGCACATCTCCTTAGCACACTGGACTGTATTTGCTGTTACCTGCCCCTCTCTCACCCTGGACCGTGTGTTCCCTGAGAGAAGGGATGAAGTTGTGTCTACCAGCACATCCCTAGGACCTAGCACAGCACACAGCAGGGCCTAGTAAAAAGAACAAATGAATGAAAAGCCCTTATGCCTGGTCCTCACAGCTCCGTTCCCATGCAGAGATGTCGTCCTTTACCACAGAAGTTAATACTTCATTTCATGCATCTTGTAACATTCCCTAATTGTTTCCTGTGTGAAAGAATAGATCCTCTGAGTGAACTGAATTTCATCCTTTGTATCTGAATTGCCATGCCTGTCACAGGACATCTTTTAGAGCTGAAAGTTCTCTGGGAGATTATCCAATCCACCCCTTTCATTTTATAGATGGGGAACCAAGGCCCAGAAAAAGGAGGGGGCTTGCACAGAACACACCCAGGACACAGTGCCAGCATGATGATCCGCCACTGGAAGATGGCAGAAATTAAGGAGGAATCACTTGGGATCCCTTGGGTGGGAACTGTAAAACTAATTTCCAAACTGAAAGCACCCGGTGGACCGGAACTTCATCCCACTTCCTCTCTTGGCCCGGCATGAACTCACCGACATCGACAAGTGTCACTAAGCCCAGCATGGTTCCAGCACTCAGAATGCAAGGACACCAAGGTGCCCATGCACTTCACCTCGCACGAGGAGCAGCAGAGCAGCTCCCCTGAAGGCAGAGAGCCGTGCTGCACCTGACTCACTGTGGCGCCTGGGTGGGGACACTCACCTCTCTAAGCCTCCCCTCCCTCCTCTGGACATGGGGTAACAATAATGTGAGCATTGAGTACAATCATTTCCGTAAAGCAGCTGCTATGGCACCTGGCTTAAAAGAGACCTCAGTAAAGTTTAGCTGACCTAGGATTTGAGTGGGAAGACAACACACACACACACACACACACACACGAAGCAGGTTATGAACCAGGCAGAACAGTGCTCTGCTGAGTCGCAAGCCCAGTGGTCGGGAGCAGGATACTGCGAGGAGCTGGCAAGACCATGTAAGTGATGAGAGTGGGTCCAGGAAGGCCCATGGGATCACAGCCTGGGCTGGTAGAGATGAGGGAAGAGGAGGGGAAAGGTGGGGTAAAGACATGAGCCTGGTGCCGAACAACTGGCGTGGACCGACCCTATCAGGCTAGGGTCAGGAGGTGAGAGTTGGGGGCAGCCCAGTCATCAGGCCCAGGCCTTAAATGCAGGATGGGGCGGGGTGAGTTCTGCTGACTGGAGATAGAGCTGTGCAGGATGTGATGGTATCGCAAACACTGATGCTAACTGAAATCCATCAACCCCCAGTGCCAGCACATCTTAATAGGAGGATAAATGTCTCCCAAGGGTAGCCCCTGGGGCCTCGTGGAGAGTTTGTGAAAGGCCAGCTGAAGAGAAGCGTTGGCTGCCAAAATCATGGGGTGGAGGGCATGTGCCTACATGTGCACCAGGGCCGGGAGGCCAAGCAGGCAGCAGGCTGGTCCACAGCTGCCTCTGTCTGGGGAAATCAGGTCACAGTCCCCTGTCTGAACTCTGCCCGGCAGGTCCAGTGCAAATCAGCTCCCAAAGAACTGAGGAAACAGATTTTTGAGACAAAAAGAGAAAGGAAAGGAAAGGAAAAAAAAATAAATAAAACCACTTACCTTGGCTATTTTCACAAAATGGCTCAGGATTTCTGCCCTTATTTTTAAAGTCTGTGCTGTTAGAATTTCTCGTACAACCCAAAAACTGACCTGTAGAGTCAAATACAGACACACACACCCCAGAAAAATTGTTAAATGCGGGACCACCCAAGCTGCCCTGCCCACCACTTCTAAGGGATTTCCAAGAGGTTGGGGAACTGGGAGAGCACACTGGAGGGTTATGTGAGGTTGAGGGCCCATTTATGACACCCAGCCCTGCAAGTGGACCCCCTACTCTCAGCACCAGCTCTCCAACACACACGGTCCTGAGGGCTGAGAGAAGTAAGCACCTCCATCATCATCTAGGGCACTTACTGGGCCTCTATGACATATGGGTCTCTCTGAAGGTGTGGCAGGGAATTTTGAGATGAATCAGACAGGATTCCTGCTCAGACGGATCCCAGTTGTGGGGAGACGATGGATCAATGGGTGGATGGATGGATGATAGACGGATGGATAGATGGCGGGACAGATGGCCAGGCAAAGAGATATGCATGCTGGCAGTACCACCCGTGAGACCCATATCCTCAGACAGACCCAAGACAAGAAGGATTCACCAATATTCACACAACTGCAACAAAATTAATTTTCTAGGAGAGGGTTGCCCAATCATTTAAATGATTTTTTTAAAAGGGTCTTTCAAAGTTCCAAAAGGACTGCAGGTTACAGGGCATGTTTTTCTGGAGACAGGATATGCCAAAAGAGTATACTTGTACTTCCGGTTCAGAACATCATTCATGCTTGATCTTTTACAAAAATCAATATCCCCCAGGCCCGAAGTCCTTAAGTGGGAACAAGAAAGTCATCCACCAGTGTCTAGTTGACTCGTGTGACACCTCAGTGAAACACAGAAGGGGCTTCATGCCAAGAAACACTGGAAGTGGCTGGCTTTCCTGTTTTTGTTTCACTACAATACTAACAGCTCTCTGTGAAACACGGATGCCCACGAGCGCAACGACAGCCGCAAAGAACGGCGGAGAGGGGCCAAGTATGAGGGTGGGGGTGGAATGAAAAGGAAGGCTAGGCGTCTAAAACCTCCCAATTTTACAAAGAATAAAATAGTTAAAGATATTCCACAGTTAACAAAGCATGTTTACTGCTGCCACCAAATGTATTCTCTTCACTGAAATACTGTCACTTTTCAATGAAAGAAAAGATTAACGAAGGATCAAAGCAGGAATACTATAGAAAAGTGGTTTTTTCTGTATAATTATCTGTGGTTGCCTCCAGGGCATGCCTGGGTTTCCACAGAATCATTTTTTCCAAGGAATTGCCTAAAATTAAATTCAGACTCAACTGTTTACTAGCCAGTTATGGAAGAAAAGATTTTTCTGAATAGTAAATGATATGCCCATAAACCTTGTATTTTAATACATGCACAATTTTATGCCACATAAATTTCAAGTGTGATAGTTTATATGTATAATTTAATAGATTCTTACATGCCCCCAAATCACACATATTTAACACATAATTATGGAACAAGGCAGAGTGGACTCTGATCTGCAGCACATGGTGGACAGAGGCAATTCTCATCAGTTCTGTACAAAAACTTTCATGAAGCCCTTACTGTGTGCTCCAGGCACCCTGAGTCCGGACCCTGTAAGTCCTTGACTGATATGAAGGACACCAAAGGAGGAGGCAGGATCCTCCAGAAATCACTATACTAAAAGGCAGCTGGTGATCGTGGCCATCAAAGAAGTTCAAACCAAGTGAATTGAGCTATGGGGGAGGTAATGACAGAAGGAGGCTTCTTAGAGGAGGCAGGCGTTGAAAGATGGGTAGACTTTCAACAGGTAAAGAGACCAGAGAGAGCTGAGTAGGCCAACGGGACGGGTGTTGCAGGTGCTCTGTGGGGAGGGCATGGGGAGGGAGACTGAAGCTGGAAGGTAAGTGAGGGCCAGACTGTGGGGGTCTGTGGCAACAGGGGGACAAGAAGGACCCAGGACACTATGCTACACAGGGAGAGTTCTGGAGGCTTCTGATCACAGGAGTGACAGGTTAGACCCTTTTGTTAGGGCAGGGACACCCAACAGGAAGCTGATGCAATGGTTTAAGTGAGAGATGGGAGGTCTGAGCTAGAGCCATGTTGAAGGAGACAGGAGGGAAGGGGTAGAAAAGAAAGACACAACAAAGGTAGAATCAGCGTAGTTTTGAACATTTTCTAGCTGTTTTTTAACTACAAAATTTAAAGAGAAGCTTAATGCAGAAAACAAGGGAAAGAGAGAAAAACACAAAAGACAGAAATCACTTGCAACCCTGTTCTCACAGACAGACCCCCATGATAAACACTGTGCGATGTGTCCTTATCTTGGAACATGTTTGCCATGTCTTATAGAACATATGTCCTTCTAGCCACAGAATATATGTTTGTCTTTTTCAGTTAAATTGGTACACGTTAATCATACAATCACAATACCTGTTTAAATATATAAGAATGTCAACGTATTTTTCAGCAGCTGCCAAGCGTTTCATCTTAGGGATGTATCATCATTAAGTAACCTATTTTTGGACAGTTTATTTCTAATTATTTTGTTGTAACAGACAATGCTGCAGTGAACATATTTATACATATACACTTTTAATTAAGGTCTGAGGATAAATTCCTGTAAGGTGGCATAAATAAAAGTATGTGTATCTTTTTTCAAAAGTATATGTTAAAAACCTTGGCCTCCAAAGGTTCTATTTGTTTATTCATCAACATCAACAAGTTTGAGCAGATCCTTGTTCCTATACATGGGCCAAGAGCAGTTGTTACAGCTCTTTTTTTATTACTAACCTAACGGACAGAATAATGTCTCATTTTTCTATTTTGCATTTTTTTTTCATGATTACCCAGTTAACATTTGTTGCACTTTTTTTTCCCAGTTTTTTTGTTTTCAAATATTTATAGGCCATTTGTACTATTTGGCTTCTAGATTACCTGCTCAGGTCCTTCATCCATCTTTCTGTCGGGACACCTGTCCTCTAACTCTTGATTAGTAAAAGGTCTTTTTTTATTAAAGACCTTTTCTTTAATAAAGAAAATTTATTTATTTCTTTATTTATTTATTTAAAAAAATTTATTTCTCTACCCACAAGGGTAGAGAAATTGGTACTTTTATATACTGTTTGTAGGGGTATAAATTCATAGAAGCATACTGAAGAACCACTTGATTATATACCTTTCAAGGTATTAAAGTTACATCCTCCCTAGAATATTTAGCTCATGAAAATACAGACGTGTAGAGGGACATGTGTACAGCGGTTCACCGAAGCACTGTTTCTGTTTACAGCAAAAGAACAGAAAAAAAAAAGCCCATCAATAGAGAATTGGCTACATAAATAATATTTATCATAAATAATAAATAATACTATCACCTCAAACTTCGAAAGGAAGTCGCTATGGAAGGAAGCAGGCAGCTGTGCTCCACCTTCCTGAGGACAAATATCTACATAGATGATTTGGAATTCTTCTGTGCAGGAGGTTTGCCTAGTCCCCCCTGTTTATTTATTCCATCATTTATTTATATCAGAATGGATATTTATTGTATACTTTGGGTTATAATCCAATACTATGTTATTTATTTAGCTGCTCAAATTGTTCCAGCTTTGGCCACTGAGAGCTGGCTTCGACATGCCCCCCAGCTTTGTTTTGGTTTGTTCATTTGAGCACTTGCTTACTTCTGGAACTAAAAGGTGCCACAGGCTTATCCTGTTTATTTCTTGCCCGGTTTGAAACCAATTATTTCTCCAGGGAGCCTTGTTTCCTTTTATTAGATAATGGTATTAGAAACCAAGACCTGGGAGCTAGATGTTCTTGTGCTACTGAGGCATCAGTGCTTCTAGGTCCTCTCAGACGGTAGAGCGAGGAAATGTGTGTTCATGTGTGTGTACACTAAGTCATGTACATACACATATCCATAAATATTTCTACATGTAACCATCTGTACCTATATTAAACCAAATATAAGTTCATACCAACGTCTCCAACCCCAATCCATTGCCATATGGATCATTCTAGCCTTCTCCCTTGCTTGTCTGAAACCTCCCACACCAACAGGTGGGAGAAACCTGGGTCCCACCATCTGCCAACCATTTCCATAATTGTTCAGTCCAGTGTTCACGTATAATGATTCCAGACTTGCTACCCACCCCCCTTGGGCGCAGAGTGCTTTTATATAGTTCCTTTTGTCTTTAGTCTTTCAGGCCCCCTCATCTCCCAAGTTTCTTAAGGCCAGCATCTTTCCCTCACCCTCCTCAGTTAGGTTGTTTCACACATTTATAATATAGTTAGGTTCCTTTGTTATGTTCTGCATTCCATTCTAGGAGCCCTTAATTTCCACAATGAATTTTTAAAATCTGCATATACTAAGGTTTCCTCTTAGTGTTGTGAAGTCCTATGGGTTTTCACAAATGCACAGTGGCATGTATCCAACATTGCAGTATCATACAGAATACTTTCACCACCCTAAAAAAATCCCATGTTCTTCACCTGCTCAACCCTCTACCCTTCTCACACCTCTGGAAACCACTGGTCTGTTTACCACCTCTGTAGTTTTACCCTTTCCAGAATTTTTTTGACATTTTCCAGAATGTCAAAAAAAAAAAGTCGGGGAGGTATCACACATATGTTGCCTTTTCAGACTGGCTTCTTTCACTAAGCAATGTATATTTAAGATTCATCCATGTCTTTATATGGCTTGATGGCTTATTCCTTTTTTTTCTTTTTGGATGAATACTATTCCATTGCCCAAGTGTACCAGTTTGTCTACCCATTCACCTACTGAAGGACATCTTAGATACTTTCAGATTTGATCGTTATAAACAAAGCTGCTATAAACGTTTGTGTGCTGTTTGTGTATGTGTGTGTGTAGACATAAGATTTCAAATAAACTGGATAAATATCAAAGAGTGTAATTCCTGGATCGCACCATTTCCAATTCCCACCAGCAACAAATGAGTTTGTGTTACTCTAAATACTTCCCAGCGATTGGTATTATCAGGTTTGGTGGGGATTTTGTTTGTTTGTTTTGGGCTTGGTTTTTTTAAGCCACTCTAATAGGTGTGTGGTGTTTTGCATTTCCCCATTGGCAAATACTGTTGATCATCTTTTCACACATTTATCTGTCCTTGGCACGTCTTCTTTGGCGAAATATCTGTTCAGATCTCTTGCGTGTTTTTTAATTGGGCTGTTTTCTTGTTGTTGAGTTTTAGGAATATATTTTAGATACAAGTCTTTTTATCAGATATGGGATTTGCAAATACTTTCCCTAGTCTGTGCTTTGTCTTTTAATTCTCACAGTGTCTTTTGCAGAATGAAAATTTTAATTTTAATGAAGTCCAACTCACCAATTTTTTCTTTCATGGATTGCGTTTTTGGCATTATAACTAATAACTCATCACCAGAGGTCATGCAGATTTTCTTCTATGTTTTCTTTTAAAAATTTTATGGTTTTGTGTTTTACATTTAGGCCTATGATCAATAATTTTTCTGGCTAAAGTCTTAAATTTAGGTTCATTTTTTTCACATATACAGAAACAGTTCCAATTGCTCCAGCATCATTTACTGAAGAAATTACCCTTTCTCCATTGAATGCCCTCATGCATTTGTCAAAGACCAGCTGACTGTATCTGTGTGGGCCTATTTCTGGGCTCTCTATTCTGTTCCATCATCCAAGGCATCTATTTTTTCACCAATAGCGTGTGATCTTGAATATTGTAGCTTTCCAATCAGTCTTGAAATCAGATGGCGTGAGTCCTCCAACTCTGTTCTTTTTCAGTATTGTGCTGGTTACTCCACGGCTTCAGCCTTTCCATTAAAACTTTACAATCAGGTTGTTGATATTTATAAAATAGCTTGCTGGGATTTCTCTTGGGATTGAATTGAATCTATAGATCAAGCTGAGAAGAACTGACATCTTAGTAACAAGTCTTTTAGTATATTAAGATGGAATCTCTCTCTATTTCAATCTACGCTGACTTCTTTCATCAGTGTTTTGTAGTTTTCACGTATAGAACCTGTACATACTTTGTTAGATTTATACCCGAGTATTTCTTGAGTGTGTTGTGCCATTGTAAATGGTGGTGTTTTTTGTTTTTTTTAAATTTCAATTCCAATTCCTCACTGCTGGTATATAGGAAAGCTTTTATATACTGATCTTGTGTCCTGCAATCTTGCTATACTCACTTACTAGTTCCAGGAGTTTTAAAAATAGATTTCTTTGAGATCTGTTTTATAGAACAAGCCTATCATCTGTGAATAAAGACAGTTTTATTCCTTTTCAATCTGTACATCTCTTTTTCCTTGTTTTATTGCACTAGGCAGGACTTCCAGTACAACGCCGAGTGCAAGTGGGCAGAGAGCGCATCCTTGCCTCGTTCCCAATCTTAAGGGGAAAGCACCTAGCATCTCTACATTAAGTGTGAGGTCGGCTGCAGAACGTTCATAGATGTCCTTTATCTAGTTGAAGAAGTTCCGTTCTATCCCTAATTTGCTGAGATTTTCTTTTTATTATGAATGGGTGTTGAATTTTGTCAAATGCTTTTTTGAGTCAACTGATGGATTTTTCTTCTTTAGCCTGTTAATACAGTGGATTACATTAATTGATTTTTAACTGTTGAATCAGTCATGCATACATGGACTAAATGCCACTTGGTCGTGGTGCCAGTAAGCTTTTAAAACACATAAGCTATTATGATTGCTATTATTGTTTTAGTCGTATGACTAGCACTGGAGTTTAGCCACTGGGGACTAAAATATCCCCTGGGAAATTTCACAACAGTATCACAGATGAGTAAAGCAGAATAGTTATGGACACAAAGAACTTAATTTAATCAACCACAAATAAAAACAGTCAAAGCATAATATAAAGAAAAACCCAAGTTTAAGAATACCATCTTTTCTCATGAGAAATCTACTTTGCTATAAATTTCTCACAAACCCATTCACAGTTTTCTTAGAAACCTGGAGTTAGAAGGGAACTGAGAGGCCCCACCCTCTCCCTGCCCCCACCGCCAGATGCTGTTCTGCTGGCGGAGATAAAGCTGTCTGGTCCCTGCCTGAGCCTCCATGGCTAGGGAGCTACCCTGTCTTAGGAGAAAGCAACCTCTTGCCCACCTCTGTCCCCTGGGCCCTACACTCACTGATTGTGTTCTCTTTAGGCAGCTTCCCCAGAAAGAGCCCCTCAGTCACTTGAAAACCTTGATTACCTCCGCCCTGAGTCTTTCCACTCTTACATCCTTCACCTGATCCTTGTGTAACATGCTTTCTTTCCCCTCACCTTCTGGCCCCTGTGATACTGACATGCCACTTCTGTGTGACAATCCCTCCCCACCCAGCTCTTCACGAGAGGCACCCAGAACTGGACATAACTGGGAGAGGTGGGATAAAGCATAGGGAAACAGAATTACCACACCCCTATTAGAATTCAGCCATTCTAATTTAAATTTTTAAATTTTTAATTTTTAATTTTTAAAAAACTGACAATACCAATTGCTGGCAAGGATCTGAAGCAACACAGACTTTCATTCACTGCTGGTGGGAATGCAAAATGGTGCAGACCTGATCCAGCAAAAGTACTCCTAGGTATTTACCCCGTTTGTCTGAAGTCTTATGTCCACACACAAAAATAGCACAGAAATGTTTATAGCAGTTTTATTCGTAATCATCAAAAACTGTAAGTCCTTCAGAAGATGAATGGATAAACAGACTGATAAGTCCACATAATGAATAGTATTCATTTAAAAAAGCCATCAAGCTATATAAAGACATGGATGAATCTTAAATGCATATTGCTAAGTGCAAAAACAGTCTGAAAAGGCCATATATATATACAAATGTGTGTGTGTATATATATATACACACACACATATACCCTTTTTTTAACATTCTGGAAAGGGTGAAATTTAGCAATAGCCAGCAGACCTGACTCTGGACCACTGCCTTCTTCTCCACAGCAAACCCTGCCTTATTCCCTGGGCAACTTCAACATCACCGTGAATGACCATGGCCTCAAGGTCCCTTGATTACTTCACAACAACTACCCACCTACCACTTCGGTCACCTCCTTCTTGTAAGTCCCCAGGACTGCCTTGCATCAGAAACATGAAGTCCCAGCCTTGGACCACAATCTTTAAACCTTCCAGGCCCTACCTTCTCCTTGACACCCACCGTGCCTGGCCTTCCGCCTCACCATACCTCGAAGTCCCTGGCAGCCCTTATCCTCTTGAGCAGACAGATCCCCTATCATTTGTTACTTCAGTCCCTCCTTAGTCAGTACTTTAAGGTCTCTTGCCCTGTGGTCCTTTCAAAAAATCTGTTTTGTTAACCCCCAACCTTGGATGGATCCACACTTGCCCCCCTGTGCTCCTCTCTTTAGACTGCAAAATGCAACTAGAGAAAACCATCCACCCTCATACCCTCTGGGGCCACTTTAAAAGCCACACTCTCCATTTCATCTGGACCATCAGCTCTGCCCAGTCTTCCCATACCCATAGTCAGTTTTCTCTTTCCCCCGAGTGGCTTTTTCAAGCCTTCCTAAACCCCTCAAGCTTCCCACCCTGCTCGCCTGCCCCCTTTACCTCCTATTTCACCAAGGAAAGAGGAGCCATGAACCTCCTTGCACCGTGTCTGCAAGCAGACCTGCATCTTATCTTTCCTTTCTGCGGAATTGCTTTTTACCATGAGGAAGCCCCGGGTCATGGCCTCTCCCACCTTCTTTGGGACTTCACTTCATTAGGTATTCCCTCTCTCCTCATCTTTAACTTGTCCTGGTCTACTGGCTCCTTCTATTCAAAATATGAGCATCCTCAAGGCTCTGCCCGCTGGAAAGAAAAAAGGAATATAAAACCACCTCCCTGGATGGCTTCAACCCCTCCAGCCCCTCCCTTCTTCTCCTCTTGCTCCTTGGGAGTCCCTGTTCTAAGCGTCACCTACACCTGCTTTCTCCTGCTGTGCGAGCTGCTACAGCCTGGCTTCCATCTTGTGTCCCTACCAAACTGCTCCTGCTGAGCTCACCACCACCTTGCTGCTGAATGTAAGACTCTTGTTTTGGCCCTTTTAATTGACCCATTCTGTAGCATCCCCTTATCTTTGAGACACTGATTTCCAAGACACCACCCTTTCTGGGTGTTCTTCTCGTCCCAGGCTGCTTTTTCTCAGCCCCTCTTCCTCTGCCCTCCCCTGAAGCCCTCAGGTTCTTGCTTGGGCCTCTGTTTCTCCCTGGGTGACCTCATCTACTCCTGTGGCTTCAAATGGAGATGTTTCCAGTATCTGCATCTTCAGGCTGGATCCTCCCTCTGACTTCCAGACTCAAATATCCTGCATAGTTGAGCTCACATGTCCAAACCCAACTCATATGCTAACAACTACTTCTCCTTCTGCACTCACCATCTCAAAGAATGTGCTGCCAAGGACCAAAGGAGGGTCCTCCTTTGCTCCTTCCTGTCATCTCCTTCCACATCCGATCAATCACCAAGTGCTATCATTCAGTCTCTTAATGTTCTCCCGAGTCCAACCACTTCACCTCTCTATCCTTCACCTGGATTAATGGAAGACTCCAGTCTAGTCTCCTGGCGTCCCTTCCTACTGCTCATGCCTCTGCTCTGGTTCCCCATCCGAGCACTGCTTCCCCGGACTGTAATCACCTTCATCACGTCTTCCTCCCCTTATAGACTACGAGCTAATGATGGCAAGGGCTACATCTAGTTTACTGTTGACCCCTTGAACCCAGCACAGAGCCTGGTGCATGTTCAGTCAATGTCTATTAAATAAATAAAAGAATATAACCAGAAGTAATGAGCCTCAAATGAAAGTGGGTTTTTTACAATGAGGAAAGAATAATTGTTTGGAGGTAGCATTTGGAAGAGGAAATGCTAATAACTTTGTCTCCAGCCTTGTGATAAATAAGGTATGGAAGAATAGAGGGTTCTACTGGAGTCATGTTCATAAAAAATGGGAAGGCCCCTCAGTAAAGAAATTCATATGTTATGTGACTTTGAGCAAGGTAATTTACTTTACAGAACCTCAGCTTCCTCATCCATAAAATGGGTTTAAAATATCTGCCTTGGTAGGCTTTGTGAAAACGGAATCATATAAAGCAGGTTAAATGCTTAGTGCAGTATCTAACTCAGTAAGTGAGACTAAGTGCTCCACAAATGGTTTTTAAATAGTTCCGATTAAAGCCAAGAGGAAGCAGGAACATTTAATGACTAGGCTAATGATGCACGGAGGTTTAGAAGGACTTTGGAGTGATGGGGTGTCACCAGATTGAACAGGGGAGAAACCTCAGAGCAGGATGGAAGACTGCAAGAGAGAAGAGGGTCCTTGGGTTTTCCTTTCTGGCCATCATTCTCAGCTTCTCCCTGTCCAAGCACCCTGACTTTCCTTGAGGACCTGCCAGTCCTTCATTCTCAGTCCCTGTGGTCTACCCCCCTACCCCTACATCCACATGAAGGTCTGCCTCAGAGACCTGGCCAGCGAGAGCCTTCTGATTCCCCGTCAGGGTGATTAGATCAGGATGAACAGGATGGCACCTAAGCCAAAGCAATCAATCCCTGAATCTCAGGGGAGGGTACAGCTCAGTTGTAGAGAGTGTGCTTCACATGCCCAAGGTCCTGAGTTCAATCCCCAGTACCTCCACTAATAAATAAACAAACCTAGTAACTACCACCACCACCCCAGAAAATAAAATAAAGTGGCTTCAATAAAGCAGCAAAAAAAAAAAAATCATTAATTAAAAAAAAAAATCAGTCCCTGAGTCTCAATTCCATTCCAGGACATCAAATGGAGCTACTGAAAAAGAAGCAGGTCTCTTCTGCAGGGTTTGCCCTCACAACGAGCTGTTGGCAGCCATCTTTCAACCACAAAGGAGGAGGCTGCCCGAAAGGGGAGCCAGTGCAGTGGAAAGCAGGACCTCTAGGTGGAGTGAGCAGCCCTGAGGGCGGCGGGTGCTGTCCGAGGCCCCTAGCAATGCGTGAAGTCTAGTCTCTCCCTGGACTTTGTTATATAAGCCATTAAGGCGAGTTTGAGTTTGAGCTGGGGTTTCAGTCATTGGCGTCTCTCTCTCTCTCCACACACACACGCACACACACATATGAGTCCATGAGAATAGTTAAATTAGTCCTCCAGGGCAAATGTTGGCAAACATGCCCAAGGCCTCAAAGCAGGTTAGCAACAGAGCCTGGACCAGAACCAAGTCCTCCCAGTTCCCTCCTCATCTCTTCCTAATTCTTCACCTTCAGGACACAATCCCAACCCTACCGCCAGCACTTAGGCCCAAGCCTAATCTTCCTTTCAACTTGCAGCTCCCTCTCCGCTACCACACTTTTTAAAGCTAATATTACTTGTTTACTATGTGTCAAATGATGAGCTAAACCCTCTACATCCATGATTCTCTTAAATCTTAAACTTAATCTTTAAAAACCACTTGAAAGGATTCTTCCTGTTCTATAAATGAGAAAGGTCAGAGGCTGAAAGACAACGCGAGATCAGGCAGGCAACAAGTGGCAGAGCTAAGATGCAAACTCGGGCCTGCCTGACTCTGAGACCACAGCTTCTTAGCCTGCTGTCCACAGGCTCTGAAGCGTTCCTGCACAAACTTCAGGGGGCAGGGGTAGAGGAGAGGCAGCAAACCCACTCAAAGTAAAAGAAAATTTATACATCTGTGTATTTATCTGGGGGAAGGTTCAAATGTGATATTGTCAGGTTCTCAAAAGAACCCAGGATCAAAAAAACATTAAGAACTTCTGGCTTTATGGTAAACTCTCTGGGGCCAAGACACAAGCCTGGGCCATAACAGACCTTTAGGGAACTCAGCCAAGCTCTTCCATCTCAGCCATTCCATAAACAAATTCCAAGCAGCTCAGGCCCCACGGAGGAGCAGGGAAGTCCTCAGGGGCTGACCAGAACACTGGCTGCTGAGTTTCTGGTGTGGCCACAAGGAGCCTCAAGTCCCCTGGCAACCTCCCTCCAATCAGCTGACCTTCACATTCTCCCTTTTTCCCCTCAAAAATGTTTGGATGCCTACTACATGCCAGACACTGCTAAGAGCTCTTTCTGTATCATTCCATTTAGCTTTCATAACAACCGTGCAAGGTGAGTGCTGTTTTTGTTCTCATTTACAGGTAAGGAAACTGAAGCTCAGAAAGGTAAGTGACCTGCTTGTCTGTATCTGGAGTCTGACGAGCAGCCTTATTGTCACATGTGAAAGTCCACCAGGAAGGGATGCCAATCAGCTCATCTCAGGAAAAGCAGCCCCAGTGGCTGACAGCCTGGCTGCTGGCCACCAGAACTACCAAGGCCATGTCCGGGAACTGCCCTCTGAGTGGCTGACAGGGCAGCAGGAAGACCATTTCTCAGAGAGTCTGTTTGGGAAAATGCAACTTCACTTCTGGCTTGCTTCACCCTCTTGGTTTGAGCTGGACACAATGCAATTGTTCGCAGAACACGCTGCGCTGCCCTCTGCCAAGCTGACCTGGCCTCCGCGTGCAAAGCAGATTACATCAGAGCCCCCAGTGGCCCCCCTCCGGGAGCTCTGCGGCTGGTCAGAGGTGGGACTGAGCTGGCTCCCGGTCAAATAGTTTTGCTAAGGAAACTATGAATCCCCTGACAGTGTGTACACATCTGGTTTTTTTTAAAGGACTAAGCTCAGTTGAAAAGGAAAAGATTTTGAAAAGACAAAAAAAAAGGCTTCAGAATTTCTCTTGTCGAAACAAACGGTGTGCAGTCCCTACCACAGATCTATCTAGACCTTCCTTAGTTCCTACTGTATCTCATAAAACAACAATAATGCTAACTCTGGCCCTGATTGTCAGACTACAAGCTGGTGCCTCTCGGAGTGGTAGCCGAGGCTGGAGACGCCTGCAGAGAGCTGAGTAATGGGGAGGCACAGGCCCCGGCATTTCCGAGAGGGAAGGCCCAGCTGGAGGAAGGCCCAAAGGCAGCCGAGGCCCAACACCCGGAGGTCCAGTCACATACACTGTGCGACCTCTGGGCCACTACCCTCGTTTGAAATCAGAAAAACAAGAAGATAGAGGAAAAGCTGTCAAAAGCCTCAAGTGGAGGCCTGGTCTATTCACAGGGAGTCTTGCAGGGCACTTCCTACTGAAGATCACGTGCTGGCAGGTCTGGCTGAGCAATCAGAAGCCCCCCCTCCTCAGTTGGTCCAAGTCCCCAGTATCATTCCTTTAAGTGGGGATGCAGATCTTCATGCTGGAGCAAAGGTTCTGATTAGACCAAGTCGGACTGCAGTAGCATGCATGCGGCCAATGACCAGGCCACCAGGAGTTCAAAGAAATTCAATTCAAGAAGTGTTTCCTGAGTACCTCATTCATTCATTCTACATGTATTTACAGAAGCTCTATTATGTGCCTGACGCTGGGCAAGGTGGTGGGGGACTCAGTGATGAACAAGATCGGTTCCTGCCCTCAGGGAGCCCACAGATGGCAAGGAAGATACACAGAATGAGGACAGATGGGGAAAGGACCACACGGAGAAGCACAGGGTGCAATGAGGGAACATACTACAGGGGGACCTTACACAGGCTGAGGATTCACTGAAGACTCCTAGAGAAAGTGACATTCAGGCTGAGATTTGGTTGGGAGCTGAACAAGAACAAAGAATTCTGAGCTGAGAGGACAGCATGAATGGGAATCTGATGGACCTGAGATACGATGCAGCAGGAAAGAGGTGGAAGGCCAGGATGGCTGAAGCCCACAGAGTAGTGGGGGAGGAAAAGGGATGAGGCTGGAGGAGTGGACAGAAGCCAGATCCACTGTGCAGGACCTTGCAGGGCAAATTAAGGTGCCTGAACCTAGCTTAAGTGAAACTGGAAGCCACTGAAATGATTTAAACACAAGAAAGATGCGTTCAGTTTCACCTGCTGTGTGAAAAAGGACTGTGATGGCACAGGCAGGGATAAGGGGGTAGAGGGTTTTCAGGAAGAGGGTTTGAACCTGGAGCCAGGTGCCTGAGACTGAAGCCTGGAGGGGCTCCGAGCCTACAGGGGACAACAGACTGCTATCTGGACAGGCACATGCAAGGGGTGTTCTTACCTGGTTAAACCTCCGGGTAAAGGCCACGACGTTGGGAGCGAGACTATGTTTCTCCTTCTTACTCCATCCACAGCTGGCTAGTTCCTAGGAAGCACAGAGTGAATTTCAACAGCGATTCTAACAGGGATGCAGATACAGCGGGGCATCTAACTGGAATGCGGACACAGGTGGGGAAGGGCTGAAGCCTTTTCATCCATGTCCTCAGCAGGGTGGGAGAGATTCTCCTCCTTCTCTGGAGAAGAGGGCCAGGTCTGCAGGTGGAGGTGCATCCTGGGGTCCCCAGAGGTGAGGGTGAGAAGCAGGGTACTTTCCTCCACCACCCTGGCCACCGCTTCTGTGCCAAAATATTCTCAGCCCCACTCTGCCAGCTCCTCGGGACCAGAAGTCCCTTCTTAATGCAAAGTGTCTGAGAAAGGATATAATGTTTTAACAAGCAAGACGCATCCCCTAGGCTCACTTAAAATTAAAATCTAGCTGAAGATTCTCAGATTTCATTGGCCAAGTGACATCCTCCATTCCTGGAATCAGGCAATGTCCCGGTCCAAGCTCACTGGGATCAGAGAAGCTTCTGGGATGACCTCAGATTCCTTCCCGAAGTTGGCCCCTTCCAACTCTCTTATAACCGAAAGGGGGCAGGAGGAGAGAGGCCCCTTCAATACCTTCTTCAGGAGCCTGTCTCTTCCTTTCCAGCAGGTTTAGCATTATAATTTGAAGAATCAAATTACCTAAATTTTAGCTCTCAGTGAGACTAGTTCCTAGCCAAGGGAGAGAACAGGAGTAATCTAATGAGATTACTTGGGGGTAGTACACAAAAGGACCAAGGAAAAGCCATTAACCAGATGTCCAGCATTCCAGCTTGTGCCCTGGGGACCCCTGGCAGAGAATGGAGAAAAGGTGGTAGATTCTAAAGTTCTCTACCCCTAAGTTACAAGGCCTCCTTTTAATTCACATCAGGCCTCTGCATTTTTAATAACACTAATTTTTGCCCCACATCTGGAACTTTTATAAGGTCTTAGTGAGAGTCAGCTGCCCACCAGCTGGAACAGACGCAGACCAGGGGTCTACAAGGAAGGCTGGGGATGCTGTGGGAATGGCCAAAGACAAACCCGCTGGCTGAGCAGTTACATCAGAAGTGCCGTGCCCTTCAAGTACAGCTCAGGACCCAACTCTAAGTCACTGACAGCACTTGTGGGCAGGCGGCTGCAGGCAGTGGGCAGCTCTGGATACAAGGTGAATGACCTGGACTTGGGAGCACTGGGGAACCAACCAGGAGCTAAGAAACACAGCTCCTCTTCCTGGCAGCCTCACTTTTATAAATGGCACCGCTGTCCTCCCAGTCACCCACGTGAAAAAACACAGCCATCCTTGACCCTGCCAAGTCCTTCTTACCCTCACAATTTAGACCCCCAAGTAACAGGAATGACAACGATATTAACTAATGCACCATTTACCCAGAATCCCCCCATGTTGGGTGGGTGCGGGGCAGGGAGCTTCACTTGTCTCGTGTAATTCTCACCACACCTGCTTCAATAAAGAAGGAAAGGGCTCAGGACTCTTCACCCTCTTGAATGAATACTTCAACTCCACTTCTCTTCACAAGTAGGCGTGAATGTCTTTGATCTTCAGAATTCACCCATTTACCATGATTCTCCCTGTTCTGAAATGTGTATTCCAGTTTCTTTTCAAATGTGTTTTTGACCTGCCTCAGTTCCATGGACTCCTTCCACCCCACCTTAGATCACATACTTTAATCAGCTTGCAAATGTATATTACTGCCCTTTCGAAGTGTGAGTGTGAGGACAAGAGCCTCTCTCCTCTGTGGATCCCAAAGCCAGTCCTGGAAACGTACGGGTTATAATCTGATATGAAGGAGAATCCGTAAAACCCAAGTTCAAGGACTGAGGCATGGTTGTTGCCCAATTTCTGGCTGATAATTGCTCCATTTGTTATTCCCTGAATTCTTCAGTAAACAGCAGAAGTTATCTTCATATCCGCATGTGTGTGTATGTGCATGTGTGGTGTGTGCACATATGGGAACGTGTTCATGTAATGCAGAGTTTGGGTCTCAGTTCCACACCGTAAGTAACTTAGGAAGGCATCCTGAAAGGGAGCAGGGTGGACCTTACAGACAGACAGACCCGGGCCAGATTCTGCTGTCCACACACCAGCTGTGTGATGCTTATGTTCTCAGAACCTCAATTTTCTCATCTTAAAATGGGTATGATACTGTATTTACCTGTGAAGCTCGTTACAACAGTCAAGCAAGATTAGAGCACACACACAGAGCACCTGGCACATGACAAGTGCTTGATAAAGGCTATTCCCTTCCTCCTCCCAGGGTCACGCTGCTCTCAGACTCCACTCTAACTCCAAACACGCCCTTCTTTCTCCCACACCACACTCTCGTTGCTGTCTTGAATTATTAACAAAATCTATTATTACTTCTGTTTCACTCCGCCGATGTCACTCAGGCAGTAACCAAAAGCAGATACTTAAAACATCTGCCCCAAATTTATTTGATTTGAACATTTCTAAGACCCTGATTCAAAAACTGTATGTGCAATTCTTGGTTTTGACAATTTCCTAAGGACCCTTTCGCACATGTAACATTTAAAATTAAAATCTCAACAGAGTAAAGCAGTAAGCTTGAGAGGTTCCTTGATAAAACGGAAGGAGCAAAGGATTTCCAGCCAAAAGACCTGTTCCAAATCCCAACCCTGGCACTCACTTCCTGGGTGACCCCTCCCTCGGCATCGGTTTCATCGCTGAGGAAAACAGGGATGCTAAAGCTAACACTGCAGATTTGTGCCAGAGACCAAGAGAGATGAAGCCTGACAAAGGAGGTGACATGCAGGACACAGGCCTGGCTCACAGCAGGTGCCAGGCAGCATTTGTTGAATGAACGGGGTATGAGCATTCCTCAGCATTGAAATCTCCCAAATCCAGTGCAGAAAGATTTATCAAGATGTCAAAAGAAATGAGACCATAACAACGGCACTAAACAAGTCCCGGGCCCAGCCTCCTTGGCACTGTTCCCCTTCAGTGTTTGGCCTTAGAGGAATACAAGAGATTCCATCTGTGTGAAGTGGGTTTGGAAAATGTGAAGTAAGAGAACACTCTCCTCCAGTCACTAATGCCTAAAAAAGGTCCACGCTATGGAACTGATTTAAGCGTAACTAAGTTAAAGTTGACCAGAGGAGACAGGGCCGGCTCTAGAAGGGAGACAAGGGGTTGGGCTGAGGCGGGTAAGGCCCTGGTAGCCCGCACGCTGGCGAACCAGGCGGCTGCTCCCGGGCTGCGCTGGGGCCCTGGTCTCACCCAGGCTGTCTTAGGCTCTGAGCTCTCTGCTTAGGTCACTGGACGTGAAAGGACAGTAAAAACGCGTACGGCCCTTTGCCAGCTTCTTCTGGGACCTCTACTCTGTCATGTGGCTGTTCCCCAGGTTCATCAAGGGGAACACAGAAGCTGTGAAAAGACAACTTTCTGCCACTAAATGTTCAAATTCACCTGCCTCCTCTCCCTTCCCCTGGCTTTAATGGAAGAGAAGCCCTGCCCTCCCAGAACCCACTCGCCTGGGCTCCGTCTCCCTCCCCTTTCCCCGTCCAGAAGCCTCGCTCTGGTGCCCTTTCACGTTCTGTATCTTTAACCTCCTCTCCAGTTTCCTCCTGCTGACATTCTAATGTGCATCAGCCTCTCCCATCAATACTACAATGGAGATATAACAACGACAACCATGTAGCGATAATAAAAGCCATCTTCTCCGGGCCTCCCGTCTCCTCCAGCTCCTGCTCACTCGCTTTCCTCTCCTTCCAAGCCAATTTCTTGAAATGGTCATCCATCCCTGTTTCAGTTCGCTTCCCGTCCTTGGCTCCCTGCTCCGCTGGCACGGCCCTTCTCTCAACCAGTGACAGCCTCCCGGCTCGGCCGCTGCTCTGTCCTTGCCCCTTGGCCCTGGTTCTCCTGGTTATCTACTCACCTCTCAGGCCCCCATTCCCAGTCGTATTTTTCCAGTTGCTCTGTTCTTTTCTGATACATACCCCACCAGACCCCACCTAAACCTGTCCAGGGTCTTCTCCATTCTCCGAGTCGACATCCCTTCCTGGAAGATCACGTTCACTGCCACGGCTTCAACCACGTGCTATGTCCAGCCCAGGTTTCTCTCCTCAGCTCCAGCCTGGATATTCGCCACTTCCTGACCGCACCTTCGTTAGCCACCCGCAGGCACCTCAAAATCAGCAGGCCCAGAATCAAAGGGGTATCTGAGCAGCTGCCTTAAATAAAAAACACCTAATGACATGAGATTCTTTAGGCATTTGGTCTGACAAAGGAGGGTGTTTCTTACAAAGAAACTGTCTATGGAAAAAAATCCCTAATTAATGTAAAGTCAACTTTGTCTTAGCACCCCAACTGCAAGCATTCCCAGGTGGCAGCAAGCACCAACACTGGTTTCAGCTCACCCTCGAAGCTTCTCTGGCCACCAGCTGCCAGCTTTGTGCTTAGGGTTTTGGGAGTCAGATGCCTTGAGGTGGCCCGAGAAAGGCCTGACCCTGACTGTGCCTGGGGTCAAAGAGGTAAGGCCTTGGAAGAGGAGATCTGGGGATTGGGACAAGTCCTTCCTGAAGACCCCTGCAGAATTTAAGCCACGGAGCCACAGGCAGCTGCACGGGGCCCTTCCACACGTGCTTAATTCTAACTGCAGTATTTTCCAAATCCATGTCCACAGGGAAAATGCACCACCTCGAGGACAGCTCACTAAATCTGACCTTAGGGGTCACACCAGGCTGGCCCAGTCGGCAACACCACATCACCATTTTGCTCAATGGCAACCTCTTTTCCTTCTTCCTCCCTCCATGTTTCTCCCTGTTCCTCCCATCCTACCGTGTGGAACAATCTTCAGAAGAACTAGTGGGACAGTCGCACACTTAGTCAAAGGAGCCCTAAAAACAGCCCAGGGAATGGATGACACACTGAGGCAGTGGGGAGAGAACACCAGTTCTGGGGTTGGCGGTGGGGTCTGACTAAGAGATAAGGCTTTTCTTAGCTCTCATACCTCACTGCTGGGTCTGCAAAATGGCAGAGCCATCTGGGAGAGCAGTTTGGCAGTTTCTTTTAATGTTAAGCATACACTTCCAAGTAACCCAACAATTCTCACTAATGCAAACACTTGTCCACACAAAAAACCAAGTGCGTGTATTTACGGCAGCTTCATTCTCAACTTCCCCAAACTGGAAACCACTCAGATTTTCATCAATTGGTGCAGGGACAAACAACTGTGATCCATCCACACAATCAAACACTACTCAGCAATAAAAAGGAATGAACTATGGAGACAGGCACCAACACAGATAAACGTCAAAAGCTTTATGCTAAGTGAAAGGAACCAGACACAAAAATATTAGAGGATTCCATTTTTATGACATTCTGAGAAAGGTAAAAACTACAGGGACAGAAATCAGACCACTGGCTGCCAGAGACTAGGGCCAGGAGGCAGCCTGACTACAACGGGGAACAGGGAAGTTCGGAGGTGCTAGACCAGTTTTCGCTCTGGATTGGATCGCGGTGGTTCCGTGAAAGCACAGTGGTCCTGCCCACCTTAGCTGCAGTTTTGCTTTCCATGGTTTCTATAAGCTGCAGTCAACTGAGGTCTGAACATATTAAATGGAAAAGTCCAGAAATAAACAATGTGTAAGTTTTAAATTGTGCACAGTTCTGAAGCATGATAAAATCTCACACCCTTCCACTCTGTCCAGCTCAGGATGTGAAGCATCCCTTTGTCCAATGTGTCCTGCCCATTAGTCACTAAGTAGCCGTCTTAGTTATTAGACTGACTGTTGTGATGTTCACAGTGCCTGTGTTCAAGTAACCCTTCTACTTAATAATGGCCCCAAAGCGCAAGAGTAGTGATGCTGGCAGTTAGGAACACACCAAAGAGAAACTGTAAAGTGCCTCCTTTGAAGGAAAAGGTGAAAGTTCTTAATAATGAAAGAGAAAATTGTATGCGGAGGTTGCTAAGATCTACAGTAAGAATGACTCTTCTATCCGTGAAATTGTGGAGAAGAAAGAAATCCATGCTAGTTTTGCTGTTGCACCTCAAACTGCAAAAGTTACAGCCACAGTGTATGATAAGTTAAGATGAAAAAGGCATTAAATTTGTACAATGAGATATTTTGAGGGAGAGACCACATTCATATAACTTTTATTACAGCATATTGTTATAATTGTTCTATTTTATTATTAGTTACTGTTGTTAACCTCTTACTGTGCCTAATTTATAAATTAAACTTTATCCTAAATAAGTGTGTAGTATAGGAAAAAACACTGTACAGTTAACCTTTGAACAACACGAGTCTGAACAGCACGGGTCCACCGATAACGTAGCGGTGTCAATAGTAAGACGACAGTGGCACGTGATCCACAGCCGGCTGAACCCTCAGGTGCAGACCCTCAGGAACAGAGGAACCGTGTACAAGGAGGACCAGCTGTAAGTTACACCCAGTTTTCGACTGCATGGAGGGTCAGTGGCCCTAACCCCTGTGCTGTTCCAGGGCTCGGCACTGCCTGTGGTTTCAGGCATCCACTGCGGGTCTCGGAATGTTTCCCCCGAGGATAGAGAGAGGACCACAGTATACATGTATCAAAACTCTCCACACTGTTCACTAAAACGAGTGAATTTTACTGGGTAAAATTAAACCTCAATACACACATGAGAAAAAAAAGGAAAAGAAACAGTCCAAGCACCTAGGTCCGTGAAGGGAAGGACAGTAACAGCAGTTGTATGAAAAGACTAAAGAACAAGCAGTTTAAATGGGATTAGGGCAAGGGCCCCCGAAGGGAAGTCTCTGGGGAAAAAAAATTAATACAATTAAAAATATGAGAGCAATAAAAATATAATAAAAACTTGAAAATGGTTGAGGATACGATGAGGGCAAATGATGACAGAAAAAAAGGAATTATTAATCTCCAGGAATTACAAAAAAATAAATTTCTGTCGGTATATATTTAAATGTTATATATGCATTTCAATAGTATATGTGCATTTAAATAATCTGTATTTTAAATATTTAAATATCATATATTTTAATAGTTGTATACTTTAAATATTTTATATATTTTTCCCCCATATTAAGCAGTTGATGAATTAAAAGAAAAGAGAATCCGTGGGTCCTTGCTGAGAGGCACACTGTGTCCTGAATGGCCCAGGGTCACTAGAGGATGAAATGCTACCCTGGCACTGGACGACGCTTGCACAGCTCTAATAATGAAGGCCGTTTGCTGGTTTTCAACTTTCAGAGTCAGTCTAAGGAAAAGTGAAGCAGTTGGTATAGCTGCAAAACGTCAGAATGTTCATTTAATTAATTTGACAGTGTAAAAGTACAGCTGACAGAAGGCGGCAAGTGGGGAGGGGGAGGAAAAGCAGAGGAAGTGGGCTGTCAAGAGACACTATACAAAACTGATGAAACAAGAAATAGAGGTTTCAGCACACCACATAAAGCTCCAAAAATAACCAGTAGAGGAAAAAGCCTCTGGGGAGGGGCCTGGGGTAAGGGATCAAAGCCTTTCTTCATAAGCTCTTCTGTACTATTTGAATATCATGTATGGGATTACTTTGAATAAATTTTAATAGGTGACATATTACAATATCACACACTGTAAACCTTCTAAAATTAAACTTTAACAATTGAGTAAATACTTGAAAACATATGAAATTTTTTTAATGTCATAACCTGTTTAAAACCTGTCAGTGTCAACATTTATAACATAAATGTGTCAACATAAATAATGGGTAGTTTTCACATGACCACTAGATGCTTCCATATCTTCTAATGGAGTAAGCACGTGAAAAGCATGACCAGCAGGACCTTCAGGAAACACACCTGTCCTACAGAGAGGCATCAGGGCTTTGACCAAGTGAAGCGCGGAGGAAGGAGCAGCTAACTAGGGAGTCAGGAGAGCTCCACGGAGGGGGTCCTGCAGGGAGCTGCCTTAAATCCTCACTGGAACAAAACCAGCTGTAATGGAAAATGAAAGGAAACATAAAGGGAAAGAGGAAAGGCAAAAGAAGGCAAGGATGGAAGAAAGAAAGGAAGGGAGCAGGAAGAAGGGAAGGCAGAGAGGGCCAACTGAGCGCCCGGCCCTGTGATGGAGAGGTTCCAGGGCCGCCAGCCAAGGCCTCGAGGAGCTCAGTTTGGCCAGTAGGGGAGACAGACATGAACACAAATCACCAAAACTCAAGATAACAAAGGGCAACTGCACTTTTCTGCTTTATTTCCCAAGGTTGAAGCCCTGAAAGACATTTCCTCCATCCAAGCCTTCCGAGTGACTGTCAGTGGGCTGAGGGGTCTTTAACTCTTCCTTGGATGATGACGACAATGATGATGATGATGAAGGAGAAGAAGGAGGAGGGGGAGGAGGAGGAAAGGGGGAGGATGGAAAAAAGAAGAAAGAGGAAAGGGTGAGAAGGGAGCAATGAAAGAAGAGGAGACAAGGAAGGGATGGCAGTAGTGGACAGTTCACAGACCACATCTCCGTTCACTTGTTTACCAGAGTTAAAGTATGTTTTATGAAACACAGCAACGAACCAAATATGCTCTTGCTTTTTATGTTCTATAGGAAAGGAGAAAGATGAGAAACTCACAATAAGTCAGATGATGATAAATCCTTTGAAAAAATGTTAACTCGGACAAAGGACTGGGATATCGGAGGGGAGGCCTGGCTGACTGCCCCTGGAGTGGAGACCACGAATGAGGTTGGCAGCGAGGTCCGCAGCAAGCTCCGCGAGGGTCTGGGGAGAGGGTTCAGGCCCAAGGAAGTGTGAGCATGAAGCCCCTCAGTAGGGAAGGCCCCTGGAATCTGACTGCACATGGTGGGCAGTGAGGCCGGACCGGCATCAGCTTGGGGCCAGTGGGAGCGGAGGGGTGGGAAAGAGAAGGTGAGAGGCCTTGAGGGCAGCTAAGGGCTGGAGTTTATTCTGAGTGGGATGGGAAGGCTATGGAGCCATTGAGCAGAGGTAGCTCCAAAAGCCTCGTGCTGTGTTTTAGGTAGGTCTTACTGCCCTGACAGCACGCCGAGGGTGGCAGAGTGGATCCAAACCCATCCGCGTGCCTCTGCTGCACTGTCTAGCTTGTACTGTAATCTCACACATGGGCGATGTAATTTTCTCATGTGAGAGCAATTCACTTTAGTAATTGAAAGAAACACCTGCTAGGGGCTGTGTGGAGAAGGAGCAGGCAGGCCCGGGAGAAATGAATCCGAGGGCCTGCATAAGGCCTCAGAACCCCTGGCTAGACAACCACAGAGGGGGAGGGATCACTGGGAACGAGCGGGCGCCTTCTGCGGGGTCAGGGTGTCTGCCTGAGTCGAGGGGACAACTGGCCGTTCCTCAGCGTCATCTATGAATTGCCATAGAGAGCAGCCATCACTACTGTTTCATCAAGTCCTCAAACTACCATCTGCTCAGAAAATAAGTAGATTTAGGGTCACGAAGATGATGCAAACTTCCCCAAACATCCCCTTTCCAGCCCTAGTCCTGCGCAGTTCTGCGCAATTAGAACCAGCTGTCCGCGCGGGGCAGCAGCCAGCTGCAACCCTGTGAACAGTCCCCATCCATGTGACAGAGGAAGGGCCCTGGTGAACAGAACGGAGAGTGGCCCACAGCTCAGCACAGCCCGGATTCCCGAGCCCTCATGAGGCCCATGGGGCCGCACGTTCGTGTCCCACTCCACCCTGGGGACTGTGCTCAATCCCCTTTCTCTGTATTCTTTGGAAATGTTTTATCCAAATAATATCATTCGGATGTCCTGTTTTTAAAAAGAATACACTTTGTTTTTTTGAGAAGGGACCTAGCACATGTTCATTACAGAAAACTTAAACAATACAGAAAGCCCACAGAAGAGAATTTAAATCACCCGTTACCCTAACATCCAAAGAAGCCAGAGTTCACAATCTGATCAATAATAATCACAATAACAACAACAGCTAATCGTACTGAGTGCGTACTAAGTGTCAGGCACAACGTCAATGGTTTTACATACATTTATCCATTGCTCACTGAATTCTCACACCCACCCTATCAGATAGATAGCATTATTGCCCCGTTTTACAGACGAAGACATGAAAGCTTAGTTTAAGAGGTCAAGCAATTTGCTCAAATCCACATGTGGTCAAGGTGAGAACCAAGGTTCAAGTCTGGGTCTGTAGGTCTCAGGAGCCTGGCCCCTTGGCCTCAGAGCACCTCTGTCCCCAGGACAGAGGCCACTCCCCACTCACAGGCGCAGGGGCAGGCGCGCGAGCGTGTGCGTGTGTGTGTGTGTGTGTGTGTGTGTGTGTGTGTGTGTGTGTGTGTGTGTGTGTGTGTGTGTGTGTGTGTGTGTCTCAGTGGAGCTCACACTGTACCTGTGGCTTTGTCTTTACTACGTTACATAAATTTTCTCCACCCTCCTTTCATAGAACTCCTGATACACACATGACACGTCCTAGAAATGATTCATTGGGTTTGTCTCCTTTTGTTTTTTGTCTGAGTTCTGGGAGAAAATCTCAGTTTGTCTTTTAATTTTCCTTTGGTTTTCTGCAGTATCAAATTTGCTGCTCACGGTTTCCACTGCAATTTAAATTTGGTGATCACACTTTTCTTCAGCACAATTCAACGCTTCTTAATCCTGATCTTCACAGACTGCTGTCGTCCAGAACACTGCTGGGAACACAAAATGAAATTTCTGGAAGTACCTGCTTCATGGGGCGATGCCGCCTCTGACCTAGTCTTCGTGCTGCCTTCCATCTTTTGGCCAACTAAAACTTTTCTGTCTGGTGAGTATGCTAAACACCACGTCAGAAACTGGAAAAGTTAACTCAAAGGTTCCAGGGCTGCGTGATTTTACCAGTGAGTCCTGTCAGACCTCATAAGTAGGTGTTTAAGTAACACCTAATTCTTATGCTAAATAATTTATTCCAGAGCAGAACAAGCGAGGGAAAGAAGCTCCAGACCCTATCACCTAACAAATACAGAACAAGGGGGAGAAAGAATCTACGTGGCCCAGCAGGTTTGTCTAAGAAATATAAGAATAAACTAATATTATGAAAACTATTAACAAAATAACAGCACACCCATAAATCCAAGAAGAGAGAAGTGTTATGTTCCTCCTCAGACACTGAAAAGGTAATTAGCAAAATGCAACATTCATATGGGATTTTAAAAAGAAAAAAAGAACTTAGAAGCTTAGTAATTATCTCAAACCAACAGCCAGCATTATATAATGAAAAGAAAACTACAGGAATTTGAATTAAAATCAGAAACAACAGGTGGTGCAGCCTTTCTCGACAAGGTTGCTTATCTGAACTACAGAACACAGAAAATGATTTGAGTGACTTTCTTCATTCTCCTAAGAACTGGACATTGGTACATACAGTGGGCCTTCAGGCATTAGGCTCAATCCTCCCACGGGTCCCTGGTTGAGAAGCTATAATCCAGAGCTGGACAACAGAAATACAACGCAAGCCACATATTTTCCATTTTCTAATAGCCACTTTAAAAAAGGGGGGAAAAAACCCCGATGAAGTTAATTTTTACAATTCATTTTATTTAACTCAGTATATCCAAAATAATACCTTTTCAACCTGGAATCAATATAAAATATACAAAATTATTGACGAGATAGTTTATAGTCTTTTTTTGTACTAAGCCTTTGAAATCTGGCCTGCTTTTCACACTTACAGAACACCTCAATTTGGACCAGGCACAGTTCGAGTGCCTGGTAGCCACTTGCGGCCACCATCTTGGACAACACAGCTCTAACCAGTGTACACAGGCATGACACCAAAACATAAGATGTAATTTTTGAAAAGGAGAGGTCAGGCAGGAGAACCGAAGATGAGCCAAGAAGCCCCATCGGCAGGGCCAGGGTGAGGGGCAGCCAAGGCAGCCAGCTAAGAACCAGAGAGGAAGGTCAGCCCAGGACACACAGGAAGACACAACAGGCAATGAACCCCCACATGATTGACCTCAAGTAATGGGTTCTTTATGTCCCTGTTACTCAAGGTCTGTCCCCACCTCCACTCCCCTGCTCCCTCAAAGGGAGGCGGAGTGTGCCACTGATGGGTTAGGTATATCCATCCAGCTGCAGCTGTGAGAGGGATGCAAGTTACAGGTGGAATGAAATACATTCAAAAGAGATGGAGAAGGACACATGCAGCTCACATTGGCAATTCCATGTTTTTAATGGGGTCTTCCCAAGTTCTAACCCAGTTCTCCAGGATTCTAATCTCAGTGGTGCCCTCAATCCCTCTGAGACTTTAGGTGAGTCCTTCCCAGCCGGGGGGCTCGGTGTCCTGTCTGTAAAATACACTGGCCCTCAATGGTCTTTAAGATCCTCCCAGTTCTCTTGTTCCATGAGTCTGAGAGAAGCAGAGGTCACATGTGTAGCTTTATATAAAAACACTATTAAGTAAGACCTGCCCCGGGAGACAGCATGACCTCAGTGGCTTTCTTTCCAAGTGTTTTGAGGGGGTGTGGAGAGGTTGAGTCTGAGAGACACAGTCAGGAAGGAGTGGGGGGCTTCAGGACCCTGCGCTGTTCCCCAGAGGTGGAGTGGACACCACAATCAGGGGAGGCAGGAGACAGGAAACAGCTGGGGGAAGGCAGGCTAGGGGCAGATGAACAGAAAAAACAAACCAGGCTTGAGGAGGGAAGGGAACGAAAAGTGGACGGGAGGGAAAGGGAAGAGAGGGGAGGAAAAAGAAAAGAAAAGAAAAAAAGAGAGGAGAAAAAAAGGCGTTCAAAGGCATTCAGGGTTAAATTCCAGGGGGATCAGGTAGGGGAGAGGCGCACCCGGTGGAGCAGGGCAGGGAGGGAGGGGTGATGGTCCTGCTGTCCCGCTGTCCGGGCAGGGGGGCACTGGAGCGAGCGCAGCACACAGAGCCATAGCACACAGGGAGCACTCCCACGCTCTCCACGCGCCCAGCTAAGGCAGTCTCTGAGGGCTGCACATTGGGGGTGGACACCAAAGAGGCAGCACTGGCCACCTGACACCTGTGACCCATTTAAGGAGGCTGGGAGCGAAACCATGAGGCCCCAAATCTCACCAGACAGGGAGAGAACACAGTGGGAAAATACTGGGATAACGAACCGTGAGCCCCACGGCTCCTCCTCACTCTGAGAGGTGAGCAGGGTCCTTCCAGCCGGGCTCGGTCCTGCTTCCAGCCTGAGTATAACCATAATCATAATAATGATGATGACAATAAAACAATAACCACATCAGCTAACAGCTTGCTTACCATACATACCAGGCACTAGGCTAAATGCTTTTCTTACAGTGCACTCCTTAATCTTTCAACAATAGCCTCCACCAGCAAGGGCTACTATTGCCCCTAGTTTACACACAAGCAAAATTGAGATTCAGAGAGGATAATTCACTTGCCCAGGGTCACACAGCAAGTAAGTGACAGAAATGGGATTCAAACCCAGGTTTGCATGACTCTAAAACCTAAGCTCTTAACCACTGTGCTGTCAGCCGGCTCAAGCATTATTACCATGATTTTTCACAGACATTTCGAATAACACTGACGGAGTGTCTACAAACTGGATGGCACGATAGGGGTTACAGAGCGAAGAAAAGGGCAGGGAAGGGAGAGAAGTACGAGTTACTGCATGTTTCCTACACGTGAGGCATCGTACAGTATGCCTTCATCTACCCTATTCTGCTTAAGTCTCAGAGCCAGACCATGAAGTAGGCTTTACCATTCCATTCTACAGACAAGACAGAGGCTCACAGAGATGAAGTCACTTATGCAAGTTCATCTAGGCAGTAAATGGCAGGCACCAGAACTTGAACTTTCAGTACAGAAAGGTTCCAAGGGGAGACTGAGGTATGAGGTAAGGTAACCAGATGGGGGCCCGGGAGTGGACAGATTTCACTCAGAAAAGGTTGGTGGGGATGGTGGTGGCTGTGGACAATGATGAGCTTGGAGGTTGCACAGGGGCTCAAGGCTATGCCACCCTAAGGACATCTCCTGACCCCCGGCGCGTCAGGCCGGACTTCAGTACAGAGCAAGGCACAGCTGCAGAGGTGGCCGCAGGGTGAGGCTTCACTCATTAGAGTAAGAGCTTTATTCAATACGTCACACTGAGTCTTCTCCTACAGCCCCAGAAAACTTGCTTTTTGAAAACAAGCAACTTGAAGCCCCTGGACAGAGCAGGGGAGACTTCTGATCAGCTCCGGCAATGGTTCCACGGCAGGACCGAGGACACGGGATGCGCTGCTGTGACGTTTGAACTGTCTGGTGGTGGCTGGGGCGGCCAGCACACGAGCAGACAGCAGGACTGGCTCTTTCAGAAAGGCTGTTTCCTCTCCCGAAAAGCTAAGACAAAAATCACCTTTCAAATGTTTGGCCTGTACAGGGATACTTACGTAAATTAAAAGTGTGAGGAAGCCTTTCAGACACCAGAGCCAACAGTCTCCGATGGTGTGAAACCACCTTTTGTAGGACAAGGAGTGAGACCACGGCTCCCATCACCCTGCAGGCCTGGCTAGCTCCTCACCTGTCTCCAGCCCCATCTAACCAGCAACTCCCGCCAGTCCTCACCAAGCGCCTTCCCCGTGCCAGGCACCGTGCAAGGGCTCAGGGACCGAGCAGTGGACGTGGCATGTGCCTTCCAGTGGAGAAGACAGCCATTCATTATGAATGTGTTCCTAGGTGCCTAAGGACGAGCTCAGAGCGTGACAGGGGCTGGCGCAGCTGGGGAGCAGGGACTGGTAGTGAGCTGGACCACAGGAAGGAGCGGCATGGAGGGAGGGCACGGCAGGCGGAGAGCAGCAAGTGCCCAGGCCTTGAGGTGGACCCGAGGCCCTATGAGGAAGCCAGAGCAAGGGGAGCAGGGAGTGGGTGGAGAGGGCCAGAAGGAGGGCTGGACGGGAAGGGATAAGCCAGGTCTCATGTGGCCTGCAGAAGCCAGTGGAAATCTTGAAGAAGCTCAGTGATGTGGACAGTGATTTTAAAACTGCAGAGGGGGGCGATGGAGCAGGATGGGGCAGAAGTGGGTATGGAGGTGTCCACAGGGAGGTAAGCGTGGAAGTTGAGGAGGCCAGAGGACAGCCTGACCTTGGAGGTGGCTCCAGGGACAAAGACAGGTGGAAGCAGGGGTGACAGGGACAGGGATGGACTAGGAGCAGAGAACACAGGAGAGACAGGAGTCACAGATGACAGACACCATGTGTCTGGTCTGACTAGCTGGGCAGAGGTGCCACCCCAGAGGTGGTGGACCACTGTAGGATTCATGGGTTTGGTTCAGGACACACTATGGCCAGAGGGCCTGTGTAACTCTGGCTGTGGCCTTTTCTGTTTCTTGAAGGAGGCACAGCTCTGCCAGTGCTTGCAGAACCAAGTCCCAAGAGCCCTGGGCATGGCATTCAAGGTCTCCTCAACGGAACCACCCTATTCTCTAATCTAATTTTCCACAATGCCCTTCACCTCTCCTTTGCTCCAGCCAAACCAATCTGCTTACTGGCCCCTGTACATGGCCACATTCTTCCCAACTGCCTTACCAGGTTCAAGCTGTTCCCTCTACCTGGAATGTCCTTTCTACTGATCTTGTGTCCAAATGAGACCAATCTCTTTAGGCCATGAACAAACAGGATCCCATCCAGGATGCTTCACCCGTTGCCCCGGCTACAAGTACTGGCCCCGCTCCCAGGCAGTGCTTAGTCTGTTCCCTTCAGTGTGGCCCTTGTCATTATTTACATATATTTCTTACTTTTCCTGTTAAACCAAGGATTCCTCATTCATCCCCAAGTCCCCTGAAACACCAGGCAGGGAGCCTCACACATGGCACATGCCTGTTCAGTATGTGCTGGACAACTGAAAGGTAAGCATGGGACCCGCCATCCCCTGAAGGCCCAGGAATGCCTAAGCAAGTCACGTGAGGACCACCTGCAATAACGTCTCCTCTAATTACGTTCAGATCTACAATTCCATCAGAGACCTCAGACACTGGCGCCCTCGCACGTCTGTGTTCCTCCAGGTGCGGCTCAGACCCCGAGGGCGGCCTATACCTTGACCTCAGCAAATACTCAACCAAGACTGCTCATCGCTGCTCTGACCACCTCCACACCTGAGGGCAGAGGCTCAGAGCCTCCCACAGCCTCACATTCACCTCAAAGGGTCACCTGGGGTCTGAAATGGACCCCATTTCAGTGCAGGGCTGTCGGCAGGGGCTGGCCACAGGCTGAGCTCTGAGTGCCCCAGGTCCAAGAGGAGGGAACAGTGGCCAAGGGGTGGGACTGCGCTTGGTAAGGTGGGACAGGGCTGGGAAGAGACGTGCAAGTTCTGCTGCACGGGGAAGGGTCTGGGCGTAACATTTTAAGAGACTTGCCTTCTCCAAAAAGCTCTTCCGCGATGCAGAAGAGGAAAAAGAGGGGAAAAAAACCCAAGAGATCACAGCTCATTTTATGAGTAGGTTTTATCCAAGAATCTCATATTTTCCACTGAAGGAAAAGCCAATCTACATCTAGAGTCAAACTTTCAAGACCTAAGCTCAAGAGAGAGAAACAATCTCCAGCCTATAAATTTCAACTTAGCCTTAAACTCTCATTTCCCAAGAAAGTCCGAGCTTCAGAGCCCCCCACGCCCTGCAGTTGGGCCCTGACTGTCTGCCCGTCTAGTCGGAAGGCAAACAACCCAGGCTATTTGTAATGACAAGCAAACACTAATGAATTTCGGAGCATGTCTGGTGCTTGCATTTATGGGTCATAAAATCACCTGGCTGCTTCTCACCCGTGCTGATGTGCCAGTGAGGCAACCCCAAATATTGACAGGCAGGAAGGGGCTGCCAGGACCACTCGGTGAGGGGGGGCCAGGGCAAGGAGACTGCCTGTTAACCTCCCCATTACACATCAACCCATTTTTATGCTCTGACATTCAGCCTCAACCTTGGCATGCAAACTCCTATTAAACAGCATTTTTTTTTAAACATCAACCTAACTGTCTCGATTGCATACAGGTACAAACCTAGTCAGAAGTTACCAAAATGGCTTTTTAAGTATCAGACAGAGGTAAATAAAGGATTTAAAATGCAATTAGGTTTTTCCAGTTGAGATATAATTTGTCTAATACACACTACCGAATTCTAAGTGTCTGGAGGAAAAGTACTTCTGTAAAAAACAGGCTGTTAATCTGGGGACACCACACACATCCCCAGCCCCCAGGGTAGACCCCTCATTGCCCAGCCAAGGCAGAGCGCCCATCCTGGCCAGACTGCCATGACCACCCAGGGGGAAGGGACCGCGGTAGCTCTGGGACTCCTTCCACCCCAGAGGAGGTCTGGGGGAGACTCCACACAACCCAGATGGCCCAGACTGGCCCCCGGCTGTCTGGGTCCTCCAGAGGCCGACTTTCATCCCCCGAGGAGGCGCACATCAGAGACCACAGGAAGAGTTACTAACATGCAAAATGAGTTCCTGCATAAGGGGATCTTTCTTACCCCAAATAGCTAGGAGTGTTCACTTCTTAATGGCTGAGTGTCCCACATCTGACCTAAGCCATGTGCAAATAAAGGCTGTCTAAACATGGAGCATTTCAGGGCTTAATGTGCAGAAGCCATCACTCATCTAACCAGCTCCTCCCCAGGCCCCTACTCCACCTTCTCAGGCTCCATTCAGAAGCCACACAGTATGAACACGAAAGGTGCTGACTGGAGCAAGAATGTCCCCAAGAGATAAACAACACATTAGGACAAGGGGACACTGTAGGACACGGTTCCCCATTACTCACATGTTGGGGGTGTCTGCCCAGCTCCTGGTCATTCCCACTTCTCTGGGAACTGCTCCTGGCCCGCAACCCCATCATAGGGGTAGCTACCTTGAATGACATGAACCTGACCCCCACTGCGCCATTAATAATTCCTCACGTATGACTTTGGACTATAGATGGAGGAAGAGAGAAGAGGGCTCTGGGCAGGGAGTCAGAGGAATCCAGCCTCCGCCCCAAGGAAGGGGGCTGAGGATGGCAGAGGAGAGAGGAAAGACGAGAGTCTGGTCAGGCTTCCAGACCAGATTCTGGCCTCTCTTGACTTCTAGGTTCCACATGACACCCCCTGGGGCTTACAGCAAACTCCCCTTTTTACTGGCAAATTCCCCTTTGTCAAGCTGGCTTGAGCTGTTTTCTGTTACTTGAAACTGAAAACATCTTGATTCACCTGGTCTCCCACTGCTCTGTTCTCACAGCCCGTCAGTCTGGGTGGCCTCCATGAAGGAAAGGGTGAGGAGGGGGAGGGAAGGCCTGGTGGAGGCCAAGGCTTAGAAAGCCCCTTTCTCAGGGAAACCAATCAAACAGGAATCCAGGGACCTCCCTGGAAGAGTCAGGAGCCAGGAACCATAGACCTGGGACCTGGCTTCCAACTCCAAGGGAGTCTGGACTCTGCTGAAGTTTCTGACAAGCGGCTTTGCTTCGATGCTTCCCTCCAGATGGGTTACATAGTTAAATATCAATGAAATCAGAGCTGTGAGCTAATCCTTCAGAAGTGGGAAGGGTGGAGGCTAAGGGAGCATCCCATCGCACAGGCATCCTAGGGACACATGATCCAGCGTGCGGAATTTTCAAGAAGGGAAAGCCAGCCTGGGCTCAGAGGTTCAGGAACTCAGAGAAGTGAACCAAATTCCCTGAGGCTGCACAGCAGCAAGCGGCCAGGCAGTTTCAAAGGCCATACACCAAAATCCATGCTCACAGCTCAACCGCCTCAGTAGATTTCACGTGCCAATTCTTCTTTCCCTGGGGCCTAGAGCAAAGAAGCATTTGTGACCATCAATAAAAATAATAATAAAGCTGGACTCCTTCCTCCCGCCCACCCCAAAGGGGCTATTTAAACCACAATCCATAATGAAGGGTGCTCCTGCTCAATGGAGGTACTGTGTCTGGCTGAGTACCCTGACGGCTGCACATTGAGCTGCAGGTGCCGAGGATCTGAACTGTTTGGTACAGCAAAGGGAGATGGGTGGTCCTGAGAGGGGAACAAAGAACTGGGAAGGCTGGAAGAGGCTGGGTTCAGATAAGGGGCCGACAATGATGGCACATCCAGTGGGTATTTTAGAAACATTGACGCTTACAGCGCCTGTTAAAGCTGTTAATGTGGCTCCCAAGGCTCCCTTTCCAAGAAGTCTCCGTGGCTCCCTAGCACCTCGCATGGCAGATCCCTCGGGACGAACTGGCAGAGGCGCTGCCCATCACTGGAGCACAGTGTAGGAATGATGTATGTGCTAGAGGTAAGCCTCCAGGGACTCGCACGGATCTGGAGAAAGATCTGGCCTTCCTAAATCCATCAGACTGGGATTCAAGATTCAAGACCAGTTTGCATCCAACTCAGAGAGACAGCTGGGTGATGATAACAACAACAATTAAGGGAGGAAGGAAAAAGAGGAAGATGAAGAACATCAGGTTGTAGTGGAGCAGGGCCTCAGCTCTGTCTGCACCACAACTCATGCTACTAAGCAGCATGCCACATGAGCTCCCCAAAGATAAGGTGCTTGAGCCCTGACTCCTCCCTTCTTTTCTGGAAGGTTCTAGGCAACCAGGGATCCTATTCAAGAGGCTCCTCTCCTGTCAACGTAACCCCATCCCGGCTGCTCTGGTTATCACTAGGGTCACCTCTCTCAAAGCTGCCCCTTCTGGTGTTTTGTTTTCCCAGGTCCCACTACTGTCCCAACCTCCAGGGACACCTTGGCTACTAACGCACCTCCAGTGGCAAGTCAGCCCTCAAGATCCCTTCCCAAGCCTCAGGGTCCTCCTACAGACAGGGCCAGGGTCAGCAGCTCCTAAGAACCTAGAATCCTGCTGGAGGGCATGCAGATTGGGTCCACAGACTAGTGCAATTTAAACCTTCTGAGAAAGGAGTGTTCTAATTGCATTCTCATGCTCCTGGCACTGGGCATCTCCTGTGGGTGTCTCACAGGCACCTCAAATCCAACACCCACAAAACCAAATTCCCAAGTGCCCCAGCCCACCCCACACCATCTGCTGGCCTCTAGCAGCCACCCAGATGCCCAGAACTTGCCCGTGACCCAGCCATGCGCAAGGTTACTCTCAGTCCTCTGGCCTCTCTGTCTTGGTCCTCACCTCAGGCCTTGGTACAAGCTGTCCCCTCTGTCAGGAACATTCCTTCTCCTCCCCTTCACCTGACCACCTTCACCTCGTACCTCAGGTGTTGGTTTACACACTATTTGTTCAGACGAGGTTTCCTGAACCCCCACACCACTCCAGGTCAAGTTGGATGCTCCCTCTAGGATTCCTGGGGCACGTGTAACGCCCCAGACAGTAGCCCTGACTGCTCCTTATAGAGGTGCTTGTTGAACTGTCTGTCTTCCCTCCCTAGACTAGAAGCAACACGTAGCAACTGCACCTAACAACCTAACTCGTTCCCTCTTGTGTGTCCGGCTCCAGAGCGGGTGTTGAGTAACTAATTGCTGACTGAATGAGTGGTGTCCTGTATCAACTTACAGGATGTAAAGTAATTTGAAACAGTGAGTTTTCCAGATGGTGGAGGTTCAGCTCTTTAAGCACACCAACTTTTCATTCAGTGAGTCAATAAAAATTCACTAAACAGATACTATGTGCCCAGCACCACGCCAAGCATTTGAGAGACCAGGTTTGTTCCCTGCCCTAGGGTTTCAGGGCCTCTGGAATCTAATGAAAGCTATGGGCTCCCTCCTCAGTAAAATGTGAGTAATAAAATTACGTGAAATTGTGTACACTATTTTTATGTTAAATTTAGATGAAAAATCTTTTCAGAGATTATTTCTCATGCTTAATTTTTTTAAGCAAAATAATTAATACCAACTTCCTAAAAAGTATTAAAAGAAATCCAAACTGTGCCAACAAGAGCAAACACGGAACTGCCCTGAGGCTCCTGCTGCCATCTGGCCCGAGAGAGGCAGCTACCAGTGGCTGGCATCTGGCCCCTCAAGCCAGACCACCTGAGTTTGAACCTGGCTCAGCCACTGACCAGACCTATGTCTCTGGTCAGGTCAATTAACCTCTCTGACCTCAGTCTTCTCATCTGAAAATGGAGATAATTAAAGTGCCTACCTTATATGATTGTTGTGACTATCCAGTGGTCCGATTCACATAAGATTACTAGGGCAATCACAGACACACAGTAAGCATTCACTAAACAGAGGGACAGGTACCATTACTGCACACAAAGCTGGAACTGTGAAGCACTCCTTGACACCCAACACACTGATGCCCCCTGACACGTGCCACCCTGACGCTCAGTCAACCTGACTGTTTGGTTTACCGACAGATGCTGAGGGCTGACTCCCAGGGGAAGGACGCAGCACACCAGGTCAGCACTCCCAGAGCCCACTGATGAGAGTCAGCCAGCATCAGACGTCAAGGACCAGCACTGTTCTCCAAGAGCTGGCCAACTGAATCAACACCACATCACTCTCTTTTCTCTCAACCCACTGAGGAAAGCAAGGTCAAGGTCGCCTTCACTGATGGGTTGCCCCCAAGGAAGGCCTGTGAATCCACACTCCCTCTGCATGTTCTGCTGAGCAGAAGGAGCCTTCCAAAGAGAAGTGCGGTGCTTGTAGGCGTCTCCAGATTTCTGCTGCTGAGGACTTAGCATGAGTCCGCCACTGCCGGCTGCACAAACATTTCTCCAGCAGTAGAAAGTTCATAGACTTGTCCAGCCCAGTCTCCTCTTCTAGAGGGCAGCATGGCTAAAACTGCCCATTTTTCAGAAACATCTATAATGGTGAATTGAAAGGTTTGCCTCATTCACATGGCCAAAAATATCTAGTACATGGGCCAAGTCATGAATGAATTCCTCTTTCTCTGTTTTGTGTGTTTTCCTTTACTTTCAAAGGAAACAAAAGTAAAACTTGAGTCTGAAGTTCAGTCAAGTACTTCAAGACTTACCCTTCAGAGAGCCAGCAAACTCCTGGGTAGTCGAAGCAGCTCTGCGTTCTGCTCCATTTCACAGGAAAACCTCCTGAGAAGGCAGTAACCCAAGGTCTCAGCTCTGATGAAACTGCAGACTTTCCAAGCAGGCTTTCAGGACAATTGCCGTCTTTGACACCAGTGCACGCTGGCACAGGGAGGCCCAGCCACAGGGCAGGTGGGCCTTCTTGCTTCATCAAAGCTACAAAACCAGATGTGTTGCCAGACAAAGCAGATGCTTCATCTGTGCACAGATAGCCTTGACATTCCCTTCAGTCAAAATTTGGTTTGGCAAAGAAACTGTTTGCCATTTTGGAGACTTGGAAGTTTCTCAAAGGGGTGTGCAATATGAGAATTCTTCTTGGATGCTGACCACATGCAGGTAAGAGGGAGCAACGGGAGTTGGTTGCACCGAGATGATCATTAGCAGTTTGTGCAATAAATTTCTAAAGAAATGGCACAGCTACTGATTCTTTTCATGACCTACTTCAAAAGACGAGAAGATGGGTCGGATATGCTAGCACTGACATCACTGCACACAAGAACCGCCTCACTCTCCTTGCTCCGCTCGGAGCCCGCCTCAGTCAGGTCCAGGATAGGCGGCTTCCCCAAGCTTTCTGCTCTCAGACTAACTTCTTTTGCTCAGCGATGCAATAAGCAGTTCTAAAGGGTATTTCAAAACAAGGCTTTGTGTTGGGGTAAGTCCAAGCTTTGAAAAATGTCCAGCCTTTCTGGGTCAAGCTTTCTTCCCCAGTAAGGTCTCCCCTCCCCTAGGAATCTTCAGGAGGTGGGTGCTCCTTCCCCTTTGCAGGCGTCATGTGGTCACTGACAAGAGTCCTATCACCACAGCCTCCATGTCTGGTTATGAAAGTTAAGACCAAAGATTATGTAAGCTCCACTACGCTCTTTTTATTCAACATTTTCTGACTTAAGCTAGGTTCACTGCAAACACAGAGGTACATAAGCAAAAATGTAAGGTGCATGTTCATAAATTTCTTCCAAAGGGAAAATATTAGACAGCATAACATAGTTATGATGAAAACTGTCGTTACCAGATTATGTGGTAGCATCTCATCCAATCTACACACTTTCAGAGTAGAATGCTATCTTAATATGATTTAAGAAAAATAACTTTCTTCTGCAGAAGATAGTTTTCAAAATAAAGAGTAGTTTCCAAAATAAAGAAAGAGGCTTTTGATTCTGTCTGTGACAAAGTAACTAGTATCAGATTAACCATAAAAATTGGATTAAGTAACAACAACAAAAACCTGGCTATTTAAAGATCTCAGAGAACAACCAAAGCAGCCAGGCTTTGAGGGCCCAAGACCCCAGAAAGAAGGGAAATGCACTGTGGGGAGCTCTGCATTCACTGTCAGTAATACCAAGTGTTGGCAAGTGTGGAACAACTGATGGGACTCACTGCTCTCTCTCCTGCCCTGCCTGATGGGAATGTAAACTGGCATGACACTTTTGAAAACAGTTTGTCAGTATCAATTAAGTGAACACACACTTTCCTCATGACAAGCAATTCTACTCCTGGAAATTGTACTCAAGAGAAATGGTGTTTATGTCCAACCAAAGACATGTTCAAGGATGTTTGTAGCAGCATTATTCGTAACGGCCCCAACCTGGAAATAACCAATACATCCATCAACACTGGAAAGGATAAATAAAATATGGTCTACTCATACAATAGATGGGATAGCACACAGAAGTGAAAAAGGATAAAGCGTCTGCTACACACAAACATGATAAATCTCATGTGCACTATGTTAAGTGAAAATAGACAAAAAGTATATACAATATGATTCCATTTATATACAGTTCAAAAATAGACAAACACTGGGAGTGGTAGAAGTTAGAACAGTGATTGCATCTGGGGGTAGTTAATGACTTGGAGGGGCATGAGGTAGGCTTCTGGGGTGTTGGTATGTTTTGTGTTATGATTCAGTGGCAGCTACATGGTTTGTTACTTTGTAAAAATGCACTGAGCTATACCCTTAAGATTTGTGCATTTTACTCTGTATACTTTTTAAAATCTATTAAGATAGAGTAGACTTTAACAGATAATTATTTAATGAAAATGCAGGGACTGTCTTGCAGAGATTATTATGTATGTGGAAGTAAAATGTATCACAATGCTACAAAGAATTATAGGGTGAGAGGTAAATAGAAGTACACTGTTGTAAAGTTCTTATACTATACATGAAATGGTGTATTATCACATGAAAGTAAACCGCTATATATTAAAGACTTATTTCATAAACCCCAAACCAACCACTAAAAGAGATTATAGCTATTTAGCCAATAAAGGAGATTAGAGAGAGTCATGAAACATGCTCAAACACTTAAAAAGAAGTCAGAAGAGGAAAGGGTAAAAAAGAATAGATTTAAATCCAACCATATCAATAATCACATTTAATATAAATAGTCTAAGTACCTCAATTAAAAGGCAGAGTTGGTCAGATTGGATAAAAAAGCAGGACTCAACTATATGCTATAACAAACCCACTTCAAATATAAAGATGCAAATAGGTTGAAAAGTAACAGGATGAAAAATATGTATCACGCTGTCTTAGTCTGTTCCAGTCTCTATAACAAAAATACCATTAATGGAGTAGCTTATAAACAACAGACATTTATTATAGTTTGGGAGGCTGGGAAGTGCAGGATTTGTCAGTAGACTGGGTGTCTGCTGAGGGCCCACCTTCTGGTTCATAGACAGCATCTTTTCACTGTGTCCTCACACAGTGGAAGGGATGAGCTAGCTCTCTGGGGTTTCTTTTACAAGGGCACTAATCCCAATCAAGAGGGCTCTGCCCAAAGGCCCCATGTTCTAATTGCATCGCCTTGGGAGTATAGATTTCAACATATGAATTTGGGAGGTACATTCAGGAAGGTCTCAAATCATTGACCTCAGCTTCCAGTTTAAGAAGCTAGGCAAGTAATTTAAGCTCAGAGTAAGCAGAAAAAAGGAAATGATTTTTTAAAAATGAACAGAAATCAATGGACTAGAAAACATAAAAGCAACAGAAAAATTAATGGGAAAATTAATGGTTCTTTTTTGGAGATCAATAAGACTGATAAACCTAGCCAGACTGATCAGGAAAAGAGAAAGGAGACACGGAGTATCAGTATTAAGAATGAGAGAGGGGAAATCATGACAGAGCCTACAGATACTAGAAGGATAAGGGAATATTATGAACAAATTCTTAGGAACAAATTTAACAACAGATAAAATAGACAAACTCATTGAAAAACATAACTAAAGCTCACTAAAAAAATTAATTACCTGAATACTCCTTATCTATTAAGGAAATTGAATTCATAGTTAAAAACCCTTCCACAGTAATCTAGCATTCATACTCCTTGGTATTTACCCAAAGGAGAGGAAAACTTATATCCACACAAAAAACTGCATTTGGATGTTTATAGTAGCTTTATTCATAATTAACAAAACTTGGAAGCAAACAAGGTATCTCTTAGTAGGACAGGTGAATGGATAAACTGTGATACATACAAACAGTGGAATATTATTCAGCGCCAAAAAGGAATGCTAATCAAGCCATGAAGAGACATGGAAGAATCTTAAATGCATGTTACTAAGTGAAAGAAGGCCATAAAACTGTGTAATTCCAACAGTATGACAGGCTGGAAAAGGCAAAGCTATGGAGACTCTAAAAAGATCAGTGGTTGCCAGGGGATAGGGGAGAAAGAGGGATGAATAGGTGGACCACAGAGGATTTTTTAGAGCAGTGAAACTACTCTATATGATACTCTAGAATTTGCATTTGTCATTACCCATAAAATGGATCATTATGCATTTTCAAAACCCATAAAATGTACAACACCAAGGAGTGAACCCTAATGTAAACTACGGGCTTTCGGTAATAATGATGTATCAGTATAGGTTCTTCAATTGTAAGAAATGTACCACTCTGATGGGGACGCTGATAGTGGGGAAAACTATTGTGGGAGGGCAGGGGGCATACGGGAACACTCTGTACTTTGTGCTCAGTTTTGCTGTGAGCTAAAACTGCTCTAAAAATAGTCTATTTAAAAGGAAAAAACAAAAACCTTTCCACAAAGAAAACTCCAGCTCCAGGTGGCTCTGCTTGTGAAATCTACCAAATATTTACAAAAGAAATCATACCAAGTCTACATAAACTCTTCTGGAAAATTGAAAAGGAAGGAATGCTTCCTAACTTGTTTTATGAGGTCAGCATTACACTGATAGTAAAACCAGAAAAAGACATTTCAAGGAAAGAAAAATACAGACCAGTATGCCTCATCATGAACACAGATGTAAAAATTCTTAGTGAAATTTTAGCAAATCAAATCCAACAGTATAAAAAAAGAATTCTACATCATGACCAAGTGGGGCTTATCACAACACTGCAAGGTTGGTTTAACATTCAAAAATCAATCATGTAATTCTCCACAGTAACAAACTGAAAAAGAAAAACCATATGATTATCTCAATAGATGCAGGGAAAACATTTGATAAAACCCAATATCCATTCCAGACAAAAATTCACAGAAAAGTAGGATTGGGGGAACATCCTCAGTCTGATAAAATCCATTTATGAAAAACCTACAGCTTATGGCTAACATTATACTTAACAACGAAAGAGCACTCTACCTCCAAGACTAGAAACAAGCCAAGGATATCTGCTCTCACCACTTCTGCTCAACATGGTACTAGAGATTACAGCCAGTGAATAAGACAAGGAAAAGAAATAAAAGCATCTAGTTTAGAAAGAAAGGCATTAGACTATTGTTATTCACAGACATCATCATCTGTGTATAAGATCCTACAGAATCTACAAAAAAATCTACTAGAATAAGTGAGTTTAGCAAAGTCATAGGATATAGGTCAATTTACAAACATCAGTCATATTTCTCTAAACTAGTAATGAGCAATTGGAATTTAATTTAAATACAACAACATTTACAACAGCATAGAAAATGAAATACTTAGGAATGAATCTGACAAAAGGTGTGTAAGACCTAAACACTGAAAAGAATACAGCATTACTGAAATAAATTAAAGAAGTCCTAAATACACAGAGCTACATACTGTGTTCATGGTTCTGGTGACTCAATATTGTTAAGATGCCAATTTTCCCCAAATTGATCTACAGTTTCAACCCAATCACAATCAATAGCCTAGTACGTTTTGTAAAGTCTAACAAGTTGATTTTAAAATTCCTATGGAGATGCAAATGACTAGACTAGCCGAAACAATTCTGAAATAGAAGAAGATATTTTACAGACTTACACTACCTGATTTCAAGAAGACAGTGGTGGGAGTGGAGAGGAAGGAAGGACTTCAAGGACCATGAAGAGATTTCTTGGGCAATGGGTGTGTTTATTGTCTTGATTTGATGATGGTTTCACAGGAATATATATATGTATGCATATATATATACACACAGGAATATGTATGTATGTGTGTATAATATGCACAAGACTATATATATATATAATGTGTATATATATATATATATACACACACACACACACACACATACATCCAAACACATCAAACTGCTGGCTTTATGCACGGTTTATTTATGTCAATTATGCCTGAATAAAGCTGAAAAGAATCTCACTCAGTCCTCATGTCCAGTTTTTTGAGGCAGTCACATCATCAGCTCCATTGTGCAGATATGTAAACTGAGCCTTAGATTGATTAAGTGGCCTAAGCATGGTCACACAGATACAAACCCAGTCCTCCTCACTCCAGAGCCCAGAAAGAAATGCTCTTCTACCTGCTTCTCATTCATTCAGCAAGTACTGACAAGTACTGATCCTATAATGTGCCACTGTGATTGGAGTAAGGAACACAGCAGTGACAAAAGGGTCTTCCTCGGAGAGTTTGACACACTGCTGGACCCAGGGCCCTTCTAAGCTTGATTTATTAGCCTGTCATTGCTTTCCTTCTTATTACATCACTGACTTCTCTCAAAAGAGGAGACATAACTTGAATTTCTGCCATGTGCCAGGCCATTTGCCTATGCCATCTCCTTTAAGCATCACAACACTATGAGATGGGGATCATTTCCATTTCACAGGCAAGGAAACAAGGCACAGGAAGGTGAAGGAACCTGCCATGATCACACAGCTGGCTGGACAGCAGCAGAGCCAGGTTTCAAATGCAGATCTTCCTGCAAAGCGGGAGCCTCCCATCACACCAAACTGCCTGGAATCCAGCAGTTGCTCCTGCAGCAAGAGTCCAAACGAACCCTGTTTTCCTCGCAGACAAAATCACAACCAGGCGCCAAGTCTCCATGGATAAAAACAGCTGTTCACCAAAGGTTGTTTTGTGTTATTAATTCATTTAAAAGGAAATTTGGTTTCTAACCAGCCCTAATGTCATACCCACCTTCAAGAAGGGAGAAAAAAATGAGTTTGGAAATTGCAAAGTGTTGGTTTCATTGGATCAAATGTGCTGCTGGCCTACGTCTGCAGCCAGCTCCGACCGACTCCTGCCCCAGCCGGCTCTCCCCACCCTTCAGGCAGGTCTTTTTCTGGGGCCCAGCGAGGGACTCCAACCTCTGTCTCCACCATGAATGGAGCTGGGGGAAAGCCCTTTTCCACTCTGTTTCCATCGTAACGAGAAATCATTACAATGGATAGAGCAATTACTAGGAAATGAGAAGCAAATAACAAATGCAAACTCAGAGTAGCAACAGATGAGAAAGACAGCTGCTCAGGCTTCCGTTGCTAACTAACATCGCCACTGAAAAGCCTTGCCCCGGAGCCATCCTCCCCACCCCTGGCCCCACTGGAGGGTACCTGGACCACTCCCCTATTACCTAATACAGCTTTTCTTTTTTTTTAACAAAGAGAGGCAGTACAGCATGGATGTCAAGAGGATTCAATGGGCTCTTACTATTATTATTTTTACTACTACACCCTAAATATATTCAACACATAACATCAAGCACTGTGCCAGGTCACACGATACGGGGTGAGCAGTACTGGTATGAGCCCTGCATCCATGGAGGTTATAATCTAGGAGGGATACAGACTTGAAACACTAACTATTCAGACTTTTAAGAGTCATGGCATCGCAGCATAACGGTGAAAAGTACTGTACATGAGAAGTAGTAGAGGGTGAGGTGAGAGGGAACATGAGGGGAATCTGCATGCCTCGAGCCCTAAGCTGCTCACTCTGTCTCCTGAGGGATGAGGAGGAGCCGCCTGTGATGGGGAAGAGAAGAGCCTTCCAGGAGGAGGACACAGCATGTGAGAAGGCGCTGAGACCGGGGGAAACCCAGGAGGCTGCAGGGCAGCACGGAGCGGTGGGCTGCGGCCGGCAGCAGCCAGAAGGTCTGCTGTGGCCCATCACGTAGAACCTGGCCAGCTGGGTAAAGGGGGCCAGTCTGCAACTTAGGAGCAGTGGGGAGCCTGGGTGGGTTCTAGGCAGGACAGGGACGCAGTCAGACTCTGGCTTTAGAAAGCTGTCTCCGGATGCAGCAGAGAGGAGGCTGGGGGCAGGACTGAATGTGGGGGGATGTGATGGGAAGAGAGGTGGCAGTGACTCAGGCTAGGCTGGGGTAGTAGAGGGAAATGGTCTGAGAAAACGACCCAGCATGTGACCTGAGAGAGGGGTTTTAATGATGTCAGCAAAACCGATCTCCTCCTTACAAATAACTGCCTTGCTGGCAATGCTCTTCCCTTCTCCCAGGGCCAAAGCTGTGATTCCAAGGAGCAGCAAAGACACACAGGGTTTGTCCGACATCCAACACTGACCTCTGCTTTCTGGAATGCTCGCTCCTTCAGAGCAGGCAAACGGCATCCAGACAAAAGGCCAGAGGGTCAGGTTCCTGAACCCACAGGCAGTGTTTTCCTGGACGGCAACGTGTCATGTGGCCCAGAGGAAACTGTGTACTTCAGCGGGGAGTCTTCCATTCCTGCAGACCAGCCCCTCTGAAGACCAGCAGATGCGAGGCCAGTCATGCCCCAAGCACTCAAGTCCTGATTCGGGGAAGGGTGAAACAAAATCTTTCGAGAGAGACACCCCTCAGGGACAAGAATTCTGTCTGCTTACGCTGCCCCAAAACATTTGTGACTGTGGCTCCCACCTCCTCATTCTCACTGCATCTGCCCTCCCCTTTAAATCCCAGGTTTCCTCAGGGCCCCAGTGAGGAGGGGAGCGAGGACAGAGAATGCGTGCCCACCTGGACCACCCCTTGCCTGCCTTCCACTGACACTCAGCGTGGCCTGTGCCTCGAACCCAAGTGGCAGGTGCTGGTGACACTGGTTCCTTCCCTTATGAGGCTCCCAGTCTAGGCCCACAGCTCTCTTCTGGGGAAGCCCTGAGCCATTTAAGGGCACCTCCATCTGCCCTCCACATTGCCATCGGCTCCCGACCCCAGGATGCTCTCGCCTTTGTTTGTGGTTCAGTCTCCTCCTCCCATTCTCTAGTCATCATCTCTGGGGACGTCAGTAAATTGGGCGGTGCCCTCTCACTTCGGGGTCACACTGTACCTCAACCTCCCCTCGGAAAAAACCTTCACCTCCTGCCTCAGCTACCCAAAAGCACAACCATTACCTCTTCAAGCACAGTCGCCAGAGTGACCCCACCTCTAAACTTGAACTCTGAAATCCTCCCTCCATGACCTCCAGGCCTCCATCCCCTGGACAAAACACTGCTGACCATCCTGCTCGACTTCTAGGACACTGGCTCCCTGGGCCTCCTCCTGTCTCAGGGCCACTTCCTGTGCCTCCTTCTCTGTCCTTCGCTCTTGCTTCTGCTCCCCAAATGCGCAGTCCATCCCTCTCTCACCTGTGTCTTCTCGTCTCAGTTCTCACGGCAGCCTCCCGACCAGATCTGCAGCCAGGCCCCCTCCTCGCCACTGTGGCCACCCCCGCCCCTATAGGCTACGCTACAGCCTCCAAGCCCATCTCCCTGACTGCAGTCAGCTCTGCCCGTTAGAACCAATGTCCTAAGACACAGACCTGTCCAGGTCACTCCCCTTGTGAAACCCCTCCATGAATCCCCCAGGTGAACAAGATAAAGCTCTGCCTCCTGCCCATCCCTACCCACCACTCCCTCCTTGGTGCTTCTTGTCTACTGTTCGTTTGCTGGACTGTGTGAGTGCATGAGGGGAGGTCAGACTGACTACTGGAAAGTCTGGCAGCCCGGATGGAGCAACGTCAGCAGGGGCAGCAAGAAGACTGGAAAAAACATAGCACACGGAGAAGCTTTCCATCTCACTGAATTTGGTGCCCACTGCTGTTCCTTTCCATCACACTCTGGCCTGCTGGACACCCATCCACTTGCCTCTGTGACCTGCACACCCCAGCAGCCAGTCAGCAAGAGAATGACACACTGCCCTCTGGTGAGCCCGGGGCACACCCACACCCCGGGCAACGGTGACCTGAGGAGCACAGAACCCAGAACAGCAGGCTCGCCTCTGCTTCTCTGTGGCTGCCAGTGCCAAAAGTAGTGTTCAACTTTACTAAATACATTACCTGCTTTTTCAGTGAGTTATTCACTCTGTCTGAAATGCCCTTCCCAACTCCCATTCCGTTCCCCACATCACCCAGCATATGCGATCCCTTTCAGCCTTCAAGGCTCAGTGCCAGAGCGAGTTTCCCCGTCCAGTCTTCGAATGGCCCCCAGGGCACCGTGGTGCAAGTCTTTGTCTAGACCTCAGCCTCCCCACTACCCTGGGGGACCAGGATGTGAACTCAGGTCTGAAGGATTCCAAGTACCATGCTCTTAATCACTCTGCTACTTAAAGTATCACCTCCCCTTGGCCACTGGCTCCCACACAGGCATCACTGAATGTTCTTTCGAGCATGATCTCGCATCCACAATGCACAGAACCTATTCAAATCTATTCACTTGTGAGAAATAATAGCCACAAGTTACTGGGAACTTAGCACGTGCAAGCACTGTACTTAGTTTTTACACGCCCATTGTAAGGTAAAAATTAGGGCTTCCCCCTTTTTACACATGAGAAAACTGAAGCATAAAGAGAATGAGTAACTTGTCCGCAGTCCAAGCCAGGAAGGGTGAAGCTGGGACTCCACCCCAGCCTTGCCAGACTGAGTCCATGCTCTCCGGCACACCGTGCAGGGTTAGTGGGCTCAGCAGCTCCGCTTGGACAGAACTGGGCTGACGGAACAAGGCACAGAGCATGCAAAGTTCCAGCACAGTCTAAGGACAGCAGTTCCCCCTTGATGCCACTCCACATGAAAGCTAATGACAAATATAGTTCTGACGTTCAAACTGGTCTCTGAGAAACTGTTGGGCCTTCCATCCCACAGGCCGGGAGGCGGGATGACAGATTTGGTAGGGAAGGCTGGTGGGGACAAAATGCCACCCTGAAAATGTACCCTCTCACAAGGCTGCTGCCACCGGGACCCCTCAGAAAGACCTCCTTCATGACAGAGCCCTCATCCTCAGCCTTAGCAGCCAGGAATCCACCCAGCCCTGCAACCCCACCCACCATGGTGGTGATGGGTTCTAGGCCACAGCCAGTAAGGTAAACACAGCTGTGGGCTATTATGCTACAAAGTTGTATCTGCAACGACTCGCCAATTTTTGATCAAATCGGTCACTTTTAGAGTCACCAGGGAACAGGGCAGTTATGGTCCCACATTTACTAACTTCCTTTTTCCTTACTCTCTGCCAATCCTTAACTCACCGTCTGCCTGGCTTCCTCTGAGCCCTGGGCCGATGCTCTTGCGGTCCCCCTTGCAGAAACAAGCAGAAGCCACAGTTCCACCCTCAGTTATCAACAGCATTTGGAAATTTGAATCTTCAAAGACTGAGCTCACCAGGCAAAACCCTTGCTTTGGGGGAAGTGGTTACACCGCAGAACAGGCACGCTGGTAATGAGGCCCCCTCCCTTGGTACCCCCTCGGCGGTGTGCCGGAGCACAGCCAGACAGGGCCCTGCAGCGACACTGCCCTCTCGCTGGTTCACTCACTTTCCACTCACTCAACAAATAGTTACCGAGGATCTACCATGTTCCAGGCACTGGGATTACAACAGGGTCTCAGGATGCAGCCCTCCCAAATCAAGTGGGCATAACCTCCTTTTCTGTCCTCGTGCTTTCAAGGATCTTGGCAGGGAAGCCAAGGAGGGAGGCCCACCCGGGTGTGTCAGTGGTAAGAGAGAGAGAAGATAAGAAGAAAAGGAACTAAAGACAAAGAGAACTGCAAAGAAATGTTAAATGTTAACTAGCAGCTGGGTGGTTAATAGTAATATTGATATTAATATTTTTAAATTGTATTTTATATATGAAGGGATAATACAAAAAAGTAATTATTTATTGTTGTTAAGAACCAAAATTGTCAGTGTAAACAAAAACATATAAAAAGCAAGGGAATTAAATTAACAATCCTGGAATGTTAGATTTGAACTAGAAAGATCAACACTGTATCTATCGGTCACATTTGTATCTGATAACGTGGTATAACAAACAGTCCTGAAATCTCAGAGGCTCAGAGCAACAACATTTATTTCATGCTAATAGGTCAGTAGAGTGACTGCAGTTCAGCTGATCTCCGCCAGGTTCACCCGGGCGGGGTCAAGTGAGGCTGGAATTCAGGCTTTGGGTTAGGGTCAGGTCATCTCTAATGTCCTCATTTGGGTACTCAGGCTAAAAGAGCAACAGCTGCTGGTACCTCACACAGAGCGGAAGCTCCAAGAGGGCTGGTGAAGCTTCATGCCTCTCACCACCTGCACAGCATCACTTGTGCCCAAGTCACAGGGCCAAGCCCAAAGTCCATGGGGTGGGGAGTGATGACAAGGATGAGGAGGGAAGGAAGAACTGTGGAGAAATACCACCACCCACCCAATTATGAACTCATGACTTTTCTGTTTAAAAAATAAATCTTTCCTCACCCTGTCCAGCAAAAAGGCCTAAAAGCAACAGCACAATGTAGCAATGAACATCCTCCCACCCAGACTGTGGTTCTAAATATTATTCTCCACTAAAAGAAATAGGTGCCCTGAGGAATGTCTGACTCCAGGTCTTCAGCAGGAAATTGGAGTACCTACTGTATCAAAGAACTAGGAAGCTATCAAAAAGTAATGGGATCGTGTTAAAGGGATATAGGAGATAACATGAAAGGGCTCCCATTGGTTAAAGGCAGGATAATTTATGCATCAAAAAGAATAATGACTACAACTGATTGAAACACATCATTGAAACCAGCCCCACTCTAACCCTACAGAATCAGAATCTCCAAGATGAAGCCTAGGCACCTGGATTTTTTTCTTTTTACAGAGCTCTCCAACTGATCCTGAGGCACAGCCAGGGCTAAAAGGCACCAGCTCACAGGTTTCCCAGTCTTCTGCAAGTCCAGATCACTCACAGTGTCCATCTTGCTCTCAGATGCTGGCCACTGCTTCCTGGAAAGTTTTGTCTACATCAGACTTAGAATTGTCCCTTATTCATGTGCTTCCAACTCTGGGGTGGTCCAGCCATAACGTGGCAGGCATCACCAAGGGGAAAAATTCCAGTTTTCAGTCTGCTGACAACAATGACTAGCTGAAAAGCTGGGACAGCTCCCAGGGTGCTCCTTTTAACCACAGTTTTGACTGTGACAATGAGGAACAAACTCTTCCATTTTTAGCCAACGTATCATAGATCTAAGACATAAAAGTTTAGGGTTTCTCCAGATACCTCAAAGCAATTCATTCTTAATTCTCACTCTGCATCAGATCACCTGGTAAGCTTCTACAAAACAGGGATGACTATGTTCTGGACTCTAACCCAGAGACTCAGATTCAACGGTCTAGGGTGGAGTCTGGGCACTCAGTGTTTCAAAGGCTGTCCGGGTGATTCTTATGTGCAGCCACGGTTGGGAGCCATGGCTCCAAGCTAGTCCTGAAAGCAAAACATCTCGACCTTCATGTCTTGTCACAACTTGAAACAAGATATGCCCTGGATTCGGTCCCTTCCGAACCACAGCGCCCTGGGGAGAAGTCTCGGTCTGCTGCTAGTTCTTGCCTCTGAAGGACTCCCCACCCCTTCCCTCCTGCATCAGCCCCAGCAGCCATCCCGGCCTCCCTGGGCCCACGTGGGTTCAGGGTTCGAGACTCATGGCAGGCTGCGCTGCCCTCCTTGATGCTCAGGAAAAAGAATAAAGATCCAAACCTCTAAACTGCTCCATCAGAGCTAAGCAGAGAACACAGAACTGGATTCAGCTGAGAACTAAGGCATCCACCACACAACTACTCCCCCAACAGGCTCCGAGAGGTAGTGAGTTGCGTGGGTTTTGTTTTGGTTTTTTTTTTGGTTAAGAAAGAATGGGTAATTCCACGTTAGAAGAAAACAGAAAAAGACTGGAAGCCAGCCAGTTCACAAAAGCAAACATAGCTCTGCCCCCCAAACCTAATGAACACAATACATGCAGGCGGGCACGCACACGCGCGCGCGCGCGCACGCACGTACAAATCACTGCCACGTCTTTAACAAATGCTAAGCACAGAGAGCAATACTCATTTTCCCCTGATTTGTAGCAGGTGAGAATGCCAGCCCTCAGAAGGCCTGGATCCTTTGTCTGTCTTTGTATTAAAATATGCTGTCTTTCTCAAAATCATAACAGCTACCACACTGTAAGAAGGGCATCATGTTAGGAGTGTTCTGGAACTCACAGGATGGTTCTGACCCCACCCTCTTCTCTGAAATCCGCACCCCACTCACAAGGCTGGGCCCCCTCAGCTGTGCTTGCTCGTCTTGGCCACATACTCCTGATCCGAGTCTCTGAACCAGCACTAGCCATAAGACTCAGAAGGGCTGGACTAAGTCTTGCTAGTCCAGGTCTGGAAGCTGGCTTACGTGGGGACCACCAACATGTGGGCCCTTTGGGGAGGTCGGGTTGGACCCCGTGGGCAGACCAAACAGAAGGCAGGAGAGAGAAACGCAGAGGCGAGGCAAGGAGCAGAGAGATGTTTTGCGTCCTGGTTGGCCCCTTAGGCTCCAATGCCCACAGGTTCTGAAAGTGCCCCTTGATCCTTGTAATAAATTCTTCATCTGCCTGTTCAGCTACTTGAAATGGATTTCTATCACTTGCTAACAAAAAAAGAACCCTGACTGAAATAACTGTAAAGCCTCGTTATCAACTGCTAAACATCTACAGGAATCTTTTTCAAAGACCAAAATCAACTCTTTTCTCCTTATTAAATATGCCATTTCTAAAAATATACATATGCTTTTAATTTATATACATATGTGTTTTGCTGTGGCAACTGGCTTCGAAGTCAGAAACAAGGCAACCACCAGAATGTGGAATCAACAGAAAGCAAGCTCTCCAGAAAGCTTTCCCTCCCATCTCCTTCTTGACAGTCGGCATCCTCAGCGGGGGTGGCCTGGGAAAAGGCACTCGTGTGGCCAGGCCTGACTCAGGCATCAACTGCCCCCAGCCCTGCCACAGGGGACCAGACACGGTCACATCCTCTGGAGAGCACAAACCTCTGGTTCAAAGAATGAGCACCTTCGACAATGGAAGGTTCCTTCATTCTCTTCAACAGGGGCTTAAATCGACAGCATGCGGTTATAGAGACGTCACGAGAGAAACTGGGCCACTCTAACGTGGCTGACTAAACCCTCTCCTCCCAGACACGGTGTCAGCAGCACAGTGTAAAGGACAAGGTACAGACCTCTGGCTGGATGGCTTTGAACACGGGTATGTCCATTAATGTGATCTGGCTCTGCAACAGAAGAGAACTGCTGTTAGAAAGTACTGGAAATCAACAGTAGCTGTCATGTGACTTTGAAACTATACAAAGTAATGACACACTTAAAAGTTATGCTTTCCCCCTTAAAATAAAAATCAAGGTAGAAGAGAGTAAAAAACTGGGTAAATTTTGAAAATGCCTCGCCCATCCCTTCCCTCTTCATGCATCTTGAGCCGTACCCTTCTTTCTTGAATGTGAGATGAATTTCCAACTTAGTAATTGACAGGAGTAGCTTGGAGGGAGAGATGGAGAGTAAGGGGAACATTTTTAGTTTGGATATTTTTGTACTATTTGAGTTTTTATTTCAAGCATGAATTACTTTTACAATTTAAAAAAGTTGTAGACACAGTATTAAAAATTTGAAAGCTAAACAGAGACACTATCTATTACTTTAAATTTAAAATTTTTTAAAATTGTGGCTTATAGAAAGTGTACATTTCTTCTGAAGTCTAAGCCTCCTCTAAATTATATGGTAGAATTCTATCCAAGATGCACCCACAGACCAGTGTTGGACCACAAACTGCTTATTCCACCAGCCCACAATGACATAACTACAGAATCTGAGAGCAAGCATTTGGAAACTTTTATAGCAATGCCCATGATATTGTCATTGTATTTTTTTAAAGTATTAGTCCTTAAGATTGGAAATGAAAAAACTGGTCCTTTTTAAGAAGCAAGCTTAAGAAGCACTAAGTTGGTCAATTCAGAAAACACACACCCAGTTAAAAGGTTGTTCCCATCGCTAGATGCCCATCAGATGACAGAAAGAGAAGGCACCGTTGCTGACAATTTTGCAGGTCAAGGCATGGACTGGGCTGACTTCACATGACCTGCCTATCTCCGTATGTCACACGGGATGCCAGGTACCAGGTAACCGAGGCCTCTGTGCCAGACCAGGGAACGGAGGGCTAAGAGTCTTTGAATGTCCACTAATGAGAGGACACCTGTCCACTGTGCAGGCATCTGGGAGGACACAATGCAGTGAACAGATGTGGGCTCTGGAATCCAGGGGGCCGGGGTGTGTGTCTGGACACCATCGCTTAACAGCAGTATTCTCTTTGACATATGACATTAACCTCTCCAAGCCTCAGGTGCCACATCTAGAAAATGGTGACAATAATCCTTATCTTTTGGATCTTTGTGAAAATTCAAGACAAGAGGTACAGAGTGCCTAGCACGTCACACAAACACACACCCCTACATATATACATACTACATACATATACAGAGAGAACATCTGTTAGGTGACAGGCATTCTGCACCTCTTGAATTGTCACAAAGATCATATATATGTTTATATATTTACATTTTTATATATCATATGTATTTTGGCAAGAGAGAAGTCACATAGATGGGCACATGTACTGGCACATGAGCTTATGGTTCCTGCCCCAATACCTGAGCTAGGAAATAAGTGACCATTAATTTGTTTGAATATCCATGCTTCAAAGTTGCTTTAAAAAATACTTAAAGAAGGCTGTTACATCAAGTCAGCAAATATTGTCTTGAGAAAAAGCCTTGTAGCAAGAATACACTGAATAAAAACAGCAACACACATGGTAGGTCAACTGTAACCACAATCCAGGGCTTAGGTGCAGAATTGTGGTCACCTCTTGGCACGATTTACAGGAGGTCCAAGATCACTGGATTCCTGCGAAGACAGGATGCAGGCCAACACATAACATCGCCAGGGCTGAGCAGGGGAGAGAAATGAGCGAGGCAGCTCCCGTCAGAGCCTCTTCGGCCCTCCAAGGGGCTGGTGCTCTTCATGGGCACAGAGTGAAAAGCCACCACTAGTGGAAGCTCAGAAGAGGCTGTGGATGGCCCCAGGGTCCGGGGAGTCCGAGTTCTTCCACTGCTGGGTCCACCCTCCAGTGGCAAGAAGGCACTGGACGTCCGTCCAACATGAATGACTTCTATGCCTTGAAGGCCCATGGGCCTGTGTGTCTGGCCCAGAGCTACAGGCCCAGAGCTCCGTCCCGGGCAGTGCAAAGAGACTGGCATTTCTCCTGCCAGACCCATGGAGATTGTTAGCCAAGTGCTCCTCATGTGTGGATAAATTCCGCCATCCTGGGGAATAGAAAGGCCTTGTGAAAACAGGAGATTTGAGCTGAAAGCTCAGAGGGCCTTGGAAATCTCTCCCATAGTTCAAGTTAACTCCTAATCCAGAAGAACCGGCAGGATGTTTGCAATGTCATTTAGGAAAAGAACCAAAATTCTGCTAATGTGAAAATGAGAAAACTTCCTCTCCATCCTGCCTTCAGTCAGAGGATTGCTCCTCAATTTCCAAATGATTTACTAAAATAATGACTGTACATTTCATAGTTTTTTAGATGGTCCAAGTTTCAAATATTCTGATCCCTGCTCAGACCACAAATAAGAAAATGTGTTCAGGTATCTTACTGAAGACAAATAGTAACAGAGGTCATCACACTTAAAATAGATGGGCTGGTCCCAAACACACAATCAGAGGGTTACCAGAAGAATCTCTCCCATTTCTATCCTCTCAACTTTGGCCAAAAAAGATGCAGTGTCCAGAGCAAGAATACATCAATACATACATAAAACCATCAGATAATAAATTTCATGTTATTTTACTACAAAGCCAAACGCATGTGGACAAGGTTGCTATGAGTGGTCCTTCCCGGAAGCTGGAGCACTCCAAGACAGGCAGTTTTACCAAAAGGAAGGGTTTGGGTAGGTAGGGGTGGCGGTTTGAAGGGCAAGGTCAGGTCCTGTCCCTTTTCACAGCTGGCTCCCAGCCTCAGGAGACCCGGCCCCTCCCTCGGGGAGATGCTCTGGCTTCCTGGGGAGAAAGGGCATTTCCTAGGAGTGTGGTACAGCCTCGACAGAAGCACACAATGGGCTCTCTTGTTTCTGAGAGGCAAACCTGCCGCAGTGGGAGCACATGCCTGCGACGGGGACGCTCGTGAACAAGTCTCTTAATAGTTTCTCCTTATTTTCGGAAATAAAGCCTTAATACAGGACGTCCAATTAAGTTAGTCATCTGGCTATGCCTTCCTTAATCCTAACCCTTTCTCCCATCTCCTTCCTCCTGGTCCAAGGCCCCCTAAACATCCAGGCTTTTTGAAGAAAAGCCAATCTCCACACATTACAGGGCGTTTCTGTAGAGATGAAGCCTGCAGAATGGAGAGACCTAGTGAAGTATGTCACAATGTGGCCCCAAGAAAAAGAACAAGGTGGTTTTATGTGGATAAATGACAGCAAATTAGCCAAGAAGAAAACAAAATGTTTTTTGCGTATGTTGAATGTAGCGCTTTTCCTCTCTAACAGTGCCTGACTAAATCCTCTCTTCCCAGTCACAATCTTAGTACAGGGCTCTCCCAGGGTCCAAATAAACAAAAAAAGCTGTTGGCAAATCAGTGGTATGTGTTGTAATAGAAGATGTCTTTAAATTGCATTTGGATCTAATGCGTCCAAATGCATGACTAAAAAGGCTCACAGAATTAAAAGTAATCAGCTCCAAAGATATAATCCCACTTCTACCCCCAGAGCCACTGGGTCTGGCAACTTTAGAATCATAGTCAAAGAAATGCAAATTCAACGGGAAGACACCACGTGTTGTCCAACAGTGCCATCATGACTAATGGGACTGGGAACTGCTCTGTTCTTTTTGGAAAGTAATCTGGCAGTAACCCATAAAAAAGTTTTGAACATTTCATTTATTTTTTTAATGTCAAACTTATAAAAAATTGCAAGAATAACAGAATAAACTCTATAACCTTTCACCTAGCTTCACTAATTGTTAACATTTGCTCATTTCCTTTATTTTTATGTGTGTATATATGTATACATATATACACATACACACACACATTTTTTCTGAACCATTTTGAGAGTAAAATGCAGGTATTATGACTCTTCACCATTAAATCCTTCAGGATTTTATTTCCCAAGAACAAGATGGTCCTCTTACATAGTGATTAAAAATAAAATTATTACATTCAGGAAATTTATCATTTGTATAATAGCATTATCAAGTTCACATTCAAATTTGCTAAGTATCCCAATGCTATTTTTATTGCAATTTTTTCTTCACCCAGGATCAGGCACTGCATTTAGATACTATCTCCTAAAAAGTGTAATGAGCATACTGTTGACACAGCAGTCCAATACCTACAGAAAGGAAAGCACTATACATAAGAAGAGATATATGTGTAGACCTACATTTAGATACAGATATGAATATAGATGTTTACTGAACAATTATTCGCAGTAGTAAAAATCTGGAAATAATCAAAAGGGCATCACAAAGGGAACTTGCTGAAAAAAATTATGGTACATCCAGACTCTGTAATATTATGCAGCTATCAAAAATAGAGAATTTAATCCGTACATATCAAAAAGTTAAAAATAAATTTTAAAAAATCTGTACATATTGACCTGGAAGGATGTCCCTGATCTATTGATGACACAGACAAGTCCCAGCACTGCTTTTTGCTCTGCTTTCAGTTACTGTGGAAAGGGATGGAGATCTAACTATAAAGCACCCCTACTAAAAAAATAAAGACCTCTGAAATGATTTAACCCTTTTTATGGTAAAATGACACACATTTACAGAAAAGCACATTAAACAAATGCATGGCTTGATGACATTTTATAAGCTGAACACCTTGTAACCACTACCCAGGTTAAGGAACAGCCACCGCAATCAATGCTGAATGGATCCAAAAAATGTGATGTATACACACAATGGAGTATTGTTCGACCTTAAAAAGAAAGGAATTTCTGACATGTGCTATAACATAAATGAACTTCAAGGATATTATGCTAAGTGAAATAAGCCAGTTACAAAAAAGGCAAACATGGTATGGTTCCACTTATATGAGATACCTAGAGTCATCAAATTCATAGAGACAGAAAGTAAATGGTGGAGACTGGGGGACAGGGAGTTGTTTAACAGCTACCTAGTTCTGGGTCTGCAAGATGAAAACAGCTCGGGACACTAATAATGTTGCACAATAACGTGACTGTACTTAACAACTACTAAACTGTACACTTAAAATGGTTACACACAGTTTACCACAATTAAGAAAAAAAAGTCACCCTCAGAGTTCCTCCACGTGCCTTGTCCCAATCACAAAAGTCCCTCCCTCCCATCAAAAGTAACCACTATCTTGACTTTCCTCAAATTTCTTTATAATTTTATCACCCAAGTTGTGTATATGAAGGCATCACTGTATCACCTTGCCTGCTTTTTAAAAATCTGATGTATATATTTTAAGTTTCTTTTAATCTATAGGTAATCTCTCCACCTCTTTATTTTTCTTATAATGTATATGCTAAAAAATCATGGCCTAAAAAATGTTAAAAAAAAAAAAAAAAGCTTAAATGAAAAAAAAAAATCATGGCCATTTGATCTACAAAGTTCCTACTCACAGTGCAGGTCAGCATGTTCCTCTGTCCTTGTATTTCCTGCAGATTGGCAGCTGGACCCAGAGACCTGATGAGACACAGGTTCAATCCCTCTGGCAGGACTGGGAGCTGGGGTTGTGTTGTTTCATCAGGAGGCACATAATGTCTTTCTTTTTGTGATGTTGTGGCTATTTATGCTCAATGCTTAGATCTATTAATTCACTGGGGTTATAAAATGCTGATATTCCAATTTTAGCATTTCTTTTCCATTTATTAACTGAAATAATTTAATAGAGAGACATTTTGCCTCATCCACAATTTGGTTATCCAGTTCAGTTCAAAAGTGAAAAGCAGGACAAATACTGGATTCTTTCCTTATATTTTTCAGTTTTTAGGACAATAAATTGGTTCCTTATCATCATCCAGTGATGACCTACTGTTTGATGGGTTTCAATCAACTGCAACTATTATCCTTTAGAAGCTCAAACTGTCCCATCATTGGGTGGTGGGAGCTTCCTCTAGCTGTCTCTGGAGTCCTTTCTACATGACTCTAGTAGTCCTTGATAGCTTCCTCACTGGTACTGGAAAGATGTACTAGGCTTATGTTGAACATTTCCTGTCCCAGACTTGGAATCAACCAGTTCTCTGGGAAGCCCTGGTTTCTTTTAGGGATAAATGATATTTCAAGATCACAATCTGAAATTCATACCAATATTTCCTATTCAAATGCAGGACACTTTTGTTCTAACTAACCTCATCTGTATCTCCTTTCTTCCACATCGAAAATCCTGGTCCCAAAGACAACAGGATAGAGAGGATTACAGTACCCAATAATTATTCATTTACTTTATCCTACATTATACTCACAATAGTCTCAGAATAACGATACAAATGCTATCACCATCAATATAATTACTGAGAAAAGGTATCAAAATTTTGCATATATTCTCTCCATTCTCCATTTTTTTTATAGTTTATACTCTGAAAGTCATATTATATCCATTATATTGGCATATAGCCATTACTTGCTATAGTCTCCTCTTTAATATTCATTTAGTCTTAATTCTGCAGTAACTGAATGTTTACTGCTCTCCATCAATCTTTACAGTGATGCTTCTATAATCATTTTCATTGTCTGAAGCTTGTTCTCTAGTAGATTTCTCAGGAAGGGCTCACAGGAATAATATTCTCTGAGGCCCTGCATGTTCATAATAGTTCATTTGTGTCCATTATACTTGTAAGTTAGTTTTGCTGGATATAAAAACTTTGGCTACATTTTTGTTTCTTTTCTTATTTGATTATGTTACTCTACTTTCTTTCAGCAAAAAGTGTGTCTTTCAAAAAGATTGATGATAACCTAATTTTTTTCTCTTGTAAGTCATTTGCTGTTTTTGCCTAGATGCCCAAAGGATTTTACCTTCTCCTTTAATATCTGGTAGTTTACCAAGAATATGTCTTGGTATTGACCATTCTGGGTTGCCTCATGGTATGTTCTTTCAATATATAGTTTTGAATCATGTTTTCACTTTGTGAAAATCTTCCTAAATTATAGTTTAAGTATTTGTCCAGTCCCCTTGCCTTTTTATTCTCCTCTTTCAGGGATTTCTGTTATCTGTATGTTGGATTTTCTTTGCCTATCATCAATATTTGTCACCTTTTTTCAAAGTCTTATTATCTCTTTCTTCATTTATTTTGATCTTAAATTTTTTCCTCCCTTAAGGCATTTTCTGTTATGTTTTTCTATTCTTGTATTCCTTCCAATTCAACTTTCATTTCCAAAATAGCTTTTTATTTTCAATGCTTTCCTAATTCTGCCACCTCATTTCTGAGATTTTTCTATTTCCGATTTAGGTTGTTCATGTCTTACAGTGTGATCTTAATAGCTCTTAGCTTATTTTAAAATAGAAAGTTACAGTTTTTATCTGTTCTGTGGCATGTCTTTCAGGCGTGCTTTCACTATCTACAGAATCCTCTCCTTACTCTTTTCTTCTTATAATAACTTTGGAAGATTTGACATCGATAATTTTCTGTTGCTTATTTATGTAAAATTAGTTTTCCTGAACTTTTTTACAGGGGAAACATGGTTCAGGGCAAGCTTTTCTAATTTCATATAACTCTTCTTTTGGTTACTTTCATGTCGTGTTCAACAACATGCTGTTCCTTCTTGAGATTTCTCACACACACACACACACACACACACACACACACTTTTACTTAGACCTCCTTTTTCCTTAACCATAACTTTCTGTATCCTGTTCATTTTTAGTCCTCACCCATACTAAATTCCTCTTTGGGAAGTAAACCCTGGTGAGTTGGTCTCAAGAGCTCACAGGGGCTGGCCCATAGATCTCTTCCACCCATCCATTATTTGAGTGGTCAAAATTCCTGTCAATTTCAGTTGCTATTCTCACATTGACCTGCCGAACTTTCCAGTGAATTCCTGTTGGAAATTTTGTGGTTCTCCTATTCTCTAGTCTGTCAATGCCCCACTACTTACTTCTGCTTTCTCTTATATTGGATCTGATACTCCACAGGTCTTGTTGATACTGGTGTGGTGTATCCAGCCATTTATATTTTGATAGGGATAACCTGTCACTTAACTTTATTATAAATATTGTTCATGGCCTTCAGGGTTTGCTACCTAGTTGTTCTGGATGCTCCTATGTGGGGATTCAGAAAGGAAAAAGAACTATGCTGCTGCCATTGCCACCTTCTCAGAATCACTCATATGATTTTTTTAATGGACTCCTGTGTCTGACTTTTTTTTCTTTCATATTATTAGACAGGAAACTAAAACACCAGGTGGTCTGGTTCCATTCCAACACCTGGCAACACCAATGCTTCCCCAAAGACCAAAGACTCCAGGGGACCTGGCTTCACATCTAAGCTGAAGACACATTGGCTCTGGTAAGGGCAGCCAAAGTCTTAGCACTGCACCCTGAGGGCACTCATCATCCTTCCCTATGGTCTTCCCAGCCCCAGAAAACTGGCCTGGGGCAGGCTGAGCAACCTCTAGGGCTGAGAATTAGAACACCAGGCCCAGAGTTCCAGCTAAGAGTCCTGCTGGACAATGCTGTTCTAGGCGCAGCCTAACTCGCTGCCTTTCTACATGGGGAACCACTGTAAAGGGAGTTTTTAAACCTCATAATTGCTTTGTTCCTTTCATGAAGCTAAAAACATGACTCAGAAATACACAAGCAAACAAAAACAAATAGAATATAGAGGCTAAGACATCAGCCAGCAAGGTCCATGGGGACTTCTAAAGGAGAGGCACTACAGCTTTGTGCCTAAGAGTACAGACTAGCCCTTCACTGGCCAATATGGTGGCCACTGTCCACATGTGGCTACTGAGCATTTGAAATGTTCTCAGCACTTTAAGTTTAGAATACATATTGAGTTTTACAGATTTTGTTTGATTTAGTTTGAAAAAATAATGTAAAGTATCTCAGTAATTTTATGTTGCTTATAGGATAAAATGACAATATTTTACCTAAGATATGCTATACTAAATAAAGAATATTTTAAAAATAATATCACCTCTTTTTTAAAAAAATTTTTAACTGCATACATGGCTCAGATTATATTTCTGCTTCTAGAACATCAGAAGCCCTGGTTTAGAAGACGAGACAGAGAATGCCACTTAACTGTCTGTGTAAAGAGGTGACTGCCCTCTCTATGCATAGGCTTGCTCATCAGTATACTGGGAATAATAAATATACCTAATTTGTGAGGCTATGGTAAAAACTAAGTTAGATTATTGCATGTAAAACATTTAGTACAAGAGCCAGACAAAGCAGGTGTTCAAAAGCGGGAGCTATCCTTGTTATTACCATCCAGCATTAGGTGAATAATCAGGACATGAAGGTTTCAGACCTGGCTCTGCCCACATCTGGCTATATAATCCATGTTAAAAAAGTTTCTCTCTTAGACCCTTAGTTTCTTTACTAGAAAACTGGGAGCTGATAATCTGTCTCATCGGGTTGTTCTGAGGACTGAATTCTTTCAGTCACCATGTATTTACTGAGCACCTACTATGAGCTAGGCACTATTCTGGGCAATGGGGAAAGAGCAGTGAACAAGTCAAATAAAGTTTCTGTCCTGAGAGAGTCTGTACTCTAGTGGAGGAGACAGACCATACAAAACACTATCATAGAACGTAATGCTGGGTGGTAACGAGATGTGAAGGCAACAGAGCAGGGTCACAGACGAGAAAGTAATGGAGAGATGCTACTTTAGCATCTCTGTGAAATTCCTCTTCAAGGACCAACTTTTGAACAGAGACTGGGAGACGTGGGAAAGAGTCATCAGGGCTGAAGGAAGAATGAGCACAGGGTGCTGTGGCAGCGGGACATCGAGTGGTCTGGGGAACAAAGAGTCAGCCAACGTGTAGCTGAAAAGCAAGGAGATGGAGCAGGAGAGGAGGCCTGGCCAGACCACAGAGGGCACTGGAATGCATACTCATTCTGGTATGAGGGAGCCCCTGGAGAGTTTTACACAGGTTTTCAGACCCCTCAGACACACTGAGGGGGGTGATGCATGTGCCAGGCTCAGAATGGTCTGGCCCAAAGTAAATGTGGGAGCCGGTGATGGTAGAGCCAGGGATGGGGCCCACCTAGCTCCCCAGCATCCTGGAGGGCGCGAAACCTATTAAAGCAAAGGGACTGGGAAGAAGTGGGCATGGCGGGAAACACTTCCCTGGTTCTGCAGAGAAGCACAGCCCTGCGACAGCGCTTGCAATCAGGCTCGAGGTCGCCCCAGACAGAACCAGCATCCTCCCCCTACCCTCAAAGTGTAAAAGGAAAAAACTAGCTCATGGTGAAGTGAGGAGCCAAGTCTGCTTCTCCATCAGAAAGAACCACAGAGTGAGACCAGCAGCAACACACTGGTTGAAACAAAAACAATTTTTTTAAATGTGTAATTACAAAATTCATTCAAGGGGGTGGGTATAGCTCAGTGGTAGAGTGCATGCTTAGCATGCATGGAGTCTTGAGTTCAGTCCCCAGTACCTCCATTAAAAAAAAAATAAAAAACAAAACAAAATTCATCCAAATAATATTGTCTATCATCATACAAAACAGTCATTGTAAAAATATAAAAATGATAAATAAACAAAAAGAAGAAAAATTAAATTCCAATTACCTAGAATCCTATAACCAGAAACTACAGTAAGTAGTATGTTGGGCTACATAGATACCCAGACATTTATGAATATGCAAACAGAAAATCTAGCCCTTTTCTTATGTAAATATAAACAGTATGTGTTGTACATGCTTTTTAAAAATGGCATTATTCTCTGTAACTTGCGTTGTAACCTGTTCCTTTCACGTATTATTCACACATACTGTGTACGCCTTCCCAGGTGGTTAAATTTCCAGATAGACAGCATCCTTTTTTAATGTGACATGGTACTTCACAGAGACTATTTTATTCAGCAACCCCCTGCTGTTGGGTATATGGGCTGTGTCCAATCTGAGCAAACAACCCTGAGCGGCGGCCCCCTCCAGCAGCCCACTGCGGTGCCCGGCCACCCCCATCAGGCCTGTTACTTACAGCAAACTCCTCGGGAGTCACTTTCAGGACATCGAAGACAACGGCATCATAGCTCTTGCTGGCATAGTCGCAGCTCTGGCCCTCCAGAGAGTCTGAGCTGCTGCTGCCCTGCGGAGGACAGGGAGAGATGGGGCCACCTGAGCAGTCTGGCCGACTCAGGATCCCCGACTCCCAAGCCTCAGAACCGAGGACGCTGACAGAACCGTACAACGAATGGTAAAAGCTTCTGTTGTCTAGTGCTTTCCTCTATTCCAGGCACTGCTTTAAGCACTTCACACTCATAATCTTATTTAACTCTCATAACAACTCCCGGCGTATACACTCTTATTATACCCCTTCTCCAGATAAGGAAATAGAGGCCATGCTACTTCCCCAGGGCATCTCAGCTGGGAAACGGAAAAGCCAGAATGTGAACTTAAGTTTTGTATCTATCTTACCCCAGAACCTCAGTCATCGCACCCCAGCTGCTTCCGGCTGGCTGTGCGGAGGTGCAATGAATAGATATGGCCCCCAATCTTTCTTCAGAGAGAACCGGTCTTCACATCTTAGGAAGCCTGAAGAGATCATCTGTTTTGTTATGTCTTTCAAACATTACCTGGTTTCACCTCTTTTTTTTTCTACTTGAAGTCATGGCAGGAAATTATTATACAAAATGTTAAACTGGCTCTCAAGGCTTATTTCATGTAAGGGCCACTTAAAATTCAAAACCTGTTGGCTGATGAGGTGAGAGGTAACCGACTGGCTTTGGAGACGGTGTGAAAGTTATATTTAGTTGAGCCCCTTGTTAAGAACAACACCGTGAGCCCTGCATGTACCGGAAGGGTCTCCCGTAAAAGAACAAGCTAAAACTCCCCGAATGTGGCTGGCTTCATGAAACCCAACACTGTGGGGATCCCAGAATGTTGAACATACCTTCTCTTCAATTTTACTTAATTTCATCAAATTCTACTTTGGGGAACCAATTGAGCTTACCACCCAAAACCTGTGCCCTGTTCATAAATGGTTTTATTCGTCTCAACCCATGAAGAGGGATTTTGTGGTTTCCATTAACCTCAACATCTTGGACTAGGATTTAGAGAATATGCTTTTATTAATTCCTCTTTATTTCACTCTTTCCAAAACGGCTATATCTGGAAAAACTTTGCAATCTTACTGGAAACTGGAGTGTGTTTAGGCCAGGGAGGGAAACCAATAGTCAACAACTGAAAATGTGAGGTTAAAAGGAGGGCGGAAACTTAAACCTGTAGATTTCAATAGGCCTGTGTCATTTAAAGGCTTTACAAATGAATCTACTGTACCAAAAACTCTAAGATGATCTTAAGAAGCTCTGAAGTCAGCCAGGCCGAGTTAGAATGCCAGCTCCACGCCTGCTGCTGTCTGACCTCTTCATTTCGCTGGGTCTCAGCTCCAGCTATAAAATGGCGCTATTAGAACCTGCTCCCCAGGGCTGGGGCACAGCTTATATAAAACAAAGCTCACAACACAACTGTGGCAGGATCCCCTCCCTGGGAGATGCTGATTCAAGGCACCTGGGTGGGCTCAGGCATGACTATTTTAAAAGTTCCATGGGCAATGGGATGTCCTCCCCTGAGGAGAATCCGTGTTAAACTCTCAAAAAGTAATAAAGGCTAACCCTGAGTGCCTCTGGAATTGGCCATCTGTTCTACCCCTCAGTCGTGCACACAGACCCTGAGCAGACGGTCTCCGAAAAAATCACTGCACGTCCACGTTCCTCTTCCACGGAGCAGCCAGGACCAGGTGACGGGGCTGACTTTCTTCCAGGGAGCACAGTGTCATCATGGTTGGACCACCGGCTCCAGAGCCCCAGAGGCCTGGCTGCGAATCCCCACCCACCGCTGACCAGCTGTGTGATCTGAAGCCAGTTCATCCACTGCTCCCTGCCTTAGTTTCCTCATCTATAAACTGGGGATGGAACGATGTACGTGCTCGACAGGGTTACGGTGAGGATTCAGTGAGATCACGCCTGTAGAATGTACCAAAAAAGTGCCCGGTATACAGTCAGCACTAAGTCATGGGTGTGTATCTGTGTAAACATGTCATTCGGTCACCAAAATTTACTGAGCACTTCAACTAGACAGATATTCATTCATCTGTTCATTCAGCAAATATTTATTGAGTACTCACCGTGTTCTGGAGACACATACACGTGTATTTGTATACATACACTTCTGGACATACATACAGCATACACGTATGTGTATGCACACACACGTGTATATACAATATTCATAGAGAGAGACCAGAAAAGAAAGTTCTGCTCTAGATGGAGTGTAAATTATACATGGAAATAGAAGTCTGACTCCTCTAGTTACCAGAGTCCATTCCTGGAATTTCAGGTTTTATAACTTTCCTGTAACACCCCATTGCACCTGCCCCAAACACACAACTCATACAAGGGGCCTTATTTAATCAAAAGTTGCCCCAAATACATGCAGTGGTGGTGGTGGTGGCAGTGGTGATGATGCAGTGACTTTATTTAAACCTGTATTGGCGCCATCAGGGAATTTTAAAGGTACCCACAAGTCTGCTTTCAGAACCAGAGATCAAACTAAGGAATTTTTTAAAAGAGTTTCAAGCAATGAATTGGTTCTGTGAATTCGAGCTGACTGCCCAGGGTCATTTCAAAAGCCCAGCTCAACCGTGAGGGCCTCGTGAGCTCGGAACACTGAGCACTCCCCTTGCCAGTATGTCACAGGATCCAAGCGCTACGCATCTGACATGATGGTTTCTCTGGGCCTCGGGTGACACCCACCCCTCCTGCCTGCCTCTGCTCCATTACAGAACCTGGAAAGCAAACTCCCAAACCCCCAGGGCAGGAGCCTGAGCCCAGGCCACTCTCCGACCACCAGTCCTTATAGCCATTTCCTACTGGGCAAGGTAAACAGGAGCACGGGGCCAGCTGGCATCACTTCTGTCTGACTTCATTCTGGAACGTGTGACTTATTTATAATCGGCTGCGGCTTCTCTTGGGAAAGGCCTGATCCCTTCGTGCCACCAGGATGGAATGTGGCACTTGGTACGACTGGACTGGGCAGGTATTTGTTTTTCTTTGAAGAGGACGACTTCAGAAAACACGCTGATCCTCAGGGCTGACTGCCTCCCAGATCTCACGCCTGCCGCCGGGGCCTCGGGAGGGTTAAGAATGGTGGTATTCATGGAGCCCTGCAGGCCCGTGGGCCACGACCCAGCGGGGCCTGGGGCAGCTAGAGGAGCCAAGCCCCGCCCCACCCCGCGGCCCAGTTCTGCAGTCTCTGTACCTGTGGAGTGGCGGAGGTGACCAACACGCTAGCCATCAGACCATTCCTCTTGTACATAGTCTCCGGGCCACAGGGAGCTTCAGGGCAGCCTCTGTCGGTGACATAACCTGTCTGGAGAAGTCCTGCAAGGCAAAGGAGCTCATAAACACCAGCCTTCAAAACCAACTTAGTCCCACCCTGGGAGAGAGTCGTGCGAGACTCGAGCAGGTGACCCCAGAGAAGACCTTCAAAGAAAAGTTACAAAGCTGGTGGCCTTCAGGCTAAATATGGCTCACAGATGTAGTCTGTTGGGCTCAAACAGGATTTGGTATGTTTTAAACTAATCACCAGCATTTAAAAACTGGGAGGTTTCATACAGAATTCTGGATTTCTGACTCTCCTGGCAGGACTGGGCCCCCCCCCCTTGCATGATGACCATCAGCTGCGCTGAGCAGTGGCTGAGCCTTGTACTGGAGCAAGCGCCTTCAGACCCCGCAGCTGCTTGGGTCCATGCCTGGCCCTTGCAGGTGCTAGAGTTTGTGATCTTGTGATCTTTTTTTTTAAAATGAGGCAGGTGAAGAAAACAAACTGACCCTACAGTGCTTCCCTGTGCCCAGATCGTTTCCTCAATAATAACAGGGATACCAGCTAAGACACCCAGAGTTCCCGCCACATGTCATGCACCCTACACACACGAACTCATCTAACCCTCACAACAGTCCTCGGGCAGGTTCCAACATTACACTCATGCTTCACATGGGAAATCTGAGGCAGAGAGTTAGGTAACTCTCGTGCCATCCCACCAAACCATCATCACTCAAGACCCTGCTTAAATGTCATTTCCCCTGGTTATTGCACCTGGACCAAACTAGAACCAGTTGCTCTCATGCCAATGTGTACATACCCCTAGTAGGGCATTTACCACATCACTGGACATCAGAGCACTGTAGCCACCACCAGCTTTTCATCAGGAAAGCAATCAGGATGTAACGGGGGAAGGAAAGGAGAAGACAGAGGTACCATCTGGAAGCCAACTACAACTGTCAGGCAAGGGACAAGGGTCCTCTGAGCTAAGGTGGCAGCAGTGACATCACAGAGAAGGATACAGACTGAGAGATGCTAAGGACAGAAACTCAACAGGAACTGATGGGGTGAGGGGTTGAGTAAGAAGCAGCTGACGATGAATGGCTTCTGGCTTTAGGTACCAGAGGATGCCACGCCCTTCATCAAGAAAAGAAGCAGAGATAGTGTGGCAGATTCGTGGGAAAGACGATGATTTTGACTTAGAACGTGCTGAATCTGTGGTGCCCATAAGAAAATCAATCCTGGAAAGCGAGGTCCAACCCAAAGGTCTCTGGGAAGATGGCCTAGAGGCAGATCGAAAGGAAGAAAATGTCAGGCTGATCTGGACTCTGTCTGTAACCCTCCCGGAGCCCCCAGCCACAGGCCCATCACAGAGCAGTGTGCCGTGGAACAAGTCAAAGACCCAAAAAGGAAGGTCAAAACAACCAGGCTCTGTCCCTGCCCATCTCCAAAACTGCTCCAATATCTTCCTCCTCAACCATCTCCCCTGAAAGAGCCACTGACCCTCTGACCTTCCTCCCAAAAACACTGAAAAGAACTAATCTGATCTATAAACTACATTTGGGGGTCAACTGGAAAAGATGAACATGGATATTAAATGATACTGAATTACTATTAATTTTCTTCGGGGTGATAACAGTGTGGAGGTTAAGCAGAAAAAGGTCCTTATCCTTAAGATGCACGTGACTTTTTAGAGGCAAAGTGAGTTTGCCACATTCTTTCAAATGTGTCTGTAAAATACACAGAAGTAGAGATAAAGCACATACGGCAAAATGTTAACAATTGACATTCATTGACAGGAGTTCATTGTACTAGTCTCTCAACTTTTCTCAATACTTGATAATGAGAAAGAAAGAGAAGGAAAGAAGGAAGGAAGGAAGGAAGGGAGGGAGGGAGGGAGGGAGGGAGGAAGGAAGGAAAGAGAAGGGAAGGGAACAAAAGCAGGAAAGAAAGGGAAACTGCTCAGGTAAGTTTTCCCTCAGAGTCAAAATCCTCTTTCACGAGCAGGAGTTGGGTGCACTGAGAACACTCGTTTTCATCATTCTTTTCCTGGGAGAAGCCATGCTCACCACTACCAAGGACCACGAATCCACGGCTGGGAAAGGTTTGTAAAGCAGCCGCTCGAAAGATTTGAAGAAATATTTAGAAAAGAAGACACATGAATGGCTAGTAAGGGAAATGCCATGGGGAAGACACAAATCAGAAAGACCATGAGATATGGCTTCACACCCACTAGGATGGCAACACCAAGGCTGGCAAGATGCGGAGAAATGAACCCCTCAGACACTGCAGGTAGGAAGGCAAGAGGCACAGCAACTTTGGAAAATATTCGGCAGTTTCTTAAAAAGTTAAACATAAACTTACCAAATGACCCAGCAATTCTAAGCCTAGGTAACTACCTTTAAAGAAGTGAAAACGTATGTCCACACAAAAATATGTATATGAATTTATTCATCTTAGACAAAAGCTGGAAACCACTGAAACGCCCAGGGACTGGCGACTGGATAAGCGATGTCATCTAGCCATACAGTGGAATACTACCCAACAATAAAAAGAAATGAAACACGGATACAAAGTATGACATGAATAAACCACAAAAACATTACGCAAAGTGAAAGAAGTCAGACACAAAGGACTGAACTGCAGGAGGCATTTTTATGAAATGTCCAGAAAGGGCAAACTCAGAGACAAGGAGCATGTCATGGGAGGCTGGGGGTGGAGGCAGGACTGACTGCAATGAGCACAAGGGATTTTTCTGAGGTGTTGGAAACGTGCTAAAACTGGACATGGAGACAGTTACACAGCTCTGCACACTCACTAAGTCACAGAACCTGGAGTGGGCAGATTTGACAGCATGTAAATTAACCACAGTGAATGCAGCAGCACCAGCTCTGTCCCATGATGGTGACCTGAACTCACACGTTTAACTCCCCACTTCCACATCCCTCTGAAATAAAGAAACATTAAAATACTAAAAACAAATTGTATTAGCACATGACAACAGACAAAGGTTATTAATAAGCAAAAAAACTTCAAAAATTTCCAGGGCAGAAGAGACAGGCCTGGGGGGAGAGGAACCAGCTGGGAACAGAGGCAAGGCCTCCTAGGAATGAAGTGGGTGCGACCCCCCAGCGAAAACCCCCGAGAAAGCCCTGAGACTTCCAAGTGAGGAATCCAGAAACTGAAGAGCTCAAAGGTAGCGTAAGGGGGTCACGCTGCTGGGGCTGTCTCAGACAGACAAACCAGCTCCCGTGGACTGGGGGTCGGGCCAACTCAGCCAGGCTGTGCCGCGCCAGAACCGACCAGCCTGACGCCCGGAAACTGTTCATCCATCCGAATGAAGGGACTCAGTCCAAGCCTGACAGAGTCACCACGGGGAGACAAGTAGGACACAGCCAGCCTGACCCTCCCGGGGCGGACTCAGCGTGCTGCAGTTCCGGGCTGAGGTGGCCTTTTCGGCCTTTAGGGTGTGCCCAGCACTCTGAGGGGCTCCCCAAGCTCGAGGCCGTGGCTCTCCCCACTGGCCTGAGCACCGTACAATCCCAAGTCCTGCAGCCCTTCAACCCAAGGGCCACGGTTCCGTGACCACCACCTGCTCACTCCCTACTTCCCATCTGAAGGCCACCGCCAACTCTGCCCATCTCTCCAGCGCCCTTTGGTGGCACACTCGGGCCCCCGCCCCCCATGCCCACAACGCAAACAGGGGTGCTAATGCTGTGTAAGGCGTGGGGTAAACACGACATTTTTAGCTCACTTGACCTTCACAACAACCCCATGAGGTAGAGGCTACTCTGATTCCTGGGAAAGAGAGGTGACATAACTTCCATTAACGGCAGGACTGGGGAGTCCAAACCCTTGCCAATGAACACCAGGGCTTGGGCCTCCGTCGAGAGCCTAGGTGAGGAGTGGACAAGAACACGCACGGGAAGCGCTCGGGCCGGGCCAGGCACAGAGCAAGCACCCACCAAGGCTGTTAGTTACTATCAGTGCTGATCAAATCCCACAGTTCCATTCATTTATACCTATCGTTTTTCCCTAAAACAATCAACTTCAGACGTTAAAGAAAGAACAGCATTGTGCTTTGTGAAACCACAGGCCTCCTCAGCTGGGAAGGGGATTTCCAGCTATGGGCTCCAGGCCCCTAGGGGAGCCAGGCTGAGTCCAGGGGTCTGCGTGGGGCTCCTCCTCCAACAGGCCTGACCTGCCTGCCCGCCCCCCACCTGGGTCCAGCCCACTCAAAGACAGTGTGACAGCCGATGCCCACTACCATCATGCTTCCTATAGGCAGCCTGAGCTGGCAAGACAGACGCTTGTTTCCAATCTGACTCCTGCATGTCTCACCACTGACAAAACAGCCTGATTTATGGGCAGTGACTCTCAGACAACTTATAGTTCACATGCTAAGAAATAAGAGGACCAAGCAGATGGAACATCCTTTCCAGGGCCCAGAGGAACCCTTGCCCATCCACTTGCAGTCCCTGAGTCCTGGTCAAGCCCTTACTCCTGGACAGGGACCAGACTCCCATCAAGGGGGTCAGCCCAGCCCAGGCCCCTCCCTGAGAACCCTGCCCAACTCTGGGAAGGCCCCTGAAGGTGTTGACCATGCCTCCCAGGCCAGACTAAATGGACCAGAGAGGCCACTTGCTTCTCTGGGAATTCAGGACCTGAGTACCAGTCTCTACTGGTCAATTGAACTGAGCACTATGCCCTCAGGAGGAGAGGATGGCCAGAGCCTGCACAGCTCAGGGAGAGTCCGCTCAGAGCGGGGAGGCAACAGAGGCACAGAGAGAAGCTGACGAGAGAGCCTGTGTCTGAAAGAAAAGCTCCCACCCCCGAGCTCTGTAGCAAACACTCCTTTTTCAGTGTCAGGCAGCTGGAGGAGATTCCCAAAAGACCTGGACCAAGGCTATTACCTAAACATCAAGTTCATGCCAAGCCACCAAAATCTGACTCTAAAGACACAAGGGGGATCTATCCTAGAACTGCTCCATCCAATCATTCATCAAGCTCCTACTTTGTATGGACACTGTTCTAGCCTGGAGTTCCTTCCACTTTTGTGCCTGGACCCTTTCAGCAGTCTGGTGAAGCCTATGGGCCCCTGTTTTTAAATGAACAGACTAAAAATAACACAAGAATCCAATTACACAGGATTACTCAGGAAACCAATTATATTAAAATATTAAAATACAGTTATTAAATTATTTTTAAAGCAACTTATAACGCAGTGATCTATGCATTTCTTCATGTAAGGGAATTTGTTTGTTTGTTTGTTTTTGCATTAAAGAGCAGGATCTATTGGTGGGTCTAAAAACCACCATAATTTCAAAGTAGCTATGAGCACAGATATTCTGAGATGCATGCCTACAATTATTATGTGATATAGAAGTAGCTGTAATTTTTATTGGTGACAAAGTCCCAGGTACTGTTAATATTACTGTGGTTTACTGGCTACATTGGTAACAGAGAGATGCTAAATTTCAGTTAGAAGTTAGTGAGAATATAGGTGTCATTTTTTTTCCCATCCAAATTCAGAGATGGCTGGTCAAGAACACGGTTCCAGGCACTGGGGACACCAAGTGAGCAGGCCCTGCTCCCATGGAACTTACATTCCAGTGCAGGAGTCAGAAAACACATGTGAACAAAGAGGGTAACTCAGATCATGAGGAATGTCTTCAGGAAATAAAATGGGGTAGAAGACAGTATTTGCCAGGGTGGTCAAGGAAGGACTTCCTGAAGAGGCAGTATTTGAGCAGAAGCCCTATGAAGGAGTCAGCCATAGAAATCAGTGGGAGTGCTCTTTACAAAAGGCACAGCAGGTGCAACGGCCCTGAGATAAACAGGAGTTTAGCAGGTTTGTGATGGAGAAAGGTGGCCACAACCAGAGTTTAGTCAGTAAGAGGCAGTGGACAGACAGGCTGGGGCCAGAGGATGAAGGGTGGGGAGTTGAGTTTTACCTGGAGTACCTGGGAATGGGTTCTGAGCAGGGGAGCGGCATGATCTGATCTCACTGTTTCTGAAGATGCTATGGCTACTGTGCAGAGAACTGGATGGGAGGCCTAAGGATGGGAGCAGTGAAGCCAGCTCGGGGTAAGAGATGGTGATGGCTTAGACTGCTGGCCACAGGAAAAAGAGATGGATTTGGGAGGGGATCTGGAGATGAAACAGACAAGACTTGCTGATGGACTGCATGTGAGGGGCCAGGAACCAAGGCTGACTTCTATGTTTAGGGCCCGTTACTGATGGGTGGATGGTGGCCCAACAGCCACGTGCTGCTCAACAGTTCATTCATTCCTTCACTCCACATCCACCCACTGACACCCTGGAGGACCACTTCTGGAGACCCAGAGTCGAAGATGATACAGCCCTGCCCTCCAGGGTCCTGCAGTGCAGGAGGGGAAAAATCCAGCAGGGAGATACTCACAGGACACATACTATAACAGATCATAGGTTCACCTTGGGGGTCAAAAAAGACATCACTGAGAAGAGTTGTTGAGCTGGGTCCTAAAAGGACCAGCAGGAGTGTTTCAGGACAGGAGCGGGCAGCAGGCACTCAGAGCATGTGCCGAAGCCGAGAGACGTGAAAGGATGCCTGAGATGCCAGTGTGCCAGGAGAACAGGGAGTAGGTTCCCTCCTCATCTGCCCCCAGCCCCTGCCCATCCTAGACTAACACGAGTGCTAATAAGCCAGGCAGAGTTGCTTAACAGACGGCCCCAACTCTATAGCCATGGGAACAGTATCTTGTGTCCTGTTCACTCCCTCAAGCGTTCAGCAAACTAGGTGACCCTTTCGCCAAGCCTGCTCTGTGCAGAGTCCAGCCAGCCCTCAGCCTCGAGCTCACACACGGTCTGATCACCACCGTCATGCAGACAATCTATTAGACACTTTGTTTTAGGCTCTAAGGATTTATATGCATTTAAAGAAACATTTTACAGATGAGAAAACTGAGGCTCAAAGAGAGAAACTACACTGTGACTTGCGGATACATTTTTACACACCTGCTCGGCTGTGCCCCCAGCCAGTCAGGGAGGGAGTCTGGCATAAGGGGAAGAGCATCAGCTTTTTGTGTTTGGCCCTATGAACCTGAGCCCACCAACCCCTACCTTTCCACCCTCCCTCTGTCTCGCCAGCTCACACACACAGACACAGACACACACAGACACACACACACACACACACACACACACACACAAAACGCGTGCGCACACACACTCATGCTAATGCCTCCTTGGAAAGAAAACACCGCAGGGGAAAAAGCGATTCTCATGATGTAACTTTGCAAGAACGTGGCAATTGTATCAGAACCACAGAACGATCCACCACGTCTTTTGTTTCTCTGTGACAGACTCTGGCCTCCTGCGTGTGGGCTCCTGAAGAGGGAAGGGGAGCCCCACTGTGATGCTGGTTTCCTTCCAGACTTTCAGGATTCTCCTTCCATGCTTCAGGTCCAGGAAACCAAGAAAATAACACGGGTCAGTCTGGTGCAGACCACTGTCTGAGAAGGCAGAAAAACCACTTTTTCCTAAGTTTACGGAGGTTGTTTCAAAGAAAATACACACAACCAGGAATGTTCAATTACAAGACAGTGATGGCTTCCAAATGTTTCAGACAAGCATAAGAACGGACCCCAGGCCCGGTTTCCAGTCTACTTTCTCACGTGGGGTAAGCTGCTCTCCACGGACTCAGGCAAAACTGCGTCACCTTTCTGTCTGCGCAGAAGCTGTAACAAAGGATGGAACCAAAGCGGGTTTCTGCCCACAACCCATTGTTCACTCCACGTCAGGGACAATTTAAGTGTACCGTTTTCATTCTCTCTCTATCTCTCTCACCAGCTACAGCACGTCTGTTCTGTGTTGTCAAGAGGTCTCCCCCTGGACAGCCACCACTCTGGAGCTGGACCACCTGCCAGGAGCTCAGGAGAGGCCCCTGGGGCGGATGGGCAGTGCTGTTATTCTGACCCTCTCCAAACCAGCTGAGCCTCCTGCTGGCGAGCAGCAGGGTCTGGTGGCTTTCAAAGCGAGGCTCCAGCCATGTGAGCACGTTAGATTTGAAATGCCACCACTCGGTGCACTCTTCACCTGCACCTTTCAAGCCACCCCCACAGCTGTCGAACATCCCACATCCCCTCCTCATTGGGGGACCGCTAATGGGCTGGGCGGGCTAGACGGCTGAGGAGGCAGCACTGGGTCCAAGTGCACCGCGGCTGTGCGTCCGGGGGCCGGTGCTGGGGAAAGAGAGCTCAATTTGGAGGCTGGGGGTCTGCAGACAGATGCAAAAGAGATAAAACGTGGATCTAAACAACTTTGAGAAAAGGAACAGGAGGGGCATCTTCCTGGGGATAATGTAGGGGACACCTACATCTACAGAGCCGAAGTAAGGTCAGCACAAACAGGCAGCAGCCCACAAATTCCCATGACGGGCGCTGACGAAGCGTCCCCCAGGCCCCGCACCTTGAGCTGAGGCCAGGGAGACAGAAGCCTGAAGTCCAGCCTCAGGGTGCCCGGCCTTCTCAAGTAGGAGGGCTTCCTGAAATTTTTACATGTGCATGTTAAAATTACATAAACTGAACTAAAAAGTATAAGATCAAAAATGAAAGTCCCCACCACCCCAGTCCCTGTCCCGAGGTTACAGGTGCACACAGTGTAGGGCCGCATTTACGCAGTCACACGGACGGGCATGGCAGACATACAGGGGGATATAAGCACGCATACACACACACACGTGAATGTGCTTTAGAGACGCTCCCCTTCAACACTAAAAAAAAGTTAGTTCTCTTCTTGATATCTGTTGACTGAGCTGCCGAAAACAAATGCCATTATAAATCACCAACACTTCTAACTGAATTTAAGTCACAGCAACATCTTACAGCCATTTGGAAAATAATGAGATGTACTCGCGGCACCTGCTCTTGAGTCTCCCGACCGCGCTGAGCACCCCAGCTCAGGGGTTGTGGGGGCCTCACAGCATCCTGTGGCTCAACACCCTCCACCCCCAGAGGTTCACAAGCTACAACTGCAGGCCTGGAGGCAGCTGAGAACAGGAGGGCCGGGGTGGGAGCCAGGTACCTCTGTGGTTTAGAGAACAGATAATTTAGGATTTGAATTCTCTCCTGTCGCTGACTTTGCACCCTGGGCAAGTTGCTTGGCCTGGCCAAGCCTCACTTTCCTCATCTGTAAAGTGGGGAGAGTTGTGGTACCGACCTCACAGATGGCTGAAGGGATCCTAGGAGGGTGCACGTTAGAAGCAGCAGACATGGTGTGTCATTAATGACAGGTTAACACCATCACCAGGACTTTCACCCTCCCTGGGGCAGGGTAGGCCTGGGCAACGCTCTCTCAGCCTGAGACCACAGGAGATCATCTCTAAATTAAGGCAAATGGGAGGAATGTGAATGAAAAGCATGCATTTCTCATAAAACTAGAAAAAGGTTCTCAAAAGAAAATGAATCCTCTGGTTGGCAGGACAGCTTTATTTTAGATCCTCTATGAAAAGGCCAGCTGGAGCTTTTCCAACCCTCACACAAGCACACAGAATCACTCTCGAAACCCAAGGTTCCTCTCTTCCAAAGCAGGCCTGCAGAAAACAGGCGGAGGAGAGAAGCCTTCACCTGCAGCCCCCAGCTGCCAAGACCTGATCTTTCCACAGGGAGGGAGGCAGGTTCTAGGAAAACGTGAGGCTTAGGGACTCATGGGGGAGGCCTGGAAGGCAGCTTCAGGAAATAGGGGTGAAAGGGAGAGTGAGGAAATGAGGGTGGGCCTGCTGGGGCAGCCCAGACGCCCTGGTAGCATCCTGACTGGCGCCCTTCCACGCTGGGAGTAGGGCAGTGACTCTTCCCTTTTTGCACATTAAGGATCCCGGAAACCAGACCAGGGGCCCGTTCTCTCTCCCCGAAGCTGCACAGCCCTCCCAGTCAGTCACCCACTTAATCTTAATTAAGGTCCAGGGAACATTTACTTTGGGGAAAGGCAGTGTCACCTGGAACTGGGAGAGCGGGGTGCCTGTGTCCTCCTGGGCAGAGACAAGCCCTCTGTGGAGGGCACACCATGCGTCACCCCCTCCACGCTGACCCACGCCTCTGCGCACCAGGACGGCCCCTAAGCAGCATCCCTACCACACCCCTGCCTCCTCGTGGCTTATTCTCAACACAGTGATTCTTTCAAAACATAAATCAAAAACTCACAGGACGTACACGAGAAAGAGTGAATTTTCCTGAACGCAGAGCACACCAAGCTGGAGGAAAGCAGGCTGCTTCCCAGACCTCCCTCCAGAAGGAAGCTGGAGAAATACCCTGATGGATAAGAGAACATGTCTGCCCAGGAGGGACCTTCTTATACAGAAGCCGGTGGGACAAGGAGACAGAATTCAGCCAAAGGCCTGAGATACTGCGGGACCTTTCAGGATGGGACCCAGGGGCAAGACTGCCCCGGGCGCCGTGTCACAAAAAGCCCAACATGCAAGAGGACCAGGGGTTCCTGGTTCTCCTGGTGCCCATGCGGGCAGAGAAGGGAAGGCAAGAGCCAAGGGCAGAAGGTGGAGACTGGGGTCTTCTGGAGATTTGAGGAGACTCCTGAGCACGTTATCAGGCTCAATATAAGGAGTTAGTGGAAGTCAGATTATTAATAATTTTACTATCTTGGGGTGAGGAAGTCCTCTCTAGTGCGATACAAAAGCTAGAAAATGAAGGAAACTATTGGGCAGATTTAACTACATTAAAAATTAAAACTTCTATACAGGAAAAGACATCATGAAAGAGATGAAAGTCAGTCAGTAAACAGGACAGGGTTCTGAAATGCCACATGAAATGATGAAGTTCTCTTAGGAGTCCCCTGCAAGAGCTTTGGTTCACTGTCTGCAGACGTGTGGCCTTGGCAAGTAGATCAGTATTTACAGATGGAGAAAGATGTCCACAGATTCAAGACATATTCACTCTTATTCATTTGTTTATTCATTCAACAAGTATTTACTGAAAGTCTAGTGTGTGTCAGGCACTGTTCTAGGTGCTGGGCATATAGCAGTAAAGAAAAAGCCAGAACTTCCCCAGTACATTGTGTACATTGTGTGGGGTAAACAGACAATAAAGCATTCAGTAAAACATATGGTATATCAGCTGGTGATAAAAGAGAAAAATGCGAATCAGGGAAAGGATATAGGCAGAGTGGGGAGGGATGGGGTTACAATTTTAAAGCAGGGGTGGGAGGGTTGGTCTGAGAAGTGCTCACTGAGAAAATGACATTTGGACATGTTTTGAAATATTTACACATCTATGTGAACACACACACAAGTACAGAAGGATATGTACTCAAGTCTTAAATGTCACTGTTTCTTACAGGTGCCACCATACGGCACTTTTACTTTCTACTTTTTGTACACTCCATTATTGTTTGATTTTTAAAAAAAAAATAAGCCTGGGAAACACTTGTAAGTAACACAGCATTTGGAGGGAAAACTCAAAGTGGACTTCCACAGACAAGCTCCAAGGATGTTCCCACAGGCAGTGATGAGAGGAGGTAGGAGTTATGTCTGGTGCTCTGGTGCCACCTGGTGGCCATTTCCTAAACTGATCGATCTCATTTCCAATCACTTCAAGGGAAAAAATAAAGATTCAAGACACACAACCTTGTAAAAACCTACCTGGCCTGTGGACGGGGACTGGAAGGAAAATGGACAACATAAAAGGTCTGATTTATTGGGGTGGCAGTGTCATGGTGGGATTTATTTAGCTTGGATTTTCAATCACATTTCTATGACGTTTCATTGCATTAACTGCAGCAGAGCAACTCTACGGGGCAACGGAATGGACTCACTTGAGGGACTGATTTGCAGTGAGAGGTGGGTTGGGTGACATAAAGCTGCAACTCAGGCCATCTGCATATGACCCCAAGAAGGCTGAGGGATTCATAAAGTAGACAGGACACACAGTGCCTGGGGGACAGGTCCCAGGATTCTGGAGGGGCTGAGCAGACACATCCCAGCCCTCAGATAATTAGCTGCTAACAGAGCACCTGTACAGACCACTAAACTGCTGCCTCCTCACCAAAGCCCAAAGGAAACAGGTGTATCCCATACACGGGGGCGGGGGGATGGGGAAGTGACGTTGATCTCAGTGAGGACTCCACCTGGAAGCCTTCCCTTCTCCTCCATTCTTCAGGCTCCTCCCTGTGTGCCCTCCGCTCGCCTGCTGTGGCTCCTGTCACCCTGACAAGGAAGTGCGCTCTCTGGACACCTCCCTGCTAGACCCTGAGCTCTGTAAGGTGAGAATCACAACTACTTATTCACCCTTAGAGAGCCCGGGGTTTGAATCCTATGTGATGGCAAGCAAGTAACTCTCTCAGCTGCAGTTTCCCCCTCTGTAAAGTGGGGATATAGGACTGCCCCGCCACATGGTTATGGTGAGGATAACGAACAGCACCAGCTGGCACTCAGGAGTAGTGGTGGCACCAGGCGGCTGTCGAAGCATCTTACAATATTTAAAGTTCCTGAACCGAGGCCACCTCTATGGAGTGTTCATCACAGCGCCTGGCACAGGGTGAGTGCTCATTGTTATTTTATCCCCACTTTTCCAGCACAGTCCCCAGCAGTCTCTTGTGTTCTCAATAAAAAGGAACGAACTACTTCCCCAGCTACTGCAGAAAGGGGCAAAGTCAGGGCAAGGCTGTGATGCTTAAGCCACCCACCAGCACCCCCAGCCACTTGGCTCTGCTGCCGAAAAGGCCCCAAGGACTGCACAAAAGGACTTCAAGGAGAGCATCTTTGCAGGGCTGGGGAGGGTGGGGGAGGCAGGGAGAAGTGATGCAAACACCTGGGGAGGGGGTTGGGGAAGCAGCAACACTCCGGGGTCAGGTTCAGGTTCAGCTCAGGTAAGACCCAGGTAGAAGCTGCCACCCAGAAGGGACCTCAGTTAAAAGTAGGTAAGGCGGGAGGGTATAGCTCAATGGTGGAGTGCGGGCTTAGCATGCACCAGGTCCTGGGTTCAACCCCCAGTACCTCAATCAATCAATCAATCAATCAGTCAAAAGCAGGTGAGACGTGCCTTAACAAGTCCTGATCCCAAGTGGTCAGGACCATGGGCCTCACAGGGGAGGGTCCATCAACTCACAGGCCCTGCCCCAGGGTGGGTGGTGGGGGGTGTGCTGTGCTGGGAATGTACAGTCCCTCTGCCAGCTCCTCCCCACCCAGCCCTTTGGAATTGGCTTCCAGCCAAGAAAGGAAAGCTGGGCAGACTAGAACAGGGGCCAAGAGGTCGCTGGAGCAGGCGGTGGCCACACCCGCCCTGCAGCCTCTCGCAGCCAGGTGTGCTCAGGAGCTGGTTCTTCTCCCTTGAACCACGCTCCTCCCTCCTCTCCTGCCTGCTCCTTCCTACTCTTTCCCAGTCTCATTTTCAATATCACTTCTGGGAACCCTTCTGTGACTCCCGAATACATTACATCTGCCTCCTACAGGCTTTCAGGGGACCCAAATTTCTCTTTGGCACTCATCACATTCATTGTGAACTGTGTTCGTCCTCCCTGGACCATCACAGCCGTGGCCATGCTCAGCTGCCTCCCCAAGATTTGCAGGAAGAGGGTCATGCAGGCAGCGTCAGGAACCAGACCACGGCTTCTGTGGCTCACAAACCCCTTTCTGAGCAACCTCACTCCACATGCTTCCCATCTCTGACTCTGAGGTTACAAAGGGAAAGAACCTTTCTCATCAGGTAGGGCCAGGGCTGCTGCCTAATTCTGTTTGGGTTCAAGAGTGAGATGTTCAAAAATGGAAGGTGTCAGATATTAACACAACTGACGGCCTAAACCCTCATCTTATAAAAAGGAAAACTCAAGTCTCCTTGCTTACAGTCATTCATAAAGACACTTTCAAAAGAAACAAATGACAAAAAGGAAGGTGTAGTAATTTATCAGGGTTGTTTCTTGATATTTCATCATTTTAAATTATACTTTATTAGATTTCCTATTTAAACTACAAAAGCAACATATCATTGTTGCTATAAGCAAAACCCAAGAGTAGTGTACAAATAAAAAGCCATGAACCCACCATTCCCCAATGCCACCCACCTCCGGTAATCACAATGCGCAGCCAGGAGATCAAGGTCATACCCTCAGATGCCTATGGGACCCAGCAGATCATGTCACTGGTGAAGCTGCAGGTGTAATAGAATAAGGACAGATGGGGTCTGTGGCTAACTATGCCACTTAAAGCTTTCCATTTTGAACATCTGGAAAGCACTGAACTGTCCATACAAAGCATCCGAGAGGGAGACTGGACAGTGCTCCTTGGGTGGAGTAGCAGAGTTGGTAAGAGCACAGGTTTTGGAGCCCTGGTCACATCCTGGGCCCAGTATCTACTGGTCAGGTGACCATAAGAAAGTTGTTTAGTCTCTACCCATCAAATTCCCCACTGAAAAGCAGCAATCCAGTAGTCCGTCCCTTCCTTGTAAGTTCACTGTGAGAAGAGATCAACGTAAAGCACTTCACACTGCGCCTGGCACACAATATTACCTGCCTCCAGTTTGCAACCACTGCTGGAGACGTTAGCCTGCAATTTGTGTTTTCAACCTAACGACGTATCAGGGACTTCCTTCACGTCAGTGTAGAGAGAGCGGGCTCCTTTTTAATAACTGCCTCATACGTGGCTGACGCGTGCTCTCAATCCTCCCAACTTTTTGCCACTACAAACAGTGGTGCGGGAGACAGCTTTGTATTGCTTTGTGCACTGGTGCTTTATTTCCGCAGGACTTGCTGCTGGGTTGCCAGATATGGATATTTAATATTCATAAATAACTTTCAGACTATAGCCCTCAATTAGAACAATTCATATTCCCAGCAGCAACGTAAAGGAGCACCCACTTCCCCCATTCACTTGCTAATGTTTGGTTTATCAATCTTTGTAACATTTTGAGGCAGAGACCCCAACTTCTTCCTTTCCTCTTTTCTTCTTTAACTCCTATTCTTAGCTAAGCACATCTTATGCTCCCTTGCAGCTTTGCGGCTAAGCTCTTCTCAGTGAATAGTGCAGTGTGAGACTTTTAAGAAGGGTCTGAAAGAGAAAAGGCACAGCTTTCTTCTCCCCTTTAACCTTCTGGCTTCTGGAGTGCAGATGTGACAACTGGAGATTATGCAGCCATCTTGAGTCAGGAGGCAAACTGCTATGTCTAGAAGAGCCACAAGATATAGGAACCAGGCTCTATGATGACTTTGATTCCACCATACCAACTTCTTTACTTTTTCACGAAATGGTGTAAACCCTTATATTATTAAGCCATATTATTCAGGCTTAATATATATATATATTATTCAGGGGTTATCCACTATATGCAACAAAATCTAGTCCTAACTAATACACTTTCTGATCTCCAAAAGTCAAAACTGAACCTTTATTTCTTTTTTGTAACACACATAAATAACAACGCCTTTATGTTTTATTTGCCCTATGTTTATTTAAGTCTCTTAAAAGTGGAATACTTATTTTCCCACTCCCATCCTTTCTCCCAAAACCTCAGGTTTTACAGAGGTGGTGTAGAACTTTAATTTTCAGCCTATTATGTTTTCTCATACAGTTCTCTATTTTAAAAATTCTTAGTAACACACAATAAACATGCCCACTCACAGGAGCAATATCCAGTGAGATTAAACCACAGGCACTAAAGGGGGCTCCGCTCAGTGCCTCCTGCAGGCTTCACTTCCCCTACGCCAGGATCTCTGCTTTAACTGTTCTTCAGTTAGAGAACTTCACTGGGTATTTTCCTCAGGCACATTTACCAGATGATGTGCTTTATGTCCTCACACATTTGAAATGTCTTTCACTCGCAATGACTGGGAGTGACATCTCGGCTGACAGGGTGAGGATTGTGGCCCCTCTCCCCACAACAGTCTGGAGACTCCAGGCCACTGTCTTCCAGCCTCCAGGGCTCATATGGGAAGGCCAATGAGAGCCTCTCTTTCCTTTGAAAACAACCTGTTCTTTCTTCCTCCAGAACTTTAAGCTTTTTCTCCTTCTTGGAGTTTAGGAATTTTACTAGAAAATAGGTCTAAGTGTTGGTCTTAGTGGGGGATGAATGGATCCATTTAATCTGAAGAATCAAATCTTTCTTCAATTCAGTGACATTTTCTTCTGTTGTTTTTCTATTACTCCTCCATCTAGTCCTTTTTCTCCTTCCAGAACTCCTATGACTCCCATGCCAGGTCTCCTGCATAAGGTCTCCAATGCCTTCCCTCACGGACAGTGTCTCGCATTTTAATTCATTATTTCCATTTCTTTTTATTATTAATCTGGGTTGTGAGGCATTTCTTCTACTTGACCTTCCAAACCACTAATTTCAGTCCTGTTGATTTTTGTACTCCAAAGCCCTGGTTTTCAGTCCCAGCAAGCCTCTGGTAGACTTTAATCTCGTCCCCCGGGAGTCTTCTCCTTGTAAATTTAAGTTCCTCCATATCCCCTCCTTCCATCCTGCCTCAAAGGAGCCACTGCTCTGAGTGTGAAGTTTGACTTCCCTCCTTCTCTGGCCAAGCCCCTGCAACGCCGTCCTGTGTCCTCGCCTGCCGATGGGTGCAGGCTCACAGCAGACTGCTCGAGCTTCTACAGCAGCAGCAAGCCTGAGGCCCTGGACCACTTGACAGCCTCTGTTCAACAGGGCCCAAGGGAAATAAGCTGGCAAACTGTGACCTTCCTGCTGAGAAGGGGGGAGGGGATGCTCTGCCCTCTGCCCCCGAGTGATGATGGGGCAGGCAGTCATCTCCCAGCTGCAGGACTGGGAGCAACTCCAGCCTGACCCCCAGGATCGGCAGGACCTAGCAGTTCCTCCAAGAGGGCAGCCACAGCTCCTCTCACGGAATCCAATTCTGATCAGACTCAAAAGCACAGACAGTGGACAGGAACTTTATTTCTAGAACTAAACTGACCTAGAGTCAAATCTCAACTCTGCCACTTACGTGCTGTGTGACCTCGGGGAAATTACTTATCTCTTGAGTCTCAGGTTTCTCACATGCTCTTACCTTTAAACTGACAGTCATTTCCAGCATCTTCCTTAAAGGAACCAAACCCTCTGATACGTAAGTTTTAGGGGCCTTGCTTCTCCTAAGCACTATATGATTTACTTGTACTGTGGCTGATCAGGAAGCATCAAGGAAGGAAGACTGGGCCCGTGGCAGAAAAACATCAGAAACTTTACCTTCTGCCTTTTTGTGAAAGCGAGTTGACAGAAGGGTAAGGCTACTTGAATACTCTGAAAAACATTGTACTATTTCAGGTTTTAACATTTTTAATCTGAAAAATATTGTAATATTTCAGCTTTTAACATTTTTGTGACTGCCCCTATCTGAATAAAATCTCTGAGGATTCTTCTAGGCAAATACTCTCTGCCTCTTCCCCTATTCTTTGATGTTATCTCAAAACTTGAGGACCACAGCCACAGAGAGGATGGGTGCTGGGAGCCATAAGAGATTCCATGTTGGTTTCAGTCCAGTATTGCTTACTGAGCACCAACTGCGTGTAAGGCATTGGGCAAGGCACTGCACAGGGTACAATAATGAGCAAGACACAGCCGTTGCCTTAAAAGAGCTTAAGGTCTAGACAAGTAAATAAGGCAGGAGGTACAGGGGACATCAGAAAAGCATGATGCAATGTGGACTGTGGCCAGGGCCAGGAGAGGAGGCTGAAACAAGTGTCATGACAGTTTAAAGGAAGGAGAGTTCTAGTGAACTGGGGAGTGTGGAAAAGCACTCTTGGAAGAGGTGTCAGATGGGGTGGGCAGAACCTTAGGGAGCAAGAATGGCAGTGGGATGGGAGGAGGTGGGGTGCTGATCAGTAGACTAGTCTCTTGAAGACAACGATCACATCTTATTTATCTTCATATTCCTTCACTCATCCTCCCAAGGCCAAGCGCAGCACATACAGCGAGCTGGATCTTCCCAATGAAGGGTCTAAAACAAGGACAAAGTGAGGAGAGGAACTGAAGGAGAGAGAGGAAGAGAGGTTTGTGGGGAGGTTCAGGCAGTCCTTGACTCTCCTTGAGACAATGGAGATAGCACAAGTGACCTCGACTGTTAGGGCGGCAGATACAGAACATCTGTCTTCTGACCAACGGGAGTAAAAGGATGACAGCAAACAGGGCAGCAACAAGAGGTTTTGCACAAGGAGGAGGTAAAGAGAGAAAGAAAGAAAAAAACCCTTGATGTAAGAACCAATAGAGAAAACCCCAGAGCTTCATTAATCTGGTGAGAAGGAGGTCCCAGAACACCTTTTGAGCATGTGGCTCACTGAGCACGCCTCCCTGATGCCCCGAACGCCACCGTGCATTCACTCCTCGGCCCAGCAGGCTGGGCTGGCACGAGGTTCCTCTGGCTGCAACAGCACCCGGCTCACCCGTACCAGCGTGCAACTTTGGGCACCTTTGGACCTGTACCAGCATTCACTTGGGTCAGTGAACTGACTTACCAGGAACACATGTTGGGCTTCATAATCCCAGGCCAATAGGATAACCCATCCCAGCACGTCTCTTCCAAACAGTAGCTGCTGTAAAAGTCGGGGGAATAATTCCATTTACATTGATGTTCCAGACGATAAGACTTGTTTTTCAAAGCTCAGCAAGGTCAGACCAACTATAGTGCTACAAGATCCGATTTCAGCCTGTCCTTTGAAATGTCAAATACCTTCCCCACAGATCAATATGTGATGTCACCAGGAGCAAAGCCTGCCCTAAAATCACCGAAATTAACTTAAACTACTTTGGTCACTATTCTCCTTACCCACCATGCTTTGTACACACACTGTAGTAAGCACGTGAGGCTGACCACACATAAGAAGGGATTTTGGGGGTCAGCCCCAAAGCAAAGCATGACTCCATGGGAAGATGGACTCTGGCAGGCCCAAAGTGCCAGCCAAGGCCTCAGGCACGGCCCAGCAGGAAGAACTCAGGAGTGCCCAACACAAACACCCCTGCCCTCGGAGCACAGGGCTGTGGGAAAAAGACACGTGGCCAAGAAGGCAGTGCCCAATGTGGGGACGGCCTCTCGGCCGCCCACTGGCACAGACACCTGCAGAGGCCCCGTCGCGGATTTGTCTTCTGTCCTCCAAAGTACCCGCTCTCCCCACATCTCCACACCTCCCTCTGACCTGCCACCCCCAGGTGGGTGGCCTCACAACCTCCTTCACTGAGGAAGGCTGACCTCAGCTCCCTCGCGTCTCTCCTTTAACCTAAACGTTTCAGCATCTTCTCCTGGTCCTCCACTCCTACCTCTGAGAAGCGGCATCTGCCTGAGACCCAGGACCAGTCTCCCCTCTCTTGCACCCTCAACCTCGTACACTGCCTCGGTCCTTCCCTCTGCCTGAGCACATCTACAGTTCTCCCCAGTCTTCCAAAGAGCCCCGAACCTTGAACTCCAGGCTGCTTCCCTCACCACTACCCACGTGGGAACACCCAGCCTGACCCTGGGTCAGCAGGACCTCCTAATCGCTGAGGCTTGCGGCCTACCTTTCAGTAGCTCTGAACATGGTTCACCAGTCCTCTTTCTGGAAACTCACTTCAGCCTCAAATAATGACCTCATCCTTCTCCTCCAGTCTCCTTAGCCTCTTTGGCCACCTCTGCTGGCTCCTTTCTTCAGCTCGTCCCCTCCCCCTGGGCCCCTGACTCCCTCTCTAGCTTCAAGCCACCCTTCTCTGGCCCACACTTCGTGCTCCAGCAGCAAGAAACCAACCCAAACACAGATCGCTGACCGTAGCTGCTTCTCGCAGCCAGGCCTCCGCCTGGGCTGCCTGCTTTTGTAACGACCTTGAGCCACAGCTCATCAAACTTTCTAATTCTTCACTGCCAACAGCTGAAAAAAATTAAGCAAGCACTTCTAACATACATTTATTTATAAATTAAATATATGTTCTAAGGTACCAACACGTTATATACATTATAAAACAAATGATCAAAGGAAGGGATAAAGATGAAATATGTTAAAATAATTATTTTATTCATCAACAACATAAAAAACTTTCATACTCATTATTAATAATTTTAATGATATGCTTCCTTTTTTCAGCATTTTAAATAAACTTTCTATGGGAGTGCAACATACGGACCAAAGAACACATACAGGATGACAATGTACGTGCGAGGTCAATGAATTCTCACAAAGTGAATACATCCACGTAACAGCACCCAGACAGACAAACATCACTAGCCCCTCAACACCCCTCACACCTGCTTCTATCACTACCTGCCTCCCAAGAGTGGCCACCATTCTGATTTCTAACAGCACAGATTAGTTTTGTCTTGTTTAAACTTCATATGAATGGAACCAAACAGTACATAATCTTTTGTGCCTGAATTATGTTTGTGAAATTCATCCTGATTTTTCACTGAATGGTTGTTCATGAACACTTACTAATTGCAGTTTTCCACTGCGGGAGTTTGCCCCTCTATCCATCCACTCTGCTCCTGATGCACCCTGGGACTGTTTCCAGTCTGGGCTATTAGAGATGGTGCTGCTATAACATTCCTGAGCATGCCATTTGGTAACACATCGTATGCCTTTCTGTTGGGTTGATACCCAAGAGTGGAACTGCTGGGTCATAAGGTAAGTGAATTTCCAGCTTTGGTAGATGATACCAAACCGTTTCCCAAAGTGACTAAAACAATTTACAATCCCACCAGCAAAGCATGAGAGCTCTGGCTGCTGCACACCTTTACCAGACTTGATACGGCCTTTTTTTTTTTTTTTAAAAGCCATTCTGGTCAGTAGGATATCACAAAGTAAGTACTACAATCGCTTTTAAAGGAGTTTGAAATTAAGGCCTCTCTCAACCTCACAAATCTAAGGTGAGTCAGAGCAGGAACCCAGGTCTTCTGACTCCAAACAGTGTACTGTTTCCACTTGCAGCGAAATACTGTTTCCATCGTAAACATCCCAACAAAAGGCTGAGGTACTAATAAAAAGGACATGCTTGTGGACTATGCCAATCCCAATACCCCACTCATGACAGGAAAGAAAGAATAAAATGGTCTATCAACCCAACTTTGAAACAGACACATAACGAAAAATTTTGTATATATATATACACATATATATAAAGTAAAAATTAAAAATACATAAAAAAATAAAATTACATATAAATAAAAAAATATATATATATACATATATATATATACATATATATATATATATGTATATATATATATCTCCCAAGTATTAACAATAAGGTGATGGCTGCTTTCTTATATCTTGGTCTATCTTTTCTTCTCATTTTTCTACTCTATTTCTCTCTCTATTTTCTATTACTATTTAATAATAAGAAGAGCTATTTTAAAGTTAGTTTACATACCATAAAATGCACCCTCTTAAACTGTAGAACTCAGCAGTTTTTAGCATATTTGCTAAGTTGTGCAATGACCACCACTATCTAATCCCAGAACATTTTCACCACCCCCAAAAGAAACCCTGTACCAATTAGCATTCACTCCCATCCCCCATCTCCCTGGCAGCCACTAATCTACTTTCTGTCTCTATCGAGACATTTCACATAAGTAAATTCATGCAGTATGTGTCCTTTTATGTCTAGTGTCTTCTACTCAGGATGTTCTCAAGGTTCACCCATGCTGCAGTATGAAATCAGTACTTCATTCTTTTTTATGGCTGAATAATACTCCACTGCATGGATATACATTTTGTTTATCCATTCATCAATTGAGATACCTGAGTTGTTTCCATTTTTGGCTATTATAAATAATACTGCTATGAACATGCATGTACAAGTTTTGTGTAGATGTATGTTTTCAATTCTCTTGGGTAGATACCTGTGAATAGAATTGTTAGAGGTCACTTGACGTTTAATTTTCAAGGAACCGTCAAATTGTTTTCCAAAGAACCTGTACCATTTTACATTCCTACCAGCTATACGCCACCCTGCAGAATGAAGGTGCCACCTAAACCTCTCCAGGGCAGCTGGAAGAGATGGCACCCATGGGAATCACCATAAAGGTGGGCCCAGGTATGCTGTATACCTGCACAGCATTTTACTAGTTTATGCAAAAACACATGTCCTGACATATTGGAGGCCATGCAGTGAGCTTTCACATCTTTCATCCCTCATATTTGTATAGTTCTTTAGAGAACAGGGTGTGTTCACATGCATGATCTCTGGCTTGAGCAAGAATTTTATTCCTGCTTTTTCTGTTAACTATGGTTTAATGTTACATTTTCTTTTAATAATCATTTCACTTGTATTCTATTTTATAATCATAATCACAATTATTTAGGAATATATTTATACTTGAATAGTTCCACTCTCACTGCCAATCCTTCCCTACTAACTTATCCATTCACAGTCTTTTATTTAGATTCATCTCTCAGTTACTGCAGTATGCCTTCACGTGATTCTACACCCCCCCCCCAGCCAGGAATGGTGTGTGGGTGTAGCAAAAGCTACACACAAGGTGTGTCCTTGCTTAACAGAAATGAACTTCTGTTACCATTAAATGTGAACTAAAACTTGATTAAGCATGAAATTCTTGAGTCACAACCCTTTTCCCTGAAAACTCGATGGGTACCACTCCACTGCCTCTGGCCCCTGTGCTGCAGACAAGCCTGAGCCCAGCCTCATTTTTCTGCTTTGATTTAAAGGTTCCTTCTAATGGTATCCTCTCTTTATTCTTGAAATTAAAAAAAAAGTCACCTGGATACTTTAAGTGTTAGCTAAGTTTTGCTCAATTTGCCTGGTTCATGATGAGCCCTTATAATTTAAAGATTCATGTCCTTCTTCAGTTCAGGAAAATGAAGGACTCCTCTATTCCATTTGCTGTGGCCTTCAGTCTGATCCATCATCCACATCTGGGGTCTCCTCTGTTGATTTCCTGTCCCTGTGGCATCAGCAGTTTGTCCTCCTCTTGACTCCGTGACTTTCTACAGTGCCACTAATTTCAAATGCTGGCATATAGATTTATTTCTCTATGTTCTTTAAGTCCACAAGCTCCGTCTTCATCTCAGACTGTTGACATATCATTTCATGAAGAGGATGTTTGAAATTTACTTCAGGCTCAACCATTTATACACCATGTAACACTGAGATAATCTGAACTACTCAAAAGAGGCTCCACATCTGTTAAATGGGGCAGTAATGGTGAGGCTGGTCCCCAATATCCATCCTCCCCTTCTTCAGTAACAAAACTTCTGGTTTTTAGGTGGACACATGGTTTCCCTGAGTATAGATTACATTTCCCAGCTTCCCTTACTGCCAGGTGTGGCTACATGGCCAAGATCAGGCCAATGGGATGCAAGAATGTCAGGCATACTTTCTGGAAAGTGGCCCTCAAATGCTGGAATGCAGATGCAAAAGCTAGAGCTCCAGCAGCCATTTCAGGCCATGAAGTGACCTTGGTCCCTTGGTCTTGGAATCCATTCCCAAGATCACCTCATGATGGAACAACAAGAGAGAAGGAACCTGGGTCTCTGACCAGGTAAGCTCAATACTCTTGAGTTGATTACCTCCTGACTTCTCACATAAAAGAAAGAAACTTCTATCTTATTTATGTCTTTGCTATTTTGAATTTTCTGTCATTCATAGACCCCAACCTACAGAAATGGCTCCCTCATAAAGAGAGTGATAAAAGGTTACATGAGAATATGTATCACAATAGATATCCATTTTTATATTGAATGGTTAAGCACTGTTTTTACACAGAGCAGGCAACTCAAACATTTGTAGAAGTGAACAGAATCTGGAAGAATGAGGCCATTTCACTGCCTTAAATTTTTTTTCTAATTTTACCACCAATTTATTTTTCCAGATAAAAATCACTACCTTATCAAGTTTTATAAAATATATCATTGGAATTGCATTAAATCTTTAACAATATTTGGAGATATACTACTGTCACTATTACAATGTTTAGACTTCCATGGGAAGAGCCAGAAACTGATTGATTGACTTATTGATTTTTATCCTATCAATTTAAAACACATTTAGTAAAAGGCTACTTTGTAATAAGCCTAGTCATAAAAATGAGACTTTGCAGTTGACACACAGACAAACGTTAGGTAAACAATCTCTAATGCCACCTCCCCCAGTGCCCACCAAATACGAGGGAGGTAGAAGAGGTGGTGAAATCTCTCTCATTACTAAAGACTAAGGCTAACGTGCTCCTTTGTCCTCATCGCCTCCAGCTGTTGATCCAGAATCCTCTTGCCGCTCTTCTTCACAGTCAACAGAACTCCCTCGACCAAGGTTCCTGGGCCTGGTGATTTTTCATCTTCTATCATGTAAAGTTTCCCGTGAGTCTCCATTGTCAGGCTTATCCTCTCAGTGTTCCCACCCAATGGCAATGTTCACATAGCTGACCCTGCTACTGCTGAAGTTCTTTATTTCATACACTTGCTCTGTTGGTGGGGTTTAGTCCAGTGGACATATCTGCAGAGGTACTCAGGTGATGATGGTATCATCATCATCATCATCATCACTGTTATTGCTGTCATTTAATGAACCAATTCTTTGTGACAGATACTTTGCTAAGCTCCTCAACCACAGTAATATATCACTTAGTCCTTACAATAATTCTCTAAGCTGGCTATTGTTATCATACCCATTTAAAGTGAGAAAACTGAGGCCCAAAGAGATTAGATAACTTATCCAAGGACATACAGTTGATAAGAGCATCCCACCTGGCTATGGCAGTGAGTCCTTGGATAAAGGCAGGATTTGAACCCAGCTCAGTCTGCCCCCTATTCTCAATCATTTCTTTATGTTCCATCCCACAAGAGCTGAACATGCTGTGTTCTGAACAGGTACACACACTCCCATTTATCCATCTGTTCCCTTCTCTTTGCCTAAGCACTGGGGTTTCTCAAGTCAACAATATTAATCCCTTTTCTTTTTCCTTTCCTGAGGGGTAAATGGCTTCATGCCAGGGTGGCTGGTCCTGGTATTAAGGACAGCTACTTCCCTCGAGTTATCCATGATCCTGTCTCACTGCTCCTCAGTTGTGGCTTTCAGCACCTGGGTCAGTGGCAAGCCAGTCTCTGCCTCCATCCTACACTCCTAGGCCTTTGGGATCAGGATGATACTTACAAGAGACATGTTGGATCTTAGATCAGTTCCCCAGTGGCTTTTTTAGATTAAAGCTCTTCACCAGGTTCTGTTAGCTGATCTCAGGCATTCTGGCCTACAGAGGGGATGGAATTCCACTTTTGCCTACATGGGGCCCTTCCTCCACCAGCAGTCACAGTAGATCTCATGTACTCTAATAATTCTGAGACCTTACCTGTAAGTTCTGGATATTCTTCAGCAGGCTTTTTTCCCTGCTACCCAGCGGTCCAGCCAGGACACTCTGCTGACTACAGATAACCTTCCTGAGTAATCCAACACCTCTCTGACCACCCTGGGAGCCAAGCCTCTCTCCAGACTATTTGGGGCATCAGGACCAGCTGTGAAAACTCAACATACAGGTGAGCAGCCTCTCTCCCACAAACAACACAGAGGATTCTGATGCTCCAGGGAGAACCAGTGCTCTGGCCCAGACCTCTCTCTGAGCTCCAGACTAGCAGGCCAGCTGCCGAATGCTGTCCCACAGGCACTCCAAACTCAAAATGGCCAAAACCAAACTCACTACTTCCTCCTCCCACCTCAGTACTCCTTTCACGTTCCTTGTCCTTTGACTGGCTGGCCAGCACCTCACATCACTAACTGAGAAACTCTGATGCTGCCTGCCCTCCCTCCCTCTCATCTGCTAAATCTCGGAGAGAGGCCTCTACCTCAGTTTCTCTCGAGCCCACTTTCTCCTCTCCATCCTCATGGCCAGGTTCAGGTGCAACAGCCCCCTCACTCATCTCCCAAATGCCAGTCTCCTCCCACACCATCCATCCTCCACACCAGGATTATAACTGAAGGGATTTCTCCCCTCCTATAACCCTGGAACGATTCTCCACAGGCCACAGGATAACATCCAAACTCCTAAGCACTGCCTGCCAGTCCCTCAGTACCAACCCCAAACCACCTGTCTGCTCTGTCTCCTGTGGGCTGCTCCCCACTCCCTTCACCAGGGGCCTCGCACTCCAGCAACCCCACCCGCTCACCACACCTGAGACACAGCATGCTGCCTCCTGTTTCTGGACCCCTACGGTCTGTTTTCCTCTGCCTATGTCCCCCTGCACCTGTGAAACTGAATGTCTGTCTTTAAGATCCTGAGTCTGACTCAGTGCCACGAGCTTCCATTTCCACTACTTACCAGCCCTGACCAGGCATCATCATCATTTATGACTCCTCTGTCAGGTCAGTGGGCTCCTGAGGGCAAAGACTGCAGTGTTGGGCCCAATTATGCACACAGTAAATGTTCCTGAGTGAAACTGATGCGATCAAGGTGTTCTTCCACCCCCTCAAGAAGCAAAAGAAGCAACCAATCTTTAAAGCAATAAAAATAAGGCCAACTGCTATCCTGGAAACCATGGCAGGTAATGTTTCAGTAATAGGTGCTTTTGGTGACAGATGGGAGTTCTGAGAAAGAAGAGTTAGTAACAAGAGAATCTGTCAGGGGTTTCCAGCACGGGTCAAGAAAGCAATGCCATCGCTCCAAGCTGTAGTCTCCCTCGTGCTCAGTGCTCCAGCCACCCCGGCTTTCTGTTACTCCTTGAACTCACCACACCCTTGCCCCAGTTGGGACTATGATACGTGTAGTTGCCACCTCTCCACCTGGCCAACTCCAACTCGTCTTTCCTCTAGGAAGCGGTCTCTGACCACCCAGCCAGGTAAAACCATCCAGTTTATGACCTTTTGTATCCTTCTTCTGGAGCCACTGTCAGGGCTGTAATTAATCTTTCATATACTTATTTCTTATTGTTTCTGTACTTGTTTTTATACTTACTAACTTTGCTAGACTGTAAGCCAAAAAGACAGCAAGGACCAGACTTGTCTCTTTCCTCTACTGTGGCCCCACACTCAGAAGGGTGCTAGCACTCAGGCCCTGAATAAGAACTGGATGGATGGGGGGAGGTGGATAGATGGATGGGCAGGCAGGTAGGTCTGGAAGACAGGGAAGATCAAGGAATAAGGCTGCCTTTGGTTACTGGTACAATACTTTAATCACATCCAGCTCGCTTTACTCTGACTCAACCCGCACAAAGCAATCACAGATCTTAAAACTGGGGCTTTCCTACTGAGGAAAAGATGCACACACACTGGGGATATTCCTGTTTACTTGGAAAGCAGGTGTCAGAGCAAACTGACACACTGGGCATTCTGGCTTCATACCCAGTGATCTTTCTGTAATAGCAGGCTGCTCTCTCTGTTCCACAAGCACACTAGCTATACTGACAAAACTAGGTTCCATGAACCTCTTAGCCCCCTAACATCATGATGAAGCCCCCTAAGATCAACTCGTGTATTGCTAGCAGACCATGAGAGGCACTGCCTTTTCTCAGCTGGCCACCATCACCAAACACCAGAGCTGTGCACTAAGTCAGGTCTTAGCTCCTCTTCGCCACAGTCACACTGGAGATTCAACAGAAGACCCTGAAGCTGAGGTTTTCATCAGAGATAAATGCTTCTTAATGGCCTATGAGCAACATCACAGGACCTGAGGTAGCTGTTGGGAAACCACAACAAACAAATGGATGTCCATGGGTTTTGCTGGTGGGGAATCAGGACATCTGAGTATGAGGCCCTGGCAAGATCCTCACCCTCACTGGAAAGTGGGAAGAGTGAACTCTAACCTTCAAAACAGACTGACACTACATCCGACGAGCACAAAGCCCACAGCAGTGCTCACTGCAAAAGAGCCCTGTAGCAAGCAAACCAAGAGGTAAAACGGAGAGACAGACTATCTGAAGCAACCAGCCTCTTTTGAGAACAGCAAAGTAATGCTACACATAAACCAGCAAGTAACTTCTAATCTTATCAAAAAGCTTCCCCGAAAGAACAAATTCTAATCTTAGTTATCGACCAATCAGCACATGCATCGATCCTATACTTTAGCCATTTACAAGAAGACCACGGTTTCCTGGTCCCTAGAAAGAAACCAGACCTTAAATCCATCACTCCAAATTGAAATCAACTTCTCAAATTCAATTATCAGGAAATTAAAATAACTGAAACCAAGAGAAACTTATTACAAGTACCTTTTGTCAGTGAATCACTGTCTCCCTATCTCACCTGTGACTCCTCAGCACCCACACCTGGAGGCAGTCGGGCTGTGAGGACAGGCGCGTGAGGAGCCCTCAGCGGTTCCCATAGCTACATTTTCAGCAACCTGTCTACTCTCTGTGCTTCCATTTTCTCCTCAGCACACCAAAGCCCGCCCCACCTACCCTGCAGAATCAACATGAGGCTGAAAAAACAGGTGTCAAGAGACTTTGTAAAGTATCGAGATATTTTATAATGACGGGACCTCAGATCCAGCAACCTTCTCATTTTATAGATTCAAATCAGTCACTGGGCACTCACCCTTTATTTCATTTATCCATTGATCAAACATTTATTAAGTGCCAGATGCCATGCCAGGCACTGAAGACGGGCAGTGAGCAAAGCAGCCACTGTCCACGATAGGCTGGGGCTGTGAACACTGCACTGGGCAGATGGGCGTAACCACAGTTACACTGAAGAGCATATCTGTAAACCCCAAGGGTCACGCAAACAATTGGTCTTTTTTCTAAAAGAAACCAGAAGCCACTGAAGGGTTTTAAGCAGAGGGAATGGCATATGCAGTTCATTCTGGTTGCCTTGCACTAGCCCTGGGCAAGGCCCTGAATATGGTGGAAAGAACAAACGCAGACTCTGACTGCCGAATCCAGGTGGAGGGGAGTCGCAGGAAGCCGTGGTTGGTCACCCAGTGTTATGACATGTACAGCAGGGGGTTGTGGAGCCCAGTAGGGCAACAATTCTTAAATGCTAGTGGACTGAAAGTGCTGGAGATAGGGTGTCTAGAGAGAAAAAACAAAACACAGCAACAAAAAGGGCACAAAATAAGAAGTATCTTTCAATAGTGAAAGTCACTAATTCTACATAATAAAATTTATTGCCACAAAAAGAGACATAGCAAATTCTCCTGGACTTATTAACTTGTTTTCCATAAATATTTAATTACTCAGAAATGTATCAAAAGCACAGATTTCCCTTGACCTACTTATCAAGCTTATACAAGAGTGGGTGAGAATTATTATATCCAATAAATACAAATTTAATTACATTCATTACTCTTTCTTTTGTCTCTAATAAGATGATTTTCAAAGAAACCTTTGACTATTGAGGCCAAACATTTACATTTTCTTCTGATTACTCAAATAACTGCCTTAACCTTAAAATAAAATCTGATAATAAAAAATATTTAAATCCTAAACAGGGAAAGTATAATGTCATATTACTTCATATAAAGACCCATTATTTACATGGAATCAGACAACAATGAAATAGAAAGAACCTGGAAAACTAGCCTTCAGATCCTGGACGGGTCTGAGGCAGGGCACACCCTCGGGGTGCCTCTCCCTCCCCATCACCAGTACCTGCTGCTTTTGTGGGAGTTAAGGCTCACAGGTGCAGTCCCCATGCAGGCCAAGCTCTGCCTACTGCCCTGCATGCTTCGGCTAGCCCCCAGCACCAAGGACATCTGAGTTTTAACACGTTCCTTGTGCAATAACTCACATAAGTTCCAACCTTCTTAATGTGTGTTAAGAGAACATTATTCCAGCTCACGCTGACTGGGCCCTCATGGTGTGCAAGCACTATGCTAAGCCCCATTCCTCATCATCTCCTTGAAGTCCTGTAAGAAGCAAATGGAGGTAAGTACTATACATTCCAGTACTGATGAGGAAAACAGAGAAGTGGTCACCCGCCCGAAGCCAAAGGGCTTGTGAGTGGTGGAGTCAGGATACAAACCTGCATCAGCCCGACTCCAGAGTCCACTGTAAGTGCAGTCCTATCTGCCTCTCTGGTGCTCAGGAGATAAATCTCGTTCAAGGAATACAAAGCTCTGGATTTGAAAGCTCTGCAGAAAAACTAGGGAAGGATGTGCCTCCCCAGGTCTTCCTGGTCTCTGCTTCTCTCAGTAAGTGCAGGTGGGATAAGCCTGACTCATGTCTCCCTTTGGGGAAAAGTCATGGAATTGTTCAGTGCCGGTGATCAAAGAAGGCACTCAGGAGTGCCCGGCTAGAACCCACCTTAAGAAAAGCGTGTGCAAAAAAAGGGGAGAAAACATTTGTGGACCTGTAAGGAATGTCCCAAGGACTTTCTGAGCACTTTGTGACTTCAGAGCTGGTTTCTCAGACACCTTGGCCATCACCTTCACCACCACACTAGAACCTGGAGAAAAAGCCAAACACATACTTCCCAGTGCTCCCCCAGCACCAAAGATAATTAAGCACCAAGCATGTTGTGAGCATCAGCTTCCCATCAGGCACTCTGCTCAACAGTCCATGGCGTTATTTCACTGAATCTTCAACAACAGCCCCCAGTTAGCTAACACTACAATCCTCATTTTATAAAGCAGGTAACTGAGACTCTGAGGGGGAAGACACTTGCCTAAGGTCACAAAGGTGTGTGTGGAAGAGCCAGGATTAGAGCCTAGGTCTGCCTGGCTCCAGAGCCTGAATCTGCCTGGCTGCTTCCCTCGAGGTCTTCTGTCACCGCCAATCCCCTACTGGCCACATTCTGCTTGTGTATGACTCCTCCGCTGACCGTCAGCTCCCCAAGGGCAGGATGGAACTCCTTCATCTCCATGTGTCCAGCACCCAGCAAAGGGTTTAGCCCAAAGCAGGGGCACAGCAAGGCTGGTGGGTGAAAGTCCACGTGAAGGAGGTGAAACCTCCTCTCCTTGTAAGAAAGTGGCCCCAGAAATGCCCCAGGATGTCCCCCACAGAAGCCAATCCAACCAACTCTCCCCCATCCTTGGTCAGAATCTACAGAACACCTACTCAGCTCCCTGGGGCCAAGGTCACCTCCAAGGAATGGTCGGCAGCCACATTTCTGAGGAAGGGAGAAGTGGGCTTCAGCAGGCATGAGCAGTTCATTTTCAGACTGGCCCTTCTTTCTCTTCCCCATCTTGTCCTGGAGCATCTGGAGCAAACACTTCTTCCCTCTCTCATCCCTAAGACTTTGTAGGACAAGTATCACCAGCCAGACCCAAAGCCTACAGCTTGTACATGGCACAGCACACGCGTGTCTCAGCCAGCAACTCAGATACTTGGGGAATGAAGTAACAGAGTCCAGAGTCTGGGTTTCACCAAAGACCTGAGTTTGCCAACGTTTGTCAGCATGACTTGTCTGAGCAGTGGCGCATCACAATGTCTACCAAGAACCTACCCTGGAGACTCAGAAGCAAAGAAAGTAGGAGACTTTCCCTGTGCAGGGAAGAGACACAGGCATAGAATAATGCATGCAATAGCAAGGTGCATGCTCCGATCAAGGTACGCACATGACGAAAGACAAGGGAGCACAGATGGGAGTGGTCACTTGTAGAAGAATTGAGTAGGTTTCACAAAGGAGGAAAAAGCTGAACTGGGAGGCCGTTCCCAAATCACTGAGGGAGAAGTTGTTTCCTGCCTCCATAACATCCATACTGTTCACCTCCCCACCACTGGGCTCTGTTCTGTAATCAGCAACTTGTGTGCCTGTCCCCCCACACACCACGTGAGCATCTCGAGGGCAAGGACTTTGGGTATTCTCCATGGCTCACCCTCAAATGCCCAGTAAATATCTGCTAACAAATGATTTTTAAAAGTCTACTTTAGAGTATTAATAACAAAGAAGCTACCCCTTCTTGAGCGTCTACCATGACCTATTACTGCAAGTACTTTGCATACACGATCTCATTTCTTCTACACAAAAACCCCAAAAGGCAGATCCTATTATCACCATCCATTTTACAGATAAGGAAACTGAAACTCAGAAAGATTAGGTAAATTGCCCCAAGTCATACGCTAGTGACAGAGGTGGACTTTGAATCATGAGCTGAATGGAAAATCAGTTTTCAATTCCTAGTGAACAAATCCCTTTTCCTTTCTCCTTCTGTGTGTGCCTTGCATCCAGATACACGGAGTGCCCTTTAGTCTATTGTTAACTGGAACCAAAGCCACTTCTTCCCTAGACGAAAACAAGGACTGTCTCTTGTTAGTCTTCCAAAAACAATGACCACTAACCATTACTGAGTAAACATGATGGCGGCGGAGGGTCGGGTGTGGAGTAGAAATACAAAATTGTGCTTAAAATATCAGTCAAAAACATTTATTAAGGAGGAATTACATGTATCAATTGGAACGTTTTCCACTTTTGGAACAATTTCCAAAATAGATCAAGTAGATAAATGCAGCAGCAAGAGTATGTATAGAACGTTATTCTTTGTGTAAGAGAAAAAATAAATGAGAATATGGCAATAGCGGTTGCCACTAGGGAGAAGACTGGGAACTGGCAGATTGAGGTAAGAAAGACACTTTACAATTTGTCCCCCTTGAACCACTTGCCTTTAAAAAAAAATCCATGTGTGACTTTTTTTTTACTTCTTAAAAAAGTAAGACAAAAACACCATTTAAATAAACCACTTATTGCCAGGCCTTTCCCAAATGCTCACATACATATATAATTGCAACCAGGAAAAAAAATCTTATGTTTATGAAAAACAGGGTGAACTTAATTTGTGGTGAAACAGGACTGTGAAACTACTTTTGTCTTTCATGCTGAGGTTCACTAATTTTACAATAAAGTTGTTGCAACATTTTTTTTCTGCAATAAATAAAATGCACTTTGAAGGTACAGATACAACAAATATATAAGCAGCAGGGACAATTTGCCACATCTTCTTCGAAAGTCCTTCATCTGTCCCTTGGACAAATATTTAATGAGGATCTACTAAGTGCGAGGCAAAGTGCTCAACAGGTATTTTTAAAAGAACTAAACAACAGGTCATTAGTTTCCTCCCTCCTGCCTTTCAGGAAAACATGACAGCATGCTGTTCAGAATGTCAGTGTCATTGATCATTCCTCATGCTCACATATTCTAACTCCATCCTCACTCAGTGAAGGCCTGGAGAGGGGAAGAGCTCTGACCAAGGTTACATAAGAAGTGAAGGCCTCAAAATTACCAACCCTGCTCTCCTTATATGCGACACGTTGTTTCACTGTGTTGAAAGACAGGTTGGCAAGGTGTGGCAGAGACAGACCCTTACACTGAGTGCCTAATATGTCAGGTGCTTTCACGTATCTTTTCACATTTATACTTCATAACAACCTGTCAAGGTGGGCATGATTATCATTGTTTTACTAATAAGGAGGCCAAAGCTCTGAGAAGCTAAGAAACTGGTGTATGAGGCTTCAGATGCAGATCTGTCTGACTTTCAAGCCAGAACTCACCCTCCATGCTGAAAAGGAAAATCAATTTTAAAAGGTAGACTGAAGCCATATCAAGAGCCCTGGATGCAATATTTTCCATTAATGAAGCTTCTCTCTCAACCCTGGATGTTGTCACTCCAATTACGCCAATCAAAGAGCCAATCCCCTCATTATCCAACACATTTTCTAGCTCTTGTGTGCCAAATCTGGGCTTTCCTTTTAACCCACAGAGTATGATGCTTACTCAGAGTCCAGCAATCTCTGAGAGCTATTTACATAATTTCTGCCCAGACATAATGGGACAACTCACACAAGCACAGGCCCCAGTAAGGACCCATCCCTGAGATGCCATCTCCATGATGCCACTGGGTCACCACCACACCAAGTGGTAGTGAGAGAGGCCAGCATCACAGTGGTTGGCCCTCAAAAGTCCTATAGCTTCTAAAGTAAAGAAAAATGCAGGCCAGCACAGGAGAAGCCTCCTCATGCCTTCTCTTTCATCCATGCAACACAGGTAGAAGGAATGACAGTTCAGACTGGTCACACTGCTAGTGACCAGAGGTACTGCACAACGCAAGATCTCACATGTGGAAATGGGACACTTCCAAAGCAAGGTCACACACATGGGCATGGGACACTCTTCCAAATAGGAGGGAGTCCCATCATCTCACTTTCTTCTCTCTGCCCCGCAGGAACGTAATGAAATCTGGTATTCCCCTCTTTTTGGTGTCTTCCTTCTGGAACATGGTAAAATCAATGTTCATACTTGGATGGGGAGGGGAAATTCCATAAGCTCAAGTCTAAGTCTCATGCTCCAGTTCAGAGTCCTTACTGGGGTTGGGGTCTAAAGGTCAGCAATTAAATGTTCCTGTGCTTTTCATCTGCCTTTGCTCCCTACCACAGCTCCCGCTGGCCTCACTGGGAGGAGCAGTCACCATCCGAGACAGGAATGAGTCCCACCACAAACCTCATCCCAAACTCAAACAACAAAATGGTCTAATGATCAGAAATCCCCTCTTTTTTAGACCCTCAGTCTCCAAGTGCAAGCTGCCCACGGGAACAGAAGCAGCAGACCCAGAACTTTACCTAAGGATATAAACAGTAAGCACTGTTCCATCCTAGCCTCGCAAGGCAGGTATCATGATGCTCACTTCACAAAGAAACAAAGCTCAGACAGGTGAAAGACTCTCCCAGGTAACACAGAGGCAAAAGCTTCTGAACCGTCATTCCTCTTCTTCCCCTCACCAGGCTGCCTTTTCAGTCTTTTGGAGACCACCACTGTTAAGATTTGCCACAGCATCTGGTACCAGAGGCCAGCAAGCCAGAGCCCTTCCAGCTTCACACTAACTACTCCTCAGGTACACACATTTCTCAACAGCTGATGGAATGAAGGCCAACCGCCTTCCAGTCTAGGCATGCCCCCTGCAACAGGACAAGCCTCTGAGACTGAAAAACGGTACGCCCCACTTAAGGGCACGGCGTGGTACGAGAAGTCCACGGCCTAGTAACCAGGACAGCTGAGACCCAAGTCCGACTCAGCAGAGACACACGCAGGCCTAGCCAGCCCTTCGGGCCCAGCCGCAACCCTCGAAGCCTCCAGAATCCTCAGAGAGCCCAAAGCTCCTGCTCCCACTCAAACACCCTGGACAGCGGAGAGGGTGGCTATCTCTTCTCCAGCGACCACTCACCCTCGGCTCGCTTCTCACCTGGGCCCCGCTTCCGGACCTGCAGCCACTCAGGGCCCCGCCCCCCGCCCCTGCAGGTCTCCCTAGTCCCGCCCTTTGCACCTGTGGTTTCCTCAGGCCCGGCCTCTCCAGCGGCTTTGGCTTCATCTCGCAGCCCCCTCCCCCTGGCAAACCTGAGGTCCCACCAGGCTCCGCCCCCTCGCACCTGCAGCCCCCTCGGCCCCTCCCAACTGCCTCCTCCCGCCCCGCCCCCTGCACCTGCGGCCTTTCCCTATCTCCACCCCCACACCCGCTGTTCTCCATACCAAAACCCCCACCCCCACCACGCACCTAAAGCCCCCGGCCAGGCCCCCATGCTAGCAGACCTACTGGACACAACCCCCGTCCCCCCGGCCCCGGCCCCGCCTCCCGTCCCCCGCCCCCCGCCCCAAGGCCCCTCCCCGGCCCAGCGGCCCCTCGGGGTCCCGCCTCCCGCACCTGCAGCTCTCTCCGGCCCGGCCCTCACGGCCCCGCCCCGCCCCGCCCCGCCGGCCTCTCCTCTCACCGCCTGCTCTCGTTGCCGCCGCAGTCCCGGCCGGTCACCTTGACGCGGGCCGCAGTGGCTGCCGCCGCCTCCTCATGGCCCTGGGAGCGGCCCAGGCGGCAGCGGCGCCTTCGCTTGGAGGCCAGGGCCGGGCCGAGCCGGGCCAGGGCCAGGCCGGGCGCAGCTGGAGCGCGGGCCGACGGGGGAGCGAAGCCGGTGCCCAGCCGCAGTAGGAACCGTCCGCTCCTGGATCTGAGCGGCGGGCCACCTAGCCAATCGGCGCGCGGCGCCTTACCAGCCCGCCCAACCAGCTCGTCGCAGAGGCGGAGACACGCAAATAGACCGGCTGGGCGCGCTAGTGCGCAGCCGCTGCAGACCAGGTCCTCCCTGTCCTCGGCCTCCACTGTAGCCCTCAGACGCCCTCTCCGCCTGCAAGGATGCTCGGCTGCTTGCACACCCACCTCAGCGCCCTGCCACGCCCATCTCCTTCCTAGAAATGGCAGCGCATCTTATTCCCTATACATCCTTTCAGGCCTCAATTTCCCCTCGAAACCTCCACCTGGGATTTATTCGTTTTCAACAAAAAATGGTTTTGTAAGAAACATCACCTTAATGCCCATTCTTTACAACTCGGAGGTAGGCACAGAACATAGAACGTCAGAGCCAGAAGAAACCTCAGAGAGCCTTGGGTCCAAACCGTTTCTTTTACAGCCGGGCAAAATTAAGCCCCTCAAGGGGAAGGGACTTGCCCAAGACCACAGCAGTGCAAAGCAGGGAAATGAGGTTGTCTCTTGTCTCTCTGCTCCCAGATCCTTTACTCTGTGCCACGCACGATGAGGTGAGCAGAAAGGTTAAGTCATTTGATTAAAGTCGCAGAGACAGTAAGTTGCAAAGACAGTCGAAAGCAGTTCTGTGAGGCCCTGGAAGAACCACAGAAAATCTCTGTTCTGCCTCCCACAGAAAGGAGGCCCTATGTCCTGCCTTACTCTGAATGATTCTTGGACACACTAGACAAGTGGAACGTCATTTTGACAATCTTCAAATTCATTTTGCAGTAACATCAGAGTACAGAAAGATTTGGTTGCTGTGTTTCCCAAAGCTTACGAAAGAAGAGAAAAACAAACAAAAAGAAATTTAAAAAAAATTTTAATGGTCAGGGATGTTTAAAGTTATCAATACATCCATTAACTACGTTTTAACTTTAAATAAATAAATAAAATCAACGGTTCTTTCTTAAAAAAGAAATAGAGTCCATGAAAATAAACCATTTCTCATTCTTCCAGTATCTCTGAAGGAAATTTCCGCCATGTTGCATTAAGAAAAGAATAATCATCAAAGATGATACTTTGCTATTTTACTTGAAGAGAACAAAAGACACTGTGATGCAATGGTTCCTTCTGCTCAGACCCTCTGGATTCAGAAATTCACAGGGTGGGGATTGAGTGCAAAAGTTGGGGACTTTTGACTGCCAGAGTCCAAACTCTGATTGTGCCACCAGCAAGCTGTGTGCACTTAAGCAAGTTACTTAACATCTCTATGCCTCACTTTCTTTACTGAAAAATGAGTATGCTGAAAATAGCGCCCTCTTTAGAAAGGCTGCTGGATTAGATGAGACGACATATGGAGGAAGGCCTGATACCTAACAGGAGCTCAGTAAACATTAGCTATTGTTATTTCTATCTTTGTGATGTAGGGCAAGCATGGAGGTTCAGCACAGTGCTTGTAATATAAGCTTGCTAAATGCCATGTCTTATTTTCAGTATGCTCATGCATAGATTCAAAGTTCTCCTCAATGAATATAAATTCTTCTATAAGACATCAAAAAGTTATTTTAAACCCAATTTTAAAATGGGAAAATGATCTCAAAAATGTTACTGGTTGCCCTAAAGTTTACAATATACATCTTTAATTAATCAGAGTCTATCTTCAAATAATATTATGTCATTTCTCATGCAATGTAAGGACCTTATTACCCCGAAGAAACATGTACTGATGGAAGGAAGCGGCTCCTGTTCTGTTCTCAGGGCTGAAGGGACAAAGGAATGTTTAGGTTCTGATCACCAATTCCACTGTTTGGGAGTGTTACTGAATCAGTCTCAACTGGACCTGTACCAGGGTCCTATCCCAGGACAAGACACCTTGGCCAGAGAGGTTCTTTTTCTGCTCTGATTCACAAGCTTATAACAAAACCGATGCTAAGTCTGGAACAGCACAAGCTTTATTCAATGGCCAGAGAATGGAGAACCAGGAACCTAGTTTGCAAATCAACTTCTCAACTCAATTTGGGCAGAGATACCATATATATAAGAAAGTTGAGGTAAAAAGAAGGGAATTGGAAAGAGTGGGAGGACTAGTCATGACTTATCTGAGAACAGGGGTATGGCTTGGAACTGATGCAACACTCCTTTTCAGTCCTTGTATGGGCTTTTCTGATTGTTGTATGGCAGTCATCAACTGTCATGCGCTGGTGGGTGTGCCTTTTAGCTGATGCATTACCATGAGCATATAATGAGGCTCAGAATCTACTGGAAGTCAAATGTTGGGCCTGCTTGGTTCTAACCAGTTCTTATTTTCCTTTTTGCAGCTTTCTCCTGAAACTTAGATAAGAGCAATTGTTTTCCATTTGAGCAAGGGGCAGGGGTATGATTCTGGGGCAACAGCCTAGGTAGTAGGAGGGGGCATGGTTTTCTCCACACCAACCAGCAACTCTTCACCATCATCTGGGTATGTTGTACAATCCAGCTCAATTCTGATACCATCTATCTGGAGATAGCTTCAAATTCCAAAGGCTAAGGGCTCAGTCCCACAAGAATGCCCCGACTTCAGCCACCAATCACAAATCCAGGTTGTTTCCTGATCCTGACTAACTGGCTATAAATCAGAGGTCCCCACAAACCCCTCTTCAGGTTTTTTTTTTCTGTGTATATATATGTATTTTTATGGAAGTATAGTCAGTTTACAAGGTTGTATCAATTTTTGGTGTACAGCACAATGCTTCAATCATACATGAACATACATACATTCATTTTCATATTGTTTTCACCATAAGTTACTATAAGATATTGAATATAGTTCCCTGTGCTATACAGTATGAACTTGTTGTTTATCTATTTTATATATATTAGTTAGCATCTGCAAATCTTGAACTCCCAATTTACCCCGTCCCACCCGCTTTCCCCACTGGTCACAATGTTTGTTTTCTATGTCTGTGAATCTGTTTCTGTTCTATAGATAATTTCGTTTGTCTTTTTTTTTTTTTTTTAGATTCCACATATAAGTGATATCATATGGTATTTTTCTTTCTTTTTCTGTCTTACTTCACTTAAAATGACAGTCTCCAGGTCCATCCATGTTGCTGCAAATGGCATTATTTTATTCTTTTTTATGGCTGAGTAGTACTCCATTGTGTATGTGTATATATATATACACCACAACTTCTTTATCCAGTCATCTGTTGATGGACATTTAGGTTGTTTCCATCTTTAGGTTTGATTAATTTGCTAGAGCAGCTCACAAGAACACAAGAAACTGGTTAACTCACTAGATTACCAGTTTATTACAAAAGATATTATAGGATAGGAATCAATAGCCAGATGAAGAGATACACAGGGCAGGGACCTGCACAGTGGAACTTCTGTCTCCCAGAGTTTGGGGCCTGGTATGGAGGCACATGAAGTATTCTAGTTCACCAACCTGGAAGCCCTCTGAACCCCATCTTTCTGGGTTTTTATGAAGGCCTCATTGCATCAGCACAATTGATTAAATCATTGGCCATTGGTGATTGGTTCAGCTTCTAGCCCTTCTTTCCTCCCCAGAGGTCATAGGGGTGGGATTAAAAGTTCCAACCCTCTACTCATTGGTTCCCCTGGCAACCAGCCTTGCCCCCCCCATCTTTGGGGGATTCCCAAAAGTCACCTCATTAACATAGTTGTGGTTGAAAGGGGCTTGTTATGAATAATAAGATACCCATTTCACCTTTATGGCTCTGAAGCACTTTTTTTCTAGGAACTAAGGACAAGATATCAAATATTTTAACAAAAGACGTTACCATTGCTTAGAAACTTCTAAGGGTTTAGGAAGCTGTAAGGCAGGAGCCATAGATGAAGACCAACTATATATCACAATATCACAGAAGATTCTGTAATATCAGAACCTAAAAGTTCAGAAAAAAGTCCAAGGAAGCTGATCCACAGAATCATGAGAAAATGAACTGGCTATTGTTTTAAGGCACTAAGTTTTGGGATGGTTTGTTATGTAGCAATAGATAACTAATACAAATAAATATCTTCACACTCTGGGAGCATTCTGAGAGGTCGACCCACGTATCTCTTCCCAAAGGCCTCTTGTGACCCTCTTCCAATCCTTTTCTTTCCAAATCCCTGACCATCTACCCAAACCACTAGCCACTGCCCATGAATCCTATGCACACCTGCACTTCTGGTCATCTCTCAGTCCACACAAAGTGGACAACCAAATGCATTGTCCACTGGGAGGATTTTTCTCTACTCCATCTTTTAGAAATAGTCTTGCATGGGGCTGAGATCTTTCACCAGTCCATTTCTACTAGGTGGCAGCACAGGTGGAGATTGAGGCTCTAAGTTTAGATTGAGGCAGAGGAAACCATACAGCAGAAGCAGATGTTATGGGTATGTAGTCCCCTATTCATACAATGTACAAACAGTGCCTTCTGGACATTTTGAAATTTGATGTCTTATAAACCATTTCTCCTTGATGGTGGATTGCTGCTGTCCATACCCAACCTTACGGCTTGGTGGACCAGATAATACCCAGTCCTTCATGAGCAGCTCAGTCACATGGTGACTCAGTGCTCCAGTATTAGGAAATGGTGGTGTTAAAAAACAAAACAAAACAAACAAACAAACAAACAAAAAACCTTAGTGGATAGTACCAACCTCACAAAGTCATTCTGAGGACTCAAGGAAATAATGCATGAATGGTGCTTAATATATTGTCCGGCACCTAGTAAACGTTTAATAAATGGCAACCATTTATTGTACCATCATTGACTGGTACATCCAGTAGTAGTAATGGCTTACTACATAGGTCTGTTGAAAATTAGTGTGCTAAGCATGTCACATTTTAGCATACTGCTCATGTCTCATTGAAATATAATATAGTGGCATTCTAATTCTAGACATCAGTCTTTACACTGAGTGACTGTTCAGTCAGTGGTAGCTTCAGACCCACTTTCCCCGTGTTCCAAAGTCAGGTTTCTAGGTGGAGCAGGCTGAGGGCTGGCCCCAGACCCTGGTGAAGTCCCCAAGGCTATCTACCCTGGAAGCCAACTGGTTGACCTTTCCTGGATACAAACCTCACTCTCCAGCAGTGTTCTCTATGAAAAAGCCTTTCCAACCTAGGCATTTCTATAGTAGACACTCCATTTAAGTATTCATTGAGTTGAGTTATACTGCCTCCCTATGGCCACAGGGTAAAATCCAAATTTCTTAGCTTGAAATAAAATATACCTGAACATCTGGCTCCAACTACCCTACCCACCCTCATCGCCTAATTGCTAGCATTCATGAAGCATTTACTATATTTCATCTCATTAAATACATGATCTTGTTCAATAAATACAGAGATCTAGGGGTATTAAATACAGAGGTCATTATGTTCATGTTATTATGTAATGTAATATCACATGCTGTATATATTATACATGTATACTTTAACCTAAGTAGTCTCACACAACATACGCTCTTTTGTAGGTTGCTTTCTCCCACTCAGTAACAGGTTGTGGGTATTTCTGCATGCCGTAAAGGTTTTACATCTTTATATCATCATTTTGTTTTATTTCATTTTACTTTTTATATCATCATTTTAAATGGTTCCCTTAATAGCATTGTAGGACTGTATCAGATTTACTGATGGATATTATAAGGGCTTAAAACTTGTCAATATTATAATCAAAACTGGGATGAATAAATTTGTATGCCTTTTGTTATTTGTTAGACTATCTTTTTAGGTTAAATTCATGAATATAGTACCACTGTATCAAAGGGAATATGCATTTTTAAAATTCTGAAACGTGGTACCAGTCTACCTTCTACAGATATTCTATCCTTATATTCTCAATATCAGAGTGTGAGTATCCAATTTCTCCCCACCCTCATCAATGCTAGGTACTGCCAACCAAATAAATAGAAAAATGGTTTTTCTAATAATTGCTTTGATTGCTTTCTGCAGCGATAAAGTATCTTTCTCATGTACTTATTAGCCTTGAATATTTCCTCTGGAGATTGATTACTTCTTTTTTTAGCCATTGAAATTTTTTTTTAACCATTTTTCTTTTTAATTGAAGTATGGTTCATTTACACTGTTGTATTAGTTTCAGGTGTACAGCAAAGTGATTCAGTTACATATATACATCTATCTATTCTTTTTCAGATTCTTTTCCACTATAGGTTATTACAAGATACTGAATGTGGTTCCCTGTGCTATATAGCAGGTCCTTGTTGTTTACCTATTTTATATATAGCAGTGTGTATATGTTAATCCCAAACTCCTAATTTATCCCTCCCCAACCCCTACTTTTGGGGATTTATTCTTTAAGTCCTTTCCCTTTTTAAAATTGAACTATTCATCTTTTTCTTATGCATTTTAAAAAGCTCCTGTTCTATCTGTTGCAAAAGTTTTTTTCTAAACTTATATTGAGTTTTTTTTATTTTGTTGTTTTTCTTTTACTAAACGTATTTTACGTTGTATATAGTCAAACCTATTTTCCCCCTTAGGATTTTTTCTTTTTGGTCTTCTCCTTTAAAAGATCTTCCCCACTGCAAAAGCAAATAAGCCAGCACCTCCTTTTTTTTTTTACTAGTTCTTTCATGGTTTCATTTTTCTACAATTAACTATTTAATTTATGTGAATTTTGCTTCATGCTCTTGCCCCCTCTTTGCTTTGTTGGCCTCTTCCCTCAGAATGGGTCTCTCCTGGTCCTTCTCTCTCCAGCAGGATATAAGTTCTCAAGGGAACTCAAAACTAGTCACAGGCAGTTTTAGCCCTAAAACTGAGGTCTCTACTTACAGGATGTGTCCACTGGCCCCAGCCAGTGAATGCAATTTATATCTAATGCAAAACTAGCAGCATTTCAATGCTTTTCCACAGTGCACCAGGGCTGGCAAAGGCTCGTGCCAATGTAATCCTCCTCAGACACAGTAGGAGGGAGTGGTGTCCTGAAATTACTCAGGTCAGGCCACCTGAGTTCTGCCATGTAAAGCCCGAGAGAGTGGTCATCTCAGTGCCCAGGACAAATCCCATTTGCACAATACCCTGTCCTTGGTCCTCTGCCCTCTAGAGTTCTCAGGGTTACCAGGCCCTGTCGCTGGCTCTCTGGGGGGAATCAGTGAGACTGGAAGCCTCAGCTGTCCACACTGAGCCCCCAGGAAGGATGCCACCCAGTCCTTTCCATCTGGGCTTAGACCATTATATCCAGATAGCACCTGACACTTTATAAAGGGAAACATTTCACAAGTAAAATTGTAGGTAGAGAAGGGCTGGGCTGACCTTCAGGGTGGAAGTCTCTAGTCCTCACAAAGCCTGCATCTGGCCAGCCCCTGACTGCAGTTGGAAGTTAGTTACTGAACACCTGTAGCATTCCTGTTTTGCCACCAGCCTGGCCAGGGACCAGCGGGCAGGAAGAGGTGAGAGAGACCCTGGTAGGGGATGCAGTCGTGTTGAAATGGCAAAGAGGAAGGGTTTGAAGCCAGCCACTGGCCCCCGTGCCTTCTCTCTGCAAGGATGATACACGCAGGATAGGAATCCCCTTACCTGGCTGAGTCAGAGCCAGCTCCTGTGAGGTTCAGAAAACCTGAGCACCCAGGAGAATCCATGATCACAGGGAGAGGAAGCTCTCAAATGGGTTGATGTAAGGCCTCCAAGGAAATTCAGATGCAAAAGTCCAGTCTCAGAGCCCAGATCTCCAAAATTAAAGGTGGCTTTTGATTCTCGAGTTAATATTTGGAGAAATAAAGGGAGATGGCGAAGGAGGCGAGGGGTAAACAAACAAAAAAAAACAACAGAAAATAGCTCCAGGGACCCAGATGTGTGATGAATGGAACGTCTGGCAGAGACAAGCTAGTTAAAATAACAGTCACACAAAAGCAGTTTTTTTGCCAAAGATGTGTTCTTCCAAGTTATGGATTCCACCACCTCAGTTCCAACAAAATTCTGTTGGAAACATGTGTCATAATAATGTTTGTTAAAGCCCCAAAGTGGAGGGAGAGGCAGATAGAAAAAGGAAGGATGTCTCCGTGGCCTAGACTCTAGAGAAAATAGCCCAGTGTCACATTCAGCCTAGAGAATTCTGACTCCCTCCAGCCAAAGACAGGGCTGGAGGGAGTCAGAATGGTGTCCTTGAGTATTTAAAGCACATCGTGGTCCTGTACAATAGAACAGAGAGCCAAGGGTCCAACTCCAGGGAGGCAGGTTTGGGGCTCAAGGTAAGGAAGGACTTTATATCATGGAAGGCTGTCAAAGCAGAGTCTCTTGGGAGGCAGCCAGATTTCACAAGCAAGTAGAAACTGGAGATTATTCACATGGACCAGTGTAGAAGTCCAAGGACTGGGAGGCAGGGAGGAGATGGCTTAGGAGGGTCCTGCCCAGTCTTATGAGAGCACAGGGTCTTTCCCTTCCATGCTGAGCACTCTGGGGAAGGGGGTGGAATTCAAAATGATTTATCCTCTGCTTTGCACATTTTACAGAACACACACACACCCCTACGGTACCTGAAGGTGGTGCAAGCAAACTTGCAGGATCTATTCTAGCTCAGAGGCCTGGGCTACGCATGGCCCCTGCTAGGGGCAGGGGAGCCCAAGGAAGGACAACAGGGCAAATCTTGTGTCACGATTCTTGGACACAAAGAATAATGCCCAAGGGTTGATCAGAGTGCCATAGCTGAGGCCAAAAGGGATGAAGACATGTTCTGAGTGACAGGACCTCACTGCCTCCGCAGCAAAGCCGAGGCCAGCTTGTCTGCCTTGCCTGAGGGGTGACAAGACCAGCAGCAACACCGAGCTGGGGGATGTGGCTAGACTAGCCCCTAGAGGCCCAGCCACACTGATTAGACCCAAGCTCCATTAAGGCAGAGGCCGGAACAAGAGAAGCCCTAGTGAGACCTTTGAAAGATGAAGGGCAGGGCACCTGTTTGCATCTCAGAGTTGGAAAGAGAGGCAGCTCTGGCCCTGCAGACTCAGGCAGGTTGCCCAGTGGGTGACTGCATTATAATCACTGTTAACATAAACATACACCTCCCCCACTGCCACTCTAGAATAATAGCACATTCTTAACCATTGAAAGCCAGATCAGCAAGCTTTAACGTGCACCTTTCGCCAAGCACAGCACAGCAATCACCCAGTGAGGGCTCCATGGCACTGCCCCAAGCTGAGGTGTTCTGCAACACTGGTTTCCTTCAAGGTGGCCTCTTTCTGCCATTTATTCTATAAGTTCTAAAAGTCTTGAGCCCTGTTTGCTGACAAAAATCATGCAAGCTAGGCCTGCCTTGCAGAGTAAAAGGAAAACATCAGAGATATTTAATTATGAGTCATTGAGGCTTGACGGGTTTTTAAGGAAATGTTCCGGGGATTGGTGGCTGCAGACATTGTAAAGGACATCACAGACATCCCTGAAGCCAGGCGGGCTTGGCCAATGGTATGAGTTATAATTGAAAGAAACCAAAGTGAGCTCAGATCATGACTTCAGGACAAATGAAGAGTCAGCTACTGCCAGTGGCCTTTGCGAGCAACGCAGCTCAATCTCATTGGGGTCTACACTACACTGCCCCAACTCAGTGTATCTGCTTCAGGTGGTGTTCCCATTCCCAGGACTGCACCCTTGGGATTATTCCTGTAACTCTCTGAGGAGAGTCTCACCTCTGATTCTTGACATTGGGCTACTTTTCCAGCCGTAAGAAAAAGCAAATCTATGGAAGCCCCTGCCTCACAACTTATCTGAGGCACAAGAGTCCAATTCCATCATTTTACAGACAAACTGGGGCTAAAGAGGGTGTCAGGCAAAGGTACAGCTAGAAGCCAAACCTCCAGACTCGCAAGTCAATGCACTTTCTCCACTGTGCCCTTAGTACCTGCAGAAACCCCAAGCCCCCAGTTAGCAAGTGAAGCCGGTTCCTACATGGACCCCTTGCACTGTGCAGCGTTGCACTGCCCACTTGACTTTAAGTCTTTGTGAGAACCTGTTTTACAGCAAAGAGCAAGTTGGCTCCATCAGCACAGGAGCCAAGTTTAATCCTGGCTGGCTTCCCAGCCACGCCGCCCTGCTTGACCCTCCCAGAATATCTGCATTTGTTCATTCATTCAATCCTTACCATGCACCTGCTGCTGTGGCGCCAGGTCCTATGCTAAGGATATGCAGGTGAGGGAGACAGTCCAGGATCCCTGCTATCAAGCACGGAGTTTACAGGCTAGAGGGAAAAACATTAATTGAGTAATCTCACTAATCAATATACAATTACCAATTTTGCAGAGCAATGAAGTACACTGAAGGGCAGGAGGAATACAGCTCAATAAAGGTCTCTGTTAAAGGGGCCTGACCTAGCAGGGCTGCTGCAGGGAAGGGCTTCCAACCTGAGGAAGTTCTGGGCTAAAGTCTGGGGAGGAGGATTTAACTGGCCTTGAGGGAGAAGACATGTTACCAAACACAAGTTTGTGCGCCAAACTGAAACATCAGAGTTTGGAACAGAGAAAGGTTTATTGCAGGGCCGAGCATGGAAAACGGGGTAGTTGATGCTCAGAAACCTGACTCCCCAGTAGTTTCAGGGGAGAGGTTTTTATAAGCAATATTTGGGGTGAGGGTTGCAGGATGTGACTTTCTTCTGATTGGTTGGTGGTAACAGGCAGTGTTTCAGGACTCTGGTATCTGAAGTTACCATCCTCCACCAGAGTAAGGGCCTTAGTTCCTGCAGAACTCAACATATATTGTGATGTATATTCCTTGAGAAGGAAGCGGGACCTGCCCCAGCACTGCACTATAGTTTCTTGACTGCTCCTCCTTTATTTCTGTATTCCCTCACTTCCCTGATTAGCAACTGTTTGAATCTGCCCTTTGGTACTCAGGGAAGGTCTATAAGGCTGAAGCCTTTTCTTCTGTACCTACGAAGGCCCCACATGGTCTTGCTTTGTTTCTGATAGTTGGAGACAGCAGACAGGGTGCGTGCACCTCCAAGCTCCACGGTGGGAGTGAACAAGGCACATTCAAGGGTGCCAGGGAGTACTTCTGCAGGGAACTGGGGAAAGGATTCACCAGCAATTCTGGGTGCAGACTGGGGCCCCAACAATCCAGTCTTTGCTACACAAGAGAAAGGTCAGAAATATATCTGCTTCTTTCTCCTCTTTCCAGCACCACAGTGGCACAAGAGCTTCTGATGAAATCCTCACCTTTCAAAAACAGTGGTTACAGACACTATGACACCACGGATGTTTGTGAGAGCCTGTGAAACTCAGGAGGCCAGAAGGGCAAATACAGAGGGAGACCGCAGCACATTTGCTCTAGCAGCATTTTTATTTACAAACAGCAATTTCCATTGACTTTATACCATAAAAAAGCCATTTACAAGCAAGAAACAAGAATTCAGAACAAAATTAAGCAGCACTGAAATATTCATGTCACAAATCTAAAACAAAATGAATACAAGAGTAAAATATCATTTGAATAAATAGTCTTAAATTCATGCTATAAAATAATCCTTAATGGCAAGTTACTAGTTGATATAGCATCCGCTTAGCTAGCTTCATTTACTTCATATGGTGATGAAGTGTGGAGTTGTGAGGTTACCAGTTTATATTGCAAGATAATGACACTGTGTTAAGTCATTCAAATTGCTCAACCATTTATAACGGAAAAAAATGTTAGCCCTACTGATAAAAGTGGTGAGAGAGATGGTTTTCACATTAGGAAAATGGTCCTTCTCGAAGAAACCAGGTAAGTTTACCTCTTACTATAGTCAGGGCAGCAACCAAAGGCTTGGGCAGCAAGTCCAAAGGTTGAATTCACAGCATACTTGTCACTGAGGGGCAGCAAGAGGTCTGTTTACTGAATCTGCTGCAAGGCTTACTCCAGGACTTGACGATCGAGAACTACAGCAGCCCTGCCTGTGCCAGCCCCAGAGGGGAACCGGAGAGACCAGGTTCCCTTGTGGGCCAAGTCGTCAAGCACTGGGCAGAAACAGTGGAAACACTCTGGCACTTACTGAAAAGACATGTGACGTGTGACGACCATTACAAATTTGGAACAATGTGAATGACTTTTCTGAACTTTCCGTTCAGTTGCACTGAGTAATATGAAATCTATGATTTATGAACTAGATAGTTTCATATAAAGAATTTACATAATTCCCCAATACTTTCATATATAAAATTTAATAAATAACCCTGACCAGTCTAGAAGCACCATTCAAGGGGCATGTGCCCTTGGAAAATAGTTTAGGTGTTGCATATTTGAGTCCCTTTCAGTGGAGGCTTCACAGGAAACCATTACAGAATTTAACAATAACAACGACAACAACAAAAATCACAGTAACTAATGAAAAACGTTAAAATAAAAAACATTGATTTCTTTAAAGTAAAGCTCATTCACGTAAATGATCCCCTCCCCAGCCCTTGTTTTGTGTTCCTGCAAATTCTTCCTAGAGACTAGGCTGTAAAAACAAAAGTAAAAACAAAACCACACACAAAATTAAGCAGGCCTATGATCTGGGCTAAGGGAAAAAACAAAGACTTGGTTATAACTGCTATCTTTAGAAAAGATATCTACTCATGCTCTGGAAGATTTAGAAATTATCAATTTAGTTCTACAGTATATTCTGCTTAACAGTGAACCGACAGTATCCTTTCTGCTGTCAAAAAAAAAAAAAAAAAAAACACCAAAAAACAAAACAAAAACAAAAAACCAACTAACCAACCAAAAACAAAAACAAAAACAAAAAAACAACCACCAAAAAAACAAAACAACTGCCAAGGCAGAGCCAATTGGGAGGCTTTCCACTGACCCCAAAATTAACTTGACTTCATATACTGTATTTACAAATATAATTTCTAAATGTATTTACAGCTTTAGTAGAAATTAGAGGGTAGAGAACTGATTAGAATGAAAATAACTGCTTAAAACCACAAACATTAGTAAAAGTATAAAATTCTTTGTCTTCACAGTTTATAATAACAGGTTAAACACCTATAGAAAAGGATGCTGTCACTGTCTTCATATTGTCTACGTGTTTGAAAAGGTAGCTCGAGACTCAATTATGAACAAACCTATGTGAATTCAGGATATATTTTACTGTAAAAGATTTCTTCACATATCACTTTTATCTGAATTGATTTTTGCATTTTTTTTAAATAAATGAAACATCTAACCTAAAACTGTACAGAAATAGGGACTTTGCTTTCCAAAAAGTTGCTCTAAAGGAGTTACACAGCGGACTTCGTCTGCGGAGACGTGAAGTGAACTTCGGGGAGAGAATGTTTCTGTTCTGTGGTCACGTTAATCCTCCTGGCACATCCTCATGTGACAAGGCACAATTAATTGCTGCTGCCCGATCTGAATGGAGTTAATCTTTCACTCGCCGCCGCACACTGAGAGTACGGCGGTGCGCACGCGCAGAGCCCCGCAGCTCTGGGCGGGCCCGCGCTGCCTCCCTCGAAGCCCTGTGGAACCTTACAGTACTGTGTTATGGCTTGAGAATTCATTCTTAACACTGCTAGCAGTGGAAAGGGGAAAGTGTTAGCAACATGAATGGGAGCAAGTGGAACTTGCAAAACGTGGAATCATGATTATTAGAGAGAAACTCAATCAATTTTCTGCCCCTTAACAGTCCCATTACAAGGTCTGAACCTGAACTGTACAATCAAAGCAATGTATATTTTTGTCAAAGACAATTTTGGATAAGTCACTCTTTGGTAAACTCAAACCAGTTAAACAAATTTACAAATACAAAGAACTCCATGTAAATAAGGTTAAGACTGACACGGTGACAAGAACCAGGACATTCAAGGTGCCTGCCCCAAGTGCCCCCCTCCTAACTTTTCTCATGTGTCTCAGAATGCTCTGGAGCCCTCCCAGAAGGCCCCAAGCCTGAGTAAGGAGGTTCCCTCCCTGAGCCTGACCTCTCGTGTCCTTGATTTGGGTGTTTCTTGTCACAAACTTAATTTGTATCACAACACAAATTTTTTGCATTTAATTCTTTGAAAAAAAAATCAAAACCAAACTTACTCATGTAAGGAAAAAAAAATCACAAACATTTACCTGAAACCCCAGAACATATTTAAGTGGGTAAACACTTGGAGTCTGGCCTCCCCTTGAGGCACGCGGCTTTGACAGGAGTTAAGCAAGTGCTTCAGGGAGAGAACAGACCCCTTACTTAGGCAGTCTGACAGGAAAAAGGCATACTATGTACCCGATTAGCAAGAGCTGCTCCTCGGAGCAGCAGGACGCGAGTGTGTCTGTACGTAGTAACACTGATGTGGAGCGCGGTGGTTCACGCGCGAGCAGATCCCATGTGCTAAAGAGATGCTACTGCACAACTACCGCCCCAGGGGCGATCACACACAAGGGCCTGGATGATTTTTTCCCACAAAAAAAAACCCCAAAACAAAAAAACAAAACAAAATCCCCAAACACCCCCACCCAACTCCATTCTTGGTATTTTAAGAGCCAAAAAAGCATGGAAAGCCAGCAAACATCTATTTTTGTATTCCTTTAACTCCCAGCCTGTGAGGTTGGTCTTTTCATTTGTTTTTCTCTTAGGTGGTGTGTGCTGTTCCCCTGCGGAGACACACTGGTTGTGAGTTTCAGAGCCAAGGTTCTCAAGCAGAGTCTGGAGTGCTGACACCTTACCAGCACAAAATCACCACCAAATTGCTTACAAAATTACTGTCAGAGTATACAGTACCAAAGCAAACTTATAAAGCCCATTTTGTATGCTAGAAGCACACGGGTGAACAAAATATAAAACTGAAGACATTTCCTAAAGTACTAATAAAACATTATCCAAATAGGACGGGTATGTTTTTATACAGTAATATGTTTGCCAGCACATGCTTTTGAGGTCTTTTTTTTTCAAGCTATAAACTCAAGAGAGGAAAAAAACTGTAATTCACTTTTACCATTAGATTTCACATTTTCTACAACTATACTGACCTAAAAGAGACATAACATAAAAATAGCACCACGTGACCAAAAAATGGTGACACACAGAGATTTGGTGACACACAGAGTATCTTAGAGGGCTTTTTAACTGTTGGTTTCTTTAAGCAGGAAACACTGAGAGAGTGGGGAGCCACTGAGGCTCTCGTTAGCACACACAATACTAAGATATATTGCTTGCAATTCCCATAGAGTATATGTTTACAAAAAGTACAAATTCCAAGTTCTGCAGTTTCCCTGGGAACTGCATGTAGAAAAAGTTGCTGTGCACCTGAACTGGCTGTTTGAAAAGAGGAAGAAGAAGAAGAAGAAAAAAAACCCACAACACTGCTTGGAGAATTTTGTAGACATAACTACAAATCCCTTTCCTTTAGTGAGAGTACTAACTCATGGTAGAGAGTGATTCGATTTAGTTACCTGGTATGTATGTTTCTACAGTACGGAATGAAGGTAGATTCGTAGGCCAGTAAAAACATTGAAAACCACTGCTCCTTTGGGGTTGGCTAATATAACACTACAATATGTAAAAAGGTCAGCACCACGGGTCATCCAGCTTACCTGCTGGATAACTAACAAAAATCCCAAATGGTTTCCAACTAGAGTTGAATATATTTTATGGCATTTGGTTTATGTACTTGTTATGAAGCAGAGCTACGAACACTGTGATTTGCTTTGCTTGCTTTTGGACACGATGATTAATATATATGAAAACCTATTAACATTCTTTTGTAAGGGAAATAAAGGGGCAAAATCCTAACATATTAGGTAAGGACGAGACAGAGTCAAAAGCTCTGTTCACATTGTATTAAATTATATATTCCTCTTACATTCACCTCAACCAGAATAAAATCAAATTTGAGAATGTATATATACTATATATATAATAATCACTTTATTATATATATATATAAATTGTCTAACTACCCCCTAAAAGTAATTTTAAATTAGAAAAGGTTACCCATTTGAATCAGCTGACGGCATCCTAGTCTCCCTCCATGGAAATGCACTGGTGCCAGTGCACACAATGAGAGAGTATGCCTCTTGGCAGAGAATGTAGGGTCAACCAGTTGGCATAGTTAAATCACTGGCAGATTTTGGATGAAGAGTTCAGCCAAAAAGGAATACTGTCAGCCTGTGTTTTCCCTGGATACACTGCCCTTCATGCTTTGAGCTCCTTGGGGGGAGGGCGGGCGGGGGAAAGGATAAACACAATGAAGCGCTCCTTCCAGAAACCTTAGAAAAACTGCCAAGAGACCAAGAGATTTCCAGATGGTTGGGAAAACCAAAGATTACAACAAAGCAAATCACAAATATGCATCGATTAATGTGCTTTGTGTGGGTGCACTTCTTTACCATCTTAATCAGGAACATCAGACACTGTGTGAATTTCCATCCGGGAATCTAGGGCCATCTCTGAGGCCGATGTATCGTTTTCTAGTTTCTGTTCCACATACACATCTGTTCTCTCTGGGGACTCGATGCGACTCCTGACTTCTGCCACGCCCGGGTGGTTTTTCCGCAGGTGCTGGTTGAGGGTACCCTGGAATGGAAAGCACTTTCCGCAGATCTCACAGCGGAATGGTTTATCATCAGTGTGGCCCCGGATGTGGTACTCCAGCTGGTCCTTCCGTGTGTATTTCTTCCCGCAGAACTTGCACACAAAGGGGGTGATTCCCATGTGGAGTCGCATGTGCCTGTCAAGGCTTCCTTTCTGGTTGAAGGACTTCCCACAGTAAATACAGATCAACCTCTCGTTGTACGGGTACCAGTGGCCTCTCGCACTCCTCTCCCGGGGACTGCTCTCATACCCAGGGTTATTCATCATAGCTTCACTGTCGGAACCCTGCATCAAGCCCTGCAGATCACTGTGCAGATGGACAGAAAGAGCCCGCTTTTGGCGAGCACGCCCTCCTCGGAAACAGCTCAGCATGGATCTGGATGGGCTGGAATTACTCAAACTTCCGAAAGCTTCGGATACACTAGTTGGCTGTGAGGCTGCTTGGGAGTAGGAATACGCGTGCTGGAGAACAGAACCATAGGAACCCACATTCACTGCCACAACTTGCTCCCCATCAACCATCTCGGTGTGGTACCCATCGTCTCCCAGGGAGGAGCTGTCAGAACAGCTGGGCCGGTCGGACTTTTCCATCTTCACTTTCACCTCAGTGATCTGGCTCTCCCTCACCAACAGGTCCCCTTGCTCATGGTCCCCCTCTATCTGAATCTCGTATTCAGAGACGCTCCCACTGCTCCCTCGGTCCGAGTGCCCTTCCTCCTGTAAACGGCTGCGCAAAGCTTTGCTGGGCGTCGTCTCCATCCGGAGATCACTGCTTGTGGTGGGCTGCCGTACCTGAGAGCAGTATGGAGGGGAGATCTCAACCGGGTTGGCAAAGAAGCTGCTGTCTTTAACTCCATTACGACTCTCTGGAGTCTCCTCAGTGCCGACGGTCACGGAGTCCACATCTCCAACACTGATCTTTGAATGGATGCTCTCAAGGATCTGCGTGCACTTGTCAATGACACACTGCATCTGAAGAAAGCTGGCTGCTGTCAGAAAACTGACAACATCCTTCAGCTGCAAGGACATTCTTCCAGTGTAACAAAATGAAAGCAACTGTTCAAACACATTGGGATTTTTAATCACTGATATTGACAAGCCACTCATGGTACTTAATGCTGAATGGTCCCGGAAATAGGGAGAGCTGGCTGCGAGGACTGCTTTGTGGGCTCGGAACGGCTGACCCTGAATGTGGACAATGATGTCACATAGTTTCCCTTGCAGGCGGAGTTCGTTTAGCTGGCTCAGAACAGTGCTGCTGTACTCGGGCACATCAAACTGAATAAAACTGCTGCTGTCCATTTCTACTGACATGAAGCGTAATCTGCGGAAAGAGAAAGTTTCATAATTCACCAGTGACTCCTCGCTAAGTGTAAGTGGCATAAACACAAGCTTGCAAAACCACCATCACTACCACCATCGGAGCTACCATACCTTCTAGGGTCTGGCTGAGCATTTTTCCTCTTACTTGTTTTCAGTCCTTCACGTCTTGGTTAATTCATCTAAAGCTAAATAACCTAATGATCAATTAGCCCAGTATCCTAATTGCCAAACATTCGTCTTGATCAAAGTAAAACACATTACATGTAGTAAGGCCACTTTAGCCCTGAGAATTTCGTATCCTTTTAAGAAATACATTTCCTTGTTTCACCTACCTTTGAGGATTTGAAGTACTCTGTAAGAAATAAGTAAATTCATTTTAAAAAAAAGTTCTGCCTTATTTGTATATTTCCAATTGGTTTTTTTCAAGTATACAGCACACTGGATACATTGAATAGAACTAAACTCTCTGGGTTGCTGTCTTGATGTGCATTTTCCCCCTTCAGCTCTACACATCTTTATATCCTTTTGGGTTGGTAATTCATAAAGCAATGCTCACTCTCTTTCAGTGAAGAGTTTTTTGACAGCAGGAGCAAGCGTGGACTTATCATGAGTGTATCATCCTCCACTAATGCTCCCAGCACTGACAAACTCAGGACAAGCTGGCTGCCCCTTGCCTAGAATCCACAGCACTGAATCACTCAGAACTACAGAAGGGTATACAGCCTAGGCTGCATTCTCTGAACAAAACACAACAAAATTAGATCTTATAATTGTATTTTCATTTTTAAAATCCAACCAATAGAAATTTAAACACCTCCTGAATAAGTAATTAATCAAAGAGAAAATCAGTAAGGAATAAAACTATTTTAGAAAATAAGAAGACTCACATCATCTCTGTAGCAAGAAGGGTTTAGGAATGAAGTTTACTTATGTCTTCAACTTACTTGACAATGCATCCAAAAAAAGAGGTGGGTAGATATATGATAAAGCAAACAAGATAAAATGTTAACAAGTTTAGAGTCTAGACTGAGTACAGGTGTTTATTGCAAAATTCCACTTTTCTGTACACTTGAGATTTTTCATAGTGAAGTGTTGGGGTTTTGAAATAACAAATTTTAACAAAGTCAGTGCCTTAAAAATTTTTAAACAATAAAGAATAAAAATAAATTAAATTACTTAAGAGGTTAGAAAGGAACAAAAAATTACACCCAAATAAAACAAAAAAGTTAATACAGAACAGTATTTAATCACAGAGACAGTTTTAAATTTTAAGACAATGTGCAACTAAATATAAGACTCTTGCAGAAAAAGATGAGTTAGTGTGAATAGATCACATCAGAATTTGAGTTAAAATATTTTAGTTAAAGAAGAATCTGTGCCTTTATTTATCCTAGATTTATGATTGAAATCAATTTGAAATCGGAATGGTATGGACAAATTTTTAAAATAATATAAATTGCAAGAATTAAATTAAAAAGAAACAGAAGGATGTAGGTATAGCTCAGTGGTACAGCATGTGCTTAGCATGCATAGGGTCCTAGGTTTCATCCCCCAGCACCGCCATTAAAACACCCTTTCAGAGTAAGGAAAAAATACTCAAAAAGCTAGGAATAGAACAATATTTTCTTAATATAATAAACAGTATCTATTGCAAATCAATAGCAACATCACCCTTAAAAAGGAAACATTATATCTGTGTTTCCCAAAATGTGTTTAGTAGATCATAAGCCCCAAGCTCAATATCCCTACCTCCTAGGAATTAAAAAGCATATTAGCATAATAACCCATCTGAACAGTCCCACAGACAAGAATTCGACTTAACTCAGCACTTTGCAAACTCATTTAACCGTGAAACTCTTCTCTCAAGGTACACATACTAATGTTCCAAAGAATTAGTGTTCCCTGGTGCACACTCCGGTAAACACTTTGGTAAAGGAATTCCCATTAGTGCCTTGGAGGAAACCAGGTTGCCTGCCCATCACTTTTCTCTTACTTAACATTGTTCTTGAAGTTCCAGCCAAAGCAACAAGACAAGAGAAAAGTAAGGCATACAGCCACTAAAAAAGGAGGTGAAATTACTATTCAAGGGAGATATGACTATTTATACAGAAAATAAAGAGAGTCTTTTGAAAAAATCTGTTAGGATCAGAATCTAACAAGTAGAGGGTTTCAAAAATTATAAAAAATCAGGTAAGCTAATGACAAGTTACAACCAACAGTAGCAACGAACTCTAAAATGTCTGGGGGATAAACAAAAAATAGGAACTACAAGAAGAAAACTATAACACTTTAATAAGGACAAAAACATGTATAAATGAAGACATGTATCATGCTTCTGGCAGGAAGATTTGATACTCTAAAGATGGACACTTTCCCCCTGAATTAGTTTACAAACATAGTGCAGCCCAATGGAGTATTTTCTTAGAAGTTTGACAAAACGATTTTAAAATACAACTAGACCACTGCTTTCCAACTGAAATATAATGCAAGCCACATGTGTAATGTTTTCTAGCAGTTACACTGTTTAAAAGTAAAAATATAAAAACAAATTTTAACAAGTTTTATTTAACCCAGTATATCTAAAACATTATCACTTCAACATCAATATTAGAGTTATTAATCAGGTATTTTATATTTTTTTCATACTGAGTCTTTAAAATGTGATGTGTATTCTACATTTATAGAACATCTCAATTTGGAAAAACTACGTATCAAGCACTCACTAGCCAGCTGGCAGTGTTACAGGGTTGGGGTACTCTCATATACTTTGGTCGGCAAATACAACAAAAGCTTTGAAATGGCAGTTTCTCTTGACTCAGTATTCTGTGAGTACAAGCACAAGAATTTATCCATAACTATGTTCAATTACAACAGCAAACAATGGGAATAACCTAAATGTCCAGCAATAAGGGTAATATTAACATCAGATATGCCTATATACTGAAGGGATAGACTGGGATTTCAAAATTGTAGAAAAGATAAACGAGATTATTCTGTATAGCACAGAGAAATATACACAAAACTTTATAGTAGCTCACAGAGAAAAAAATGTGACAATGAGTGTGTATATGTCCATGTATGACTGAAAAATTGTGCTGAACACTGGAATTTGACACAACATTGTAAAATGATTATAAATCAATAAAAAATGTTAAAAGAAATATTCTGTCATTATTAAAATGATGTTAAAGAAGAATACAAAGTTAGCATACAAAGTTAGCTCCACAAAACATAAGAACTGTGAGGGCAGGAATTTTTATCTGTTTTATTAAATACCTGCCAGATGATTGCCTGGCACATGGTAGATACTCAATAAATGTATGCTGAATAAATATTTAATAACACAGCAAAAAAATCAGGTAAAGATCAACTGCAAATGAACACAAGGGATCTTTATAGGTTATAGAAATAGTCTAAAACTGAATTATGGTGATAGTCTGACAACTTTTTAAGTTTGCTAAAAGTCACTGAACTGTATACTTAAAGCAGGTAAATTTTATGTCAATAAAGCTGTTAAAACTCAGGTAACCAAAGAATATAAAGGACATTTCTAGAAGTACATATGTATATACAGATATTAAATATACATAGGTAATACTAAAATATATAAAAAATATTTACATTAATGTAAGAGTAAAGATGTTTTAACTTTCTTCCTTGTATTTTTCTGTATTCTCCAAACTTCTATAGTGAACATGTATTACTTGGAATAACAAAATGAAAAAAAAATTTTTTTTAATTCCTACTGGATGATAATTTGACAGAGACTGCTGGTGGAGTATAAAATGGCACAAATACTTTGGAGGGCATTTCAGTAGTATGCAGCAAAATTATAAACGATCCCCCATGACTGAGCAATTTTAGCTCTAGGAATTTATTACAGCATTATTCATAATAAAAAATTAGAAATAAACTAAAGTCTCATCAAGAGGAGCCAGCCTAATAAATTATGGTAAATGCATACTAAAGCCTGCCTTATAACCAGAAAAAAATGAACAGGGAAGTCTTCTCGTACTGATGTGAAACAATCACCGTAATACGCTGCTGAATGTAAAAAGGTGAGATGCAGAGCAGTATATACGCTATTTGTATAAAGTGACATGAAAATACATATGTCTGGCTGTATCCAGATCCATATATATAGATATTAGCAGAATATGTCTGGAATGATGCACAAAAACATCTTGGGAGGAGGACGGGATAGCTGGAAAGCCTTAGCTTTCAGTGAATTATTTTAGACTCTAAAAATTTCTAAATTATGTGAATGTACTACTTACTAAAATTTTTTAAGTACCTCATCCAGTTTTTAAAAGATTAGCAAAGATTATAACATAACGGCCAGAAGCATGAATTTGGAGTTGGGAATGGGTTCAAATGACACGTGCTTTACACTTGTAAAACCTTGGGCAAGGTACTTTATATAACCTTCCAAGTCTCAGTTTTCTTTTAAAATGGTAGTAATAGTAGTCTTGCCTCATGGGTTGTTATGAGGAATATATGTAGGAAGCATTTAGCACAATGGCTACTTGGCACTGGTAATCAAGATTAGCTATTATAGACTTTTTTTTAGGGAGACAGGATGGTGTAACAAAGAGAACTGACTTTGAAGCTGGACATGGAAGTGAATCCTGGCTGTGCCACTTTCTAATAAAAATAAAGATGAACTTTTAAATAGCTATGTGGCCTTGAACAAGTCAGTTAACTTTGATTTCTGTACCTAGAAAAGGTCTTGGAAGAACTACTACCCAACAAGACTTCTGTAATAACAGCAAGGGAATGAATGCGTGTAACAGCTTACATATAATGAGTACTCATCCCGTGCTAAACAGCTGACAGATAGTAACTAACTGGATCCTCTAATCAACTCCGTGAGGGAAATACTATGACTGCTCCCATTTTATAGATGAAGAAACTGAGGAAAAGAAGTTAAGACACTTGCCAGAGGTCCCAGAGCTAACAGATGAACTTTTCAGTCTGGCTCCAGAGGTCATGCTCACTACACAAAACAAAACGCAGACACTGCCTGGCACCTACTGAGTGGTCAAACGTTACCTATCATTATAGCATTTGCACGACACAAGGGTGTATAAATAGTGACTTTTGGAATTAAAGGGCAAAAGAAAGGTGGGTTCAGGCTTTTTAAAGGTGCAGAGTCCTGGGCAAAAACCAGGAGAAAAAGGAAAACAAGAAAGTATTTCTGAAATAGCCTGTAAAACTGAAAACAGCTTCACAACCAGGCTTCCTCCTCCTCTGTGCAGCTTTTTATCTTCTTCTCAGAAGAAAAATAGAGAACTACACTTGAAAGAAAATCACTGAAGAGAAAAATGAAAGACCATGATTAACACCTGAGAGAGGGATTCCACTTTTCTGCAAAATGAGAAAGGAAGTGCTCCACTCTCCTCGACACTGACACTTCCTTTCAGCAGTGACAATGAGATTCACAGACTCCCACCTAGAGCTGCTAACTAGTAACACTCTTCAGCAACTGACACACAGGGAACTTGCAGGTAATTTAAGTCCTAGGCACAATAGCAGGCTAAAGGCAGTAAAAAGCATAACTAATCACGATTCTACACCCAACGGCCTGATTTATCAGGTCCAGCGGTCCCGAGGTAGAGGAAGCCAGAACCTCTCATAGAAACATCAAGTTCAAACAGAACCCTCCACTCCTCTGAATCAGCAGTTTCCCAGCATCGGCTATTCACTAGGTTGGCTTTTTTAGAAATTGAAGTATAGTTGGTTTACAATGTTGTGTCAACTTCTGGTGTACAGTACAATGTTTCAGTCATACATATACACACATATATTCCTATTCATATTCTTTTTCATTATGGGTTACCATGAGACACTGAATAAAGTTCCCTGTGCTATGCAGTAAAAACTTGTTGTTTATCTATTTTATATATAGTAAGTTAGTATCTGCAAATCTTGCACTCCTAACGCATCCCTTCCCATCCCCTCTCCCCCGCGTACCACAGGTTTGCTCTCTATGCCTAATACACCCCAAAATCTTTCCATGGAGGCACAAACTCATCTACTCCATTATCTTTCCTGACTTCATAGTTGTCCACGGATGGCTGTGTCACACGTACTTAACCAGTCCCCAGTTGATACCAAAAGCAGGAAACAATTTAAACAGCCACAGTATCTCCTCCTAGCAGAGGAGCTGCTGGGTTAGTTTTCCATACCTGTCATTAATGCCAACTTACCTCCCCAAAGCTGGCAGCAAGTGTCCTTTCACCAGCAGCACATGGAAGTGCCTGTTCCCCCCCAATAACTGCCAATAATGATATGCCAATTTTTCATTTTTGCCACACTGACAGGTTAAAAATGGTATCTCATTGTTTTGATGTGATTTAATCACAAATGAAGTTGATCATCTTTTCTCATGTTCCATGGCAATTTGCCTAAGTCTGTCTTTGAACTGCCTATTGATATCCTCTGCCCATATCTGCCTTCTTATTGAACTGTCAGAGTTCTTTGCAAATTAAGGAAATTAGCCTTTTGTCATACGTGCTGCAAGTTTTAGATTTAATTGCAATCACTAAATGGCATACTGACTGGGAATTTAAATTATTTTTCTACATTTATAGGAAATAGTCATTCAATTTCAATCTTCCACATGCACAAAACCAAAGGGAATTCAAAGATGAATAAGAGTCCCAGTTTTGCAGTTTGATACAGGCTTAATACAGATTCCTGCCAACTTAGATATGGGAATGAAATTCATTTTTGATAATGCAGAGAAGTGATTTATATTAGTTTTTCATTTAGACTAAGTTTGCAGCTGCTTCAGAAATCAGTAATGAATTTGATTATTCCACTCACTAAATACATCAGAATCAGTACTCTTTAATTCAGATTAATCACAAGTCTTTCTGTCCCATCATATTAAACAAAAAAACCATCGCCAACCTAGACATTTACATTGAAATATTTTAATTAAAAAATGAGTACATAAACTGGACATTTCCCTTCAATTACCATTAATATTTATTTTAACAATACTTGTTTTGTTTTGTAAAAATTATATTTTGGATAAGAATGTGAAATATTTCTTTCAAAAAACATACATGGAGAGGATGTTAGTTGAAATGGCCTGTTGGGAAGTTCAAAATAGTCAGCTCCTTAATTTCTTCACAGCCCTCTTCTGCTCATGCAACCAATGGACACACAAACTTCCTGCTCTTCCGATTTCTTTAATTTGAGAATACTTTCACACCCTTGGAAGCAGCTCTCACCTCGCACACCACCCCCACCATGGTCAGCTGATGAGACTCCACTGCCGTCACTGGTCTCAACAGAGGGTTCTGGGAAGGATGATCTCTGATGTGAGCCGTCCTGACATTCCCCCATCACCCCCCCAGCAGCCTCAACAACTGTAAAAGGCGATCACTGCCACCTCCCACCACACTCCTCAGCCTTCCCCCCTTACTTGGGAAAGTCCATCATCATCATCAATAACCAACACTTACTGAATGCTTGATACGTGGTAGCCTGTCGTAAAGGTCTTAGATGCAGTATTCCACTGAATCCTCTTGACCTTCCCCAAGAAGGCAGTACTATCACTCCCATTTTAGAGATAAGAAAACTGAGGCACCAAGAAGCTTTTTCAGGATAATTGCAGAGTCTGACCATCCAAACCCTTTACACAATAACCCCTTATCCTTGTTTAATTTGCCCAAGGAGAACAGCAGGACCAGTAAGGGAGGCAGGAAGAGTTGAAGAAGAGGCAAGAGGAAAAGAAAGCTTGCCCTAAATTACACTCCTGCCCTAGCATGGTGGCCAGAGAAAGGGACAGTGACAGGAGGCAAACACCCTCCTACTGTCGCCCACAGCTCTTACCCTTCCTCTGTGAGGAGGAAGGAGATGGAGAAGAAAGGCAAAAGGTGGCATTTTAGAAATAACCATCAAACTTACAAATGCATATTCCCTGTGACTGAGCAATCTCAGTTCTAGGAATTTACTACAGCATTCTTTCAGGATCAGAACGACCAGTAGAGATAAGGGCTGTGATCAGAAAAAAAGTCCCAGGTGGCCATCCAGCTGCAGTATATTGTGCCTTCCATCATCACAGTATTTATCCCTTCTTCCCCATCAGAGCCCCTCACCCTGGCTGATTTCACCTGCTCTGAATAAACAGCTATCTTTATATGCTAAAGCCTCTATTAATTAGAAACCACTGATCTAGGGCTTAAGCAACTGTTTCTTTTGGTGTTTGAAGGTGAAAGGCACAGAGAGCAGATGCTGCCAAGAAGATATAGGTTCAGCCCAAGTTCAAGAGAATTCAAAGCAGCACTGAGACCAGTGTTTAAAAAGCAAGAGCAGACTGTGAGGGGGTATCCAAACTGACCGAGTAGCGAGGAAGCCAAGCCCGAAAGCACTGAGGACAGAAGCAAGGCCAGTGCAGCCCAGGGCAGGACAGAACCACACGGAGTGAAGAACAAGCAGATTCGGGAAGAACATGGACATATGCTGGGGAGTTAAGCAGACCTGGCAACCAGAGGAGGGAGGCCACTCACCCAGGGAGGTAGTGTGGGCACAAGTTACAGGGGAGAGGTGCTGTCCTGTAAGTTACCACACATGTCAGCCTGGGGTACTCAACCCACAGACTTGAAGTAAAAAGTGAAGGAGAGGTCCTAGAAATAAACATGCTGGCATGTTCTGAAAAGAAAACCCAGATCTGATGCAAGACCATATGACAACAAGGCTTAGTAAGTAAAGCTGCTTGAAATCTTTGCAAGCTCCCACCCAAAAAAAGCTACAGAACATCTCACCACACCCAGGCATCAGGACAAGACGCTGTTCTGAAACACTGCAAACAAGGGAATGATACCCCTAATCTAGATTCCAAAGCTCAGTAAGAATAAACACATTTTACCTGAAGAAGCTTTAGAAAAAGCGACTTCATAAAGGCAGGGAAACCAGCTGCCACAGCCTAACAGGCACGGCTGCTCCCGGGAAGGGAGGACCGATACCAGTTCATCAACACCCTGCTCTTCCTTTCACCCTGCTCCTCCCATGAGTTTGAGCAAAAAGGCAACGAGTGCCCTTATATATGATTACAACAGGTTCACATAAAATAAAACACCCGATTAATGGAAAACAGAGCCCCTAGGTTTTCAAAGGTGCTGCATGTTTACCGATTTCTTATATAGCACTACAGAAGGTAAGGAGGGTCCTACTATTTTCCATTTAATGTCATTATAATCTTGTGACAATATTTTTAAAAGACTTGACTACCACCAAAAAACAACTGAAAGGAAGTATGCATGAATTTATTTATAATGACATAGAAGCCTTTGCAAGCATAACATAAATCCCAGAAGCCACAAAGACAGATACATTTGACAACATAGAAATTTATGATTTAAAAAAAACCCTTGCCCTGCCAAACGATAAATGACATGTTGAAGAAAAGCACGTGCACATTTGACAAAGGGTTACTTCCCAAATTCCTTAATTTACATTGTAGCTCAGACTGGGCTGACACAGAAAATCCCAAGGAAGAAGGGGCAAAAGATATTAACAGCTCAAAGAAAAAGAGAAATGACCAAAAACGTATGAAAAGATGTTTAGCTTTATTCATAACCAAGAGTTACAAAAAGAAAAAAAAATGAGATACTACTTATAACCTATTAGCTTGCACACATTTTAAAAGAGCTGGCAATTGTAATCCTAAGGGATAATCTGGTAATGCTGATCAAAATGTAAAAGGCATTTACCATTTGGTCCACAATTAACTATTAAGAATTAAACCTACAAAAACAAAGCAAACAAAAAAGAACAAAGCCTACAAATATACAGTACTTACAAAAATATATTAGGATATGTGTAACAAGGATGTCTGCTGAGCATTTTTATTTCCCAGTGCAAAAAAAAAGAGGGAAATAACCTCAAAATTCACATAGAGAAGACTGGTTCAAAAAAAAAAAATCAATAATGAAACACTATCCAGCCATTAAACAGGACAGACAGACCGGTATCCTTTGACATGGAAAGAGTTCTGATATTTAGCCAAAACCAGTGAGGTATAGAAAAATATTTGTATATATGTGATTCCCTTCATGTACCTGTCTTAAAAGAATAAATATATGCTGCTGTATCCATTCCAGAAGGAATCCCATGAAACTACTAATGTTGGTGACTTTTGGGATTGGGGACTACTACGGGCTGGAGAGAGGGAAAGAAAACAGGCTTTTATACTTTTTGAAATTTTTAATCACATAGCTGTATTATTCCCACTGAAAGTTTTTCAAAGACATGTTATACGATTTTACCTAAAAATACATAATTTTTTAAACCAAAGAATCTAGAGGAAGTGGCAGCAGATGGGTAATTATTGTATCAAGTAGATGATAATAGAAGCAGCAATAAAGAACTATGAGAGCAATGACAAGACTACTTTTCACCAAAGAGATAAAAAAAAAAAATCAAAAGAGAATAAAGAAAAACTTCATGGTGGAAGTAATATTTGAACAGGACCTTGCATTTCAAATGGAACAGAAAGAACACTCCAGACAGAAGGAATGGCTGGAGCAGAGAACAGTGGAGTGAAAATGTAGTGTCCTGGGCAGCGGCCAGGGCCCAGGTACAAGGAGTGGTGTGGGAAAGACTACCACCACGGGAACGTGGGTGGCCTTGAATACTGGATGGGAAAACTCACACTGAATTCTGGTTCTGGTGGCAGCCAACTGGAACACAAGTCCAAAGAAGAACTCAACAGGCTTGGAGACTAAGGGATGCTATCCATTCTAGAAGGCAAGTTAGTTCCGCCTCAGACAGGCTGAGTTTAGGCTGCCCCCTGGGTATCTGAACAGAGTCGTCCAACAAGCTATGGGAAGTACGCGGCTGGAGCTGCAGAGAAACATCAAACCTGGGGGTACGGATTTGGGAGCAACCAAAACCATACTAGTTGAAGATTGATGTGGTGAGCTGAGGTTACTCAGGGAGAGAAAACAGAAAAGACAGCACAGCACTGAGAGCAGAACAGTTATTTGCTCTTACAAAATCACCTAACATGGTATCTCATGAAAAAGGTAACATCCACGCTGAGTTCTCTCCTTAGCACATCATTTCCTTGACTAGTAAAATTCTGCATCACACCTTTTGTTAAGCTGTAAGGAAACTGAACAGTGAAAACCAGAACCTAGACTAGTGACATCTTCCCACACTGCTACCCCATTCTGAAGAGAACCTAGATGAGAAAGGACACCTAAATGTCATCTGGGCAAACACCCACATGTGTCTTGAAATCCCCTCTGCAGCATTCTTGGGTAAAGCCCTGGAACTGTTGTCCTATAAAGACAAACAGCAAAAGTAAAAGTGTAAATCCTAAGCAACTCAGATGATTTACTGAGCCTCCGGTGCTGCTCAACTCACAGCCTCAGTGGTGAGCCCTCTGAGGGCAGCAACAGTGTGCCCAGAGCCCAGCAGCATGTCTGGCAGAGAGAGGCTCTCAGCATATGTCAGTGGACACAACTTGAACCAAGCCAGTGGCTCCAAATCCACAACTGCCACCACAGACGCACCCTCAGCTTTCATCTTTTCCTCCTGAAGACCCCAGAGATGTAGGATCATACCACCAGCAGGCAAAACCCAGAACGGCGGCTCAGCCCCATCTAACCCATCAACACTCAAACTTGCTCCACTTCATTTAAAAATACCCCATGACACTTTAAAGAAAAGAAAGCAAGGTTACAAATTTGGAAGTTGTTTAAGGCACCAAGAAGTACCCATTATTCTCAATCAAGATGCTCATGATTCCAAACCCAGATTTGCACCTGCTGGCTTCAGTCACTTGCTGATACCGGAGACACAACTCAAGCTAGACTTTCTCTACCAGGCATCGAAGACCTGAAGATCCCTACTTTTCATTCTCATATGAAAAGTCATTAAAAAGACCACAGATGGAAGCACGGGGGATGACAGGCATGGTAACAGCAGTAACAACTATATAAAAATAACTTTCCTAGGTATTTCTGCCTGAGTCTAGATCAAAACTAAAATTGAGCCGTCATGAATTACAATCTAATCCTTTAGAAAGCAGCAGCCGAATAACACCAGGGCTGCAGGAAACATTCTGGTGCTGCTGAAACCCAATGCAAGAAAAAAATAAATAAAATGGCATTCCGTGATGGATATTCATGAAGCACTCATCCTAATTTAAAAGAAAACAAGTCTAGAGTTCTTACTGCATTAATTCATGTGAGCCTGAAAGAACATTTTTATCCAAACTGTTAGATTTCCTACCAAGGCGTTAACATTCTCCAAGTCTGCTTGGATACACTAATTCTGAGAGTGCGGTTTGGTTTGACAGTGGGGATTGTCTTTCAGTTGATGTAGAACGTCAGAAGCTTCTTCTGAGTTTTCCTAGCGGGGTAGAAATGGACTCTTTAACCTGACTGGCAATAACAGTTACTGAGCCCCAACTGTGTCCTGTATGCTAAGGCAGCTCTTTACCTGCTCACTGAATCTTCATGACAACACAAAGAGACAGGTACCGCAGCCATCCCCATTCTACAGATGAGAAAACACTCACAGAGACTAAGAACCTTTCCCAAGGTCACTAATGACTGGCTGAGCCAGGGTTTGAACCTGGATTTGTCAGTTTCCAGAGCTAGAATTCTTATCTCCTAGACGAGTAAGATTTTAATCCAGGCACAGTGGTGAGAAGTAGGGTTTTTTACTGGTGCTGGAGTCTTACTGATCACCTTGGAGTGGGGAAAAATTTCTTTTAAGGATGTCTCACTACACCAACACAGGGATAATTAAGGGGTTACAATCTGTTGTATTTTGCAGCCATTTCTCTGCATGATGTCCATTCTTTTTACTTCTGTCTATGAAGGGGGCAATTAGATGTTTAAAAATTCTATCATGAAATAAAGATTTGTTTCAGTTAAAAGAATGAATATGCTTTTTTAAGGCAAAGAACTCAAAAATGTCAAGGAATAGCATCTTATCTGCTTATTGCTGGCATTTCAGCGGGTACTGGTCCTGGAAAACACATTAAGTCCCGGCTCTTATGATAAAAGGGTTAGAAAAGCTCACCTTGAATTGCCTTCTTCCATGAGGTTTTCCATGCCATCAACACAACCAGAAAATAATTGTTAGAAATTAAACTGCCTTCAGTTGATGACTTTCACTAAGCTAAATTCAGCAGTCTGTCAGCTATAAAACATTAAATGGACACAATTAAGAAGTTTGAAAAACATTAACCTAACGTAACATGAAAATTAACGGGAATAAAACATAATGATGCATTCTAGATTCATGATGCTGATATTTTTGACAAGAGACATTTCGACTTGACATCGAAGGTACAAGTAGGATCCAGAGACATGTGGAAATCCACAGCTCAGTAGATGCACTGAGGTTCAAGAGCCTATCATTTCTCCACCTTGATAAATTTACACCTATTAATAATGATGATGAAAAGGTACTAAGCAGCTGCTAGGTGCTATAAATTTTGCCTTCTTTATATACTTTTTCCATGTTAAAACTTAAAGCAACCCTATGAAATGGAATTTATTATCCTCACACTACAGATGAGAAAACAGAGGTACAGAGACATTATATAAATTGTCCAAGTTCACATGGTTAGTAAGTAGCCTCGCTGGGATTCAAACCCAGGCCCGTCTGATTGCAAAGCTGACATTCTTTCCCTACAGCCTCCTACTAAAGAATTACATGAGTTTTTCTTTTCCTATAATCAAGAGCAAACATCTTAATGTTTCAAAGATTCATTTTATGTCATCTGCACTCTAAAAATGAAAGCTGAAAACATCCACCTTGAATGGCAGCATTAGACATAAATGATGTATGACAGAGAATAGTGATAACTTACTAAAGATTCTCCTTTAAAATGGGGTGGGGTGGTTCAATTTTTTTCTTAAGTTGTTTATCAACAACAATCAGGAAGTATTTGAGTACCTATTATAAAAGTCCAGCTACAGTGTTAGATATTACGAGGGCTTCGAGAGAAGTATTAAGACACAATGCCCTCAAAAAATGCCTACTCCAGATGGGACAAGGACAAGTTCAAAAACCAAGGAACAAGCGCTGAATTCTGTTGTTCAGATTCTGTGTGCCACAAAGGCATGGGGGTAGGGCAGTCAGGGAACACCCTCTGGAGGAAGTATATCTTCAGCAGGGGCTTGAAGGAAGTAAAATGGAGAATTTACACAGAGAAGAAAAAGGAGGCCAATACTTCAGAGGGGTAACAAGAGGAGCAAAACCCTAGAGGCAGCCATGAATTCACTTCTGCAGGAAACAGGCTGGGAAAAGGAGACGCAGAGAATAAGGTCCAGGTAGGTGAGGAGGTGCCAAACCAAGGAAAGCCCTGGAAAGATAAGGATGGGCAATGACTGGACATAAAGTGGCAGGCAAAAGACATACTCAGCTTTGAACAGTACTATAAATGCCATGGCCTTCCAGCTGATCTCCTGGCCCCTGGCCTCTCTCTTCCCCTCCTGCAAAAGATCATGAAGCACTCCTAGTCTCCTGCCTCTCACCACTGTCTTTAGAATAGTTTCAACTTTGGCCTAGAGTTCAAGTTCTTTCAGGAACTAGCCCAACCAATCTCTCCTACTCCCTTCTTTTATGAACCCTTCTCTACAAGGAGACTCGTCTATTCACCAACTCCATAGGATCAGGATCACTGAGCCTGATTCCTCTTTTCCTATCTGAATCCTACTCATCCTTTAGCAGCCAGCTTAAACCCCACCCCCCTACTAAGCCTTCCCTGACCACTTGGCCTGTAGGGCCTCCATCTCTCCTTCCTCTTAATTCTACAGCACACAGTCTCATCTCAGCAATCACCTTTTCATAGGTAAAGTCTCAGAACCCAGTGTAAAGCTGCTTGAAGGCTGTAAGTACGCCTTCTACTACTTCCCCCCACCACATGGAACAGCATCTTGACATTTAATAAGCAAGCAAACACTCTTTTTTTGACTTCCTATATTAAGTTTGGCATTAGCATAAAGGAAGGATGGGGGAGGTGGGGGGACTTCTGAAGTCAGAGACCAGCTAAGAAGCTGTTGCAACAATCCAGATGTGAAGCAAACAGGGCCTGACTAGGGAACAAAGAGAAAATGGGCAAATACAAACAACAACAAAAATTTTGCAAGCAAAAACTCAGCGGGATGTGACTGACTACTACTAGGAACAAAAGCAAGGGATGGATTATGATAAGGTAAGATTTAGAAATGCTTCCTGGAATCATTTCAAAGCCTGTCTGATACCAAGTGTATTAAGTGGCTAAAAAGTCCACATTTGCAAAAAAAGTCTTCAGTGAAACTGCCCAGTATCTTGAACAAGGGACAGCCCTTCCAATTTCAGACATATACAGAATGACAGAGCTGGAAAGGTCTCTAGAGAGTTAATCTAAACCCCTCACTGACCAGATGAGGAAACTGAGGTCCAGAGGGGAAGAGGCTTGCTGAAAAGCCTCAAGAGTGACTCCCAGACTAATGCCGCCCTTAGGCACAGCCGCCTAGCCTAGAAGGACACAGTCTACACCTCTAGGCCAGCCCAGCCTTCCCTAATGGCAGGACAGTCTGAAGGCGAGAGTGACCAAGGAGACGTCCAGGGCCAAGCACGACGCGCCGCCGCCTGTTTACCTGGAAAAAGGCGATGGCGTGGGGCAGGGGCTCAGTTGTAGCCACCAGCAGGGCCGACCCCCGCGGCTCGGCCCGGCTCTTCTGGAGACTTAACCATTCGGCCTCCCCTTACAAAGGGGGAGGCGCCCCCGGGGCGAGGAGCCCGGAAGCTAGGGAGCCCGAGACGCTCGGGCGGAGGCTGGGGAGCCCGAGGCAGTTGGCCGAGTGCGACCCTCAGCCCCGCCAGCAGCGCCCGGACTCCCGGGCCGAGCAGGGTTGGCCCCTCGGGGGCGCGTGCCTGGCCGGAGCAGGTGCCCGGGGCCTCCCGACCCCGCCCGGCCGCGGCTCCAGCCCGCGCCACCCGCCCACCCGCCGGCCCGCCGGACTGACCAGGCGCCGTGGCTCCCGCCCCGCCGCGCCCATAGGAGACCGGACAGCGGCCGGGGACTGCCCCCGGCACCGCAGGCTTCCCCTGCACCTTGTCCACCGGCCGCCACCCCCAGCCGGCGCGCCTCACCTGCCGAGAGCGCCGCGCTCACATTGCCCGCTCGCGGCGCCCCTCCGCCGCCGCCGGCGCCAGGCCCGTCCCCGCCGCTCCGGCTGCCGCCCCAGCCAGCGCCCCCCGCCCCCGGAAGCGCTTCCCGGCCCCGCCCCCTCGGCGCCGGCGCTTCCGGGCAGGCGCGGACGGGACTGCTGGCGACCCGGGCCAGGACACTCTCCCGGACTCCGGATCCCGGAACCCGCCCGGGCCGCGTCCGGGACCCTCGCAGCGGACTAATGGGCAGACGGCAGTCTTGGTCCCAACTCCGGGAGGGAGCGGCGGTGGCTCTGCCCACCGATGCCTCCCGCCCGCCTTCTCCTCGGCGCCCCCTACTGGCCTGAGGAGGGCTGCCCCGCGGGGCGCGCCCAGGGGCTCCTGGAGCGGAATGGGTGAGAGGCTGGGACCCTCCACCCACTGTCACCTGGGGCTTGCGCCCACCCTCCTCTTCCGAGATTCTGGCTCCCACAGCCCTTCGGATGCCTGCCCCTCACTGGGACCGCGCATTAGTTATCCGTGCGGTGGTTACTACCTGCCACACCGGGTCACTTAGGACCTTGGGCAGATTTCCTCTCCCTCAAGACGGAGATAAAAATTCCGAACTTGGGGTTATGAAACTCCTGCCACAGACCAGATCTCAAAAAAAAAAAAAAAAAAAAAAAAAAAAAAGGTGCATTTCCAGATCTTTGGAGACCCAGTCTTGACACTTGATGGGAGTGGGAGCCTCGCTCAGCATTTTACTCTCCGTTTCAGGAGAATTTAACACCCTTTGAAGACCTTCCCTTTGCATTTTGATGGATTCCTCAGAAGTTGTGGCCGTTTATTTTCCTTTTTCTGACTTAGTAATAAAGACAAACTAGGAGTCAAAGATACCAGCTCCTCTTCAAGTTATAAAGCTGCGACTTTCTGGTGCTGCCTCATCCTTTGCAAACAGGAACTCTCTCCAGGCTCCATCCAGTAGTCATCTTCCAATAACACTGTGCAGGGCACTGTGTAGACACTTTATAGATATGACCTCCTTTAATATTTAATACACAACTCCAGGAGGTAGCGATCTATTAATATCCCCATTTTATCAAGGAGGGAACTGAGGTTCAGAGAAGTTAAGTGTCATATCTAAAGTCACGCACATAAATGGCAGACTTGGGATGAGCTCCCTTGTTTCTCTGACTCTAGACTGGAACTTCTTGTGGCAACAGAATATTCCGAACAGAATTTTAGGTAACCAGTTCCTAACTGCAGGTACCTGAGCAGAGAGTCCTGCTCTCTAATTACTGTTCCCCTTGCACCGTTTCCTTGAGATCTGCCCCCAAGAGTGAGGTCTGTAAACCTAAAGTCACAGGAATGCATCATCTTCTCAGGCCAGGTTTCCTCAGGACCACTGGGCTGATTCACACCCCACATGAGTGAGTTCCTGTTTCCCCACAGACCAGCCATGGGCCACATCATATTAACCAATTTTTCCTAAAGTTGTTGGTAAGAGTTGGGGTCTTCTTGGCTGTAATATGGTGTTTGCATGTAATTAAGGATTAAAGATTAAAATGTTCCTTGGTATTTAAACTTTGTGCCAAGTGTCTCAAAGTTATTGGCCATCTTTCCATTAGACCCTGAATATTTCCCCTGTAGATTTATATTTATTCCGCCACCTAACTGGGTCACTAAACTCATATATTCTTCCAGTCCCCTGCTTTTGTTGTTGTCATTTAGAAGACTGTGTCATAATCTCTACTAACTTAGTTAGAAAATTATCACTTCACAATTAGGGTGCATGTGTTTCTATTTTCCCATAATCTTTGTGATATTTTTAAATAATTTAACTTTGCCTGTTCGAAATCAAGAATAGTGTAGAAGGTGATGTATGGGCCTCATTTTAATATATTCCACAGTTACCCAGTTTCCCTAGGAGTATTTGTGAAATGATCAGACTCACATTTCACCAAAGTCTCGGGTTAACCTTCAGTCTGGTCACGGAGGGGTTTCATCATAATGGAAGCCAGCATTTGCATCAACGGCGGCTGGTGTTGGCCAATATCTGCTCTGCCTTCTCTTCTTCCAAGGCACACGACTAAAACACATCTCCATGTCATGTGTTAATTGAGACAGTGTGTGAAGTGCTTGTAAAAGTTAATTCCCTTCCCCTTCTTTCCTCTCCTTCCCTTTCTTGGACAGATAGGGCCCAAATCTCCACTTCTCATCTGTTGCAGATTCCTGAGTACTTGGAGAGTCAAGATAGCCAGGTCATCTGATCCCAGCTTCTCCTCCTTCTGGCTTCCACAAGGGGACCCTTTCTGCCAGACGTCAGGCTACACTACACAATGCTGGCCCACTTTGAAATCCCCAGAGTTTGGCAAAGCTTATTGTCTGTTGGCACCTGTCAGAGTCTTGACAGGATACACATGCGTCATGAATATCCTTTAAACAAAAAAAAACTATATGAATTATTTGGGATTTCCTTACTCTTGGTCCCCCCTCCCCAGAACCTGCTGGGGTGCCACTCCCACTTGTCTCACTACCTGAGTAGTTCTAGGCCAGCAGGGGGAGTCTGCCTCTCCAAACAGTCCCAAGCTGTCCACTGATTTCTAGAACAACCTACTGGGGCAGGATTCCACCTGGCTGACTCTGCCGAGTATAGTAGACGTTCTACTGGGTACCGGGAAGAGAACTCTTTCTGGGAGACTCCTCTGGTCCTCACTGTGATGGGAGCCTCCCTTCATGTTAAATGGTGATTAGGGGGAGGGGTGTGATTTATAGTCTCCCCTCCCACAGGCAAGAGTGGGCAGTAGAGTGCTGTGGCTAAGCAGTGAGGTAGATCCGGGTCCCAGTCTCCACTCAGTCACACAGGAGCTCCAAGATCTGATGTGGGGCAAGGTACTCACCCTGCAGAGCTTTGACCTCCTCATCTACAGAAAGGGTGATGATAAATAAGATGATAATAGAATACTTCCAGCATGGCACATTCAGTAATTATTCGTGGTCAGCAAGAAAGCAAGGAGAAAGGATGGCTTCAAGAACCCCCACCCATTGCCAAGAAGCCTTTTGTGACTTCCTGGAGAGATGGCTTGCTCTCTCCTGTCCTCCTGTGTCACCTGTCCAGGCTCTGGGCAGTCCTGGCTTCCCTCTGACCTGAGCCCTGCTGACACCCACTGGGCCCAGGTGCTGCCCCTGGAGTCCTTCCACACTGTCATTTTCTTCCTGATCTGCTTTTTCCTGGTTTCCTGCTGATTCTCCAACACAGCCCCTTATAATAGACTCTGCTGGCACTCTGCTCTTTTGTAGTAGTCACAATGGTAATTAATGACCTGTACAATCATGAGTTTAGTATCTGTGTCCCCCACCACATGTAAACTCCATGAGGATGAGACCTTGTTTCTCCAGCGCTTGGTACTCAATAAGTATTTGTTGAATTAATAGATAACGAGGGGTTACCGGTTTTTGCTTCTAAGTCTATGTTCCTTGAGGGCAGGGGCTGTTTAGTTGACCCATTTCCTCTACACCTTATGGAGAACCTGGTACTGAGTGAGCAACAATACACATTTGCTGAGGGAAACTAAGCTTGAGTAAATGAATTGATTAACTGAGAGACCGAACCCCCATTTCCCTTCCCCCTTGCCCTGCATCATGCCTTATGACAGAGTCTGTGTAAATGGTCTCTTGGTCCTGACCAGCCCATGTCTTGCAGCTTCCCTTGACCCACAAGGATGACAGATGAGAAGGGAAAGGTCTTCCACATTTGCAAGGAGTTCACATTTAAAAAATGATGTTTTCAAGGAGATCCACCCCAATTCCTGTGGCGAGCACATCTACCTTGTCAAAAAGGGTGGCTACCCTCCAGGAGAGGGTATACGGGTACATACGGAACCACTTTTTGGCCCAGTGCACTTTCCTCTCAATTTTCATCCAAGCCATTAATTTTAAAGTTTCATACTTACACTCATACAGACTGTGGTAGGCAGTGTTTTATTCTGGTCAAAAGAATGGAGGAGAGTTTAGAGTTGCTTTTGGTGAATCACTTCATCTTTTTTATCCTTTCTTACTCATCTGAAAATGGGGCCTAAATATTCCTGAATTTCCTCTTTTAGTAAAGGATGCATTCTTGTTCACATTTAAATGTTCCTGGACTCAGAAGACATCTTACAATCAATGAGTATATTTAATCTGGTTGTATTTTTTGTCCCAAACTCAGTCAATAAATCTAGAGTACATCTCAGAATCAATGGCATTCTTGAAAGCTATGTCTTAAGCTGGGCTGTTGTAACTCACATCACATTTTCTCACAGGCAGATGTCGGACTAAAGTCAGTACAGTGAAGACATTTGGAAAGATGTAGCCTGGTTTAAAAAGGGGACTGTGCTCTAAGTGTTCTCAACCAGGCACAAACCCGCCGGGCACGCCTTGGATTTCAATGAGGTGAGCAAGCTGCATGTGAAGAGCATTCTTGCCACCACGTGTGTTTAGTGTAAAGCCGACCTCCTGTCCATCAAACACAAGACCAGAAGCATTGCTTGCCTTCACTCAGAAGTCAGAGGGCTTTGCAGGATAACTTTGATGACCAAGACTCTTTAAACAAGACGCCCGGGGAGATAGAACCTTTTACCCCTCAGTAAAATTCCCCAGAACAAATAGTTCCACTGACCTTAGACATGACTTTAGCATTTTCTTGAGTTGAAAGTTGTTTAAAAATAAAAGTCATGGCATCTGATTGTTTGATGGCTTCACTGAAGATTTCAGATATGAGGATCTGGAGCGGGGCGGGGGGTGTCTCTTTAATCTTCCTCTCTTTTTTCCTTCTTATAACAGGATCAGAATGGAGGGGAGCCCTTTGGGAACAGAGTCCCCAGGGGCTTTTGGATGGTTCCAGGCACTGTGGAGGAGGGAGAAAAGTCCATTTTTGTTTCTTTGGATCAGGTTTAATGAGGTAAGTTGAGTTTCAGTCAATACATACATTTGTTGACTGCCACCACAACCTTTGCTTTCTTGACTTTAGCTGAGCATCAACGAGGTGCTCAGCATCTGGTTTTTGATCCTGCCTCCTGGAGTCCCTGTGCATCCTCGCCCTGCTTGTTCACAGTGCAGAGATCAGTGACTGCAGGACAGAGCCCTGGTAGGAGAGGTGAGATCACCACACTCGAAGCAGATGAGCTGGGCAGTGGAGGCACACAATGCCTGAGAGACCCTGTCATGATATTACTGCTGCATATTTACTTAGTCAACACATATTTTTGAGTGCTAATTAAGTGCCAAAAATTGCTCTAGGTGCTGGGGATATAGCAGTGGACAGGAAAAAAAAAACTTACCCTTCAGGAATATACATGCTATCAGAGAAAAAGAGGCATAAACTAACAAAATATGTAGTCAGTTAGATGGTGAAAGGGGCTATGGAGAAAATAAACAGGTAAGGGGAAAGGAGAGAAGACAATATATCACGTGATGACAGAGTTTTAGACTACTTTGAAATTCTTACCTTACTTCTGTAACAAACAAGTGGATGTTCACAGCTGCTGGGTGAGCAGGGGCTCCTGGCACTTTTACCTGCCCTCCTGATCTTCATCTTCTTCCCTCTGCTGGCATTGAGCCGGGTTTGCCTGTGTACCTGCCCTGCTCTGATCATTTCTCTTCTGCTGGGCTCCTCCAGGATCTGCTCCTCACCAGCTCCTATGTCCCCTCTGTCCCCTGGTCTCATCTCTGTAGTCCTGTCCACTATCCCTGGCCCAGAATGAAGCTGGCTTTGTTTTCAGATTCATTGCTTCCACTGTTACTAGACCCTTGAATTCTTTCACCACCTTTCCAAGATTGGGCCACATGGTAAAAACCGTGAGACCCTGGGCATGTTAATCAGACTCTCTGAACCCAGATGACTGTTAGGGGAATCTCATGAGACAGTAGAAGTAAAGCGGTTTTCCGAGGCTTGCACTTCGTGGGTGCTGAATCAGTAGGAGCTGTTACCATAGGAGGGACTGAGTTAATGGCAGGATGCAGGGGGCAGCACAGTGTGGAGGTGCACCCCTTCCCAGGCCTCCTCCAGCTCTCCCCATCCTCCCCCAACCCTGACACCCTGTCATTCTCAGCTCCCCTTTCATCATGGAGCTTAGCTCTGTGGAATCTTTGCCTCTGGCCACTTAATGAGAAAAAAACTCTTTAACGGATCTGCGCCCTCCCTCCCACTCTCATCGCCTGAAGAACAGTCTCTGTTCAAAGGGGATGATGCCTTTCTTGTCAGTCAAGACTCAGGAAGACTGGGGTATCTTAGCCCTTTATTTTGAATGCACTCATTGCTGAAACCAGTCAGTGGGTTAAATTTGTCCAGGGTACTCCTCTGCACAGAGGGGATCTCATCTCTGCATGCTCCCTTCTCCTGGCTGGAGTCAAGGCCCTTTCGTTATTTCCCAGCATGGAAGCCTGGCCTAGGGGACAGTTTACACTGTAACACTTCCTATTTTTTAACCTGCCATCTGCCACCCCACCCACCCCCTACCCTGCCTCAATGAGACATTAAGATAAGTGAGTAACCTCTACACATTCTCCTTTTCCTTTAAGCTTCTTCTCATTCCTTTCATCATGAGCTCCCTGAGTTTTGACCTGTTGGACATGCAGAACTTTTAGGCCTGAAGTCTTCTTAAAGGTAGCTCAACTTCCAGTCAAGGAATAAATTAAGAAAACAGTTTCTATGGTCAAAATTCACTGAACACAGTTAAGATGCTTAACCTCTCCGAACTTCTGTTTCCTCATCTGTGAAATGGAGATAAGTGTTCTGATCCCCAAGGGTTGTTGGGACTAGTACAGTGAGATAGCGACTGTAAAGCACTTTGCAAAGTGCCTCATGTACGATAAACAAGCAGAAACCAGAAGCTCGCGTGGCCACCGTGGGGTTTGTTAGGATGAGTCTTATTTTCCTGCCGAGCCTTCTCTATCATGTCCAGCTACCTGGGAGCTTTAACACTGAGCCCTGGGCACCTGCTGATTCATCTGTCAGGCGTAAGCAGCTTAACGACAGGGACCTTGTCTGGCTCTCTCACAACTCTTATAAGTTACCAGCATTTCCTGTTGTCAGGGGCTTCCTGTGACTTGAGAACAGGGACTGTGTCTCGCTCCCCACTCCGGTCCCTGTGCCTAGCACCAAGCTCAATAAATGTTTTTAAACAAAGAACAATGGAAGGACAAAAAGAAGTCAGGCTCTAGCCGGCTCCTGCTAGGATGAGATGGCTCAGAACTAGGAATACAGATTCACAGAGCCCTCCCAAGTGGGCAGCATTCCAGCCACCCTTCCTCTAGGCAGACCATCTCCTATCATGCCTGCCTCCTCCATCCTCACTTCAGCCTCCTCTCAAAATTGCTCTTTTCCCAGAGCTGAAAACAGACAGACTTTACCTCTAAGGAGTGAACAACAGCAACGGGGTGCTAAAGGAAGGGCATAACTGATGGAGTTTCCGCTCCCAGTGGGAGTCTCCATGGCCACTTAAAACAACCTCGCTTCCATCAGCACATCAACAATCTTGTACCAACGATGTGCTCCAGAAACTCACCCATCAGCCATTCCTTTCAATGAAATGTGCGGAGCTCTTCTTTAAGTTTTGCTGGTATCTTCAGCCTCTAGATCCCGCTCCCAGTTAAACTTCCTCAGCAGAAAGACCCTCTTGAGTTCTAAAGCACACTCCAAAGACAGCCTGACCTTAGCCCTCTAGCGGGAGACCCCGAAACTCAGAACTGGAGGCAAAAGTGTAAGCGTGGCCCTTTCTTTGCTCAGTCAAATTCAAGCCATGTTGTCGGCCCAGGAGTCTCTTCAAATACCCATCACTTCCCTTGTTTGTGTCACGTTCCTGTAAATGGGAATGCTGTTTCTAGTGGGATGAGGATTACGTGTGACAATCTAGTCCACGGCTGGAATGGTCTGCTGTGGAGTATGGTTCTCTAATGGAGTTTGAGTTGCAGTTTTGGGGATCATCCCATTTAAAGAAGAAATGAATTAAAATTGAGTGTGGGGAACTACAATCACACATGACAACACGGATAAAGCTCAGAAACCTAACACTGAGCCCAAGAAGCCAGTCACAGGAGTATGTGCTATTTGATCCCGTTCGTATGAAGTTCAGAGACAGGCAAAACTAATCCATGGTGCTACTAGGCAGGAAATGGAAAGAGGAATGAGGGGAATTTTGAGCCCCATGTTTTTTGATGACATGGGTACGTTCATTTTGTGAAAATTTATTGAGTTGTATACATTAGTGATTTGTGCTCTTTTATGCTTGATCATACTTCAGTTACAAAAAAAAAAAAAAGTGCATGTGGCCAGCAGGAAATCCTGAGGCCCAGGACTGAATCACACAATGATAATGCAAGCTTTGGGGTAAATTTAAGTTTAAACAAACTCACAGAGCGATGAAGAGACTAGCACGCTCTACCCAGCTTTCTTGTGTCCATAGACGTCATTAAACTCTACCAAGACAGAACTCTCCTTTCCAAGTGGACAGGGAGGGACTCTCACCCAGGCTCTCTTCCTCCATCACTGCCTATACAAGTTCTGTCTCATCATGACCTCTGATGGAGGCCAGGGGTCGGCAGCTGCTATAAAGTGTAGCTATTGTCTAGAAAAGACCTTTAAGAACATGTAACACTTTTCCCTGGAGCAGATTAAGGATCATATGTGGGAAGGGGCTCCCAACCCCAGACTCTGAGGCCACCCTTCCATCTTGCAGAATGCCCCCCACCCCCCAGTGCCACTCTGATCACAGGACAAGCTGCCTCCCAGACATTCTGTAGAATAACAAGTTGACTCTCATCCTGCCCAAGGCAGGTTGATTCTTTGGGGTCTAGACTTCTGAAAAGAGCAGTCTGTGACTTTGATAAGTTTACTCAAAGAACAAGGAAGAGGTTTTGCTTAAAGTCAGACAAGCTAATCATTTTTCAAAGTTCAAAAAGAAAATACGGCTGAATTATCATTGGCCTCCGTGTGCAAAGAGGGTGGAGAGACCCTGAGGAGCAGAAGCAGCTCGGCTGTGGTGTGACTGTTGTGTAGGACCTTGTTTGAGACCACAGCTCAGTCCCTGATCCCAGGCTGTGACAGCTGCTCATGGGCTGGATGCACAGCAGGGTCCTCTCAGTTTCAGCCCCCAAGAAGGGAGCAACTTGAATGTGACAAAGCCAACCTTCAACACCCAGTAATTTCTGAGGCAGTTCTGGCTTGAGGGTGGCTGGTTACAAAAAATCTACATTTGCAGAGTGTCTGAATTTACAAGAGGAAATACAACCAATAATGGTACATAGTTCTGTACATTTTCATCTCTCACCAGAACAGGAATTTGATATTTCTTTATCACAGTAAGTATTTTGGTCTCCCCAGTCTCTCACCTTGCTACCACCACCCAAGCCTTCCTAAAGACTGTAGGAGACTGTCCTGACTTCAACTGAACAAACTGGTTGGGTGCCAGGCCCCACGCTGTAAGCAGTACAGACGTAAGGAACACAGACACAAGGTCTCTACACCCTTCTGGTCCTCACAGAGCTTAGCAATGTGCATACAAATGATGCCTGCAGCGGGGACACAACCTAAGTTTTACGGGGGCCCTAAGGAAGAGCAGATGATACTGGGATGGGAAAAACAGTGAGAGCTTCCTAAAGGAGGTGGCACAGGAAATGGCCTTTATCAGGGAGCCATATTCAATGTCTTGTAATAACCTATATTGAAAAAGAATATGAAAAGGAATATATACATATATACGTATACCTATATGTAGCTGAATCACTATGCTGTACATCAGAAACTAACACAACATTGTAAATTGACTATACTTCAATTAAAAAAAAAAAGAAATGGCCTTTATTTTGGGCAGGACGAATGGGCAGGATTCTGGCAGGAGGAGAATGCAAAATGGGCACCCTCAGCAGAGGGGATTTCAGTAATGCTCATCGATTAGAGGGAAGCTGTGAGCAACTCCAAGGAAATGTGGGATCTGGCTGGAGAGTAGAATAGGCAGGATGAAGAAATCAAGAAAACAAACCAGGAAGGAAGTATAAGCCTGCGGTCTGCAGAGTCTGGGCTTACTTTGGTAGAAACTGAGGACCCCCTGGAGGCTTCAGTGCAGTTTGATGACATGACGAAGAGTAAGGTGACAGGTGTGTGTAGGCAGAGGTGGAGTGGAGACCGGGCAATACTCTAGGTGAGAGATAATGAGGACAAGGGTAGTGACAGTCACCTTCCGAGTCTTTAAAGAATTGAACTTAACTGAGTGTAGGGGAAGGGGAGCGTTCTTAAAATTCCCTGCCAACCACCTTCAGGTAGAAAAGAGTGTTGCCCAATCTTGAGGACACTGGTGAAACAATTTTTAAATTCCATTAAAGGAATGGCTAATTGGAATTTTGCTGGCACGCATGGCAAGATGCTACACAACCAGTGCCAGAGGCAAAAATCCCATGGAAGAAAACCAAGTTTAGAAGGAGCCTCTATAATTCTTGTTCTTGGACAGCCCTACCTGGGTTAACAACAGCCCCCCATTAGGCTACTGGGAGTCCACCCTGCCCCATTTCACCACTGACTCTATACTTGGCCTACCTGGGCTCATGTTGGCTGCTGCCTCCAGGTACCTGTTCCACACCCAGGAGACCACATTGGCAAGCCTATTATTTGTCACTCAGCCCATGAATGGAATGCAGCACAAACACCACGTCCTAGGTCATGTCATTCCATTGGGTTAATTTTCCTGACAGCTCTGATCATTGCCCATGGAATCAAATCCACATTCCTCAGCCCGGGGTCTGCAGCCTTTCATGTCCTTGAGCACCAACACGGTATACCTGCCCCAAGCTTGGGGTCCAGAGTCAGATGACCTAGTTCCGAATTCTGGCTCTGCCACTTTCTCAACCTCTCTGAGTCTTGGTTTTCCCTTACCCTTCAAGCTGAGTTGTAGTAAAGACCTAAAGAGATACTGCACGTAAAGAATGTAGCACGGAGCCTGGCATACAGTAAATCTTGGTAGTTGATGTCCGTCACCATAGTAACAACTTGGCCTCAAAACCTACCTTTCCTGCTATGTTTTCACACCTCCTCTCACACTTCCCCACCTCCATGCCTTTCTTCACAATTTTCCCTCAGGGTAGGTTGTCCTTTTCTTCACTCTAATCCAAGTTCCCCAGGTCAGAATTCTACCCATCCGTTCAGGCCCTGCTTAGATGCTGACAGCACTAGGAAGGTTTGTTGCATGTCCCTATGTGTCCTGTTCCTGTGTAGAGTTTGTGGTACTTCTCATTAGCATTAGAGAGGTACCAGTCTTATCTGCGTCTAGAATGTGAATTCCAGGAAAGCAGGGATTTTTTATCTATTTGTCGCTGTATCTCTAGCATCTAGAACAGCACATAGTATTAGGCTCTTACTTTTTTTTTTCTTTGAAAGCGTGACTCTACCTACTAGTGTGTTCTTTGAGAGCCTGTTACTGATTTATTCTATAGCTTCCACGTTGTCCTTGTGAACTCAAGGTGCTGAACTACGGCAGACAAATTATGAGAAAAGGGTTCTGTTCAAAAAGGGAGAACGGGAAGATTGTGGGAAGCAGAAATAGGAATCACTAACAGGGAGGTTTTGCCCCTTTTCACCCTCAGGATGACAGCGATGAGGTAAAACCCAGGGAAGCAGGTAATACTGAGGGTAGCTCTATGGCTACTACAGGAGACACCTACAACCTGGGTCTCGTCCGATAGAGGAATTAAGCTCGGTGGCTTGGACCACATCCACAGCTAGGTTTCTCTGAGAAGTGTTCTCTTGAAGTAGATGGTTAATAAGTCTTATTTACAGGTCTGGATTCATAAGGTTTAGCCAATTATGTGACATAGACAGCAAAGGACCTATCCTGAAATGTCTGTTTCTTTGTCTCCCGGAGTGCTTCTCACAGCCTCTGAGGACAGGGAGTCACCGTCTGGAGGCCCAGCCCAGGGCCAAAGCTAGTGGTTGATACATATTTGGTATATAAGTGAGTGAATGAATGAACCAAATAATAGGCCCTGGAAGAGTATAGAGCAACTTTTGAGATATCCCACGTTTGCATTAATACTTTGCAACCGTATGCTTTTTGAAGAATAAATATAAATGCATTATAAGTATTACTGAATGCTCAGTACTGTTTTGTGATTTTGAATTTTTCTTTTTTTAAATTAGTTTTCTTTTTTCTGAGGGGGGAGGTAATTAGGTTTGTTTATTTATTTATTTTTAGAGGAGGTACTGGGGATTGAACCTAGGACCTTGTGCATGCTAGGTATCTGCTCTACCACTTGAGCTATATTCTTCCCCCTTCTTGAATTTTTCTTGATCAACTATTATCATGGTGAGGGGTGGGCACTCCCATATTTTTCTAATATTAAAAAATGATCACTTGCCCTATGAGGCTTCTGAAGCTGCTTCTAGGCCAACTACTTACCACCTTCTTGGCAGAGCTCCTGTGTGAGTCACAGGCTCCCTGCCGCCCTTTCTACTTTCAGATGGTCACAGAAGTCTCATGCCATGCTCTCTCACAGCTGATTCACACAAAACAAACTTTTTATTTCTTATAATCTTCCTAGTTGTCTAGCCCAGATCCTGTGTTTCCTGACTATAACATTCTATGCTACTTAAAGCTCAGAGCAGCACAATTACAATTTGAATGTTGTCCAAAAGCAACTTTTGGTCCTTAATCAATTGCCACAAATTTTAGTATTAGATGAAGCACCAAATAACATGTAACCATCTGTTTTAGATTGTGCCAAAAATCCCACTGAAAATATGCCCTCTTCTAGAATAAGCTTCTCAGCAGAAATTAACAAAAAAAAATTCATCACTTTTCTTCACTCTAGGGTATATTTAATAAGGAGTATAGCAATTCAGTTTATTCTGCTTCCAAAGCAACTTGTCAACTGTTTAAGTCATTCTGTTGACATTCTGGTGTGAGCCAGACACTGACCACTGTCTACCAGAAATCATTTTTTGATAAATCCTATTGCCCTCTTCTGCCTGACTTAACTTAAATAAAATGTCCAGCATTACACCTCGGTACCTGCTCAGATACAAAATCTTTCATTTGGGTTAGGAGAGAGGATCTATACTTATTTTTAGAATTCTTAGCTAATAGGCAATTTCAGCACCACTAAGATGACATTCAGTGGGAAGATGGCACTTCGTAAGAATGTTGGGTGCCCATACTTTCCAAGAAAGGTCTCTGACAAAGCAAAAAGTCCATGGCTGTAACTGGTGATAAAGATTCAACAGTGAATCTGCATATATTATTATTTTTTTACATTCAGCAGTATTTACTGACTGTGGATCAAGACTGTGCCAGGAACGGCCAGTCAGAGACAATTAAGACATAGTTCCTGTTTCTGAGGAGCTCACTGTCTAGTAGAGGACATGGGTTTGTGTGAAGAATGGATAGTGTATATAAAATTACGGCATAGGGACAAGTGTTACAGCAGAATTAAGTTCAAAATGAAATGGAATTACAAAGAGTGGTGAGAATAATTCTCAGGGGTGCTCAGGGAAGGCCTCACAGGGATTATTTTTGCAGAGCCTGGAACAATACAACGTTTTCCAGGAGGACAAAGGTTAGGGAGGTATGGATGGAAAAGATAAGGATTATTCAAGGCAGGGAAGATCACCCATGCAAGAAAAGCCCAAGGAAAGCAGCCAGGGCCCAAGTGAGATGGGCAGCTAAGAACAGACAAGTAGGCTGATGTCAAATCGGGGCCTTGGACGGCAGGTTAAGGCGTTAAGATCCTCCCAGGTGGATCATGGGAGGTGACAGGATTAGATCTGCTTGGGAAGGAGGGCTTGGAGCAGGCAAGTGGCAGGAGACTATGTTAGGAGCGGGGGCTGTCGTGAGGCGGTAGCTGTCCCAGAGGCTGACGGGAACAGGGTGGGCCTGCTTGGGGCCCACCAATCCCGACGCCGAGATAAGCAGGTGCTGCTGGTGCTGAGACCCAGTCTCCTAGAGATAAACACCAGAGCAGTGGGTAATGGGCCCAGATAAACCCCTGGCCTCTGGAACCCCTCTTTAGATTACCTTCAAAATTTAACATACAGGGCACCAGCAGGCAGTGTGGGGTTTACTCTGGACATTCTGAACCCAACAGAGTGAATATAGCTTAGTGGAACCCAAGACTTGGGCTGTCTGGGCTTGAATCCTGGCTCTGCTGTCAGTGTCTTCCCACCAGACAGAGATGGCCTTAGCACCAGCCTTGCAAGACTGGTGTGAGGGTGAAGGGTCAGTCCATGAAAAGTGCTTAGTGTGGAACACAGTAGGCACACGTAAATGTAAATTCTATTAAGGAGCAAGCAGTTGGTTGATTGTACTATGTGAAATTAAAGTTGCTCTGGTGGGAAGAGGGTGGGGATGGGGTCACGCTCCTTTTCCACGCCTTTTTCTTGGAGAAGAACTTGATAGGACTTTTCTACTAGTTTGAAAATCACTGGATTCTCCATTCCTGGGGTTAATTTCTACATGCATTTCCTGAACCGAAGGAGCTCAAGTAGGGTGAGCTGCTGATGCCAGCCTGAAACGTCACTGAATGGAGTCTATTTCTCCAAAGAGAGCAAAGTTCATGAACCCAAGGGATACCCAGTAAGTCACCCACCACTTAAAGGTACCAGGACGATAATCTGGCCTATGTCCTTGCTCTCCAGCATTAGAAGTCATGCTTGGTGGCCTGCAGGTGGAGAGGAACAACTGTGCAAATCTCAGACACAGACATCCCTGCTGGCCCATGAGTAAGGGCTTAGAGAGGGGTTTCTCTGATGGGGGAGGAAAAAACACCACCCCAGGAGAATAGGAAGCTGTCATCCTTTCCTGCTACATGAGGTAGCCCGGAAGAAAATTCTGCCTCATGGGACTGTTATGAGGAATAAACGAGTTAATGCGAGTTAAGTACTTAGCACATGTTAAGCATGCAATGAACCTTCATTTAGAGCTGTTATTTATAGTCCGTAATCCCAATTCTTCCTACACCTATTAAAGTAGGCGCAGGGTTCAGTGGGTTGAGTGTGTTCAGAGCCCATTAAATACACAGAACTGCCATTAAAAAAAAAATTCTTTCCAAGAAAAACTGTATCTTCATATTGTGAGTAGACAAAAGATATTTCACATATTATGACACACTATATAAATGAGGTAAAAATTAATCCCTTCTAGTTTGGTTCAAGGTCACTGCTGTCATTTTAAAGCCTACAGGTTCTCTAAGGCAGATCCTGCAGGAATTCTAGCTGCGTTTACAGATTTGGCGTCCATCCATCCATCGTGAGTGGAATGCTGGGTGGCTGAGCTTTTCAGAGAACCCTAACCAGAGAGATTTTATCACAGCCTGGCTGACCCCAGATGAACAAGGCAGGGGCAGTTCCAGAAGCAGCCCCTAGCTTCTATCAATAAAGGTTAGAGACTACATTAAACAGACCATTATACCCTGGGGAGTAACAAGTATCTTATTAAGTTATAAATACATTTAATGGCCTTAGTGCTGTTTTCTTATGTTGGAATATGAGGAAGAAAAAAATAGAACTCACAATTTCTGGAGTCTAAGTAAACAGCCACTATTTTTTATAATGTTTATTTACCTATAATACTGCTTATGAATTACCTTGTTTTTATAGAGCCCACACACTCCCTTAAAGGCGGCTGACTCCCCCGTAACTGCATCAGGCTACTTGCAGTAGTACAAGAAAGTGATAGATTATAAAATCAAATAGTTTGGTTTTGATTCAGATTAGTCACACCAGTTCAGAAAAAGACCGAGACTTCACTCCCCACCTTCATCTCCCTTCCAAATTTGCATTAAGGAAAAAAAGATGCCATTTCTGCCCATCTTCATGAAACTCTGAACACAGAACGCTGGGCAAGTTTTCTTAAAAAGAATACAAGATAGAGACAGAAGTCCTTATCTTTCATGTTCTGCACTGGGAGAGAACATATTTAAAATCATTTACTAAACAGTAAAGGACTGTTGCATCCAAGTTCAATAAGCTTACCTCATTTCCTGTTGCTGACCTGCTAACTGGTCCATCGACCGTGGGCAAACTCTAGAGCTCTGTACCCTCCAAGGTGCCCAGGCATGGAGACTGTCTCAAGAAATGCTCCAGTGGTTTTGTGGGAAGTGGTCCCTGAGTTGACTAGGAGGGAATCTAAATAAACTGCACAGGTGTTATACGCTCCATCTGGATAACACCCCTCACATCCCACCCACTTCTGTTCCCAAATACAAACAAACCACTTCATCTTTTCCTCCTCTTTTCCTTTCCCCTGATGAGGAACATAGGGCTTCTCATCTTCACACCACTGAGGTGTCCGCCCCTGTGGGAGCCATGTGAGAAAATCTGCCTCCTAGGCAGGCTGGACTGCTGGTAACCAGGGGCCTCGGCAGGGCACCCAGGAAGGGTAAAAGCCAGGGTCAGAGGGTTACCATGCCACAGCGCCTGAGCTGTTTTGCCCTGTTCAGGATGGACAGGCCCTAACTCAAAACAAACAAACAAACAAACAAACAAAAGGCTAGAAATGGTTCTTCTGGACTTCTTTTCATACAGAGAATGGCTAAGCTAGCTGAGGCAATCTGTAGTTGGCTTCAAAATCAGCAATGGGGAGGGGAAAATAACCTCACAACAAACAGTGGTAACAGAAGGTTTGTGTGGGAAGATGCTTAAGTTTGGTCTAAAACAAGCAGTGTCTCTGGTAATGAGCTGTTGTTAGGAAATATGTGGGGCCCTCAGTGCCTGCAGCACTTTTAAAGAGCACTGGTGCTGCTTCTTGAGGGTTTTCTTGGGAGGGAGGGGAGAGGAGGGGAGGACAGGGGAAAATGAGGTGAGTCAGAGACCCAACTGAAGCGCATGAGGCATTACAGAGCAGTGGGAAAAAACACCTCCATGTGTTGTAGCCACAAGTCCTGCTTCTGAATTTCAGCCCCACCCAGTAGTCATAGTTCCACCTTTGGTAACATGCCTACCTTCTCTGAGTCCCAGCAGGCTCATACGTGCAGCGAGTACACCTAAGGCATCAGCTGCGGTTCTGGCACAGAACAGATGGCGTGCTCAGCTGGGGTGACTGAGGAGAGGAGAGTTTCATGAAAGGACTACTTACACAGGGTCTGGACAGGGTTAAGGAACTCCTATGAGGACACTTAAGCCCTGGAGGCTCAGCAAAACAGGGAGTCAGGACCAATCCTCAGCTTGAAAGGATAAGAGGAAGGTGTAGTTACCAAACCCTCAAGTTGCCTGACAGGAACTGTGGCCCTTGGCAGAGGAGCCCAGCTGCTCAACTCACATCTGGCAGGAAGGAGCCAGAGGAGTGAATGTCCTGACTTCTCTCTTGTCCCACGTGTCTCTGGTAGACCCTGACCATAGAGGAAAGCCTCCAGAGTGAAGCACAGGGCGGGGAGGGGATCTGGAGGAGCAAACAGAGTATATCCAACACACCTAAATAATGATATGATTGTCATCATAAGTGCCTGGCACAGCACACGATCACTCAGTACCCATTTGATCAGGCTGTTTGGCATTTAGTTATCAAAAAGGCCACAATGTAACTTTTATTCTCAGGTGGCAAAAGCCAGAATGAAAACAAAGACATGTGGTCATATATCTAGAGTGAAAAACAAAACTTTTACAAAGTTGACAGATAACATTTATTAAAACATGTCATACAAAAGGGCATGGTCTCTTCTATAAGAAGAAAATATTAAACAGTAACATTCAATTAAGTAAAACCATGCTGTACACTGAAGACAGCAATATATAAGGACGAAACTATTCAACTTTTGCAACACAGGCATAACATTTCACAAAATATCAATAAGATATGCACCTAATGATAATCTGTTTATCATCAAATGGTTTTGTGGTCTAAGAGTCACCTGACTTGCATAAATAAATTTTCTGGAAGAAACATTGGGAACCTCATAAAAGGAAAGAAGGCAGCAGCAACCGACATTATGACACAGGCTTCAAGCAAAACTTAAAAAAAAAAAACTCACATTTGCAAAATGTGTTCCAGCATCTTCCCATAGGGCATTATCAGTAGAGATTTGAAATAAGAAACATGTACCTTTAAACGTATAAGTAGCAAAGAAAAAACTCAAACAAACACCCTGGTTTCACTGAACAGAGTTAGTCACCCATGAAAGCAACCTAAATCACAAAATTAGTGTGGCACAGAAGGGGCTGGGGGAGGGGGTATGTTGCTTGGTTTTCAGCATTCCTAAATTATCAGAGACCTTAGAAAAGCAAACACCTGGATTTGGAGTGATGGCGTCCTCTCCACCCTTCCCCAAGAGGCTACAGCAAATCCCTTTCCCAGGCGATTGCTGCTTCTGCTCTGCCCCAACTTCATTTCCGCAGCAGCTTGGGGAGGCGTGTGCTTCTGCAGGAAGACGCCACTGAGACTAAGCAGCTTTCCCAAATAGACAGAAGTCAGCTCAGGGTCAGTTTAGTTCAGCAAATGCCCAAAAGAATGGAGGAGACCCTCCTGGACAGACTCTTTGAAAGTGGTGGCCAAAAGAAAGGATTGGAAGAAAGTGAGGTCCAGAAATCAGAATCAACAGGCTGCGGCCCAGAAGCGCCTGAGGATAACCCTCAACAGCTGAGGAAAGGCTATGGCAGTTCTTCCTCGGTTAGACGGTGATACCTACTTCACCAAGTGGATTATTGTAATGTGCACATCTCAAATTAAAGGCATGGCATAAGCACTAAATATTAAATACCACTGGTGGTGCCTTGAAGCCCTTTCCCACTGGGACTGAGGAAAAACCACAGTTAAGACTCAAACTCGGGGACAAATACCTTGGCTGTAGGTCACTGACACAATCCCTGAAAGATTGTTTGGAAAATGTTACCTTCTACTATCCAAACTCATTGGGAAGGATAAAGATTTTCTAAAGCTGTACTGAGTAAGGAGAGAGACTATCCAACCCAGGCTGGGCAGGAAAAAAAAGGTATGATCTCCTAATCTTAAAAAGCGAAGTTTATAAAACCTCACTTTTACTATACAAACTAAGGCAATCCCCTTCCCCTGCCTCTCTGAACACCGCCAGCATTTCAGATGCCCAACCACCTCACACGGTCTGGCTGACCTGATCAGCAACCCTAATTTTTATGAAAACCCCACTATCATAAAAAAACTTGAAACAGCAGATGTGAGGAACTTACATTTATATTCTACATTTGGTAGCTGATGTATATGAAAGGATTTCAATAAAAGATACACCTCTCTTCACAACACATTAAGTAAGTCCCAACACAACTAACTGCTTCCAAAACCACCACCTAAGGGCTGCCCACGAGTCCTGGCTGAACAAGAGCTCTTCTTCCCCATTACTCATGACGGGTGTGCTGATCTCACTATAATTTTTCCAGGATATTTTTCTTTTACCTCTCAGACTTCTCAAATGTCCCAGTGCTCATCTGAATATAATCGTTAATGGAAACCAGCACATCAAACCTTCCAAATAGGCAGAAAATGGTTTGCTGATACCAAATGATCAGTTTTTGGCAGAACAAATGGCTTCACTGCCTTAGTACCCAAATTAGTAGGAGTAATAAAACAGCTTCTCACACATCATGGCTAGGATTATACCTAAATCCCACTGGCTTCTAACATGAGAAAAAAAGAAGCAACTGAACTTGATGGTACAGTCACCTCTATATGCTCTGTCGGGTACAGAGAAAGGACTGTTAACTGATGGTTCCAACACTAAGAGAAGAGGATATTAACGTGGCAAACAACCAAGAGGTAATATCTAATTTCTAGGTTAAAAAAATCTATCTGTATATATATTTATAATAAAGTTTTAAATACAAAGTGCTTTTTATATATCGAGAATGATACAGTGTTAATGAATAGATCCCTGCTCTGTAATCTTGATTACAAGAGTTAACTGGTAAGCCTTACTTTCCCCTTTCCAAACAACTTTTAACAAGTAAATGCCTTGATGGTAGGAGCTTGAGACTCAGAGGCCATTGCCAGCAACGTCTATCACATTAGAGCAAAGCCAAACTTTTAAAACAAAATTTCACCCCAAATTCAAGAAAAGTTATTTTTATTTTAAAGAAAAAGTTTCCACTAAGAAATAATAGATCAGCAAGTTTACGGAAAAGTTGACATAATAGTAGCACCCTGTACTACCTTGTGATAACTTCAGGTATATTACACAGCTTAAAACATCCTGAATATATGCTTCTTTTTTAACCTAAAACATCTGACTGATCCTCAGAAAAGATCTCAGAATAGCTGCTTTTCTTGTTTTTTTTTGGTAGGTATAGCTATGTGGGCTTGCAAATTTATGCAGCTTCATCTATAATACGGGAGCATGAATCTGTGGACTACTTTCTAAAATTAGTTAGGACTCGTTCTTTCCCCCTTTTAAAATACATTCCAGCACTCAAGCTGGAAGTATTAGCTCAGTGTACCCCACTATGAGTATCTCCCCAACCAGTGTATTTTCAAGACTCCGCTTTTCTTGGGCAGTTTCCACCCACCCTCCTCAAGTATAAACTGACACTCAAAATTCTGCTACTCAGCAGCGCTCACTCTTGACAACTGGAGTGTCACTGTAGCACTCTATTAACTCCTGAAGTTCACAGGTAACTCTCAGCTGTGACTTCTGGCTCCTTCCCAATAATGGTGGTCACTCACTGACCTCTTCAGGAGGCACCATACTCTAAGACAGGGTAAACTGCCTGGAGCAGCCAATAGTACCACCGTGGTCAGAGTCAAAGCAGGCTAGGAGTCTTCTAGCCACAGAGCAGATCCCACTGTGTGGATGCTACAATTAAACAAATGGGATTTGGGACAGCAAACCAATTAGAAATACCTATCTCTGGCACCCTAGAGAATTACAATTAGATACAATTGTTCAAACTAAATGTTAATACTAAAATATAATTAAACTCTGACTTACCAAGAGTCTGAAACACATTGTGACAGTGGCATCTTATAGAAATTGAAGCTTGTACCATAAGTTATTTGTTTCATACTTAGAATGTCACCCTTTTAGTATCTCCACAGTTTTAGTTAAAATACCCTTTAGAAAGAATGAAACCAGACAAGAGAGCTCCGTTAACAATTTCGTATCCTAGGAATCACATTATTTGTAGCTATTACATTAAGTAGCATTTCATTCAGTGAAGCAGCTACCAAAACAAATCCACGTTACCTAAGTATCTAGAGTAAGAGCAAAATAAAATTCCAATATGACCTTGTAATGATGAGTGATCAAAAACTGCTGCCACCTGAAATGGAACACAGCTCCAAGTGCAGGTGTTTCCATCACCAAGTCCACCTGCCTCGATCACAACAGGCCAGAAGGATTACCTGGCCAGGTGGGAGGTGGACTAACTTATTCCCCATTACCCACTGCAGGCCTGGCCTGGAACATACAGATTTGAAGAATTAGATTTTTTAATTGGCCTACTTAGAGCTGGTCTTTCAGAAATATCTTCCTTTTTTTTTTAAGCTTCTCTCATAATAGCAAGTAGCACGCATCATCTGTGCCCAGATTTGCATAATTACCATAGTTTATTTTTGTGCCTGCCACTCAAGGGCCAGACCCTATTTTTAGTTAGCCTCAGTCGTATTCTGCTCAGCCTTTGCAGCTTCGTAGGACTTGGTACAAGAAGTCACATGCCTGTGGAAACTGTCCCTCCACATAAATCTCTTTGCACAGATATTACACTCATACGGCTTTATGCCTGTGTGAATCTTCATGTGGCCCACGAGATGATGCTTCATTTTGAATTTCTTACCACAGACACCACAGCCGTAAGGCCGAAGACCGAGGTGCATGCTCATGTGTCGATCTCTCTGACTCTTGTGAGTGAAACTCTTTCCGCACTGACAAGGATACAGCTTGTCAGTGGCTGAGAATCCTAAGTGGGAAGCTTCTTCTTTAATCCCTGTCACCATTTCAATGTTCTCACTATAGCCTGCTGCTAGGGCAGCCTCCTGTCTGTGCCCAATTAGATTTCCATCTGACCTCTCTCCGGAAAACTCTTCCATGGAAGAGCCATAGAAATCCACCTGCTCATCATAATTGCTTTCATCAGCCTGTTCGTCAAACTCTGCTTCCACCTTTTTTTCCCCGATGTGAAAGTCTTCCTCTACTCCCGAGGGCTGGACCGAGTGCTCTGTCTGCATGGTGTTGATGGACTCAGTGACCTGGTGCTCATCGTAGGGTGCGTGCACATCCATGCCCTCGCATGCTTGTTCGAAGCGTTCAGGCTTCACATGGATCCAGCGTTTGTGAGCCATTATGCTGGGCTTGCTGTACATAGGCCGGGTGTAGTGGAACTCGGCACTGTCGCTGGCCCCCTCCTCCCCGTCCTGGCTCGTCATCTCAGTGCTCAGCCGGTCATGCTCTGTGGACGAGTTGCTAGGAAGGTATTCGTGCTCGGTGAGCTGAGATGACAGCTCATCTTTGGTGCTCTCCTCTTCATTCTCTCCATCCCTCAGTTCCTGGGCTTTGGGGAAATCAGTATGGCCCCCAGAGCCCAGCTCAAAGCTCTCCACTAGGCCGTTGTAACTACTGCTGCTTGGAGACTGGTGGTCACTGCCATGATTCAGCTTCTGACAGAGGACTGTAGGGTTTCCCTCTAAAACCTCAGTGCATTTGTCTACCACATGCCACATCTGAAGGAAGCTTGCTGCTGTTAAGTAACTAACAATTTCTGGAGCAGGCATGACTAGACGTCCCGTATAACTTGATAGGAGAATGTTCTCAAACACCCTGGGGTTCATCACATCAGGCAAAACAATCCTCCTGCTGTTTTTCAGGAGTACCTGGTCACAAAAGTAGGGTGAACTGGCAGCAAGAACAGCTTTGTGTGCCCGGAAAATGTGGCCTTGGACAACAATGGAGACATCACATAGTTGTCCTTGCTGGCGCTGCTGGTTCAGTTTCTGTAGAATGGTGCTGGAAAAATCAGGAAATTCTACTCGAAAAGAGTTTGTTCCAGGCTCCATTTCATCACAAATCTTGTTCAGTGCTACAAGAGAAAGCAAAATTAGTACTAATTCCAGCCCAAGGAGAAACTCAATGATCACCAAGAAAATTAAGCCAAGTCCCACAGTTCCATACAGTCCCCTTGCCTGGAGGCACAGCACTCATTCATTCCCCAGAGCAAGGATTGCAGGTGTGAGGCCAAAAGCAGGAACCACTCACCATTCTTTACAGTATTAACTCTTAATGTTGCCTGTGTCTGTAAGTGAGAAAACAGAATCCAGAAATATCTGTAAGCTTTATAAATCCCCTAAGTAAAACAAAGTAAACATTTCTAGTCAAAACAAACACGATACCTATCCAAATTACAGACTTTTTAAGAGGCCTCAGGTTCAACCATTATTTGCCAAATTGGGGTGAGGAAGGAATTGTGGGTAGAAGGAAAAGCACATGTAAAGACTCTCTGGCAGACATGAACTCAGTAACTGCAAGGAACTGAGAGGAGAGCACTGGGCTAGAATCCAGGGAGGGGCAGGGGGCCAGAATGGTTGTGCCTTTAGTCCTTCACCACCACAGGGGTGAACTTGTCAAGATTCCAAACAACATGGGTTTCCGTAGTTGCTGTTGGAATGTTAGCCCTTTAAGAGCTTCTGACAACGTGAAGCAGAATGAAACAGCAAGGCAAGGTATTCTTCTATCTGTTAATCTCCAAATTGTTTAAAAAGTAATAGACCAAAGAGGACAGTAAATATTGTCCCTGCTACTGAATGAACTCAATCTGAAAATAAAGTTATAACAAAGAATAAGGGATTGCTTGTGTTGTTACTGTAAATCTATTTTGTGGGGTAAGTCAAGCATTAGAGATAATTCCTAACAAGAGCAATCAACGAGGTGAACTCTGCTAGAGCTGCTGTTCAGGTCCCATAAACCCACAGTAAATTAAAACAAACCAGAAAACCTAACAGATTTATTGGTGTAATTTGTCACCTGGGTCTAATACTGTACCTAACACTGCTAAATACCAGGTTTTCTAAGTATGAGATTTTATCATTTTTTACCAGATAATCCAACAAAACAGACAAAAACTCCCCCAAAACAGATTTTACTAGATAATCCAACAAAGGTTGAAAGTTATCTATGAAAGATAGGGAGACATGCCAAGAGAAGAAACTAATGTTTCCTGAGTAATTACTATATATCAGGAACTGTACACGTTTTTTTCACCTTATCTTTGTAACAACTCTGCAAATGTAGAGGATTAACACTCTCAAGTTCACTATTTCAAGTAACTTTCCCAAGGCTAAAATAAAAGCTAGTTTTTATTACATTGGGATTTGAAATCTAGGTCTCTATGATTCCAAAGCCTAATGTATTTTTCCTATCACATCACTGCCTCTTCTAAGAAGACATTAAAATACCAGATTAGTCATTAAAATTTTTAAGAGGTAAGACAGTATTCTTAAAATGAAGAATTAATTTATGGTTTACAGCTCTTAAAACATAAAATAACAACAACAACAATAATAATAAAAAACAAAAAATAGACCAGGAAATGAACAATTTTAGGTATTTGTAATTTTAAAAGGAAAAGTTAACTACATAAATGTATAAACTAGAGGTATATAAATTCTGAGAACCACATCTGGATTCTCTGCTCTCATCACTGTAGAATTTTATTTTTAGCTATTTGAGAAAAGGGAGGACTAATACATACACACACAAAAAATTTATGAAAAGCTGTATGAAAAAAATCTCTCCTAGCTACCACATTAGAATACTCAATATCCAGTTCTCAATCCAAAATTACAAAGTGTACAAAGAAACGGAAAAATAAGGTACATTTACATGAAAAAAAAGAATTAGAAACTATCCTTGAGGAATTTCAGACACTGATAAGTGCTAGTCTAAGTTGTTAAAGTCAACTGCCTTGGATATGCTCAAATTGTTAAAGAAAACTATGGACAAAGAACTAAAGGAAATCAGGAGAACAATGTCAATAAAGAGACAGAAATTATAAAAAGTAACCAAATAGAAATTCTGGAGCTGAAAGGTATAATAACTCCATTGTGGACTGACCTGTATCCCTCCAAAAATTCCTGTGTTAAAGCTCTAATCCCCAATATCCCAGAATGTGACTGTATTTGGACATAGGGCTGTTAAAGTGGTAATGAAGTTAAAATGAGGCTGTTAGGGTGGGCCTGAATCCAAGCTGACTGGCGTTCTCATAAGAAATGAAATTTAGACTGAGAGACAACAGGCACACGTGCACTGTGAAGACAGTGAAAAGGTGGCACCTGCAAGCCAAAGAGAGAGGTCTCAGGAGAAATTATATCTGCCAACAGTTTGATCTGACTTCTAGCCTCTAAAATTGTGAAAAAATAAATTTTTGTTGCTTAAGCCACCTAGCCCATAGTATTATGTTACGGTAGATCAAGGAAACAAATGCAACTTGAAATAAAAAATTTACAAGAGGAGTTCAGTGGCAGGTTTAGGCAGGCAGAAGGGGGAAAAAATCATCAAATTCAAAGATAAAGCAATTGAAATATCCAGTCTGAGGAGTATTAAGAAGGATGAAGAAAAATAAAAACAATCTGCGGTACCTGTGGAAAACTACCAAATACACCAACATGCAAATCAGAGTCTCAGAAGGAGAGAAAAAAAGACTAGAAAAGATATTAAATGATATAATGGCTGAAAACTTCCTGAATTTGGTAAAAGACATGTACCATCCAAGAAGCTTAACAACTCCAGGTAGATAAAGAGATACACATGAGACACATTGTAAGTCAAATAGTGGAAAGTCGAAGACAACGGGGAATCTGAAAAACAGCAAGAAAGAAGCCACTCATCACATAAAAGGGACCCTTAATAAGATTAACAGCTAATTTCTCATCAGAAACCATGGAGCTCAGAAAGGAGTGTATGACATATTTAAAGTGCTAAAAGAAAAATCTGTCAACCAAGAATTCTATATCCAGCAAACCTTTCCAGTATGAAGGAGAAATTAAAACATTTCCAGATAAACAAAAGCTAAGGGTGTTTGTTTCCAGTAGGTCTCCTCTGTAAGAAATGATAAAGGGGTCTTTCAGGTTGAGAGAAAAGAACTAGACAGGAATTTAAAGCCATATGAAAGAATAAAGACTGCTGGTAAAAGTAACAATATAGATAAATGTAAGATATTTATCAATATTACCAAACTTTCAGTTTACAACTCCTCTTTTTTTTTTCTGAATGATCTAAAAGGCAAATGAATATAACAATAATTATAAATCCATGTTATTCGGCATACAATGTATTAATATGCAACCTGTGACAGTAACAATATGAAGAGGGCAGGATGGAGATGTATAGGAGCATAGTATTAGTACACTATTAAAACTAACTTGTCCCTCATGGTAACTACTAGGAAAATAAAGATACATGAAAAGGAAAGAAGAGAGTCAAAATGGTATATATATATATATATATACACATTATTTTTATTTTTTAAACTCTAAATACTAACTTTAATGACTGGGGTGTGTCTTAGGACCTAAAGATTCAATGGTCTAAGGCACTGTGTGTGTGTGTGTGTGTGTGTGCATTTTTTTTCCTAAGCCATACCTCAATTAAATATTTTTTAAAAGGCAGTAAGGGAGGAACCGAGGAACAAAAAACATACAAGATACACAGAAAACAAATAGCTAAATAGTAGAAATAAATCCTTCCTTATCAGTAGTTACTTTAAATGTAAATGGATTAAGCTCTCCAATTAAAAGACAAAAGATTGTCAGAATGGATTAAAAAAACATGGTTTATACTTGTCTACAAGAGACTCACTTAGATACAAAGGCAAAAAGATACTGAAAATAAAATGATGGAAAGAGATATTTCATGCAAATAACTGAAAGAGAGCTGACGTGACTATATTATTATCAGATAAAACAGATGTTTAGTCAAAAAGGTTACAAGAACAAAGACAGATATCCCACATTGAAAAAAGGTTCATTCTACATCTCAAAAATATTCTCCTACAGCAGTCTACCCAAGCAATAGAAATAAAAGCAAGAATAAACAAATGGGACCTAATTAAACTTACAAGCTTTTGCACAGCAAAGGAAACCACAAACAAAACAAAACAACAACCTACAGAATGGGAGAAAATTTTTGCAAAAGATGAAACCGACAAAGGCTTGATTTCCAGAATATATAAGCAGCTCATATGACTTAATAAGAAAAAACAAACAACCCAATCCAAAAATGGGCAGAAGACCTAAACAAGCAATTCTCCATTGAAGACATACAACTGGCCAATAGGCACATGGAAAAATGCTCAATATCACTAGTTATCAGAGAAATGCAATTCAAAACTACAATGAGGTATCCCCTCACACTAGTCAGAATGGCCATCATTCAAAAGTCCACAAATGACAAATGCTGGAGAAGCTATGGAGAAAAGGGAACCCTCCTACACTGCTGGTGGGAATGTAGTTTGGTGCAGCCACTGTGGAAAACAGTATGGAGATTCCTCAAAAGACTAGGAATAGACTTGCCGTATGACCCAGTAATCCCACTCTTGGGCATATATCCAGAAGGAACCCTACTTCAAAAAGACACCTGCATCCCAATGTTCATAGCAGCACTATTTACAAGAGCCAAGACATGGAAACAGCCTAAATATCCATCAACAGATGACTAGATAAAGAAGATGTTGTATATTTATACAATGGAATACTATTCAGCCATAAAAAAGACAACATAACACCATTTGCAGCAACATGGATGTCCCTGGAGAATGTCATTCTAAGTGAAGTAAGCCAGAAAGAGAAAGAAAAATACCATATGAGAGCACTCATGTGGAATCTTAAAAAAGAAAAAAGAAAAGAAAAAGACAAATGAACATAAATACAAAACAGAAGCAGACTCATAGACACAGAATACAAACTTGTGGTTGCCAGGGGGGAGGGGGGCGGGAAGGGACAGACTGGGAGTTGGAAATCTGTAGATACTGACAAGTATATATAAAATAGATAAACAAGATTATACTGTATAGCATAGGGAAATGTATACTAGATCTTGTGGTAGCTCACGGTGAAAAGTATGCGACAATGAATATATGTATGTTTATGTATAACTGTAAGATTGTGCTCTACACTGGAAATAGACAAAACATTGTAAACTGACTATAACTCAATAAAATAAAATTTTAAAAAAAAGGTTCATTCTATCAAGAATATATGACAATTAAACATATATGCACCTAGCAAAAGAAATATATATGAAGCAAAAATGAACAGAATTGAAGAGAGAAATATACAGATCTACAGTAACAGGTGGAGACTTCAATACCTCACTTTCAATAATGAACAGAAAAATCAGACAGAAGATCCATAAGGAAAAAGAGGACTTCAACATTATAAATCAATTATACTTAAGAAACATACAGAGAACACAAAGCAAAAGGAAAGAAATTCTGATACATGTACAACATGGAGGAACACTGAAAACATTATGCTAAAACATCACGCTAAACATTAACTTAAGCCAGACACAAAGTACAAGTGTTGCAAAATTCCACTTACGTGAAATATCTAGAATAGGCAAATTGAGAGGAAGTAGATTAGAGGTTACCAGGGGCTCTGGTGGGTGAGGAATGGTGAGTTACTGCTTAATGAATAGTGAGTATCTGTTTGGGGTGCTGAAAACATTTTAGAAATAGAAAGTGGGGCTAACTGCACAACACTGGGAACATAATTAATGCCACTATATTGCACACCCCCCAAAAAATGAAAGTGGCAAACTGAGTATTTTTTTTACTACACAATTTTTTAAATGGAAAAAAAGTCATATTACTTAATTTTTAACTGTGTCAAGGTGGTAATAGTCTCTGTAATTTAATAAGTATCTGATCTCTGCCCTTAAATTTTGGTGAGTGTGGCATTTCAACATATTCCCTTGCCTTGCAACATGCAAAGCCTAAATCTCTCCTACTAGTTTTCCTGCTATATAAGCAATATTTACAAACTCACAGGCAGTTTTGACCTATATTGACAGTACAGTTGTTATTTCAATTGTTTAAAAGAATTTCTTAGAAGTAAATATATTAAAAAAAATCATTAAAAAAACCCCACCACAACATAAAATACTATATGCAAAGTACTGTGGGGCTTTCTAAAATGAAGGAATGTCATTGTCCAGAGTTTATAATCTGGTAGTGGAGATAAAAAAACCTGCATACAACCTCATTATTCAATACAAAGCCTGATAAAAGCACTGAAAGAGAATTAAAAATCCAGGAGGAATCAGGAGGGGACTTGGTTGGTATACTCTACAGGTTTATATCCTGTCGCTATAAATTTTGCTGTCACCGGAGGAAGAGGAAGACTTGAGGGCAGCATATAATTCTTCCCATCTACCACACCCTAACCAAAAAAATCTAAGAAATACAAAAAAATAGGCCTGAGTTCTGAAAACTAGGGATTAGAGTCATCTACAGGCAACAAACTTTAATTAGGGCTACAGCAGAGCTGGGGCCAGGCTAAAGTAAGACACTGCCCCGGCAACTGCACCTGCTACACAAGGCTGTCTATCCTGGCACAGCAACGGTAATCCTGACAGAGGACCACTAATACCTGTTCATTTGGAAGGCTTGCAGCTAAGAAGCCAGGGCAGACCATGGGGTAGGGCCTGCAGGTGGTGACATTCAGAGTTGGCTGTGTTAGGATACCAAAAGTTGTATACTGCCCTCAGCAGAAAAATTTTAAAGACTTTACATGAGAGGATGGGGCTCATTTGTAGCCCGAGGAAGGAGGCGAAGACAGCCCATCCTTTGCCAGCTGGGCCAAAGGGACAAAGTAGGCCCTGAGTATCACAATTTTACCCACACAAAAGAAAGTGCACGGAGGTCAAGCTCTCCAGGTGGTGAGTCTGAACTTGCCCCCAGCCCCTGCCATTGTACTCTAACCCTGGTGTCAACACCGTCGGCCCATCCTTCAGCAAAAGTGCTATGAGTTGATTATAACAGCATTCAGGTATGCAATGAAGGATCCCAACGCAATCCACCCACAAAGGGGGAAAACTTCAGACCCAAACAGAATGTTTCCTGACACAGTTTTATTCTGTAAATAAATGTAAATAGAGTCTACAATAATCAAAAAGAAAATAGCAAGGGATAAACTAAGAGTAGAGTTGAGACAGCGTTTTTAAACTGATGTTTTCCACAAACATAAAAACAGAGTCTCTATTAATGACATATAAGGAACATCAGACAAAATAGGAGAATGATACAAAAAAAAAAAACCTAAAAAAAAAAAAAAGAGCTGACTGAATTAAAGACAAGATATAAGGAAACTAAAAATAGAGCAGAATTTTAATCAGGCAATAAGTAGCAGAACTGCAACTGGAGAAAATGGAATCAATGATGTGGAAGGCACTTCAAGGAACCTCTAACTGAATGCAGGCGGATGACAAAAATATGCAAATAGCCAGAGAGAAGATAACAGAACAGGAGAACAGAGACTAGGGATCCAACATATGACTAACTAGTATCCTTGAAAGAAAGAACAAAACGATGGAGTAGAAGGAATAATCAAACAAAATATTTAATAGAAGAAAACTTCCCTGAGTGTAAAACCTTGAGTACTCAGAAGAGTCTTGCCTCAGTAGTGGGGACAAATTAGCACAATATGCAGTTCTGGTCCCATTAAACAAAGCTTAAAAACAAGCTTCAAAAGGATTAAACTATTTCCAAGTAACTTAACTGTGTTCCAGAACAAAGCCTGAGGATTTTAAATGATACAAAAATATCCAGAGCCCAACAAGGTAAAATTCATGCCTGTCATCCAATAAAAAAGTCATTGGGCATGCAAAGCAGCAGGAAAATATAACCCATAATAATGAGAGAGAGAAAAAAAATGATCAATAGAAACAGACCCCAAAATGACAGATTTACACAACTGGGAGAAATTTCTACATTCCATATGTTCAAGAAAATAGAGGAAAATTAGGTATATAAGGTAGACAGGAAAGCTACTGAGAAAAAAAAAAACAACAAAACCCAAATCAAACTTCTATAGACTATAAGACAAACGAATACTGGATGGGAAGAACAGAATTAACACTGCAGAAGAAAGGATTAGAACTTGAAAACACAACAATATAAACAACCTAAAATCGGGGGGGGGGGGAAGAGTATCAGTAAGTTGTGGGACAACTTCAAGGCACATAACTGGAGTTCCTGAAGGAGGGAGAGGGGAAAAGGGTCAAAATTTATTTGAAGAAGTAACAGCCAAAATTTTTCCAAATTTGATAAAAACTACAAACTTAGAGATTCAAAGAAGCTCAATAAACCCCAAGCACAAGAAGTATAAAGAAAACTGTATCAAGGCATATCATAATCAAATCACTTAAAATCAGCGATAAAGAGAAAACCTTAAAAGTAGCCAGAGAAAAAAGATCCACTATGTGTAGAACAAAGATAAGAAAGGCTGCAAACTTCTTGTCAGAAATAGTCCAGCCGGGAGACAGAGACATCTTTAAAGCGCTGAAATAAAAAAAAAACTTTCAACCTAGAACTCTATACCCCATTAAAACAACTTTTAAAATGAAGGTAAAATACTTTTTCAGACGTAGAAAAGCAAACAGAATCCATCACCAAAAAGCTCAAAAGAAAAAAAAAAAACAGGTACACAAAAACAAAAAAATTTCAGGCAACAGTATTAATATCAAAGTAAAATTCAATGTAAAAAGTATCAAGTGGGATGAAAGTTTATATAATATATATATATACATATAATTGAGGAATTCCATAATTCACATGAGGGTTACTTTGTGAACTTTTATGTGTAAATATAGCATAGTTTTCAAAAAAAACAAAACAATAGTGACAGAAACACAATTATAGTAAGAAATATAAATGTCCTTCTTCTAAACTTTAATAAATCAAGTGGGCAAAGGATAATTTGGATTTAGAGATTTAGATTGGTACCATTAATAATGCTAATTTAACTGAAACATACAACCTCTGTATGCTACAAATAATACATCTTTTTCAGTTTCCATAGGACATTTGTAAAAATGATCATATAAGTGGCCACAGAGAGCATCAATAAATCCCCCAAAGCAGAAACGCATACACAGAGCTCATTTGATTACAACTGATTACACAATGTAATAAACCTAGAAATATTAAAAACATACATTTTAAAAAGCCCTAACACTCTATAACTAAACAAAATTCTTAATTGTTAAAACAATGGAGAATTAAAACTGCAATGTCAAATTCACAAAATTAGGAAAAAATGGAATATAATCCATTACAGAAACTTTTTGAAACAGAAGACAATTCTACACTAATAAATTTCAAAGTCTCAGTGATAAAAAATTGATAGAAAAATATAGAACTCTGAACAGATCAACATGCATGGAAGAATTGCAAAACACATTCAAATGACTGCAAAAACACACCAGGCCCAGAGCATTTTATGAGAAAATTCTTTACAATGGATTTCTACACTATATAAACTGTTTCAGAGGAGAAAGAAGGGGGAAAGGAAATAAAGATAGGAGAAAACCTACTAATTATTTTTATGTAAAACCATGGCATCAAAACTGGACAACAAAGGAAAGTGTACAACTATCTTACTTATTAACATAGAAAAATTATAAACCACACGGCATTCTACTTTAATCTCTTGTGAGTTGAACACATTATGAGTGTAATACACTGAAGAAATTATTGTCACCATCACACTGAGAGCAAGATTCTAGACTACGGTAAAATTAGCACCAGAAAGCCTTCCTTCCATACAAGACCACCACTGGCGACATGCACATCATCACCTGTGCTCCCTTCTACAGTGACAGGGAGTGGTGGGAGATAAATCTGAAAAGAATGACTGGTACTTTCCTGCTAAAGGCTACGTTTGAACTTTAAATGTGGACGCAGCACTGGAAACTTCTGAGTGACGTGTTGTGAAATATGTTCAGAAACGATAATCTGTTGATGGACTTAAAGCAGGAGCAAGTCAGAAGTAAAGGATAATTATAAGGTTTCACTGAATATGGTCTAGGTTCAAGGCAATGAAAGCAAAGCTTTTTCATATCATTCTGCTATTTTGTCTGATGTTCCTTACATGTCAGTAATAGAGATCGCATACTGTCAGCCCATCCTTCAGCAAAAGAGCTAAGAGTATGCAAAACAGAGAGAATGGATGGAACCGACTGAATCGGTAGGCAGGAAGATGCAAGAGTAGTGCAAGGTACAAACAATACTATCAAGAAAGTAAAAAGATAACCTATAACATGGGAGAAAAATATATTCAAATCATTTAACTGGTAAGTGACTTGTATCCAGAAAAATAAAGAACTCTTAAAATTCAACAATAAGACCACCCAATTAAAAAATGGGCAAAGGATCTGAAAAGACACTTACCCAAAGAACATACACAGAAGAGCACACAAAAAATGTTCAGTATCATTTTATATTAGAGAAATGCAAATCAAAACTACAATGAGGTATCACTGCTCACCCACTCGGATGGCTATGATAAACCATACAGACACTAACAAGCATTGGAGAGGATATGGAAGGATTAGAGAACTCTTATACATTGTTTGGGGGAAATGTAAAATGCTGCAGCCACTTTGGAGAACAGTTTGGTAGCTCCTCAAAAAGTTAAACAGAGTTATCATGTAACTCAATAATTCTACTCTTAGGTTTATACCCAAGAGAAATGAAAAAATGTACAATGTCCACATAAAACTTATACATTAATGTCCACAATAGCATTATTCATAATGGCCAAAAAGTGGAACCAACCCAAATGTCCTCAACTGATGACTGGATAAACAGAATGTGGTATTATCTATATGATGGAGTATTACTCTGTTTTATTACATACTGCATGTAATTATGCCATTCTTTTGGCAATAAAAAAGAATGAAATATTGATAGATGTGACAATATGACTGAACCTTGAAAACATTTCACTTATAATGAAATTAGACACAAAAGGTTACATCTTGTATGATTTGATTTATATGAAATGCCCAGAACAGGGAATTCCATAGACAAAAAGTAAATCAGCAGCCACAAGGAACTACAGGGTGAGGAAATGGGGAACGACTGCTGATTGGTTTTTTTTTTTTTTAAAAGGGGAGACAAGAATTCTAAAATTAAGACTGTAGTGATTGGTATACAACCCACTGAATATACTAAGAACTGTTAACTGCGTATGAATTATGTCTCAATAAAGCTGTTTTAAAAAATAGAGTAATGCAAAGTAAACTAGTTACTAATTCCAACTGGTAGCTAGGAAAATGTCCTAATTAGTAGGAGTGGTAGCAGCATCTACTACTTATTAAATGCTGTAGTGTATTGTAACATTCTGTACAAAGCACTTTATGTATTCTCTCTCATTTAATCCTCATAACAACCTTCTGATAGGTATTTTTATTCCTAGCGCATAGAATAGGAAATAGACAAAGAGGCTAAACTACTTGCCTAAGGTCATACAACCAGTGTGGTGAAGCTGGAATTTAAATTTGAAACAATTGCTCAGGGTCATTACAGTCTGAGAGATGAGACAGTATGGAAAGTAAAGATGAATACTATTTTCACAAATAAACAACTGATACAATCTTTAATATACAATGTATTCATAAATTCCAGAGCAAATGATTCACCTCAGACTTAATGAAGAATTAGCAATTTTATACATCACCTTGCACATAATTAAAAAATAAAATCCAACAGCGATAGTTTTAAACAAACACACCAATCCCAGCTCATTCCCTCTATGGTTCATTGAGGTTATCTGGCTTTTTTTTTTTAAAGCAGAGCATGAAGGGAAAATATTGAAGAATCAATGAACTAGATGACCTCCAAAATCCCTTCCAACTTTGATGAGTCTAATAGTAGCCTATATTTATTATTCAGCTGAGGAACTGTATGTCAAGTTTTACATGCTATTTAAATATCAATTACATATCCTAAAAACAAAGATGACAGCAGTATAACAGGGAAGTTGACCCACTAGCCACTTTTCTTGAAGCCCTCCAGAGATATCTTAATTAGAGTATATAGTAATTTGCATGCTTACTGTAAAGAGCACATTTAAACACCATAAATATTACTTCAGTAAATCTGTGGACTGGTACAAATGAACAAAAATACCAACAACCTATGCCTACCAAAATACTTCAGTCAAATGCTTTACAGTTCACAAAGCAGACTATGCAAACTTGGTCTGGCAATACCCCTATACATCATACTCATGAGTAAACTGAAGCTCAAGAAGGTTGAAAGATCTGCCCAAGGTCACATAGCTCAGAAGTGGTATGTTAGAATTCAAACAGAAAAATGCTAGATTTGGAATTACACTTCTAAATTGAAAAAAAAAGTCACTTTGGATAAGTTTCTCTAACAATACAATGTATGGCAATGATTGGCTTAAAATGTGCAGTATCTGTTGTGGGACACAACGGGGGCGGCCAGTCCATGAGCCAGTAACATGCAGGTGTTGGTAAAAGAACTTACCAGAGATAAAGTACGAGAATAGAAAAGGAGCTTATTAGGGGTACAATGCCATGGACAACAACGGGCCACACAGACGAGAGGTGCCTGTGTGAGCACTTGAGAGCCAGTTTTTGGGGTGTTTTATAAGGCAGGATCACAAGGTGCCTGACTGGTTGTGCTCAAGTCTCTTATTGGTTGTAGGTGAGGTAAGAAGTTTAGGGTCCGTGAAGGGCAGTGGGGTTTATGATTCTGATAAGGTGGGCTGACACAAGCCAGCTGGAGCTATTGTGAGATGAGGCATTACCTCGGGCTATTAGTTTGTTAGGGGAAATACGCCCAGTAAAGAATGTACCTTTTCTGTTGAGGGATCGTAGGCAGACATCTGTGAGCCCAGGAATGGGGCTGTTGGACTTCGGAGGATGTCATTTGGCCCCACAATATCTTCTTCTCAGAAGAGAAGTAGAAGAACCTACTGGTCTAGGGCAATGAACTACAACTACATTATTATTTTTACTGAAAAAGAAACCATTCTGGTAAATAATTTTTAAAAAACTGTAGTTTTAGCAAGCTTACAGCTTACCTAATGCAAAGTTGTATTCCTGGGATAAAGTTCCTTATGCTATGGTCATCAAAAAGCAGTATGAATGAATGAGGAAAAGGAACTCATTTCTTAGTTTTGCTTCAAATTAAAATCACACTGACTTCTGAAAAGAAAAATCATGTTGAAAACGTAAGAGATGCTGGTGCCATTCACTGTGTGCCAGCGCCATGTTAATAAATACTATACCTGTGGGTGAGCAGAAGAAAGAAAACTAATCAAGATCAATATTTTTGGTTATATTAACTTTTTTTCTGCACCTTCTTAGCTTCTGCCTTTGTATTTTTAAAATAAAATTTTAATTTTGGAATAATTTCAGATTTACAGAAAAACTGCAAAAAAAAAAAAAAAAAAGCATGATTTGCCAGGAGTATGCCTGTCACTCAGTTTTCTTTTAATGTTAACATCTTACATTACCATGGTACATTTGTCAAAAATAGGAAACTAACGTTGGTCAATACCTATGTAATTTTGCAGAATTAACATATCTTTTGGAAAAATGTTTTCTGACTCCAGACCATTATCAATCAGCACCCCTATATTTTCTAATTGGAACACTTTAGTCAAAGAACTTACTAAAACCTATTTTAGGATTTGAAAAAAAAAACGAGCTACCTACTTTATGAAGTTTGATTCATTTCTACAGAGGATTTTTTTACTTAAGACTTCAGGGCAAATGGTCCATTGTGGTCAATTCTTTGAGATTCAAGAGAGGGTATTGTTCTACCACTAACTCCCCACCTATCAGTCATCCTGCCATTACATTACACTAAAGCCAAGGCAATGTTTTAAACTGCATCCTCATATTCATTAGAATTCAGGATAAGAAGCTCAGTCAAGAAAGCAGAAGAAACAGCACTTTTTCATGAAAATTATTTACATACCAACAAAATAAGTTTTTTTCTCAATATGTTACAAATAAGACAAAAACCTCTTTCTATTCTAATTACAAACATAAATAAAGCAAAAAAGAAAAGTTCATGAAAACGATATACAGCATATACAACTGATTATAAGAGGAACATTTTTTTCATTTTAAAATTTCTGAAATCAGGATGTGATGGCCAGGTGGAAGTTGTAAGTGTCTCTGCCCAAGACAATGACAGGGCATTCCTGAGAGCCTCATCGATGTTTTTGATGGCACAAAGGATGACACTGGAAATGCATGGACGCAACTCTGAATTGAAAAGTATTCAAAAGAGTAGCAATGTTAAGACAGTTAATGAATACTTTAACAAATTTATTTCACTTTTCTTCTTTTTACATATGTACTAGAATATCATTTTAAATGCCTAAGTAAGTCTAAAAATGTAAGAAAGCATATGTAATAGCTTAATTACATATGCTTAATCTCTTCCTTTGGTAGTACATAAAATAATTGATGGTATCCAGGATTCAATACGGTAGTAATTCAGCTGCTACACCTGAAAGCTTGATAAACTACCTTACAGGCAAACCGATGGCTTAGATAAGAGAACATAAAACAAGGGCCTCCTCATCAGAAAACATACAAGAAAATAACACATAACTTTTTGTTATTATAATAAAAGGGCTATTTTTCCAACCCTAAGAGTTTTTTTCACATGAAAGGTAAAATCTTCCTCAAATTTCCTACTTACAATGCAGATTCCTGCACTGAATTCAATGAATATGGAGGGAGAGCCAGGGTGGGAAACTGCTACAAGAAGAAATTTTTAATTCTTTTAACCAAATTCCTTTTCTAAGGAACTTGGCTGAGAAGAGAGCAGGAATCAAGAAATGTAGGTTCAACTAAATGTTCTAAAAGCTACAGAATGAATTTTTAAAATCACATTTTCAAAGAGCTCATTAGTTCCAGGAATCTACCATTTAGCAATTTTTTTTTGGTATTGTAGTAAAATATATTTAACATAAAATTTACCATTTTAAAGTACACAATTAGTGGCATTAAGTACACTCATGCTGTGCAACCATCACCACTATCCATTTCATCATCCCAAACTAAAACTCTGTATTCATTAAACAATAACTCTTCATTCCCTCCTACGCCTCAACCCCTGGTAAACTATATTCTACTTTCTGTCTCTATGAATTTGTCTGTTTTAGACAAATTCATGTAAGTGGACAATATTTGTCCTTTTGTGTCTGGCTTATTTCTCTAGTGAGTACGTTTGTAAAGCAAAGAATGAATCTCAAATTACCAGGTTTCTCATAATTTAACTGTACATCCTGACAATCTCTAAGCATACAGCTCTCCCAGAAATCCTGCTACTGTTCCATCAGCCCCAGGGCACAGAGGATCTCAGACAGACCCTTCCTTAGCCTGTAGACAGGACTGGTTAAGCAGCTGTTAACTTAAAGAGCACGCTCCTTAGAACCCTGGAGACCATGGGATGGAGCGAAAGGTAACAGGCAGCTGTGCAGGCCTGGAAAACCATGGGTAAGGAGAGGAAAAGATTCATCAAGCTACTCTGGCCCTGAGAGGGCCTCTTTTTTTTCCTCCGGGAGCTCTAGCACCCTGACACTTAGGCTGGGTGACACGTGTCAGAGTTGAGGCCAGACTGCAGTCTAGTCGCTGAGAATGTCACCAGGGCAGGAAGCTTCACAGGGTCATGAATCACCGTCCATGGCTCAGAGGTCCGGGCAAGCCTGCCCCGCCCAGAGAAAGCCAGGTAGGAGAGGCAGAAATAAGAGACAGATGGAGCAACACAGATGGTCAAAGAGCTGGACTGACAGGCAGGCGGAGTAAGGACTAAGAAAGAAACACAGTGTCAAGAAACACAGAAGCAAGGTGGAAACAGAAATAAAGACAGGATCTAGATACTCAGAGATGGGTTCGAGAGAAACAAAGTTTACATGGGCTGAGTTGAGAGGCAAAAAGGATAAGTGACAACAGGTGACACAGACAGCAAGAAAGCTGAAACATAGAGGTAAACACAGACAGACATCAACAAAGTCCAGGCGCAGCCTTAATCCCGGCCTTGACTAGTACCGGAGGCCGCCAAGCCGCGCCCACCCAGCGCCCCCGAAAGGCCGGCAGACGGACGGACGGGGTGGGGGGGGGATCTCTAAGCGCTCTGGCCCGCCGAGGTCCGCCGCCGCGGGGTGACCTTGGGCCAGACGCTGCCTCGGGGGCCTTGCTGTCGCTGTCCGCACTCTGGGCTCACTGGAGACCGCAGCAGTCGGACCCGGGGAGCCAGGACGCCAACGGCCCGCGCGCGGCTTAAGCATCCCGGTCGGCAATGGGCCTGGCAGGGCCAGCAGCGCTAGCGCCGGGACCTGCAGAGAAACCGTTAAACCTCTCCGGCTTCCCTTCCTTCTCCCTTGCTACCCGTTGACGCGACTCCGCCATACCTGCCAATGGCTCGGCGCTCACATAGCCAGCCGGTAGGATACTTTCCGCTGCCGGCGCCAGGCCCGTTCAAGCCGCCGCCGCCGCCGCCGCGACCGCCTCAGCCTGCGCCTCCCGCCCCCGGAAACGTTTCCCGGCCCCGCCCCCGAACTCCCAGTGCTTCCGGGGGTGCGTCAGAGAGAAAGAGATGTGCGCCTGCGGGACTCACGTTCGGGGCGGGGCGTCAGGAGAGTGAGCAGAGAGAGCCAGCGCCTGCGCAGTATAACCTGGAGCGGGTCAACCAGCATCGGGGAGTCTTGAGGCCCCTACTGGGAATTGCGGAGCGGATACCGAGTCCGGAAGTCTTTCTAAACTTTGACCTACATCAGCTTGTCTAGCAGAGATCGTGTCAAATCTTTCTGTGCCTCCACAGCACCTTTGGCACATAGTGGGTACTCAGTAAATGTTCAGTGAAAGGACCGGTGCCCTCTGTGGCAGGCATTGTGCTGCCCGCCCCCACAAGGAAAAACCTCATTTTGTTAAGGTACCAGCGGAGATCCTTTGAGCTCAAGGGAGGGAGACCTTCACCCCATCCAAGGGAATGACTCATAATTGGTCCATACTAATCATGGTAAATCTCATTCTCATTGGCCAATAGTTGGACTAGGCATAGGCATGTGACCAACTTCTGGCCCATAATACTTATTATAAAAGTCACTGAGTGGGGTTTCTGGGAGAGTTTTTGTTTGTTTATTTTGTTTTTGTTTTTACAAAGTCCACTAGGACTTCTAGTTGAGTATGCTCCTTAAGTACTTTACCACTTTTATTTTCTTCCTGTTTCTAAGCAGACCTAAAGGATGCGTGTTCAGTCACTATCATGTGCCTGTGATATGACAATGCCTAATCAAATGCTAAAACTGGCAAAGCAGAAAGATTGAGAGAGCCTAGGTCTCATATGACATTAAGCGACTGTCTCAGCTTTGGATGTTTGTTGCATGAGCCTAACTTATTACTTGGACTTTATTTCCAGCAATATTATAGACTACATATCACCAAATATAACAGCAACAAAATATATAAAATTTCTAGGAGAAATATTGAAAATACCCTTTTAAATGTATGGATAAGCTTGTGAGAGAGTCAGGAAAATCATCTAATGCCAGAAAGGAAGCAGAAATACAAGCCTAGGAAGTTAGAATTAATGTTCGGAAATTATGCAGAGGTATGGTCAGTATCTGTTCTGATTGGTTGGTGCATGTTCTGTACTGACAAATATTTTGGAAATCATCTCTGGAGGTAGGTAAACAATAATGCTGCTACCAGCTAGGGGGGCATATACCTGGGTCCAGACAGGATGAGAGCCAAATTGGAACATCAGGTTTGGACCCAAGAAGGAGAGGCAGACACATTTTAAGTGTATAGCTCATTAAAAGGGTTAAATAACAAATTAGATACAGCTGAAGAGAAATTAGTGTGCTAAAAAATAGATTTGAAGAAAATAACCCAAACGGCATCCCTGAGAGAGAAGGAAATGGAAAAGAGTGAGGTCTATCATATGCTTTTCAGTTATGTTAGAAGAAGTTAGTAAAGTGAATGTGAGCAAGGCAACTATCAAACAATGATGGTTGAGAATTTTCCAGAATTGGTGAAAGATAAGCATCCTCCAGAAACACAATGAATCCCAAGTAGGATAAGGAAAAAGAAAACCTAGATCCAATCTGGTGAAACTGCAGAACAGCAAAGCAAGAGATGATTTTAAAAGCAGACAGAGAGGAAAGGCAGATAATCTACCAGGGAATGACAGTGGTACCAACTCCCGACTGCTCAGTGGCAGTAACGAGAGCAATGATAATAATAATAGCATAAAATAATACCATTAATGAAATAATAGCCTAGTTTGATGACAGAAAATAAATATACCTAGAATTGTATACTTAGCAAACACTGTTTTATGAATGAAAATGTAATGCTTTTTGGGTCAACAAAAACTGAGTTACTACCAACAGAACTTAACTGAAGGATCTTCTAGAAGATATATTTCAGGAAGAATAAAACGATCCCAGGAGGACGATCTAAGGAACATAAGAATTGTTGAGCAAATAAAATGGCAAACATGGGTAGACATAAACAAACATCATGGGCAAAAAACAAGAACAATAATTATTTATGGAATTAAAAAAGGCAAAACTCAAAAAAATGGATCAATAGTAAGTAAAGTATAAGAGGATTATTAAAATTAAAACATTATTAATCAGTGTCAGTTAACTGTTGCATAACAGACAGCCACAAAACCTCAGAGGGATATAGTTATATTTGTTTATTGCTCACATGTCTAGTTTTTGCTGGAGGTTGGTTAGAAAGCTCTGCTGAGCTTCGCTGGGCTTGCCTACATGTCTGGGGTCAGCTGATCTAGGATGGTTTTGGCTAGGGGCCTTGACTCTACTCCGTGTGTCTCTTACTCACCAGCCAGGCAGTGGGGATAAGTTCTCATGGCAATGGCAGAGACATAAAAGAGAGCAATGGAAATGTACAAGCACATTTTCCAAGACTTCTTTTACACCTCACTGGCCAAAGCTGGTCACAAGACTGAGTCCAATGTTAAAGTAGGAGGGAGCTATGAAGGATTATGGCAAAGGGCTTGCATACAGAGAAAGTGAAAAATTGGAGATATTAGCTCAATCTATCTGAGGTCTGCACTGTGCATAAAAATATTGAGTAGCATTAGACTTCTCTTTAAATATGAATGTTAAAATTTCAAGGCTTACCATTGAAAGAATAAAAATTGTCATTGAGCAAACCACAGGAAGAAAAATAATATTTTTAAAAAGAAGGAAAGGGGGAAAAAGAGGAAGGAAATAAAGGCAAAAACAAAAGAACATAAAACGTGTAAAAATACAAAGCACAAAATAAGGTGAAAAAATAAATTTGAATGTTCAGTAATCACAATAAGTATACTTTAAAAAAGACCTAAACCTTCTAGTCAAAAGACAGATTGTAACAGCACCTTAAAAAAAATTAAGCTATACAGTTGAAAACACAGACAGAAAATTTGAAGGAAAAGAATGGTAAATAGGTTCTGTGTGGGGTCTGTTAACTATATTAACACTGGACAAAATAGACTTTAAGACAAAAAGCATTGCTGAAAATAGTATGGTGAATTTTATTATTGTTCTCAATAATTTACTGCTCCTCTGTGTAAAAGGCCTGTGCTTCCCACCCCTTGGACTTCAGGCTTCCATCGGCCACAAGCAGATCTCATCCCAGATAGGGATGCTCCCTCTGTTTGGGTCCTTGAATGAAAATAAGATAGAATGAAGAGTGGGTAGTACTACAAATGACCCACAAAGGATGTATAACATGAGTGAGAAATTAACCCTCATTGTTGTAAACACTGAGATTTTGAAGTTAGGTGTGCTCAGTCACGTGGCTGTCTGACTAATATAACATGGGTCCTTTAGTAGCAACTGCATGATTCAAGCCATCATGCTGTTACTGCCACCTAACCTAGCAAAAGATGACTAATACAAATAGGCTATTTTGTAATGAGAAAAGATTGACTCACTGGAAGTACATAATAATTCTAAATTGTATCCATGTAATATTAAAGGTTCAAACTGTGGTATCGTGTAAAAATTGATAGAACTATAAAAAGAAATTGACAAATTCACCATCAGAGTAGAGATTGTGGAATTCATTAGTGCTATCCACCAAATATTTCCTGTCTTTCTCCTGGATATGTGGTGGGCCTGCTCCTGAACATAGATGTGGCCATGTGGCTTTCTTTGACCAATGAAAAAAGAATTAAAATGACACATGTTACTTTCAGATGGAAGCTTTAAGAGCCAGTGCATAATGTCCTGCTCTGCCCCATCAAAATGAATCCTAGAGTGAAGACTGCATGAAGCAGAGCCCTAAGCTGACCAGAGATAAAAAAAGAGAGTAATAAATAAATATGCTTTTGATGCTGTAAGCTTCTAAGAGTTTGAAGTTGGTGTTTGTTATTTTAGCATAATGTAGGTTATAACTAATGCAGTTATTTTTCCATTTTTAAATTAAGGTACAATTTACATATGGTAAAATTCACCCTTTTTGGTGTATAGTTCTATGATTTTTGAGAAACACAGGCAGTCATGAAACTATCACCACAATCAAGATACAGAGCAATTCCATTAGCTCCAGAAATTCCCCCAGTGTAGCCAACCCTTCACCCCTGGCAACCACTACCTGTTTTCTGACCCGATAGTTTTGCCTTTTCTGAAAAGAATCGTATGTAATGTAGTATGTAGCTTTTTAAGTATCTCTTGTAGCCAAATGTTTCCAGTGGATAAATCAATCACGACATAAAATAGAAGATTATAATTTAGAACTATGACCACCTTCTGAGGAGGGTGGAACTTTATAGATGAAGTAATCTCTGGAAGACTCTCTGTTGAGCTGAGAACCTCAATGTATTTTTGATATGGGAAGGCCAGCCCAGAGTTGAGTTTGAGAGTAGGGATTATAGAAGCAAAAGGCAACTGTATCAGTTAGCTATTGCTGAATAATAAACAACCCTGAATTTAGTAGATTAAAACAATAATAATTTATTCTTTCTTTGCTTTAAAAGGTAGCTGTAGCTGAGCTTGGCTTCTCTCTGTAGGTTGGGGTCAGTTTCACTTCACATGTATTCATTCAGGCAGGCTCAGGCTGACTACTCCTCATAAGGCTCAAGCTCTGACCACTGGTACTTCAGTAGCCTGGTGAACAGACTGGTCCGAGCTCTCCCCCTGTTGCCTTTAATATCTGTTCATCATGCTCTTAACAGTCACCATGTCAGCCAGTGTCCAATAAAAATGGTTGAAATAGCAGCCACTTTTGGAGAATGTGTTCCCCCAGCTAGGCTGCTGGGCTCAGAGAAGTGATTTGCCCAGGGTTGCACAACTGGTTATGGGAACATGGCCAGACTGACCTTCCCTTCCAAGTTCAAGAGCTCTGTATCAGTCAGCTTGGGCTCCCATAACAAAGTACTGCACACTGCCTGACTGAAACAACAGAGATTTATCTTCTCACAGTTCTGAAGCCTCAAGTCCAAGATCAAGGTGTCAGCAGGCTTGGTTTCTCCCGAGACCTCTCTCCTTGGCTTTACCAATGGCCATCTTCTGGCTGCGTCCTCTTAGGTAAGTGCTCCTGATTTCTCTGTATATCCTAATGTCCTCTATGTGTAAGAACATTATAAGGGCCTCATTTTAACTTAATCACCCCTTTAAAGCCCTGTCTCCAAATATAGTCACATTCTGAGGTCCTGGGGATTGGGGCTTCAACATATGAATTTTAGGGGGACACAATTCAGTCCATCTATCCACTGACTCCAGGTAATGCTACCACTGCCTCCAAGACCCACAGACCTGTAGGATGAGCCCTACTCTCCACCGTGGTACAGACCTGGCCACTGAGGCACAAAGAGGGACATGGACTGGCCAGGTTCACACCGGTAGGGAGGAGCAGAGCTGAGGTTTGACCTAGACATCTGGGTCACCCAAAGTTCCCCAGCATCCATGACCCTCTTCCCACCAACAGTAAGTGGACTTTCCTTGGGAACTTCATACCCTCCCCATTCTCTCACTTATGGTTTGATTCAGCTCCAGAGATGAGCCTTGATTAGCTTAAGCCAATCTGCTTATCCCATTTCCCTGCCACCATGGTGTATGAAGGGACCTTATGCGACCTTATCTGGACATCCCAGGACTTGTGGGGGAGCTACTAGAAGGGACGTTCTTTTGTGGGGTGGTGTGGGGGGATGTGAGGTCGAGAACTGCTGTAGCCATTTTACTTCTATGAAGAGGCGGGCCTGTAGTTACAGGGGTCCCTGTAAGAGGGCTGAAAATGAACTTGACTGCAAGAAGGACATACAAGAGAGCCAGAGAAAACTGTTTCCTGGGGAGAGTCTGCCTCTAGCCTCACCTGACCAGGCTCTTGTGAACTAACATATTCTCTTCATTGTTTGAGGCTTTGCTTTTGTTTTCTTTTGCTTTTTTACAATCAGGATAATCTTAATAGGCATACAGTCTATGAGGGAGTTGCTGGGGGGAGTGGCTGGTGGTGCCACTCTTTCCTCCACTGTTCTGTGTTCACGTGTATCAGTAGGAGTTCAAAGCTACAAGGAACAGAAATGGAGTCTGGCTGATTTCAGTAGAAACGGAATTCACCAAAAGGGTAAGTCCCTGGGAGGCCTGGAAAATCAGGCTCGGTGACTACGCAGCTGTGCCCACAATCAGGTCACAGAACTGGAGTGGCCAGGATGCTGCTGCCAATGCCCAGGCCACCACCAAGGCCACTGCTGACTGACACTCCAGTCTGCCCTTGCTGTCTTAGAAGCCGGTCTTTCTACAGCTGCTGCTGTTGTCTCCTTGAGCCACTGGTGACCAGTTCATAGTCCTCTGCCCGGCTGAGCCTGGCCTGGTGGCTGTTCCATAGCAAGGGAGGCTGGGAAAGTGACTACCTGGCCTTTGGAGCTTCTACAGTGAGAGATGGGTTCTGTCTCCCTCCAGGGCTCATAAAATGGAAAATTCCTCAAACACAGGATAAGCCAATGTTCAATATAGGGCACAAGGAACTGAGATCAAATGGGGACAATGGCTTCAACTATATTAATGGCAAATCTGAATTGGAGAATGCAGCCCGAACCTGGGACCAAAATGGGCTTCTGACTCCTCCCTCCCTGAACCGACTGAGTTTCTCTCCCAGCTGCGGGGGAGCCTTTAGCCCAGGCAGCCCTCTCCCGAGGGAAGGGATGCTCCACCTGGCTGAGCTGCTGCGTGGCAGCAGGCCCAGAAACAAGGAAGAGCTGTTCTTGAGGGCGGGTCCAGGGGGAGGGCTGTGTCCGAGCTGTGCCCTGCCCCCCCTCCTCCCACCACACACAGACAAGGGCGTGAGAGGTGGGTGGGAAGGGTCTTGTTTCCAATGCTGTTTCCTCTTTGGGGAGTGGATGGGGGGGGGGGGGGGGGGGGGGGGGGGGGGGGGGGGGGGGGGGGGGGGGGGGGGGGGGGGGGGGGGGGGGGGGAGGGGGGGGGGGGGGGGGGGGGGGGGGGGGGGGGGGGGGGGGTCTCTTTCCCCAAATGGAAATAAAGCCAAAAGAGAGTGTGATGGGGTGGGAGGAGGGGGCAAAGACGGGGATAACTTTCCCAGGGTCAGTGATGCAAAGTTGGATACCTATAGGGACTAGAAAGATGATGCAAATGAGAGAAGTGGACCATGCATTCGCACATTAAATGTATAAGAGCACGTAGTCTTAACTTCTACACAGGTATATACCCTCTCTCATTTTCCCTTAAACAATTGGTCTTTTCTGTATATTTTTTGTTTTGCCACTTTTGATGGATATGTGGCGTACTGGCGCTCTTCCATTTGGCCCTTCCCCCAGATTCTCTCTTTGCCTCCCATGCTCCCCAACTCTGTTTTGGGAGGCTGACCTATGTGGAAGGCCTGGGAGGACTCCTTTGCCTTCTGGCTTCCAACCGGTGTGGCCCAGGCGGAGCTGCAGAGGAGACTGGAGGGAGGGAGGGAGGGAGGACCGGCACTTGGAGGAGTCTTTTCCAGGCTCTGTTCATGTGGAGCCACCCTGAGTTGACTGCATCCCTTGACCCAGCCTTAGCTCCGTCAGCAGAGCTTTCTCTCCCTGCACCCCTTCAGGCTTTGGATGGTAGCATCTCCCCAGTGTTAGTAGTACTGGGTGCTGTATCACTTTTTGTTGCTTTTCCTATACTCTATCCATACCTTTGTAAATCATCCCCTTACTAAACTCTTGTCAACTACCCAGCTTTGAGTGTGCAGTGTTTCCTGCCGGTACCCAGAATGATGTGTATGAATCAGGGAATGTTTCTTTACCAAAAGAAAAACAACATCTCACATGCAACAACAAACAGGATTTGAGTAAGTCTCAAACTCCTGACTGAGAGGGAGACAGTAGGGAATGGTAGGGATTGTGGCAACTGGAAATCATGTAACCTCTCAAACTCCAGCTTCTTGTTGCCATGATAACAGTTCAGTGTGGTCAATTCTTCCCATTTATCAAAAGTAGCAAAACATCCAGAATTTTAAGTGAAATTTCCTGATTTTTAAATGTTGGCTTGAATATTTCAAAGTCAGGATGCAAGCCAGGTAGACAATCAGTTGGCTGAACTTGGCCCTAGAAGCACCAGTTTTCAGTCTGTACTCTCCACATGCAGCATTCTGCCAAGCCCTAAATCCTTCTTGGTAAGAAGAGCCTATGGAGTGGAGTGTTATGTGCAGGCCATCAGGAGACCCTCAGGGTCCCAGGGTGGGGAGGAATCCTGGCCATGCCACGTCCTCCAAAAAGTCTCAGTGGTGGAGCCCACAAGTTCACAAGCTCTGGAGCTGAGAGCCTCTCAGTGCCGGCCTGGTCCATCATGTCTAATATGGGTGTCGGCAGAAAGTAAATTAAATCCACTTGGCTGTAATTTGCAAATGAAACATTTTGTGGCAGTAACTAAACAGAGCATTATGTTTTAATCGGGTTTTTCAAATGTTGTTTTAAAAATCATTTTATTGTGCAGAGCTGGTATCCTAAGAGCTATAATTCCTTAACTAACAGTATGCTAATGCAATACCCTCTAGTCTAGATGTTCCTACCAGCCGAAGTGTCTGTCTCCATGCTCTTAAACCTATGTATTTTTAAAGGAGAAGAAGCGCTATACTGCCTTTGGGGGCAGCGGGGAACTCTGGCAGCAGCTTCTCTCTGGGGACTGCCTTTCACCCTGGCTTTGAGAGAGAAACAAAATGATTCATCTTCTCTTCCTTTTATCTATCATCTCTCCATCTATCATCTATCTGTCTCTCAATCTATTTACTTAACAAACAATTATATATTACTATCTAAGCGCTTTGCAAACATTAGTCCAATGAATTTTCTTATCAATTCCTTGAAGGAGGTGCTATTTTTATCTTTATTTTTATAGATGAGTAAATTGAGACACTGAGAGGTGAAGTAACTTGTTGAAGGTCACATAGCTGTAAGTGATGGAGACGGAGCCTGCCTCCTGAGTCCACGCTCTGAACTCCCCAGCTGTGGCACCTCTTCTTTTTGCCTCCAACCTGGCTCCGGAAGCCTCCCTCATTCATCTTTCTAAAGTCCCCCCTGCTACTCCTCTCTCATCTCCTAGATACTAATTTATTCTTTTGTTTAGTGAGCAATGAGTGTCTGCTCTGTGCCGGATCCTGTTCTAAACGTTGGGGTCCCCACACTGAGTTGTCCCAATATGGCGCCTGCCAAGTGGGGCTCACAGCTTGGCAGCCGAGCACCACCATCCCTTGAGATGAAGTGCATACAGCCCTGCGACAGCCGATGAATACCGTTGTTAGAATTAGAGAAGATGCTCCTTGCTCCAGTCACTTTACCGCCACCTGTGGGGAAACAGTCACATAGAGATGTGCATCTATGACTGTGAATGCGAACTTACCCTCACTTGTGCATGACCTCCACGGCTGTGTGTGGTGGGCCCCATAAAGTGCCGGCCAGAGGAAGGGCCCACTGAAATCTGGAGGAACCGCCAGAGAGACTTCCAGCTGGAAGCTGAGAGAGTGAGTGAGAAGAGGAGCCAGGACTGTGTTCCAGGCAGAGGGAAGGGCACATCAGAAGAGTGATGGGTGGGTTTGTACTGCGTCAGCGGAGCTAAGCTGGAACTACATTTCCCAGCATGCCCTTCCCTGTGGGCTCTGGGAGGTGGTTGGCTTCAAGGGAATTTTCTGTGAGGTTAGGGAGGCAGAGATGAGGCAGTAGCCTTGGTTAGTTAGGTGCTGTGCAGCTCACAGATGTAGACACAGGAGCACAGACTTAGAAGAACTGCTTGCCCAGCTCCTAAGGTCAAGGTCAAACCCCTATTTTAAATTCCTTAAAATAAAATCACGCCTAAACTCTGTTTCTCTGAACAAAGTGATCAATGGAAGTTCTAGCAAGAGATGGAGGTGAAAGAGTAGGTGGGGGTTAATTAGATGGTGAAAAGTCATAGGGTCATCGAGGTGTTTGCTTTTTTAAAAATTGAGATATAATTTACATACCATAAGCTTTATGCTTTCAAAATATACAATTTCATTGTTTTTAACATCTTCATGAAGTTGTACAATCATCACCATTATGAAATTCTAGAACACTTTCATCACCCCAAAAAGAAACCCTGTACCATTAGTGATCACTCTCCATTCTTTTCTCCCTTGAGCCCCTGGAGACCACTAATCTACTTTCTGTCTCTTTGGATTTGCCTGTTCTGGACATTTCATATACATGAAATAACACAGTACATGGCCTTTTGTGTCTGGCTTCTTTCACTTTTTCAAGGTTCATCCATGTTGTCACATGTATTGGTACTTCTTTTTTATCGTGGAGTAATATTCCATTGTATGGATATACCACATTTTGTTAATCCATTCATCTATTGATGGGCATTTGTTACTCTTTGGCCATTATGAATAACGCTGCCCTGAACATTTATGTATAAGATTTTGTGTGGACATCATATGTTTTCAAATCTGTCAGGTACATAGCTAGAAGTGGAATTGCTGGGTAGTATGGTAACTCTGTTTAACTTTTTGAGGAGCTGCCAACATTTCCCACACCATTTCATGCTCCCACCAGCAATCTATAAGAGTTCTAATCCCCCTACATCCTCACCAACATTTGTATTTTTTATTATAGCCAGCCTTGTGGGTGTAAAATGTCTCAATGTGGTTTTGATTTGCATTCCCTTAATGATTAATAGTATTGTGCTTGTTGGCCATTTGCATACTTCTTTGGAGAAATGTCTATTCAGATCCTTTGGCCATTATAAAACTGGCTTATTCGCCTTTTTATGGTTGAGTTGTAATAATTCTTTATATTTTGAATACTAGACCCTTAACATATATGTGGTTTGCAAATATTTTCACTTTCTCGTTAGTGTTTTTTTAAGCACAGAAGTTTTAAATTTTGATGAAGTCCAATTTATCTATTTTTCCTTTGGTTGCTTGTGCTTTGGTGTCATATCTAAGAAATTACTGTCTAATTTGAAGTCATAAAGACTTACACCAATGTTTTCTTCTAAGAGTTCTGTAGTTTTAGTTCTTCTATTTAGGTCTTAGATCAATTTTGAGTTAATTTTTGCTTATGGTGTGAGATAAGATTCCAATTTTTTTTATTTTGGGGGTAATTAAGTTATTTATTTGTTTGTTTATCTATTTATTTTAATGGAGGGACTGGGGATTGAACTCAGGACCTCATGCACGCTAAGCACGCACTCTAGCACTGAGCTATACCCTTTCCTCCCCAACTTCATTCTTTTGCATGTGGATATCCAGTTGTCCCAGCACTGTTTGTTGAAAAGATTAAACTTTCCCCTGTTGAAATGTCTGGGCACCCTTGTTGAAAGTTTGTTGACCTTTTATAGATAGGTTTGTTTCTGGACTCTCAATTCTATTCCATTGACCTGTATGTCTATCCATAAGCAGAAACTGAAGGGTTTTAGACAGAGGGACACACCTACTTTGCATTTTAAGACTGAAGGAGGAAAGACCTATGAGGTCTCTACCTACTGCGGTTGTCCACGTGGGAGATGTTTAAGGGATGGCCATGGAAATTTAGAGGAAGGGGCAAATTTGAGGGCTGTTTAGGAGGAATAGTGAACAGTGGGCTCTGGAACTGCCCTACCTGGGTTCAAATCTCAGCCCTGCTGCATGTGCGTTATGTATCCTTGGACAGATGGCTTGATCTCCAGCCTCAGTTTTCTCAGCTGTAAAATGGGGTTAATAAAACTGGCCTCCAAGGAATGTTTCAGAGACTCAGTGAGAGTGCTCATAAAGCCGTCAGTTCAGCGCCCAGTGCCTAAAACATGCTCAGCAAACATCAGGAGGGGAGAAGCAGAGGAGGCAGTCAGGGCAGAGGAGCCACCATGGTTCCCCAAAGACCTCCAGTTTCTGGCTCCAGCTCCTCCTGAGGTCTGAACACCATTTGTATGGTTGCAAGTGGTGGAATTAGATGTCCTGTTTAATTTTTTCACTCATGGAGAGACAACTGTCTCAAAATCACTTATTGAAAACTCTCTCCTTTCCCCACTGCTCTGCAGGGCCACCTGGTCATTTATCATGTGAGGATCTGCTTCTGGGCCCTCTTCCTGCTCCATTGGTCTTTATGACCATCCTTGGGCCAAAACCATGTTGTCTTAATTGCTATAGCTTTGTAGAAAGTCCTGACACCTAATGCCTGTTATTCTTAAGGGTGTCTTAGTTATTCCTGGTCAGAGTGGTTTTCAGAAAACATATGTCAAATCTTGTCACTCCCAGCCTTGACTCCAGTGGCTTCTTAAGAGGAACTGAGGCTGGGTATTTAGCCAGTCAGGAAGGACTGGAACAGGGCCAGGGCGCTGCTGGAACCCGGGCAGTGTTCCTTCTCCACATGCAAGTAGCTCTACTCTCTCCACCTTCCCCCGTCTCATGTCTTTACTATGTAGATCAACTTCCCCACTCTGGCTACTTTCTGTGAGATTTGCTGATTACCCAGAATCTCCAAAAAAAAAAAAAAAAAAAAAAAAAAAAAAGAGCAGGCAGGAGCCGACCCAGCAAGCAATACTCCCCCTTTAAGAGAGGTGTGTGGGGGAGGAACTGGCTTCTCAAACATCAATCATTTTATCTTGGGACATTGTCCATTACTTGGAATAAATAAAACCATGCTTCATTGGCCCCAATCTTGCACTCCCACTGTATCTGTACTGTTTGCCAAATAACTTTGTGGTCCTTCCCACTAAAGGTGGAGATTACGCCCCATCCTTGACTAGTCTTGGCCACGTGATATGTGGGTGGAAGAGGGCTTCTGTGTTTCCCCTTACTCTCTCGTGCTTGGCAGCCATAGCATGCTGGTCCAAGGAGAGGTGGAGGGACCACAGAGGCCCCTGCAGCCTCAAGCAGAACAGCCCAGGGGAGCCCAGCTTCGCTCAGCCAAACCCAGCCAGCCTGTGTACGTGTGCGTGAAAATGAACAACTGTTGTTTAAAGCCACAGGGCTTTAAGGTGGTTTATTAAGGAGCGGTAACAAACTGGTCCAGGATAAAATGGAAAACCTGCAATGGGCTGGATGTGGGAGGATGTCACCATGGGGATTGCTGGCTCAATCTGCATCGTGGGAATGTGTATCCCCCACCTGGTTTGAGCTTTGGGGCTTTGAGGCTTCACTTTGCAGCTTGAGGCCGCAAGTGACTTTAATTTCTGGGCTCTGTGACACCTTGATCCCCAAACAGCCATTCATACAGAATTGTTTCTTTCCCTATCATCAGTCAGAACCAAAAAACTGCGGCAGGTGGGTGGGGGCATACAAATACAGCATTGATTCAAGTGTAAAAGAGGTTATAGCGACATGTTGTAAACTGACTATGCTTCAGTAAAAAAATAAGGTTATAGCCATTGAAAAAGATGTAAAATATTAATAGCTAATGATTGTTGCGTGAGTATGAGATGAAAATCACAGGCTAAGCAGCCCAGCCCTGAATCTAGAGTCCATCACAACGCCTGCTATTGAGTATCCACAGCAACTCAAATTCAACATGGCCAGAGTGAGCTGGATGTGGTGGCTTCTTTTTAATCTTCCTTCCAGCCCTCCTCCACTGCATAGATTTAGAGGGGATGTGGTTGACACCACTCCGAGCTCTCGGAATAGGCTCTGGTTTGAAAATCCAGTGAATTTCAACCCTGTCTACACATTAGAATCACCTAGGTGAACTCTTCAGATGCCTTGGACTTGGCTTCAGCCCAAGAGATGCAAGTGTGCAGCCAGGATGGAGAACCTGGTCTACTCAAGGAAGTCACCTCTCCTTGGCCATGGTGATTAGTTCAAGTAACCAGGTCTAAAACAGTAAAGCCATGACATTCTCCAGGCTACAGCCACTGGTACAGAAATGGGCATAAAGCCCACTTTAGACCAATGAGACATCAGAGTAAGTTTGCTGGAGCTTTAGGGAAAGGCTATTCCTATTCTCCCAAGGGAGCCACAGCTGTCTCTTTCTCTTCTTTTGGGTTGGGTAGGTGCTGATATGAAGCCTGGAGCTGCTGCAGTCATTTTGCCACCATGAAGGGAGCAGCCTCAGGGAGACACTGACACCGTGGAAGGCAAAACCAAAAGAAGAAAAGAAGTAGGGTTCCGATGACATTATTGGCTTTTGCACAAAACAAATCTCAAAGCCCACCTTACCTCTGGACTTTCCAACAATTTAAGTCAATTGAATATGGGTTTTCTATGATCTGCAACACAAAGGATTACAGCTGATTTATTTTCTCTCCCCACATATCAGCCTGTGCCTCATCTCAATGAATGCTGCTTCCATATGTCCAGTTTCGTAGAAACACAGAGGTCAGTGAATATTTCTGTTTCCTTCACAGCTCCCTATCTGATATGTTCTCAAGGCCTCTGGACTCGACTTCCAGCATGTGTCTCCCACATTCACCCACTTACTCACTCCTGTCTCCTCTGCCCTAGCTTGGGACACACCTCCCCCATCCCTCACCTGACCACAGGAGTGGCCTCCACATTGGTCTCCCTGCTTCTAGCCCTTCCCCTGTATGCTGCACAGTACAGCCCGAGGGACATGGCAGAAACACAAATCTGCTCACATCACCCCCCCCCCCCCGCCTCTCACCTCTGAATAGCATTCCAGGCTCTGAGGCAGAAGGTCCAAGTCCATTCGCCCGGGCTTCCTGCCATAGCCTAGTCTTGGGCCCTCCCCATTCTCACTCCTCTCCAGTGATGCTAGTTTTCTTTCCATTTTTAATTTCTGGAAGCTGCCAAGATCTTCCTGCCTTACAACACTTCCCCCCGCTCTTCCCTCTGCCCAGAGCACTCCTCCCTGTGGCCCCCTCTTTCTCCAGAGCTACTCCTATCCATTTTTCAGATCTCAGTGTAGATGTCACTTCCTCAGGAAACCTTCGATGCTCTCTACCTGCATTTGGTGCCAGATATTTATTTGGTGCTTTTTGGTGGGCCCTGTGCTATGATGAACAAAACTGAAATGCCCCCTGCCTGCTCAGAATTTATATTCCAGTTGGGGAAACGATTACAAAAAAGTTCATGAGCAAATAAAAACCATTGTTGCAGGTGCCAAGAAGTTCTATGAAGAAGACAAAAACGGTTGAGAAAGGTCTCTGTGAGGATTTCCATGCAGGGAAATTTGTAATTAGGAGAGAAGAAGGGAAGGGAACAGCATTCTGGGCAGAGTGAACAGCCTCTGCAAAATAGCTGAGGTCAGAAAGAACTTGGCATTGTTTAGGAGCTGAGAGGCCCACATGGCGCTGCAGCGTGGAGGGTGGGTCAGGAGGGGCATGAGATGAAGCTGGTTAGAACCCCACATCCAGACCGTGCAAAGCCTTTCTGAGTCTGGCGAGGAGCTTAGATTTTATTTTAAAGGCAATGGGAGCCATCAAAGTTTTTGAGCAAGGGATGGATGTGATCCGATTCACGTCCTAAGATCACATGGGCTATTTATGAAGAACAGATCGTAGAGGGTGAGGCCAGAGGTGCCAGGTTCCTCCTGGGAAGATCCCGGTGGGAAGCTTTTGCAGCAGTCCAGGGAAAAGGTGAGAACGGCTGGGACTGGGGAGGTGGCTATGGGACAAAGAAGAAAACTTGTGGTATGTTTTGGAGTGGAAAGGGTAGGTCTTGCAGAAAGACTGACGATGGGGTTGAGGGCAGAGGAGTAATCTGGCTTTGGGATCTTCTCTCAGCCTGAGTATTTTCATCTGTAAAATGGACATGCAACCAAATTAAACATACAAGCTTTTGCACAGTAAAGAAAACCATAAACAAAACAAAAAGACAACCTATGGAATGGGAGAAAATTTTTGCAAATGATGCAACTGACAAGGGCTTAATTTCCAGAATATACTAACAGCTCATACAGGTTAATAACAAAAAACCAAACAACCCAATCCAAAAATGAGCAGAAGACCTAAACAAGCAGTTCTCCAGTGAAGACATACAAATGGCCAATAGGCACATGAAAAAATGCTCAGTATTACTAATTATCAGAGAAATGCAAATCAAAGCTAGCATAAGGTATCACCTCACATTGGTCAGAATGGCCATCATTCAAAAGTCCACAAACGAGAAATGCTGGAGAGGGTGTGGAGAAAAGGGAATCCTCCTGCACTGTTGGTGGGAATGTAGTTGGTGCAGCCACTATGGAAAACAGTATAGAGATTCCTTATAAAGCTAAAAATATACTTACCATATGATCCAGCAATCGCACTCCTGGACATATATCCAGAGGGAACTCTGATTGGAAAAGATACATGCACCCCAATGTTCACAGAAGCACTACTTATAATAGATAAAATATGGAAACAACCTAAATATCTATCAACAGATGACTGGATAAAGAAGATGTGGTATATTTATACAATGGAATACTACTTAGCCATGAAAAAGAATAAAATGCCATTTGCAGCAACATGGATGGATCTGAAGATTGTCATTCTAAGTGAAGTGAGACAGAAAGAGAAAGAACAATACCATATGATATCAATTATATATGGAATCTAAAAAAAAAGACACAAATGGACTTACTTACAAAACAGAAACAGACTCACAGACATAGAAAACAAACTTATGGTTACCAGTGGGGGAAGCAGTGGGAAGGGATAACTTGGGAGTCTGAGATTTGCAGATACTAACTACTATATATAAAATAGATAAAAAAAAGTTTATACTGTATAGCACAGGAAACTGTATTCAAAATCTTGTAGTAACCTATAATGAAAAAGAATATGAAAAGGATTATATGTATGTATACATATGACTGAAACATTATCCTGGACACCAAAAATTGATGCAACATTGTAAACTGACTATACTTCAATTTTTTTTTAATGAAAAAAAATAAAAATAAAAAATGTGAGTGCAGCATGAGAATGGTGCCCAATGAGATAACTGACATAAATCATGGAGGCCAGTGCTCAGCACACAGTGGTCACCATGGTTACCACACACAGCCTAGTTATCATGCTGAGTTGGGTCCCCAGAGATCCAAGTCTGAGTCTTTTAAAAATTTTGTTTTCTTTTAATTTTTTAAATTGAGGTGAAACTGACATATGACATTGTATTCATTTCACGTGTACAACATAATGACTCGATATTTGTATACATTGCAAAGTGATCACCAAAATAAATCTAGCTAACATCCATCATCATACAGAACTACAAGAAAATCTTTTCCTTGTGATGAGGACTTTAAAGATCTCTCTTAGCAACTTTTAAATATGCAGTACAGTATTAACTATAATCACCATGCAGTTCATTACATCCCCCTTAGTTATTGTAGAGCTGGAAGTTTGTACCTTTTCAAGTCTGAGTCTTATTTATCCATTGACCCCAGAGAATGAGAGTGAAAAATTCACAAACTTAAACTATGTTTTCATAGTGTTCCCGGAAGCATCAGGCGTGAGCTTCCTTGATCCCCTGTACTCTCCCCAGCCCAGAGCTCAAATTTGGCCTCCTGCTGGCCTCTGGGGGAGCTGCAGTTCAGAATACGGTCAGCTGATGGCGCTGGAGGCTAAGGGAAGGCTCCCCCTCCCTCCTGCCCTCCCTCCAGTCCTGCCTGGGCGCTCCTTTCCCTTCCCAGTTTCCAGAGCCAGCTCCAGCTCCCAGGCTGCCTTGGCAGCAGAGGTGAGGGGCCTGAGGCCCAGCCCTCTGCAGACTCCTGGGAACACAGACCCATTTTGGAGAAGTAGAAAGGCAGCCTGAGACCCTATTGGGAGCACTGAATGGGCCCTAAACCCTCAGAGACCTCCCGACCTCCACTCCCTTCCCTCCCAGAAAATCACTTTATAAGCAGGGCACCGTGGGTCCCGGGTAAGAGTGAGGTTTTGCTCAGAAGAGCCACTTCATCTGTGAACAAGGGAGCTATGAAACCTCTTAGAGCAGCCCCATGAACTCCCCGTCCATCCTGTGTAAAATATGAAATAAGAGTTTTAATTACCAAGCTTGGAAGCCAGCCGACATGTTTAATATTTAATGTCTTCAATGCTTGTGCCCCAGGCGTGCCGGCACTGACAGAATCGGGGTTTCCCTTGGGTTGGCTCTGAATGTGCTTGGAGACCCGCCAGGCTGCTGCCTTCCCCGACACCTGGGGGCCTCCTGGAGCCCGGCCGGGGCCCAGGCCTGCCCTGGGCCTCCCACTCCCTGAGGGACTCCTGCCAAGATGGCCCGGGGTGGGGGGCCCATTCCCCACTGAATTCAGGACCTGGAGTCCCGTGAAGGCATCTGGCACTGGACTCAGCCCCGGGTCCTGGCAAAGGGTGGGAATCAGTGAAGTCAGACAGCCTGAGATGATGGAAACAGAGACAGACAGACGTGAGTTTGAATTCTGCTTTTCTGTAGGTGACTCAGCCTCTCTGGGAGTCCATTTTATAATTTGTAAACTGGAGGATGTATTTCCTGGGTTATGGATTGTTATGAGTAATTGATGGCCATTTTTGAGGCTTAGCACATGCCTGGAACCCAGCTAAGCCCAGCACATCAACTGGGCCTTTGTCATCTCCAACAGTCCTGTGAGGAGGCTCAGCTGGGACTTGAACCCAGGACATTCTGACTCCAGAGCCTGTGACTCTGAAGGCTTATATGTGAAACACTTCAGAGATTTGGAGAAACAGGAGCTTGAAAGGAACTCTGCCACCTGGTCCCAGACCCTAGCTTATCCTACACCGCATGGAAATTGCTAACCAGGGGCTCAGGATAGCAACCCTAACTGAATCACCCCCACTGCTGTTGTCTGTCCCACTTTTCTACTTCTCAGGGAGACGTGATGGGCATGCAAGCTGCATTTATTGGATTGATTTGACACTCCTGGTATGGATGGAGTTTTCAGGGCCATCTTGGAGCTGGCCACATACCTTGGTATGTCTTTAGGCTCATGCAGCATCTCTTGTTCAGCTGGCTGGGACTGAGTTGGTTCCTTGTGGGTGGAGATGTCCAGCAGTTGGAGCCACTTGTCTTAAAAGGAAACAGAATACATGGCATCTAGGAGGCCTCATCAATTCCTTCTGCAGCACATCTAGGAGGGACAGCCAGGAAAGACAAAGAGAGCTCCACTTTATGATCACGAGACGGGCCAGTGCTGGTGAAGACATGGGGACACAGGAGTGTGAGCTGTGGGGCTGGTGTGGAGAGCATACACCCCGCACCCCAGCAACTCCGCTTCCAGGCACATCCTCCAGAGCGTACATAGACAAAGGGACTTGTCCAGGGATATTCCTCGAAGCATTTACTGGTCATCGCCAAGGGATGGAAACAACTGAAATGCCTACTCACAAAGGAGTAGATAAATCACAGGTGGCATATGCAAATAATGCCCACCACGCAGGGTTCAATGAAATGAATTAGAATGATGTATATTAATGTGGGCAGGTTGTAAAAATGTGATGCCAAACAAGATGTCTGGCAAATACAACTCATATATGCTGCAATATATATTCTCTTGGCTACACACACTCACACATTGACAACATGCGAATGTTTGCCCATGAGGAGAGGGGTGAGGGTAGGGAGGGAGTTCAAGAAGGGGGATGGAAGAGGCAAAAACAAAGCAAACAAATATACAAGGGGACCCATGTGTGGCTGATAATGATTGTAAGTTGAACTGACAATTTTGAACAATTGAATTTTGTGCTTCCGAGTTCCAAAGCAAAAAAGCAGAGAATCAAAGAAAAAGGAGCCAAGGACTTACATCAGGTGTTTTTTTTTTTTTTAAATAAAACCCAGAAATTCCTGGTTGGTTGTGGATTTTCCAGACCAGGCCAACAAGTATGTCATCCAACCTTATAACCGAAATGGTCACTGAGCTCTTGCTGGACATTGGGTCCATTTTCAGTGGGTTATGTGATTATCTCGCTTTAACCTCGTAGCGTTTCCTTGAGGTATTGCCATTTTACAACAGGCTCAGAGAGGTGAAGTGAGTTGCCCAACACCACCTACTTGCGATGTGAACCCAGCCCCTGACATCCCACCTTCCAGCCTCAAGTATCCTAGTCCAGACCCTTTGTGGGGTTCGGTAAATACATTTCTTCAGGATGGCCTGAAGGTGGCACTGTTGCAGTTGATCCGGGACAGTTGAGCCGTTTTGGGGGGTGGCAGAACATTGAGTGGATGATACAAGGTCTTCCTGGGTTTGGGGGAAGGCCCTACTCATCAGCTCTGGAGACGGTAGGGATCAGGGAAGAAAGCAGGGGCATTGATCGCCTGCAAGGAGGGCGCCATTCTAGACTGCAAACCTGCTTTCCATTCTTCATCCCCTCCCATCTGGAGACACGGGACCATGCACCCTCCAGAGACTGTTTTGCAAAGATCCAGGCTCTGTGGGGAGGGTTCAGGGTCAGGATTCCAGGACCGTGCAGATAAACCTCGTTCAGCCTGTTGAAGGAAGGGTCCCCCTACCCACGAGAGGCTAAGGGTAAAGCACCTATCAGTTGACTCCTGCCTCCATTGGGGGAGGATGTCTGCAAGGGCGCTCACTCCCTGCATTTCCAGGGGGTGCTTGAGTACAGGATGAGCTCACAGCCATGGCACTGGAGGAGAGAAAAGACCTGTGATGTGTGTTTGAGGTGGGACTCTGCCAGCGTCAGGGGAGTCTGAGCCTGTATGTAACTGTCCACCACAACTGCAGCTGAAATTAGAGGTGAGCTGAGAGATGCCGGGATGCAGGATCCTGGGGCTCCCTGAAACGTGCCCTTGGCACTGCAATGCTCCACTCCATGTCAGGACCAAGACCTGCCATTGCAGCTCCTCCCTTCTGGAACCCAAGCCTCTCTTCTGAGCTTCAGACCTGCAAAGACAACTGACCCTTTAACATCTGACCTTCTGGATGCCTCACATGTACCTCAAACTCAAGGAAGCCAAAACTGAACTCATCACCTTTATGCCAATCTGCTTTTTCTTCTTTATTGTCTATCCGAGCATCCACTCAGGGGCCCAAGTGGACAACCTGAGACTCATCCTTGACTTCTCTGTTGCTACCACTCTCCACATCTCACTGGTCATCAAATCTTGTGGATCCAATCACCTGCTTTCTCTGCCTCTCCACCTGCACCCTTCCTCCCTCCCTTCCTTCTTTTCCTATCAGATTAACACAGGTTAAAGAGAACAAGGCTGAAGACTACCCATATTGATGACAGTGCTCTCTCATGCTTTGATGACAAGAAGGCATATTGATAACTGTTTGGAAGGCAATGTGGCAGAATACATCAATAGCCATAAATGTTCTGATCCTTTAATCTAGTTATTCTTCTTCTATGAATATATCCTGAGAAAATAATCCTATACTCAGAAAAAGCTTTCTGCATGGATCTTCATGACGGCATTGTTTATATTAGCAAAAAACACAACGATCAACAACTGTGACCAAAAAACTGAATACAACCTAAATGTTAACGCTAGAGTAATGGCTGATTTCACTATTGAGCCTCTTCTTCAAGCTGGGCACCCTCCAGTGTTGCTGTTCTCCACGTGTCTGCCCTGGACCATCTTTTCTTCTCATGCCACGTGCTCTCTGCTGAGGTCCTTCACGCCAATGGCCTGGGCTACCAGGTACATTGACAAACCCCCAATTTTACTTCTAGCCCAGAGAGTTCTCTTGAACTTCTCACCTGCATATCCAACAACCAATTAGACATTGCACTTAAATAACCCAAAGCCAGCTCGACTTCAAGAGTCCACAAATGAACTTCATGCCACTTTCAGCCCTCTGCAACCAGTAGATGGGACAAACATCTCCCCAGATGTCCAGGCTAGAAATATGGATGTCCACCTTTCTTCCCCTTTTCTACAAATAGCTCATCACCAAGTTCTGTTGATTCTACTTTCTAAATAATTCTCTCTCCCCTCTGCCACTAGCTGAGTTCAAACCACTTTCATTTCTTGCCATGACTACAACAGCCTCTCTTATCTGCTCTCCTCACTTCCACCCTCTTTCTTCTAACCCCTCTTCCTCCCTGGAGCCAGAGAAGACTTCCAAAAGCAAAATCTAATTACTTCCTGAATATATGGATGTGAAGCCTTGCTTCTGAAGTCATTAACATTATGCCTTGCAGTTACTGGTGGGGTTTTCAAGAGAGGCAGTGGTGAGGGGGCGTGTTTCCACACCTAGGTGGACAGTCACTCCTGACTCTGCTGAAACCTGGCAGTGCCGTCCAATGAAATGAACTGGCTCTCATGGGAGGCGCCACCACGTGGCTATGTCTGTAATAGTCTCTATTAATCCACAGACATTTGTTGTGTGTCTACTATGTGCCAGGCCATGCATGCCCAGTGGGAGTGACATCATCCCACCATGGGTGGAAATTCATTCTTGGAGGGTGAAAAAATATTTAGCTATTACAGTGTTTCGTGGTTCTCCAAAGCTCAACTCTACTCAACAATATCTTATTCCTTAGTATTTGATTTCTCTCATCAGGGAGAATTTAAATTAAATTAAGATTTTCTCCTTAGAGAAGCAATAATGAAAAAAAAATAGGAACACTGGGGTGGGCTATGGTGACACAGGAGTTACTGAGTCAGACACAGTCTTTCACTGTGCAGAGCCTTACGTTCTGGCAGGGAAGACACACATTAAATCATAATACGACGAAGTGAAGGAAACCAGACTTAAAAGGCTGCAGGCTATAGATTCCATTTATATGACATTTTGTGGAAGGCGCAGCTGTAGTTGCAGAAATCAGGTCTGTGGTTCCAGGGGTTTGGGTCAGGGAGGGGACTGACTCTAGGGGGCAGGAGAGAACTTTCTGGGTGTTGATGTGTTCTATATCCTGACTGAGGCGGTGGTCCTACAACTGTATGTGTGTTTCAAAACTCATAGATCTGTACACTGGAAAAGGGTGAATTTTACTATATACAGATTACATCTCAATAAAGCTGCTTTAAAATGATTGTGCCATAAATGACAGGTGTAGCATTGTGGTGAGTGCTACACAGAATTGGCAGCAATGAAGGCAAGCAGCAGGCAGTGGACCTGGTCCCATCAGGGGGCACTTCCTTGGTGAAACAGTATTGAGCTGTGTGCTCTGAAGGGTAAGTAAACATTAACCGGGAGAAGAGAGGGTGGTAAGAACTGCTCCTGCTGCACAACCCTAGGGGGCGTCACTAACATAGAAATCATTGTATTCTTAGGTGTGCAATGCAGTGGCACTGGAAGAGCAGCCAGGGAGGAGGGAACAATGTGTATACAGATGCTGTGGCCGGACAGCATGTGATGTACTCCAGGGGTGGAGGGAGGCCAGTGAGCCAGAAGTCCAGAGGATAAGGGAAGAAAGTAGCTGGTGATGGGCTGGTGGCTGGGCAGTGGCCAGACCATGCAGAGCCTTGTGGGTCTTGTGGGAGATTTTGGAAGGGAAGTGACTTGATTAGCTTTGCACTTGGCTAAAGGTGACCATCGTAGTGTGGTGAATATTAATTAGCACGTGGCAAAGTGCCTGCAAATTGAAGTCTAGGTGACAGATAACAATATTTTGGAGATAAAATTAACTGAACTTCGTGGTTGGTTGAACATGTGGGATGGGAGAGAATAAAGGGGTCTGGGGACCTCTGGCTTCCGACCTGCCACACTGGGAATATGATGGTATCTTTCTGAACTAGAGAGCACTTGGAAAAGGACCAGGTTAGTGTGGGAAGATCTTGTGTCCAGTTTGTTTGCGTAGACTTGGAAGTATCCATGATGATCATGAGTGATATCAAGTAGGAGACATCTTTTGGAATATCCAGGCACCACATGCTTCTCAGAATACGGTTCCTTCTCCAGCCAGGGGTGAGCATCTGAACCTTAGACATGTCTGGTGATATCAGGGACAAACCCCTGGTCTGCAGAGCATCAAATCAGTAGCTTCAGATCTGAAATGAAGAAGCGATGGAAGGAGAGGAGACTGAGGCAGGACGGCACGGGCTTCACAGGAGGACCACGCGTTCTGATGCTGACACTCCTGGCACAGCCCTGGTTCCTGCCTTGCCTGAGGTCTGGCTGTCAACTTTTTACTTCGATTCTGTAAAAATAATCTAAATTTGCCACTCCTAAAAGCCTTGACAAAATTGCCACAGATACACGGATATTTTATTTCTGTGCATTTTTTCCCCCAGCTCTGTTGGTCCACTTGCCCAATTTTCCACCTGTATTTTCATTAGCTTAGTTTTACGGATTTGAAACTGTCAGGCAAGCCCCCCGCCCCATCGCTACTCTTTTACTTCCCAAATTTCTTGACCATTCTGTGCAATTACTCTACTAGATGAACTGTAGAGTCAATTTCTCAAGATTAAAATTTCCTGTGGAGATTTTATTGAAATCACATCAAATTTATAGATTACTTGAGGGAAGATTGACAATTTTGCAATACAGTCCACAAGAGCAGGATCCATTTCTCCATTGATTCAGGTCTTTTTTTTTTTTTTTAACATCCTTCATCCAACGTCAGCATATATCTTTGCACATATTTTGCTAAGTGTAGTCCTCCCCCACCCATGCTTTCTGACTTGTTATTGCTGGTCTGGAGGACAGACATTCGTTTTGATATATTTATCACCTGGTGCCATCCTCTTTATTCAATCCTCTGATTCGTTCTTGTAGTTTTCCCAGCTTATTCTCTTGGCTTTTCAGGGTGGACAAACATATCATCTGCAAATAACGATAATTTTGTCTCTGCCTTGCCAGTATGTGTGTGTGTGTGTGTGTGTGTGTGTGTGTGTACATATATGTATCTCCCTCTTTTCTTTTTGCTGTCTTATTCTCTGGGCTGGCACCTTCAGAATGAAGGCAAGACTGTTGTGACAGAGGCACCCTTGAAATGTTGCTACCTTGAATAAGAAGACTCTGATGCAGTTTCCAAAACTGACATCTGAAGAATGCTGTTCTGCAGGATGCTAATAGTTTTACTGAGAAAAAAAAAAGGTTCTGGGTCTAAATAGCTTTAGACTATGTTGGGTCAAACAAAGACAAACAGAAAATTTGATGCTAATGTGCCTTGTGGATGTTCAAGATTAAGTGACATATCTTCGGCTGATTGCCACCAACCTTTTTTTTTCATGCCTTACTGTGTAACATGCCTACTGTGGAACAGAGTTCTAACAGATAGTGTTGGAACTGCTACTCTAAGTTTTCACCAGTAAGTACAACTTTTGCTGTGATTTCGGAAAAACAATTGTTGGGTGAGTGAACAAATAGTTTTTATCCTGGTAAGACTATTTTCTTCAATTTCTGCTTTACTAAGAATTTTCTTAGGAAACAGAAATGAAAATTGAATTTGATCAAGTGATGCTTAGATATCTAAGAAGATGGTCATATAATTTTCTGCTGTTACATTTGTTTAGAGCAACACCACCACATTGCATTAAGTGTGATTCAAAATATTCCATAGTGTAAACAGCAGGACTGCATGACTGAGGAGTAAACAGGGTGAAACTGAACGCCATCAGGCCAGGTGCTCTCAAGGTTGGGCTGTAGCTTCCCGTATGCCCTTGCTTCAGCTGCAGTTTGCTGCCTCCTGGTGGTTCTTTGCTGCTATAACTTAAATATCCGTGGTGACCAGTCTGAGTTCTGTGGCTGGGCTGAGACTTTTAGGATAGGAGCAGCAATTCTAGGAATCTGCTAGGTTTGATAAAATTTTTTTTGTATTTTTTAAAAATTTAATTAATTTACTAGATTCCTGAGGGTGAAGGAAGTAACTAGGTTTATTTATTTATAGAGGTGGTACTAGGGATTGAACCCAGGACCCTATAAATGCTAAGCATGTGCTCTACCACTTGAGCTAAACCCTCTGCCCGCTAATCTTATTAAACCAATCTAGAAAGATTGGGCTGGAAGAATACTGGGAACACAGGGATGCACACCCTGCCTCCCTGCTCTTTGAGTTTCCTACCTTGCCCTGTCTTCCTCTTCACTCTTTCTACTCAGAAATTAAGACATTTAGTCGACCCCTGTTTGGGAACTTGGGCTGTGTGGAAAGCTCAAGTCAACTGACAACTGCATCATCAAGTCTTTAAAAATTATTTTTAAAATTAATACTAATATCTAGCCATTGTTGAGTGCTTACTGTGTACCAAATACTTGATGAAATTCTTCAAATGAATTATTTTAATTAATCCTCCCATCCTTTGAATTAAATATTATTATTTACATTTTACAAGCTAGAAAACATCAGAGAGTTTATATCACTTACCCAGGTCACCCAGCTGGTGTTTGGAAAGCCGTAAAGCTCGATTCAAAATCTGGCTGTTTACCTCCCAAACCCACACTCTTGAGTGAAACCAACCTTGCTTTCCAAGAATAAACCTGGTAATGAAATATTATTTTTCACTTGATCCTATTTGCTGATATGTTATTTAGAATTTCAGTCGGGGAGGATATAGCTTCAGTGGTAGAGTGTGTGCTTAGCATGCACAAGATCCTGGGTTCAATCCCCAGGACCAACTTTAAAACGAAATAAACTTAATTACCCGCCCCCACCAAAATAAAATAGAATTTTTGTGTCTAGGTGAGATTTTTCAACAAAATTGTGTGTGTGTGTGTATGTGCTTTATTTGCTTTTGGTGTCAGGATTATGCAAGACTTATAAAAATGAACTGGGAATTTTCCATATATTTTAGTGCATTTCAATGACTTGAAAAATTTTTAAAGAATTTAGGCAGTAGCTATTCCTAAAATGTTTGCTAATTCATCTGTAAAATCAGTTAGTCCTATGGCCTTTGACAATTGCTGAAACTTATCTGCTACAGCATTAGTCTTTTCTGCTTTCTCCCTATTGAATCAATTTGAGCCATTTCTATTTTCCTGAAGTAATTATTATTTTTACCTAGGAAAGTTTGGATTTATTAGCATAGAGTGACACATAGTGTTATCTTATAGTTTTAAAAGTCTCTGTATTTCTTTTAAAAAATCCCATCTTAGTCATGACGTATTTTTGTGTTTTATTTCTTTTGTTTTCTTCACCAGACTTGCCAGAAATCAAATAGTAGTAGTAGTAGCAGTAGAGAAAAATAATAGCAAACATTTATATAGTGTTTACTCTGTGCCAAGCACCATTCCAAGCTATATTGACTCATTTAATCTTCATGACAGCCTTATGAGTTACAGACTGTTACTACCTCATTTTACAGATAAGAAATTGAATCGCAAAATTAGTAAGTGATTTGCCTAAGGACATATAGCTAACAAGTGGTGGGGCTGGGATTTAAACCTGGGCAGCTGCTGCTTTTATATTTACTAATTCGTTCCTCCTATTTTCTTTTCTTTTTCTTTTTCTAATTCTTTGAATTGAAGGCTTGGTTCATTTATTTGTAATTTTTCTTGCTTGTTAATAAAAGCATTTAAGGTCATAAAGTGACTATGACTTAATAACTCATGGACTCTAATTATGTTTTCAAAGAACCAGCTTTTGATTTCATGGATTATTATTTTTCTGTTACCAATTTTTTTGATTTATGCTTTTATCTTTATTATTTCTTTCCTTTCATTTGTTTTAGGTTTAATTTGCATTTTTCTGATTTCTCAGGATGGAAGTTTATATATTTCATTTGAATCCTTTATTTTTTTTTCCCTAATATAAAAATTTAATGCTATGAATTTCCCTCTTGGCAATGATTTAGCTGAGTCCTATAATTTTTTTTATCATGGTAAAAGAATGTAACTTGAAATCTACCCTATTAACAAGTTTTTAGGTGTACAGTGTTGGTAACTATATGCATATTGCTATACAGCAGATTTCTAGAACTTTTCCACGTGCAGTAGAGAACTGAAACTCTATACCCATTTCCCCGACTCCCCCTCCCTCTCCCCCCTCAGCTCCTGGCAACCCCCATTTTCCCACAAACTTTTATATGCTTTGTGTTCATTTTCATTACATTCAAAATATTTAATAAATTTTCCTTCAAAGAGGCTTCCTCTTTGAGCCATAGGTTATTTAGAAGTGAGTTATTTAATTTTAAACTGAGCATTTTAAAAGGTTTTTTTTTCTGTTACTGTTCTTAGTTTTATTATGTCACAGAGAACATTATATGATCTCAATGTTTCAGAATCCTTAAGGTTTATTTTATGACCTCAAATGTTTTATCTTGGTGAATGTTCCATGTGCAGTTGAAAGAAAGTGTATTCCCCTTTTGCACAGAAACATCAGGCCACATTGGTGGATAGTGATGTCTTCTATACCTTGGCTAATTTTTTGTTTACTTTTTCCATTTACTTACTGAGAGAGGAGTGCTTAACCCGCCAATTATAACAGTGAATTTCTCTATTTCTCATTTTAGTTCTATCAGTTTTTGCTTCATGCATCTTTAAGCTCTGTTGCCATATGCACACACGTTCAGGGTTTTTATATCCTTTGGTGAAGCAATGTTTTTATTACTATGTAGTATCTCTCTTTATTCTGGTTATCTTTCTTGTTCTGAAGTCTACTTTGATACAAATACAGCTACTCCAGCTGTCTTTTGATGAGTGTTTATGCAGTATAACTTTATATCCTTTTACTTTTAACCTACTTATACAATTAAAGTGAGTCTCTTATAGGCAGCATGTAGTTGTGCCTTGTATGTGTGTGTGTGCATGTGTGTGTGTGTTCAATCCAATCTGACAGTGTTGTCTTTAACCTGGTGTGTTTAGACCTGCCCTCTAGTTACTCAAAATTGTAACCACCTGTGCTGTCACACAGCTCTGGATGACCTGGGCCACCTTCGGAGCAATGCGTAGAGAGAGAAAAAATATAGGGAATTTTCTGAGACTCTGTAAGCCACAAGAGCCCCTTTTTCTGGTTCATCTGGCCAGAATGGTGGGTTTTCTCTTGGGATTTTAGATGGCTCTGCCGCCACAGTGCAGCATTGTGACTGGTTCACCCCTGGGACAGGTTGAAAGAGAGAAAACAGGAAGAAAAGATACCTCCACACTCTCCAACTCACAGAGGCCTCTCTTTCCAATTCTCTGTCCAGGAAAATGGGTTTCTCTTGAGTTTTCGCTGCCTGCACCTGCTGTGCAGTTTCGTATGGGGGCTGCTCTCAGGTGAAAGCTGGACGGTAAAAAAGGAACAGAGCCCTGGAAACTTACTCCATATGAGTCTTCCTTCCAGCTTTGGTTCCCTTGCCGAGCCACTTTACTATTTTCAAAGTCCTCAGGTTGCTGCCTTGTGTATTTCGTCCAGAACTTTTGGCTGCAATCAGTGAGACAGATTGACTATAGTGGCTTAATTTACCTTGGCCGGCACCCGAAGTCCAGGGTAGATTTTGCAGATTGAGCTGGTGGGTTGACATAGTCAAATACGTTTAAATTATTAATTGATACTTCCAAATTGGTCTTTAAAATGGCTATATAAATTCATATTCATCCAGCACTATGTAAAATCTTTCCCCATCCTCTTACCAACAACTGACACCCAATTAAAAATTGTAATCCCATTCTGCTGGGTGAAAAAAAAAAATAGTACCTTGTTGATTTGATTTCAAATTCCATGTTTGCTAGTGAGGTTTGAGCATCTGTCTATATCTTGTGGGCCATTTATAGATCCTTATTTGTAAATTGTCCCTTCCTAACTCTTGCCCATTTTTCTACTCGGTCATTTGTCTTTTTATTATTGATTTGTAGAAATTGTAGTTTCTGCTGTTTGGAATTTATTGAAGTTTACTCTGAGACTCATTACTTAATCAATTTGTCTTTATGTTCTGTGAGCATCTGGGAAAAAAAGTATTCCCTGTTCAAATTCTATCTAGATATATTAAAGCAATCTTGTTAATTTTATTATTTAGATTGTCTACGTTATCTTAAAAAATATTTGATCTGTTAAGTTCTGAGACAGATGTTTTAAAATCTCCTAATCTGGTTGTGGTTTTCTAAAAGTCTCCTCATATTTCAGTTTTTGCAGTGTATACTTTTTTCAGGGTAATTGTCCACACTTCAGATTCAGATTCATAATCCATCAATCACTCAGTGATTAAGAGCAGGAACTCTGGTGTTAGGTTAGCTGGGTTCAAACCTGGTTCTTTCACTTACAAAAATATGTAGATGTGGCTGATTTACCTAATTTTTCTAAGTGTAAGGTTTCTCATCTCAAGAATAGCATTTACCTCCCAGAATTGTCATAAGATTAAATAGAATTATCCATGTGAGTGTTCAGTAAATAGCTATTATTACATTTTCTTGATGATTGTACATTTCATCGGTTAAAAAGTATCCCTCAGTTGCATTTAATGCTTTCCCCCCTTGAATTATGCCTTTTAAAATATGAACATTGCTACATGGATATCTTATAAAGCATGAGGAATATAGCCAATATTTTATAATAACAATAAATGGAGTATAACTTTTCAAAATCATGAATCACAATTTGTATGCCTGTAACATATAATATTGTACATCAACACTACTTGAATAAAGAAAGGAAAAGGAAAAAAATAAAAATGAATAAGAATATGAACATTGTCACATTCTCTTTATTCTATTTGAATTTTCCTGAAATATATTTATCTATTTTAAATATTTCATCATTATTTAACTTTAGATGAACCTCTTGTAAAGCACAATTTGCCGAAGAGATGGCCAAAGATGGCCACTGTAAGTTCTTTTCTTCCTTGTAAGCACGTCACTCCGTCCACCAGGACGAGGGATCTATATCCCCTCTTGTTGAATCAGGATGGCTTGTGTCTTGCCTTTGCCAATAGAAAGCAGTGGAAGTGACATGGTGTCAGTTCCAGATCTAGCCTTTAAGAGGACAGGTAGCTTGCAAGTATGTTTGCGGAAGCCAGCTGCCATACTTTAAAGAAGTTCAGGATGTAATATTAAATCATAAGCACACCTGGAAACAGAGAGAAGCACTGAGGCGCCACACTTGTGAGTGAAGTCTTCTTGGACTGACCAGCCCAGCCCAGCCCAGCCCAGCCACCTGCAGAATGCAGCTGAGTGAGTGACCCCAGCCCATGCCCAGTGGAGCAGAAGACCCCAGCCAAGCCCGGCTCCCATCCCTGACCCACAAAACTGTGATAAATAACAATTCCTTGTTGTTCTAAGCCACTAAGTTTTGGGGTGGTTCGTCACTTGACAAGAGATCACCCAACCAAGAATAGGGCTAGATTTTTCGTCTTCACTCAACCTGAGAATCTTTGTCTATTCAAAGGAGAATTTAATCGTTGAGATTTTTCCCAGGTGTTAGTAATTAGTCTTGTGTTTGACATCTTGTGTTGTGTTTTCTATTTCTTTCACTATTGTGTGAATGAATCGAAGAGAACAACAATGAACATCTCACTGAGGTGTAATATTTTGCATTGTCTGCCCCGCCCACAGCAATTCCTTCTCATCCGAGCCCTCCCCACCCTCTGCCCAACAGGAGAGGCCCCCAGAAGCCGAGCTTACTAAAGCACTCCCTGGCTGGTGGGGATGTAGTTTGGTGCAGTCACTATGGAAAACAGTATGGGGATTCCTTAAAAAACTAAAAATAGAGTTACCATATGATCTAGCAATCCCAATCTTGGGCATATATCTGGAGAAAACTCTAATTCAAAAAGATACATGCACCCCACTGTTCATAGCAGCATTATTTACAATAGCCAAGACATGGAAGCAAAACGAAATGTCCATTGACAGATGATTAAATAAAGAAGATGGGTATATATATAAAATTAATGCCGTTAGTAGCAACATGGATGGACCTAGAGATTATCATATTAAGTGAAGTAAGTCAGACAGAGAAAGATAAATATCATATGATATCACTTATACGTGGAATCTAAAAAAATGAAACAAATGAACTTATTTACAAAACAGAAACAGACATAGAAAAGAAACTTATGGTTACAAAGGGGAAAGATGGGGGAGAGGGCTAAACTAGGAGTTTGGGATTTGCAGATACACACTATTATATATAAAACAGATAAACAACAAGGTCCTACCATATAGCACAGGGAATATATTCAATATCTTATAGTAACCTATAATGAAAAAGAATATGAAAAAGAATATATATATATATATATATATATATATATATACACACACATATATATGCATAACTGAATCACTATGCTGTACACCAGAAACTAATGCAACATTGTAAATCAACTATACTTCAAATGATAAAAATAAAGCACTCCCTGGCAACAGTTACCTGGCCCAGGCCGTGGCTCAGTCTTTGCCAATGGGAGGATGGGGAGGGTGGGGAGGCACCAGGTTACAAGAGAAGATGGGCCTCGGGATGTCTCATGGAAGTAGTACATGAACTTTCCCTCCAAGAAGGGCCCCATCCAGTCCGCTCTGGCTTGGTCAGGTGTCCCCTGGACAGCATGCCTGGATCCCACACCAACCCTGCAGCCTCAGCAGCCTGACACAGTGTTCTTTCCCTTTTTGGTCAGGTATGATTACTCTAACCCCAGGAAGGTATGACATTGACATTAAGTAAGGAAGTCATGAAGAACTGAATTAAAATCCACCTAACCAACTTTCTAGAAACTTCTATAAATGCTAAATACAAGGGCACCCGGGAGCTTAGTGATCATTATGATCAGGTTAGTCTATTTTGAAGATGTTTGCTGCATTTTAAAGGGAATGACATATCAGAGGTGTGATTTTATCCAGAAGTTTAGGAGGATTTGAGAAAATGCATAATCAATGTTTAAATGAATAGAATTAATGAATATATATAAAATAAATGAATATAATCAATGTTGCAGAGAATTTGATTACATTTAAACATTTTGATTGAACAATTGCATAAGGATGTTCAAATGTTTTGGGGAACTTTTCGTTACTAAGTTGATGGGTTCAATACATTGATCACTAAATGTATAAAGAGCAGAAGGGCATTTCTGGGCTGCTTACTCTGCACCAGGCGCTGTTCTAAGCATCTTAAATGTATTAATCCATTTATTTCTCGTAGAAAATGTAAGAAGTAGGAGCTATTATTATCCCTGTATTATGGGTGATAAAACTGAGGCACACAGAGGTTGAGAAATTCAACCAAGGGCCTGAGGGTCTGCAAGCTGAATAAATAGATATAAACCGGACAGTAGGAGTCTGGTGAAGCCTCCTGCTTAACCAGGAATCTCTGGAGACTGCCAGATAGTAAAGACATGACCAGTGGCTACCATACCGGATAGCACAGACTTCGACCAGCATTGAGCTGTGTGCCTGCTGATGGACCTAGAGCTTGCTTCCACTTTTTTGCTCTTATAAGCAATGCTACAATAAACATTCGTATGCTTATCACGTTACACACGCATGTGATTATTTCTGGAGGATAGATTTATAGAAGTGAGGTTTCTAGGTCAGAGAGTTTATGCATTTTATAGTATAATAGATATAGCTAAATTACCCTCTAATAAGACTAAACCAATTTATACTTCCACCAACAGTACATAAGAATGATCATTTTCCCATACTCCTGCCAAATTGGATGGCATGCCTTAAACATTTTTTTTCATCTCTCTTTGCCCTTTTGCATCTGTACACTAGTGCACTGCATCGCATCACAAAAGGAGAGATCTGTTTCAAATCTGCATCTTTTTTAATTGGCTACCTCTGACAGTCAGATAGAGAATGTGTTTGGCTGGGTAGGTAACCTAAAACCCAGTGAACACTGACTCAAAAAAATAGTTTATTTTCTCATGTAAAAAGAAGTCTGGAGAAAGGTGGCTGCTTGTGGTGGTTGACCCAATGATCAACGATGTCTGCAAAGTTCTTTCTGTCTTTTTAATTATTCTTAGCAGGTGAGTTTTCTTGCCTCATGGTTGTCATCTTATGGTCACAAGGTGGCTGCTATCACCCCAGATTGCATGTCTGTACCCCAGGCAAGGAGGAGACGGAGGTGGATGGCACTAGCTACTTCTTACCCAGAAGCCACCCAGAATACTTTCATGTCATTGGTTAGAACTGGATGGCTATCCCGGTTGCAAGGGAGGCTAGGAAAAAGAATAACCATTTTTTTTGGCCTATTGTGGAAGGTGCCAAAGGAAAATGGGATTGGCAATGGCTGATTGGTTCCCCAAGAGCAGTCCTGCTATATCATCCACCCCTAAAGATGGGTCTAAGATTTTGTTAGGAGTCCCACGCCTGAATCCAGGGCTATCTGTTTCCGGTCTTGGTCATAGTGGCCTCTGGCTGCTCTCACTGCTCTGGCCTCACCATGCCTGCTTTTCCTTGTAGTCTGCTTGGAACCACAAGCCTTAGGGATCCTTCTGGGTCCTGATGGTGGCTGGGGAAGAGGAGCTTCAAGAAAGAGTACTTGTGATTGGCAGTTTCTGACCTGGCTCCTGGTGATTCCTGCCTTCTGGTATATGTGCCCTTGTATAATCACCTTCCCTTGAGGGAGACTGGCTTCTGATAAATAGAATATGGCAAAGTGATGAGATGGCACTCCTGGGCTTAGGTTACAAAGACCGTGACTTTTCTCTTGCTAGTGTTCTCTCTCTATTGCCCTCTCAGCTCGCCTTTGATAGCACAAGCTGCCAGTTTGGAGGGGCCCACAGGACCAGGAACTGAGGGCAGCTTCTGGCTAACAGCCCATGGAAAGCTACTCTGCCAACAGCCGCACAAGTGAGCTTGGAAGTACATCCTTCCTCAGTTGAGCCTTGAGATGAGTGCATCCCCAGCCAACACCTTGACTGTAGCCCATGAGAGACCCCGAGTCAGAAGACCCAGGATTCTAGACCTACAAAGAGCTGTGAGACAAACATTTTTGTTTCAAGCCCCTAACTTTTGGGGTAATCTGTTACACAGCAATGGATAACTGATCGAGTGCTGTTGGAAGACCACCTCTTTGGGAGCAACCAACTCATATCTCTGAATCAGTTTCTTACTCTTGAAAACCTCTCCTCATACAACTGTATGGCCAGGGCAGCTGTGATTGACAGGTGAAGGTAATTGCCAGGCATCCAGAGAGCCCAGAAGCCCTTTGACCTCTTCTTCATCTTTTCGTGCCTTCTGATGAGTTCCTTGGGAGTGCAGCTCAGAAGAGAGGCCAGGGATGGAGATACTGTGGACTCACATTTCCATGAGAAGCACTCCTGGACTCTCTCTGCACCCCTTGCTGATTCTACCCCAAGGGAGGTGAGACTTGATACGTGCATTTGGGGGCAGGAACCCAGCAGGCCCCACCCAGCCCCTTCTGGGCTCTCTTGACCCCATGGGTCTGCAGGGTTGCCCATGACAGGGGTGGTATAGTCTTTCCCAGAAGGCTCTGCCCCTGCAGGGGGCAGCCTGCAATCAGAAGGGGCAATTGGGTTTCAAAGGAGCATGAGGAAGCCCACCAGGGCACTCATCCGCTGTGTCCTCCAGTCCGGCATGAGGACCTGGTATTTGATCTGTTAATCTCCATGCCTTAGTCCTCGTCAGGTCCAAGTTTGGTGGGAAAGAAAGGGATTTTACTTGTCATCTCCATCTCAAATATCAACATATGTATTCAAAATAACCGCACTTCTTAATGAAGATACAAAGGGAGTTTTGATAGATGGGAAAGATCAGGCAGCTGGGTCATTGTGGGTGATGGTGGAGGGGGGTTGGGACAGGGGTTGGAGTGTGTGTCTCAGTTATGCCTTTGTGTCCCTGATATCAGGGGTGACTGTGAGTGAGTGACTCTGTATGTCTACATCTTTGTGTCCCTCTTAGAGGTCAAGGGCAGTGAGTCCTGCCCACCCCCTCTTCTGGCTCTTGCAACCCTACAATGGGCGGGTGTCTCATGGGTCTGAGAGGGTTTCAACCCCAGGTAGGATCTCTTCCCTGCAGTGGCCCAGGACTCCAGTGAGACTCTGACCCCATAGACAGGGTCTTGCTTCTACAAAGCACCTGCTGGCCAGACCCCACCTGGGGCTGCGTGTGGGGGATGCAGAGAGGCCCCCCACCAAGCTGCACGCTGGGCCCCTGCTGCTTCCTGGCATCCCTGATCTCTGTTCAATGCATGATTTTTTACGATCGATCTTATATCCGGCACAATCAGATTTATGGCTCCTGCATCTTATGAAATTACACAGATGTTGCTGCTCTGCTTCTCTCCAGGACAGTAAAAGGCAATAACATTCTTGCAGATTTCGACAGCAGGCAATTCAATAAAGGGCCATGTATATTTTATAAGTACAATAAAGACAAGGCTCTCTGCCCGCACTGCGGCCCACCAGGGCCCGGCCCTTCACTGGCGGCAGCCCGCGCCCCCTTCCTGTCTGTTTGTCGATCAGGACTTTCCCACTGTCACACAGGGGACCGGGGAGATTTATCCCCTTTCTGATCCATTATTTAAGTTTGGCTCCAGGGACCCTGCAATGGGGGCTGTTTAAAATTTAAAGGTGTTTGTGGAACTTAATACTTTCCTCCTCCTGATTTGCACTATAAAATTTTATCTATATTTTTGTTGCCCCATAAAACGTTTCTATCTTATCAGGATGGCTTGTCCTTTTACGGGCAAAACCATAAATACCTGATGAGGTGCGGGTTGGCAGCAGGTCTCACCGAGGAGCCCTGGGAGGAGGCAGGAGGAAAGTACCTGCCCTGCTCTGCCCCCGACACCCTGAGGGTCAGAGGATGTGGGGCCCCAAGCCTCTCCGAGACTCAGTTTCTCCACCTGTAAAGTAAGGAGAACTGTAGCACCCAGAGCTATTGTCATTCAGGGAGATGTGCCACCAGTAGTGTTTCCTTAGTACCTGGCACAGCACGTGCAAGGGCCTGGGGGTGGGAACAGTAGAGGAAAGGGGGTCCCTCTCTAGGGCAGGATTGCTAGGTACCTGGCCAGGCTAGGAGAAAATGTTTGTGCCATCTTGGCAGTCACTCAGCTCTCTGTGCCTTGGTGTCCTTGTTTATCAGATGGAGACATAAGGTTCCCATCTCATGGGATGCTGTGTGTGGATTAATTAGTAATGTCTGCAAAATGACTAGCTCAGTGAGCTGCACATAGTAACCACTTCACATATGTCACATGTGACAGGTGTGGCTGTTACTGCTGCCATTGCTACAAGGCTGGGCTGGGACTGGGGCGAGGCGGGCAAGGTGCCCAGGGAGCATAATACCCAGAGAGGCCTCCCTCAAGGGCCTGGCGTGCAGGTGCAGGTGGGCTCCTGAGAGCACCGCCTACTTACGTTTTGCATCCCACGTGCCTCCCTGGCCTCACCCTGGCCCTGCTACTGAGTCGTCTTCATCTTGGCTGGTGGGCAGATGTGGCTGATCAGAGGCAGCGTCCCCAGATTAGGGCCGTGGGAACAGTGTTCATCTTCGATAGAATCAGCACCTCCTAGAAGTCTAGGCATCACTGGAACAAGATCAGACTGATTTCGGTGTTCCCAGGGCCCAGCAGGCCCCACCCTTTCATTCAACACTCACTGAAGCCTGCTGTGTGCCAGGGGCTTGCTGGGCCTGGCAGCGTCAACCAGAGTAAAGTCTAAGCTCTGCCCTCAAGGGGTCCCCAGTCTAGCTGGGGGGACCGACACACACCAGCATTGACCTCTGTGAGGTGGTGGTGAGAGAAATCAGGGCAGCCTTCGTGAAGGAAGTCTCTTAAGCTGGAGGAAGCAGGAGTTTGCCTCCACAGGAAGGGCATCCCTCAGGGGAGGAGCCTGAGCCTGGGACATGCCCCGACCCCCGGGGCCCAAGGTGGGGGTCAGTGTCTGGGGGAGGAACCTGTGTCCCTTGAAGCTTCCGGTGGTCAAGTTCGAGGTGCAGGTCCTCGGAGAACTGAAGCATAGACAGGAGTCAGTCAGTGCCTCCCAGGGTCCTGGGCCCGTTTGTAGGAGGGGTGTCCTTTGAGGTGGGGCCGGTCTCAGCACAGAGCCCAAAGCCCAGAGGTGTGAGGCTGGGCGGCGTCAGTCTGGGGCCCCGACAGTCTGACTGGAGCAGATCCAGTGTTGAGCACAGTGATTCTCAAACTTGGCTTCATACCCGATGGATACAGGCCTTTGTCCAGACTTTTGAGCCCCAAGAATTGGAGGGAGGGGAGCAGGACTGGTCAGAGGATGAAGCTGAACTGTGCTCCAGTTACAGCAGAGACCTCAGACTCACTCCAGGGCAGGGCAAGGAGGCCGTTCTTTCATCCCAGCACCAGGCAGACCTTGGCCCTGGGCCACCCTGTGGGACGGAGGCAGTCCCACCGGCCAAGGGCCATCAACGGGCCACAGGGATGAGGAAGCGGGATGACTGAGTGCCTTGGTCCCGAGCCTCCAAGACACAGCCTCACCTGTCAGGGTTGGGGTGCTGGCGCCTTCCCGACAAAACGCAGATAGGCCGCTTCATACAGCACTGTCAACAAACCTGGAAAATAACACGCATTGGTGAGGATGTGAAGAAGTTGTGGTAAAACAAATAAAACATAAGCTTTATCATCTTAACCATTTGTAAGTGCACAGTTCAGTGGCATCAAGAACATTCTTAGTGCAAAAGGGCTGTAGTTGGTAGGAATGTAAAATGGTGCAGCCACTACAGAAAACAGCGTGGCAGTTCCTCAAAAAGTTGAAAACAGAACTAACCGTATGATCTAGCAACCCCGCTTCTGGGTACATACCCAAATGAATCAAAAGCAGGGATTCAAAGAGATACTTGCACACCTGTGCTTATAGCAGCATTATTCCCAATAGCCAAAAGGTATAAACAACCCAAGTGTCCATTGATGGAAGAATGGATAAACAAAATGGGGAATACATAGATATATAAAATAACCTTAAAAAAGGAAAGAAATTCTGCCATATGTTACAATATGGATGAACCTTGAGGACGTTATGCTAAGTCACAAATGAACAAATACTGTATGATTCTGCTTATACGGGGTACCCACAGGGGTCAAATTCATGGAGACAGAAAGTAGAATGGTGATTGTCAGGCGCTGGAGAGAGGGAGCAAGGAGAGTTATTGTTTAATGGGCATAGACTTTCAGTTTTGCAAGATGAAAAGAGTTCTCTAGATGGATGGTGGTGATGGAAACCTAACAATGTGAATGTATTTAATGTCATGAAACTATACACTTAAAACCAGTAAGGTGGTAAATTTTATGTTATGTATATTTTACCACAATTAAAAATAAGTTAACTAAGCAACATAAGTGCCCATCAATGGATGAGTGGATAAAGAAGATGTGTATATATATACATACATATACAATGGAATATTACTCAGCCACAAAAAAGAATGGAATCTTGCCCTTTGGAACAACATGGGTAGACCTAGAGGCTATTATGCTAAGTGAAATAAGTTAGACAGAAAAAGACAAATACTGTAAAATTTCACTTATATGTGGAATATAAAATAAGAAACAGATGAACAAACATAACTAAACAGAAACAGAAAATAAACAGGTGATTTGCCAGAGGGGAAGGAGGTAGGGGGAGGAGAGAAGTAAGTTAGGGAGATTAAGATGTACAAACTTTCAGTTTCAAAATAAATGAGTCATGGGTATGAAATGTGCAGTACAGAGAACATAGTCCATAATTGTGTAATATCTTTGTATGGTGACAGATACTATCTAGACTTATCATAATGTGAAATAAAATTCCTATTTTATGGCAAGACAAGAAAAATTTAAACATAAAAAGTTTTTCTCTGCTCTTTGACCTCCTCTCCCCCACTGTGCAGTGTGTATCTGTATTATGCATTTAATAAACCTCTCCTATCCACAGAAATACCTGCTCAGCCTTACAGAGCAGCATTCTCCTATCCCTAAAAAGACAACTCCTTAAAAGATAACATTCCTTCTTGGTCTTGTAAGGGGTCACGTGACCCACCAGGAGGATGCTTAGATCTGGATTATGTAAACTGTCAATAACATGTCATTGGTTGTACAGCCCTCTGTCTCCAAAAACTTATAAAACTGAACCTTGATTTCTAATAGGCAGAACAGTCCTCAGAGCTTTTTGAGATCCTCTTCCCAGGTACAATCCTCAAATTTGGCTCAAATAAAACTTCCCATTTCTTTCTTAGATGGACTGATTAGTTTTTTTGTCAACAATGAAGATCATTTTGAAATGTACAGAAATATTGAATCATTATGTTGTGTACCAGGAACTAACAGTATTGTAGGTCAACTATACTTCAAAAACAAAGAAACAAACAAACAAGTAAACAAACTCATAGAAAAAAAGAGATCAGATTTGTGATTACTGGAGGCGAGGGGCAGGGGCAGGGAGAATTGGAGAAGAGCGGTCAAAACGTACAAACTTCCAGTTAGTTATATGATAAATAAGTGCCAGGGATGTAATGTACAATATGATAAATATAATTGACGCTGCTGTATGTTACACATAAAAGCTGTTGGGAGAGTCCATTGTAAGAGTTCTTACACCAGGAAAAAAAATCTTTTTTCTACTTCTTTAATTTTGTATCTATAGGAAGTGATGGGTGTTCACTAAACTTGTTGTGGTGGTCATTTCGTGATGTATGTAAGTCAAATCATTATGCTGTATGCCTTAAACTTACGCAGTGCTGTATGTTAATGATATTGCAGTAAAATTGGAAGTAAAAATAAATTAATTAATTAAAAAAAATTCAGACCTGGAGGTGACAGGAGAAGGGGTGTCCTGGGTACGTCCTCTTCTGGGCAATGCCCCTTTCCAAGCATATTGTCTCTGTAAGAGCAGCTACTTTGTGCAAGGTCATCCTAACTCCTTGAGCTCAAACAATGGCCAAGGGCTCGGGTGTTGTGTTCCTTGGGTCTTCAGGGAAGCAGGAACTGAGAAAGAGTTAGGAATGCAAATGGTTTGTTGGAGAGTAAGACTGTGAGAGGGGAAAGGAGGAGAAAGCTGGAGGGGGTTGGGGAGGGGAAGATGGTGGTGCAGACCAGGCAAAGGATGCGCTGGCCCGGTGGAAAGCTCGGGGACAAAGTTGTCAGTTGGGGTGTCCTGCCTTGGACCCTTCTACCACAGTCCTGTGGAGCAACACTCATTGGCTGGGGCCACACCAAAACTTGACCTTGGCTCAAAAGCTGAGGCAGAAAGCTAACTACCCTTCCTGCCGGGGCAGAAAGTTCTTCCTTGAAGGGGAGGTCTGAGCAGTGCATCTCCCTGTCTGTGCAGCTGTCCACCCAGGCTGAACCAGCGATGTCCCTTCCAGGACTTAGGATGTCAGATCCAGGGACCATAGAGTGACGTTCTCTGGACAGCCGGAGCTGTGGCATGGCCAGCTCTGGAGCCCTTGCAGCAGGTGTTCTGTGGTGTGGACATGCAGGCTGAGGGGCAGGGGAGCCTGTCTGCAGTGGGAGAGCAGGGGGAAGCAGGGGTGCAGAGAGAAGAAAGGATGGGTTGGAGAGAGGAGCCGTCGGCACTCCATTTGCTGTTGCCACTTGTTCAGGCTCAGCTGCATCCTGCCCTTCCCAGCTTGGTGGCTCACCATGTTCTTCTCCAAGATTCTGCCAATAAACCCCCATTTTGTTTAAACTAGTAGTTTTAGAAAATCACTATAAACCAGAGTTTTAACCAATACAGGGAGGATTGGTTGGGCTGGAGCAGAAGGAGGAGGAACAGGCACAACAGAAACAAGAGGACTGAGAGGAGGTGGTGGCAGAGCTCTGCTGACGGCTGCCCTGCTCTTTCCTGCGTCGTCTCGGGGAATTCATCATGACCTTATCCAGAGCGTGGCTGGTCCTTCCTGGAGGCTCGGGGCTGATTAGTGGAGATGCAGCTGGGCCCATACCTGAGGCCCCAACCCCTGCCCCCGGCAAGCCTTGAGCTTACACTTTGCTGAATGCCCAATGACTGGTGTGCCAGGAAATCCATTTTCTGGCAAAGACTAAGAGAGCACTAAACTCTCAGCCTCTTCCATCAATCCCTGAAAATGGTAGGAAAAGATTTATAAAATAAGTTAATTAAAACAGAAATGTATTTGAAAGCAAGGAAGAGGATGTTCTGAGCAATAGAAACAGACAGGAATCCTTAAAGGAAGGAAACAGATGAAAGCTACACAGGAAGGAGCCACTACAGCCACAGTATGTGAGGGGAAATCTCAAAGGTGAGCATTCTTGAGTCACCCAGCGCCCGAGGATGCCAGCACAGCAGACAAGCAACAGCGAGCCCAACAGATGAGGAAGGTCACCAAGGAAGATGGGTGAGCAAACAGAAAAGATTTTGAATTAAGGATATTAACAGGATCATCAGAGATGAAGGAGGGGATTCCATTCTACAATCATAGGAAGTGATGAAGTCAAAATAGACACTTAGGAAAAGGAATCGACTAGTTTTTAAAGAAGAAATAGATCAACAGTGAATTATTTAAAAAAAATTCTGCTGAAGCATAAGTGGGTGAGCTGAAATACATTTCCAGAACATAGCACAAAGATTAAAAGAGGAGGAAATGTCTGAGAGAAAAGTTAAAAGACATGGAGATTAGATCTGCAACTTCTGTCTGCTGGAGTTATGGAAATCATAAAAGTGGTGCTCCCCTCAAAAGATAAATTACCTACAAAGAAATGAAACTCAACTGGGCATCAGACTTCTCATCAGCAAGAAAAAAAATGTAGAAATGGCTTTAATATGCTGACTGGATATAACTTTGAACCTAGGATTCTATAATAAATACATAACAGATATACAAGAAAGCAGAAAGTATGCTGCTCAAAGTCCCTCCTGATACTAACAAAAGATAAATTACAGCAAGAAGGAAAATGAAGCCAGAAGGAAGTTGTGGGCTTTACGAAGCAGTGGTGAGGCAACATAACATGTGTTGGTGATTTTTAACTAGTAATAGTAAAACATTATTTTAAATAACAAGCTGGAAACACAATTTAAATCTAAAAGAGTGTGTATGTGTGTCTCTGTGTGTGTGTAGAAGAAAGAATCAAAAATGTTAAATTTTTTGTTTTCATTTTTTTCTTTAGGTGAAATCACATCAATTCTGATTAACTTCAGATATTTTATGAAAAAACATGTTTAATAATGGGTGTCAATAATTTAAGGGAAAAAAAGTTTTTTAAGAATAACCATTAAAAGAACAGATATAGAATGTATGGCTTTCAAACTTTTAGAAACAGATTTTTGATCAACAACAGAAGAAAAAAAAAACTGTGTGTGTGAATAATGAAGAAGGCATGTTTATCAGTTATCTTTGGCTGAGTAACAAACTATCCCAAAATTTAGCAGCTTAAAACAACATCAAAATATGGTGAACCTTGAGGACATTATGCGAAGTGAAATAAGCCAGATACAAAAAGACAAATACTGTCCGATTTCACTTATGTGAAGTATGTAGAGAAGTCATATTCATAAAGACAAAGTAGAACAGTGGTTGCCAGGAGCTGGGGCTGAGGGGATGGGAAATTGTTGTTTAATGGGTTTTGCAAGTTTCGATTTTGCAAGATGAAAAGGTTCTAGAAATCTGATACATATAGTTAATACTACTGAACTGAATACCTGAAAAGGGTTCAGATGGTAAAACAAAAACAAAAATCAAACAGCAATTTATTTGGCTCGTGATTCTGTGGGTCAGTAGTTTGGGCTGGGCTCAGAAAGGCAGATCTGCTGATCTGGGCTGGACCCATTTGTGAGTCAGCAATCAGCTGCTTCGTTGGCTGGGGGCTGACTTGGCTTAACATGGCTCACTGGAACAGCTTGTAGGCTGCCAACGTGGGCTCTCATCCTCCAGAAGGCTAGCCCCGGCTTGTTCTTAGGGCACTGCAGGAGTCCCCAGAGTGAGGGTCAGGCTCAGAACTGGTGTACTGCCTACCACTCCACTCTGTTCCAAGGGCCAGCAAGTCACACGTTCAGCCCAGATTCAAGGTGTGGGAAATAGAAATCTCTTGATGGGAGAAGCTGCAAAGTCACTTGCAAAAGATGTCTGCTGTCTTATCTTCTGTTCTCTATTTGCTATGCTGGGGTAGATTCCAAAAATAGGGGCACATTATTTACCTCCCGATTCTTATCCCCATTTTACAGATAGGAAACTGAGACTCAGAGAGTTTCAAGGGTTTTGATTTGCTCAAGGTCTCATAGCCGTAAGGAAGTGAGTAAGGACATGGGATTGGAACAGTCAGTCTGATTCCAAAGCTCTTGGAGAACAAGATGTGGAGAATCCACACTCATTTTCTTCCTGCCTCTGGGGAACAACTATGTGCCCCCTTAAGCCTTCCTGGCCCCCACATGGAGGGGGAACACAAAATTCCAGGAGAACTTGACCTTCCTAGGCAGCTGCCTTTTCTCAGTGGCCACTTGATTTCCAAATGGATTCTCTTTAGGAAAATCCCAACTCTGAGTTAAATGAACTAAATGGCAAGAAGCTTTTGATTCATACTGAGAGTGGGGGGAAAGTTTTGAGAGGTACAGGACTAGGGAGTTAGAGGAGGAAGGCCAGGGGAACTGGGAACAGAGAGAAGCGGATGGGGAGACCAAGATGTGGAAGGAAGGTGATCGAGAAAGAGAAAGGAAGGAGGGAGGGACAGAGGGAAGAGAGAAGTGTAGGAAGAAGAAGAAGAAGGAGAATTTAATAGGAGAGAGACATTGAGGAAGGAATAAAGTGTGGAAATGATGAGGAGAAAACAGAAAAGCAAAGTCAGAAAGAGAAATGCAATGAGAAACAGTCACAGAACTCAGAAACAGCAACAGAGAAGGATGGTATAAGGGCACAGGGTGAACAAAAGGGAAAGAGAGAGACAGCAAGAAAGGGAGAGAGAAATGAGGAAGAAAGGAGTAAGAAGGAGAAACTAGTAAAGAGAAAGGGCAGAACAGACGGAGACAGAAATTGACAGAGAGTTGACAGGAGGGGACCAGAGGGAGAGGCGGGAGGGAAGACAAGGAAGCAGAGAGGCAGAGGCAAACTTTGGGGATTGTGGGTGCCTTGCTGTCCGCAGGGATGCTGCCTCCCGCTCCAGTGGGGACGATCCTCTCCCCTCCCCTTTGGCGCCACCGAAGACAGGAAGCTCCCCCTACCCCGCCCCAACTAGAAATCAAAGACCTGGGTACTTGGTACAAGTATTCCTCATTCAGAACAGAACCATTAATGTATTCTAAAGAGCTTTTTAGCTGTGGCCTGCTCTGCATGTTATTAATTTCTTTATTACAGATCTTGTTATTTTCAGAGGTCCCCGGGGATCCATTAACAACAGATTTTTATGGGAAAGAAGTCGGTTAAAGTGGTGGGAATAACTGCTCCTCAGCTCTGAGTCAGTAATCGGAGTTGCACTGAGGATAATGTAGGCTGTTTTAATTTCCAAAATAGCAACAGTTCAGACATTTAATTGCAGTTTTATGCCCTTTTTTCATGCTGCCGAGTGTAAAATATGTGACCAGTAATATATAACGGCTAACCACTGAGCCATAGACTGCCCAGCCTGCTGCATCTCTCCCTGAGAGAGGAGGAGAGAGGAAGGAAAGAAGAAAGGAAGGAAGGAAAGATGGAAAAGTTGAAGGGAAGGAGGGAGAGGGACAAAGGAGGCCACAGGTACGTTTTCCGGAGCTCAAACTGCTACGCTGATTCAGTCCTTTCTGCCGCTTCCTTTTTCACATCCTCCGACCCTCTTTCACCAGCTCTGTATAGTAAGTTCGAAAACTGCATATTTTCTTCTTTTTTTTCCTGTTGCTTCACCGTCCCCCACAAACACGCTGTGAACGGCGGCCCAGGTGACCACAGGTGACTAGATGCACCAGTGTGATAGATTTGGTCTCTGTCACAAGTTCCTCTTCTGATCCTTCTCTCTCCGCATCCTGCAGACACATCCCTGGAATGAACATAATGAATGCACCAGTGAAAACATTTGCATCTAACTTTCAAATGTACCAGTAAAATCCCTTTGCGCCCTTTTGCCTGTACCCAACCCTGACTCCCAATAAAGACACTTGCCCCGGGGGTCCTCACTCTCCTTCTGCTCCCTCGGTGCTCCTCCAGCATAACTCCTTCTTGGCATGCAGTGACTTTCTCTCTCAAGGACCTTTGGATATAACGAAACAAACTTTGTTTTCCTGAGCCTCTCCTGTGTCTCCTCTTGTGGCCACACCTGACAGACCATCCCCTAAAAGAACACAGAGCAATCTCCTAGCATGGCCACTGACACCTGGGAAACCTTTTCTGAGCGAACATGTGAGCTTCTCCCGTGACCGTGATGGTGGGTGTGTGGTGCCGAGGCGGGCTCAGTGATCAGCAGCCCGCTGGCAATCGTTCAGTCTATAGAGTTGAAAAGCGGCTTGTCCTGTGAATATCACTAGCCTACATTTCCTTTCCAATCCCTTCTTCCTTTGAGGGCCAGGCCTCAAGCATTTAAAACCTCCTAATTTGCAAGCGCCAGGAGAACTGATATGGTACTAGTTCCCAAGCCTAGTACAATGCCTGACACGTGGTGAAAATTATTTGAGTGGATGACAAGGATTTTCATTTTTATCTTTGGTTCCTTTCATGGACACAACTCTACTCTCTCTGTGAGCAGGTTACCTCCAACTCTCCAAATTCTCGATTTTACACGGTAGCAGTTGAGGAAATTTGTGCATAGGCTATGCAATAACTCCCTTATCTGAGAGCTGCCCCTTGACTCCCAGGAGAGGGCACCCAGCCAAGTTTCACACAGAGACTTGTGCCCCTGGGGTATAGCCATTGGACCAGGTGTGGACACATGGCTCTAGCAGAGCCAATCAGTTTCTCTTTCCATGCTATTTGGAGCCTTGACAGCAAATCAGTCCCAATCAATGGCTAATATTAAAACTTGTAAATTTATGCACTGTAGAGCCGTAATATTCCCTGTGTTGGAAAGTTCTATGGTTAACTTGGTTAAGCTTTGAACTCCCCTCCCAAAATCTCCTTCCAGGGTAGAACTGACTAAAAGAAGAATTGGGAGGTGGAGGCGCGGTAGCTGCCGTTATTCTCTGATGGTCTTTGTGGTTGAACATGGGACAGACAGATGCTGGGGTGTCTCTCCTCCTTCTTCCCTGCTTCACAACTTGCATTTCTTCCTGTTCACCAGGAGCAATTCCAGGTCCACCATGAGACACTTAGCAATGGCCTCACATGGGATGTCACTACTCAGAGGCAACAGCATCCCATGGACCACCTCACAAGCCCCCCTTTGCAGTCCCACTTCAGTGGCTCCATATGCTTGGCCTCCTAGATTCCACTCGAGCCAAAGCTTCAGGCATAGCGCTTAGTGACTTTGCCTCTGACTCTCCAGTTCTCCCTCTGGCCCTTCACTTCCCTAGCTCTGTCCACAGTTGTGTCAGGCCTAATCCCTATAATAAATCCACGTCCTATAACACTCACAGTGGCTTTGCTTCCCAGACTGAACCCTGACTGATACAGTTATTAGCAGTGGTGGTGCTTCCAGGAGAGCAGATCCGTAAGGATGGGAATCTGGCATTAGTGCTCTGAGTAGATTTAGAGGCATTAAGGACATTGTTTTCAGGAATAAAGGGGACACTGGTGGTCCACAGCATGTACTGGTGAAGCCATTATTAAATTATCACTTTTAGACCCCTGGAGTCACGGCCTGTCGAAGGCAAGACTGACCGAATGTCTACTGCCAGGGAACATTTCAGTGGCAATAAAGAGTAGGGTTGGCTGCATCTTAGTGCACAGGAAATATTAGAGAAAAAAGATGATGAGCTCAGGACTTTAAATTCCCAAATCAAGAACTGGGTCAAGATCCAGAAAGCAGTTATGTCTTCCCTAAAAGAAATCTTTATCTCCTGGAACTGCTAGTTGAGATTTCTGAAAACCAGGTCGAAGTCTATTCCTGTAGTTGCCTGGAGGGCAATGCCAGCTGAATCCACACCTTGCAAGGTCTCCTATTAAAGTTAGAGGGCTTTGACTGAGGAGTGGAACCCTAAACACTGGGATGGAGACACCTGGGCAGAATCTGATGAAGATGAGAACTGTGAACTCCTGAATCTAACCAACCTTTTTGCCAGTAGAAGTATCTCCTCCTCCCCTTCTGAGGAGGTTGCTTTCCTGGTATCTGGAGAACCTCTAGTGGTCTCTCCTGAGATGATGTTTTTGCTGGGGAAGGGGGATCTTCCTCAAGACCTGCCCCTCTACCACTTGCTGCTTCTAGATCAATAACCAGACTCAAAACCTGGCAAATTTCAGGGGCTCAGGACAAAGTGTGACATGTGAGGAGTCATCACATATAGAGACATATGAGATGTCTCCAACTTATATAAACATGGGAACAGACCCTAAGGGTGTTGGATCATGGTGGAAGAAATGTTGGATCTGGCTGAATTTATTGGTATGAATGTACTAAGAGATTTTAGATTAGTTTGGTAGTTTAAGTGGCTGGCTATTAGAGAAACAACCATTAGGATATAGATAGATTTCGATAAAAGATTTATTATCGGAATTGGATCACCCAGTTATAGAGACCACAAAGTCCCACAGTCTGCCATCTGCAGTCTGGAGAACCAGGATAACCAGTCTGGTATAATTCAGTCCAATTCCGAAGGTCTGGGAATCTGGGGGGCTGGTGATGTCAGTCCTCATTGGAGTCTAAAAGCCTGAGAATCAGGAGTTTGATGCCCATTGGATGTCTCAGCTTAAGAAGAAAGTGAGTTTGCCCTTCCTCTGCTTTTTTGTTTTATTTAGGTCTGAAATGGATCAGATGATGTTCACGCATGTGGGGGAGGGGCATCTCCTAAAGTTCACCAATTCAAATGCTAACCTCTTCCAAAAATTCCCCCACAGACATACCTAGAAATAATAAATGACCAGCTATCTGGGCATCCCTTAGCCCAGTCAAGTTGACACACAAAATTAACCTTGAGGCTGCGGTGGCTAACAGTTTGCTCGGGTTGATTGAAACCCAGACCCAAATATGAACTCTCCTGAGCCTAAACTGAATAAGGCTGGGATTTCAGAACTTCTCAGCCATGCTATAGAGGGAGGCATCCAAAAGCTTAGGGAAAGCAGAATGCCAGAGTGGACTTCTTATATAAGACCTGATCACCCCTGAAGAATGCTTTAGCTTGGACTGGTTGATTGTGGTGTCCCTAGGATTGAAATAGATGGGCATCTTACTTGATTTGTATAAACAAAAAGCTCTAGATCTGGTGAACAGAAGTCTGGCCTGAATCAACAGAATAAAGTGCTGCATTCTCTAAACCCATTCCCAGATTTGAGCCAACTCATAGAGCCCCAAACCCTTTGAATGATGGGGACACACTTGAGGAAGGAATGTTACACTGCCAAAAATGTATAGTGTAGCTCTTTTTTATTGTTTATTTTTATTATCATTATTCTTTTTATTGAAATATAGTTGATTTACAATGTTGAGCTAGATTCTGGAGTAGAGCAAAGTTATTCATTTATATATGTATATGTGTGTGTGTATATATATATATATATATATATATATTCTTTTTCAGATTCTTCTCCATCATAGTTTATTACAAGATATTGAGTACAGTTCCCTGTGCTATACAGTAGGACCTTGTTGTTTATCTATTTTCTATATAGTGGTTTGTATCTGCTAATTCCAAACTCCCAGTCTCCCAATTTACCCCTTCCCTCCCCACCCCCACGGCTCTTTTTTAATGTACTGGAACTTTTTGTCTTTGCCCTTCCTAAAGGGACCAGCAGCCATTTACCAGGGTGACTGTGCATGGGAGAATGGGAAATAACCAGATTTAGGGGGATCACTATATGCTTTGGGACCCAAAATGACATTGTGGCCCACCAATTATAGAAGAGGATTATGGTAATTGGGTGATTAATGGAGTTTTGGCTTGAGTTAGTTTCCATGTGGACTCAATGGTCTCCAAAACAAGCCACATCATCATATCACATCACTTCATCAAGTGGAAGTGGATTATACTAGATTGGGCTTGGTGGCTCTAGAAGGCACAACTAAGTTGGATGAGTAGGTGGCTCTTCTGCTATTTTGCATTGTCTCTCTTAATCTGTTCCTACATACTTATGAGAAGTTTCCTCATGGCCCATTAACTGAGGAAGAAAATTTTGAGGATTTGAAAATGATGATGCATGGCCACCTGAGTGTGGACCACTATAGCACAAAGGCCCCACTTGGGATGGTTCTGAAGAGCAGTGGTGAGACAGAATCCTTCCAGCGGGCAGTTGAGCAGTGTACCTCATTGATCATCTTGCCTAGAAGATCTACACAGATATACAATGATTGGTAAAGTTAATTGCAGAAAGTGGCCAATGGTTGGCTGGATGATCAAGGACTTGGAAATAACAGATTGGAAAACTGGTGACAAATATATCTTGAGAAGAGATATGTGAATAAACTTCTCCAAATTGTCACCCTGTGTGAAGATATTTGTGTCCCATGTAAATGCTCATCAAAGAGCAATCTTAGCAGAGAAGGATCTCTATGCTCAGACAGACAAGATGATCCATTCTCTGGATCCCAGTCAGCATCTTTCCCTAGTCACCCTTGTCCTTGCCCAATGGACTCATGAACAAAATGGCCATGAAGGCAGCATTGGAGGTTATGCATGGGCTCAGTGACACAGACTTCTGTTGAACAAAGCTGACCTGGTTACAGTCGCCACTAAGTACACGATCCACCAACAGCAGAGACCAACACTGAGTCTCTACATAACATGATTCCTCAGGGGAGCTGCCAGCCATGTGGTAGTAGGTTGATTACAGTGGACCACTTCCAACATGGAAGGGGCAGCACTTTGTCCTCACTGGAATAGACACTCTAGATGTGGATCTGTCTTCCCTGCTCACGATGCTTCTTTCACAGACACCATCCACGGCCTTATCTACTGTCATGGTATACCACAGGGCATAGCTTCTGACCAGAGAACTCATTTTACAGCAAATGAAGTAAGTGTGGCTGTAGGCTCATGACTCATGGTATCAACTGGTCTTCTCATGTTCCCCATTACTCTGTAGCAGCTAGCCTGATAAAACAATGAAATGGCCTTTTGATGACTCAATTATGACACTGGATGAGTGGTCACACCTTGTGGGCCCAAGGCAGAATCTGCCAGTTTGCGGTATATGCTCTGAATCATTGTGACCAATGTGTAGTATCATTTATTCTATAAACAGGATTCAAGGTCTTGGAATAAAAGAGTAGAAATGGGAGTGGCTCCTTTCACTATGATCCCAATAGTCCAATAATCATTAAGATGATCATGTGGCTTTTGCCCTTTATTCTAATAACATTGTGTGTTACATTGATTGATTTTCATATGTTGAACAAACCTTGTATTCCTACAATAAATCCCACTTGGTCATGATGTATAATCCTTTTAAAATTGATGAATTTAGTTTCCTAGTATTTTGTTAAGGATTTGTACTTGTATATTCATAAGGGATATTGGTCTATAGATTTTTGTGTGATGTCTTTGTCTGGTTTTGGTATCAAAATAATACTGGCTTTATAGAATGAATGGGAAGTATTCCTCCTCTTTTATATTTTGGAAGAGTTTGTGAAGGATTTGTGTTAATTCTTTAAACATTTGGTAGAATTCACCCGTGAAGCCATCTGGTCCTAGGTTTTTCTTTGCAGAAAGTATTTGATTACTAGTTCAACCCCTTTACTTGTTACAGGTTTATTCAGATATTCAACTTTTTTAAAAAAGCCAGTCTCAGTAGTTTCTGTCTTTTTAGGGAATTGTTTTATTTTTCATCTAGATTATTTAATTTGTTCATAGTATTCCCTTACAGTCTTTTTTTATTTCTGTAAGTTCAGTAGTACTCTCTCCTCTTTAATTTCTGATTTTGGTAATTTGAGTCTTCTCTGGAAATGGGACTTTGAAGGGGCACCAACTCATTCTGCTCCTTCCAACAGCTGCTGGGTTTTACTGTAATTGCAGTGAAAGGGCAACTGCAGGGCCAGGGAGGGGGATATGAGAATAATGAAAGTTAAAACACCATAAAGCTTGCTTTTCACTCTGAGATTCAGCTATTGGTTTTTAAAAAATAATAATAAATGCTCCCCAGATTGTTACAAGCCATTGGTTAGTTTCCAGAGTTCTTGAAAAGTTATTTCTGACAATTTTTTGCCAGTATTTTCATTATTTTTATAGACAAGGGAATTTTCAGGGGTCCTTACGTTGTCATTTTTGTTGACATCACCCCTCTTTTCTCTTAGAGGTACATAAAATAATAGTGTTTCTTACAATTGATAACATCTTAGATTTGATAAAATATTGTAAGCCTTAGCTGTAAAATACAACTACCTACCTAATGGGAGAGTTAAAAGTAAGGTAACACTAAATGCTGGACAATAAAAAAAAAACAAAACAGATGATGGGCTGATACATAAATTAGATATCTTAGTCCTTATATTATTATACAAAATGATAGAGATCTTTATTATTAATTCCTGAATTTGTCACATCAATTATTTATGTTATGTAAGGATAACTACTCAGATAAGGTAAGTGGAATATATAACTTATGAACCAATAAAAGGGAAAAGGGAAAATTATTAATTCAATGGAAGGCAGGAAAGAAGGGACAAAGCAAAACAGTGAAGAGACACACGCAGACACAAAATCAATGTTATAAATAATCTCAAATAAAATAATAATCACGATAAATGTAAAAAAGTTAAATTCACCCATGAAGAGATGGAGTTTTTCTGACTGGTTTAAAAATTCAGCTGTATATCTTATCTACAAGAGATACACCTAAAAGAATGAAAACAGATTGTAGCAAATGTACAGAAAAACATGTACAGTAATAAGTAGATACCAACCAAAAGAGAGTGTAGAGCAATGTTACTACTAAACAGAATAAACTTTAGGGAAAAGGGCAATATTAAGAAAAGTGGATAATAATTAATGATACAAAAGAACAACATCCCAGGAAAATATCACCCTGAATTTGATGCAGCCTAGAAGGCATTAAGCAAAAATTGACAAATTCCCAGTAATGCTAGGAGATTTAACACATTTCAGATGGAATAAGAAAAAAAAAAAAAAAAGAAAAAGAAAAAGCTAGTAAGGATAAGGAAACAGCAGAACTAACCAACTTAATATAAAGAACCCATATAGAATTCTCAATGTAGGAAATGAAGAAACCACATTTTCTTAATGCAGACGTGGAATGTTTGTAAATACCAACCATTCTAGCACAGAAAAGGAGACTCAAAAAATAGGAAAGAAGCACTACAACAAAGACCTCAGGAAATTAGAATTTAATAATCAAAGGCTAGCCAGAGTGGGAAAACATCCCTAAATCACCAATGGGTTAAAGAAGAGATTATACCATCAGTTACAAATATTTATAACTGAACTATTAAAACTCCACATGTCAAAACTTGTGGGTTGCTGCCAGAGTGGAACTTAAAAAATTATAGCCTTAAAATAGCTTTATTAGGAAAACCAAAATGACTAAAAATAATTGGACCACATTTTCAACTCAAGAAGATAGAAAAGTGAACTAGAAGACAAAGAAACAACAGAAATTATCAACAAAATCAAAAGTTAGTTCTTTGAAAAGAATAATAAGATAGACAACCTCTGGCAAGTTTAATGAAGGGAAAAAAGACATTTTTTTTTTAAAGGGACCTAAGTACAGACACTGTAGAGATGAAAAGGATCGTAAGGGAATACTTCCAATGCCTCTATGCCAGTGCATTTAGAAAATTGTAAGGGGAAAGCGAAATAGCTTAGTGGCACAGCAAAAAAACAAACAAACAAAAACCCAAACCAAGCCGAAAGAAAACCCTCAGAAACTTGAATAATGTAGATTTTTAAAAAAGAAATCGAAAAAATGATCAACACTAGCTTCAGAAAAATATAGAGAACTCAAATAGACCTATAACCACTTAAGAATTTGACCTACACTGAAAACATCAGAACTTGGAGATATTTTTCAGGTGAGTTTTACCAAAATTTCAATAAATAGGTAACTCCTATCTTATTTAAACTCTTTCATGAATAGAAAGAGAATGACCCCTCATTGCCATCTCCTTCCTAGTGGCTGAGAAAACCTTGATACCAGAATTAGAAAAAACAGCATGAGAAAGAAAAATGATAGATCAATCTCATTTAGGAACAAAAATACAAAATTTCTTTTAAGATGGCAAAATGATTCCTAAATTTTATACTAAAAATACACCAAGACTAAGTTGAATTTATCTCAGGAAAATAAGGATGGCTTAATATTTGTAAATCTAATGGTTCAATTCACCATACTCAACAGATTAAAAATAAGATCATTTTTTAATCTCAATAGATGGAGACAAACCATTTGGAATAAAAATAAAATATTTAAACTCTTAGAAAGCTATGAATAGTAAAACTTTTTTAACCTGATAAAATGAACCTACCAGAAGTCTACAAAGTGGTGAAATATTAGAAACAATCCCTTTGATTTTGTACTGAAAAGAAATATGTGCAACATGAAAGATATGATCGAAATAATTGATAAACTGAACTTCATTAAAACTATATCCAGAACAGCAGTAGCATTAAATGCTGATGAGGATGTGGAGCAACAGGAACTTGTATTCATTGCTGGTGGGCATGCAAAAATGTTAGTTACTTTGGAAGACAGTTTGGTGGTTTCCTACAAAACTATACACACTCCTGCCATACTCCCCAGCAGTTGCACTCCTTGGTACTTACTCAAAGGAGCTGAAAACTTATGTCCACACAAAACCCTGCACACAGATATTTATAGCAGCTTTATTCATAATTTCCAAAGCATGGAAGCAACAAAAAGATGTCCTTCAGTAGGTAAATGGGTAAATAAATTGTGGTACCTCCAGATGGTGGGATATTATTCAGGGCTAAAAAGAAACAAGCTACCAAGCTATAAAAAGACAAGGAAGAAGTTTAAAAGCATATTGGTTGGGTGGGAGAAGCCAATCTGAAAAGGCTGCATACTGTATGATTCCAAGTATATGACGTTCTTTAAAAGGCAAAACTTTGGAGACAATAAAAAGATCAGTGGTTTTTAGAGGTAGAGAGTGGGGGGAGATTTTTTTAGGGCAGTGAAAATACTCTGCATGATATTGTAATGATGAATATAGGTGATTATACATTTGTCCAATCCTTAGAATGTACAACACCAAGAGTGAACCCTAAAGTAAACTGTAGATGTGGGGTGATTTTGATGTGTCAATACAGGTTCACCCTTTTTTAAAAAGATGTACCTTTCCAGGAAGTGATGCTGATAATGAGGAGGCTATCCATGTGTAGGGGCAAGGAAGATGGGAAATCTCTGTACCTTCTGCCCAATTTTGTTGTAAACCTAAAACTACTCTAAAAAAATTAAGTCTCTTTAAAAAAAGAAAAGAAAAGAAACGTGGAATAGGGATAGGAGAAAAAAGGGATAAATTTGACATTATTTGTTTTGTAAGAAAAATCTATTGAGCAAAGCACTGGGGGATATGGAAGTAAGCAAAACAAAATTTCTGCTCTTACAGAGTTTACATTCCAGTGGAGGAGGCAGACACAAATAAACCAATTTATAGTACGTCAGTCCTAAAAAGAAAGAAAGGAGGAGAAAGATTGCTGTGTGTGTGCTCAGGGAAGGCCTGTCTGATGAGATATTTGAACAAAGACTTGAAGGTTGTGAAGGAGTGAACCAGGTGGGATAAAGGAGTTCCAAGCAGAGGGAATACCAGGTAGCAAGTAGAGGCATCTTTTGTGTGTAGTATATCTAAAAAATAAACATCAGAACTAATAAGAGAAATTTAGCAAGGTTGCCAGATACAATAACTATTCAAAAACCATTAGGGTTCCTATACAGTAGCACCAACCAATTAAGACACAGAGAGTGAAAAGCAAAAAAAAAAAAAAAAAATTTCATTCACAATGACAACAAAATCAGCATAACTATGACTAAAAGTAGCAGAAAATACACAAGAGTTATGTATAAAATAAATTATGTATCATTATTGATCTAATAAAATCTAATAACATCTACTAAATAATGTCTAAATATATGGATTATGTTTATGAATGGAAAAACTCAGTATTGTAAAGAAAGTAAGCCTCCACAAATTAATATAGAAATTAAATGGAATTCCAACCAAAAACAGCCAGGTCTTTAAAAGGAACTTGGTAAACTGATCTTAAAAGTCCTATGAGGATGTGCCAAAAATAGCCAAGACAATTTTGAGGAGGAAGAACAAGAGGACAGGGAGGTAATTAGCCATACTGTATTAGGATGACAATAGTTGCTGAAATGAACAAACCTCAACATGTTTAAGGTGCAAATGTGATAAAACTTCATTTCTGTCTTGTTTAAAATCCAAATCGGATATTCCTGACCAGTGGGCAGCTGTCTCCTTCAAGCAGCAATTCGTGGACCCAGTCTTCTTCCATTCTTTGTTCCCTTCTTTCAAGGTCACCATATGCATGTTTGCTTCAAGCTGGTAGAAGGGGAAAGAGAATGGAGGCTCATGCATGCTTGGGAGGTTTTATACGCAGTGCCTAGAAATGGTGTACATTGTTTCCATTCACATTACTGGCCGAACTCATGCACCTACTTGCAAGCGGAGCCCAGCTGTGGTCCCAAGAACAAGAAAAAAGAGATGTGGCAAAGTGTGAGCCAGTCTTCATCACATCTGCCATGTATCAATATTTCTTATGCAAATATAATCATCCAAACTGTCTGGTTGTGGCACAAGGATAAACAAATAGATCAACAGAATGGAAAGCAGAACCCAGAAACTGACTTACACATGTATAGGAAGTCTGTATATGACAGTATTCACTTCACAAATCAGTGAGGAAATGGGGAACCATGTAACATATAGTGCTCGGACAATTGGCCACCTATATGGAAATCAATATAAAGTAATACATATAAAAGAAAGGCCATATATAAAAATCTAGGTGACTTGAAGGCTAAATATAAAAAAAGCAAAAACTGAAAGAACTGGAGGAAAGTATTAGAGAGTATCTTATGGTGGGGTTTAGGAAAAGATTTCTTAAACATGGGAGAGAGAGAGAACCAACCATGAAGGAAGAGAGTATAAATCTGACTGTCCTTTCTCCTTCATTGCTTTGCCTATTCCTATGCCAAAACTACCATATACAAAGCATCTTAAATTTAAGATATTTAAAAACCACAAAGTGGGAGAAAATATTTTCAAAGTAAAAAAATTGTAATGGATTAATACTCAGGTTACATAAAGAACTTCTTCCATTCGGTAAGATGAAGGCAAACAGCCAGAAGAAAAGTGGACAGAGGACATGAACAGGTAATATACAAAGGAGAAAATGGAATTTCCTTTAAAAAATGAAAAGCTCAACTTCACTAATAATTGGGGATACACATAAAAAGGATCAGCAATAAAACACCATATCACATCCATCAAATGGGCAAACATCGAAAAGTCTGGCAGTACCAAGTATGTATTAATAAGGCTGTGGGGAAGTGACTCTTACACACTGCTGGTGGGAGGGCAAATTAGTGCAATGACTTTGGAGAGCAATTTGGAAACACAGCTTGACAATATTCACACCCCAGGATCCAGCAATTCCACTCCTCGGTATATTAATCAGAGACACTCTGTTCTTACATACAGAGACATGCACAAAGATGGTCATTGCAGGATCATTTGCAATTGCGTAAGAAATAAGAATGCAATCTGTTTGTCTACCAATAGTGGAGGAAATGAAGAAATTTCGGTGTTTTCATACAGTGGGTTGGTTACTCTTCCTCAGGCAGGATGAATGGACCAGGGCTACATGTATCAACATGAACAAATCTCAGAAAATAATGTTGAATAAAAGCAAGCTGAGAATGATTCCACTTATGTAAATATGTATATAACGGTATATGACAACTTATTTAAATATTAAAAAGCATAACATAATACTATATTTTCATGGACACCTATACAGTAGAAGTATAAAAATGTGGATGGCAGGACACATCAATTTAGAATAGTAGTTACCTCTGGGTAAGTAATAGCGAAGAAGGTAATGAAAATGGATCAGGAGGGCAAAATCAGATAGAAGTAATACTATGGCATCAAGTTAATGATTGCTAAATATGGGTGATGAGCAGAAGGTTTTACATTGCTCTCTATTATCATATGTATAAAATACTTTATATTTTAAACTTTAATAAAATAATTTTTTAAAATCCCAGCTAAGGATTCTAAGTGGCCTATCCTGGGTCAGCTGCCCACTTAGGGACCAACCAGCTGAGCCATGGAAGAACACGGCCGTTCCTGCATAGTCATGTATCGGCAGGAGGCTGGGGATGGAGATGCTGCCTTTGAGAAGGGAGGGGAGCTGCACAGACAGAACCAAAGATACCCACGGAGTGCTGGTCCCAGGGGCATAAGCAGCCAAGATATATTGGAAATTAACCAGGGAGCAGATTAGAATTCCCTAGGAGCTCCTTTCAGGACTCAAACCCAGATCTGCTGAGTCAGAATTTTCCAGCCATTCACATTTCAAAAAAGTCTTCCTGTTGGTTCTGATGGGAAACCCTAGTTAAAGAAAGTCATCTAAGACCTCAGGTTCAAACCAAGTTGAATCCCTGGCCCAGGTGAGCGGCCCAAGCCTTTAACCACCCAGCATGTGCCCAGATAGGGACTCCTTCCCTGAGACTCAGCCTGTGGACAAAGGAGAGGATGTGCACAGGTGGGCTGGTTTCTAGGAAAGCTCCACTGCCAGACTTCATCCTCCAGTAAGTAATGACCTTGGCCTGAACCACCCACTTCCGTTCCTCTTGGGTTTGGCTTTAGGAGGTGGGTGAGGAGAGGAACTTGAGCTTCCCTTAAAGAGCAAAAGTGGTAAAGTTGGTGGTTCTCCAAAGATCCTTCACCTGGTTTAAAATAACAATAATAAAAGACAATAGCTTACTAAGTGCCAGACACTGTGCAGAAATGATGTGCCCAAAGTCCCTAAACTAGGGATTGGCAAAGTCAGGATTCATACCTAAGTCTGTCAGACTCCCAGATCTATTCCACGGGGAATTTGGGGTCATTAAAGATCCCTCATACTGTGGCAGCAACTAGCCTCCTCTCCCTATCACCTGCTCATGACACCCTAGAGAATACGCTTCTCCAAGCACCCGGAGCACCACCTGGTGGTGGCGATGATGTAGTCGATGGCGTCACACCCTTCTTACAGCTGCGCTCCCTGCCAGGTGTCCCCTGAGTATCCTTCCTACCAAACCACCTATGTAACAAGGCTTCCTGGTTCTTCAGGGCGCTGCAGAATGCACACCATGCATTGCTTACCTCTCAACCCCCTCCATTCCACTGTGCACTCCCAAAGGTGGGCACCGATTTACTCACCTCTGTATCCCTAGTTGATGAGCACAATGAGGGGATGAGTGAATACACAAATAAGTGAACGAATGAATGGTAATGGTGATGGCAAGCAAATGGTAGAAATGCAGAGGAGGGGGATGCGGTGCCTGCAACCATAGTAACGATGATGTTGCTGTGTGATCGTGCTAGGAAGATGGTAACCATGGCAACACTGATGGTGAGGCCTGTTTGGACAGTACTAGTGCTGCCCGCTGTCCCTTTCCATGGCGAGCCTGACCCCCTCAGTGGCCAGACAAGATGATGTGCACAAGTAGCAACTGTTGTCCTGCTCCCTTTCCCAAGACACCCGCCCAGAGTTTCACAGTGGTCACACCCTCTCTTTGAGTGGCCCGTGAGACTTTAGGAACACCGTGTTGGAGGCAAGGAGGTCCAGCCTGCCTGGATGTGCACAGGCAAGAAGCAGTCCGATGGGCAAATGTACAAGGTGTAATTTGCACTAAGGACAATCTCATCTGTGTGAGTGCCATGAAAGGATCTGCTGCGAGTGCATTAGGGGAAGAAGGATTGTCCCATATATATGCGTGGGGCACGGCCAGATGCGTAGGGGGCTGAGTGTGTGGGGGGCGGGGGGAGTCAGTCCGCCTCGTGTGTGGCTGCAGCGCAGTGTTTCTGGGATGGGCGCCGGGTGTGTGCGCGCCCGCGCGCTCTCGAGTTTTGTCCTGGGGGGCGGGGTTCTGGGGCTGCCGGGCGGGGACCCTCGGCCCCACAGCGTACCAAGCCCGGAGTGGGGGTGCTCCGCCCATCCATCACCCGCAGCGCAGCGAGCGTGGCGGATATCACCGTGTCACGGGCCGCTCGGCTCGCAGATCTTATCCTCTTCATTTCCGCCTGAGCCGAGCCCGCCCGCGCTGGCTCCCTGAAGGCTCCATCCATCATGGGGGGAAAGACGGGGGGCTGGACGGGAATGGAGGGGACTCTCAGACGGCGAGGAGAGGGAGGGGGCGGACACTCGAGAAACGCATCGGGACAAGTTGGGGAGGCATTTCTGGGTCCGTTTTTCCACGTGGGGGAGGGGACGCTCTCTCGGCCCTGGTGGGGACGAGGGAGAGTGGCCAGACTCAGCCCTAGCCAGGAACACCCGGCAGGTTGCTGGGGTCCGATCCCCGGTGCCTGGCCTCGCCCTCCCCACGCTGGGGGGGGCAGAAGCGTGTCTCTACCCCAACCCTGGGGAGGGGGTGTTAAGCGCGGGGCCCACACCTGGACCCTCCGGGGTGACCGGGGGCCCGGGCGGCGCAGGCGGGGGCGGGCGCCCCGAAGGGAGGCCTTATTTCATTTCCCCGCGCTGCTGAGGTTTCTGCGAAGTGTCTCTCTCACCTCTTTAAATTTTACGGCGCTTGGCTTGTGGCCGCCGGGCCCCGCCCCGCGGAGGAAGCGGGTGCTGGGGTCTGGGAGCCTCCCTGGCCGAGGGGTGGCTCCGCCAGGCAGGGCGCGGGTCAGACCGGGGCTCACAGCCTGCGACCACCCTCTGTTTCCCCGGGCCTTCATGGAGGGGGTCTGGATTGTCTGGACCCAGGGATAGGGTTTGCCTCCAGCTTCTCAGGCCTGGCCCCGCCCCTCTTCCAGGCTCCTTTGACGACCACACCTCCCTCCTCCTGCTGCCAGCTGAGTGTTGGGGTGTGCGGGGCGGAGGGGTACTGGAAGAGGGAATAAGAGGAGCAGAAATGGAGTCCAGCCTTGGGCCCCACTTGCGTTTCCAAATGCCCCTCCAGCTTCCCCTGGGGACATCCGGATGATGCTTCCGAGTCCTGATTTGGGTCAGTACACCAGTACACACTGCAGATGGGGCAGGCAAGCTCTGGTCCTTGATGGCCGGCCTGGCACCTGCCTGGAGATCAGGTTGGGGGCCGGAGCTGAAGAGAAGAGATGGGAAGGCAGCTGGGCCCTAACGCTGTTCCCTCAGGAGCCTGAGATAATTCTTTACCAGGATCAGCTGGTGGTGGGAGCATGGCCTGGCACTGGAGGGGGATGACGGCGAACAGGAGATGAGAGTAAACAGGAGAGGGGCTTGAGGGAGGCGAGAAGTGTGAGCAGAAGGGCATGGAATATCTGAGGATCCCGTTAACTGGGGGAGGCACTGCCCACAGACACGTAGCCTGTTAGGATAGAGTCAGGATTTGAACACTGTTATGTTGGACTTCAGAGCCCCTTTCTAAGATTTGTAATCATCACCTTGATTCCAAGGCAATTTCCTTCTTAATAATACAGCCTCAGGCTACCCAATCAAGCAGCCACAGACATAACTTTGTGACAAGCACATAACCAGAAGGAAACAAGGCACAAAACAGAAATTTGGCTCCACTGCCCTGGGAGATGTGGAGCCAGTGGCCTAGCACTGAGAGACACCAGCTGCCCAGACTACCCTCTGCTGAGGCTCTGGGACACCAGGGCTGGCTCGGTTCAGCTGGGAGCAGAGGATTGGGGTTGGGGGCAGAACTGAAGCTAGAATATCTGCCTGGTGGTTGAAACCTGCTGGAAGCCGCCAGGCTGAAGAAGGCTCTGAAACATTCTTTTTCTGCACTGACCTGGAGAGGCCGTGTCCTGGACAGCACACTCCAGGGAACCTGATCACTGGCATCTGTATGAGGAAAATCGGTCACCTCCACATGCCCTGGCAAGGGCCTGTCATAGCTGCCCCTCCCGGGTTCCCAGCACTGCTCCTGGTTAACACTCCTGTCTTCTCACATTCCTCACAGCCAAACTTCTCACCAAGTCCTGTAGATTTGGCCTTCTAAACACCTCTCACATCTGTCCCCTTCTCTCTTGTCCCTGCCACTACAGTCATTGTCCTCCTTGCTGTGGACACTCCTTGTGTTACTGCTATGAGCTCCTATACACCCTCGATACAATGATGACAATTGGGCCCTGTCAGACTCTTGTAAAACCCTCTCAGGGCAGCCTGCTGCTCTCAGGATAAAGCCAAAGTTCACAGCACTGAGTTCAAGGCTGCCTTTCCTGCTTCCCTCATCTTGTTTCACCAAAATGACCGGGCTCCTTCATGCTTCTGAGCCCGCTGCATGTAGTTCCCTCTGCCTGAGATGCCTTTCCCTGCCTGCTCTACTGGGCTACATTTTTGTCACTCCGGGCCAGCTCAAATGTATCTGCTCTGGGAAGACTTCCTGGAGGGAATCCCTCTTCTGTGCTCTCATGGCCTCTGTGCTCCCTTGTCCCCTGGTTGTAATTGGCTGTTAGGACCTGCCTGGGTCTTGCACTAGACTAACTGCTCACCAAGGACAGGGACCCTCATTTAACATAGGAACCTGAGGACCTGACTGGAGGAGGCAAGAGGGGATTTCTGTTGAATGAAAAGGGGGAACCTGGTATTGTTTGAGACCTAGCACCAGGCTACTCTAAGCCTGTTTCTGGACTTCCTTGGACCTGGGTCCCTGGGGCCATGGTAACTAGGTTGTTGGTGAGGAAAAAGGGGTAGGTGAGTTTGAACATTATCCCTTCACATGAATTCTCTTTCCTTTGAATTCCCCCTCATAGTGCCCCCCAAGGCTGCAGAAGACCTACCTGTAATGAAGACTCAAGATTCAAGAATGTTCCACTCATTGCTTGTGACTTTTGCATCTCATGTAGGGCAACTGGTTGTCATGGAAACCCGAGTGCAGGAAACTCCTGCTGGCTCCCTTCCCAGGGTGGGAGCTGTGGGCTGACTGCCTTGTATGGGCTCTGGCTGAGCTGCTGTTGAGCTGGCAGCTGGTGCTGGATGGCTGGGGCCTACCCACTCTGGGGCAGGTATCATTCCTTCCTTAGCAGAAGCTTGTGGGTTTATCCCAGAGAGTTGACCTGAGCCTGCACCACACACTTCAAGGCTGCAATCCTTTAAACCTTTTTCTTCTCCTTTGGAGAACAGCAAACCACGGGACAAGCTCAGTTTCAGGCTCTGGAGTCAGACAGCATGGGTTCCAGTCTTGATTCTGTCACTGGTTGGGTTGGCTGTGTAGTCTTGAGCAAGACATTTAATTTTCTGAAACTCAGTTTCCTCATCTATAAAATGGGGATAAAATGATAATCATGGGATTTCTAATTTTGGCAAGATGGTGGACTAGTGCTCTGAAAGACCCTCCCACTAAAATACAACTAGATTCTGCATGAATTATAAAAACAAAACAAAACAAACAAACGAACAAACAAAAACAAACACTGCTGGGTTTGTTAGAAAGTTAGGGAAATCTCTAAGGACTAAACATCCTCTGCCAAGAAAAACACATCAAGACATTGGAGAACTGAAACTAAAGCCTGGAGGGGTGACTAATAGGTAAAAAGGAAAGTCAGGCTAAATGTTGAAATAAGCACTGTGACAGGCAAATTAAGCCTAGGGCAGAGGCAAGGTGAAAGAACTTAACTTGAGACTCTTTTAATGTGCCAGGTTCTCTTAAAGGGGGCTAAAGTAGTCCTAGGTTAATAGTGGCCCCGACTCCCTCCCGGCAGAAGCAAATGCAAATGCCCTCAGTAGGAATGCACCTCCAATTTAGGCCCTCAGGATTCCCACCGAGTAAATTTAAAATATGAGCTCACAATCAGTGATTATCAGACTACGAGGAAACAAACCACTATGAATAAGAGTCAGCAATACAATAAGCAATACACTGAGATACCCTTCCAAAATACTATGGCTATTGGAATTAGCAAATATAGAATATATGATCACCATGTATAAAATGTTCAAAGAAATACAAGATGGAATCACATCATGAAAAATATGTAGAATAAAAACTTATCAAGAATGGACAGGAAGATCTGAATAATAAACCAAGTACAACTTGTATAAATAAAAATTATAATCAATGATATAAAAATCTCATCAGATGGATTCAATAGATTAGATGCAGCTGAAGAGATAATTATGAACTAGAAAATAGAACTGAAGGAATTACCCAGAATATAGCATGGAGAAAAAAGGAGATGTAAAATATGAAAAGTAGGTAAAGAGAGATGGAGGCAAGAATAGGAAGGTCTATTATGCAACTGAGACCCACAAGGGAAGAGCAGAAAAAGCCAAGGTGAGATTATATTTGAAGAGATAATGGCTGAGAACTTTTCAGAACATGTAAGAGACATAAATTCACACCTAGACATATTGTAATAAACTTGCAAAAGACCAAAAATCAAGAGAAGACCTTAGAAGCAACCAGAGGAAAGAAACAAATTAATTATAAAAGAATGGCATTTAGACTAACAGTAAATTTATCAATAGCCACATAGAAATCCGTAAGAAACGGGAAACAATCTTCAAAGTGCCAAGACAAAATAACTATTGACCTAGGCCTGTGTATTCAGTAAAACCATCTTTTGAGAATGAGAACAAAATAAAGTCATCTTCACATGAGCAAAAACTGAGGGCTTTGCCACTGTCAGATTTCACTAAAAGAAAGTGAAGGGAAATTATCCCAAAAGGAAGGTCTGATATACAAGAAGAAATGGTGATAAAAGAAGTGGTAAACATGCAGGTAAATCTAAACAAAAATTATCTTTATAAAATAGTATTAATAGCAGTAATAATGTCTACTTTGTGGACAAAAAAGAAAAAAGGGCAGAACTCAAATATTGGATGTCAATCATATACAAATTGGGATGGGTGCTTGGAGTTAATGTGGTTTAAGGTCCTTGAATTATTTGGTGGGGAGTACTAAATAATTATTAACTAGAGACTTCTGTACATTTGAAACATAACATTTTAAGGGTAATTAATAAAAATAATAGAAAAGGAGTATGCAATTACCAAATGCGTAGAGGAAAAGAAATAAATGAGGGAAATCCCTCAGCTTTTAAAAAAGTGAGAAAGGAGAAACAAGAACCATGGAAAAGATGGGTGGGTCAAAAAGAAAGCACAAAATTAGATGGCAGATACAAGTCCAAATTTATCACTAACTCTTAAAAATTGTAAACGGGCTCAACTCTTCAGTTAAAAGACACAGACTATCAGAATAATAGTTTTTTTAATCCAGCTATATGTTGTCTACAAGAGTCACTCCTAAAACTTAAGGACACCAAAAGGCTAAAAATCAAATGATACTTCAGAAAAATATCAACCAAAGGAAAGTTGAATTGGCTTTGTTAGTATCAAAAGCATAGTCATTAAGTTAAATATTATTGTAAGAAATAGAGTTCCTAGCAATGATAAAAGTTTTAATGAACTTGATAAAACAATTCAACTCATAAAATAGCCTCAAAATATACAAAGCAAGAATGGATAGAACTACAGAGAAAATCGGTTAAATCTATGATTATTATGGAAGACTTCCACGTATCTCCTGTAGTTATTGATATGTCAAACAAAGAAACAGTTAAGATATAGAAGATTTAAACTACAAAATTAACAAACTCAAACAAATAGATGTAGATAAAATCCTAAATCTAGCAACCAGAGAATACAAATATTTCCATGCACACGTGGGAAATATATAAAAAGTGACCATATACTAGAACATAACGCAATTCTCAATACTGGTATCATATAGATTATGTTTCTGAAACCTACAGTGCAACTAGGTTAAAAGCCAATGATAAAACAAGGAGTAAAAAAATTTCCATTTACTTGTAAATTAGAAAAAAAATCACACTGGAAGATTTTAAAGTCCTTATGAATGAAAATACTACATGTCAAAACTTTTGTAATGCATGCTCACTTTGGCAGCACATATACTAAAACTTCTGTAATGCATTGTAAGTGGTAGTTTGAGGGAAATTTAGACTTAAATGCTTATTAAAAAAAAGAAAAGAAAAGAAAGCTGACAATTAGCTAAGCATCCAGCTTACAGAATTAGAAAAAGAATAACAAAACTCAGTAAAAGTAAAAGAGAGAATATCATAAATTAATCAAATAGAAAAATAAAGATACAGGAGAAGAAATCAACAAAGCCAAAATCAGTTCTTTGAAAGACTAATAAAGTAGATAAACATCTGGCAAAGTTTAAAAAGAATTTTTTAAATGTGTAAACCAATAATATTAAGGATGAGAAAGGAAATATTGTTACAGCTAGAGATTAAAAAGACAAAAAGAGAATATTCTATATAACTTTGTATTAATAAATTTAAAAGTAGGCAAAATGCACAAATTCCTTGAAACACATGACATCAAAACTGGCTTAAGAAAAAAATCAAAATCCTGAATAGTCCCACAACCACTAAACATAATTGAATAGCTAAGCCCACATAGAAAACATCAAACCCACAGAAAACTTTCAAAGAATAGATATTAAAATTCTATACAAACTCTTTCAGAGAACAGCAAAGAGGGAACACTCATCAGTTCACTTTGAAAAACCAGTATAACTTTATTACCCAAACCAAGGCAACCTCATTCATGTGCTTAAAATTCAAAAATCAAGAAAGAATAGTAGAAGACTGAATCCAATGACATATTTAAAAATCATGACCAAACTGGGCTGGTACCGTGGATGTAAGGGGTGGTTTAACATTAATACATATTATATATTAATATAATAAATATATATAATAATTAGATTTTATTAGTATATAATGTGTTCTATAATGTTATTTATATATAAAATTATAAATATATGCAGTGACATTAACAGGTTAAAGAAGAAAATCTATACAGAATAAGCATTTAATCAAATCAACACACTTTCATGATTAAAATTTCTAGGAATATAAGATAATTTTCTTCACTTGCAAGATTTGGCAAAATGGTACTTATTAATAAAAAGTAAAAAGCATTCTCCCTAACAAAACAAGGATCTTAATCAATATCCTCCTAGTCAACATTTTATTGGAAGTGTTAGCCAATATGTTTAATATAAAAAAAGAATGAGAAGGAAAATAGGAAGGAAAGAAGGAGGAAACATATAATGATTAGAAAAAAATGAAATTATAATTTCCAGGTGAGATGATTATCTACATTAAAAAGTCCAAAATAATATACCAAGAGATGATTAGAATTAATGAGTTTATCAAGGTGGCAGGATATAAGATAGCATTCAGAACTTAATTGCTGAGTGTGGGCTCCGGGGTGATGGCGGCGGCTCTTCGGGATACTTGGCTCACTCCCATCTAGGCCGGCTCTGGCCCAGCTCGTCCCCAGGAACTTGCTGCTTGGGGACCTGCGGGGAGCCGGAAGTACGGCCTCAAGATCCCCCAATACTATCGGGAAACGGAAGTGGCCATCGGTGCCATGTTGGGGGAGACCGGAAATGACGAGAGCTGTCGGCCATAGAGCCCAGAGATAGTACCAGTACCAGTATGGAGGGGCCTGACAGCCTGGAGGTGCTGGTGAAGACCCTGGACTCACAGACCCGGACCTTTATTGTGGGGGCCCAGATGAATGTAAAGGAGTTTAAGAAGCACATTGCTGCGTCTGTCAGCATCCCCTCCGAGAAACAACGACTTATCTACCAGGCTCGAGTTCTGCAGGATGATAAGACGCTCCAGGAATACAATGTTGGGGGAAAGGTTATCCACCTGGTGGAACGGGCTCCTCCTCAGCTTTGGCTCCCTTTTCTGGCATCTTCTGGGACAGGGTCTACCTCAGCCACCTATGGTGGGGGACCCCCGCCTGGTACTTGTGGGCCTAGGGCCTCTGTTCGTGACCGGAATGCCAACAGCTATGTCATGGGCGGAACCTTCAATCTTCCTAGTGATGACGGCTCTGCTGTAGATGTTCCCACCAACATGGAACAGGCCCCGATTCAGAGTGAGCCCCAAGTCCAGCCAGAGATGGCTCAGCACATGATCGGGGATATAGAGACCTTCCTACCCTGGAGCGAGTGCCGAGGTGGGTCCCAAGCGCAGCACAGTCTGCTGCCCCCTCAGACACCAGCTGTGGCCCCGGGGCCAGTAGCCTTGAGCTCTCAAACAGCAGAGCCGGCCAAATGTGAAGTGCGCCCTCTGGAGGCCGTGGAGGCTGCGGAAGTGGAGAAGCGTGCCGCCGCCCAGAGCCGGGAGCTCACCCCTTCCCGCCCAGGCCCAGCGGGCCCAACACCAGCCCCAGAGACAAATCCACCTAAGTGAGAGATGGAGAGAACCTTTTGGGGTGGGGGTGGGTTGGGGATTCTAAGTATGGGGACCAGGGAAGGTCTGATGGGAAAGGATTGCTTAGAAGTCTTCCTTGGAGGGTTAGTGTTGAGGGCCAGGGAGGGGCTCGGGAGTAGGTAAATGAGGTTAGGATTGGCGGCTGCGCGAGAAGCCCCACTCTCTCTGGGGCAAGGAAATCCAAATCCTGAGCCTGATGAAGATTCTTTCACCTGAGTTCACCCAGGCCCCATCTTTTTTTCAGTTTGTTTCTTCGCCGTTTGTAGATACAGGATTGTGTGGTGGGGAGGGTGGAAGCGGTTTATTTTCCTCTCCTCGTCTTCCCTTGGATAAGGTTAAAGACGAGAAGCTCTGCTAGTTCCGGAAGGGATTGGACAGGGGTCTGGGAGGCTAGGAAGAGACAGGGCAGGCATGGTGAGGTCGGGAATCTGAGGAAAGCCTTGGCTCACTGACTCTTGGGGTTGCACACAGCCGTCATGTCAAGGTGCTTCCGGAGCTGTAGCTGCTCGAGAGCCGCCTCCAGCCCTGCCTGCAGCGATACCGTGAGATTCTGGATGCCGCCGCCGCCGCCACCACCTCGGACAACAGCAATGTGAGCCCCGCTTCCCCACCACCTCCACTACTCCCCAGGTGGAACAGGGTGAAGTGCAGATCACCCCTTCCCCCCAAAAAAGACATTGTCCGCAACAAAATGGTTTCTGTCTGGACTTGCAAGTAAGCGATCTTTCCCTCCCTGGCAGAGGTGATGATCTTTATGACGGCCACTGTCCTTGCACCCCCTTGGTCCCTCAAATGAATTATTTAGGAAGTTTAGAAAGTAAGGGATACACTTGAAACTAACATTGTAAATTGACTACACTGCAATAAAAAAAAAAAGAATTAAAAAAAGTAAAAAAAAACTAAACTACTTATCTCTGCACTAGTTTATAAAACAATTCAGAAAAAGACAACGTTTAGGATAGCAACAGAAAGTAAGGAATCTGAAAACAAATCTAACAAAAGATGTGCAAGACCTGATGCAGAAAATGATAGAACTTTATTGAAGACATTAGAGAAGACCTAAATAAACAGGGAGGTTTGTCCTGTTCAAGGAGTCAATGACTCGTTATCCACGTTTTATCAGTTCTCCCCACGTTGATCTATAGAGCAAATGTCTTTCCAACCAAAACCCCAATAAGACTTTTAAAAGTACTTTACAAGCTGATCCTAAAATCTGTGTGGAAGAACAGTGGCCCAAGACTAGCTATACACTTCTGAAGAAGAAGTGGTTAAAGCATGCCTAAATGCAATCAGGACTTACATAACGTGTTAGTGGTTAGGATCCTGTGCTATTGGCACAGGGTGAGATCAACAGGCCAGTGCAACAGTAATAAATGCTCACGTGTACAGAAATCTGACATACAATAGAATTGGCTTTCAGGTGACTGGGAAGGGATAACTGCTGGATGTAAGGTGCCTGGATATGTGTTCATTCATATGAAAAAATGTGAAATTGGATGCTTATCTCTCCTGTACCCCAAAATAAATTCTTGATAGATTGAAATTTTAAATGTGAAAGCCAAAACTTTAAAATTTAAGAAAAAAATGTGAAAGAGTATCTTTGTGACCCAGGTAGGGAAGGATTTTGTACACACAAAGAAACACAAACCATAAGTGTATGATGAAATCAGACTATGATAAAATGAAGAACTTCTACAAACTGTAAGAAATTACTTGTAGCACATATAACTAGCAAAGGATTTGTATCTCAAATATATATTTTTTAAAAACAACCCTAGAAGTAAATAAGAAAAAGACAACCCAAAAGGAAATTGAAAGACGTAAATAGGCGTGTCACAAAAGAGGAAACACAGGTGGAGGATATACATATGAAAAGATGCTCAACCATATTAGTAGTAAAGTAGCAGCAAGTTCAGATCATTTAGAGCAGGTCAAAATCAGTAAGTACAGCCAAAGACGGGGAGCAGTGGGAATTCTCAATTGCTGATGGGAGTGTAAGTAGTAAAATCACTATGCAAAACACTGTCTTTGTCTGACAAAGATGATCCTCTGCATAACCTGGCAACCCAGCAACCCCCCACCAGGTTATGTTAGAGGTCATGTGGATGGACACATTGCAGCATTGTTTATTTTGATGAAAAATTGGAAAACGCCAAATATCTGCAATAGGAGAACTGCAGTTGAACTCCAGTTATATACTTTTTTTAAACAAGAAATAACCAAAAAAGGACAAAGAAAGATTGTAAAATAAAGGGCTGGACAAAAATAGTAGGGTAAGGCAAACAAACAAACAAAAAGGGATATAGGAGTATCAACATTATTATCAAAGTAGAATTCAAGATCAAAAGCATTAAACAGGGCAAAGAGAGACATTGGCTGATGAAGAAAGACATTCCCTGAGAAAGATAAGACAATCATAAACCTTGCTGTACCAAACAACACGGCAGCCAGTGGGTAGAAACTCCAGGGGAAAAAAAAAATCTGTCATTTGTCTTAATATTCTTCCTGCTCAGTGGTGGGAGAGCCCTCCCTGCAACGATGCTACAGCCAGACCCACTCCTGAGCTGTGTCGTGGCTTTGAGGAGTCACCACTGAGACAGGTGCCCACCTTTTCCAGTGGTTTGGAAAGGGCTCGGGGAGTATGGCCAGGTTCCCAGGGGTCTCAGTCTGCCACTGCCAGCCTCCAGCCCAGCTCCTGCGCTTGCTTCTATACCTGGCCTCCCCGTGGATGACCCCTCCTTCTTCCTGCTTCATCTTCTGACTCACCTGATGTTCATCAACTTTCTAGGCTCCTAATCTGCAAGATTTCTTCCCTGGACTTCCCTGGTGGGGGAAGGGGGGCCCTTTAATCTGAAAATGAGCCTGCTCTGCTCTCTCCCCTTCCCTGTCTTCCCGTCTGTGCTGACTGGCTGTGTGAACTTAGCAAGTGGCTAACCACTCTGAACTCGGCCATTCCCTTCTGGGCAGCACAAGGCAATGATTCAAGAGGCACAAATCATGCCTGTGATAGGGCTGGGCTAGTCACGAGAGGAAGGGTGGCTTTCTGGCCATCAGGCTCCATTTCTCCCTGCTTCTCTTGTCCTGGCATGTCTGAGCCAACCTGCTGGCCAGCACTCAGGAAGCAGCTTAGGCTAGGGCCACACCTCGTGGCCTGCTGTTGAGTCCTCACTCCTGTTGCTCTGGGCTGTGGCCTCCTCCTCTGTCCCTCAGGCCACTCCAAGGCGCTCTTTGGCATGTAGCCTGGTCTGGTGAAGCTTGCTCCTCCCCTCAGAAAGGCAGAGTTGCAAAATATCTGGGGCTTTTCCTTGTCTGTCCTGGCCTTCCTTCTAGGCAGAATTGCTTGTTTGCACTGGTAACCTGCTCTCAGGATCTGCCACTCACTAGCTCTGTGAACAAGCTGCGTCACCTCTCAGAGCTTCCGTGTCTTCATCTGTAAAATGAGGATAATACTACTTGGAGTATGAAATGAGCTAATGCCTGAAGGCACTGGCCTGTGGTAAGTACTCAGTACTCAGCAACTGTCATCATTGTCCTGGTCATCATCAGTAGTATCGGCATTACTCACTGGCAGAGTACTTTATAGGCCAAGAGACCCATTGCTGTAAGTTGCCTTCTTCCAGAGTTATTGCTTCACTTTGTTTTGAAGAGCAAGACTCCAGGTTTCTGCCCTTGTCACAATCGCTCTGTTTGTGGACATTTTTGTGATGGGTATAACTTGATTATTTGCTTATTAGTAACTCAGCAGCAGTAATTCACTTTTTCGATTGAACTCTGTTGCTTATGAAGTACCCCACTGCCTGGCCCTGCGGCACAGCCTCCCAGTTGCAGCTGTGGGTGAAGCAGGAGGAAAGGGTTCCCCTTCATGTGTGTGGGACCATAGGGGACCCCACACTAGCCAAGAGCTCAGATGGCAGGAACTGTGTGTGTGTTTTACACCAACAATCATTATTCTTATTTGTTCTCAGAAATCTCTGACAATAGCCAGCTTATTGGAATTTTTAGAGAAAATGCCCACCAAACAATGTCTCCTTTTAAATACTAGCTCAAAACCTGTGTACATGTTAGGGAAAGTTTTCATGGACTGTATTTGTATAAGCAAAGTGGGATGATATTGGAAAATTGGGGCTGGAGGAAGTGCAGAGGCTGTTACTGTACGCTGTTGAGAACCTTCTAGCTGCTTTTTTTCCAAGCACTGATTTTTATACCAGAGACTTGGAAATATTATCTCATTTATTCACCCAATAACCCTGTGAAATGGTGTGGGTTTTAGCCAGGACTCTTTGGTGGCCAATGACAGAGACAACTCAAACTGGCTTAAACAATAAAGGGCTTTATTAGCGCTGCATTTGTTAGCCCTTTAATGCCGCCATAAACTGAGGCTTTGGGAGCCTCTGTCTCTGTCCATCTTTCCTTCTGTGGGTGAATTGGCTGTGGTCTCTAGGGCGCCCCACTGTGGTAAGGAGCATAACTGCCAGCATCCCTATAACTTGTGCTCCAAGGTACCCAGTTTCACCTTGGACCAATCACTGGTCAGGAGGCCTGGGCCACGACACTCAGGCCTCACTGACTGGCAGGGGAAAGCTCCCACTGTCTGTGCCTCGATGCCTCCTTTGGCATGGCCCCTGAGGTAATGGGAGGCCCAGGTGTCTGTCAGCCTCGAAGCACAGGGAAAGGAAGGTTGAGGCCACAGGAAACCCAGCTCCTGGAAGCTTCCCTGGCCTAAAGGGGTAGGAGGAGCCTTGCCGTGGTCAGTGCCGAGCACTACCCCATACCCACCCCTTCAAGGCCCTTGGGCCCCTTTTGGTGCAGGGTGCTGGGCTGAGTTAGCTTCCTGGGTAGGCAGAGAGAGGGGCACCTGTGAATAATTTTAGCCCCACCATTTGAGGACCTGGGGAGGGCTGAGCCCTGTGCCTGGTTCACTTGCTCACATGACCCTCATGATGGGTCTGTGCTCATCCCTAAGTCTGCAAAGAAACCAAGGCTTGGGGTGGTCATGTGACTTGCCCAAGCTCACGTGGCTAGTGAGTGGCAGAGCTGAGACTGGAGCTTGACAACACTGCACTCCCTATCCAGTGAAGCTGAATGGGATGGGGCACCCTCAAACCCCAGGCCCCCAGGCCCCCTACCAGATCAATTGTGCCCCCACCATTGGGAGGCCCCAGTGACAAAAATGATCAGAATGAAATACTGACACTCAAATCAGGGGCTCCCAACTGTGACCTATACCCTCTATTCTGGAAGCATCACCAGGGCCAGCACAGCACACACCGAGGGTGGAGCTGGATTTGCACCAGTGACAAAAGCCCCCATCAGGTGACTGGGGAAGGTGAGTCTACCCTGGGTCCTCAAGGAGGGATGGAGGAGAAGGGGCTGGGAAGGGCTGTGTCGGGGGGATGCTCAGCAGTCCTCATCTCACCCCTGTGGTCCTCCCTCTGGGCTCAGGGAGGGCTGATTCCCCAGAAGCCAGGGCACTGAGGATAAGCAGCCTCCCCCAGGCTTTTAGCCTCTCCCAGCCTCAGTTTCCTAATCAATGAAATGGGGGTGGTGAGAGTAGCTGCCTCACAGATGAGTGTGTGGAGTCAATGAGACGAGAAAACAAGGCTGGGAGTCACTGAAGCAAGGGCTCAAGAAGAGGCTGCTATCCGCCCCCCCCCCCCCACGTCCCCTTATTGCCCTCCTCCTCTGTCTCTGACACCACTCCAGCTCTGGTTCAAATCCCAGCTTTGCCTTTCCCTAGCTGTGTGGCCTCGGGAAGATTCCTTAACTTCTCAAGCCTACTTTCCTGTTCTCTAACATAGGAATGCTGAAGAGTACAGGGTATCGTCCTTGCAAAGCGGCCACACAGGGCCTGGTGCACAGAAGCCTCCCAGAAGGAGGATTTCTTCCCTCCTTCCCTCTCTGGCTATAATCTGAAGCCTCGGCCACCTCTGCATCATCTGAGCCTAACCAGATGCTCAGCGCGCACCTGCCTGACTCCTGGTTGCCACCTCGTGGGCTGATGGGTGACTTGCAGGTTCAGTAGTGAGATTCAAACTAGCTTCTGATCCGTCTTGGGATTTAGTAGCAAAGCACCCCAAGTGTTGATAAGGGAGGTAAGGAGTGAAAATGGGATGCTGCCTGCAGAAAGGCGCTGGGGTGTTCTGTGCAGACGGGGGATGCACGAGGGGTCCCCTGCCTCTGGGTCCATTCCTGCTAGAGTCTATGCTAAGAACTTCCCCTGTTTCCTTCGTTGCTGATTTGGCTCTGATTTGATCAGAGGTTTTCAAATGAAGAAACAGGCCCCTGGGACCACGATGGGGCCCAGTGAGGGCTCCAAGGAATTGAACATGCACATTTTCTTTATCTAGGAAGTGGATGCAGAGGTGTTGGGGTTTTATTATTCCTCTTTAGGCCATAAACAGGTACTTTATACAGACTCCTCCATATTACTCAAAATCTCACAATGCGCGCACTTTATTCTCAGCTAAATCAGAGTACGGGACGTGCCGGGCATCCTCTTACAGCCAAGGGCCTGACTGACGCCAGTGCCGGTGCCAGGGATCTCACCTCCTGCGTCTCTGGCCTTTAGACCCTGAATTCAGCCTGGTGTGCCCCGCCTCCCTGGTCCTCTGCGGCCCCCACCTGTGAGCACTTGTTCTGGCTGCTCCCTCCTTCTGGAGGTTTTCCCTGATTTCCCAGGCACAGCTGATGAACCCCTCCCCCAACTTTGAGTCCTTCATGCTTCTCTCCTAGCTCCTTCCTGTGCTCTTCCCAGCGGGCCTGGGTTCTAGGGGGTCTGCCACGCAAGAGATGAAGACCCAAAGGATAAGCAATCTGGGCGCTGTCTCTACTCCGCGGTCAAGCCCCAGGGGTTGCCCTGCAGTCAGAGCCATACCTAGAGGCCCCATCCATCCGCCGGTGCCTGGGGCCAAGGTCTGCCTGGCATGGGGCCTGGGACACTCATTGGCCACAGGAGCAATGCTGGCCGCAGGAGGCAGAGTCTTCACCTGTCAGGTAGACATTACAATTGCTCCCGCCCCCGGGGCTTTGAGGAGAAAGTGGGACAAGATGTGTGAGGCTCAGCAGAACTCAGGGTGCATGGTGAGTGTCCCTGAAGGCTGCTCCTCCCGCTCCCAGAGGCAACGCGTGGGGAGCTCCTCAGCCTCCTGATTCTCTGCCTCAGCACCTGTCGACCCTTCCAGCAGGTGAGCCATGGACAAGCAGGCCAGCAGCATTCCCCGAGTCCAGGGGACGGCCCTCCTTCTGACCCTCCTCCTGAGAAATGCCTGTCGGACCATCAGTCTAACTGCCTGTCTGTCCAGGCAGATTCTCACTCTATTTTGCAGCTGAACAGACCTCACCTCCTCCAATCCAGGCCTCACAGCCCGCGGCTTTCTCTGGCCGCAGTGGTGAACTCCAGAGGCAGGACTGGGCCAGGCCTGTGACCCCTGAAGACAAGTTTTGTAGGGTGGGCTCAGAGCCATGTTCCTCTCCTGAGGCCACCCCTCTTCTCCACTCCCACGGGACCGTGGCCTAGACCCTCTCCAACCCCAAGTTCCCTGAAGGAATCACCCTGGAGCAAGTTACTCCTCCCCAGGCCTGGGTTTCCTCATCTGTGCAATGGGATGAGAGCTGCTCTGTGTTGTTGTGAGGGTCAGTGAGCTGGTCTGTGACTGGCAGTGGTGGGGACTTGACTAGTATTGGTTCTCGGGAAGGAGGGACCTGGAGGGAGACCTCCCATACCATCTCTTGTCTCCAGTCTCGGCCTGCATTTCCTCCCCCTCCCCTGACTTCCCCTTCTGGGCGGTGGGGGGTGGAGGAGGAGACAGGCAGGAGAAGGGGGAGCAGTGGATCAGCACAGCCCCTCCCCCACCGAGAACATTTTTTAGTGACGGGATTTGAAGAGAGTTGGCAGCCCACTGCTGTGGGGGTGTGGAGCTTGGAGGCCGCTCTCACAGAAGCCTCAGCCTCGAGCTTGGATGGAAGACCCAGTTTATTCCTGCCCCTGTGCTGTGCAGTCTGGGCCGAGTGACAATTTCTCTGAGCCTCAGTGAGGCCGCTCTGAAGGTAGGAGAATTTCCTTGCTCCCTGGGCCCCCAGGCCTGACCTTGGAGGACCAGGTTGCAGGGCCCAAGAGTGTTGGCTTGGGAGGCAGCCAGGGAGGTGTTGAGGTCATGGGTTTGCAACCAGATCTGGTTTTGAGCCCTGGTTCTGCTGGCCCTTTTTAGCTTTGTCATATTTAGTCATATTGAGCACTTCCTCCCTCTGAGCCTTGGGTTTCCCTTCTAAAACATGGGATCTTGACATCTGCCTCTCCAGGTGTGTCAGGTGCAAAGGAGGCATTGAATGGAAGGGCCTCGACATGTGTCTAGACACCCAGAAGCCCTGGGGCTCTGAGGCACCTGAGGCTGCAGGAGAGGGTGAGGGCGGGGCTGCCCCCAGGGGGCGCTGGGGCCCCTGGGCAGAGGAAGAGATGCTCTTGGTGGCCTCCAGGTGATCCTGACTTCAGGAGGCCAGAGGGGGGCTGAGAAGGAAAAACCCGAAGGTGGGGGAAGGAAGAGAGCATTAGGACTTCAGTCTGCAGGCAGGAGGCCTCCCAGGTGCGCAGATGTGCGAGACACGCGGGTGTGGATATACAATCGTCTTCACCGACGCAGACACTTCTGAGATGCCCTACTCCATGCACAGATCTCGACACCCGGCTGAGCACCGTGTACAGATACCTGCGTGATATACCCAAGCAAGCCAGCCCCCAGGGCTAGTGCCATAGACGCACACGCAGGCGCACACACTCATACTCCCCAGGGTACTCTGAGGGAGCTTGAGACCTCAAGGAACACACTTTGAGAACCAGATCCCTTGAGTCTCTGCCATCTTCATACCCCTACCCCCGCCCCCATCTCCCCCGGATCCCAGGGCCATGTCTGGCCCCAAGTCCTCATTATTCTTCAGGGTTTGGCCTCAGCTCCTTCATTCTCCCTGTCACATTCCCTTGGGTGCGTGCACCCACCTTGTGCCTCAGTGACCATCTACCTGGTTGTTGAACACCTGGGTGCTCAGTTCTGGTCCTTTGAGGCTCAGCCCTTCCCACGAAAGACATCTCTTGGATGCTCCAGAGACCCTCATCTCCACGTGCCCCAGACCAGAGAGCTCCAGGAACCCCCGGCTCAGTGACCCAGGAACCTAGATGTTGACTTGACTCCCCTCTCTCACCAATACCTCTGGTATCAGCACTGGTACCAGCCGAGTCAAAGCCATCATCACCTGTCACCTAGGTAACCCAGTTGACCCCCTTTGTCTCCATCCAGTCTACCTGACCTAATTGGATTTATTCTCCAGTCGGCAGCAAGACCCTGGATACCTGGCCTTGCCTCCGGCCTCATTGCTTCTCCCTACCCCTAAACTTAGCTATTCTTACACGTTGGGAGATTCACAAGATTTTGCCTGCCCCTGAGGTTTTGTACAAGCCTGGAGCACTCACAGATACTTCTCATCACCCCCTAGCCCTCCCATGCCGACCTCAGCTTAATATATAGTTTCTTCTAGGAAGCCTTCTATGATGCTCCATCCCTCCAGATGAGGTTGGGTGCCCCTGTAACAACTGAGCTCACACCACACTATCTACCTCCTGCAGGCAGGGACCTGCCCCAGTTCTCAGCCTAATGGCTGGGCTTAAGGGGCCCTTCATATTGGCTGGTTGAATACGTATTGGGAAATGGGATGGAGTGAGACGGGAAGGATGCGTTTGTTTCAAGGATGGAGCTGGGTCGGGGCTGGGATAGGACAAGGATGGGGAAATGAAGATTATGGGACGCGACAAGGAATGTGTTGGGCAAGACTGAGGACCCGAGTTTCTCCCTCCGTGACCTGCTGTCCCTGGTGCCTGTTGAGAAATCTGCTAATGTCTCATGCAGGACGGGCTTGGGCCCCGCACAGCCCCTCCCCCCAAGGAGAGGCATCACAGGCGTGTACAGGTTGGTTTATTTACAAATATACTGATGTCTCATCTTTTTTTGTTGTTTCCATTTTCTGATTTTGTGGGAAGAGGCGGAAGGTGAGAGTGGAGGGCAGGGTGGGGGTGGTGATGTGGTAAACGCTAATAAATAATTTAACAATGACAAGTTATTAAATAAAATGTGTCTGGGGATGGCGGGTGGACAGTGAGAGTCTGTACAAGAAAAACAGGAATGGCCGGTGGCCTGGTCCCCACACCCAGCTGTGCTGAGCTCCCTCGGGACCTCCGGTAGGGGCAGGGGCACAGCGGAGAGGCCCCTTGGAAACTGCAGCATCCAAGGGCCAAATGTTGGTGGGTCCTTCCTGCTCCCTGGGCCCCCAGGCAGTGTGTCTGTGAGTGTGGGTCTGTGAGCCTCCGTGTGCATCTGGGTGTGAGTGTGTGTGTCTGTGTGTGTGCGTGTGAGCATGGACCCCCTTCCCCCGGGGGCAGAGTGAGTCCCAGAGCTGCAGGTTGTCCCAGATGGGAGGTGAGATCTCACCTCAGGTGGTGCCCAGACCGCAGGCTGGGGCCAGGGAGGCATCAGCCAATTCTCCTTCCCCCAAGCCTCACTGCTCTGGCCCTGCTCATCTGGACATGGTGGGTCTCCCACCTCACCTCCTCCAGGAAGCCTCCCAAGATGCCCAGCACTTACACTGGCCCCTTCTCTATGGGCTCTGCTGGCCCCATGTTCTGACCCTTAGAACCACAGTGTCCCTCTGTCCATGTGGCCTCCCTGGAAGGCTACGTGGTGGCAGAAGCCTGCCTTCCTGTCCCAGCCTTCACTTGCTGTGTTACCTGGGGCAGATTCCTCCCTCTCTCTGAGCCTCAACTTCTCCACAGGGAAGCAGAACTCGGCTTTTCCCCAACACTCCCCCTCCCCTCTTCTCACTCTCTCCTTCCTCCAGAGACCAGACTGTCACCTCCCCCTTCCCTGGGCTTCTGACCCAGCTACCATGTGGTGGTGGTCCCACTCTGAGGCAGAGGTGGGGTGCTCCTGGCTACTCATGTCCCCCACCCCAAATCAAGGCCGCGCTTCCTACATGAAGTGGGAAGAGTTAGATCATCTCGGCCCCAGACCCCGGTGAGCCTGCTCAGCTCTGCATGCCTCTGCTGGGTGACCTTCTCTGAGCCTCAGGCTCCTCATCTGGGAAATGGGTCCCCAACAATGTCCACACAGGCCTGGGATGGAGTGTGTGTCTCTCCTCTGAGGAGAGAGCCCCTCAAGGGCAGGCCCTACCTCTCGCTCATCTGTGTCCCCTGCACCCAGCCCAGGGCCGGGCAGAGGGGGCATCAGAGCCTGGGGCACGGTGCAATGAAGAAGTTACCTAAACTGGCTGATGGGGCGTCTCTCACAGAGGGGCTGAGGTCCCCCTTGCTTTACAATCTGTGGGTCGTGAGTGTGGGTGTTCTAGACCGGCTCCTGGAAGGGGCAGAGCCCAGTCTGGGCCTGTGCTTTGTGACGCCCCAGAGCGGCAAGTTTACTAACAAAAGTCATGCCCCATGACCTGGAGGTTGTTCACTAGATAAGGAGGATGAGGGCCTGTGTGGCATCCCTATTCTCAGCTCCAGCTCTGTCCCTGACTTGCCGAGAGAGGCCTTGTCCCTGGCCCTCTCCTGGCCCATGTTTTCCAGCTGCAGAATAAGGAGGTGGATTATTTGACCCATTCTTGAGGTTCCTTCCAACTTAAAGAGTCTGGGAGAGAAGGGCCAGGTCTCCTGAGGGGGGACATCCACTCCTGGGCCTGCCTCAAGTGCTCCCAGCATGATTCAACTGTGGGCACAAAAGGAGAAAGGGACCATCTCTTAAGAAACCAGAGTGGCTGCTGAAGGGACCAGTGGTGACTCAGGACCAGGAGACGGCACACAGCCTGGGTAAGCTGAGGCTGCAGAAGGACACAGGACAAAGTTCTGTGTGGAGCCAGAAGAGCCCAGAAGGCCCAGGCTGGCTGCTCCGGCCTGAGGAGTCCACCACTCAGGCTCAGGTCGCTCTGGAGGGGCTGAGGTCTCCCCAGAGGACAGAGAAGCAAAACCACAGAGGGGGTTGGTGCACTTCAAGGATCCCAGAGAGGGCCAGGCAGAGGGGCCCAAAGGTAGAGAGACACCTGCCATCCCATCTGCTCAAAGGCCGGACCAGGCAGACCTTAGGGTGATGGCCTAGGGCTTGGCATTAGAATGAAGAGCAGGGTGGTGAGCACTGGCTGAGGACACTGTGGCCTTCAAGGCCCATCGAGGGGTCACTGAGAACAGGGCCTATCAGCCTGACCTCACTTCCTCTTTTGAAGGGGTTAGAGTTGAGTAGATTGGGGACAGGGGTTGACACAGTGTATCTGGCTCCTAGTAGGGCCTTTGACAAAATGGTCCACACTCCTTGGCTCAGAGACACAGGGCCGACTCCTTACATCGGCAGATATGCTCAGGAGCGAGATCAAATCAGTGGTCACAGAGTTGGGGTGCAGAGAAACTCCACAGGCTGGACTGAATCAAATAAGAGGAAACATAACAAGAAAAAAAGTCAAGGTCCTTTGCTGGGTCTAAATAATAAGTGGCCTCCCCACACACAGAGAGAAGAGGGATGTGGCTTATCTGTCACACATGTGTGAGGGTCAGAGGATCTGGTTATAGAAGGGCAGGCTGAATTTCCAAGGTGATGTGGCCTAAACCACTCGCTGGATCTTGGGCCATATTAACAGAGGCAGGGTGCCTAAAGTGGGGGAGGTGATGGACCTACTCACTTTGGCTGGCTGATGACAGTGGGAAGACTGGGTTATATCGGCTCCACACCTTTAGAGGGAAAGCTGGAGCCAGGCTGGGGGGTATAGTTTTAAAAGGAAGAGCTGAAGAAGCTATAAAAGCCTGGCTTTGAGAAGCAAGGACTCAGGGTTGAAAAACGCAGAGGCAAAATCAGCAGAAAAGGCAGCTGACCTGGAGCCCAATGAAGTAGTGGGCTCCTTGTCATTGGAGGTATGCAAGGAGAGGCAGAGATGGCTTGGGCAGGAGCCAAACATCTGATGGAGTGCCAAGTGGGTGACCCTTGAGATACCTTTCCACCTGGAGGTTCTGCCATTTGGCCTGGTTCTACCTAGTTTGGGGGCCTCTGTCTCTGCCCTTGAAGCTGGTTGGGTCTGGGGTGCCCTGCCTGTCTAGGCAGCCCTCATCTGGGCCAAGGCTGAGATACATGTGTGTCCATGTGCTTCAAGCTCACCCCATCCTTTCCCATCCTCCCACCCCTCCTGTTGCTATGAGAGGGGGTCCCTGCCCTTATCTGGCCTCTTTCCCCTTCCTGACAAGGCAGGGCTGACCCGCAGAGGCCTCTCTGTCTTTTTCAGCATTTCTATGTATCTCTGTGCGTATCCACATGGGTGTGCCTTTAAGAGTGTGTGCGTTCATATGTATGTCTCCATCCCTTAGAGTCCACCTGGGCTCAGTGTACCCGCCCTCCCGCCCCCCTGATGATTCCCTCTCAGGGCAGAGCTGTGATGGGCTTGGCCCACCTGCCAGGCTCCTCCCCACTTCTGCTCCAGGCTCCTGTTGGAAGGGGCGATCCCAGGCTGGCAGGCCTGCCCCCAGAGGTGGGGGAGGTAGGCACCAGCACAGGGCACAGGTACACACGCTTTTCCAGGTAACAGGCACCTCAAACACCACCGTCTTGGGCGTGCATGGGGGCCCTGCCTTGACCTAGGCCCCAGGCCATGGAGGTTGGCTTGACACAGAGAGGACGTTTAAAAAAATAGAGAGAATTTAAACTTCCCATAAAAGAGATGGGGAGGGGGAAGGAGGTGATGGAGGCGAGTGGCTGTCCTAGAGCTCTGGGTCCCTGGGGATGACATGGTCTCTGTGGGCAGGACACAGCCCCTGCCCAGTCCACGCCCATCTGCCTGTCTGGCCGTGCCCAGTGGGCATTTGAGCCAGGCCCAGTTGGCCGCAGGGAGGGCACTGTATGGCTGTCTGCAGAGTCTGTGCGGGCGGTGGGGCCAGGGGTGGCGAGGCTGGCCTCAGCGGCCCGCAGTCCCACCCAAGGACCCTTGCCCAAGCGTCCGTGCGGCCTGGCTGGCTCTCAGGAGGCGAAGTAGGAACTCTGCATGGAGTAGAGCCGGTCGATGGGGTTGCCCACGCGGGCCTGCAGGGAGCCCACATCCGAGGAGCCGAGGAAGCAGTCGCTGAGGCTGGTTAAGGAGGTATCGCTGTCGATGTCATGGAAGATGGAGTCGTTCCCTGGGGGGCAGAGGGGGCATCAGCACCGGGGTGCGGGCTGGGGCTCTGGGGGCCCTGTTGGCCCTGCAGGCTGTTGGGCTGGAGGGGAGGAAGGGAAAGCGCCTGACCAGAGGGGCTAGAGGTCTGGGGTGGAGTCTCCAGGGCGCCCCCTCCGGGTCAGGAGGAGGCAGGTGAGCTGTGCTGGCAGGGCCTGCCTGGGCCCTGGGGCGGGAGGTGGCTGTCTTGGCCCCAGGCTTGCCGGGTCAGCCAGTGGGCAGGGCGGTGCCAGGGCTGCGGGAGGCGGGCAGCTTACCATAGGGGTTCATGTGGTCACCTGGCATTTGGGGTGGCGTGAGACCCTGCTGGAAGGGGTCGCTGCTGCCATAAGGGCTCTGCTCCATGGCCACGATCTGCTGCTGCGGCGGGGCCAGCGGCGTGTAGGAGGCCATCATGCCCTCCATGCGACTCGACAGGACCTCTGGGGACACAGCACGCCCTCACTGACCGGCCTGGCTTGCCCCAACCTGGAGACCTCACAGGTGTACCCCAGCAATCCCTACTGACTTCCCATATGACCCCCCAGTCCAGGCTGCCCACTGCGTCCCCTCGGATCTCCTCTGGACTTCCCCAGCCCCTCCCCCTGCTGAGGTTCCCTGGGGCCTTCCAGGGCCACCTAACCCAGGTTTCTGACCACTGGCACCTTTCCCCAGATACTCACTCCAGCCTCTCTCCCAGAATTAGTTTATCCAAAGTCAGAGAGCCCTCCCCCCCCACCTCTCCCTTCCTCCAACAGCTCTGTCCGCCAACAGCTCACAGCCGGGGGAAGACAGACACCTAAGCAGCCAGCAGTGGCTCAACGTGTGCAGTGAGTGCCCTGCATCTGGAAGCATCAAGGTGGAGCCTGCACCCAGGCCAGTGAGGCTTAGGGAAGGAAGGTTTCCTGGAGGAAGGGGCCCTCCACCTCCATGTGACTTAAAGAACCAGCAGAGGTTCAACCAGCCTAGCAGGGGGCAGGCAGGCCAGGCTGAAGGACAGCAAAGGCAGAGGAGAAACTGCTGGGTGGGAGCAGGGAGTCCAGTCCATGGGGCCAGAGCATGAGGACAAGGGAAGGTCATGCGTGGGGAGAGAGATGATTCCCTGGGGCCCAAGCTGAGTGGGGGTCCCCTGAGGCTGCAGGAAGCCAGTGGAGGGTCTTAGCTGTGGAGGGACTGTGGACAAAGGCTGGGAGGGTGGAGGCCAGAGGCAGGGACCACTGGGAGGAGGGAGTTACAGGGAGGGGATGGGGTCCCAATTAAAGCAGATGCGGTTAGACTAAGAGGGGCATAAAGGACACGGGACAAGAAGCCACTGCCCGACTACGTTACTGAGCAGACGCAGTGCGCGTAGGACAGGAAGACAGGAAGGGTCAGAGGCGACGCTCGGGTTCCCTGTGTGGGGGCTGGGTGGGTGGTGGTGCCATTTGCGGAGAGGGGTCGGGTAGGAGTGGGAGGTGTTTGTTGGGAACATTCTCAGGGAGGCCACATCCAGGGGGCAGCTGGGAACACCAGAGAATGAGACACAGCTTGGGAGCGGGCTGGGAGACCCGAGGGAGTGGCTGCAGCCCCAGGAGGCTGGGCGTCTCCAGAGAGGGAGCAGAGAGAGAAGACAGGAAGCCCTGGGCTCTGAGGTCACAGCCATGAAGTCCTGGGTCCAGCCTGGGACCCTGGTCTGCCCCCAGAGTCCTGAGTAGAAAGGGCTGCCCACCAATGCCCTGGCATCTGCCTCGGAGCTCCCATCCCACCGGGGAGCCCGCCCCTGAGGCCCTGTGCCCTCCCTTCAAGGCCTTGAAGGCTCCATGTCCCCAGGCGGCCTGGGAGGCCAACCCCGGCCCACAATGTGGAAACAGCATTTGGGCAAAGCGCAGTTCACCCTGGACTCCTCAACAGCCTGCAGGCTTTCTTTGGAGATTTCTCTGGAGAATTCCACTGAATTCTATTGTGGGCAGCAGAGTGAGTGGTCATGTCAAAAGCAGAGGCTCAGGAGCCCCACACTTGGGGCTGAGGTCTGGATTTGCCCCTAACTAGCTGAACGATCCCAACCAGTCCCTTAGTCTCTCTGAGCCTCAGTCTCCTCATCTGAGAGATGGGATGTAACGATGCCCTTCCTCTCGGGGAGCTGTGAGAATTAAGTAAGACTGAGTGAGTTGAACGGTGGAAACAGTGCCTGGCACAAAGCAAGGGTGCATAGATGTCAGTTTTAAATATGGAAATTCAGCCACCCCTCTGGGCTGCCATCTCTCCTCCTGTGTCCCTCTCTACTTCACTGATCTCAGCAGGTTCCAAGGCAGCAGCTGCCTGAGCTCTGATGGCCTTGGCAGAAGGTTTCCCGGGAGACTGAGCCCCGCCCCGGCCCCGCCCCGGCCCCGCCCCGGCTCACCTTGGCCCAGCCGCTGGGAGTTCTGCTGTTCCTGCTGCTGCTGGTGCCGCCGCGCCAACTTCTTCATCTGCAAGAGACACGGGACACAGGACGTGCCAGGCGCCTCCCAGCCCCCATTCATTCCCAGCCCCACCCACACCAGGCACCCCCGTCTTCTGCCTGCCCACCTCCCCACCCCACCCTGCCCAGCGCAGAGGCAGGTGGCCTGTGCTCACCTTTGCTCTTTGGTTCTGAAACCAGACCTGGACCACGCGCACACTGAGGCCCGTCTCCGCCGCCAGCGTCTCCCGGACCTGCCGGGCGAGAGGGAGACGGTCAGGTTTGGGGGTGGGCAGGGGGGACTTCAGGATGGCTGGGGAGGTGGAGGGATGTCCCAGCCCCCTGCAAGAGTGGAAAGGGTGGTGACTGGAAAGGCAGCGGGTGTCGGGGTGTCAGCCCCCACCCCACCCCAGCCGCCCCTCACCTTCCGGCAGGGCTTGGAGGAGACCTCGAAGGAGGCCTTGAAGGCTCTTCGCTGCTGCGTGGTGAGGATGGTCCGGGGCCGCTTGGGCCTCCGCGGATCCTTCCCATCGTCCCCGCTGCCCTTACTCTGGTTGCCCTGTCCCTTGGCTGGCTTCATGTCCCCATCCTCGTCCTCGCTCTTCACTGTGGGGGACACAACTCAGCCAGTCAGACTTTTATCCTCAGGCAAGCTGCCGCCCGATGGGATCCCATCACCTGCCCACACCTGCCCTGACTCCCCAGGGCCCTCAGGGTAAAGACCATCCCTCCCCTGGCCCACAGGCCCTGCCTTGTCTAGTCTCCCATCTCCTGTCTGTCCCCTGGCCCATTCCCTGTGTGTCCCCTTCCTTGGCACACACTCCTTACTTCCTCATCTGGGGCCCCTGGGGAGACCTGAACCCAGGCCCCTAGACCTGCTCTGCTGACCACACAGGCAGACATACACAGGAAGGCACCCAGGTGAGCAGACACAGACACACACACACATGGATGCACACGTGTGCAGGGGGCAGAGATACAGGCCCATGTGGGGACAGGTATGGACTCTGCAGGATAACCAGGTGCACACACATGGCCGTGCACATGCCTCTGTGTGTGGACACACGGACGGGAGCACGATTTCACTGATGCTCACACACGGCCAATCTGCCCACAGGCCCCCAAGGAGAGATGCTGGCGTCTGTGTTCATTCTGGCCCTGGGCTTCCCCTGACCCATCTTGCCTGGGACCCACCTTGTCCTGTCGGCCTCCAGAGCCTGGGAGACCCCAGCCCAGCATGCCAGCCTTTGAGAAAACTAGTTCCCATGCTGTTGGCCCAGCCCCAGCCAGGGCTCAGGGCACAGAGAGGAGCCTTCTTCTTTGGAGCTTCCAGGGACTAAGAACTGATAGGCAAAGATACACATTCCAGATGTTCTCACACAGGAGTGTTCATAACCATGGCACACTTGCACACACGTGCACACACGTGCACACACACACAGGTGCATGCTCACAGGCGGGAACATTCAGGTATGCACACATCTGAACAGGCGCACACACCTGCACGCAGAAGCATTTCTACTCACCCAGGGACACACTCAGACCCACCATGCACACAAAGCCATTTCCAGGCCTGAGTGTGGGTCTCAGAGATGTCAGCCCCAGACAGACAGCAGAGCCTCCCCCCTCCCCACGCCCGTGCCTTCTGCTGACCCCAAGTCTGAACTGGTCTCCTTTCTCCCGGCCCATCTTCCTCGGAGCATGAGCCTCTGGGGAGGGGGCCTCCCTCCGAGACTCCCTCCCAGGGCCTGGTACAAATGTGCCAATGGCACCTGGCTGACTTCTGCTCTCCTCCAGTCCAGGTAGCCTGGCTGCAGTGCTGCCCCACCCAGGGATGGACAGAGGGACAGATAGGTGGGGGGCTCACACCTCTTCCAAGGGCCTCCAAGATCTTCTGGATGGTCAGGTCCTGTGACTGTCGGCTCCGGGTTCCCCCACCGGGCCTGGCAGACCAGGGCACCTCCTCCCCACACCCCCTGTTCCAGTCTGTCCCCACCACCCCTAGGAATGACAAGGCACCAGTCCCTCCCTGGCTTTTCCCTCCTTAAGACTTGTTCCTGGCTGGCCCCGCCCTTCCTGCAAGGAGGGCTCCAAACTGGCAAAATCTTTGGGGGCTGGAATAGGGTAGAGGGGGCCTTTCCCACCACCACAGAGGGCCTTGGTCTCCCCACAAAGCCAGGAAACAGGGACTAACTAGGGGTGCTGCTGCCCACTGCTGAAGGCTCTGGGGAGCTGATGGAGAGAGGACGTATCAGATCAGACACCTGCAGCCTGCAGACCTAGTGCTGGCAGAGACCCCTGTGGTGCTGTGCTGTGGTGGGGCCACAGCAAGAAAGAATGAGGGTGAGGGTGCTGGGCCAGAGAGCAGGGTGGGGTGTGCACCTGTGTGCAAACCACAGTACACGTGAGCACGTGGAAAATTTATTTACTGCATGTGTGTTGGGGCACGTGTGCACGTGTTTACATGCGTATACACGTGTGTGTGTCCCTGGGTGTGGCCTTTTGCATGCTCAGGCATGGAAGTGCACGTCTACACACGTACATGTGTCCAGCTATTTGCACTCTTGGCATGGGTATCCACACATGCATTTTACATGTTGGTGTGTGTCCATCTGTGATCATGTGCACCTACACATGTGCACGAGCACGTGTGCCTTGGTGATAGTGTCCAGGTGCACTTGTGTGCCTGTGGGGCTGTGCGCACATGTCCGTGTGCACCCAGACATGTGCATGTGTATATGTGAACACATCAGTGCACACATACATGGGATGTGGGTGCAGTGTCTGTGTGGAGCTCGGGTCCTGGGGCCAGCGGCCGGCTTCTCCTGCAGGTGTGGCCCTCCATGGCATGCTGCCAAGCCCCTCTCCCTGCCGCCTGCCCCAGCTCCAGCCCTGGCTCACCAGAGTCAGACTCATCGGGGCTCACGGAGCTGAGCAGGTCCTTCTCCTTCTCGTAGTCACCCTTGCACAGCAGCTGGCCCTCCTTGAGCACAAACTCGTCGCCCTTGCGTAGCTGCCGCTCACACACGCAGCAGCAGAAGCAGCCCAGGTGGTACACGCACTCCAGTGCCCGCATCACAAATTCAGTGGGGGCGATCTTCTCCATGCAGCCGCTGCACTTGGCCGCGAAGAGCCTGCAGGTGCACAGAGTGGGCACACTGGCTGGAGTCAGGGGTTCCTCCCAGAGGCACTGCCCAGGAAGGCCTCTTCCTCCCGCCACCCTGACCCTCCAGCCCAAGTGGGAGAGGCCCTCCCTGGGCACAAAGCCAGACAGTAGGAGCCCTACCCCTTGGCTTGCAGGGTCCTGGCTCATGGTGGGCACTGGGCATCCTGCCCAGAGGTGCCCTCTTCTGGGAGCAGTAGCTCAGGGCCCTTCCCGCCCAGAGACACAATGGCCACTAGAGGGCAGAGTGCAGGGTCAGCCTCCACCTTCCCCGAGAGCCAGGTCGGCCCCTGCCCTGAGGGGAAGGACAGGCAGCCCACAGGTCCCATCCACCCTCACTCCAGGACCTGCTCTGCCTCCTAGCTGCCCTACCCTCTCCCCCACATCCAAGCCATCCCCAGGCCTGTCCAACCCACCACCCAGCCTGGGCCCCTTGTCTCCTGCCTGAGAGCTGCTTCTGTGCCCTCCCTGGGTTCCTGGTCCTTCCAACCCTTCAACTCAACTTCCAGAATGAGAGCCAAAGGGATCTGGCTAAAACACACATTTGATCATGCTGCTTCCCTGCTCCAGACTCTTCCATGGCTCCCTAGTGCCCTCAGGAGAGCCTCCAAGCTCATGAGTCTGACACTCAGACCCTTCACAATTCTGCCTCTTCTCTCATCCCTCTGCTCCCCGAGGCTGTGGCCCCGTGGAACAGCCTGCAGTCTCTCCAGAGCACCATCACACTGGCCTTTTGACCTGTGCTTTCTCTGACCCTCACACTTGCTTGTCCCTCATTTCAGCTGAGAAATCTCCACCATAAACAGATATTCATGGAGCACATACAGCCTACCAGCCACTCTTCTAAGCACTCTTCGTGCAGAAATGCATTCAATCCTTGTAACAAACCCTACGAGGCAGGAACAAATATTCATCCCATTTTAGAGATAAGGAAACTGAGGTGCTGAGAGGCGGAGTCACTTGCTCAGGGTCGCGTGGGTAGTAAGTGACGGAACTGGCTCTGCGCCTGGGCTTGGTACGGTCCTTCCATGACAGAGAGGATCCATCTTCCATCTCCGGAGACAAAGCCGGGGGTGGGGTGAGGGGGTCTCCTTGCCTCTGGCGAGTGTACAGAGGAGTCTAAAAAGCATGGCTGCGCCTCTCCCCAGACCTACTGACCGCTCCTCCAGGCCCCCATCCCTATCACGTGCCCTGCTCTGTGGGAACTCAGCCTCAACAACACTTTGATGGAAAAATTTATGAAGAATCAAATTATTGCTGCTGGGAGGGAATTAAAACCATTTTTCATTCCCCGCGTCCCCGGGCCACGTCTGCGGGCGCCACCTTGGGAGCACTGCGCACATCCCATCCCTCTTTATGGCCCGCCATCACAGGCACAGATTACAGCTGCAATTCTCTACTAATCGGTTCTGGAACAGAAATGGCCATAAATGCAAGGCTCTCAGCCTGCCTCCCTTCCCTGGGCTGCCATCAGCACCGCCCACAGCAAGCTGGTGGGGCGCAGTGGACAGGGCCAATCCGAGCTCTGCCTGCTGCCCTGGCACCAGCCAGGGCATTCAAATTGGGGGCACCCCAGCAACCCCTGCCATCCACTTCTAGTCTACCCAGCAGGCTCCTACTCATCCTGCAATGCCCAACTCCAATGCCACCTCTTCTGGGAAGCCTTCTTTGAAGCCCGAGTCTTGAGGAGGTGGCCTCCTCTATGCTCATCTCAGGCCTCAGTTCCCTTTACTGTAAAATGGGGATGTCAACAGGACCTCCCTCAAAGGGCTATTGTCAGGGTTCAATGATATTGAGCGTTTAACTCGATGAATAAGTACCACATCAGAGTGAGAGCGCATGCCCCATCAGCTCCCAATCCTACACAGGTCTGCCTGATCCTTAAGGAAATCTCAGTGAGTGTTCGAGAAGCAGGTGAGTGAAGGCTTCGCAGGTGCAGAGGCTAAGGCAGACAGAACTCTATTGGCCCACAGAGCTTCACAAGATGAATTCATCTCCAATTTGGCCCTTTGGCTGAAGACCTTTGTTCAGGGTGCAACCCACCCAACTGTCCATGGCACCCTAGGCAGAGGCCCCTAGAGGTCCTCCAGCTCTACCAAGGGGCTGGGGAAGGAGCCAGGTTTGCAGAACCTGCTGCTCTGACATGGAAGACCCTTCTGTCTCCTCTCTCCCAGTGTCTCTCTGACCCCTCCCCACACTCTACCTCCTGACCCAGGGGCCTCACTCAGGGCTGTGGCCCCCAGGCTGACAGGGGATGGCTGCATCTGTGCCACTTGGCAGGACCAGAGCCCCAGGCTGGGTTGGTACACCTTGGGTGGCTCCCAAGGAGGTGGCTCTCTTAGTCAGGGGGAGGGTGCAGCAAGGGGGTTGACCTGCATTTGCAGGCGCCGCCACCAAGCAGGCTCCGTTCAGAACTGCCGCGCTAATGCCTTGGCAGCAGGGGGTCGATTGCTACTTTCTCCAAACTCATCAACACAATCTATTATTAATACTTCTCCAAAGGCTCGGCGCCGCCATTACGGAGGCAGCGCCAGCCACTCGGGGCATCATCTGTTATCTAGATTGCAAAAACTCGGGAAATAAAACAAACTGTGCACACTTTATAAACGGAATGTGCCATCCGTTTGGTCTCCAAGCATCTCTCCAACCAATAAAACATCGGGGGGGATGCATGAAATACTTGCTCCCAATTACAGGCTGCCTTTGTCTACCGTGCCAGGGTGAGAGCTACTAACGGCATGTGTGGGCGGGCTTGGGGCACCAGCAGCGTGCCCCCTTCTTTGTGCGCCCCCACGCCCCCTCCTCGATCCCTCCCACCATGAAGGATTGCTGGAACCAGCCATCAGGAAGCAGCCCCAGCCACAGGCGGATGGCCCTGTAATCAGATGGACTCAGGTTCAATGCTTGTTTCTACCACTTGATGGTTTGTAACTGGGCAAGTAATTTCCTCTCTCGAGGTCTCAGCTTACTTATCTGTATAATGGGCTCAACAACACTGCCTGTTTCTCAGTGGGAAAATGTAGGGAGCTCAGGATAAAGCTGCCAGCACAGAGCGGGTGGTCAAGGGGCATAGGCAGGCTTCCCGTGAATGCTGTACAGAAGCTACAGATATTGGCCAGAGATACAGAACTGCTCAGGCTGAAAAGCTCCGAGTCTTCTTGCCTCCCTCCCCCTCCTGCCCCCGAGGGGCTCCTGGATCGGGAGCTCAGGTCCTGCTCTCAATCATGACTGGCTCTGTGACCTTGGGCAAGTCTGAGCCTCATTTCCTCATCTGTAAGAAACAACAGTCCCCACTCCCCAGAACTGAGCAGGGCATTCCTGATGGGTGTGTTTTTCCTTCTCACACTTGGGCTGGGAGGCCAAGACGGGGCAGGCCCTGGGGTCAGTGGATGGGAGGAGCTACCTGTGGCCTCCCCTCTAGCTGCCCCACCCTCTTGGCACCAATCCCCTCGATCTGGCTCCTCCCCTAATCTGGAAACTCCAAATCTAGACAGCAGCTTCATGACCACATCACAGACACACAGGCTTGATAGCAACCCACACAGTCCCCGTTCCCATTCTCCATATAAACTGCTGACCCTCTCCTCACGCTATCCCTACAACCTAGAATGCCGTTCCCCCTCTCCCAACTTTTGCCCAGCAAACGCCTGCTTATTTTGAAGGAGTTAGCTTGGGCATGCTTTTCTCCAGGAAGCTCTCTTCTCCTCTCCAGTCTTAGATCAATGTCCCCCCCACCCCCCCCACTACTGTAAAACGTATTCTACAGATTCCACTCTACTTCTTTCCAGGTCCACCTTCCCCACAGTCACCTGTGTCTTTAATGCTGAGCACAAGCCCCCATACACACTAAGGTGAGCAGTAATTGTTTGTTGAATGAATGTTAAACCAACCAATATAGTCCTGTTTGGCGTGTGAGGCAGGGCGTCAGTCCCCACCCCCAAACTGGTCTGGTGGGAGCCACCTGAGGAGACAGTGCTACCTGGGAAGGAGCGGGGGCAGGCAGCCTGGAGTTCTTTCCTGGCTCCATAACTTTTTCCCTGTGTGACTTTGGTCAAGACATTTAACCTCTCTGAGCCTCTATTTCTTTATCTGTAAAAATGGGAACGATGGTACCTACTTACAGGGTTGTTGGGAGGGCTGAATGTGTGTGAAGCCCTTGGCCCCGTGCAGGCATGAAGAAGGCATTCCACAAGAGCTGGCGTCTGTCTTTCTTTTATTCCTTATGAGTCCAACATGCCTTTGTCAATTACCTTCACTGGGGTCTCCCAGTGGTCTCTGGAAGCAGCCCAACCACACCTCCCTCTCATGACCACCCTGGGTTCTGGATCGGTCCTTCTAGCTTCTGTCTGTCTGGGCTGGACAAAGCACCCCTGGCTCAGTTCTCTGTCTCTCTCATTAATATTATCGAGCTCAATTAACATCTAATGGCATCACCTCATCAAATCCCCACAAAACCCTAAAAGGAAGCTGCTGTTTCTATCCTCATTTCACAGACGAGCACAGGAAGGTGTAGAAGGCAGGTTCAAGGTCATACGGCAGGATCACCATATACTCCCTCCCTACTCCGTGCATCCAAATGTTTCTTCTCTCATCAATTACCCTTGCCCTTTGCTGTGAGTACCATGCCCACATCCGTGCCCTCCCCAAGAACATACCAAGTTCTTATTATCTGGCATAAGCCCAGCACCCAGTCGGTGTGGCTGAGTGGGTTTTTCTTAAACCAAACTGAACATCTCTCTCCCGCAAACACATCCTCCCTCTCCCAGGATCATCTGTGATTGCAGAGTAAGAAATTCCCTTTTTAGGGATGTCCTTCCCTTAAAGAGTCCCAGGCTATGACACACATCTCCATCTCCTGAGTTTTTACTGGTTTATGTGTTTAATGCTCAATTTATTAGACTCATAAAGCTAACAAACAAAACTTAGAAAACCAATTTTTTTCTGGAACATTTGAACATGGACTACAAATCTGAATAATTTCTCTTAAACCATTGACACCTGCAGAGATGCATACAGTACGGCTGATTCTTTTACCTCCGATAAAATCGGTTTTATCCAGCCTCTCCTCATGGGTCTTCAGCCCCAGATCTTGGAGTCCATATGACATGCACTGGGCTTGGAATCCTGGCTCTGTCACTTCCCAGCACTGGAACCCTACACCAGTCCCTTCTCCTCTCTCAGCCTCAGTGACCTCATCTGTCCAATGGGGATAATGGCTGGGCACATGAGACAGGCTCCATAAGTGGGGACCATGATTGCTGTCATCATCTCTCCCAGACTTTCCAGCACTGGTTCACTATCCTTGCCGAGTAGAAGCTCCTCCCTCTTCTCCTCACTGTACTGCCATTCCCAGACCCCCATCACTGAATTTTACAGTTTATGTAGCCCTTAGCTGGGTTCTCAGTTCAAGAGCTCCCAGCAGTTTTAAGATAAGCCCAAAGGTCTAATCATGGCATTCAAAGCCTGACTCTACCCCTTCATACCTGGCCTCCGGTACTCTGCTCCAGCTGCCATGCTTCTCATTGTTCCCTGAGCACAGTAAGTCCCTTCCTGCCTCCTTAGCACCAAAAATTTCATCTGACTCCAAGGCCTGTCTTCTTGCCCCCTTTCCTTTGCTTCTTATTGAACTCCTCTTCATCCTTCAAGACCCAATTCAAGTATCACCTCCTATGTGAAGCCTTTCCTGATACCCAAAGACCCAGATATTTATGTGTCTAAAGGCCCCACTGACCTAGAAATAAGGAACTGGGTCTAATTCAACCCCCTACCCTGGGCTCTGGCATTGAGTTGGTGGTTACTGAGTGTTTGTTGAATGAATGAATAACCTTGTGAGAAACGAAATGGGCAGTCAGGTAGGACAAGAGAACACTGGATATTCTGCTGCTGGGGGGTCTGAGAACACGGCCAGCTAGCAAGATAAGTGAACTTTCCCTCCCCTGCCCCCTTCACAACTACACAAACTGGAGGCCAGTGTCCCAATTTTTTATCAACAAAATTCTATACATGCCTCCTGCTGAGCTGGGAATCCTGCAGTAACACCCCCGGCTGCACTCTCCTGCCTAGTACACAGGGAAAGCCCTGGGAGTGCCATGTTAGTATAAAATGACTCCCCTGACCATTAAGTGACTGGACCAGGCCTGGACACCGGACTCGAGGTGGGCCAATTGGCCCCTCTGTCCTATGTCCCCTCCTTCTCCTGCTCATTCAAGGGCTCTTTGTCAGCTCCCCATCCCCATCCTCATTCTCAGAGGAATGGCTTTCCACATCTCTAGCACCAGCTGTGTGGCTTTGGGTCATTCACATTCCTTTCTTTGAGCCTCAGTTTCCTCTTCTGTAAAATGGGGGTGCTGATCCCTCCTTCACTGGTGATTGAGAATCCTGTGAGTTTTACTGGATATGAGAAAGCCAAGCCCAGTGCCTGGCCCAGAGGGCATCTCTGCAGGTGTGTCTTCCCTTTCTTTCCCTAGTCTAAGTCTCATGTGGTCCCCAGTGTGGGCTCTGGAACCTTCTCGTCTACACCTCCAATTGCAGTCTGAAGCCCCTGATACACTATTGAACCTGAGTTCCCCCTGAGGTATGATCTTCTGGGAGACTCTTGCCCAGAGCCGCACTGGGGACCAGGCAGATTCTGGGCCTGGTTTCTCTCAGGGCTTCTCCAGGCCTAAGTCCCACAGTCCCTGGAAACACTCCCTTCATGGGGACTGCAAGGCTTGGCACCTGGAACTGAATTCCCTGTCCCCACTGGCCAAACCTTCACTGATTCATACAGCAAACACCCAAGGAGGCTGACTCTGTGCCAGGCTTGTGCAAGATGCTTGGGGGACTGAGTCAGACCAAATCTTGTCCCCTGGGAGCTGGCACAATGCGGCATGTGCCTTGATGCGTTACACTCAGCAGGCTGGGGGAGCATAGAAAGGTATGCTAGTCAATCTGGAAGACAGCTGAGGACTTCCTGGAAGAGGCGACATGAACTTGGTCCTGGAAGCAGAAGGAATGGTCTGAAGAGTCTGAATCTCACCTCTGCCAATCCCAGCTGCCTGAACCTGGGCAAGCCATCTCTACTCACTGGCCTGTTCTCCAGCCTGAAAACGGGGACCACAATCCCCGCCCCTTACAGGTGATCACAATCACGTTTACCCTCTGTGCCACACCTTCAGAGGCTCGCGGCAGGATCCCAGGGCACTAACTGGGCCCCACATAGGAAGTGCTCAGTAGGCGGCTCGTGCTGTCATTGCTGCTGGGACTGTGGTGTCTGCAATGATACCTGTTGAAGGATAAGCTGGAGTTCCCAGGAGTCCAGGGGACAGGACTCCACACTCTTGGGGTTCCAGCTGCTGCTGCTGGAGACTGCCTGTCATTTGGAGGAGCTGATGGGGCGAGAGCAGGCAGAGGGAGCTGCCTGGCTGCCTCCCTCCTGGACTCGTTGACATCTCCCCCACGTGCCTGCCGCGTCCTTATCATTCCGGGTGTAGCTGTTTTTTATTTTGAGACAAAAAGGGGCCTGTTGATGGGGCTCCAACTCAAACCAGCTGCAAACATCTGCTTTGATGCGGCGGCGGCGGGCCAGGCGGGCGGCGGCGGGAGCCGCAGGCGGGGGCCCCGGTGCGCCCGTCAATCACGCGGCTGGAATGCGCGGCGTGGCCGGTCGCTCGGACCGACGGCTGCCGGGCCGGCGGCGCGCGCGCCTCGCAGGGCCTCTCCGCCGCCTCGCCGCGCCGGGGCCGGGCCTGCCGCGAGGGCGGCCCCGGCGCTTCCTGCGGGCGCACAGACCCTGCTGTGCGGAGCCGCTGGCTCCAAGGCCCTTTGATCCCGGCCCGGGGCGCTGTCGGGAGCCCGCGGCCGGGGCTGGAGGTCACGGGCCTGGGGTAGGAGGGACGGGCCCAGCCGGCAGCCCGGGGTACCATCCAGGGGCCAGCCCCGCCAGGCAGGCACACATTCCGTGATTCCACACCTATTTATTTAGCACCTACTACCTGCCAGGCACTGTCTGGAGCCTGGGGAGAGGCAGTGAGCCAACTGGACAGTTTCTCCCAACACCCCCCTCCAGCTTCCATTCTAATGGGTGTGGAGACAAGCTAGAAATAGATACCTCTCTAGCATAAAGGGTGTAACAAATGGTGACAATGATGATAATGAGGCAAAGAAGAGCCATCAAGGTGACTGAGGCAGTTAGAAAGAACCGTCAGAGGCCTTACTGAGATACCCCGGAGGGAAAAGGGTTCCCAGCAGAATGAATAGCAAGTGCAAAGACCCTGAGGCCTGACTGTATTTGGGGTGTTGGAGAAATGACAAGCTGGAGAAGATGAGCGGCAGGAGAAGGCCAGGAGGTGCAGGTAGAAGCAGGGGTTGGGGCAGATCAAGTAGGGCTTTGGCAGGAGGGTTTTGAGCAGAGGGGTATATGAAGTGACGGACATCTAACCAGGTTCCTCAGGCAGCTGCGTGGGGGCCAGGAGATGCTTTGGGAGTTTATCTCCATAATCCAGGCAAAAGTTAGGGTTGGCTCAAACCAGGGGAGGTGCTGAGAAGTTGCCCTGTCCCGGATGCGTTTTGAAGGTAGACAGGGACACGAGAGGATGTGAGGGAAAGGACAGAGACATAGGTGAGTTCAAAATTTGGGGACCTGAGCAAGGACGGAGTTGCCATTAAATGAATGGAGACCAAGGAGAGGTGGGGGGGGGGGAGAGTCGGGAGTGCAGTTCTGGACATGTTCTATCTGAGCCCTTTTAACAGCCATGTGGATGTGTCTAGGGGGCAGTTGCATGTTCAGAGAGAGGCTCAGGCTAGAGATACTCTTTGGGAGCTTCCAGGATACACAGATACACAGATACACACACACACTCCTACAGAGTGAGTAGCACATGGCTTGGCAGCTGATAACTAGTCTCTCATCTTTGGGGCTCTGATCCCTGGGGGTGTAGAGGCAAGGCCCAGACTGCCCCAGGAGTTTCTTTTCATTTTGGGGATACTGGGACTTCTCTGGGTACCAGATCTCTCCTGGTGACATCAGGGAGAGACAATCAATGGTGCAGGTTGGTGCAGGGCAGGTGGGAGGTATCGCATCATGCCCCTCTGGCCATCCTCCCAACTGCCCCTTCCTGCCCTCCAGCCAGGGCCAACGTGCACCAGAGGTGAGCGCCAGGCCAGGCCCGAGGCTAAGGGCTTTACCATATTACTTCACTAACCCTTGGATTGATGCCCTTCCCTCTTTTTTTCTGCCCTTCACTGGTGAATTCCATTCACTTGATGATTCATTTATTCACTCATCCACCTAACATTCATTGAGCACCTACTATGAGCCAGGCCCTATGCTGGGCTCACAGTAGGAGCCTTCTCCCAACTGCTCATCCAACCCCTCTGAGCTGATTCCAGGTTCCCTTCCCCCATTCGCACTGAGTCACCAGCTCCTGGTTGCCAAATCCAGCAGCCATTATTATTGTTATTATTACTTACTAAGATTTTTAAGTGTTTCCTACATACCAGGGCCCGTGCCTTATTTGCACACAGACTCCTTCCCCATAAGCCCATTTAGAAGTAGGCACTGCCACTCTTTTCACATGAAAGGAAAGTGGTGCTTGGAGCAGGTAATACAATTGCTCAGCGTGAGAATGGGGACTGAAGCTGGGATGTCAGGCTCCAGAGCTCACCTTCCCTGCCTTGCCACCGGGACCTCCTTGTGCTGGGAGGGAGCGCTGCCTCCGCCTCCCTGCCCACCACTTGGCACGACTCTGTACTTGCTCCATCAGCTCAGAGCTGTGGGCCCACGCCCTTGGCTGGGGCTGGGGGTGCCACAGGTACAGAGATGAGGGGCTAACAACACGGGTGGAAGATAAGAAACCCCACACCACAAGCTGTAGAGACCTTTGGAGTGACCAGCATGCGCTAGGCCCAGAGCTGTGTGCTGAGGAAGGGCTGAGGAATCCAGGACAGGGCCTGATGAGGGGAGAGTTCCCAGAGGCAGGCCGCGGCTGGGGAGCAGGGATGACTTCCTGGAGAAGAAGCTATAAAGAGTGCAGAAGATTGAATTGGGGGGGAGGGTATAGCTCAGTAGTAGAGTGCTTGTTTAGCATGCATAAGGTTCTGGGTTCAATCCCCAGCACCTCCATTAAAAATAATAATGATAATAATAAATAAACCTACTTATCCCCCCAAAAATTTAAAATAAAAAAAGATTGAATGGGGTAAGTGGTCAGGCTGGGGTGTGAAGAGGAGTGTGTCTAAGTCCAGAGTCTGGACTCTGTGTAGGGAGGGGCAGAGAAGCAGAGAGGCCATTCTGGGAGGGAGAGGTTGAATGAGCGGAGGCCATTTTCAGGGTTAGGGAGACATGGGTCAGAAAGGTTGGAGCATAGGTGAAAAAGAAGGGTCAAGCTGGAGGCCTTGAATGTTGGGCTAAAGAAGATAGATGGTTTCTTTTGTTGCCATCTACTCACCCATCCATCCATCCATCCATTCATCCATCCATCATCCATCTACCCCCTCCAATCACATAGCCACTCAGCCAGCTATCCATCTATTTATCCAACCACCTACCCAACCATCATCCATCCATCCATCCATCCATCCACACACATCCATGCACCCATCCATCCACCTGCTCAGCTATCCACCCATCTCCCACCCACCCACCCACCCTCTCAGCCATCCATCCAAAGATACACACCTCCATGCATCCATCTATCCAACACACACTTAGGCATTCACTCTGTGCCAAATCCTGTGCCATGATTCCTCCTCTTGAAAGCAGAAGCTGCCTTTTAAGGCTTTACCGTAAGGCTTGCTGATTCTGTAAGCATTTCCAAACACCCACCACGACCAAGCGCTGTGCTAGGTGATGAGGAATCAGTGAGGAACAAGACACAGGATCACTTCCCCTCAGTGAGTTCATGGTGTAATGGGGAACAAGGTTTTCCAGGGGGAAAGAGGTCGCAGAAGGAGAAATCCAGGACACCTCTGGAGAGCCTAACAAGTGGCCAAGCTGACGTTTTGGCCCCCTCTTTCTGATCCCAAGGATTTTGGACTCCTTGCACACAGACCACAACATTTTAATTATGGTTGGAACAACATTGATAAACTTCCTTTGAGCAAGTGTTTTCTGGAACAAACTCCATTACATCAATTTAGTTTTTTGATCAATTTTCTTTCTAGTGCAGTTAAATAATTTACAACTTTTTCCATTTTCATTTTTATTTTACTAAAATTATTTTCATTGAGATACTTTATTTTCCATGAAAAATTCTTAATAAACGTTTGCTCCATTGTCAGGTTTGTGCCTGTACTGCATCTAACTGATTATCAGGATTTGACTCTTGCGTTAATTTGTAGCCAGTGATACATTTTACCGTGGGTAGTTTCGCTGTTAGTTTACTGGTTAATTTACAAAGTTAAATTTCCCCCCAGGCTCAGGTAGGGTGGTTTTTAACATCAGCAACAAAAGTACCAAAGGTTATGACTGCAGATTTTACCAAGCAGCCAATGAAAACATGCTCAGGGTCAAAACCACAGGTGAGGACAGCCTTGTGGTATCATATATTGGGTGCGAATGTCCAGCTTCAGCTGGGACCCCTTAGACTAAGTAAGCATGCTCTTTCTTACCCAGAGACAGTGATCTCTCCCTGACACTTTCCTCTGCTGGTTAAACTCCCAAGGTTCTGGTGGCTGTTTCTCTACACTCCAGTTATGAGTCTGTGTTTGCCAAAACAGCCCTTAAAAAGCATGGCACTCAGCAACTCACTGCTTAACACAGTCCTCCAGGGGCCAGAAGAGCCATCTCCTCCCTTATTCCCTACCCTATGCTCCTCTTAATGCAGCCAGAGATAACATTAATTTTGCTAGCCCAATCACTGAGGGCCTCACTGCCCAGTCTCATGAGATCTGGACTAAGTCCCCCCTCATCCGCTGCCCCCCACACACACATAGATACACACAGACACACACAGAAACACACACACGTGCACCTGTGTTCCTGCTGTCCAGTTTCTGAACCACGCCCTGGCATACACCCCCATTGCCACACTTGCGGAAACCCTGCTCAGAGCTTCACACGCAGAGGTTTCACCAATGTTTCATGACCCCCTCGGAGGTGGGAGTCCTTCCTTACACAGGTCACCCAGCTGGTTTTGGTAGAGCCAGCACCCCATCCCAGGTCAGCCTGGCTAGTAACCACCGCTCTCCTGCCTTCCTGGAGGTCGGGAAGATGGGTGGGGACAGGGGAGCAAATGCCCCAGAGTTTGGGAGCCTGAGATCTGCTCCCAGCCAGCGGCCTGTCTGTGCCCCGCTGACTGCAGGGACGCAGCGTAGTGTGTCAGCAGAACACGACCCCCGGCGGAGGCGCCGAGAGATAATCTGAGAAGTGGGTTCAGAGAGGAGGGGACTCCAGGCCGGTGGAAGGCCGGAGGGGAAATTCTGGAGGCCGCGGCTCTCGGAGGTGTAGGTGATGTCATTTCCTCCCCACAGCCCGGACCCCTTGCTAGGGAGTAAGAAGAGGCTCCGGGAGACACCTCCCTGGGCCTCGGCGCCCGCTCAGGCCGCTGCGGCCGGGTCAGGACCGGGCCCCGGCGCGCACCGCCGCCCCGGCCCCCGCCGCCCGGCCGCCCGTTTAGTGGGTAACTGATCGCCCCGCGCCCCGCCACCGCCGCCCGCCGCCCGCCGCCCGCCGGAGCCGCTTAATCACCGCCCGCCCGGCCGCATTAGCATAGTAATGGCCTTTAAATTGAGCCTCTTTGTTTTTTAATTAAGCTCCCAGCAGGTACAGAGAAGAGCGATTATTGAGGAAGCTGCCAGCGCTAATCGCCCGCAGTCATTTGACAATTAAAAAGCGCCCGACTTTAACCCTTTCCCCGCGCCCACAGCAGCTCCCCCGGCATTTATCCAGCGCCCACTGTGTGCGCGCTTTCCCGGTGGGATCCGCGGACCCCGCCCTTAGCAACTTTGAGAGACCCGGGTGAACGCCTCGGTTTTGCTAAGACGCAAACTGTGATGCAGGGAGGGCAGGTCACTTGCCCAAGACACACAGCTCGGCTTGGGCGTCGGGGAGCGGGGACTGGCAGACGGTGCTAAAGAAATCCAGCTGCCTGGGCTTTGCGCCTGGCACTGCCCTCTGCTTGAAGAACAGACATCTTGTGAGTCGGGCAAAATCCTCCTGCTTCAAGACCCAGGTGGGCACCTCCCAGCCTTCATGGCAACAGCCTTCTACCTACAATTCCTCTCCCCCAGGGCATCCTCTCCCCCAGCGAGTACAGCCATTCCCCCAAATACTGATGTGGTCTTACTGTGTGCTAGCCACAGTGCTGGGCACTGGAACAGCTGAGAACAAGCCAGAAGTGGGATCTGCCCACACAGACCTACAAGCCAAGAAGGGAGACAAGCAAATAGGGAGGCAGCACAATTGTTCGGGATCCAGCTCAGGCTGGGGGGTTATGACAGAGAAGGCGGCTCTCCCGAAGACAGAGATTTGAGACAGAAAGGAAGGAGAATCAGCCAGGTAAGGATGGGAAGCAATGGACAGCAGAGGAAACAGTGTGTGCAAAGGCCCAGAGACAGATGAGCATTAACCAGAAATAAAGGCTGCGGAGGGTGTGTAGCTGGTGGGGGACAAGAGGAGGTTGAAGAGTAGTAGGATCAAGCTGGAGTGTGCAGGGTCTTGCAGACCACCTACTTTTAAAATTTGGGTATTTTAAAAATAATTGAATAGAATTTTGAATGGGTAGTGCATCACATGGTTTAACGTTCAAATGTGCAAAAGGGTGTTCACTGCCATCTCCTCCACCCATCCCTAGCTCTGCAGGTCCCCTCCCCAGAGAGGAGCCAGGTCTTCGATTTGAATCCCCTTCCTAAGATATCCCACACATGTAATACACAAGCCGTGTGAATCCATTTTTTCCCCTCACCCGATTTTTTTTTCGGGGTTGGGTTTTTTCTTTCCTCCTTTTTAAAAAAAATGCAAACACTACCTTACACATTGTTTTCCTTGTATCCTCCCTTCTCCCCCCTCCCACCCACCTGCATAACTGAAGAGGCTCCCACGGCTTGGCCCAGAGCACCTCCTTTTACAGCTGCTGGATACTCTATTGTATGAGCAAACCCTAATTTATTTAACCAGTGCCCTGTTGATGGCCTTGTGGGCCATTTAAAGGATTTTTGTCTTAATCTCAAGAGCCACAGGAAGCCATTGAAACGTTTTAAGTGGGAAGTGGCTTGAGTGATTTACATTTTGAAAAGATCATTTTGGCTGCAGAGCAGGGACCCAGATCGGGAGAACACCAGGCGGGAGCGGGGAGACCAGCTATGAGGATCACTGTCGGCGCACTGACAGTGAGAGGTGCAGGGGGTCCCGGCCAGGGGGTGGAGGAGTGCGAGAAGGGAGCCGGTGCTCTGAGAGGAGAGTGATGTAGGGCATGAGATGGACCGGACTCTGGGGCGGGTGGGAGGAGCCCCAGGTGGCTCCCTTGACCTGACTCTGCCTGGTGGATGGAAGAGCCCAGACCAAGGTGGGGACAGGTAGTGGTGGATGGGGGACGGTGTGGAGACGCCAGGTCGCAGTCACCCTGGTCTCACTGTTCCGACAGCCAGCGCAGTGTCTGATTCATCATTGGGTCTGGGATCTTCCCCCAAGTCAAGCTCTCTCGGTCTGAGCTGGCTCCCCGACAGCCAACCTCAAGCCGCATCTCTGCCTGCTCTCACTTTAGAGGGGCCTGCTGCTGGTGGCCCCGAATCCTGCTTCCTCTGTTTCAAGCTGACCTGGTGGTGGTGGAGACAGGGTGGCCCTGAGAAAGCCCAGTAGCCGCCTTTTTAATAAACATGGAAGAGGCTCCCTAGGGATTGGGTGTGGGGGTGAGGAGGAGAGCTCTGGACAGACTGAGACAGATTCTGCCCCTGCTCACCACTGGGAGGGACACCCTTCTCCTCTGCCCTTGGCTCCCTGGTGGGAGTGGGGGGTGGACTCTCCATGCTCTGGAGCCCCCTAACCTTGTCCTTGACTCAGAGTAGAGGTGTCCTCCCATTCAGTAGCTAAGGTGGGGGCAGCCAGGACCACCCTCTGCCTGCCTTGAACCCTGTGGAAGGAGGCAGTGAGCATGTGGCACCGCAGGCAGCAAGGGGTTAACAGTCAGCCCACCCCCATCTATCAGCCAGCATCTACCAAACAGACGGACAGACAAGGCAGCTGTCCAAACAGGCCTGTGTACCTGGCCACAGCCGCAGAGAGGACAGGGCAATGCTGTTTACTCTGCTTCCCTCCCCCAACACAGCCACACACACACACACACACACACACACACACACACACACTCTCTCTCTCTCTCTCTCTCTCTCTCTCTCTCTCTCTCTCTCTCACAGGGCTTTTGCAGTCTCCCCTTGGGGATGCTCCCCCCACCCATGCTCCTCCCACACCCCTGAGAAGATTCTGAAATGCTCAACTCTGCAAAAAGGATGTCCTTGCTCAGGGCTCAGGGCAGGGGGTCTCCAGGAGTTGGTGATAGAAATAGCTGATTGCCCAGCTGGCCCACAGTCCCCCGAGGCACCACAGAGCTCACAGCCAGGTGCCCACCCCCTGTCCAGGAGACGCCCAGCAATGCTCCCTGATGCCCACTTTCTGCCAAGAGCAGAAGCTGAGTGTCTCAAAACCTGGAGACGTGGTGAAGCCAGCGAGTCTGGGGAATCACCTTCTCAAATCACCTCTCAGGCATTTGTCTGCCCAGGGCTTCCCGGGCCCCGTGCCAAGCCTGCCCTCAGCCCTTCTCCTCACAGCTCCCAGGCAGCTCCAGCTCAGTGTCCCAACCATAACCCCTCAGATGCCTCAAGAGAAGCTGACCCCATTGACTGGCCTCTAGACCAGTGTCTTCTGTGTCTCCATCTCTCTGAGGCCACAAAGAGCCACCCTGCACCCCTGCCTGAGCAACCCCTGGGTGCCCCCTCTCCCTTGACTCTGTCCCCACATTTGACTCCTCCTCAAGCCCCTATGTGGTGGCTCCAATCTGACCCTCCTCGGCTGGTGGTGAGTTGTTTGTGGGACCTGGGTGTGTTAGGTGCCCACAGTGCCCAGATGCTGCATCCTCCCCCTTCCTCTGCTGGTGGCCCCACTCACTCCTCATCCCTGGTGCCCTCAAATGCCCTTTCCCTTGGGAGGTGCCCCTGCAGGTTCAGGCTCTCCATCTGCCCCGGCACCGGCACCGACAGTACTGTGTGCTGAGTGCCTGCTCTGTGGCTGGCCCTGTCCGAACTCAAGCATTATTTATCTCATTCCCCAACCCTGTCCCCCACAACCTATAAGGCAGGGGAAATCACTGCCCATTTCACAGATGAGAAAACTGAGGCTCAGAGAGGCAATGTGCTTCATGCCAAGCCTCATATCTACAAAGTGTCAAAGCCCCACATAAGAGAGAAGGCTGGTGTGTGATTTGGCAATGGACAACAAGAGCTGCTTGCTTGGTATGTGAGCAGAGTTCTTGGCACCATGCCTGGCACAGGCGGGCACTAAGAAGTGCACAACTCTGACCAGGTCCCTGTTGCAAGGCACCCCATGGGGTCTGTGATCTCATCACATCAGCCCATCACTTGTCTCCCAGCTGGCAGCACTGGGGTGGAGGATGCGTGATTAAAGCAAATGCTCCTCCTTACCCAGTGCTATCTGTGTCCTGCTTTAAAGAGGGTGGGCCCTGAGCCTCAGAGAGGGAAGCTCTTGTCCGGGCTCATCTGACCTGACATGGTGCTGCCCCAGGCTGTGCACACCCACCCAAACCCAGAGGCCAGGCCCTGGAGCCCTCCTCAGCACCCCCACCCAATGTGACATCTTTACGGCACATGCTGGGCCTGCGAAGGTCTGGATGGGGTGAGGGGGAGGCAGGACACCTCTCAAGTAACGGATTGTAAATTCCTGGGCCCCGGCTTTCCATCCCTAACAACCTCCTCCCGGGGCTCACAGCGCCTGTCCCTTCGCAGCCAATTTAAATGAGGGGTCCCAGACCCTAGGCGTAAAGCATTCCAGACTCGGGAGAGGGGGCAACTATTGTTTCTCTAAGAAAAAATAAAATAAAATAAAATCAACTGGGTCTCTGCAGCTTCTAATCACTCTCACATGTGCTGCGTGGCTCCTGCCGAGGACAGCCCTCTACAGTGTGTGAGCCCCTCAGGGGCACAAACCCTGCTTCTCCCCAGAGCCTGTGAGGAGGCCCCGATCCCCACTGTACAGTGGAAGAAACTGAGGCTGGGGAGGGAATAGAGAGTGTCCACACCCTGGTAACCCACTTACAGAGGGGACAAGTGAACACCTTGCCCAAGGTTATCAGCCAGTATATGGGCCAGCCAGGATCTCCTCAGGCCCACAGGCCCCATGGGATTTGAACCCCCATCCTTCAGACCCCAGAGCTGGAGACCTTTGCCCTGCATGGCATGGCCTCCCCACACGAGGGGCATCCACCGCCCCTTGGAAGGGGCCTGGTACCTGCAGCCCTGCCCCAGGCAGGTCCCCCTACAGCTGCAGCTGGGGCCTGAGAGCATCAAGGCTGGTTTTTAATAAGGAAGATGAATTTTCTTGGAAGCCTGGGTTTGGAAGGAGGGGGCAGCAGAGGCTTCCATCAAGGCTCTCTCTGCCCTTCTGGTGGGAGGGGAGTGGAGGCCTGGCCGCTGGGGGCTTGGGCTGTGGGGGGCCGCCGCCCCAGGCCTGGAGGGAGCTGGCTCTGCGCGGCCTGAGCTCTCTCCCCGCGTAAGCCCACAGGATATTACACTGCCTTTGTGTGCCTGGTGACCCAGCTGCTGGTTATTGAAAAATTCCACCGCTCGGCACAGGGCAGGCCCGCTGACCCCTCATCCCGGGACGCGCCTATCTTTCAAAAGATACGGGATTAGAGCACCAGACCCGACCTGGAGCAAAGCCCCGTCTGGGGTGTCTGTGTTTTCGTGGCCTCTTGGGATACTGGCTGGAGTGGGCTCTTGGCGCAGGATTTAATTAGTTGGAATCAGCCTGCGATTACTGGGCGACTATTTACCCAGCCACTCTGCAGTCTGAGCCCTGCTCCGAACAAAGATGGGCCCCTTGGCCCCACTGGTCAGGCCAGGGGCCCCAGCTGAGCCTGGGCCCAGCTGCCGGGAAGGGAGGGTGGCGGGCCTGGCCAGGCCTTCCGCTGGCGCACCTCATTTAGCTGATATTTGTGGGTTTTCGCAATGCAAAGCATCTACATGGGGCTTTTAAAAAATTAAAGCATCTCGAGAAATTTATGGTTGATTTCCGAGTGTGGTCCCCTCCCCCAGCTCATGGTGGAGCAGAGCTGGGTTCACTGGGGTGGGGTTGAATCCTGCCCGTGGGTGAGCTGGGTGTGGATGTGTGTCTGGGATGCTGAGCTCCAGGAGTGCTGAGGAGGTGGCCTCACCCTGAGCTTCCCTTGTCCCCAGCTCTGCCCCCATGGATGCCCCCTGGCTGTGTGTTGGTCGGTCCCGCACTCCCCACCAGGCACGCACTGTGGTAGCAGCGAGCTTGGTCAGGGAGAAAAGCTCTATGTCCCCAAGTCTCCTGTGAGCTCGCCTTCCACCAGGGCACACAGGACTCCACACATGCATACGCCTCCTAGTATACATGCATGTGTGTCCGCCGGGCCTGCACACACCAATAGTCTATAGGCCCCCACACATCCATGCACATGCACGCATAGCCACTTACACCCACCTGAACCTCTGTATCTGCCCCAGCCTGCTGTTCACACATGCCTGCCTATACAAATATGAGTGTCTGCACCCATGCGCACACATGTCCTGTCACATATCCAGGCGCACACTCACACGCCATCTTTTAGGACTGCACATGTGCACAGCTACATCTACAGGCTGATCTCTGAGCACTTCACACGTTTATACAAATGTGTGACTGCTCCCACACCTGCACACACACATGGACACACAAATGTTTCCACCAGGGAGACATCACGCAGGCGGTGTCTAGCCATGGGAAGCCGTCGGGGCTGTTTCAGGGGTCTGCCCCTTAAAGGAGTGTCACTCAGATCTCAAGCTGGTGACTGCTCTAGGAGACCCAGTTCTGCTGGCCTACGTTTTGGGAGGTTGAGGCACAGGCCAGAGGTACTCCTGGGAATTCAGATTTGGGAGACCTCCCAGTGCCAGGTTTCTGGAAAAGCTGCCAATTTGGGGTCCTTGTCAGTCAGGAAAGTCCTGCCTATAGTTGTCATCAATCTCAGGACTAGGAGCCCTGCCCTCAGCCACCTCTGCAGGCTCCTCCCTCTCACCTGCCTCCCTCACCTCTGCCAAGGTCACTGTGGCTCCTGTCCTGCCTTGTGGCCCTGGGGTGCTTGGGAGGTCATCCTGGGAGAAGGGAAGTGGGCTACCCAGGTTCCAAGGGACTTGGGGCTCCCTCTCTGCCCTGCACTAGGTACAACTGACCCCCCAAGCCCCAGTGCCGCATGGCCTCATAAGTCCATAGAAAGACACACACAGGGACACACCCATAACACATATGCATACCCTGGACACATTGTCACACACATCTAAGGTGACTGGAATGCCATCTACTTACAGAGGGAAACCTGCAGGCACATACAAAGGTACACACAGGCATCTGGAGATACACGGTGTGCAGAGACACACACAGAGGAGCACAAAAACCCAGGCACACACTAACAAACAAGAACACAAGAGATGCTGCACAAACAAGGACACAAATAGATACACAGACCCACATAGGTGCCCAGGGACACACCTAGACACACAGGTACACACACACACACACACAAACACACACACACACATAAATACATACTGTAGGCCCGAGTGGAGCTCTTTTCAAGGAGAAAATGTCTAGGAAGGTTTGGTGATCCTGAAAGTGGCTACTGGGTTAATGCTGGATGGGGCGGAAGGCCCAGGCAGAGAGGGGAGTGGCTGGCCCACAGGCCGAGGCTGGTTGGTGGCTCATCCGGGGCCTCCAGCTCGCTGACTGCCTCCTCTACTCCTGAACTCCAACCTTCCCCCAGTCCTCACACCCTTGGGAGCCATCTGTCCCATTTTTGGCCCTTTTGTCCCACGCCTGCTCAGGTCTCCCTGCCCTCCATCCAGCTTTCCTTGGCCCCATCCCATCTCAGCTGCCATGAAGCCCCAGCCCTCAGCTGGGGCCCTGCTCTGCCTCCTGCCTCCCTGCTGTTTCCTGCACATGCTGTCCCCTCTCCACCCTTCACTCCTGCCCGGCTGCTCCCTGGCTCCTTCCCATCTTCTCTGCCTGTGCAAGCCACACTCTTCCTCCTCCCACCCCAGGCTGTGGAGCCAGGGCTGCTCAGTGCTGAAGGTGACCAGAGAGCCCCTTGGCTGGACTGGATCCCAGGCCCATCACAGACTCTGTGTCCATTCCTAAATGGCAAACAAGTCTGACTGCATCTCAGTTTTTCTTTTTTTACCCAATAAAGCATCCACGGTGGTTTAAGAAAGGAGGAAAAATGCAAAAAACTCTCCCAACTCTGGGTAAAGGGAACCATTTGGCGGCTTCTGGCTCTGCATTTAAGTATTACTCCTTGTTAAGCACCACCCCAGGAGGGCCTGAGCTGTGGTGAGAACTGGGAGTACACAGGTGGGGGCTTCTTTGGAGACTGCAAGATGTGGATTCATCTTAGCTTTATGGCCCTGGGCTCATGACTTCACCTCCAGAGCCTCAGTTTCCTCATCTGCAAAATGGGAAGTTATAATCTGCCTTTGCAGGGTTCTGGTGAAGACGTGCTGAGAGCCCAGGACAGTGCTCAGGAAGTGACTCCCACACCCCCTCCAAAGCCTCATCTCTTCCTCGCCCTCCCTCTCCTAACCTGCCAGGACACTCAGCTCCCCTCCACGTCTTCAACCTGCCTGCCTCTCCCCTTCTCTGGCCAGCCAGGTTCCGGGGAGAATGTCCACCCTCTGCTACCACAACTCTGCCTGTGCTCCCTCCTCTAAGCACCCTGGTTTCAGCTTTCTCCACTTGCCCAAAACTACTATTCAGCCAAAAACACACACACCACCTTCCAGACCTGAGGGCCTCACTGACTCATTCATTCCTTTAACCAGCCAGTGTTCACTGAGCAGCTACTATGGGCCAGGACTGTGCATGGGGCTTGACACCCTCTTCTGCCATTTGCCATCCCTTTCTTCTGGAAACTCTGATGACATATGGCCTTGGTCTCCTCCGACATGTCTGCAAGTTCCTGGTTCTCCACCTGCTCTTAAATGCCAGGACCCCCAGGGCTCTGTCCCCTATGACTTTGATTGTCACTTTGATGCCAAATGCCCTCAGGCCACCACCTCCAATTCTGTAGCACTGACCCCTCCTTCAGGCCCCCGTCCTCCTCCCCTGGGCTCCAGATCCCTTTCCCCACCTGCTTCCTGGGCTGCTCCGAGTAGATGCCCCCAGGGCAGCACCACCCAATGTGTTTACACCCCAGTTCCCGTCAAGCAGCACATGTGCACAAAGATATATATACCAGGATGTTTGCTGATGTATTGTGTGTGTGACTGTGAAGCACTGGCTACAGCCCAAGGGGCTCTCAGTGGGGGAAATGGGTTAATAAATCAAAGCTCACCCATTCCCTGGACTGTTATGTCGTGGTTACAAAGACAGAGGTAAATCCACATGTACTGACACGGCAGATGTCCTCAGCATGTTGCTAAGTGGAGCAAGCAAATGGGGAGCAGAGCAGTGCTGAGAAAATGTGGATCCCGTAAAAAGGAAAGCCGGCTGCATGTGCACCGGACATGCTCGTAGAACATGCTCGCACACATGTAAGAAAGGTCTGGAATGTTCCCCATCAGTCGCTCACCGCCTCTGAGAAGGGGGTGGGGGAAGGGGTGACGACTGTCCCGTTTTGTTTGACTTACCCCTGCTTGGTCTAGATTTATTAAACAAGGAACAGTGACTTTTATAGTATAAAAAAGAAAGGAAAATGCCCCAACTCCATTTGTCCTTCCCCCTAAGCTCAGTCCCTTCTGACCAGCTCTTCCAGAGGTGATGCCCACCATGTTCCAGGGCTGAGGTCCAGGACCGAGGGTTCACGGCCCACTCCTCTCCCTGTTTTGCTCACATGGCACCGCTGCGGGCCCCTGCCCCTGCACACCTACCCTGCTGGGCCTTCCGCTGGCCTCCCGGCCCTCCTCCTGGATCTTTGGAATGAAAGTCAAACTGTGCCACAGTGCTCAGAAGCCTCAGGGGACCTCCACTCAGCAGCAGGCCAGACATCTGAGGGTGCCTCCAGCATCCTCCTCAGCCAGCCTGAGCGCTCCGTCCACATTTTCAGTATTCGTGAAGCACCTAGAACTGCACCAGCTCAGAGGAAAGGCCACTGACACCTGAGCTGTTGTCATCACTGTGGCCACTTCAACAACTTCTCTTTTCCACTTCCCTTCTTCCTTTTGCCCTTTCCTTCTTGGCCCTCAATTTTCCATCCTCTCTCTTTCCCTCGTTGCCTCGCCTTCTCTTTCTAGAAGTGGATGTGAGGCTCCAGCTGCACAAAGGCACGCTCTCCCTGATCTGGCCCCACTCACTTGATCAGCCTCCCTCAGGCTGCTACGCTGTATTCTGAAATCCTCCCCCGTCCACCTCGTTGCCTTTGCTCCCCTCATCCTCCTCCAGGCCTGCCTGGTGCCTCTCTGGGGCTGTGGGCTGAACGCTTTCCATCGTTCAGGGCTAGATTCAATGGGTGCTTCCTCCAGGGAGCCTGCCTGTGCCCCTGGCATCCTCCTGTGGGCTGCCGTAACAGCCCTGAGCCCCTGGGAGCTGGAGAGCTGAGCAGCCAGAACTGGGTTCTGATCTGACCTCTCAAACCTCAGTTTTTCCATCTGTGAAACAGGGCAAATACAGTGGCTACCTCACAGGTTGTCAGGAGGATTACTGCACTCCAGGGCATAGGCCCTCAGCCCAGTGCTGGGCAATGGTAGCTCTGATGGAAACCCTTCCTCCTCCTCCTGTCTTTGTTCCACTGGCACACTGCAGCCTCTCCATGAAGGACTCCTGAGTTTTGGTCAGTGTTTGCATTAACCCTGGAGACAATGGTGCAGCCCTCAGGGAGGGCCCACGCCCCCATCGTTGCGTATGTGTGGGTCTCAGTGCAGGGGGGACACAGCTGAGATGCCCCAGGCTGGCATGATCTGGCCCCACTGAAGAAGCAGGCTACCCGGGGGCGGGTGGGGGGCAGCTGGTGCCTGATCTGTTCAAAGGCCAGCAATTCTCCACGCTGGTGAGGGGAGGTGGGGGGTTTCAGGCAGGCCCGCTCCTCCTGAACGCACACCACCTGGGGAGGGGGTGGTCCGGATCAGAGACTCAGTGACCCCGCCCCTGCAGCCCAGCACAGGGAGCACCGGAGGGGCCTTTGTTTCCCTGGGAAAGAGGGGCTGCCCCCCTTCTCCAGACGAGCCCTCCTGGAGCAGCCCTGCTGCCGCTCGCTGCTGCCGGAGGCTGCGCCGCCCCGAGCCGGGCGAGCCTTTTGCCAACACTCAGTAAATACTCAATACTGCATTAAAGCAATAAATAGTCATTTTAAGGAAACCGAGACTCAATTTAGCCACTACAGTCAGGAGCAGCGGTTAGCAGGGCTGCGGAATGTCACCGCACAGCTGGCAGCCCCGCCCCCGCCGCCGCCCCGCCCCCCCCCAGAGGGGGAGGCGAACAATGGGCCGTGCCAGGCTGAGCCGCCCCTCCCCCCCAAATCAGGTTACCAGGCGGTGGGGTGGGGGGTGCAAGGAGGGGGACTGGGTTCCGGCAGCGGGTCCCTGAGCTGGAGGAGGCCAGAGAGGCAGGAGGGCGTGGTGGGAGCACCCTACCCCCACCTGGAGATAATAATAGCACAGCAGAACCACTAGCTGCAAGAAAGCATCCCCACTGAACGGGCCTTCGCTCCGGGCCAAGCACCACGCTAAGCACTGTACGTGCATCGTTTCATTTAATGTTTCGTCCCCTCTATGAAGGTAGAGACTTTTACCCCCATTTTGCAGGTGGAGAAATCGAGGCTCAGAAAAGCAAATTACTTTAGTTAAGGACAGGAAATATTTTTGCATTATTTGTGCATCTATTAAGTACCTGGTACAGGCCACACCACAAGTTCTATCTCATGACACATCCCCATTCTACAGATAAGGGAATTGAGGCCCCACGTGGGGAAGGGACTGGGAGGTGATGGGCTGGGCTCCCTGTCAGTGGCCCCGTGGCCTGGTCCAGAGGAGAAGAGTGTGCTGTCCCCCACTCTGGGCCTATCCATCTGATCAGGTCGGGAAGTGTGCTGGGCTGAGTGGGGATTTGGGGGGCCGGGGCCTGTGACATGGTCTCCAGAGTTATGCGGGCAAAACAAACAAGGCTCCTCTGTGCAGCGCTAGGGGATTTGTGCTCATTGCCATGGAAACCATACAGAGCATGGGGGGCAGGGGAGCCTGGCGGGCTCTGTAAGACCCCCACAGCCTCAGCCCTAGGGCCAGCCGTGGGTGGCCTGGAGGCTGCTAGAGGCAAATAAGAGGTGGCTGGACAGGTGTCCTTAAAACCTGGTGTCTTCCGAGGCTGGGGTGGGAGGCCCAGGACTCAGGCAGGCTCCATGGGCGCTGCTGGCACAGGAGGGCAGAGGAGTCCCGTCAGTCAGGACATGCCAAAAACACCAGGAGAGATAAGAGCAGCAGCTCCTACCCACCCACCTAAAGACAGTCCCACGCTGGGAGGCAGAGGCCAGGATGGGGATTCCCCACAGACGGCCTGGCCCGCTGCCCCTGCGTTGTGGGTGGCCTCGTCTGTGATGAGCCCATCTCTTGGGCAGGGCAACTGAGGCCAAGGCCAGGACAAGGGCCCTAGCCCGCAGTCTCAGAGAAGGCTCTCTCAAGTATGAGTGCTGGCTCTGGGCCAGGCACCACCTGGCAAGTGATCTGCAGATCTGGCCTCAACCAAAACAAATCAGGATGATGATGATAATAACAATAGCTGCAGTCGTTAACGTTTACTGCACATCCATTACCTGCCAGGCACTGTTCTAAACATCCCTTGTGTTTCATTTCATTTTGGAAATGAGGAAAGGATTATTATTATCCCTACTTTACAGATGAGGAAACTGAGGCTCACAAAGACCCCTCTGCCCAAGGCACACAGCTGTGGGGATTGTCGAAGCTGGAATTTGAAACCAAGTCTCTCTGACTTCAGAGTTGTTAAAGGGCACAGAGGCCCAGAGAGAGGCATTCACCTGCCCCAGGTCACACAGCAACAGAGCCAGGATTGGAACCCAAGGTTTTCTGACTCTCAGGTCCAAGCCCCTCTCCAGGTCCCAAGTGAGTCACCACAGCCAACACCACCCTCCTTGCCAGCAGTGTGAATTGTGCCTGTTTTCTTTCCGCTTGGCAGCGCTGTCCCCACCCTGCCTCCTCTGTCTGTCTGAGCTGAGGATACCAGCCGTCCTGCCTGTCGCCTGTAGCACAGCCCCGCCCAGAGGAAGGCCAGGCTAGGGCCTGGGGCTGCCCTGTCTAGACACTTCTCGAAACTCGGCACTGGTGTCCGCTCTTGAGGGCCTGGCCTGGCTGGGCCCAGCAACAATGGGCCCTCTGTGCCCAGCTCAGGGCCTGCTCCAACAGGCCGCCCACCGGCTACCAGCCTAGTCCCAGCCCCACATACTTCCAAAGCTCCTCCCCAGGCCCCTGTGCCCACCCTGGGAGCAGGCATCCTTCCCCCTGAGGGCAGGGCGTGGGAGTCACACACAGCTAGACCAGGGAACTGGTTCTGCAGAATTCCCGGGGCTGTGCTCCCAGGCTGGGAGCCAGGAGGTCTCCAATGGCAGGAACCAGGCCAGACGCTATGCAGACTGGGACATTTCTGTCCCTGCCATTACCCTCAAGCAAAGGGGCTCCTGGCCCCATCTGACAGGTAGGGAAAGTGAGGCTGAAAGGAATTCCCTGGCAAGGGTCACTGGGAACTACAAATAAATGAACATTTCCTGGGCAGATAGAGTAATGATAATTATTATTATAGGCTCCCATGTACTGAGCAGTCACTCATGCCCGGCCCCTGCCAAGCACTGCATGGGCCATCTCACTCAGTCAACATAGTCCCTGAGCTCAAATAATGTACCGTATTAACGCCATTTGTACAGATAAGGAAAACGCAAGCTAAGAGGGGTAAATGACTCTCCCAAGGCCACACAGCTGGCAAGTGGCAGACTGGCAGTGGTACCCAGGCCTGTCTGACTCCAGACTTCTTTAACCTGCAGGGAGCTGGGGGTGGGAGCTGGGGGTGGAGGAGGGGTGCAGGGGGCTCTTCTGTCCGGCAGGTACTGTCTATGCCCGGTGGGCCTAGCGCTGGCAGAAGCCAGTTTCTAGCCATTCTGCTTCCACAATCCCCGCATTGTTGATTCATTAGGTAATTTCCCTGGAAGCACCAGCTGTTCTGAGGGTGGGGAGATGAATGATGGAGACGGCTGGGGGCCGCGGGAGCCACTAGGCCGGGGGGCGCTGCAGGCCTGCCCGGAGGAGGGCAAAGGTCGCGCCTGGCCAGGTGTCCTCCTCCCGGCTGTGATGGCTACACCTTGCAGAATCCCCTCTGACGATAGCGGGTGGTCGAGGGGTGGGCAGGCCAGCCCCTCCCCCCGGGGCCTGGCATTTCCAGGTGCCTGCTCAGGGCCGGGCCACAGCCCCACCGCAGGCTGGTGGGTGGGGAGGGGCGGGCAGGCTCTGGAGGCCCAGCTGAGCTGGGGCAGTTGGGGCAGGAGGGAGGGGCCTCCCTTGGCTCTGGCTCCTCTGAGGGCCGCCTCCCTATGGCCTCCGGGCTGGCCCATTAAACCCGCTCTGCTGCCCAATAAACAGACAGCAACCATGTGCTGCAGCTCAGCTTCAGTGCCCCCCACACGCCAGCCTCTGCCCACCACCCTGAGCAGCTGCCCTGGAGAGGTCTGCCTCCCTCATCCTCGGCTGCCCCGGCTGCCCGGCAGCCCAGCTTGTAACCTGCCCTGGTCTGGCTGGAGCTCCTGGCAAGCAGCCAAGGGACCGGCAAAGGCAGCCCTGCATAGGGGTGTCCACACCAGCCTCAGAGATTACCCTGCGTGGGGTGTCTGCACTGGCTGCAGAGGCCACTCGGGGTCAGGGTATCTACACTGGACTCAGAGGTTGTCCCGTGTGAAGTTTGCCTACTCTTCTCCCTGAGCTATCTTGTTCCCATCCCAGATCTTAGATCTTGCTTTTACAGGGACACCTTCTGTGGGGTGTGGGGACCCCTAACTGGTTAAGCCCTCCTGCTCTGAGTCTGTGTTTTCCCTATCAGGACACCTTCCAAAGGCCCCGACACTGCCTGTTTCATTGTTTGTGTCCCCATTCCAACCCAAGAACCACAGCAGGCCTGGACCACAGCCGGCTTGGTTCCAGCCACAGCCCCTGCCCACACAGGTGCCCCGGCCACACAGATGAGGGAAGGGAGGGATGGGCAGATAAGTCTATCCAGCAAAGATCACCCCAAAGTTCACAGGAGCCTGGAAATCACCCAGCCTCTTGTATTTCGAGCCCTGCTGTGGTGCTGTGTTCCAGGCTTCAGTACAAACGCTTTACAAATAGTAACCCAGTTAACCCTCACAGTGCCCTGTGGAGGTGGGTGTTGTTACCACCCTGTTTACAAATGAGAAAACTGAGGCACAGAGAGGTTAAGCAACTTGCCCAAAGTCTCACAGCGGTCAAGGGAAGATTCGACCGTGGCCACTTGGTCCCAGAGTCGATGCTAATTGCTTTATTATTTCACTGGCCTTAGAAATCACTTCTTGGGCAGCTCCAAGAGGGTCTACCCCGACCACAGCAAGCTCATAATGCCTTGGCCACATGAGGAGAACTTCTAACGTTAGTGGAGACACTCACACATAGGACAGCCTCTAAGGCCAGTGTGGACAGCCCCTCACAGGACAGTCCTAAGGCCAGTGTAGACACACACACACAGGATCATCTCTGAAGTCTGGCCAGTGTCTGCAGGCAGATGACTGAGCAGGGCCCCTGCCCTGACCTGAGTGGAGGAGGCTGCATGGGCCAGCGCTGGCCCTGCTCGTGGAGAGGAGGGGCGGGCACCTGCAGGCCTGGCCCATCCCCGGCCCAGCTGGGGAGCAGGAGGGCCTCCTGGGGGCAGCGTGAAATTGCCATTCTCTACTGAGGGGCTACTGCTGGAGGGAGCCTTCCGGGCCCAGCTGGGAGGGGGTCAGCGGGCGCCCCTGGACACGTTCCGCCCAGGCCCGGGACCCTCCTCACCACCTGCCCAGCACTGGTGGCCGGGACAGGAACCAGACAGGCCTGGGGCATGAGTTGCCTGAAGCTGTCATACTCTGTGCGGGCAGGGGGTCCATTCAGGCCTGTGACAGGGCCCTTCTGGGTCCAGACAAAAGGCACCAGCTCCCAGCAACAGAGGGTAAGGAGTGTGTGTGTGTGCGCGTGCGTGAGTCTGCATGTGTTTGCATGCATCTGTGTGTGTCTGTCTGTATGTCTGTGTGTATATGAGGGAGAGGGGGCCCCAGCAGACCCACCCTCAAGCACCCCAGCCCTAGCCCCCTGAAAGGCCCTCCCCAGCCTGCACCCCAGCCCCAGGTCCGGCTGGCCGTGTCCCATGGGGGGAGCCTCTGGCCCTCAGTACAGACTTCCCACACTTGCTAGGAAGTCCTCACTTCCCACCGGCCAAACCAGGTCTGAGAGGGGCAGGGGGCTCTCTGGATTAGGTCTTTCCTGCTGCAATTAATGCAAATGATTTTCCAAGGTTTTGGCTTGATAATTTGATTATTTGTTCAGCATTTATCTTAAGCAAAGTGGATGACAAATAACTGCAAACTAATGTGATAAAAACCATTTATAAAGCTGCCTCGTTCGGGGGCCTTCCCCTAACTATTTATGACAAGGTAATAACGCTGCGGCGTGCGTCCGCCTGACTTTAAATTGGTTACTTAGAGGCATGATGGATGAGGGGCGAGGCCACCTTCTTCTGAGGAGAGCTCCTGATTTCTGATCTCATTTTTGAGGATAATGAATTATATCTAATTAGTCCTTCCCAAATCTAATCAGGAGGTGGGAATTTGGACCAGAGGGAGGGGGCTGGCAGGCGGCAGGGAGGGCAGCAGGTCAGCAGGCAGGTGCCCCCAGGCCCCTGGGGGCCTGGCTGCCTGCGGGAGGGGCAGGCCAAACTGGAGGCTGGCTTGCTTCCAGCCCCTCCCCGTGCCCTGGCCAAAGGGGTCTCAGAGCTGACAAGCCCCTCCCTGGCTGCAGACCCTTCCCCACTCCCTTCCCCCAAACTCCAAACCTGGCATTTGGTGCCCTTTGCAGGCTCAACCTCTCCTGTTCCATTGGCCTCACCTCTCACCCCTCTCCCAACTCCTACAACCCAGCCACCACTCGCCCCAAAGACAGTATCCTAATTCATGCCTCCTTGACCTTTGCACTCATCTGAGAATTCCCTCTCTGCCCTCCACATCTAGGAATCTCTGACAATGCTATCATGTCCCTTAGCCCCTCTTCTGAGGGACTCCTTCCCCCTCTTCCCACTGCTACTTACCCCAATTGAAGCCCCAAGGCCCCTTGTCCCTCCCTTCCCTGGACTGCAAGCCCACACTGGCCCGTGATGCTAAATGAAGGTGGCACCCCTTCTCCTGGCCAGACAGAGCCCTGTACCAGGTAAACAGAGTGCAAGATAGATTTCAGTCTCCTACTCACCCCCCTCGCTGGCTGCCCTTATGCAGTGAATAACCTATACAATGGTTCACAAGTAGCCTTAGGTGCTCTCACAAAACTGGGAGCTCCCTTCCTTATCTCTGTTTGTTCCATGCCTAACACAGTGGCTGGCCCACAGCAGGTCCTGCCTGACTGAATGGATGAATGCGTCAGGACCCCCCTACTTCCAGAACTCTGGCCCAGGAGCTATAGGGTATCCAGGCCCCTGTGGAAGGGGCAAGTGCTCCACAGTGAGGATGCCCGGATGCCCTCCCTCATGAGGCTTCTGGGATCCCGTTCCCACGCCCCTCACCTCTGCCCACTGCAGGCAGGCAGCCCCTGAGAACTGTTGGGGAGCAGACTTACACGTATGAGCAGAGTTCTGTTTGCAGAGAACAAAAACTGCGATCAGATTCCCAAGCACGCTTGGCCCCTTCTGTCCGTTTTTGTGTGTTGTATAAAATACTTGCCCAGCCTTTGAAGATGCCCTCCAGTGTTTTTAATGCACTTCCATGTTGGGGTTCTCTAACGGTATTATTTTCCTCCACAAACAGACAGTTTTTACCCACTTTGTCAAGCTGATGGTGTCTCCTTTGTGAGAAGAACATTTCCTCTTACTAGCAGTAGGGCTTTTACATTGACCATTTCCCACTTGTTTGACTTTTTTAGAAGCTCAGAACAAAATGTAATAAAATAGTCGAAAAAATGCATACACGTTACTTAAAAGGTGGCAGTGGGGCCAGGTGAGGGGGGGTGGCCAGTGCCACCGACAAGAGTGCTGATTCCTTTTTTCATCAGGTGATGGGCAAAAGCTGGACCCAGGATGGAGGGCAGCTTGGGGTATCAGTGTACAACATCTCCAAAAGCAGCCAACCCAAAGTGTAAGCGTTCCTCCAACTCAGTGGTTCTCGACCAGGGACGATTTTGCCCCCCCAGGGGGCATCAGTGATGTCTGGAGACACTTTTGCTTGTTGTGACTGGGGGGTGTGGTGCTAGTGGCATCTTGTGGGGAGAGGCTGGCATGTTGTTGAGCACCTGCAGTGCGCAGGACAGCCCCTCAGGACAAAGAGCAGTAGTGCACAGGGTGAGAAATGCCGTGGTCCAACCGTGGTTTAGACTCTCGCCAAGAAAGTTCAGCACTAAGGAGCGTGGGCATGGAGAGCTGGGGGATGTGCCTCCGCCCTCCGGCTGGGCTGCTGAGCCCTTCCTGCCCCCCAGGTTCCTTGAGTTTCCTGAAGCATCACATCCCTTCCTTCCCCAGCATATGACCCTCAAATATGCCTTCTCCAAGGGCTTCTGCGCCCTTCGTCCGCGTTTGTTCGAAACTCTGAGTGAGGGGAGACAGCCTCTGTTGATAGTCCTGTTCAATATTCCACTTCATCAAAGGCTTAACTAGAGCCTCTGATGGGCGGGCACCAGGCAAGGGCTAGGGATCTGACACCTGCCCATTTCCCATTCCTCATACAGGACATCTGCAAAAAGAAGATTTGGTGATCGGAAAACAAAACAAAACAAAACAAAACCCAAGTCTCTCACAATAAACTCATCAGCCTCCTGTGGTCAGACCACGGGGATGCTCTACTCCATCCTATTTCCCCTTGTGCCTTGGCTGCTGGGATGCTCAGAGCTCAATGTAACCCTTATCTCAGTAATGTATTAGCCTGGGTGCTCGACTGACTTCCCGTGCACTCCCCAGAGATTGGATCCACACTGCTTTTATTTTAGGAATCTTGGAAGCTGGCTCACACCCTCAGGAAGGAGTAGGTGTACATCAGAAACCACGAAGGGCAGCCCCAGCCAGTCACTTTGTGGATCGCTCGCCCCTCGATATCAATTTCAATGACCAAAACAGCAGCATGCAACCTTGCGACTATGCTAAAAACCAGTGGACTGGACACACTGAAATGGTGAATTTTATGTTATACAAAATTCTATGTTAGGCGAATTATGTCTAAAACAAACAAAACAGCTGCATTATAGTCCCATTTCCAACCAAGGCTTAGAGAAGTGATTTGCCCAAGGTAGATTCAGTCATTCAACAAATGTTTTCTGAGCAGCTACTGTTCTGGATACTAGGGATTCATACATCGGTGAACAAAACAGCAAACCCCCTCCCTCTGTGCTGTGTCTGCTGTGGAGAGTGTCTCAGCCAGTAGGGGGCAAAGCCAGGATTCCAGTCTGGGATGCCAGTCATCCCAGAGCCCCCCTTCCCAGCTGCCTGCCTTCCCTCTAGGGACAGAATTCCCCTGTGCTGGGCGGGTGACCCCCAATTTCTGGCCCTGGGCAGCCCGCTCTGCCCAACCCATCCTGCCCCCATCTGGCTTGACCCCTTCAGGAGAACAAGCTGTGTGTCTGGGGCAGGGAGGACACATAGGTCTTCCCATCGGTGGGGCCACCGCAAGAGGGCTGGAGGGCAGGACTAGCAGGGTTCTCAGGGTTGAGCTGGGGACACCCTCCTGGCTTCAACTCCAGGCCGGAGCACCTCTGGGGGCCTCCAAAAAGTTAACTATCCCACAATGGATGCACAGCTTTATCACGTGTGCCCACCGCTTCCCTGACTCCTCCTAGTCACTGCACCCAGAAGATTTCATCATGACCCTCCAGACCCAGGGTGAAGGGACTTGTCCAAGGTCACCCAGCAGGCAAAAACAGACCCAGGATTGTGTGTCACAACTGTCCCTACTTTTCCCACTGGCCCACCTTGTTCCTGGTGGCGTGCTCTGGGCCTGATATCCAGAAGGCACTCAATAATTGTTCCTTTATTTCCTTCTCCAGAGCCAGCTGCTCAGTCCTTGGCACTCAGGTCACAGGAGAGAAGACAGAGTTCACAGTGGGAAGGGCCTATTCTGGGACATGTGGCTACGGTTTGGCAAGAGCAAAGCAGTCCCTCCCTCCACCGGCTCCAACTCCTGGCTGTAGGTCCCCACCTGGGCACCTACCACCCACTCATCCGTCCACTGATCATTCAGCCAAACTCAATTCAGGTGTCTGCTCCCAGCCACGTAAGCCCAAGGCTTACTGTGCTAAACCAGATGCAGTCTCTGCCTTCAAGTTATTTGCTGTCTCTGGGGAAGACCAGTGAGTAAACAGATCGTGACAATACATGGGCTGGGGGCTGGGGGGTGGGGGGAGCACAGTGGACTTCGGGAGCCCAGCCAAGGGGCAGCAAACCCAGGCAGAGTGTTGGAGAAGGCCCCGGGATATGGCACTCCAGCTGAAACCTGCAGGAGGGGCTGGAGTTCCCCAAGAGAAGGAGGCAGGGACAGTCGCTGGGCCCCGGCAGGGGGAATGGCTTGGTCCTGCGGCACCCCGGGGGCCCTGCAGGCAGCTCAGAACGACTGGAACACAGAGTAAAAGACAGTGAGGGCTGAGGAGGTGAGCAGGGCAGAGCTAGCACTGTCTTTCCTGTTCCTGTCCTAACAGTGGAGCAGTGGGCCATCTGGGGTATGTGGCCATGATGGGGCTAATGCTGTGGTTGAGAAGCAGTGCCCAGTTACGGCTGGCACTGTGGGTGGGTTGGCTGGGCCCAGCCTGGAGGGGGAGAGGCCAGACACAACGGAGAGATGAGCCAGTGATGGGAGAGTGATGGGAGTTGGAGAAAAGGGGAGAGAGTTCAGAAACGATTAGGGTTAGGTGGATGCCCAGGTGTTGCTGACTGGATGCACTGCACAGTGATGGGGAGTAGAGATGAGAGGTACCAAGACAACAAGCTGATTTCCATTGTGGGAGCCTGGGAGATAGAGGTGTCATTATCTAAGATTAAACAAAACAATAAACCCCAGGGGGTTAGGGATGGAGGGGTGGGCGGGAGGAGGGTGAGGCTATAGAAGGGCAGCAGAAGGATGTGATAGGACCGGCCTGTACTTTTGTCTGTGGTGGTGGATACAGGAACCTACACATATGATAAAATTGCACAGAACTATTGGCACACACTCGTCCGAATGTACGTAACACTGGGGAAATCTGAATTGTACCGATGTCAGTGTCCCACCTGCGATATTGTACTTTAGTTGTGCAAGATGTTTCCATTGGGAGAAACTGGGCAAAAGGTACAGGGGGTCTCTCCGTATTATTCATTCAACTGAATATGAATCTACAATTATCTTCAAATAAAACCTTAACTTAAAAACATCACTTGAAAAAAACCAGGGGGGTACAGGATAGGCCTCAAGCTAAGTCAACTCCTAGCACAGAAAGACCCAGGCCCCATAGCACCCTTGGGCCCACTGCTCTGTCCCAGCCTTTGGGCACCCTGGCCCTACAGCTGGTTTCCCTTTAGTCTCCCCTGGCGCTGGGCAGGACCAGTCCCCCTCACCTGACTTGGCCTCTCCCACAGGTTCTTTCTTCTTCATGAATATCCCCGGGGCCACACCTCAGCATCATGTCCCTTCTCCCTCCCCCTGTCCCTGCTGTCCCCATGAGTGACCTGTGACACTGCTTACTGACCCATCCCCTGATTCCCACAGGCTGGTGCCAGGCGCAGGGACCAGCATCACTAGGGAAGCTCGGTCCCAGGCACAGATCTGAGCCCCTTCCTTTTGTTCTCTGCGCCGAGCAGGTCTGCTTAGTGCCCACCCACCGAAAAGTCGCGCACAAGTGGGAGACATGCACAGAACCAGCACAGCCACGTGCACACACGGCACACAGACCTTTGCATGCAGAAACCGTGGATGTGCGTAAAGATGTGTGCACACTCACGATCACGGGGACACATGCACCCTGGAGCCCAGACCTGCCCAGGCTGCCTCCCCTGCCCCCCACCTGCAGGAAGGCTTCCTTGCCAGGTGCAGTTATCACGCCCCAAACAAATCCCAGCTGATAAGGACACTGCCTTTGAACCGGAGCCCTCCCCTCCGCTGTGATCAGATAAGCAGACAGGGAAGAAAGAGAAAATCCCCGCTCTTTCTCCTCCTCAGACTCCTGCTGTGCTGCTGCTCCTCGCAGAGGGGCTGCCTGCGGGCCTGCAGCCCCCCTCCTGCCTCGCCCCCTCTCAATCACACTGCGGATCACAGGCACGGTGACAGGCCGCTCCTCCGGTTTGGGTTTCAATCCGGGGGAGCTGCAGCCTCGGGCAGCCGAGCTGGGGTCCCTACACCTGGGTCTGATGGGCTACTGGGGCCTCTGCTGTGGGGACCCTGCCTCCAGGGTCCTGGCTCACAGGGGCCCCCAAGCCTCAGGCACCCTGGCTCATGGTTTGTTTTTTTGTCCCAAGAGCGCTGGTTTATAGGATTCCCCTATTTTGTGGGGTCTCCAAGCTCACACCTTAGCTTGTAATGTCTCCCTTTCAAACTAGATTGTGGGATCCATCTAAGACCCTGGCTTGTAGGTCCCCACCCCACCCCCAAGGGGACTGGTTGGCAGGATCTCTGGGTGCACACCTTGGTTTGTTAAATCATCAGTGCAGGACATGGCTTTGGGGATCCTCATCTCAGAGACCCTGGGGACACAGGTCCAGTTCTCAGAGGCTCTCATCTCTGAGCGCTTCATCTTTCAGAATCTGGGTCACCAGGATCCCGCTCCCCTTTCCCACAGAGCCAGGCACTGAGACCCAGGAGGCCTCAGGAGAGGAAGCTGGGACCTGAAGGAGAGGGGTCAGGCGGGCATGTTAAAGGGGCAGCGTTCCCACGGCCCTGCCTGTGGCTGAGGCATAATTAAAGGTCTCAGGTGTGTGTGTTGTGGGGCGGGGCTGGGCTCAGAGGGCCTTCATTTTGTTTATCTTTCACAAAGACCCCACCAGGGGGCCACTGTCCCCCTTGAGACGCTCTGCATCTCAGCTCCAGGCTGCCCCCAGTTCCCTGCAACCCCCACCTTGCACCTGCCAGCTGCCAGGAGGACAGCAGCCCTCAGGGGGCCCAGGACCTGCATGCGGTCGGCCACTGACAGACCAGGCTGCCCTGGAGCCCAGGGCGGGTGGGAACCTTCTCCTGCTCCTCCCAGCCCTCCTTCAAGGTGCCTCCCCCGCTCAGCTGACTCGACAGAAAACCCCATGATTTATTTATGCCCAGGAGCAGCCTCTGCCCAGGATGCAGATGGAGGAGGCTCCATTCAGGCCCAGAAAGGAGAGGGAGACAGAAGAGGGGGAGAGAGAGAAAGGAGAGAGAGGAAGGAGAAAGGGAAAGAGAGAGCGTGAGAGGTACGCAAGCCTGTCTCCGCCCTGGAGCCACATCCAGGCCCCTGTCCCCACATCCCCACATCCAACTGCATCCTTCCCCATCACCACCTCATCTGGGCCTTAGCAGACCCAATTACTTATAATAAACAATTCCGTTTATCTTTATCAGAATCATTATCTAAATTGGCTACATGACACATACTGTTCTCTAAGTGCGCCCCGGGGAGGAGGGGCCATAAAAGCCGGGTTCTGCACTCCGTAATTATCCCTCTATGGGCCATAAACCATTACACTGGTGTTTAAAATAGGTATGGCGAGCAGTTTCCCAGCCTGCAGAGGGCCGCCCAGGGCACCCACGAAAAGGATGCGCTGGAAGTTTTGCTGTGGCCAACAACTTCCAGTTGCACCGAGGCTCCTAACCAGGCTCCTATGGGGCTGGCCACACTGTCCTGGGGACCGAAGGGCATGCGGGGCCAGGCCCGAGCGGCGGGCAGCCGAGCAGCCAGCCAGGAGGCCGCAGGGCTGTCTTGGAGCTCTCTCACTGCCATCCTGGCGTAATGAATGTTCCCTTTCCAGGACCGCTGGCCCTCTCTCCCCCGCCGCTGCTGACCTGGGTTTTCCTCACTGTTTGCAGAAGCGCCTCCACCACCCGTGGGGCTGGTCTCCCCCTCACTGTCCCCAGGGAGGCCCACGTCAGCATCTTGCTCGTGATTAAAACAAAACACTGGGCTGCCCCCTCGGAGCCCCACCAGCCTTTCAGCTGACCCATCAGAGCTGCGGCTCTGGCCTTGTCTTCCCAAAGGCTTCTTCTTGTTCTGGCCTCTAGGAGGACTGACAGGGGTCTGTGTCCCCACAAATGGCCTATACCCCTGGCAGCCAGGTCCTGTGCCTGATGTCCTAGGACAAGCTGTCCAGATGCTTGGGCAGGGCAGAAAGCCCCTTATCTGAAGGCTCCGATGCCTGGCCCTCATGGAGACTCAGAGGTGGTCAGACGAGCTCCCTGCTGCATGGACCAACAGGGACAAAAGGGAACTGTAAGAGAGGGGCTTCACCAGGCTGAGAAGAGAAAGAATAGTCTTAGCAGGTACAGCAGGTGCAAAGCTTTCGAGACAAGAATGAAACTGATGTTTGAGAACAGTTTAAAAATTTTGTGTGTGTGTGCCTAGAACAGTGGTTCTCAAAGTGAGGTTCCGCAGAACAGTGGCCCCAGCCTGGAGGCCTGGAATCTTATTAGAAATGCAAATTCTCAGGCCCTATCCTAGACGTACTGGATCAGAAACGCTGGGAAAGTGTTTAATTTAACAAATTAGTTTGTTGGTAGTTGGTACAAACTACAGTTTGTAGTTATTTTAATAAGCCCTGGGGCAAGGGTGGGGGTTCTGATGCCTACTCAGGCTTGAGAACCCTGGTGCTAGAGTGTACGCAGGAGGGGAGCTGGGAGGATGCGGAGAGATTCAGCAGCTGAAAGCCTCTGGGAGGTTCCTAGGAGGTCTTGAATCTGTGAAAGGGTACTGGAGAGCTTGAAAAGTTTTTAAGCAAGGGAGTGAAAAAGATCGACATTTTAAAAAGTAAACTCTGACTTCAGGGAGGAGGGGGCAGCTGGCAGGCAGGGAGGCCACGAAGAGGCTGACGTAGTTGTTCAGGGGAAGGAGGATGGGAAGGCCTGGGTTGGGGATGGCCCAGGGGACAGAAAGAAGGGAAGAGGTTGGAGTGACAGTCAAGGAGCCAAATGGCCAGGATGTAGGAGGTGAGGGAAAAGGAGGCACCAAGGAATCTGACCTCAGTACCCAGGAGGATGACAGGTGCCTCTCACCAAGATAGGAAGGAGGGCTTGATGGGTAGGGGGTTCTGATCAGCGGTGTCTCAGGGCCCTGCAGAGCCCTCACATGAGGAAGCCAAGAAGTGATTGACATGGAATATTACTCAGCCACAAAATGAATAAAATAATGCCATTTGCAGCAACATGGATGGACTTGGAGACTGTCATTCCAAGTAAAGTAAGCCAGAAAGAGAAAGAAAAATACCATATGATATCACTTACATGTGGCATCTAAAAAATGACACAAATGAACTTATTTACAAATCAGAAAAAGACATACAGACATGGAAAACAAACTTATGGTTACCAGGGGGCAAAGGTGGGGAATGGAGAGATAAAGTGGGAATTTGGGATTTGCAGACACTAACAACTATACATAAAACAGATAAACAACAAGGTCCTACTGTATAGCACAGAGAACTATATTCAGTACTTCATAATAGCCTATAATGAAAAAGAACATGAAAAGCAATATATAAATGTGTATATATATATATTTAAATATATGTATCAGAATCACTATGCTGTACACCAGAAATTAACACAACATTGTAAACTGACTATTCTTCAATTACAGAAAAAGGCACTGATGTCCCATTTAGGTAGAGCTCTGGGTCTGGAAGTTGCTAATGTGCAAAGGGGGCCGGAAGTCATGGTCTCCCTCCACCTAATTACTTGTGGTTCCTAAGGTCGCAGCCTCCCCAGTCTTGGTGACCTCATGGTCCTAGGGAGCCCCACTGCTCACTCACAGTGCCTCCACTGGCAGCCAGCATCTCTCCACCTGAGTCCAGCATCATCTTCAGGTGGGGAGTCATCCACCTATACATCTGTCCACCCATCTAGCCATCTGGCTTACTGAGCCAGCACTCTGCCCGTTCCTGGGCTTGTTGCTTTGCAGTCATTACATTTTCCCACACTCCCTAAGTGAGGGATGATTAACACCATTTTATAGTTGAGAATACTAAGCCTGAGAGAGGTCAAGTCACCTGCCCAAGGTAACACAGCAAGTAAATGAGAGGAGTTCACATTTGAACCCAAGTCCTGCCCCCACCACTCCACCAAGACGGCACCTGTGTTCTTCCCCAGCGGCAGAGCTCTAGCCCCACCTTGCTTTCCCAGGGCAGGAAGGAGCTAGTGCCCAGGCGAGCAGACCCGAAGGGCTGGGACCTCCCTTCGAGGGAGGCCTGGGAGTCTCAGAGCCTCCTTAATGTGCCCATAACTCATTCCCTGGGTTCACTAATGTTCCCGGCTATTAGTGCCGAGCACAGCTAAGCAAACTACAAAATATACCTCTGACTCAACAATCAATTTCCATATTGTTACAAATGGAGTCCACGCCTGCCACGGTTCATTTTTCTTCAAGGGTCTTTTTTTCCCCCTTTCTTCTCTTTACCCAGTACAGTGAGGAAGTCATTACTGGGTGTTATGAATTTCATAACATGCTGAAAAAATGAAGATGCATGCGGCATCGCGTCAGGGCCACATGCTGGAAAGCTGCCTGCTCCATCACCCAAGGAGCTGCCAGGGTCAGGAGAGCAGGGGAGGGGCAGAGATGGCAGGTCCCTGGAGGCAGCAGGATGAAGCATTGGGGGCAGATATCGGATCCCTAGGGAGAGAAGCCTGGGTTCCCATGAACTCACCTTGTCCATGCCTGGAACTGCCCTGGGCTGGCTGCTTCTAAGGACACCGGGTGGGCTTGTGGAGCTGGGCCTGGGGTTGTGTGACGCCTCTGGGCTTCCCCGAGAGGCTGTCATCCTCATGCATGGGTACGGCGGCAGAGTCCTGAGCAGGCGCCCCAAGCTCTGAGCCCCCTCCCGGTGTGGCTTACTGAAGGGATCAGCCAGATCACGGATTCCCGTCAGGCATATAACACTTCAGCCCCCTGGGAGCCACTAACCAGCCCCTGGACCAGGCAGAAGCCACTCTGTGTTTGTGGGTGCTTGCCTTTTCCCTCAGGTCTGTCTGGTGGTCTCCGCCTCTTCTTTCCCAATTCACGGCCAAATCCACTCCTTGAGTATCTGTGCAAAGCTGTTCTGTAAGGATGTTGACCGTGGCAGTGTTGGTAATAGTGAAAATTGGATGCAAACCCCATTAAGGTCTGGTTAAAGGAACTCTGGGCCAGCACACAGTGAAGAGGAGGCACCAACATTCACTTACAGTAAGTGAAAAATGCAAGTTGCCAAACACTATATGCAGCACAATTCCATTCCATCCTGAAGTTATGCACATAGAACTGAATGTAAATGTGTAGAGTGATGTCTGGAGGAATTTATCCCACCCAGGGAGCGGGGCGGGCAGTGGGAGAGATCTTTCACTTCTTTGTTAAGACATTCTGTATTTGAATTTTTTCCTAGCCTCTATTGCTTTGGTAATAATCATGATAATAATTTTAAAAGGATATTTGTTCAAAAGAGTAAGTCCATTTGTTTCTTCTTACCTAAGACATTCCCTGACCCACCAAAGCAAAATGTATTTGTCCTTCCTTTTGGCAAACCCCAAACCTTGATTCTGGAGCTATTGGGGCACATATCACAGACTGTGTCCCCCCCTCCTTTAGACTATGACTTTGTTCAATTCACCTCAGCAACTCTGGAGCCAGCATGAGGTGTGAGCGTGGACCCCCAACAGCCGAGGGCAGGGACCTTACCTGCAGTGTCCCAGCACTAGGGCAGGGTCTGGCATAGGGGAGGAGCTCAAGAAATACATGTGAACTGGGCCAAAAGTTTGATTCTGGGGACATTGGCTCTTAGAGCTGGACTCCGCTCATCTCCCAGAAATGGGACCCAGGAGCCAAAGGGCTCGTCTTAACAGATGTCCACACTGGCTCTGGACTTTTGGGACTGGAGTCTGCTGTACCTATCACTTCACTGCCTGTCTGTCTCCTGCACTGGGCTATGAGTCCATGAGGGCCAGCTATGCCTGTAGGTTCCACTGCTGTGTTTTCATTCATCTAACATGGGGTGTGGTATGGAGTGGACTCTCGGTAAATACTGGATGGATGGATGGGTGGATGGAAGGATGAGTGGACAGATAGACAGACAGATGGGTGGATGGATAGGTGGGTGGATGAGTGAATATGTGTATGGGTGGATAAGTGGGTGGATGAACAGATGGATGGGTAGATAGATGGATGGATGGACAACTGATGGATAGATGGGTAGATGGATAGGTGGTGGGTGGATGGATGGGTGGGTGGGTGGATAGGTGGGTGGATAGATGGATGGATGGATTGATGAACAGATGGATAGGTAAATAAATGGATGGGTGGATGGTTAGATGGATAGCTGGGTGGATGGGTGGGTGGATGGAAAGAGTGAGGTGGTGGATATGAGGTAGGAGGGGTCAGCACACCTTCCTGCTTTTCTGGGTACTCAGACATTCCATTCATCCACATTCTGTTCTACACCCCCTTATTACAGGGGAGCAAACTAAGGGTCTCTCCTTTTCAAGAGGAAGAACAGAATTTAGCCCAATGTTTTGCCCTGGTCACACTGCCAAGAAGCCAGGAAATGTCTGGCCTCAAATGAGAACTGAGCCAAGATTCTAACTCTCTCCCCTGGGTTAAAAATCCAGTCAGGAAATACTTATCAAGTGCCTGGTGGGCTTCAGATACTGCACTAAGTGTGCAGAACAAGCCAGGGCAGGCCCTGCCCTCACCGCACTTCCATCCCAGAGGTAGAGTGTTTCCCTAAACCTCCTCCCTCATTGGCTTCTCCCCTCTAACCCACCCTCGTTGAAGCAGTTGGGGTACCACGGCTCCCTTGCTCAAAAACCCCTTTGTGGCTCCCTCTAGAGGCCAGAGTCAACTCAAACTCTTACCCATGGAATCCGAGAATTCTGAGGACAAGCCCACTTCCCCCTAGCTCCCCTTCGAGCCATTTGCCACCGACGTTAACCCCTGCCTTCCCTCCCAGTGGGTTCACAGGCCCTGGAGAGCAGATCTTCCACCCTCTGGCCTTGTAAGCACCATCTCTGGCTTAAAGGGTCTACATTATTGTCTTCTCCACGGATCTTGCCTCCATGGACCTTCCAGGCTGCCCTGTATGCTTGCCTAAGTTGTTCACTGAACAAGATGTTCCTAGAGGGGTGAGTGGGTTGAAATTCAGTCCGTGCTCAGCTTGCCAAGCAAGAACCCTGTGGGAAGGGCTGGGTTAGAAGTAGTTCTGCTCCCTGCTGGGCCACGGGACATCCCTCAAGGACAGCAGGGATCACCCAGCGTTTGGTATCACCAGTATCCATATCTGTCTCCCCTATCAGACTGTGTGCTCCCCGAGGATGGGGTCCAGGTCTGAGTCCTCCCTATGTCCCTCCACAGGGCCAACTGGGCCCAGAAGAGGTGCCGTTGAGGGGTCTGCCTAGGGCCAAGTGCTGAGTTCTGGAGAAAGGCGATCACTGGGTAGGGGGCAGGGAGTCGCCTTGAGAGGTGGGCTTCCTGGCCTGAGGATGGCTTTTCACAGGACCTCTAGTGGGGTGGGGGCAACCTAGCCAGAGGAAGCTGAAAGAATGCAGGGAGGGAGGATGCCTGTGGACGCTGGGGCCAGGTGGGAGATGGGGAGCAGCGTGCCTCTCTGGGGGAAGACTGACAGCTGGTGGGCTGGGAGGGCAGGAGAAGCCCCCAGGCCCCCATCTCTGTCAGAGCTTGGCAGGGGTTCTAAGGAACTCAACACAATTGCCAAAAGGCCTGTCCTGCTCCAGAGAATCCCAAGTGAAGCGTGCCCGTCTCCACTTAACTCAGGAAGATGTGCCCAGGAACTGCCCTCAGAGTCGGGGTCGAGCCCAGCCAGGTGTACTTCTGAGTCTCCTGGCGCCCTGCAAGGTGGGTAGTGGTCCCGTTTCACAGAAAAAGAAGCTGAGGCTCAGGGAAGGGCAGTCATTCACCCCGGGTCCCGCAGCCAGGAAGGGGCAGGGCAGGGTTCTCACTTGGCTCAGCTGGACGGCAAAGCCAGGCTCCCTCCTGTTCTGTTTCATGGAGGGCATACCCTGCCCTGTCACAACACAGCCCTGTGATGCAGGTGGCAGAAACAGGGAGCTTTCAATTAGGGAACAACTGGTCCCCAAAGACAACTGTCCAGAGGCTGCAGGGGCACCCCCCCTCCAGGGAAAGGGACTGCCCAAAGACCCCCAAGCAAGTTATTTTGGGGGGGGATCAGGCTGAGGGTGGGGTGCGGGGAGTCAGCATTTCCCTCTTCCTTTCTGCGCTTGACCCCAGCATCCTCTCTCCACGTTAAGCTTAAATGGTGGCTTGGGAGGAGCCTTCCAGTCAATCAATAGCTCACCCAACAAACAGGTTTTTCAAAACCGCCGTTTATAGATTTCTCTCCCCATCTCATTCTTTAATCCTGACAGCTGCTGAGCTGATGGGGGAGACCTATCAGCCGGGAAACCAATTCTGCAGATGCCCCGCTGGTGGGGTGCAGGACACTGAGGGCCTGAGGAGGCCCGTGCAGGCCGTAGAGCCAGCGCCCGGTTACCTGGCAGGGTGAGATGGCTTCCACCTGGCCTCCAGATGGCCCTTTATCAACCCAATCTCCTCTCCTCTCCTCTCGGCTGCTGGGGCAGAGCGACTGGCCTGCCCTGGTGGAAGAGTGGGCAGTGCAGTCCAGTGGTTACATCTCCAGCTTGAGAGTCAACCAGATCTGTTTTCAGGGCCCAGTTCTGTTCCTTCATGGCTGTGAGAACTTGGCAAGTCACTTGACTCCTCTAGCCTCAGTTTCTTCATCTATAAAGTGGGCACAAAGCGGTACCTATCTCATTGAGCTATTGTGACAATCCCATGAGAGAACACAGTGCCTGGCATGCAGTAAGTGCTCCATAAATGTTACACAGCATTGTTTTTAGCTCATCCTAGGAGCCCTCTGCCTACCAACAGGCACCAGGGAAAGATCTGGGAGCACTGTGACACACCTTGACATGCCTTGTCCCTGACCTGTGGAAAAGTGCTTTATTGATAGGTGACCATAGATCCCAGGATGCCTGGGACAGTCTTGGTTTATACCTGTGGTCCCAGCATAATTATTAATAATGTCCCCTTTCACTCTGAAAGTGTCCTTGTTTAAACAACGAATGACTTGGTCACCTAATTTTTGAGTAGCTTAGCTGTGGCAGGGACAAGTGTCACTAAATCTTGTCAACAATCCAGGAGTAGGAGTCGTGCTCTCTAGTTACAGAGTAGGCAACTGAGGTTCAGAGAGGGTGCGTGACCTGCTCAAGGACACACAGCTGGGAAGTGATTGAGCCCTGGTCTGTGTGACCCCACCGACCTGCACTGCCTGCACTCACTCATTCTCCTGGGCTCTACGGGAGATGCAGTTGAAGGCTCAAGGGTCAAAAGTTGGTGCTCCTGGGGGCAGATAGAGGTCTTGGGACCCCTGTTCCTACTGCAGCTGTCTCTACATGTACACTCAGCCCCTCAGCCCTCCACAGGCACGTTACAGAGAGCAGATCCAGCTACCTGGAGAGCTCCCAGCAGCCCTGCACACAAGTCAGCCTGACCCAGGATAACAAGCTGTGAAGATCTTATCAGGTCCCTGATGGCCGCGGCTGATGCTAGCAGGCTATCCCGCCCGCCCACCGTGGCCACAGCCTCCTCCCAGCCTGGGGAATCCTGTTTTCTTTCCTAAGTGGAACATCAGATTACGCAGGTCTGATTTCACCGCTGATTGGGGGTGGGATGGTCGGGTGTCCACTTAACACCCAGACAGCTCTCAGGACAGGGTGAGGCCAAAGGGGGCTGCTCATCTGTCACCTGCTGACAGTGTCCTCGTCCACACTTGGGGCTGACAGAGTTTCAATCCATTTTTCTTTCCACCCCGCGGTGGGAGTTTCTGGGTGAGTACAGGCCAATTTGTCTCAAACCTCCAGTCTGGGCCACCACCAGGAAGTTCCTGGGGAGTTATCTGAAAGGACCAACAGAAGTATTTCTTCCCCGTTTCCTTCTTTTACTCATTTGTGCATTCATTCATTCATTCAACAGACCCTCCCCATTGTTTGTACTATAATAGGAGAGCCTCCCTCCAGGTAATGCCAGGGAAGCAGGGGACAGTGGCAAAGCCACGTGATAAGGGGTGGGGCAGCAGGGGTGCCCAGAGGAGGCAGGGCCAGCCCCGCAGGGCACTGCAGAGGCTGCCTGGGGATGGCCCCAGAGCTGGGTCCTACAGGATGAGCAGTTTGCCTGGTGGAGGGAAGGGAAAGCTATTTGGTGGAGGGGACAGTGAGGACGGGGCATGGAGGCATGAAAGACAGTTCATGTCCAGGGAAAGTGAGAACTGGCATCTGGAGGTGGGGTCTGAGGGGCTGGCAATGGGACCTGAGGGGTCTGTGGAAAGAAAACTATGAAAACCTTGGCAACTGGCACCCAGACTGGAATGTCTCCTGAAGGTGCCAGGAGATCTTAGAAAGGCTGGAAGGAGAGGCCAAGAGTGTGGGCTTTGGGGCTTCCCTTGTTCATTCGTGCATTTGTTCAACAATCTTTCTGGGACCTAGAGGGTGCCAGGTCCTGTTACAGCAGGAGACAGACTATGAGCAGGACAGATCCAGCCCCTGACCTGCTGGGCCACTTAGGCTGGCTGGGGAGACAAATATGAACACAAACTGCCATGGCATTAGGTGGCATGAGACACACAAGAAAGCTATGGGGCAATATAATTGTTCCAGTTGGGGGAGATGTGGGGGGAAGCTTTGAGTCTCACTAGGACCCTAACAGGAATGTGTCCTCTCTGATCCTCAGTTTCCTCATCTGTGAAATGGGGATATGATCCCTGATCCCTGCCTCACAGAATTGTGGGAGAGCAAGTGGGAAATACTCACCCAGGGCCTGGCCCAGAGCAGGGGCTCATGAATGTAAGCTCTCACCAAGACTGCTCACATTTAAGTGTGCAAGAGGCTAGTGGGGCTGGTATTGTGGACAGCAACCGGGTAGGAGATGGGCTGGACAAAGCAGGAATCTGGGAGAGATGAGGGGGTTAGAATCTCCCAGAAGGATGGGAAGGACAGCCATTCATGTCCAAAAGGTACAAAATTCCCCCAGAGACAGAACCCACCCACTGGCTAACCAAGGGCAGAAGGCCACTCCTGGCCCGAGCCCAGCCTGTGGACTCACTGTCAGGAAAGAAGGTGGCTCAGCTCAGGGGAACTGCCCTAAGGAAGTGGGGGACCTCCACCTTTCTCTGTGGACCTCAGTTTCCTCTCTGCTCTAGTCCAGTCTAGAAAAGAACCAGCACAGCCTCCCAGAACCCAGGTTCGGGACACACAGCAGCCAGTGCCTGACCCGGCCGTGCCCTGACAGCCAGCCTCCTGGAGGAGGCCAGGCAGGGATGGAGGGGTACAGGCAGGGACAGAAGTGGGGGCCTCCCTGACCTGGGACTTGGAAGTGGACACATGTGGTGAATATGGCTGAGGCCCCACAATGACTTGTCACACAGATGACAGGCAGGTCATAAAATCACCCCCAGTCTCAAAGGCCCAGGACTGGTGTAGCCCCTGCCCTCAGATGCAGGCCACAAAAACTGGTGGCAGTTGGGAGTGCTGGCCTCTCTGACTCTGCAGCTGCTCAAAACTCGACAGGGCAATGACCTTACAGCCACTTGGAGCGGTCCTATGACAAGGCCTACAGGCCATGGAGCTCAGGACAGCGGGAGCAAAGGGCTGTGTGCTGGCCCCTCTGCCTGAGCCCTGGGCGCACCATCAGCTCCCCCACATCTCAGCCCCAGCCCCTGAGGCAGGCAGGCACCTGGGCCCCATGGCTCAAAGGGACATCTCCCTTCAATGGACACATCCTCAAATATATACAGGGTGTGTTCTTTTTTTTTCTCTCCTTTCTATACATTGGGCTTTAAAATCTGGGCCATCCCGCCACCCGCATTAACTGCGTTAAGGAGGAATTATAAAAAGAAATCAAATTTCCCATAGCATTTGAACGCCATTAAAATGCCAAACAATAAACTACCAGGCTGCAAATTAGATCAGTGGAAATATCAAACACATTGAGGTATAAAATCCATAATTGCATTTAGTGGCAGCCGTCCCTGGAGAGGCCCTGCTAAAGATCATCACAGCCCCACATATGAGAAGCTATTGACAGAAGAATAAAAATCGACAGGCCAACGAAATAAACCGCGGAGGCTTCATTAAATATTCAGCAACGGAAATTTGACTATCCCGGGCCTCTCCCCTTGGTCCCATCCGAGCCCTTCCCTACCCAGCTGGGGGCTCAGCCCCTGGCCTGCCCCAGCCACCCAGAGCTTGTGCAGACAGGAGCAGAGGACGGGGTCAAGGGAGGATGGTGGGAAGGGGGCTGAGGCTGCAGCAATAAGGGGAGGGGGCTTCACCAGGATTATTGTTGGGCGGGTGTTATTAGCTTTCACCCTGGAGTAGGTCCCCCCCACCACAAGTCTTTAATTAGGTCATTACAGGGGTAATTTCCAGGGAGGTTTTAACCCCTTAGGAGCTGAAGAGCCTCCGGCCTGAGCCCAGACACCCAGTGGGGTTTACAGCCTGGCCCTCTGGGTGGGAGAGGGAGTGGGAGACAGACCCCTATTCGGGGGCAAAGCTTTGTTGGGGGCTCCTGGAGGACCAGGTTCACCTGCCCTTGGATAACAGAGCCCCGCTTGCCCAGCCCTGGAGGGCCGGGACTCTCATCAGGCAAAGCAGGACCCCAGCCCACCGGGACCCTGCCCTCTGGAGGCAGGGGGCTTCTGGCTCCAGCCCTCACTCGTGCCTCGGCCCCTTTCCTGGTTCTCGCCTCTCCAGTTCTCTCTTCAGTGATGTCTCCTTCCCCTCCTCTCCTCCTTCCTTTCCTCTCCAGTGATCCTTCCCAACTCTTTCCCCTCCCCTCCCCTCTCTCTCCTCCCCTTCCCCCTCCCCTCCGCTCGTACCTAGGGGCCCCCTGCCATGTATAATGCATGCAGTGGAAGCACCCAATAGGATTAGGCACCTCCGCCCGTCTTTGCAGAGAGAAAGTTTATGTAAATGACTGATGACAGCGCTATTGTGTGAGGAATATCAATGGAGTAATTACAGTTACACCGGGCGCCCGCGCCGCCGGCCCGTGTTAATTTTTCACCGGCTCCCCCGGGAGAGATCGGAGCGCGCTCCGAAGAGCACAGCTAATAATGGGAGCTCGGAGCCGCCGCTGCGCCACGCGCCCCGAGGTCTTTCTGAGCAGACTGCTAAGCACTGGCTGTCTCCCCGGAGAGCCGAGAACAGAGATAAAATGATTAAAAACTGCCAAGCGGGCCTGGCAATCACTCGCTGCGCTGTCAGCCCCAGACAAGACAAATCTCTGCGATTTTTCTCTTCCCTCCTCTCCCTTTGTGAGCCCCCGAGCTGGGACGTGGGGGGCCCGGTGGGGTCGGGGTCAGCTCCCCTGGGTGGCTGGGCTGCCGGCGGGGCAGCAGCAGTCGCGGGGGAGCCCTGGCCTCGGGCTGGGGCGGGGACGGCAGGCTGAGGCTGAGCCGAGTCCGCGGGAGCCCTGCAGGCTCAGCCACTGGCCCCTCGGGCCCCAGTGGGCCAGCTCCACTGCTCCTCCCAGAGAAATTCAGTCAGGGCACACCTGTCAGGGCACACCTGTTGGGGGCCGAGGGCTGGAGCACACCTGTGAGGACACACCAGCCAGGGCACATCCACTGGAGTGCACCTGTCGTGACCCACCTGCCAGGGACACCGGCAGGGGCTCACCTGAGCTGGGGGCTCTTTGAGCTTCCAGGAACCTGCCCCCTGCCCTGTACTGTGCCATCCTGACCCCTCTCCACGTGCTTCCAGGCCCTAAGGCCCCAGCCTGGGCACCCTGATGAGGCTTCTTGACCACAGGCCTAAAGTAGACCCCCAGGAGGGTCCACAGAAGAGGATGGATTGTGGGGGGGAGCAGTGTGTGTCTTCTCCCAGGGTCTGCATCCAACCTCAATCTCAGGGGAGGGTGTCCTGAATATCCACACCTTTGGCCTGTAAATTAAGCCTGAGCCCAGCACCTAAGAAGAAAGGGGAGGGAGAGGAGGAGAAGGAGAAAGGCGAAGGGGGCTAGGAGGAGCTGCCGACTGTTCCCACCTGGGACAGGAGTTGGGAGGGTGACCGCCTGCCTGCCTGCCTGCTTCAGAGCAGTCATCTGTCATCACACCCCACCCTCCACCCTCCTGACCATGATAAAGGTGAGAGGAAATTCTTGCCTAAACCTGGGCTGGGCTCTTGGAGTCATGGCCATGGACGTCACAGACCAGGAGGGGCCAGCTGCTGCTCTAGCTGGCATACCCAACTCTTGTGTCCAAACACACACACACACACACAGTGCCCTCACTGACACATGTGTACACCCACCCCGACACATGTGTACACCCTCCCCACATCCTGCCATGTCAGCCCACAATAGCCAACACCCACTCCCACACCCAGCATCCCCAAGAACGACAGGAACATACACCACCCGCTGTAGAAATCACCCATGTCCACACACACACTGAGAAACACACAGGCAGCAGCACGCCCTCCCACGCTGACACACAGAGACACAGGCAGACAGAGACAAACACGTGTGTGCACCCTGAGACCCAAGCTCACTGACACGGTGACAGGCAGACACACTGTCACAGGCACAGAGGAGGAAGCACAGGCACACAGACACACCCACAGAGCAGCACGCCCAGGCACACAGGAGCACATCCAGGGACACAAACACAACGACACAGGTGCTGTCCTCCCCACCGCCCACCCGACACATGCACTGGCATTCCAATGTGGGAGAATAAGCCAGGGTCCCCAAGGAGGCGCAGAGCTTGCCTCTCCAGATGCTGCCTGTTCCAGAGCGCTGTGCCCACCACCCACCACCCGCCACCCGCCCGCCATCAGCTCAGCCACCATGAGCCAGGCAGGTACTACAGTGATTAAACTGTTCAGGACAATTTACAGCAGTGATAACCCCAACAAACGGCATGGCACTAACACTGAGCAGAGGCAGAGCTGACAGCCTCTGGCCAGGGGTGGGGTGTCAAGACCAGGTGGTATCTACACACATTGGGCCAGTCCAGCTGAGCCCAGCAGCTTCTAGCCCTCCGGTCCAAGGCTCCCTGGGCCTCTCCCGGACAGCAGGGCTGGACAAAGGGCTGCCATGCGTGCACACACACAAATACCCTTGGAAACACACAGGGACACGCTATCATCGTTGACAGTCACACGGATATGAGTGCAAGGTGCCCACTGACACGTGTCACCACATATTCATCAAGTCCCCACCATGGGCCACACCCTCATGGGGCTCAGGTCTGTTGACACCCACACAGATGGCCCTGTCCACCTGTACTCACAGCCACGTGCACTCAGGTGTGCACACCTGAACACTGCCTTGCAGGGCCTCCTCCCCAGGTCCACAGCTTCCTCCCTGGCCTCGCCCTGCTCCCCCAGCAATTAACACAGCCATTGGAATGAATGTCGTGCTTAAATCTGACCATGACACTACTCTGCCTAGAATTCTTCCACGGTCTCCAGTGGCCCCTGGAGTATAGGCCAGACCCCTAGCATGGCCTTCAAGACCCTGTGTGATCTGACCTCTCCCTGCACCCCCACCACGGCCTACTTTCAGGCCCTTGAGGATGCCAATCTCTCCGTCCCAAAGCTGCTCCCCTCCCCTCTTTAATTGGATAATCCCTCTGCTCTCAGCCTGGACAGCTCCTTCTCCAGGAAGCCCTCCTCCACACCCCCCAGTCTGGGAGAGGAGCCCTGTCCCCAGGGTCCACAATGCCCCACGCTTCCTCCATTTCTTTGGGGATAGGGCTGTGTCTGCCTTGTGTCCTCAGTATATGGGATAAGGTACACAGTAGCCTCTCAGAAAACACTAGAAAGTGGAGGAAGCCACACGTGGGCTCTTACCTCCTAAGTGAGACTGAGTGAGGCCTGCAGAAAAGCCAGTGTTGAAAGGGTCATTGAGGGGATGGCGCTGGAGCGAAAGGTGCCCAGAGACCCCTTGGGCCATCAGGCTGCCCTTCTGCAGAAGTGGCTATTGCTCTGTCACTCCCTGTCCTCAGCGTGTTCCTAGGCCATGGGAGTGGAATGCCTCCCCACTGTCCACCACTGAAGGGCTGGCAGCCCACAGGGCAGGTGTTGGCTCAGGCCGCCTGGGTTCAAATCAGGCCTTGGAGGGAGGCAGCAGCCCACAGTACCAAGAGGTGCAGCCCTCCGGCCTGAGTGAAAATCACCCACTTCTCAGAGCAGCCACTTAACCTCTCTAAGTTCCAGCTTCCTCAACTGCAAATTTCTGAGACCATTATTATTGTTGTTGTTGTTGTTGTTATTATTATTATTACTTTAAAAACTGCAGCTACTATTTCTTTGCTGAAAATCCTGATTTGGGTTTTGAGATTGCCCAATTCATAGGTGAAGAAACTGCAGTTAAATGGCAGGAAGGGATGGAACCAAGTTCGAGAACACCAGGTTCCGAAACACACGCTTCTCCTTTGAACCTCCAAGGTCAGAGTGTGACTGCATATTGTCATCAGTCATGTGCAGGGAATATTAGTATGGTCGGGGCTCGTCAGCCTCTCTGCCTTTGCCCAAACAGTACCCGCAGCCTGGAGTGCCCTCACCACAGCACCTCCTCCGACTGCAGTTGTTTTTCAAAAGCTTCCTCCGTGTACCTGTCCCCAGTCTCCCCAATCCCAAGAGTCCACACTCCTTGTCTGTGGATGACAAGGATGTTTTGTGTGACGGATGTGGGCAATGAGAGAGTAGATGGCAGCAGCTGACTAAAAGGGGAGGGGGGTGGGAGAGAGGGGGCGGGGCAGGCCTGGAGTTGGACCTAGTTGTGCTGCAGCTCTACACCCCAGGACAAGCCACCTACCACTTCTGAGCCTCAGTCTCTTGACCTGTAAAATGGGAATGATAATCACACCTACCTCTCAGGCATGTCATGGGGCTTCAGAGGGTGCAAGTGACAAGCTCAGCCAGAGTCTGGGATATAGCAGGTGCTAGGACTTGGAATCAGATCTGCTGAACAGCACTGATCTGAGGGGAGGACAGCCAGGGACAGAGTGGGAAGGGAATGGGAGGGCAGGGACACTGTGCTTTGTCTAACAGGCCGCAGTCTTCCACATCTCCAGGCCTTGGCCAACACACCATTCCTCAGCCTGGAAAGCCCCACCACCACTTCTCCCAGCTCTGTCCAAATGTCCCCTGCTTAGTTAAACCTTTCCTGCCTCCCCAGGCAGCACTCACCACCTCTTTCCTCCAGGTGCCCCCTCCCTAAGAACCACCCCCATCACAGTTCTCCACCCACAGGATTATCCTTGGTATCCCTGCCCTTCCCTGGCTCTGTCCCCTCTGAGGTTGGAGCTCCAGCAAGGTCTGGGCCAGCTGAGTCACCTCTGCTCCCTGTGCAGTGGTTGAAGTGGGACCAGAATGGGGGCCAGCCCCGAGGAGGAGGGAGGGAGAGGAGAAAAGGAGGTAAGTCAGTCTCTGGAGGGCTCAGAGGGGAAGACTGGTCTTCCTATGGTTTGTTTTGTTAGAATTCTTATTAATAACACAAATAATAATGACCACCACAATAACAATAGCTGTAAAGGAAACATTTTTTTCCTTTACTTTCCCTTTTTTCTTTAAGTGATGAACTCCCACCTAGGGTTAATCCTTCCAATGACCTGGAAAGGAGGAACAGTTGTACCCACTTTACAGTTAAGGAAACTGAGGCTCAGGAAGGCCAAAGTCCTCTTCAAAAACAGCCCCTCATAGTCATGACATTAGGGAGGGCCTGGAGCTTGGCCCTCTGGGGTGCTGACTAAAGGGGTTGTTGCAGTAGGTGGACAACTGAAAAATGTCATGGCGACAATCCCTGAGCACCTAATATGTGCCAGGCCTGCTCCTGGCAACTGTTTTTCTTTGGCTGGACCCCACCCTGCTCTGTGCCCCAGGGCCCATTTGACCAGGTCCCCTCCATGCTGTCTGCCCCTTGGATCATGAACTCCCTAAGGGCAAGGCTGCCATCTGTCTTGCTCCTCAGGCCTCCCCAGTGCCCACATGGGCCTGGCATGGAGGGGGCTCCACCATATTTCTGGAATGCCACCTTTCGAGACTGGTCCATCTGGGCCTCTTGACAGAGCCCCGCCACCACTGGGCAAGGAGGCTTTCCCAGCCCCATGCTCCACCACGTAGCTTTCTGGGTGCCCCCTCACAGCCCGTCCTGCCAGAGTCAGCTGCTTCTTCCCTGAGCCCGCCTGCACTCCTCATCCCCATGTGTACCAGGCTAGGATATCCTGCTCACCTTGAGCTCATGGTGTCAGCTCAGCCCTGCCTGGAGCAGGGGTCCTTCTGGTTGGATGGGGGCAGTGTTGGGCTTCCTTCTACTCTCCCTTCTTTCAGCAAATCCTCACTGAGCACATGCCAGAGGTCAGGTGCTTTCCTGGGACATCACAAACAGAAGCCACAGCAGGGATCAGTCATCTCAGAGGCAGACTGATGGAGTGGTTGAGCTAAGCTGTGTGGCCTTGGATAGCTGAATTCACCTCTTTGTGCCTCAGTTTCCACATCTCTGAAATGGGAATAACAGACCCTCCCTCACAGACTTGTGTAGGTTTAATGAAATAACTTGAGTCTTTAACTCAGTGCCTATGTAGTATAAAGAAATAAAAACAAAAGCCCTTTACTTCCATCGTGCTGTTATGATTGTGGGCAGGGAGAACCATACCAGGAGCAGACAGCCCTTTACAAGGGGGTGGGGAGAGCTTTGTACACTTCCCATCTCCTAGAGGGTACACCCCACAACCTGGGATTTCAAGGAGAGGGGAAGAACCCTGGCTCAGCCAGAATAGCCAGGATGGGTCAGGCATCCTTCCAAACCCTCCTCCAGAACCACACTTGCTGCCATCCCATCACAATCTAAAGTCACCCACTGGTGCCACTCCACGTCAGGACGCAGGGAGGCTGTGCACATCAAGATGACAGACAAGCACAGCTCATTCATTCACTCAGCATACAGACATGGAGCACCTACCCGGTACCAGGCCCTGTGCCAGGCTTGGGAGCACCTGGGACAGAGGTTCTCAAACCTCAGTGTTCACAGGCACCCCCAGGGGTCAGTTAGGGATACATATTCATAGGCTTCACCCTGAGAGTTGGAGTAGGAATCTGCATGTTAAACACGTACTAGGAGACAGATCCAAGCCTCGGCAGAGGGTGGGGGGTGGAATATGAAGCCACGGAAACTCCATAACACTGGTGACTCCTGTGCCAGGCCTTCAGAGGACTTTTCCAGAAGAATATAGGATGATGGAGGCCAGGGACATACCCTGCACAACTGCTACGACCTGAATAAGACTCTGATGTGGACAAGCATCTGAGATGTGTGGGGAATAGCAGGTGAGCTGGTGGCTGAGCTCAGAGCATGAGAGGCCTTGGCAGGGCCTGACTGAGGAAGGCCTGATGGCCAAGCTGAGGGCCAGGAGGAAGAAGCCATTTGAGGACAAGCCTTGGGCCAGTGGTAGAAAGGAAGGTCTCTTTAAGCCCCACAGGCCTGGCTGTAGCTCGAGCCCTCCCAGGCCTCCATTCAGGAGACTCAGGGACTAGGACCAGCTATGCAATTTGCAGGGCCCAGCACAAAATGAAAACACAGGGTACTTGTTCAAAACATGTTAAGAATTTCAAGAGGGCAACGGCAGAGCATTAAACCAAGTATAGAGCCCTTCCAAGTGCAGGGCCCAGTGTGACCAAACAGTTAATAGGTCCATGAAGCTGGACCTGTCAAGTGGGTCACCCTTGCTGTGTCCAGTCCAGAGTGCTCAGAACCCAGGGTTCTAGTCAACCCAGCTCCAAGCCCCGGGCCCCTCTGATTCTCCCTTTGCCCCATCCCCTCCCCTGAGCCCTCAGAGCTGCCTCCTAAAGTTGGCTTGAACCTGTCCCTTCTCCAGTCCCCTCCACTTCCCTGGCCTCCAAAGTGGCAGCAGCTCCTCCTGCCTGTCTCCAGTCTCCAATCCTGTGCACACACTGCCAGTGTCATCTCCGTTAAGTGCCTCTCCAGTACTGTCACTCCCCTGTCCAATAACCTTCAATGGCTCCCTCCTGCCCACAGGATAAAATCCAAACCCGGTTGCATAGCTACTGGCCCCTGCCTCCCACTGCAGCCCCGCGTCCCGACAGCCCCTAGGCAGCCTCTCCAGCCAGACTCATTGTCTCAGGCCACTTTTCTCAGTCCACCAACTTAACCCCTAATATTCCTCCTACATTGCCCCTAGCTGGAATGCCCTCTCGAAATCCTCCTTGGCTCCAGGTTCTCATCTCACAGGCACCTGCCCAGGGAAACCCACCCAGACTCTTGCTGTCTTGTGTTATCAAGCAGACCCCTGCCACGGCCCTTCTCAATAACAAAAATGGCGTACATCTCCCGGCCTGGCTCTTTGCCTGCATCGTCTCGTTTAATACAACCACCCTAGAAGCGGGCCTTTTTGATTGTTCTCGTTTTACCAACAAGGAAACAGGCTCAGAGAAGCTGAGGAACTTGCCAAGGGTCACACAGCTAGAAAGAGGTTGAGCCTGGAATCCAGCCCAGCCAGGCTGGCCCTGAACTATTCGCATATACATCCTTTCAATACTAATCGAGCACCTACTGTGTGTCATGCCCCGTTCTAGCCGAGGCATGGTGCACACAAAGAACTCTGGTCAGAGGATGGCCCGACACATGTAACCAAAGCCAGATGCCTGCTTAAGCCCAACCCAAAGGACTCTGGGGCATCAGTAACAATACGAGCAAGAGCCACACTCCCAGCATGAGGGCCTCTCATCCGCTCTTTCCTTTAAATCTCATCATTACCTTGAGGCAGGTGTTTGGTCCTCAACAGACTTTGAAGGAACTGAGGCACAGACAGGTAAAGCATCTAACCCAAGGTTACAGAGCCGTCAGTGTCAGAGCCTAGATCAAACTCTGAACCTTGAGGATCCAAAGCACTGGCATCTACCTGGCTAAGAAGCTTGTTAGATTCTTGGCCACCCAAAGAATCAGTTCTGGGGTCATAAAATCAGAAAAGAGGCCAACATTTCCGGGCAGAGGGCCTGTGCTGGAATGATTTCTGCGTAACTCTGGCCCCACCTCCACCGCATCCATTTAGCCCAGGAGCGCTCTGAGGGCAGGGTGGGTCAGCTCCATTCTGGCCCAACTGAGCCAGAACCTGGCTGAGCAACTAAAAGGCCCCAGCTGGGTTCCTGGTAATTAGCCGCCCAGATGCCCCAGTCTCTTACCTAATACCCCTCCTGACTTCCTGCCACTGAGCAGTCACCATGCAGAGCACATGGTTGATTCCAAGATACTCCCTTTGCTCCAGGGCAAGATGTTTCTTTTTACAAGTTATTATTATTATTACCATCATTACTGTTATTTTAATTTAAATCTTTGACGTTTGGAGAGATGTTTCTCTGCAGCCACAAGGGCATGTCTGTGGGAGGATGGCACCTCACTGACTGGCTCGAACTCCTGCCACGTGGGATGGCTGGACCAGTGGGCGGCCTGCTCCATCCTCCTCCAGGGGTCTGCCGCTGCTCACTTATCAGGCTGACATCCCACAGGGGGCCGCCGCCCTGCCCGCCCCTCCGGCTCCAGGCCTGCCGACTGGAACCAGACCTGGAGGGGTGGGCAGGCGGGGGCACGTGGGAGGGGGCCAAGCCCTCACCACAGGCCCCTTTGCAGTTCAAAGTGACAGGCTCAGGCGGCTGTCCCCTTCAAAGGGCAGACAGAGCCTGCCCGGAGCTGCTGTACCGGCAGCCTGAGCTGGGAAGGCAGGGCAGGGGCAGAGGCAGCCCTGGGAGAGCTGGCAGAGCTCCCATCCATGGGCTGGTCCTGCTCCCTGGTCCCCCTGCCCAGAGCAGGAGGGCACAGCCCAGCCGTCGGGCTATACCTTGCAGTGCAACACTGGGAAAATCACCTTCCCTCTGGGAACCTCCCTGTGGCCACTGTATTTGCAAAGCACTCAGAAGGCATTCAGGGATGGTCAGGCATGATGCCGACAGTGCTGACGATGAAGATGATGAGTCAGAGTCTCCCTCTGAGAAACACTGCCCCAAAGCCAGATACCCAATGTGATTCTCATCAGCTGCTCACTAGCCGTGTGACCCAGGGTAAGTCACTTCAGTTCTCTGCCCTGGTTTTCCTATCTGAAAAGGGAGGCTGGAATGGGATGATGCCATGCCCACTTGGCCTGAGGCAGGTCACAGACACGCTCCTCCCCTCAGTGCCATCATATGCCCCACCTACTGCCAGGGCAGTTGTTCAGCCCAAGTGAGACCCACCGAGAGGGTTTGGTCCTAGGACTCCCCCAACTCTGGGCCCCTCAAGGCTGAGGGTTGGTCAAGTCCTGGCACCTGATGATGCTGGCTCCATGCTGGTGCAGCTCCCCATTGGCTATGTGACCCTGGGTGTGTGGCTTTACCTCTCTGAGCCCCAGTTCAGGAACCTGGGTAAACAACAGAGCTTTTAGGAACTCTCGTCAAGATCTGGGGTGCCAAGGGCTTAGCCCTAATCGTAGATATAACATGTGCCCAGTATACATGGTAGCTCTTATCACTGCTATCTGAAGCTGTGTGACCTTGGGAAAAACACTGCACCTCTCAGGTTAAGGATGCAAGATGGGAAATGATAATAATAATACCTTCCCCAGGGCAGTGAGAAGATTCAATGGGCTAATTCCCATGGAACCTTTACCGCAGGCAGCAGTAAGGAACACTGGCCTTTAATTATGAAGCATTCATTCAACAAATAACAGTGAGCTCTGGTGCCAGGCATCACCAGGCCAAGGAACCCAGCAAGCGGTCAGAATCTGCCTTCCCAAAGGGTCCCTGAAAGTTCTCTCCTGACAGACTGCCTGGGCTCCAATCCCAGTTCCCCTTACTAGCTGTGTGACCTTGGGTAAGTTACTCAACTTCTCCATGCCACTTGCCTTATCTGAAAATGGAAATAATAATAGCGCCCCTGTTATATCGCTGGTAAAGAACGTGATGCACTTGGAGCAGCGCCTGACAAACCACGATCGTTCAACAGGCATCAGCTGTGATTATCACTGCGGCTGCAGCTGCTGTTGTGTGCTGTCTGGGCTGGGCCTGCCCATCAGCAAGCCCCCTGCAGCCAGGCCCCTTCTGCAGCTCACAGACTTGGGAAGTTTTAGCTCCTGAGTGTACCCTGCAGAATGGAGGCTTCTGTGGGCTTCCTCCCTGGTCTGTTTCCCCAGCAGCTGGAACACTGAAGAAAAAAAAGCTCCCAGCCTGCTGGGCTTGTCAAAGCAGGGCCAGATTTACTAGAACCAGGTTTGAACGGTAATTTTGCGGTCATAACAACTATTTTCTTTACATACTGCTATAGAAAGGGGAACCCCTGGCTTTAAAAAAAAAACCTAATTGAAGACACCATCAAGCGTAAATATGCTGGAGTTTTTAATAAAAACATGATGGAGGAAAACATTCAAAGCTCAATAATCAGAAGCAATTTGCGTCGTGAGCAGAGATGTGTCATTCCCACTCCCCACCCCCTTCGCTGTGCTCTGTGCGGGACTGACTCTGGAGCTGGGGCTGGCAATTTTAGACCTATGGCAAAAATAATGAACAGCAGTGAGGCTTGGAGATAGCTTGAAAAATATCCTGGAAAAGAAAAACATATGCCAAAGAGTGTGGTGCAAAAGTCATATTTCATGCCTGACTTTAGAGAATGTTAATAAGGATTAGAACCATACTCCAACAGAACAACTATCAGTCAAGGTGGGTAATTAATTTTGCTTCAGATCTCTGCTTGGGAAAATGAAAGCGGTAAGTGTTGTTTCACAGCATTGAGATTCCACCGCACTAGAACAGCTCAAAGAACTTCCAAAGCCATGTCCTGATCCCAGCTGAAAGAAACCTGGCCATCGCTGGCAGTCTCTCCCGATCTGTTACCATGTAGATCTGGGGATCTTTTCCGAATCGTAACAATATCAAACTCTTTTTAAAATTTCTGGATTGGTTAATAAATATGATTAAGATAACACATCCCAAACCACATGTCCTCTGCTCGGCCTCCAACATGTGGATGACAGATGTGTCTTCCGTGCACAGATGACCCAGCCGGCTGCTCCCCCGAGGCAGGGACCCTGGGAGATGGAGCCCTGAGAGGTCCTGGCAGCCCAATGGCTCTCTGTGGCCCTGGCCAGGCCACTGGCCTCCCTGTGACCTGCTGTAGAGAGGAAGGGCTAAGCCTAGAGTGTCTGGGAGTCAGGCACTAGAAGGATGGAGGAAAGGTGGGATGTGGCACTGAGCTCATGAGCACACCTGAGTCCTGTCCCTCAAGGTCCCAATTTAGAAGATAAAATTCCCAAACTCACATAACCCCATAGTATCCAGAAAGTTTGAAAAATCATTTCATCATGGAGGCCTGTTACCCCCTCTCAGGAACCAGAATCGAAGGACCTTTCCCTCCCAATGACCTTACTCTAGGGGGATAGACTAGGTCACTGATAAAGCCAGATCCTGGAAGAGGGTTCTAGAAAAAATTGTGGGGTTGCCGCACAGACTTCTAACCTGGCAGCGGGTAGACTGAGCTTCCTGCCTCTATTCTGCTACAACTGAGTGATATTTAGGGCAAGTCTTGGCCACACTTGGGCCTCAGTTTTCCCATTTCTACAAGGATCCTGAAGAGCCCTTCAGCTGGAACATTCTAAAGCAGGCCAAGGTCCCAGTGGTGGGTGTAATCCTGCTTCAGTCTCTCTGTGGTCACTGAAGAGGAGGCCATAGAGAAGGCCAGCTCCTGGAGACCAGGGCAGGGAGGCCTGGGCATGCTGGTGTCTGCAACAGGACTTCAGCTCTGCGGGGAGGGGGCAGCAGTCTCAGAGTCAAGGCTGGTGTGGGTAAGCACCCTTCCCACCCCAACCAAACAGGGCTCCACCCCCAAAGGAAGGCTCTGAGCCCAAGGTCTGACTGAGCCTCTGTCTTAGGTTTCCCTTGGGGCTAGGAGAGAGAAAAGAGTTAGTCAGAAGGGCTAAGTGGGCAGAGAGAGCAAGGTCTCTCTCTGAATGAATGAATGACTGTCAGGAGGCAAGGGCTTCCCAAACTCAATACAGCAGGCGGGCTGAGGACAGGGCACCTCCCAGAGAGGAAAAATGCTACTATTGGTCCCTCGGGCAGGAACACTATGACCTGGATCAGCCCCAGCTGCTGCAGGGCAGGGGTGGGGTAAACTCTGGCCACTAGGCAGAGGCGGGAGGGTCTCCTTTCACGACCAGTCAGTTCTCAGAGGCTACTCTGGGCAGACAAGGAGGTCAGGCTCCACCTGAGCTGAAAGGGGTCAGAACCGCCTGCTGGAGGAACTCTATCATTGGCTACCTAGCCTCCTTTCAGCTGGAGCCCACTGGCCATTGACTGCTGCATTTCTGGTCCCCTATTACTGCTCAGGCCTTGGCCTTCCTGTAAGACCCTGGCCTCTCCCCTGCCGAGGAGTCCAGGCCAGCAGGCAGACAGTGCGAGCCCAGGGCTGGCCCGGCCGGGCTGATACGAACCATCTGCGTTGTCTTAGGCTGCCCTTCTGCCCACTGTCCCTCTGAACTCGGCCGGTTCCCGCGGGGCCGTTTGATGCCTCGCAGGGTCACAGACCCCCGCACACAAATCACTGCCGCGGGGCTGGGGGTGGGGCAGAGGCGCTGAAACCTAATCCGCAAAGTTTGCTCTGCTGCTGGCTCACTCCTTCCCTCGCTCATTCGACCACCCCCCCTTTCCAAACAAGGCTTATTTTTCTTGCCAAAAAAACAAAGTTGGTATCAAGTGTTTCGAGGGAGAAAGTATCTCCCCCGCCCACCCTGGCCTGGGAGGAAGGGCTGGAGCTGTAGGCCGAGCCCCAGACTGCAGAGGGGGCTCTGGGAGAGCGCAGGCAGGAGGTGAGCTCTGGGTTTCCAGATCCATCCATTCCCTTTCTAGCTCTGACCAGTCCCCATCTCCTGCTTAACAGCCACGGACCTGACTGTTTCTGACCCTGCCCTGTCCTCCTGGTCGCCCCCAGCCAAGATGGGGCTCCATCCATGGGACTCTCCATCCCAGAACAGCCAGAGATGGAAGCATCACTTCCTGCCCCTTCTCCCTCCCCATAAAACAACCCTTGCCTGTCGCTTTTACGAGGTGACACCCTGCTCTCAGCCTGATCCTCCCCGAGCCCCAGAGCCTAAGCTCGAGAGGGAGGAGACTGTGTGCAGTCAGGCGTCTCCAGAGCGCTCCCAGGGCGCACTGGGGTCCCTGGGAGGCTGCCCCAGCACAGCCTAAGACCTTTAAAGGGAGGCCAAGGAGCCGGGTATATTACAGACAAATTCCTACGAAGTCCCCCTCCAACTCCATTGCCTCTGGGGCCTTGAGTATAAGATCCTAGAAGTGGGACCAGAAGAAGCCTGCCTGGTCCACTGGAGGGGTGCAGAGTAGAGCCCCAGGGGTGCGCGGGTTTCATTTGCTGGGTGTTGGTTTTGCTTTTGGTTTCTTCAGCCTGTGCAGCGACTCGGAGCCGCGTGCGGTGTCTTCCCCAACGCCCGAGGCTTCCCACTGTGCCCGGAGGCGAACACAGAGGCTGAAGTCCGCTCTTGTGGCTCCCGCTGTGCAGGCTGGAGTTCTAGTTGTCCGAGCAGGCAGCCAGAGCTCAGGGTGGCGACGTCGTAGTCTCGGTCAGTGGATCTGGCTGGATCTGCGTGGCCAGAGTGCCGCAGGAGAGATCTGCAAACTGTGGGACGGGGTGGCGGCGCCACTGGCCTGGTGTTGAAGCAGGTTTCTGCAGGGGTCGGACAAAGGAATTCGCCCTTGAAAGAAAGGGGCTGAGTGAGCAGCTGGGAATGTCAACCCCGAGACTCAAAGGAGTAGCAACGTGGCAACATCAGTCCCAGGGATCCAACGAAATGAGCCCTGCGGAGGACCGCAGCCTGGCATCTCCATTCGGCCTCTCACTGCTTGACTATCCTGCTTTAATTGGGATGGTGGGTGTGAATCGCTCAGCGCCACCTTTCCTGGGAAAAGGGGACCGGCCTGGGCCTGTGCTCTCCGTCAGTGGAGGCAAAATCCCCAACTTGTATCCTCTGATCCTGGGGCCTTTGCCCCCATTTTCCAGAAGCTGACAACTGAGGCTCCCGCAAAGCAACCCCTTCCCCCACCTTTGCTGCAACGCCTGGCAAGCTCAGGAGACCCAAGAGCGCTGGGAAACGAAAGGCGCCCCGGGGGCCACGAGGCCGGAGCCCCCCTCCTCCCTCCGCCCTCGGAAGGGGTGGAGGGGACACGGTTGTAAGGTGCTCGGCTTCTTTTCTGTGCTTGACATGAATAAGGGGATTAGGACGGCAAGTTTCCGTCGTTCACTTCGTCGGACAAAGGGCCCCGCGGTTTGAGCGGAGCAGCCTCTGATTAAACGACAGAGCCCTGTCACTCAGCACCATCCTAGGTACTTGTGTTCATGACATAATCTTATTAGAAGATAAAACCGGCGAAATCCTTTTCATAATGCAAAGTTACATTTAATGGCTGGACTCGCCCCCCACCCGCTCCCCGACCCTGCTAGCTCCCCCCGTTGCTGTTGGATATGGCTCGCCTGTAATTGGCATTTAAAGCACCAAGTCCGGGAGAAAAACGGGGTTTAGGGTTTTTGTAATCCCCCTAAACTGTCTTTGTTCGAAATCTCCACAGATACAAGTCTGTTAAGAGTAAATATTTGTGGATTGATACAACCCCATTTCCCCCCTGCAAACCAAATCTGAAAAAAAATCCGCCCTCCCGCCGCGCTGCGGCCGGGGCGCAGGAGGGAGGGGGCTAGTTCGGCCCCAGCATCCGCGCCGGGAACTCGGCTATCGGGGCGCCTTGCCGCCTCCAGGAGCTGAGGGACTTTGCACATTTCTCAGGCGGGAAAAAGGTCTTAGACTCTTTTTTCAATTTTCTATTCCCTCGATAAACAAACCTCTCGATCTCGTCGCTTTTGGGCCTGCCGGAGGGGGTCGACCGGAGAGCTTGGGGAGGGGCGAGGGCTTTGCTCAATTCCGAATGAAAATGCGAACTCTCTCTGCCGGCGTTGCTCCGTTCCAGCGGGTTTAAACGGCTCCGAGGGGACTCGCTTCCCCTGGGCCATGGGAGGCCCCCGCCCGGCAGGGCTCCCTGAGTCCAGCCCAGGAGAACGCCCCAAGCCGCCAAAGGTCCCCGCAACGCGAAGGAGCCCGAAGGCTGCCGCGGGGGCCCCGGGCTCCCGGCTCCAGCCCAGCCCGTCCCGGGATCGGATTCCTTCATAAATCAGCGGCTGGGTGAAAGGGCTGCGCTTTAGAAAGGGCAGGACCGTGTGCGCGTATTAGAGCGCACGGTTCCCAAATCCAGGCTAAACCCCTGGTGACACCGAAATTCATCAACCACCGCTGGCGCCCGCGGCTCGGCCAAGGAGCCCAGGAGCTGAGGAGCCTGTGCACCGCGCTGCCCTACTCGGGGGTAAAGGAGAACAAGAAGCAAGAACCCTCCGAGAGGTGGGCCGGGAGGAGAGCTTGGGTGGAGATCGCTGAGAGCAGCCCCGCCCGCGCGCCCGGGGCCAGCGAAGGAAGCTACCCGGCACGGAGAAAGGCAGTTATTCTAACCTTTTTCCTTCTCTGGCAAGGGCTAGCCTTACTGGGGGCATTCTGGCGGGAAGAGGGCTATGACCCACCCAACTCCACTTCTTACAATCCTCAGGGAGTGACACCCCCTACACACACACACACACACACACACACACACACACACCTCTTCCAGTCTGGGTGCTCTAGAGAGATTCAATGTCCAGAGTGGGGAATCTGGGGCTTCCGGAGGTCAGGAGTGAGGGGTTAGGGATCCCATCCGCTCTGGGAGTTAGACTCGCCTGGAGAAGAGTCTGCTACAGAATAACTCCAGACTTGGGGGAAGTTACTGAATTCCCTCAGTCTGGGTCTTCTCACCTATATATGCATGGAGCTAAAGCAAAAGAGGTCAGTGCACATCCAGGTGCTCCAGAAATGCCAATTCTTTTCCTTACAGATGCACTACTGTGGCCTGCCCCTCTGGGGTTCGTAAGGTTCTGCTCCTGCCAGTTCACATCCACACTGGCCATACATGCCTCACTAGTAATGGGGGCCCATCCACAGGCTGCTGACTGCCTGCCTCCAAGGACCATTTCTGACAGCCAGACCTGTCCTATTCCTTTTGCAAGGGGAAAATTCAAAACACCAGCCCAGACCCAGGTGAGGAGCAAAAGGGTAGGCAAGGCCCCTCCAGGAGGCCTGTTTAGGAGGCTCCCTCTCTGGGCCTCCCACAGGCAGCAGACAATGCATTCCTGCCAGGCAGGGAGCCTCAGGCTTACTTCCCAGGCAGGAAGGAAGGAAACATACATTGACTGAATGCCCAAAGTAGGCTGGCACCTTTGGGTCTGCTTCACTTTCCTTAGGGCAACCTTGTGAGATTGGAATGATCACCCCTATTCGACACAGATAGAAACCGAGACTCAAGAGACTGAAACTGAGACCATCAGCTTTCCCTAAGGCCCTTGGCCTGTGTCACTGGGAGCCAGAGATGATCTCGATCCCCTATCTATAACTGCAGTTTTGCTCTTTCCTTTAAAAAAATGTGCCCACCCAGAGAGCCTTCCATTTGGAGGAGGTGGCCCCACAGCATCTTGGTCCTCTCCATCTCCACAGGCTTGGGCAACTCCAGGCCTGGGCTGGTGCCCACACCCCGGCAGCCCAGTAACTATGGCAATTCAGGAGTCACATGACAATAGTCACTGAGTCCCAGAGGAAAGCAGGAGGCGGGAGGTGGGGGAACGGCAGTCACACCCAGCTTGTCGGGACCCAGTACTGCTCCTCCCCTCCCACCACCACTGCTGCTGCAGCGCCAGCAGAGGCATCTAGGTGGGGGGACCCCGGCAGCCCCGTGTTGCAGCATGCTCACTCATCTTCCTGCACCCAACCAGCTGCTAGGTGGACGCCTCACTTCTGCCAGCCCTGGTGGGCACCTCTGTCGCTCTGGGCAGCCTTCAGAACCCTCCCTGGCTGGCAACCACCTCCCGGTTCCCGAGGATACCTCTTATGGCACAGCCAGTCGGGAAGCAAACATCTTTGTTTCTTCTGGAACCAGACTCCAGGAACCAGGTTTCCCCCACAGTTCACCAAGTGCCAGGCCAGCCAGGTGCTCTGCCATTACCCAGAACCCTTGGTCCCCTCTGGGCCTGGTTCCCAATTGACACAAAGGCCCCTCCCCCTACAATGTGCTCACACATTCCCCCAAGACCCCTCTACTCCCCCACCTCCCTTTAGGGCCCCAGGGTCCACCAGGCAGGTCCACCAGGCAGGTCCAGCGGCTGCCAGTCAAGAAGATGAACAGAAATGCATACACTTTTGCCCCGGGAATCACAAAGGAAGGGCCCATGCAGAAATTTATTTGTACTGATCAGGAGAAGCAAAGGTAAAGGGAAGCGAGGAAGTGCTGTCAGCCAGGCCTGAAACCCAAGAAAGTTGCCATTCGGAGCACAGTGGCCCCTTATACCCCTCCACTCCCGACGTCGCAGTAGTTAAAGCAAACACAGGCCCTTCACTGCCCTGTCAGTTACACCTTCCCTCCAAAATTATACAAACTTTGAAAGATTTTTCTGAGAGAAGATGGATGCTTCAGGAGACTTGAGGTCAAGGCTAGGCTGTTTAAAGTATATTATTAACAAATAAACATTTACTGCAAAAAAAGGGGGGGGAACCCTATAGGCCACCAGGGAACCAAATCATGTTGCTTTTGGCTTCAAATGACAGGAGACATTTATGACATGAATGGAGAACACCAGCCGGTCGATGAAATGGCAAACGTCTGCCACTCTGCTTCCTCTGCCTTCGTGAATCAACTTTTTCAAATATGGTTTTCAGCCTTGCCCTCCCCTCACTACCACCACCTCCCCACTTCTGACTGCAGTGGCAATAAAGATATATAATTTTGGTTTTGCTCTCTGCTGCCATCAGCACAGAATCTGGGGTTTGGAGAGGGCTGGGTCAGCCAGAGAGCCAAGGGCCTTGGGTCCTCCAGCACCCTCAACTGACTGACAGCTCATACAACTCCTTGGTTGAGTGGACCATCCCTCTCCTCCTCCCTCCCTAAAGCTGAGGCCTGATTGTGGTGTCCAACAAATTGGAAGTTATAACTCATGTCATTGAGAGTATCCTCCATCCCTCTGCCTAACTAATGCCAAAGTAGGACTGGGTGGTTGTATGTGTGGGGGGTGTGTGTGTGTTTTTCTTTTCTGTTTTAAAAACCTCACGGCTGCAGGGTAGAGGAAGTTCCCTGAGGAAGAAATGCCAGCTCTTCATGGACCAAAAAAACTCCCTGGGCTGGAAGATCCTTCTGACTGCCTGGGCTGGTGTTTCTCACCTTTTAAATCTCATCTTCTTTCTGAGAAATATACAGATCCTTGGATTTCTCCCCCTCCAACACCCCCTCATCTCAATCTCCCCCTCAGCCTCTGAGATGTTGGTTGAGTTTTATTTTCTGTCATTTGAATCACAAAAACAATGAGCATGAACAGTTTTCCAAATATTAAATTATATTATTGAGTACGCTTTTCCAAGCTATATGTAAACCCAGGAGATTCCAACTGCTCCCCAGTGGAAAGATCTTTACTTTAGCCCAATCCCCAGCCTCCAAGGAGAAATAGGCCAGCACCCCAGACTCAGCCTGCTGCCTGCCCTTCCTGAAAATGCAGTTGGCATTTGTTTTCATCCATACAGTCAGAAGCTTTTCTGCCTCTCTGGAGGTGCAGGAGAGGAAACTGGATCCCATGGAGTATGGAACATTTACTGAAGCCCCTCCACCCCCTGTCCAGGTGCCCTGTGTAATCCTTACAACAACCCTGAGAAATTATTTCATCACCACTACTTTGCTGAGGGAGAACCTAGGGCTCAGAGATGGGCAGCCACTTGGCTAAGATCACACAGCTGCTGAGTGCTGGGGCTGGCAGGCAAACCCAGGTCTGTCTCACAGTGTCCCACTTAGGCAAAGGAAACGGTTTTCCCAGGGGTGCTCCTCAACTTCCCTGCAGAGAAGGTTTATTGCAAGCCTAGCATACCAGCTGCCCCTCTCTTTGGCATGGAACCCATGGCCAGGTTGGTACAGCCTTGGAGACAAGACATTCCTTGCCACGCTGATGGTGATAAAGTAACAACAATAATTTCCAGAGTATTAACAACATGCCAGGCAAGATGCCAGGTCCTTTGGGGCACGTTATCTCAAATCCTTATAATACTTTCCCCCAGGTGGGTATGTCCCCCCCTTTCACAGAAGAGGCTCAGGTAGGTGTCAGGGCTCTGGGGGTCCTAAGCCTAGCTCCAATGGACAGGCAGGAGCCAGCTAAGAGTCACTGATCACATACCCCAGAGGAGATCCTCGCAGCCTGCTTCCCCAACTCAAGAAAAACCCAGCAAACAAATTAGGCTACACCAGCTCAGAGCCTGGGGAATACAGGGTGAGCCAGGAGTCAGCTGTGAATAATGCCTCCGTTCAGCGGCGGAGGACTGCGGCCTCAGGAAGGCCTTTGCTTACCCTTCCGCCTGCAGCCAAGGTGCTGGGGTTAAATGGAGAGATGCCCTCCCAGGGGCCAGAGGGTCCCCAGACTTGGGCTGGCAGAATGAGCCCTTCAGCCCTCAGATCTCCAGGGAGAGCACTACGAAGGCCTTTCTATAAGGCAAAGCATTGGCTCTTCCTTCCAAGGAAATTCATTTCCAGGACAGGCCCACTACCCCAGGCTGTGGGCACGGGTGTCTGTGGCTCTGAATTAGTCTGATGGGGGCCATGCCGGGGGGGGGGGTACCCACTGGTGGAGGGAGAGCTGCTGATAACTGTCACCCTGCAGTAGGGCCTGAGTGGGGACTCCCAAGCTGGGAGAAGCAGCAGTCAGAAAAGGCTGAGGCCTGACTTTGCTCTCCCCTTGCGCCACACCGGGTGCTCCGAGGAGAGGTGAGCCTCCCAGGAAGGCCTTTCCCAGTGTAAACACTTCCCAGGCAAGGAATGTGCTGGGAAGAGCGGGGTTGGGCCACTGGAGTCTTAGCCAGCTGGGGTAAATTTAAAAAAAAAAAAATCACCCCAGGACTCAGACGGCTTTTTCGTGAAATTCAGAGCCTCGCTGCCAGACTCCTTCTGCAGTGGGCGCATCCTACCTGGGCAGGCAAGGCCGAGAGGACCCGCGCAGGCTCTGCAGCAGAGAGGCGAGGCCGCCTGGGCAGGCCCGGTGGCGGAAGGGCGCCGCCAGCCCGGGACGCGAGGTGGGCGCACGGCCCGGCCTGGGCAGGAGCCCCGCGTCTTTCCTTCCGCGCGCACGCAGGCTGCCGCTCTCTCACCGAGGAGGCGCGGTTCGCCAGACCTGGGAGCTGTCTTACAAGCGATTAGGCTCCATTTTGTGACAGATTTTTGGACTCTCCCGCCGACCCTCCCCCCTTCCGGAGCCTCCTCCCGGAATTCGCCACCTCCTCGGGATAGAAAGATAGAAACCCTTTCCAGACGAGCGACAGACGACAAGGAAAGAGACTTACATAATTCTATTTGGCTAAGCGGCAAAGAAAAAAAATGAGGGGGAGGGGTGGGTTATGTTGTCTTTTTTTCCCTCTGTGTTCTCCGGTGGAGGAAGGAGAGAGGTGTTCCTGATTTTGCATTTGGAGGCCGAGTTTCCTCCTCGGTTTCTAACTGGGTTTTCTGTGCGAGAAGGGGCTCGGGCTGCCGAGGGGTCAGAGTCTCGGGCACAGGAAAATGATCCGATGCTTCCCCCCCTTTAAGAAGCCCCCCAAAACACGTACTGAGCAAAAGGAGACTTCGAGTTATGCCTGAAAATGCCCCAAATGCCGTGGCCTGGGCTTCCCTTTGTAGGTCCAGGACATACGAGTGGATTTTATCAAATGCTATTAAATGCACCCGAACGTTAATTAATCACCCCCGTGGTGCGTAAAATAACGTTGTGCTTCTGGGTGTCCCAGATCTTTAAAACAAATCGAAAGGAGGAAGAGACGCTTAATAAAAATAGCAACCTCTTTCCAAGGACCGAGCCCGGCAGCTCCTCCCGAGTGGAAGAAACATTTTTCAAAAGTTGGGGCGATTGAGGTGGTGTTAATTTCCCAATACCGTTGATGCCCAGACTCAAATTAAGACAAAATCAAGAGAGCACGTTTCTGCGCCCATTTGCCTGGATTCTCGTCTGAAAAGCATTTACGCACAGATGCAATAAATATGCATCTGCGATCCTCAAAGAAAATAATCGTGAAATACATTTTTATTGTGCAGAGAACATCGCTTCCCAGTGAGCCCCCGCCTGCCTCTCTGCACTGTCTCTCCCTGAGAAATGCTGAGGCCAGATCCACTGGGGTATTTGTCCCCCAGATTGTCTTGATAACAACCCCTCCTCAGCCCCAAGTCGGCCAGCCTAGTGCACATATCTAATTGGCCTTATCAGAAGAAAAGAGGGGGCTTGGGCAGAGCAGGGAGCCATGAGGACGTGAATAATGCCCGCCCGTTGCCCTAGACTCGGAACTGGAGAGTCCCCGGATCGAAAAATTCACTCACAAACACACGTCTACTGCTCTGAAGGAGAAAGCTCTTAGGCGCCTTTTCTTTTTTTAAACAAATATACTTTCGGCAAAACAATCTCTCTTTAATGTTTAATTGTTCTGTAAAATGAGAGAGTTTGCCGCTCAGCTCTAAGGGCTCACCCAGCTCAAATTCTGTGACTTTACAGCTCTGTGCTCTGAAGAACCAGGGGGCATCTTCTCCCCGTTTTAAAGAAAAGCTCTATAAACGACTGGAAGGTGGAGAGGAGAGAATGGACAGATATGTACAAGAGGCTGGAAAGAGTCTTTACAACATGTAAACATTTTTTTCAAAAACCTGCACAAATGATTCAGAGGCACATTTCCAGTTTTCTGGGCCTCCAGCCCCCAAGTGTTGAGTCGTCCAGGCTGAGCATTGTGGGTTGTGGCACTGCCAGAGCCCAGCTTGGGTCCGGCAGGCAGAGCAAGCCGAGGGCAGGCAGAGCAAGCAGGACAGCAGGACACATGTGGGCTGGAGGCTGGTGAGCCCTGCTGGGGGGCCAGCCCAAAGCCTCCAACCACATCTACCCCCCCAAACTCCATGCTTGCCTGTGGCTGAGCTGACTGGTGGCCTCATCTTCTCCTGGAACTACAATCGTATCTGTACAGGACACAGAACAAACCCATTGCAGTGTGCCTAATCTGGGGCACTCCAGGCAGAGGAGGAGGCATCTGGGAACACAAAAGAGCTGACTCTGAACAGGGCCCCAATTCCTGCCCGCAGACCTCCCCAGCTGGTAGGAAAAGTGAGGCACAAAAAGAAGCTCCTGCTGGGCCCCCAAACCAAAGGAGCATAGTCAGATTAGGTGCTAGCACTGGGCTCGTCCAGAGCCTTTTGGAGTAGAACCCGATACCCTCTCAAGGGCTCTGGCCTGCAGTCCCACCTATTTCTAGGTCTCAGCCAAGAAGCTGGAGAGGTAAGGAAGGGGCACCCCCACTGCTCCACCTCCCATCTAGGCCTGGATTTAGGGACAGTCCCTGGGCAGAGCAGGTAAGCTGCACTCACTACCAGGCACTGGCAGCCAGATGTTTCCCAGAGGCTTGGGCACACACACTCTGAGCCCCAAACCACCTGAGCAACCTACCCACATTTCAGCCCCATTTGAAATGGTTTTCTGGGCTTCACTAGAAAGTTCTCACAGGCACCCACTTGTCTTTTAAATACTGCCCTGGGGATCCCCACACCCCTCTTTTTGCTGTTGCTCCTTCTCTGCCTGTCTCTTAATCACACTGCCAGGCACAAAACCCTGAGAGGATCAAAAGAAAAAAAAGCCAAAAACCTGGATCTACTCTCATCTGTCCCAGGCCTCTTGCCGGACAAACCCATACACAGTCTCAGCTAAAAACAAAAATCAGCAGGTAAGGCTCAGCCCACAGTCTCTGGCCTCAACCCTGAGGCTTGGGCTACACTGAGGCCTGTTGAGGAAGGCTGACTTGGTCAGTTCCTCACCCCATGGGGAGCCCAGATTGTGGTTTGCCACCTCTTAAGGTCCTCTTCCTAGACAGCTTTTCCAGCCAACAATAATTATAAGTGTAAAATTCCCGCATGGAACGGTTTGGGGAGGATGAACACCCTTTTCTCCCCATCAGGGACTAAAAATGCACCAGGGAGCCTGGCAGGAAGGGGGCATTCCCAACTTCTCCGGCAGTTCGGCATCACCCCGGCACCCCGCCTCCGTGCTTCAGGAATCCCAAACTGCCACAAATCCTGCCCTTGGGCAGACAAAGCACACCGCCAGGGCCTGGCTCCCTAAAGCACTGCTTTCATTTGAACATCAATTCTTGATCCCCAAATCAGGACTCAGTGGGGCCAGGCCCTGTCCCACAAACACAGCATTGAATCCCCCCGAGTCCGCCCAGGGCCTTGTCCCAAACCCCAACTGAGCGGCCCAGCACAGGTTTCCCAGACAAAGGATGGCAACTAGGGGCTGCCGGAGGCTCCCGGCCACCCTACCAGTGTTGGCCGGGCTGCGGTGGTCCTGCCCTGCCGGGCGACACGCAACCCGCGGAGTTCTCGGAGCTGACAAGGCCCAGCGGCGCGCAGGGCCGGCGGCAGGGCGGACGCAGGCTGGCCTGGCAGGGGGGGCCGCCGGGCTCGAGTGCCGGGAGGCGGCAGGGAAGAAGGAGGACGAGAGGCGCTTACTGTTGGTAGTCTTGTTTGCAGTACAGTTTCCGATCCCGGAAGTAGCAGCTGGTGGTGAGAGCTTGCTGACACGCCGCGCACTGCAAACACTCCTCGTGCCAGGACGACTCGTTGACTCGCATCAGGAAGCGGTCGGAGATGGGCCGCTGGCAGCCCTCGCAGACGGCGGGATGCGGGCAGTCGGAGCCTGCAGCGCATAGGGCAAGAGCCAGGTCGTTAGCGCGGACCAGCCCGGCCCGGTGTCCGGGTCGCGCGGTGCCCACAGCCACGGTCCGAAAGGCGAGGCAGCCCGGGCGCGCCGCTCGCCGCCGGCGCTTCCCCAGCTGCCACGCCAGGGGCCGGGCAGCCTCAACTAGTTCGTCCCAGTCCGCGGACTCTGGCGCAGAGAGGCCTCGGGCCTCGAGGCTTGGCTCGGCGTTGCGCTCTCCCCTTCTCTGGAGATTCAACGCTTGATGTTAATACATAAGAAAACGAGTACGGCGCGGGGCAGCCGGCTGGGACCGAGACAGACGAGGTGAGGCTAAGGCGCCGCTCGCTGACACGCCCCACGGTGGCATTCCTTGTCTTCTGTCCCCCATCTCCCCAAAACCTGTGGTTTGGGTGCCCCAGAAACATTTTCCTCTTAGAGACTCCCCCTCCCCAAGTGACCTGACACCACTCCCAAGCTTGCCAAGGTGACTACTTGGGTCCTCCATCACCCCTGCCACCCGCCTCCTACCTCTCGCCTGGAGTGGCAGCTCTAGAACCGAGGCCCGGTGAGAATGGGGGGTGGTGTCTGGAGCTGTCCTGCCCTCCCTCCTTCTAGGTGGTGTCCCTGCGTACCTCTATCCCCTCAGGATGCCTGTCTAGGGGTGCCTGCTGCCCCTCTGGTGGTAACTCCAGGAGTCTTCTCTCTCTGTCCCCCACGTCCCCATGTTCTGCAAACCATTGCCTTTATCCGTTGGCCTGGACGCCTGTGTCCACTTCGGGACGAGGCCCCTGTCCCCTGCCCGTGACCACTCGGGCTTTCCGACTCGCACTCACCCAGCAGCACCCCCAGAGTGGCGGGCCCGGGGCGCAGGGCGTGCTCCTCCATTTTGATGCCGTCCAACATCTTAGCGCAGTCCGTCTGCCCGCGGGGGAAGCACCTCTCCAGCGACTCGGGACCTGTTGCTATATCCATGGGATGCGGGGCGCGCTGTGGGCCCCGCTGGCCAGGATGCTCGCCCGCCCGCCCGCCCGCCTGCCCGCTTCCCGCCGCCGCGGCCCCGGAGCCGGGGAGGCGCGGCCCCCCGGGGTTGGGGCTGCGGCTGGGGCCGCAGGCTGCCCCCGGCGAGCGCGGAGCGGCGACGCGCTAGCCCCGGGCCCCGGCGTCGTGCGGGCGGGCGGGGGCGGCTGCGGTCCGCGCCGCGCTCTCCCGGGCACTTGTAGCCACACGCGCCGGCTCCTCTGTCACCTGCTTGTCAGCCCGGGAGCCGGGCTGCGGCGGCGGCGGCAGACGAAGCCGCGGGGAGGAGACGGCGGCGGCAGCGGCGGTGGCGGCGGCGGCGGCGGCGGCGGGCGGGGGAGGGGGCGGGGGTGCAGGGGCGGCCCCGCGGGCTGGGTGGGGGGGTGCGGGCGGCGCAGCGGGGTCCCGGGCGGGGCGCAGCGGGCCGCTGGGCTCCAGGAGCGCTCCCCGCACTACTCCAGTGCCATGGTGCGCCCGAGGAGCCGCTCGGTTTAGAGCTGGGGCTGGCGGCGGAGGGATACTCCGGCCGGGAGCCGCCTCACCCCTCCTCAAACTTCCTGACATTTGAACTCATTGGTGCGCCTCGTATCCCTGCGCCGGGATGAGCCGGCGGCTCCACGTCAAATAGTGCCGTCGCTGCCCCCCCGCCCGCGGGAGGGCTCCCCGCGCCCCCGGCTTGCGACCCGCGCCGCTCCCGTTCCGGAGCGCGGGCCGAGGCGCCCCGGCCAGGGCGGGCTCCCCGCTGGCCCCTCGCAGAAGTTTAGGTTGCCTTCTAAACAAATCCTTCTGCCCCACCCCCTTGAAAAATTGATTTGGGAGTTAGGGAATGAAGGCTTTCTTTTTTTCTTTCTTGCCTTCTTTATTATTAATATTTTGTAAAGCTTCAGTGCTAACAGGAGTCGCCCCGAGCGAGGCCAGACTGCACGGACGGCCAGGAGCGCAGTGGCTCCACCAGGGGACGGCGCCGGCCGGGAGTGGCCGCCCAGGGACCCCGACTGTCGGCCGAGGTAGGTTGCACTGGGCTAAGTTGGCGTCCCCCGGGTGGAGGCTCCTTCCCAGGGCCGGTTTGGACCGTGGAGAGGGCTGTCAGTTGGGATTGAGGGACGGGGGCCGGCAGGAGGGGAGGGCTCCTGGTCCAGGACTTGCCAAAGAGGGCTCTGGCCCGGGCTGGGGAGCGAATTTGGCCCCGGATTTGCGGTGAAGGTCCGGGAAACCTTCAAGCGTGGCAGACGTTGGGTGGAGGGGTGAACGAAGATCCGAGAGGGGTCCCGGGATCAAGGATGCCCACCGGGCAATGGGCAGGCCAAAAAAAAGGTGAGGCCCGGGTTCAGGCGACGTAGACTTTAGAGGACGATTAGGTGTGAGAAAGGGATCTCCGTTAGGGGTAGGGGCAATGGACGAGAACCTAGCCTCGTAGGGTTGGGAGTGAAGGGCATGGGTAGGGGGTGGTGGCCCCAGGGTCGCGCGCTGACTGAAGGCCCGGGACGACGTGCGTTCGGCTGTTCGAAAGAAACCGGATTGATTGCTGCGATAGGCGACCTTTGATGGTGGAAGGACCGGGCCAGGGGTCGGTAGGCCGCGCCCCGCAGGGACAGCGCCCTAGCCGGCCTGGACAGAGTGGGCCTCGGCATTGGAAAGCGAAAAGCCGGCGAGACCGAGCGGCCGACTGGGGCGCATGCCGGGCCTGGCACCCATCGGGCCTGGCACCCGAACTCCGTGCGCAGGCCGCTGCGTCGGGCTGCAGTGTTCCGCACCCTGGCCGGCTGTGTCTTTGGCCCCCGGGGTCCCCACGGAGGCGCCGCTCGCCCAGGAGCAGAGGGGCTGATGCAGCCCTGCGGCAGGCGTAGGCTGACCCCCGCGAGCCTCTGCGCGGCAGCCCCGGCCCCTCCCGGAGCGGAGCAGCGGCGCGGAGCAGCGGTGCGGAGCGGGGCGGGGGCGGAGGGCATGAGAGGCGGGTCCCCTGACCCCGCTGGAGGCGAGAGGGCGGATTGGATTTGGAGTCTGCGGGAAGCTTGGTCAGAAGTGGCCCCCTGTGCCCCGGGGCCCCGCGGAGGGGCCCGGCTTTGTGCAGGATTAGAGGCTCCCGTCCCACCCCAGTACCTGCGTGTGTGTCGGTGAATCTCTCTGTGTTTGTGCGTGTCGATGCTCCTGCCTCTGAGGCTCTTAAATGCCTGTGCACCCGTGTCTCTGTGCACATACAATATTTTTGCGACCCTGCGACTGTCTGGGCTCCAAGCGTGTGAATCTGTGAATCTGTGTCCGATTCCCCTGCATCCGTGTGTGTGTCTGGCTGTTAATCTCCTAGGCCTTCCATGCCTCCGAATCTTCCGTGTTTTTATAGGTCTTTTGTGTGTCCCTGTGAATGTGTCACTCTATGCGGGTGCGGAGGTCTTTGTATGTCTCCCATCCTCTGTATTGTGTCTGGGACCCTTTTCTGTTTCTGTGTCTTCGTGTCACCTTTATGTGTCTGTGTGTACTTACGACTTGTTACGATTCTGTGTCCCTGTGTGCCTCAGAGTTTTTCGGGTTGTGTGTGTGTGTCTTTGTGTCTCCGTGTATTTCTTGGCGTCTTTGTGTGTCTGTATCCAGGACGGTGGATGAGTGGATATGGGTTTTCTCTCACACACCCTTGGCTCCCGTTCTTGTGCAGCCTGGAAACCCCAGGCCTTGAGCTCCGGAGGCTGGGCCTGCGTCTGGGCCTGGGTCGCCCTCACCGGACATCTGGGGCGGGGGCTCGACTGCTGCCGGGAGAAGCCCGGCGGACAAGGTTCAGGCGCGCAGAGCCGGGCAGCTCAGAACCTGGCGCAGAGCTGGCGGACGGACTGGGCGCATTCTGCCCTCTGCTGGCAGCACTCCGTCCCTGCATCCGCTGTCGGGCGACAGCCCGTAGGCGAGAGGGTCCTAATACCAAGCCCAGACCCTCGTCTTCTTCAGAAAGCACTTAGGAACCCTCCTTCCATCACAGGCTCTGCAGAACCACACCAGACTCCAAATTCTCAGTACAGCATTCCAACCCCACCCCTTGTGTCTCACTCCCCACCTTCCCTGTGCCCGGGACTCTTTCTTCACACTTCTCTTCCCTTTGGCAGAATGGGGGCCTCTGTGGCCCGGCCTCTGAGGCTTCTCTGATCCTCTGGCTGGCGTCCAGAGCCAAGTCGGCTGCGGTCCCCAGCCGCCCGAAACCCAGGTGTCTAGGCAGGAGGACGTGCTGGCGCCCTCCCTAGGGTGCCACGGCTCTCTGTCCTGGTGCGCACAGAATCAGGGCACTTCACCCCGTGCTCCTGCCCACATCACCAGGGCCGACATCAGAAGGGCCAAGGGTGATGCTCAGAGCCACCTGCGGCTGCGGAGGTGCGGGGCCGGGACCCAAGCATCGGGCTGCTTTCTCTGGTCTGGAAGTGGGGCTGCTCAGACCACAAACTTGGTATCCCCTCTCCACGTCCTCACCGTTCACTGTACATTAACCCTCCACCCCACCCCAACGCCACACTCTGGATCACCCCATAGGTCCTGTTCCTTGCTCTTTGTCTCGGCTTCCTGGGTCCCTCATTCCCCGCAGCGGAATCAGCGGCGGTCCGGCTCCTTCGCACGCGCGCTCCGAGGCCCCAGATCTCTTTCGAGCACAATCACGGCTCCTGCGCCTCCCGACCGCTTTCCCTGCTGAAAACGTGGCGGACTGGACGGTAGAACCGCGGCCTAGGCCAGAAGTCGGGTGTTGCTCGTAGGCACCGAGCGGCACCTCTCTCCGCCAGGCAGGAGCTGGTGCGATCCGGGACCCGCCGATTCCCCGGGGCGACCCCGGACCCACAACGCTGGCGGCCGACCTTACCCGGGCGCTCCGGCCGATCCGGGATTCTCTTAGACTCGGACTAAAGCGTCAGAAAGAGCTTTGGATTTTCTCCACATAAGGAGAGACCGAGTCGGCTGTTTGGAATTGCTTGGGAAGAAGCAAAAATCGAGATGGAAGCTCTAGGGCGGTAGTCTCAGCTCCCGCAATCCTGCGGGCGCCCATCTCCAGAGCTCTTCCCTACCCCTCTTGGCTCCTCTCAAGGCTTTGCCCTCTCGGCGCCTGCCTGTGCAACTAGCTGCCTGGGAACACAACCCTGTGACCCCCTCCTGGTATCAGAGCCCTGTGCATCCTGGAGGGTCCTGCTTCTGTCCAGAGCCAAGCCACGGGATCCCCTCCTTGTTCACAACCCCAGCTGAAAGCGAGAATTCTGGGCAGGGATGGAGTATAGGGCGCAATGTGAAGGCGCCAGCACCGAGCCGCATGGATCCGAGATTCCACCCTGCCAGGAGGGAGAGTCAGGGCTGCCAGAGTGCCCAGACCTGTTCGGTGCTGCCCGCCCATCCTTGGCCCTAGAGCTCCTCAGATCCTTGGGTAGGGGGCAGCCAGACTGGACCAGAGCTGCTGCAAGGAAAGACCCAGGCCAAGGTCTGCTATTTCCAGGATGCAGCCTGGTGTTCGGAGACCTGGGTGCTCAGGAAGTGGAACAGGGGGGCACTGAAAGAGGTCGAGTGTCCTGGGCTTCGGAGCCAGCGGTAACCACACTTCCCTCCCCGATCCTGGTGTACTTGACCCCAGGACACGTGAGTCAAAGGCTCGGGCCCCTTCTTAGCCATCAGAGAGATGAGTGTATGTGATAAGTAATCTGGCCCCCTTCCCACAGCCCAGGGAAAAGTGTCTGTGGTCTTCATGTGCCAGCAGAGAGCTCAGAGGCGCTGAGCCCTGGGGAGGTCCACAGAGAGGAATGACTGGGGAGGTCCAAGCTGGGATCCCTCTGACGCAGTGGTGGGAGTAGCGTCTCACTCTCCCATCTGGGGTTTTTGAGGCTGAGGTGGCAGGGGAAAGGATTTTAGTCGGAGCTTGCTGGTGAGGCACAGTGTGTGTGGCTCTGAGACAGTGTGCTGCTGTGTCTGTGTGTGCAAAGTGGGGCCTGCCCAACCCCAGCAAAGTTCTTCTGTCCTCTCTGCGGCCCAGCTCCACTCTCAACCAGCTGGTGGGGTCTCTGGCCACAGACTCATGACTTTTCAGCACAAGGTCCAGGTCATTAGTCATGGGATTCCTCTCTGTTGGGTCAGGAGATCAGCTACAAAGGCTGCTGAGAGCCCTCAGGGCTGGAGAGGGCCAGTGCGCTGGCCAGGTGGCCCAGGGCTAAGGTTTTTCACCAGGTAGGCAGTGGTTAGAAGTGGGTTCAAGAGCAGGTCTCAGAGGGTCATCCAGATCTGGTTCAGATCTGGTTCGGCATCTGGCTGTGGGACCTCTGGGAAGTCCTGCCCTTTCTCTGTACGGCAGCTTCCTCATCTGTAAAGTGGGCATAATAGCATAGAGTCCTTGTGAAAATGAAATATAAATGCTCACCACAGTGCCTGGCACATAGTAAGTCTCTACTCAAATACTTGGATGAAAGGGAGTCCTCAGGACTTGGGGAAATCACAGCTGCCTCCTCCTCTTCCAACCAGAGACTAAGGGGAACCAGACATGTTTGAGCTCGGTAATCTATCTTCCTTTGGGGCAGGTGGAACTCAGGGCTAGGCAGCTGTGGGCTGGGACAGGAGACCGCCTCAGCAGTGCCCAGACATCCAGCACAGCCAGCCTCTGCCTTTGCCACTGCCTCTGGCTGTGGTGTCTGGGCTGGGGGTATTTGGAAGGCCACAGAATTAGGGGCTTCAACCCAATGCATCAAAAGTGACCATGTGAGACTCTCAAGGTGCCGTTTATATATATTTTTTAAAAGGCACTTTCCTCAAGAATCTCTGCATTTCTTGCCAAATGGATGGGCTGGGTTATTTCAGCAGTCCATGTAGAACCAGGGGCTTCCCCAACGAAGGACCGGAGCCAGAACAAAGAAAAGGCCAAGAACCATATTTGCAGCCATAAAAGCCCCATTAGGACACTAAGAATAACTTGCAGAAAGACATTTTATATGAATTGGACACAAATTCACAAAAGCAGGAAAGTTCATTGGTCTCCACCCTGAGGGTCCATGGCTGGGGAAGGGGGCTGGGTGTGATGTGGGGGCCAGAGCCCATCCTATTTGATCTTTATCTTAAATCCACTTCAAAAGCTGGGCATCAGCAGAGTTGGAGGTTTGCCTCTTCCTGTAATTATTTGGTGTCTAGTAAAGTTTTTATGAGTGTCTGTGCAAATAAATGCATTTGATGTGCATTTGTTTTGGCTAGTGCCGCTTTATATAGGAGGCATGTGCGTCTTCTGTTGGCCCTCAGAAAAGAATGAGAGTGAAAATAAAAATAAGACCGAGATATCTGGACCAGGCAGAGGGGTGGAGCCAAGGCAGTCCCACAGAAGACCACCACCCCCTGACTCGTAGGCACTGCGGAGGCCGCCAAATGAGTTTGCAGCCTTTGGGTCTGCTGTGCGGAGTTGCTCAGGGCTGGGAGGAAAGCTTGGTGGAATGCAGATTCTAGGAAGGCTTATTTTGGAAACAGAATTCTGCCTTCCTTTTGGTTACTGTCCTCTGGGTATTCTTGGTGGAGCACAATGAATAATAAATAAGGGTGAGTTTTTTGGGCGGCATGTTATCATTCAAGTGGCAGGATAAACCGATTTCTTTGGAATTTGAGCTCAGCAGACTCTGGCAGAGGGGCAGGTTGGATGGAGGTGTGACTCCGCAGCCCTCTCTGGACAAGGTGGCTGGGGTGGGCAGGATGGGAGTTTCTCCTGTGTGGCTTAGGAAGCAGGGGTGCTCCCTAAGGGCCAGAAACCAGTCCAGGGTGGCAGGGGCTAGGAGCACCTATGCCCCTGTCTCAGGTGTCCACCTGGTGTGTAGGATGCAGCCTGCAGGTGTGTTCAGTTTGGCCCACATTTGCTGTCTCTCCTCCCAGCACCACAGTCTTGATTTATTTGTTCTAAAATTATTTTAGCATTTTTATTGAAGTATGATATACATACAGAGAAGTGCACAAAGCATACATTTACAAAGGGGACACACTTATGCCCCCAACACCTCAATCAAGGAATCTTTAGTGCCCCAGAATCTCTCCTCATGCCCCCTCCCAGGTGCTACCCACCCCCTCCTCCAAGGAAACCACTGTCCAGTTTCTGTCACCATACATGAATTTTGTCTGTTTTTGGATTTTATGTAAGTGGAGTCATAGAGTATGTGCTCCTTACCATACTTTAATCATGAGATTTTGTATGGAAATACGGATTTTTCTCCTGAAAGATCAGAGGTCTGATTATCTTAGACCCCGATTCCAGCAGGGTGTTGATCATCTGGAGCCCTTCCTCCATCCCCCAGTTAACCCCCACTCCCACCCTGCCCCAGGCAGGACACCCACCCTCTTCAGTTTGCCAGGTGACTCCTGCTGTCGGCCTATGGCTTCTTTCCCTGGTCTTTAGTCCCTCCCTCAAAGGAATCACTGTATGTACACTGGGAAGGTACATCCAGAATCTTCTCTTATCCCAGTCCCTCCATCTACATCCAGTACCCCCTGAGGTAGAAACCATGAGACCTTTTAACAGGTGGGGAAATCAGCACCTCAGAGAGGTGAAGTCACTTGCCCAGGGTCACACAGCATTGTAAGTATCAGATCCTGGATTCAAACCTGGATTGGCTGGACCCCAAACCCCAGGCTCTTGTCACCTCCCCACATAGCTCCCCTGGGCATCCAGGCCCAGGCGTGAACAATCCCCTTCTGCCTCCTTCCAGCAGGGAGGAAGCTGGACTTTTTCCAAAGGAAACGCTGGGAAACACAAAACCCAAAACAGAAAACAGGGCAGGGATGGTTCCCAGGCCCCGGCAGCCTAACCTCGGGTGATGCAAGTCTAGTCTGGGACGGGCTGGTCTGGGCTGGTGCAGCCTCCCCAGATGCAGCAAGGGAGGGCGGCGTCATGCCAACCACTGAGTATCCACCACATGACAGGTTCTTCCTGTATGTCATTCCTGAATGTTCACAAGGTGCCTATGAGGTAGGTATTATTATGTAGCCCCACTTTACAGATGAGAAAACTGAGGTTGATAGAGGTCAAATATCGCCTTAGACCACAAGTGTATGAGGGCTATGCCTTTGCTCTGTGCCACACTGGCCCCACTCTTCTTCTTGGTTCAGCCCTTTTATCTGAGCCCCCTCCACTCTCCTGTTATGATGGAGGTACAGACAAGTGCTTCCTCTTGGGTGTGCAAAGATTCTGGAGCCTGGCTGGCATGGCTTGAGGCTTAGTTTCAGGAGTCATGTGGTAGTTCATAGGGCCTCAGTTTCTTCATCTGAAAATGGGGTTACTATTTCTACTTTCCATTGCTATTTGGAGGTTCAACAAGGTCAGTGGGCTTTTGAATGTGGAAGAATTGGCAGTGGCCTCTTAGAGGGGGCAGGAGGGTCACTGGATATGCAAAGTTCCTGAAGCAGGAAAGAAGCCTATATGGCTGGGTCAAAGGAAGGATGTGGCTGCCGGTGTGGGCAGGAGCCTGACCACAGGACATTATAGGTCATGATGAGGAGTGTGGACTTGAAGCTGAGGGCAGTAGGGAGCCATGGGAGGGTTTAAACAGCATAGTGCCACGGTCAAGTTTGTTTTTTAGGAAGATCTCTCTGGCTGCAGTGAGGGGGCGAGACCATAGGCCGGAGGCCAAATGACGAGGCCTTTGGGTTTCAATATCCCTTTTGTATGGAATGAGGTTGGGCGGTCCGCAGAGCAGACCTTATCCTCTAATTTCCCAGAGAGGTTGTGTTTCCAGATTCAGGGTTTCATGTTACACAGAGTTATTCTTTCTGGAATGTGTCCCCCGAGCAACCCCGCTGGACCCTCTGTGGAAGGAGGGGCTGTTCTGAATGCAAGATGCACATTTATGCAAAAAAGTAGAACATCCCAGTCCCGGGGCTTGGCAATGTCTGTCCTTGAAACAGTCTAGCAAGCAACAGATGGAGCAGCGCTTAGGAGTTAGGACAGGCTGCAAACATCAGTCATAGCAACAAGAGTAATGATAATAATTAACCTTTACTGAGGACTTACTATCCCAGGCCCTTTGTAAAGTCTCCAACATCTGTGATCTCATGGCATCTTAAAACAAGCCTGTGAGGTAGCTGGCATTGATACCCATTGTACAGATGAGGAAAGTGAGGCCCACAGAGGGGAAGTGCCTTGCTCATGGTTACTGAGCAGCAGAGCTAGGCTGGCATCCACTGCCCTTATGCTGCCACCTATGGTTGCTGGGCAGCCTCAGAAGGATGGTGAGCAGGAGTGTTGTTGAGTTCTGTGGGATCCAGACGGCCCTCCAACTGTCCCCAGGGCACAGAAAAGCCAGAAAATTCCAACTTGGCATCCTGGCTTCCACCTCCACTTCAGCCCACACAATCTGCCCGGCATAGTTATTCCTCTGGAAGAGCTTGGTAATTCAGGCTTTTCCAAACCCAGGAAAATCCTCCAAGTCTAGAATCCTCCCAGTGGCCTCTAAGTCCTCTTGGCCCGTGTCCACCTCCCTGGCCTCATCCCTGCCTCCTTCTCTTGCAGGCTGTGCTACTCGCCAAGTGTATTGGCCTTATTTCAGCTTCTCAAGCAGCTCATACTCTCCTGCCTACAGGCTCTGAACAGGCTGTTCCCTTTGACTGGCAGGCTTTCTCCACTCCGTTTTCCTAGCTTACTCCTATTCATGCTTTCTGTCTCAGTGTAAACGTCACCACCTCCCAGAAGCCTTCCTCGTTTCCTAGGTCTCTGTCTTACATGTTTCCAGCAACATGTGTTTCTCCATCACACTGAGATGGGTTATCTGCCTTCCCCACCCTTCTCCCATCTCCTTGCAGTGTGAGGAAGGAGTGATGGGGAGGGCATCCTCAGTGTCAAGGCAATGGAAGGGGATCTGTAAGATGGGGAGAGGACAAGTGCCCTTGGAATATAACACCATCTGAGTTGTGCTGTCTTGATGGTTGGAGGTATGCCTCTCCCATGTAGACCAGCTGAGGACTCAAGGCAAGAAATGACTTCTCACCGCACGAGACAAGTCTGACTGTACTGAATGATCACCCTGTTGCCTTCGTCTGCCTTCACTGCCTTCCCTTCTACCCGGGGCGCTAAGCATGGAGGAGAAGACAGCTTGGACTCACAACCCACGCTGGAGAAGGTGCAGGTGGAGCCTTGGGCTTGCTAGATTCTCGGGGAGGGTGGAATGGTGTGGGGAAACTGAGGCGGCAGGGTCTTGGGGATGGGAGAGGAGCTAGGAGGCCTGGAGGTGGGGGATGGGAGAGGGTGAGGAAAGGAGAGGCTGTTCTCTGGGGAATTCTTTAAAACATTTTTTTTAAATTGAAGTATAGTTGATGTACCTGGGGATTCTTGATGGCAACCACAGAGGCAACTCCTAGGGGCGTTGTGATGGGCTCACACAGTGCAAGGGGACAAGAGGCGTTAGTTAGGAGCCCGGTCCTCGTCAGAAGCACCCAGTTCGTGGTGGTGACTGTCAGGATTCCATCCCTAAGGCTGCAAGCCCTTGTCTGCTGCCCCTGAGCAGAGACTCCCATGGAAGGAGCTCATTGTGGGGGCAAATGGAAGATGGCAGCCCTGAGGGGACCCCTCAAAAGGAAAACTGTGTTTTGAGGGTGTTAGGGCACAGGAGCAATTTTAAAAATCTGTTTTCAATCATTTCCTTAAGACACTCATTTTTAAAAAATAAATGAACATTAAGAAGCATAACACAAAGAAGAACCTTTTAGACACTAAATGTTCTCTGGGTTTAGGAAACGTCCCATCACAGGGAGGGCAGGCTTTGTGGGAGTCTTGGAGCCCTGAGCTCTGGGTTCTAGGCTGTGTGGGAGCCCAGAACAGTCCAGGCTGTCCAAAGGAGAGCCAGGCTGGGGGGCAGTGGTGATGGGAGATGATTCTGTTATGCCCTGAATATGTGAGAAGGGATGGGCAGTAAGTACCCTGCATTCCCCTAATGAGAAGATACCCTCAAGTGTGTTTTTTGGCCAATTTGAGTATAGAAACTCAAGACAAGGAGACTGTCAAATGCCTACTTAAAATATTAATGTTTTGAGTTAGGTATTACCTGCAAAGTTATAATCACAATATTTATTATAATTTTGTATATTTATAATAGTAACCTGATAAATGGGTTAAAAAGAGATAGTAAATATAAATATTGATTTTTTTCTTGCAGTTTCTGAGACAGTTTAATCTCAAACTCTTCACTTACATTTCTTCCTTTTTATGATTATTTTCAATTGTGATGAAATACACAGAACATAAAGTTGACCATCTTAACTATTTTTAAGTGTACAGCATACAGTGGCATTAAGTATATTCACGTTTGTTATGCAGCCATCACCACCATCCATCTCCAGAATTCTTTTCATCTTGCAAAACTGAAACTCTGTCCCCACTAAACAATAACTTCCTATTCTCTCCTCCCTGCAGCCCCTGGCAGCCACCATCCAGCTTTCTGTCTCTATGAATTTGACTACGCTAGGTATCTCCTTTAGGCGGAATCATACATACTTGCCCATTTGTGAGGGACTTATTTCACTTAACATAATATCCTTGAGGTTCATCCATGTTACAGTATGTGTCAGAAATTGCTTCTTTTTTAAGAATGAATAATATTGTACGTATACACCACGTTTTGGTTATCCATTCATCTGGAAGTGGACACCTGAGTTGCTTCCACCCCTTGGCTATGGCGAATAATGCAGCTATCAGCATGTTTCTTCAAATCCCTGCTTTCGAGTCTTCTGGGTATATACCCAGAAGTGGAATTACTGGATCATATGGTGATTCTATTTTAATTTTTTGAGGAACTGCCATACTGTGCTCCACAGCGGCTGCACCAATTTACACTCTTACCATTAGTGCACAAAGGTTCCAGTTTCTCCATGTCCTCTGTTGTTGTTGTTGTTGTTGTTTTTGGAGGGGGTAGGGGTGGTCATTAGGTCATTTATTTATTTATTATTAGTTTTTTTTAATGGGGGTTCTGGGGATTGAATCCAGGACCTCGTGCAAGTTAAGCATGCACTCTACCATTTGAACTACACCCTCCCCCAGCTCTTTTTTTTTTTTTTTTGATAGTAGCATCCTAATGGGTATGAGGTGGTATCATTGTGGTTCTGATTTACATTTCCCTAATGAATAGGAATGCTGAACATTTTTTCATGTGCTCATTGAACATTTGTATATCTTCTTTGGAGAAATGTCTATTAAGTCTTTTCCTCACTTGGTGGGATTTTTGTTGTTGTTGTTGTTGAGTTATAGGAGTCCCTTATATATTCTGGATATTAATCCCTTATCGAATATATGATTTGCAAATATTTCTCCCATACAGTGAGTTGCATTTTCACTCTGTTGATTGTCTCCTTTGATGCATAGAAATGTTCAATTTTGAGGTCCAGTTTATCTATTTTTGCTTTTGTTGCCTGTACTTTGTCTGCATTGTTGAATTTCTGTCCTTTGCCTTTACTGAGCTGCTTTTCAAAATGTCCAGCGTCACTTTCCAGAGCACTTCCCCCCATTTCTCTCTAAGTAGTTTGACAGACAAATTTATGTCTGGTGCTGTAATCATCCCAGCCACAAATGCCTGTTTGCCAAACATTACACCACTAGGTTATACTTATTCTTGTAGATACAAATTCATAATCTGCAGTTTCTGTATTGCATCATAAAGTGAACTGTAAAAGGCTTGTTTGCAACAGTATCCAACCCCTGTGTGTGCGTATGAGGCCACACTCCCAGGAGAAATTCTATAGCTACACAAAATTACTTTATCTCTTTTAGCCCATTTGTCAGCTTATTGCGATTAACAGCAAAATGAGCACCCAGTGAGGTCATTTCAGGCTAATATGTCTTCCCCAAACAGCATTCTATTGGTCCAATGAAATAATTGAGACAGTGTCCCATAATACAACTTGCTTTGGAACGAGGCAAATATAAGGAATAATTTTGAGAGGAAAAGCCCTACTTTATATTCTAGCTATAGAATAATTAATATAAAATAATAGCAATAATAATAGCAGCAGAAATCACCACCATTTGTTGGGAACCACTCCAGCCTGGCACTGAGCACAGTGGTTTACACACATTCTCACCCTGAATCCACACACCAGCCTTATGGGGAAGGTACTCATATAAGGACCCAGGCTCTCAATCACTACATGATTCTGCTTTTATCCACCTGGTTGATGTCCCCAACACTGCACGGGACCCAGAGAGGAGCCTGCCCAGATGGTGGTGGGGGTGATAATTCTCCTTCCTCACTTAAGCAAAGTTGGCTGCAGTGCTAGGGCTCAAACCCAGCTTGGTTCCCTCTGCCTGATGGTCGGTGGTCCTTCCCAGGGTGCAGGCTGATGGGGGGAGGGGGCATCACAGGTGGCCCCTCCTCACCCCTGCTCAGGCAGGTTAGAACCAACTCACCAACAGGCACTTGGAAGGAAGAAGGGAAGAAAGTTGCTACTCAGGCCATATTTTACACAAAGAAGTGACAACATAAAAACATCAGAGGCACACGAGATCCTGGGTTGCCTCTGCCTTTATTAAAAAGAATTTATATTTTTACTTTTGGTAAACTTTAAAAAATTATGTAAAATTCCAAATGCATGTAAAAGTAGAGAGAATAATGTACTTATCACCCGGCATCCACAATTATAACTCATGCCCAATCTTGTTGCATCTACATCCCATCCCAATTTCTATCTCCCACTGGATTATTTTAAAGCAAATCCCAGATACTGTAACATCTCAACTATAGCTACTTCAGTGTATCTTTCTAAAAGATAAGAACATCTTTTAAAAAACAAGATTATATCCATAATACCATTATCACACCTGATGAATAGGCAGAACACAGGGGATTTTTAGGGTGCTGAAACTATTCTGTATGATACTACCATGGTGGGTAAGTTATTATCAGCACACATATCTAGTCAATGTTTACATTTCCCTGGCTGTCTCATAAATGTTTTTTGCACCTAGTAAAAAAGTCCATATATGACTCTTAAGTCTCTTTTAATCTAGAGTGCCCTCCCCTCCCTCCGTCTCTACCCTTGTCATTTATTTGTTGAAGGAACCTGGTGGTTTGTCCTGTAAAGTTTCCCTCAATCTGGATTGTATTCCTGTGGGGTCCTTTAACATGTTCCTCTGTCTTCTGTATTTCCTGTAATTAGATCTAAGTCTTGATCGGATTCAGGTTCGATTTTTGGCCATAATACTTCACAGGAGGTATTGTGTTCTTCCATCAGGAGGCCCATAACATCTTGTGAGCTCTCTTTTGGTGAAGTTGGCAGTCATCGATGTGCTTTGCCCAGGCTCATTATTTCCTTAGAGGACGCGAGATGATGATATTCTAATTCTGTCTTCCTTCTTCATTTATTAGCTGGAATACTTGTAAACGGGAAAATTCTCTTCATCAACTCTTTAGTTACCCTGAGGTACAGTACAATATCCACTGTATATACAACACAGGTGGTACAAAGACTTGATTATTTAACAGTTCTCAAATAATGAGTTGGTTTCCTGACATCCTTGGAGTTATTTTTTATTGAGTTCTTTTTTACTGTCATTATGAACATGAGGGTTTAATGTGATTTGGTGTGTTTCAATCCCCTGCAATCATTATTCTTATTGATGCTCAAATGATCCCACTCGGCTAGAGTGAGGTTCTTTGCATTGGATCCTGCAGCCTTTTGACCTTAGTAGACTTTGATAACTTCCTTGCTTTCAGGACTAGCAAGATGTCCCAGATTTGTCTTGGACATTTTCTGCCCCAGACCTGGAATCAGCCATTTCTCCAAGGAGCCCTGGTTTCTTCGAGTGGGGAGTGGTTTTTAGGGACCACAGTCAAGATTTGAGTGATGCTCATTGTCATTGAGTTGGTCATTGTTTCTGGGCATTTTCAGTGGACAGAGCTAGGGAAGACATTTGTTTTCTTAAAGATAGAATACAGAGTGAGCCATAACTGCCAAGACTTGGAAGCAACAAAGATGTCCTTTAGAAGGTGAATGGATCAACAAACTGTAGTATATTTGCACAATGGAATGCTATTCAGTGGTAAAAAGAAATGAGGTATCAAGCTCTAAAAAGACATAAAGGAGCCTTAAATGCATATTGCTAGGTGAAAGAGGTCAATCTGAAAAGGCTACATACTGGATGATTCCAAATATATGACATTCTGGAAAAACCGAAAGTGTGGAGACAGAAGATCAGTGGTTGCCAGGAGTTGGTGGGGAGGGAGAGATGAATAGGCAGAACACGGTATTTTTTAGGGTGCTAAAACTAGCCTGTATGATGCTACAGTGCTGGATTACATGTCATTATAAGTTTGTCAAAACCTTTAAAATGTACAGCACGGAGAGTGAAATCAACTATGGACTTTGGGTCATAATTATGTATCAATGTTGGCTCATCAATTGTAGCAAATGTACCCCACTAATGCAAGATGTTAATAATGGGGAAACTGCAGGGGGAGATGAAATGGTATATGGGAATTCTCGGTGTTTTCTGCTCAATTTTTCTATAAACCTAAAACTGCTAAAAAAAAAAAAAAGAGTCCATTACTTTATTTTCAAACTGTGAGTCTCTGTTGACACTTCTAATTTAAATTTAGGGTTACAGTGTTTCTACTTAGCCTCATCCACCTTACATCTGCATATCCTTTCTCCCATGCCGTATGTCCTTTCTCCCCAGTTCCCGGGGAAAGAGATACTCATATGCTGAGTCCTACTTCCACATAACACTGTCAGATAAGAACACTGATGCCACCAACAATACAGCTATTGATTTTTTTTCTTTGCAGTTTATTTACTTTTGCTTTGCCTTGAGGGAATATCTTATTAGGGATGGACAGTCAAAAGTACTGTGTTTTAGTCATTTGGGGTAATTCTTTTCCATGTGTTTATCACCAACTTGCCATAAGTTAGCTTTTTGTTTATTTTGCTTTTGATATTTGGAATTTCTTTTCTAAACATTTAACATGTTTAACATATGATTATGTAAAATATTCGCCTGGTTTCCAAGTCAGGTCTACAAATCATGGGCTATTATAAGTAGTCTAGCTCCTTCTCTGCCCCTCTCCCCTGTCCTCTTCCTATTAGGTAACCATCCTAATCTACCCAATTGGAAATAAATAATTTCTGTTCTTTGTCGACAGCCTACTGCTATTTCCAGGCATTATACAAAAAGATTTCTGCACACTAGTTGAGCCTTCAAACAGCGCCATAAGGTAGGTATTATCCCCCAATTTTGCAGAAGTGGAAACTAGAATTGAATGAGTTGGGATTGGAAACCGTGTCTCCCTGACTTCACCCATTTCTTCATAAATATTTCCAGAGCTCCTAACTCTGTTTCAGACCTCATCCCAGGTCCTGGGATACGGAGATGAACCAGGCAGGGCCCTGTCCTCAGGGGGCTCACGTCTAGTGGGATCATTCATGTCTGAGCATCTGTTCGTCTGTCGGCCCACCCACTGCACAGGGAGTGCCTCCAGGGAATCTGATCAACTCTAAGCGAGAGCCCTGCACGGCAGAAATCAGTGGATGTTTATTGAATGAATAAATAAATAAACGGAGAAAGAAGGTTGAAAGAAGAACAACGCTTGAGGTTATTACGGAAGTCTTATGCCTCTTACACTCAGAAACCTTTGTTAAAAATTTAATAACTTTTAAATTATGAATATAACATACTTCATTATAGAAAATTCGGAAAGTATAGAAATTCACAAATGAGAAGACAAAAATAATCCAGAGTACTAACCCCCAGGGTTAGTCTTTTTGTTTATTCCTTTGGTCTTTTATATGTCTGGTTATCTTTTTTAAAGAAACAACACTTGGATCTTGCTATATATATAGCTTTGCAGTTTACATTATAAAAAACACTAACAGTGTATCATGAGCATTTTCCTAATGGAACATTCTTTCAAACCTAAGTGTCTACTTAAAGGTTGGATTTATTTTCACCAATGGTGACATCCTTTACCATGTAAAATAATTATAAACCCAAGACTGAGGTTGAAATCACAATGGGAAGAATATTTAGCAGGTTTCCAGGCTGCACACTGGGCCTCAGCCATGGCTGCTCAGTCTTTCCCCAGCAAACACCCTGGGAAATGCCTTGAGAATGTCAGCTGGAGGCATCAGCCTTACTTGGCTCCTTTAAGACTCAGAGTTACATCATCAGCACATTCACTTTCTACAGTTTTGATCTCTGTGGGTACCATGAAAATTCCCTTGTGGCTGCAGAAGAACTGTGATACAGGCATCAGAGTGTGTGATTAAGGGCTGGCTCTGGAGTCAGATTCAACCTAAACTGGCTCCACCTGAGATGGGTGTGTGATCTTGGCAAGGACCTTCACCTCTCTGGGCTTCAGTTCTTTCATCTGTAACACAGGGCAGCACCTGCGCCCACCTCCACGGGCAGTCACCAGAAATTGAGCACAATGCCTGGCACATGAGAAGCCACCAATAAATATCAGATATTGTTATAACTTGTGTGTTTGAAGCGTCTTCTCTTTTTTCCAAGCTGCCCTTGTCATTCTCTGGTGTCAGGGTTGCTCTTGACATGTCACTCATGTGGGTAGAAAGATACAAAGCAACTGGATGATCACCATCCTGGAAGGAAGCACTGGGCACGAGTGTCTCAGGTGTGCTCTGACCCCACCCTGACCTTAAGCAGCCAGATTATGATTTTGTTTCTAAATTCATCAAAATACTGCACAAGTAATCATGGAAGTCAATATCACACAGTAACTAAGTTTCCGGTCTTTGGAGCTGGACAATGAAGGTTCAAATCCCTGTCTCCTTACTTACTATCTGTATCATTTTGAACAATCTATATCCTGTCTCTGAGCTGCAGCATCCTCATTAGTAAGGTGGATATGGTAGCTGCAGTGAACAGCTTTTTTTTCCCCTCCATCCAGCATCCATTACCCAGCTTTTGCTTTTGCTCTGGGAGAATCAATTCTCTGTTACCCTGAACTATGAGTTCCCTCCGTGGCTTCGTGAGTGGGTCATGTGACTTGGGCTTAAGCCAGTCAGTGCACCCATCACCTGATGACAGAGATTGGTTGGTGGGCGGGCATGCGACCCAAGCCAGTCTTAGGGCTTTTGCGAATCACTTCTTTTCCATAACCTTGCAGTTGTGACAGTGTGACTGGTCCCTGCAATAAACCCATCTTGTTCCCAAATATATGGAGTGTGCTCCAGGTGGGTAGAGCCAAGAGAAACCAGTTGTGGACAACTTTTGAGCCCCTGCTTGAAGCCAGTCATGATTTTCCATTGACACCAGCAAATGAATCCTCTTTCTTTGCTGAAACCAGCTTGAATTGGATAGTCTGTCACTTTCAGCTGAAAGAATCCTGCTTGATAAAGCGATAGAACCTGTCTCCCAGAATTGTTACAAGGATTAGACAAGGAAACATACAGAAAACAATACTTAGGACAAAGTATGTACTTAATAAATGGTAGTTGTTTATATTATTATCATTATAACTTTGTAGAAAAGCAAGAAAACACAGACAAAACAAAACTCAGGGAACAAAGTGCACATTATTCCTAATTTCACCTCTTAGGGGATAATCAGGTAAATATTTTGAAATATTTTTCTTCCAAACATTTTCTTAGATATATGGATTTATAAAAACCCACATGGGGCTGTTCTCTAATACTGTATTGAACCTGTTTCACTCAGACGGAAATCAAGCACATCACAACGGCTTATCTGCACAGCACAGTCACTTGTAACAGCTACACAGCATTCCATGTTTTGAATATTCTGATTATCACAAAGTTATTTTTATATAAATGATGTTGTGATGGCATTCTCTATTATAAGTCAATCGATTGATCTGTATCTTTGTGTGTTTCATAATCTTCTAGTAATCAGTTTCTAAGACTAGGATTTCAGAGTCAAAGAGTTTTACAGATGTAAAAACCTACATTGTAATCTTTACTGGAATGTTTAATTTTTGAATAAAACACACATCTTAGTCTTTTCAGACTGCTGTAACAGAATACCAGAGACTGAGTAGCTTGTAAACAACAGAAATTTATTTTTACAGTTATGGAGGCTGGGAAGTCCAAGATTGCCGATCTGGTGTCTGATGAGGACTCACATCCTGATTCAGACACCTATGTCCTCACATGGTGGAAAGAGTGAGGGAGCTCTCTGGGGTCTCTCTTATATGGACGCTAATCCCATTCATGAGGGTGGAGCCCTCATGACCTAATCACCTCCTGAAGGCTCCACCTCCAAATACCCTCACGTTGGGGATCAGGCTGTAACATACGAATTTAGGGGTGGCGACGCAAACATTTAACCCCTGGCAGTGTTATCAAACATTTCAATGTCTTCCATATGGCAGGGATCCCAGTTCTGTGGGCTCCAAATCTCTACATCAGACACTTTTACAGCTCTGATGTCATGAGTTCTCATGATTCCCCTGGAGGGGAGGGGCTGTGATCTCCATAACTCTGATTTCATCATTTCATCAGCCTACGAGGACAATAAGCTGGATCTTGCTGGCTTTGGGCATCAGCCTCTTCACTCAAGAAACTAGCACCTTGCGGAGCCCCATTCATCTAGGTGTTTCAGGGAGACCCCAAGAGGTGTGAAACATGCACCCACAGGTAAGTCCTAGCTGTCACTTTATTTTGAAAGGAAAAAGTAGAATTGGTTTATTTGCAGATGACATGACCATCTGTGGGGAAAATCCAATGTAATCTATAAGAAAAAAGCAGCTAAAACTAGTAAGTGAGCTTAGTAAGGTTGCAAGATACTAGATCAAAATACAAAAATCAATTGTATTTCTATAAACTACCAATGGACCATCCTAAATTACGTTTTTTTAAAGCAACTTTGAGATATAATTCACGCCAAGTCCTGGTTGTCATTTAACTCCTCCATCCTCCCTCACCTCCTGTGCCATTGCACTGCTGAATAAAGTTCACCTCTGTGGCCACTGGTTACACAGAGATGCTCCTCCCTGTGGACTTCTGTGTGCTGATGACCTTGGAAGGGAAGGAGAGGTCACTCCTCTGGCTTAGGGGGCCTGGCAACAGCACTGCGTGGGCACACGAAGGGCTAGAGCTCAGGGAAGTCAGGCTTCCTTCCACACAGTTCCTTCCCCTGCAGGGAGCAAGCACATTGTCAGGAGAGCTGTGTCCACGCAGGGGTCGAGACTGCTGCACACCACCCAGAGCAGCCACATCCTGCCTGCCCCCCAGCTCTGCGCCTCAGGCCCTGGGCTGAGTCTGGCTCTTTCCCTCTTTCAGGGGGCCGCTGCTCTTCTCCAACACCCTGCTCCCATCACTCAGCTCGCTCGTTCGTCCAGGCTGTCACATGTCACACGTCTGACCCCACTGTGGGTGAGCCTCACATCCATCCCAGGGTGGCACCTGACCCTCTGTGGGGACAGCAGCTGCTGCATAGCAGCTTGTTGCTGCACTTGGATGCGGCTGCCCCTCGGCCCCTGTCGGAGGATCCATTCCGTGATGCAGATGCAGAGATGGAGGTTCAGAGGACCTCACCTGCACAAGGTGTCTGCAAGTTACGATGGGGTCAGAACGCCCCATTTCTCTCTGATGCCAAGATCTGTGCTGGTTCTGCCATGTCCGCCAGAGCTGGCCATTTCCTGCCAGCTCCTGAAACCCGCGATGGGAGAGGCTTTCAGTGGGGAGGCTGGTGGGTGAAGGGGTGTGAGATGGGTGACTGGCACGGTGCTCTGTGCAAGGATAACTCAGCAGCTTCTCCCTTCCACATCCTGGACTCCAGTCCCATGCACTCTGTCCTCAGGGCCACCGTAGGAACCTTCTCTTCCTCAGATCCCACTCCCAGACCCAGATTTCTACCCCTGGGGCTCCTGAGTTTGGGGGCCCTTCACCTGCCAGGGCCTCAGCTGGTGTCAGGATGGGGTTGGGTGGGAGGGAGTCTGGGTTTTGACAGGCAGCTCACCAGCCTGCAGGCTTGGCCCCCTCCCCTCCTCCCCCTCCCAGCTGGCTCCAGAGGGGAAGAGGGGGTGGGGGCAACTTCACAGGGAAACTTTTGTTCTTGCCTAGAACAGACACAGGCTGGGGACCGAGCTTCCCCTTGGCTGCCACGGAGACCGGGGCCACTTGAGTTCATGTTTATTTTCACAGTGTGGATTCCATGGAGATAATCAGCCCTGACAGGGAAGCCCTAGAAGAGGGCTCGGGCCTCTGTGGAGTGCCTACTATGTGCTAGGCCCAGGGTAGGCAGGAGCCAATGAAATCCCAACCCCCAGAGATTAGACGCCAAGTCACACTTGACTGAGGAGGAGGCCGCCAAGATTCAGGGAGGGGAAGCCACTTGCCCAAGGTCACACAGCAGGCTAGCAGAGTGCTGGAAGAGGAGGCCACCTGCTCCCCTGGGCTCTTTCCACTTTGTGCCTGAGTTACTGACAGAGAAACTCAGTCTCCCTGGGGCTTCATGGAGGAAGCACTGCCAAGGGCTCCACACAGGCCAGGGTCCCCGGAGCAGGATGGAGAAGAGCATGGGCGTCTCTTCCAAGGGGCTCTAATCCAGTATTCTCTGAGCCTGAGCCTCCTCCTCTGTGTAACGGGACTAACAACAGTGTCCGTCTCGTCAGAGAGCCGTGCAGGTTGATGAGGAGTCAGACTCGATAAGAAGCACTGCTGATGTTATTATCAGCACTGCCATCCTCCCATCTCACCCAGCCCTAAACCCCCCAGCTCCCTGTGGGCCCCGGAGTCTCCTACAAGATGCCGTTCCCAAGTGGAAGCTTTTCCTGCCTAGGCCAGGAGGGGTGAGGAAGGAGGGCTGACCCGTGTGTGAATCCCTGCTGTCGCTCGTCCCTAAGGGCAGACCAGGGGGTTCACAAAGAACCACCCCCAGCCCCTCCCCAGGGGGGCCAGCACCCCTCTCCCTGCTGCGTTGTCCTCGCGGGACCACAGGACCACCCATCCCCCGGCCCAGGCCCTCCCCCAAATCCACTCTCCCCGTTATTTGTTTATTCTTCTGTATTTACTTTTCCCATCACTTCATTTCATTTCTGAAATACGCCTCGAAGCCCCAGATAGACCCAACTCACCAGGCCAGTTACGAGCCTGCCAATAAGACCGGCATCCGACGGGTGAGGACCCGAGGAAACAGCCGAATCAAAAACCAAACATGGAACCAATAAAATCTTTAACCTGACACTACAAACTTCCCACAGACTTCAGAGAAATACCTCGAGAAGTGCATGACCTTTTGGTTTCTCCCCAAGGCTACCTCCTCCTCCAGCAGGGTCTTTCTAAAATACAGATTTGACCTTGTCACTTCCCGGCTTCAAAACCCTTCGATGGCTCCTCATTATTTATTATTCTTATTCGCTCACATTTATCGAGGTCCTCTGCTTGCCGGGTCCTGCGCTGAATGCCTTTCGTGCATCTGTTCCCGTGGGGCAGGGACTGTTGCTACCCCGGTCTCAGGGAAGAGGGAACAGGGGCATTGGAGGTGGGGGCTCAGGGTCACGCAGCTGGTGAGTGGGGGAGCTGGGATGCAAGCGCAGATCAGTCTGCACGCAGAGCCTGTGCCCCCCGGCGATCTGCGGCACTGCTGAGTCCTCAGCCTGGCTCACGAGCACCATGGCCTTGTGCGATGTTCTCCTGGCCTCACGTCCTTTGCTTCTCCTCTGCCCTCTCTGGGCTCACCCTCCAGCTCATCACTTCTGTCCCTCAGTCTCAGTGCAGAAGCCTCCTCACACCCATGGGCTCCAGACCTCAACCCCAGCATTCTCCACAGGGACCTCCTTGCCTCCAGGAGCCCATCAGCTCCTGTGACTTGAACTCCTGAATCACCAGCAGCTCTTCAACGATCCCATTTTGAAATAAAAACCCTCCCTTGACCTATCTGCCACCTTCTGTCCCTTTTTCCATCTCTTGCCAACCTGTTAAGAGACGAGTGGATGGCCCCCTGTATGCCCGCCTCCTCACCCCTGCCTACCCCTCAGCTCTTTTCACTCTGCCCACTTCTCCCACCCCTCCCCTGAAATGGTTCTGGTGAGACCACCTCTGACCCCGTGTCATCTTGTCCATTTGTCCGGTTTTTAGTTTTTATTGTAACATGCTTAATATCTCTCTTCTCCGGTTCGCCATCTCTAGCTGATTCTTCTCCAGCTACTTCTTGACATTTCTTCCTTTGTTCTCCATCTGACCTGAATGTCGGTGCACCACAGCTCTCCCTACACTGCCCACCCTCCCTGGAAAACTCAGTCACCATACCACAGGGGTCATGTCCAAACCTGCATGCACCCCAGCTCTGGCTTCTCTCCTGACCCATAGAGCCACCTGCATCCTGGTGTCCTGGTGTCTCTGCTGGGACACCCTGCTGGCCTCACAGACTCAGCACATCCCTGTTGGAATTGTCCAGTGCCTTCCTCGTACGCTGCCCATCTTGCCAGGGGGCATCACTGTCAGCCTCCAACCAGGTATGAAGTTGGAGCATCCTGTAGACTCCTCCCTCTTCTCCTCCATTCTCCATTCCTCCTGCTCCACATGGGGCACCAGATCCTATCACTTCTACCTTGTGGACATCCTTTGTTCCCCCTCCTCCTTGGCAACCCCCTGCCCACTGCCCTCATTCAGGCCACCACATTCTCTTGCCTCCCCACTGGTGTCCCATCTCCAGCTTTGCTCCTTCAAACTCTTCTCCCCACTGTACACAGAGCCATCTTTCTCAAATGCAAATCTGATCCGGTTACGTTCCTCCAATAGCTCCCTGTTGTTCTCACAATAAAACCCACCTCAACAAAACCCATCCTGACGTGGTCCCTGCCGGCCTCTGCATCCTGTTTTCTCATGGGGGGGGGGCCTTCCGTCAGCCACCACGCTCTCTTGCTAGTCTCCCGTGCTCAGTATCAACACGAACTGCGCGCAGATCCCTGTCACTTGAGGCTTTGCCGCTTCCACGCGTTTATAGGCGCCGTTCCTTCTGTCTTGAACAACCCCCTCTCTGGTCCTCCAGGTAAACTCTTGTTCCTTTCAAGTCTTCACTCACGTGCCACCTCCCTCTGATTCCCCTGTAAGTCTCAGGTGCCCCTTCTTCTATGGTCCCACTGGAGCTTTCACAGACACCATGAAAGCAAGTCTTTATTATATTGTAACAGTCTTGTTATATCTGGCCGATTCCCTCACCCCCACCCCCACTGGGTTGAGAGTTTCTTGAGGGTTGGGCTCAGGGAGAGTTTAGCTCTGAGCCTCTAGATCTCAGCCCAGGGTCTGGCACTGAGAGGGAGCTCAACAAATATTTGTTGGATTGTCTTCAATTCAGAAAAGAAAATAAAAATGCAAACTGGGCTGAAAGTTTGGGGGATCACCTGGGTGGGCCTGGGAGGACCAAAAGCCAGAGGCTGATGAGTTGAGGCTTCAAGTGAGAGCCAAACTTGGGGCGGGGGTCTCTTGGGCAGTATAAGCCAACACCCCCCAACACACATCCTGGGGTGCAGAGTCCTGCAACCTCTGGGGCTGGAACTGGGCTTCCAGCTTCCTGGATGAGTTCACAGTCATTCCTGCCTGGGGCTTTTGGAGCCGGACAGACCTGGCTTTGAATTTCAGTCCCTCTTCCTAGCTGTGTGACCTTGGACGAGCCCCTTCACTTCTCCAAACCTATTCTCCCCTCTTGCATCTCGACGGTAATCTCCACAGGGCTGCATGGAGTCAATGATCTCAGAAGGGCAGCTAGACTAGTGCCAGCACCTAATGAGTGTTCAGGAAATGTTCTTGCATATGGTCATGCAGGAGAAGGGGTTCCTGGGGTGACCTGGTCCGACAGAGGATAATGATCAGTAATGGTCAGCTACTTTCATTCAGCACTCATGCCAGGCACTGTGCTTGGTGCCCTACTGCGTTATCTCACGCCATCCTCTCCATTTGCCAATGAGGAGCCTCAGGTTCAGAGAGGTCAGGCTACTTGCCCAAGGCCACATAGCCAGTGAGTGACACTGGGATTTGAACTCAGGATGGCTTCTTAACCACTGGCCTGGTCAGCGTCCTTCCAGGCCAGGCTTGCCCAGTGGCTCCTGGTCCTGGAGAGGCCCGGCTTCCCTCACAGCTCTCCCAGCCAGGCAGGCCTTTTCAGCTCACCCCGCCTCCCCTCTGCCCACCGCTAGATCTGTTTAAACTAGCTGAGCAGGGTGAGGTGGGGAGGCCACGGAGAAGGTACGGAGATGTTTGTTTTCCTTGGGGGTTTAGATCAACATTGGTCTTGACATTTCGCCTGTTATTATGTGTGGTTCTTTAGAGGGTGAAATAATATTTTCTTTTGCTTGAGAAAAGGACAAAGTTCAGACAGAGCTCTTGGCCCCAAATGGATTTTCCTCCTTCTCTGCTTTCCATGTGCCATAGCTACTCCGAGCCCCTCGGAGCCACCTCCGCAGACAGGCATCCTTCCTGGACTGCGGGTGTCCCCGGCGAGCTGGGGGTGCGTCCGGGCGCTGCGGGTTTGCCGCGTGCGGTAAATACTGCTGGTTTGCCGGGGACGCGGCGGCACCGCGAGCTCCCTGCGCACGCGCACGTCTGCTGCAGGCTCCGTCCATCCTCCAAATGTGTTCACCTTTCCTTCGACCCACGTGGTGAGCTGTGTCAGTACACGCACCACGCTGTGTGCCGTCACCATTCTGGACACACCACATCCCGGGGGTGGTGCACGCAGGTAGCACCGACTGTATACATGTGGACGGTTGGTAACTCCCAGAGGCTTTAGAGATCCTTGGAGAGCCTCCCGTACTGCCCCTTCTAAACGTAACCGGGCGCCTGGAGATACAGTCGTTCTCCCTGATCCGTGGAGAAAACTCCAGAGCTCCAGAGTCAGCCTGGGCACTCGAGTTGTGTGCAGGTGCCCTCAGGGTGTGGAGGCCTCTGTGGGCTCCGGATCTGTCCCCTCGGTGTAATGATGAGCACAGAATGGCCAGAGCCAGGATTAGCTTGCGAGGGTTGCTGTAAAATAGTACCGCCAACTGGGTGATTTAATATAACAAATTTATCCTCTCACAGTTTCTGCAAGGCAGAGGTCTGAAATCAGGGTGTCAGCAGGGCTGTTTCCTTCTAAGTCCCCAAGGGAAGGTCTGTTCCACGCCTCTCTCCTGGTGTGTGGAGTTGCCACAATTTTTGGTGTTCCTTGCCTGGTAGCTGCATCATTCCAATCTCTGCCTCTGTCTCCACGTGGCCTTCTCCCCGAGGGTCTCCTCTATGCCTGTGTGTTTGAGTGTCCCCCTCCTCTCTCTTATAAAGACACCAGTCATTGAATTTCCATCCCACCCTAATGCAGTGTGACCTCATCTTAGCTTAACTAATTACATCTGCAAAGACCCTATTTCCAAATAAAGTCACAGGCTGAGATCACAGATGGACATGAATGGGGGTGAGGGGTGGGGATACTGTTCAGCCCAGCACGACCCCTCATTCCTTGAGCTCTCCTTGTGATGAACTGAGTTAAACCTTTTCTAGATTATCTCACTGAATCCTCCTGCCACCTAAAGAGACGGCTGTTGTCTTTCTCGTTTTCTAGTCCAGGCAACTGAGGCTCAGAGAGGGAACTTCACTTGCTCCAGGATACACAGCCACTCAATGGGGGTTCCAGGCCTCAAACCCGGGTCTGCTGTAGTCCTGCTGCCACGCTGCCCAGTACAGCAGGGGGCTGAGGGCACATTCCATATGCACCCTGAATCCTCCAGCTCAGGCTTTCTTAACCACGCTCTACTGACATTAGGGACTGGTTAACTCTTCACTGTGAGGGGTTGTCCTATGCTCTGCAGGATTGAGCATCCTGGCTTCTACCCACCAGATGCCAGTGGCACCCTCACACCAGCTGTGACTACCCAAAATGCCTCCAGACATTGCCAGACATGCCCTGGGTGGTGGCTACCCTTGCCCTTGGTAGAGAACCCCTGCTCTAGATTTGCTCCCTTGGGGCAGTTGGGGTCTGTGTGAGAGGACTGGGGCTTGCCTCTTAGGTCTGACCAGGAGGATTCTGGGTCGTAGGTGGGAAGAACAATGATGAAGACAGTGCATACATATGTCACGCACTCCAGCATGTGGCATCTTACTTTCTCCTCACCTCCACCCCTTGAGGAAGCCCCTCCACCCTCTGCACCCACTGGTGAATGAGAGGCTGGTGAATGAGATTGTGCAAATTCAGTACCTGTAGTACCTTGGCCACTTTGCGAAAGAAAGTCCATGCTGTCAGCTCAGCTCCCCCGGGCTGTTCTCTGGGGCCCAGTGATACTTCCTAATATCCCAGTTGACTTGGAAGTTCAAGGCCATCAAGGCTCCAGGGGAGGATTTTGTGTCCCCAGAATTGTTCCAAATGCTCTCTGGCTGGTGGATTTCAACACCTGCTTCTTTGCTGACCTTTATCACCTTCAAGGGCAAGGTCCTCTCTGGGTGGATCCAGAAGGTAGCATCCTGTTTTTCTGAAGAACCGCATCTTCTCTCCCCAGGATGAAGACCTAACAGCTTACTGGGTACTCTATTCTAAATACGCCGTGCGGAGTCTGGGCTTCTCAGCCTAATGTTCTCAAAGAGGAGCAGTCAGGCTTGGTCGGGGCCATTCCTTTCAGTCGAGCACCAAGTATGCACCAGGCCCAGTTTCAGGTGTTGGGGATGGAACCCCCAATGAAGCCTGCAGTCTAGTTAGGCAGAGAGGAAAACACAAGTCAAACAAACAAACATGATCATCAGAAGCATGAAAGATACTGAGATGGGGGAACTCGGAGGCTGGAGCCCAGAGAACCACTTTGGAGCAGACAGCTGGGGAGGGTCTCCGCCCTAGCCTGGGCTCCCCAAGAAGCAGGGCCCGAGACAAAGTCTTTGGTGAAAGTATTTTATGTGACCCCAGGGAGGAGTGAGGGACACAGTGAATCGGGGAGGTGGGAGAGCCAGTTTGAGGACCTGTCATCAAGCTGGCCTCTGCCATGTAGGGACAATGTCTGCTTAGTCCCACTGGACACATGGAGGTGTCATCTCAGGACGGCCCACCTGGGGCCAGATGGGGGAAGCGTTCGCTCACTGCAGCAGTCCCCCGTTGCTCAGAGTTTTACTCCATTTGCTGGTCAATGTTTCACCCCACTGAACATCATCTCCTGAATGTCTGGGTTGCAAATGTGTGGGCTCGGAGCAAGTTCCCACCTCGCAGTGTGTGGTGAGAAGCCCCAAGGCAGGAGGTGAGCCAAGCGCGGCCCAGCCGGAATGAGGCATTGTCCCACTGAACTGGAATAGAGGCAGAAGAGCCCATCGGCATCTGAAAGGCTCAAGCGTGTCCAGGCAGCATCTCTGAGGAGGTGACATTTGGGCTGGGACCTGAGATGAGAATGAACCAGCCTTGTGCCTGACCCTCTGAGTTGCCTGTGAGGAAGCCTTCCAGAAAGAACAGGTGGTTGTGGCTTTTATGGGTCATGTCTTGACCTTTGGGGAGAACTTGGGCCGAGCCTTATGAGCTGAGCTGGTTTCTGATGCCCACGTGGGACCGACTCTGGGCCCTGCAGAGCTAGAGCTCTGGGAAGCTGGAAAAGTGACATCAACCTGGAGTGTGTTCCAGGTGGAACCTTCATGATTTGATGATAATTGTGCATACTTTGTTTGCTCTGGAGTAGTGCCGTCCAATAGAAATACATAAAAATATGTGATTTAAAATTTTCTAGGAATCATATTAAAACAGAAACAGGTGAAACCAATTTTAATAAAATATATTATTTAATCCAATATATCCAAAATGTTATTATTTCAACGTGGAGTCAATATAAAAATTAGTGAGATAGTTTACATTCTTTCATTCATATATGTGTTCACAATCTGGTGTGCATTTTGCACTAGCTGCAAGTGTCAGTTGGTGCTGGCTGCATTTCAAGTGTTCAGTAGTTACACGTGACCACTGGCTACTGTTGGACAGCATAGCTCTAGAGGTTAGAAGTTTAGTTTTAGTTTATTTTGTGTATTTGAATGATGTATTTCTATTATCACAAACTGACTCTTAGTGGACAACTGGCCCACTGGCAGTCATCCACCCAGGAGTCAACAGCTGTGGTGGTGTTTTTGACGGACATCCTATAACTTTTTTTTTTAAGTTAAACATTTTATTTTAAGATAACTGTAAATTCACATGCAGTTGTAAGAAATAACATCGGGAGATCCCTATGCTCTTTACCCAACTTCACTCCATTGGTAAATCTTGCAAAATGTGGTATCATATCATCACCAGGAAATTGACATTGACATAAACCACAGGGTTTATTCAGATTCCCCTGTTTTACTGGTACTCCTTTGTATGTGTGTTTAGTTCTGTGCAATTTTATTACCCATGTAGGCATGTGTATCTACCCCCACAGCCAAGATATAGAACAGTTCCATCATCACAGCATCCCTCCTGGGGTCCTTTTATAACCACCCACCTCCATCCTGCACTTCTCACTTCAACATCTGGCAATCTATTCTCCATTTCTAAAATGTTGTCATTTCAAAAATGTCATATAAATAAAACCATATAATACATGACCTCCTGGGATTGCCTTTTTTTCACTCAGCGTACTTCCCTGGAGCTTCCTTCAAGTAATTGCGTGTACCAATAGTTCCTTACTTTTCATTGCTGAGTAATATTCCACACCATGTGACTTTAGTTAATTAGTATCTAAATGACCGAGGGTTAAAGTTAAGGTTAGGATAAATATTAAGCAAGATACTTCATGTCAAGTGTTTATCAGAATGACTGGAGACTAATATGGACCTGATAAACATTAATTAAGATAAAATTATTTATAAAAGTGAATTTGGGTTTGCTCTAATGTGCAGAAAGAGGAGGATTAAAACCCCCCAGTTCAATAGCACTGAGCAGAGATTCCTATCCTGGAGATGTTTCAGACTGAGTTGCCTAGGGTAGCCCACTGGGAAGTAGAGGAGCTGGATTCAAACTTAGGCCGGTCTGACTCCAGGTTCTGGATTTTGCTCCATTTGCTGTGACGTCAGAGGCTGCAGACAGACCATTCACGCTGGTGTGGTGGGTCCCAGGACCCTCCAAGGAGCCCTCCGAGCATAACTCCTCGGACCCTCTCCACTCTCACGCCTACCTGCTGGCTCCGCCCACCCGGCCCAGCCTCTGCTTTGCACCTCTCACTCCTGCCCCTCTGGGTGATCAGACCCAACCAACCCCTGCTGTGCCGGGAGCTGCTCCCCTTCTGCCTGTGCGCTGGGTTCCAGCTCCTCTGCTGTGACGCACTGTCCAAGCTGCCTGCATTTAGTGGCATTTCTGCAACCGCTGCACGTTGTCACCCCCTACACAGCTCCATCCTCCGCTGCACCCACCTGCTGCCTTCAGTGCATGAATTTAAAGGTCAAAATGGAATCCCCACCCCACCCCCACCCCACCCAGCCTGGTCCTTCCACAGCCTTCTCAATTTTGACACAGGGAATTGCTTCCTGCCTCTTGCTCCAGCCAGAAACCTAGACTCTTCTGTCTCTCATCCCCCCAGTCCACTCCATCAGGAAATCTCACTCTCCCTTCCAAAAACCTCCCGGCTCTGACCACATCTACACCCTGACCACATCACTTGTATCTGGTCCAAAGCACCATTACCTTTTGCCCAAATGACAGCAACGGCCTCCTAACTGGCCTCTTGATTGGCCTCCCTGCTTCTGCCCACCTCCCTACCTGCTCCTCACCACACATTTGCCAGCACATTCCCCTGAAATTTCAAGGCAAACTCACGTCCTGCCTCTGTTCCCAGCATCTCCCAGCCAACTCCGGACAAAAGCCACAGCCCTTACGATGACCTGCCAAGCCTCACGCCACCTGACTCCCTCAGTCCGTTCCTTTGCTCTGCTCCAGCCCCTCCCTCCTCCTTCCCTCCTCAGGGCCTTTGCACCTGCTGTGCCCTCTGCCTGGAACTCTCTTCCCCCAATGTCCACATGGCCCCCTCCTCACCTCCCTCAGGCATTTGCTCGAACATCACCTCCGTAGCATTTCCTCTTGGCTGCCCTGTTGGTACCCTCTCTGTAATGCCCCCCAGCACCCCCAGCCCTCCTTCCTTGTGCATTTGTCTCTGGAACACGCAGCACCATCTAACCCATTGTATCCTTTGCTTATTAATTTCGTTTAGTGCCCCTCCTTCCCCTTTCTAGAACACGACTGCCATGAGGACAGGGATGTGGGTCTATGTTGCTCACCGCTGTCGCCCCAGAACGGTGCCCTCTGCACAGTGAGGCCTTCACTCACTGAAGGCCTATGTCCAGCGACACGCACGGCGAGGACACAAGCTGTGCTCACCACACAAATGAGCTCATGACCCACCCCTGGATTCCCTGGGGCCACAATTTCCGTCCTCAGCTTCTTCAGGGACTGGGCTCACTTCTTGCATCATCATTGTGGTTACCAAAAGTCCAGAGCGGCCCTGGATGTGGGTCTCTCTTCAGCTGGTGCCCATTCGCCCAAGGACTCAGCACCCATCGGCTACAAATTGGCATCTGTGCACAGTGGAGGCAGAACTATATTTGGACTCTTTTCCTTCAATCCAGGCCATACACCAGAGACCATGCTGGGTTCCGACACTGCCTCTTGCCCCTTGGTGGCAGGAGCTCCTAGGTCTGACCTTCTAGTTGAGTCCTTCATAGTCCACCATGTCCAGGGAAGCCATGGAGATGGCAGGGGATCATATGCCAAGCCAATGAGGCCATCCTGTGTGCCATGCCGTCACTGGCTCCTAACATCAGCCATGGGATGCAGGCCCCACCATCGACCTATCCACCTGGGCCCCTGAGAGCTGAACAACTTGCCAAGGGCCCCCAGCAAGTGCAAGGTGGAGCTGGGCATCAACCTGGCTGCCTGGTGCCAACATCTGTGGTGCAGAGTGTTATAGGGGGGTGCTTTGGGCTGATGTCTGCAGGTTAGGGGCTATTGCAGGATCTGCATGCCTGTGTGTCACCAGAGCCACCTGCAGACCACCTAGGATGAGTTGTGAACAGGAGGCTGGCTGGGGATAGAGGTATGTTCAGCTGGTCCAGGCCCTTCCAGATACTCCCAGGGACTCAGCTTTGCACGGGTTTCTCCAGTGCCCTTCCAGCTCCTCCCTTCAGGTTCCAACTGCTTCTGAAATGGGGGGTCACAGGGGCGAGGGTGTGTTTGGGGCCTGGACTTCCCCTCCCACCACATCGGGACACTGACCCCTCAGAGCATGAGTGCTCTCCCAGGGGAAGGGCAGAGCCGGGTTGTGCTGTAAAGGGCATGGCCCAAGCTGCAGAAACACAGAGATGGACAGGTAGGGATCACACAGTGGCTGAGGGTGCAGGGGACAGTACTAGTCTCACTCCTGAGCTGTGGGCATGAGTCTCACCTAGACAGAGTCAGGGACACAGGGGACTGTGGTTGGGGACAGCAAGGCAGGACGGGAGATGCAGTGGGTCAGTCCTCGGAGACACAGCGGTGTGGGCTCTGGGGAGCCGGGCCCAGAGCTGTCCCTGGTCCTCCCATCCCTCCCCTCCTCAGGTCCCTCAGCCCCACCTCCCTGCCCTGCCCCACCTCCCCCGGTCCGGGCCGCCGCTCCTCATATTCCGCCGCTGCCACTGTCTGAAGCGCCTTTGAAATCTTATCTCTCATCTTGTTCTCCGTTTCCTCCCTGTCCAGGCCTCATCTGTCTCCTGCCTCCCACCCACTCCCCACCTGGTTCCCATCTGTGGCCTCACCCCCCACCCCCTGCCTGCAGGCCTCAGCCTCTGTCCTGTCCCATCCCGTCAGCCCCATGCCCCTCCAGCCTGTCCCTACCCATCCAGGGGGAGATTTCAGAGCTGTGGGTTAGGACCCTGCCCGCTGCCTCCTGCATGCCCTGAGCTCCAGACCCCAAGCCCATTCGTTGGTCCTCCTTCCTTCCACTGGAGATGCAGGCTACAGCCCCTAGGCTGGAAGTGATCCAGCCCTGGGCCCTGTGGTCTCTTGGGTCAACCTCTCCAGCTCCCCGAGGGCTGGCTCCCGGGGCTCCTCGCTCCTCTGAGCTTGGCCAGCCCAGTCTTTTCCTGGATCCCATGGGTCAGAGCTGCCTGGGGTTCTGCTTCACTCAGTCTGTGACCTCCTCAAGGACAGGGGCAGCTGCACTCTTTAAAGAGGGGGAAACTGAGGCTTGGTGACCAGGGGCACTGTCTGCAGTTCTTCACAAGTCTAGCTCCATTCCATCCTTCAGAACTCAGGACCAGGGTCATCTCTTCAGTGAGGTTGCCCTCTACCACTGGATCTAACATGGCTCCCTCCCCACCCAACCCACCCCTCCTCCATCCCTGCACCCTGATTTCATTTCCTTTGGGTCCTCACCTTCTACTTTATGCTGGAAATGGGTGGGAACCGAGCTCACCCACCAGTGGGCTAGTCTTGTGCCTACAGTGCCCCAGGGGCCCCGGCAGAGCCCTCCAGCCTCCTGCTCCCAACCAAAGCCAGCATCCCTGGCTCCGTCCCTGTCCCAGGGGTCCCAGCTACCTCCTGGAGCCTCCGTCCTGTGGAATCAAACTCAGAGTGCAGACCCAGCCTGCCTGGATTCAAGCCGCAGCCTCACCACTTAGTAGCTGACTCATCACAGGAAGTACCTTCTCTCTGGTCTCTGTCTCTGCATCTGTAAGTTGTCATGGAGGATGGAGAGGTGCCCATCTCAGGATTGTTGTACATAAAGATCAGCCCCCCTTGCAGGTGTTGTGGGCACAGTGGCAGCAAGAATACAGGAGTAAATCGTGTCCTTGGACACGAAGAGCCCCTTCACTGGAGATCAGTGATAATCATGATTATCAGTCACGTTCAATTGCTACAATCCCAGTCCTCCCCAAGTGCTCTACAAACCAAAGCTCTTTGAGTCCTCTCATCACACCTGGAGGTGTGGACTCTGACTTCCATCTTCCAGAGGAGCCAATCAGGACGCAGAGGATGGAGACCCCCAGGTCACACCTGAGTATGCAGGAGGTGGGACTTGCGGGCCAGCGGTGGGGCTTAGGGGCTGTGGGATCCGGGGTCTGGTCTGGCTCAGGCACTTCCCACTGGGTGGCCTGGGGCAAGTCATGTTTCTCTCAGCCTTTGTTTGTCCATCTGTAAAATGGGGATAAAAGCAGACCTTCCCTCATAGCCACAGCAAGAATTCAGTGACTTCCATGGGCTTACTCAGTGATCACTCAGTGCACAGTGCCTGACAATAGAACTCAGAGCTAGGGTTTGCCCCAGACCTGTGGACCCTAAGCCTGAGTCTTCCTACTCCAAGTTCTGGCCTTCCAGGAATGCATGCGGCCCCTTCCTGCTCTGCCAGGGACCCTCAGGCATCTGAAACCACGTGTGCATGACCATGGGTTCTGGGAGGTGAGTCGACAGTCCCATTTGGAAGCAATTGGGGCCTGAGTCCCTTGGGCCTGGAGTCCATGTTGAATTTATTTGAGGCATTTGTGTCTTCAAAGTCAAAACCTAAACATGCAAAAGCAGGTCTTAGGGTAGTTTGCTGTTCATTCAGATCATCTGAAGTGTATCGCTGGCTGACATCTCAATGGCTGCATGGCACAGGCTTGTCCGGGTGGGCCGTGAGCTCCTGAGCATGAGCCTACCACTGCCCTGAACCTTCCATGGCTCCCACCATCCACTGGAACCAGCCAAGTGTCTCAGCTGGAGAGCATCTCTGGAGCGCACAGAGCCAGGCCCCTTCCTGGCTGTGGGACCCAGAGCTACAGCGTAGCTGCTCTGAGCCTCAGTTTCCTCACCTGGAAAATGGAGAAAATGTTTACCTTACAGGTTTGCCCAGAATGGAGTGACTTCAGGATGCGGGACTTTCAGTGATCAAGATGGAAAGTTCCAGGCAACCAGGATGAGTTGGTCACTTACTTACAGGGTTTTTCTGAGGATGAAAGAGAAAGTGCATGAGAAGTGCTAAGCATGGTGCTCGGTGAAAAGCAGTGATGGCCGGGGCCCGGTGTGCACTGAACTTCACAATTTACATAGCCCTTTCACTCTGGTATTTCACGAGCCTCCCAGTGATCCTGCTTATTCTCCCTATTTCAAAGATGAGAAAACTGAGGCCAGAGAGAACAGGCAGCATCTCGGGGGTCAGATGTGGGTGGAGACAGAACCCACTTAGTGTGAACGACTAAGTTCCACAGGTAGAGGAACGCCCCCTATATCTGGAGGGCTGCATGGCTGCGGAGAGTCATGCTCAACAGATAATGTTTTCCTGGGCAGAGGAGATGGAAGCCTAGGGTCTGATGGTCATGGCCACGAGGGAAGCCCTTCGCTCTACTCTCGCTCTCTCCTCCGGGTGGTGAGGACTGGACTGACAGATAGAGGTGGCTTGGAGTGGGAGGGTGCTGTGATTCCAGAAAAGGTGAGACGCTCAGCTCTCCTGCTGACAGGCGCTGGTCCCCAAACTCTCCTTCATCCAAGCCCCTCTGCTGCCACTGTACTGTGTGTCTTTGGGCAAGCCTTTTATCTCCTGGTCCTCGATGTCCTTGTCTCTAAATGAGAAGTATTCACAGTAACAACTCCACAGGTTTTTCTAAGGAGTCAATGAGGTGATTTACAAAAGGGCTTTGGAAAGTGCCTAGCAAACATTAGCTAACAATAAGATTGTAAAGAATTAAAATAATACAATTCACAAAATGTTTTCCCCTCCAGGATTCCACTGAACCCTCACTACGGCACTATTTTGAGGAGTGGCTGTGATTCTCCCCATTTTCCAGGTGGGGAAACTGAGTCCTGGGTCAGGGGAGGAAGTTGCCCAAGCGACGCAGGAAGTGGTGGGGAGCCAGAGCTGGGAAGCTGGGCTGATGGGACCAGACCGGCAGCAGAGCCCACCCTGTCCCCATGCCTGACACAGCCTTTTAGCCTGTGGCCCTCCTGATCCTTCCTCCAAACAGACTTTGTTCTGCTGGCTCCATGAGAGCCTGCCAGCTCCACTCCCCACCCTCTGCATTGTTTTTTGGTTTTTGTTTTCCCTTTTTGCTGTGCTTCTCACTAGTAGAAATCAAATCATTGTTTTTCTTGTTTATTATCCATTTCTCCCACAAGCATGTCAGTTCCAAGAGGGCAAAGTCTTTGCCTTCTATGTTCACTGCAAAATTCCCAGTGCCTGGCACAAAGTAGGCCTTCAGTAAACAACTGTCGGATGATTTTATCATCTTCTAATTATCAGAAAAACAAACGAAACCTGGAGTCCAGCAGCACCAGCGGTGATGCAGTGCCCCATTCAAGCCAGCAGATGGCAGCAGAGAACAAGGTACCTGATGGGTGGAGCCCAGGTGGACAGCACAGGTTTGAACTTAAAGGGGAGACTCTGGCTGTGTGTGTGTGTGTGTGTTTTTGTGTGTGTGTGTGTCTGTGTGTGTGTATGTGTGTGTGTGTGTGTGTGTGTCTGTGTGTCTGTGTGTCTGTGTGTTGTATGTGCCTTCTTCTACTTCCTCCCCCTACTGTTCAGGCCTGAAGATCCCAACCAGACAGCAGGAAGCCTTTTCCGGTAACACATGTTAACAGCTATCACTGATTAACTACAAGAGCAGTACCAGGGGCCACTTATGCAAGATCTTGTTGAATTCTCACTATAGCTCTATTATTAACCTCATTGTCAGACTAAGAAACATTTCCCCAGGTCACAGCCACGAGGGAGCCAGGACCAGGAGGCCAGGATCCTCTCTTCAACTACCATGATATAAGACCTCTGAGCTTCAGCTGCCTCTCAGTGGACAGTGGGCAACCCCAGGAGGAGGTGGGCTCCCTCTCACTAGAGGTGTGCAAGCTGTGTCCGATAAGCACCCGCCAGAGAAGGTGTGGGCCAACAGATGCTCAAAGCCCGTCCTGGCCAGGCAGGACCAGCTACATAATCTTCAGGGTCTGGCAAAGTTTCAAGATAGTGACAGCAGAGCATTAAGCCAAGTGCAGGGCCCTTCTAAGTGCAAGGCTGTGTCACTGCACAGGGTGCAAGCCCAGGAAGCCAGATACCCTGGGCTGGGGGAAGGCATGTGAGGGACAGGTCTCAGGAGCCCCTGGGGTGTCACCAGCCCAGCTCTGCAGAAGTCCAGGGGAAAGCCCCCATCAGCTTGTTTCTTCTCATAAGACGGGACACTGCATCCCTGTACCTTTTATCTTCCTTCCCTGGCTGTGATTTATCTCCATGTGAAGGGCTGGGGCTGCCTTGGAGGCACAAGTCCCGTTTGATGGTACATGAATCTTTCCTGTGTGGATCCTCTGGCCACTCTCCGTGTGGCTGGGCGGACCCACCACTTCCTTTCTACCAAGTACGGATTAGGAAGCCATAAAACAAGGGAACCCAAACCCCAGGCCGGGAGAGCACACACATGGATCTCAGATGCGCCAGCCGGCTGACAGGAGATGGATGGGGGCTGCAGGAACTTGAGCCCCAAAGGAGGACCCCTTGTCTTGGAGGCCATCATTTCCAGTCCCCTGCCCCATGGAGAGGGGACTTCCTGGCCAAGCCTGGGACCAGAGCTGGTCAGGGCCACTCCCAGGGGAAGAGAGGATCCTGGCTGAAGCCATAGTTAGAGGTGGTCCCAGTGGGCGAGGAGTAAGGGAGCCCAGGCTGAGCTGAGTGTGAGAGCCCTGGCTGGGCTAGGGAAGAGCTGAGCACCCACTATGCGCGGGGTGTTCTCTTGTCTCGTGAGGTTGCTCCCGCTCAAATAGTGTGGTTGAGGAAGCTGGGGTTCCAAGAGGTGGGGTCGCTTGCTAAGGTCACACAGCCAGGAAGTGATGGGGTTAGGATTTGAACCCAGGTAAATAGATAACCAAGCTCTATCCCAAAGGAATGTTAAAACTGCAACCTTTGAAAAGCATGTGATTTATTTCTTGAATGTTATCTGTTTTTTTTAAAATTAATTTATTGATAAAAGACACTATTCTTTTATTCTGGAACAAAATTCCAAAGTTGCATAGAATAACTTTGAAATTATGCCTTCATCTCCCCTCCCCGTTGTCCACAGCACCCCTGCCTTCCAGTCTTCTGAGCGTATACCCAGAAGTGGAATTGCTAGATCACACTTTAATTCTATTTTTAATTTTTTTTGAGGAACCGTCGTACTATTTTCCACAGCAGCTGCACCATTTTACATTCCCACCAGCAGTGCACAAAGGTCCCAATTTCTCCACTTCCTCACTAACACTTGTTATTTATTTTCATAATAGCCATCTTAACTATGAGAAGTGGTATGTCATTGTAGTTTTGATTTGCATTTCCCTAATGACCATGTGCTGAATGTGCTAATATCTGTGTAAGTCTTTTGCCCATTTTTGAATTGGATTCCTTGTTTTTTGTTGTTATTTGTTGTTTTGTGGTTATTTGTTTTTTGTTTTGGGGTTTTAGGTGTTCTCTATATATATTTCTCAATATTAATCCTTTATGAGATACTTGATTTGCAAATATTTCCTCTCATTCTGTGGGTTGACTTTTTACTGTCTTGATGGTGTCTTTTGATGCACAAAAAAATCTTAATTTTGATCAAGTCCAATTTGTCTATTTTTTTCTTTTGTTGCCTTTGCCTTTGGTGTCATATCCAAGAAATCTACCAAATCCAATGTTGGGAAGCTATGTTTTCTTCTAAGAGTTTTATAGTTTTAGTCTCTACATTTAGGTCATGGGTCTATTCTGAGTTAATTTTTATATGTGGTGTAAGATAAGGGTCCAACTTCATTCTTTTGCATGTGGATATCCACTTTTTCCAGAACCATTTGTTGAAAAGACTGTCTTTTCTCCATTGACTAGTCTTGACATTCTCATCAAAAATCATTTGACCATACATGTGAGTATTTATTTCTGGACTCTTTATTTTATTGCACTTGTCTGTTTGTCTGTGTTTTTAGCAGTACCACACTGTTTTTAATTCATGGAACTTTATAGTAAGTTTTGAAATCAGGAAGTGTGAATCAAACTCTGTTCTTTGTCAGGATTATTTCAGCTATTTGGAGTCCCTTGTGGTTCCATATGAATTTTAGGATGAGTTTTTTTTTCACTTTTGCAAAAAAATCATTGAGATTTTGGTAGAGATTGCACTAAGTACATAGATTGTCTTGTGTAGTATTGATATCTCAGAAATATTAATTCTTCCAATCCATGAACATGGGATATCTTTCCCATTTATTTGTCTTCTTTCATTTCTTTTCAGAAATGTTTTGTAGTTTATATTGTACATGTCCTTTACCTCCTTGGTTAAGTTAATTCCTAAGTATTTTATTCTTTTTGATGCTGTTGTACATAGAATTGTTTTAATTTTCTTTTCAGATTGTTTACTCTTAGTGTACAAAAATGCAACTGATTTTTGTGTGTTAATTTTATATCCTGCTACTTTGCTGCATTTATTAGTTCTATCCATGATTTTTTTGTGGAATTTTAGGGTTTGCTACATGTAAGATTATATTATCTATGAGCAGATACTTCATTTCCAGTTGAATGCCTTCTATATCTTCTTTGCTGATTGCACTGGCTAGGACTTCAGTGCTATGTTGAACAAAAGTGGCAAAAGCAAGCTTTCTTGCCTTGTTCTTGGTCTTAAAGGAAAAGCTTTCAATCTTTCATCATTGAGTATGATGTTTGCTGTGGGTTTTTCATATATGGCTTTTATTATGTTGAGGTGGTTACCTTCTATTCCTAGCTTGTTGAGTATTTTTTTTTAACTCATGAAAGGGTATTGAATCTTGTCAAATGCTTTATCTGCGTCAATTGAGATGATCATTTTTTTATTATGTGGATTTTTTTCATTCTGTTAATATGGTATATTACACTGATCAATTGCATTGATGAATTACATTGATTACATGGTCAATTTTCATATTTTGAACTATCCTGGCATTCCAGGAATAAATCTCACTTGGTCATGGAGTGTAACTCTTCAAACATGTGGTGGAGCACATTTTGCACTCAAGGTTCAATATCGTAGATGTGCTTGCCTGTTTAATATCGATCTCCTGCTATTATGTTGAGCTCACTGAAGGCAGGGACCAGGTTGGCCTTGTTCACCTGTTTCCCCAACACCCTGCACAAGGTTGGCACAGAGTAGGAGCTCACTAAATACTTACTCAGTGAGTGAACAAAGAGGAAAATGACAGAAAGAAATTAACCCAAATAGATAACAGTATTGGATTACGGGTGGTTTTAATTTTCTTTTTATATTCTTACACATGTTTATCCTGATTTTATTTTATAATGAAGTAAAAATCAAATATATATTATTTTAATGACAGAATGAGAGACTGCTTTGGGTACAAAGAGGAGGCAGAATTGAAAGTCGTGAGATCTGGGCAGGAAACCTGATAAGGAGGCTGCTGGGATGTCCGAGGCTGCTGGGATGGGAGAGCGGATACACAATGGATGATGGGGGCCAAAGCCTCAGTTTCCTCATCTGAAAAACTGAGCTAATAGCCACTGCTGTACTTCAATACAAAGTTCACATAAAAACAGCCACCATTTACTGAGACCCATTCCTTGCCCTTTACTGTCCTATCTAAAGCCCTCATTCCCAGTTGAGGATCATTTTCTTCACTTCCCAGGTGGGGAAACTGAGGCAGTGGCCCATTCAAATCCTAGCTCAGCCATAAAACAAGCTGTGTGGCCCCCAGTAAGTGGTTTCTGAGCCTCAGTTTCTCTCTCTCTCTAAGGGGGATAACAAAAGCTCCTACCTGTTGGGGTGCGGTGTGAGGTCCATAGGATTGTGCACTTAAAGCTTGTAGTTTACCCACCAGGATGGGCCAGCGTATGTGAGCTTCCTGGCCACCACCATTGCCAAAGAAGTGGCGTTGCTGTCCTAGGGTCACACAGCAAAGCAGGGGCTCAGCCAGAATTCAGCCCAGATTTCTCTGACCCCAGAGCCCAGCTCCTTCCAGTTTCTGGTGTGAGGGGTTCCCGTGCTCAGCTAGAGCTCTGGGTGGCAGGTGCCTGTCACAGTGTAATAGGGCTGAGTGTGAGGGGCTCCGTGCAGAACTTCTCCCTGGGGGCACAGAGTGGACTGGGGAGGGGGGTCAGGGAATTCGGCCTCACCCGGGAATTCTCCCCGCCATATGTCCAGTGCAGCAAAGGTTTCCCAGCAGCCGATGTGCCACTAATGGGCCTCCTTTCATAACAATACGCTGTGATAACAGACAGATTTAATTAAAAAGAACACACATCCTCCTCTGCAAGGCGGCTGCAGCCAGGGTGTGGGGCCTGCAATTAAAACTTAGCTCTATAAAGTCAGCACACAGGCGTGGGTGCCTGGAGCTGCTGGCTTTTCTAAAAAGAACACCCCCGCCCCCGCGTGCCCATGTTATTTATCGAGTTAATTTTGTCCTCTGGCCACAGTGTGAACCAATTCAGAGCCCCAGAGCCCTGACCCGGACTTGCCTCCAGCCCCCAGTCTGTGCCAGGCCCACGCTTGCCTCCTTCGGGGAGGAGCGAGGCCAAGAACGCCAACTTTAAATGAGGAAGGCCGGGCAGGGTTCTCTCTGGTTTTGTGACTCGGGCAAGTGGCTCACTCCTCCCAGATCTTCTGTCTCTGCATCAAGAAGTGAGACAGAACTGACCTGCCTGCTGAGGCTGGGCGAGGCCTGATGGAGACAATGAGGAAGGGCGCTGGGCACACGGCGCTCGCTCAGAAAATGCTAGCTCAATGTCATCAGTGTGTGACCGCTCGTGTGGGAGCTTCTGCACGGAGCCCAGGAGGCCTTGGCGAGAGGGAGGCTGGGATGGCTGGGGAGGCCCAGGGGGGCACTCAAAGCCGTAGATGCAGCAGTTAAGAGTGGAGACTTTGGAGTCAGAAGGATCCAGGTTCAAATCCTGGTTCTGCCACTTCCTAGCTGTGTGGACCTGGGTGAGTGACGTCCTCCTCTGGGGCTCTGTTTTCTCGTCTGTCAAATGGGAATGATAACAGAACCTTCCTTTTAGGGCAGCAGGTGGGGGAATCCACAAGCTAGATACAACACCTGGCACAGAGTGAAACCCCAAAAGGTGTGGGCTTGGGTGCTACAGCCCACGAGGATGGCTTGTAAAGCGGAGCTGGGGGCTGCCCATGCCTGGGTTACTGGCCTGGCTCAGGGCCGTTTCCTCAGAGGCCCTCAGGCCAGCACCCAGCAGGTTTACTCCCCAGGTGCCTGCAGCTGTCAGGCTGGGGACAGGGACACCAGCCTTGTGACCAGATAGGTAGCCTGATAGCAGAGCCTGCGAGACAAAGCTATCAGAGCCGCCGACAGGATACTGAATGGGCTTCTCCGAGCGGGCGGGCACAGAATTGCATTCGGCTCAGATTTAATTAAAAAGACTCCAATCTTTCTGATAATCCTCCCAGCAACGGCTTGAGCAGGGCCTGAAGCAGGCTCCCTGGCAACGGCGCATCCTGGCGATAAGGAACTTTGTGGGGAGGATGCAGTGCGCCCCCACGGCCGGCCCAACACTGCTGATATCAGCCCTGACCATCACCCAGAGAGGCAGCTGCCGCCACCCTCCACCCCCCCCCCCGCGTCGGCTCCCCAGAGGATCGGCCCTCCCTGCTCTGTGGCCCCCGCTCCTGCAGGGCACGCTGGCGAGCTGCTGTGTTCCTGAGTCTGAGCCCTCTGCCTGGCTTCACAGCCTCTTCTCCAGGCCAGCCGCCCCGCTCCCGCCTTTCTCCTGCTGCCCGTCTAGAGCACCGACGTGGAGGCCGGGGCGCCCGAACGTTAGTGCTCGTGGCACGGGCAGTTCTCTGGTTCTGCTCCGAGGCTGAATCCGGATGGGGACGGGGAAGGGCACTTTGCTGGGTGGGCACCGTCGCCACTGGTGCACCCCCTCCCACCGCCCAGCCTTTGCTTTTGCTGGTCCCTCTGCCCAGCCTCTTATTCATGGATTCCAACTTGTCCTTCAAGTCCCAGCCCGAGGTCCCTCCCTGGCCTCCTCTGGTTGCATCTGAGTCCCCAGCACCCAGTTCAGAGCCTGACAGCAAGGACTCAGGGAATATCTGACGAACAAGCGAATGAATGGATGAATGAATGAATGAATGAGGTAGCATAGCAACCTTGAGCTTGGAACAGGGGCTCCTATACCAATTTTACTTCATACCAGGCTAGGAACCTGACAGGCAAACAACTCACCTTCTCTGTGCCTCAGTTTCCCCACCTGCACCTCAGGGGCACCCATCAGGAAGGCAGTCCACTCTGCCTGGGGAAGGGGTGTGACCCCTGCCACCCCCCAGTAGGGCCCAAGGGCGCTCCACGGTGCATCCGGCCCCGGCTTGGGCTCCTCCAGGCCAGGTGCAGGGCTGAGCTGAGTCTTCTCCTCAGACCCTGCCTCACCCTGGAGCCCATTACAAAATATTTTAAATGTAATTATGTAATATACCTAACAGTTCACATGGTTCGATGTTATTTGTAGACAGAACAGTGAGGTCCCATTCCCTCCCTCCACCCCACTGGGAGCCACTGCTGCCCGCTTCTTGGGCATTCTCTGAGTTTCCTTATGCACGTGTTTGTCTAAATAGGATTATCAGGTGCAGACAAAACAACCCAAACATGCACCATGACCGCTACCTTGCTCTTTTCACTTACTGTGTCCTGGAGAGCCCCCCAGGTTGCTGTGGAAGGGTCCTTATTTTGGCTGCTTGGTATTCCACTGTGCGGCTGCCTGGATTTCTTTAACCAGCCCCCTGTGATGGACATTTTGACTGTGGCCTGTCTTTTACTATTATTAACAAAGCTGCATGGAAGAACCTTGTACTCACGTCATTGAGCTGTTTGTAGAACAATTCCCAGAACAGGACTTGTTGGGTTGGTTGAAGGGTGGAACCCATCTTAACACAGCGACCTCATTCATTCATTCATTCATCCATCCATCTATCAGTGTTTGCCTACTAGTCAACATCATGATTTCCCTACTGTGTGCCAGGCGCTAAGCGGGGCACAGAGGGCCAAGTGGTGAATGAGTGGCACCTGATCCTTGTCCCCTTAGAGTGTAAACTGCTCCATGAACATGGTGCCTTCCACTCAGCCTGCCCACTGCTGCTGGAGGGCTTCTCTCACTCAAGAACGTGCTCTGGCTCCCTGTGGCCCCTACTCACATTCCAGCTCCCAGCCTGAATGTGAGGTTCCCTGTCCTTTCTTATCTATCCTGATGTGTCCTTACTTTCCAGCCCAAAGCCTTCACCATCATGGGCTTCCTTACTGAGCCTTGGGGACTCCATCTCTGGGCAGCCCTGGAGGGTAAGCCCCGTGCTGGGTGGGCATCCTGGCCACTGGAGCACCTGCGATGTGCTTGGCTGCTGTGCTGTGCCTGGAGCACTGGCTCTGGGGCCCGACTGCTTGGGTTCAAATCCATCCCCATCGCCCTTGAGCCCTGTGCCCTGGGCAAATCACCTAACCTCTCTGGCCTTGGCTTCCTTATCTGAAAAGTGGGGACAATAGTCTGACCTGCTTCCAGGCTTGTGCTGAGGAGATAAGCCCAAGCCCCTACAGCCAGCACAGGGCAGAAGCTGGCTGGCATCAAATGCTGGCTTAATCTCCACAATTACCTTCCTGGGGGTTATTGGCCCCACTTTACGGATGAGAAAGCAGAGGCCTGGGAGGCAGAGTCAGGGTTAGAATCTAGTGCTGTTTGGCGCCACGGTCCTTACCCTCAATCACCAACCTCTCTGGCCTCTGGCCTGCCGACTGTGGTTGGCACAGTGACGACCACTCTGTTGGCCTGGCGACCTTTCCTTCTGGACCCTCTCAGCCCCCTTCCCCTTCCCCTGAGCTCTGGCTTCTCTCTGCTCATTCACTCACTCATTCAGCGCTGCCAGGCACCATTTTAGGTGCCTAGGACTCAGCAAGGAGCAAATGTATGTTCCCTGTGAAGATCAGGGAGTTGGCGGGGAGCAGGGGGGTTGGGAAGCAGAGTGCATAGGGAGAGGGACTCCAAGAGAAGGGAGAGTCTCAGAGGAAGGCTGGATGGAGAAGCTGAGATGGGGTGGAGATGCACCTGGAATCAGGGGGCCGGGAGGCAGGGCTTTGGTGGCAGAGGGGAGAGGGGCAGAGGCTAAAGAGGGTGGGAGCTTGCCTGAAGCCACACAGCTAAGGAGCCAGTGATAGGGGTGGGATTTGATGTCCAGAGGCCAGGCCTTGGACGGGACCCACTTGAACCAGGACAGAATCCATTGTGTCCCCCACCTGTAAAACCCCAGACCCTCTGCACCAATGCATTCACTTGCCCTCCACTGAATCTTTCATTCTCTCATAGCCCGTGTTCAGTAGGGATGGGCGTGGATCTCAGAGGAAATCAGGTGTCAGACCCACCCCAGGTGCCCATGTGCCCCCTGCCTGCCCTCTGGCTCTGCCCCTTGCTGAGATCCGGCCCCTCTCATAATGGGTGCTCCAGGACACCCTCCCACCTCTCACCAGGTGGCCAGGCCCGGGGCCACCAGATTTGCTGAGATTCAACCAGAGGGACAGGCGGACAGTAAGAGGAGCTGGAGTCCTTGAGTGCCAGGGACTGGACCTGCATCTACGTCCCCCCATCCTGCCGTGTTGTAAGTGGGGGGGTTTGGTAAAGATGGGGAGCAGGGGCCAGATAGTGACGCTGTGCTCCAGGGCGCTGTGGGAAATGGGACATGCACAGAGGTGAGCCCCGGATGAGCCCAGGCCGACCTCAGAGATGTCAGCCTCCCCTCCCCAACCAATGTCACCTTGTCCTCCGGCCCCTTTCCCCAGGTCATCCAGGGCTCGGCCCTCACCTGCTGGGAGTGAGGTGCAGTGAAGAGGATGCTGGGAGGACGCAGGGGACCGAGGGAGGTTAGGAGACCCTGTATTTGGGGGTGTCAGGTGCCGAGCCCAGCTAAAGAAGCTTGGGGTAGGGGTCAGGCCAGGTGGGTGGCAAGGGACGAGGGCCAGAGCCCCCATGGGCCAGGACCGAGCCAGGACCCCATCTCCATTCCAAGATGAGGTTCCTGAGCCTTTGATTTCTGTGCGGATCAGGAAGCACCCCACAGCCCCATATGCTTGCTGGAAGAAGACTGGCATTTTTCTAAGGGGATGCTTGATGCTTGCTTGTTAATGTGTAAGAGTCCTTTGTGAGCCAGCAGGTGTGGGCGGGGAAGTGGGGGCTGGAGGAGAGAGTGGTCAGGATAGCACCAGCCTCCCTGGGTGTCAGTAACCGTCTCTGTAAGAGGGGGTGGTTCTAGAACCTCCCTCTTGAGCATCCTGCCTCCAGGCAGCAGCCACTTCAGGGCTGCAGGCGACTGCCCCTAATTGGGTTGGGAGGGTGTTGGAGTCCAGGGCAGTGAGGAGTTGTTCCAGAGCCCCCAGGACTCCAGGTGCAGGGCTGCTGCAGGCTATTTCTGGACCCCAGTTGATCACGAGGGGTGTCTCTGAATGTGCACCCAAGATTGGCTTCCATGGGTAGAACTGTGCCAGGGGACAAAGTGGGGACATCCCGGATCGGGGAGCTGTACGTGCAAAGGTGCGAAGGGGCCAAGCCTGGTCCAGGGAAAGTGAGAGCTTTAGTTGGGGGTGGGGAGGAGTGCAGTTCAAGGGAGACAAGGTGTGCTATGATTGGAGCAGTAAACCGAGGTCAGATCACAAGAGGCTTGGACAGAGGGGTGCCAGCAGGGCAGCGCTGTCCAGCCCTGATCTGTAGGCTGGCTGCCCTGTGCCGACTGGGCTCTGGAGGCTCCAGACCAGTGTGCTCTCGGCCACCTCCAGTGAGCAGGCTGAGATGGACTGGGACTGAGCCATGACTGTTTTTAATAAGCTTCCAGGTGAATCTGACACTTATTTGGGATGGAAATCAGAATGGTGGGGAAGGGATCCTGGGGAGGGGTCTTCAGTAGGTGTGCGCCCCGGGCAGACTGCTGGCACGTCTGGCCCCTCTGGTCCGTCCACCACAAGGTCACCATACCTCAACACCTTGGCCTGTTGACCAGCTGTCAGTTGTCCATTTTGTAGAGAAATGATTGGATTTTATTTTTTTTTAATCAAAAAGTTAATGAAAGGTATACATAAAAGTATATTACTTACACAATATCTATTTATTAAAGAAACTTTAAGGGAAGATGACAAATAGAAGAAAATGAAAATCATTCATAATCCTATCACCTGGGGACTGGCACCATTTAAGATATTAACATATATCTTCCAGGAACGCGCATTTTATCCAACAAATGTTTATTAAGCTGCAATTTTGTGCCCAGCAGTGAGATGAAGCAATGAATAAGCCAGACACAGACAACACACACACACACACATGCACACACAGGTGTATTTCTTTTTAAGAAATATGGCATCATATTATTTGTGCTACTTAGTAACCTGCTAATTTTTGACGGCCCTCTTGTGAAAATACACACACACATATTTAGCATAACTTTCTTATTTTTTTTTAATAAAAAATCACAAGATAAAAAATTTAAGAATACAAATAGCTTTATCTGCTTTACCATCCACTGTTAGTTTTGGGGGACATCTTGTCAGAATTTTTATGAATATAAATATATATATTTTCCCATAACTCTAAACATGCTATAAATACTGCTTGGCATTTGCTTGCTTACCTATTTAACCAGAGTTTTGGAGATGGTTCCACATTCACACACAAAGATCTCCCTCATTCTTTTTAATGCTGCTTAGGAGGGATGTGCAACAACTTATCCATCTCCTAGACTTTTAGCTCTATCTAGTTTTTCACATACTTACAAATGGTGCCTCTTTGAATACTCCTGTGTGTGGAACTTGTCTGACTATCTTCATGATAAAGTCATAGAAGCAGAAATACTGGGTAAGAGTTTATGTAATAAAGGCCATCAGTGTATGCTGCCTCTTCAGGAGGCTGACCAAGTGGCTCTCCTACCAGCAGTGCATGAGAGTGCCTCTTTCCCTGCAGCCTCACCAGCACTGGGTATTATCATTTTTTTGAATCTTCACCAATCTGATAATCCAAACCTGCTCTCTTGGTGTTGTATCAGTTTGCTACCCTCCTCCTTTTTTTTTTTTTTTAGTATTGGTGAGGTTTTTCTTACACATATGGACCACTTCCATTTCTTCTTTTGTGAATTATCTCTAGCATATTTTCAGATTTGTGAGATACTTTTATGTATATGTACTTTATATGTAAATATTTTCACTTCTTTCTGTCATGTATCTAGCAAATATCCCTCCTCCCTCCAATTTACAGTGCGCAAATATAAAAGACACAGTGTACATTTTTATATTTTGCTCATTTGGAATACTTTGATATACTAAATATTTTAAAATTTTAGGTAGTTAAATATAGCAATTAATTTTTTGTCTTTGGAGCCAAATTGGAAAGATCTTCCCCACACTCAAGATTATAGAAATCCAATATTTTCTTCTGATAATTAAAAAAAATTCCCTTCTAAAAATTTAAATAATTAATCTATCTGGAATTTGTTTCCACAAAAGGTATGAATCTAACTATTTTTTCCCCCATGGTTCCTAGAATATCTCCAGATCATATATTAAAAATCCAATTTTTCCTTATTGATTTGAATTCTCTTTTGCTGTAAAGCCACCTGATAGTCTACACACACATACACATAGTGCTTATATGTATGTATGTATCATAATACCTGATATGATATATACCTATGATTTTTAACTTTTTTTTGGCCTGTTAGGATGGGAGTTTCAGGAGAACAGGGACTTTATCTTGTTCCCCCTTGTAGCCCCAGTGCTCAGAACACCATCTAGGAGAATGTGCTCAGTAAATACAAGCAGTTTGGCATTGCTGGGAGCAGAGCGCACCTGAGCAGGAGGTGGGAGATGAGGCTGGGAAGCAGTGGATTGCAGCGGCAGGAGGAGGGAGGTGGGGGCAGCCTCGGATGATGGCAAGGAGCTTGGACCTTCTAGGGGCAATCAGCAGCCAGGCAAGTGTAATGGGTGGTCAGATTTATGCTTGGGGATGGTGACGCTGCCCACTGGGAGGGGCATGGGCTGGAAGGAGTGAGATCGGCATCCAGTAAGGACGAGTAACCCCACTGCAGGTAAGAGATTGTAGTGAAGGGGTGGTTGTGGGGGAAGGAGGCAGGGAGGAGGCAAGACTGATGGCCAGGTTGCTGGCCTGACCACTGTTGGGGGTGAAGATGCCACTCACTGAGCTGGGGAGCCGTGAGGGATGGGAGGTTCCATTCTAGGGATGTGAAGTCTGAGGGGCTCTTGGCATCCTAGTGAGTCTGGGAAGCTGGGGCCAAGTGGGTCTAGAGTACAGGAGAGAGGTCTGAACTGAAGAGAGGTTTTGGGGTTGGAGCACAGGGAGCAGGGCATCATTGTTGTCGCTGTCACCACTCCTGATCTTCAGCTGAGCGAACTTCAGCTGAGCAGTTGCTATGTACCAGGCACTGTGCTCAGAGCTCTATGCAGATTTCTTTATTGACTCTTCTCCCTTCTCTATAATCCAGTGGTGTGCTGGTGGTCAGGAAGAACATACATACAAACTCTGATTTATAGTTTGCCAATTTCCACGGTGTAAATATTCCAACCATGGTTGCTTCCAAGCTACCAACAAGATGTCATGGGAGGGGGAGATGAAAAAGATGGGCAATAGCCCAGCACCGGGTGGGATTTCCACCACAGATCTAATAGACTTGGACAACCTCAAGGGCATCAATGACAGAAAAATGGAGTAATTTTACAGGAAATTGGTGAATTTGGGGTATTTACTACCTTTAATTTTAATATCACTCATTTAATTGTAAGTTTATCCAATTTAATTTTTAACAATGGCTATTTTTAATGGCCAGCTCACAAAATTAATACCTGAAAATTTAACAAGCAGCTCTTGCGAGCCGATCTGAACCTGTTTCAGCACACGGCTGCTACAATCCTGTGACACAGCTGCTGACGTTGGGGAGGTGAAGTGGGGCCGCCCAGCTGGTGAATGGGAGAGCTGGGTATTCTTGAGCAAGTAACTTCCTGGCCTCGAGCCTCAGTTTCCTCATCTGTAAAATGGGGATGATAAAACATATCTCCCGGTGTGCTGTGGAGATTTGAGTTAATGCTTATAAAGCATCTGGCATACAAGAAATGCTTGATAAATGGGAACCACTAGTGTGTTAGTTATTTTAATTGTAACAGTGAATGTGGCTCCTCTACTCAAGGTCTAGTTGGGGGAGAGGGTCAATTACAAGACATATACACATTCATAGGATTCTGATCCAGGCAAAGAAGGAAGGCTTCCTGGAGGAGGCTGCATTTGAACTGCATCTGGCAAGTTTGGGAGAAGCAGGGGTCCATGAGGGCTAGGGGAAGGCATTCCTGGTTGTTGGTCCACACAAGCAGAGGAGGGACCCAGGAAGCATAAAGATGAGTGTGAGAGATAAGGCTGAAGGCAGCAAGAAGAATATGGCATCTCATCTCTCCTCCAAGGGCAGTGGGGAACCACAGCAGACTGTTCAGCAGGGCCTGATGGCATCAGGTTGGCCTCTTGGAACATCGGTGCAGCTGCAACCGGGAGGAGGGCCAGGAGGGGGCAGGAGTGGAGGCGGCAGTGGCCGTGATGGGGAGACGTGGGAATGGAAGCCCACTGATCTGAGCTCCTTTACTGTGCCTGGGCAGGGCAGGGGGCGTCTCCAGAATCACAGGCTCCCTTGTCTCCTCCCCTGCAGCTACGGTGAGGGGGTGTGGTAGGGGAGAAGCAGGGCCCCCTTCCCCAACTGCTATCATCCCCAGCCCTGCTCAGGCCCAGGTCCAGCTCTAGCCCCAGCAGCTAATCCTGGTGACACTGGGTCCCGAGGCTGGGGCGGGGCAGCTGGGCAGCTGGCCTCAATTAGCTGGGGGAGCTGGGTCTGGACAGTGTCATTAGGAGAAAACCAGAGCCCGGCCATAAACTCTAATGAATGCATTAATGGAAGGCTTGTGCGCCTCAAAGGGAAAAAAAAAAGCGGGTCTAAATAAAGTTATTAACACAGCCCACCTGTGTTCGGCTCTTGGCCTATATTGTTCAAATAGCCCATTAACTCCTGAAGCATCCAGTCTTGAAAGTGAGCCCTGCCTCTCTGAAGCAGACGTTTAACTGCGTTCATATAATTCAATTAGATTCCGCAATCGTGGTCCAAAGGCATTCTCTGGGCTTTCATCTCGGTAATGGCCTGCAGGCCGGAGTGGGGAACAGGGGGTTAAAAAGAGGGGCTTGGAACCTGCTTTTTGGCCTGAATCACCCCATCACCTGGAGGGGCCTCCAAATGAGTTTCCTTGGGCAGAAAGCATGCCCCATGGGCCTGGGCTCTCCGACAGCCTTTGGTGCCTGGAATACCAGCCCACATCCCTCTTGTGCGTCCCCTGTCCAGCATCCAGACCCGCGGCCCCCATTCGGCCCCACCCTCCTTGTCCAGCGGTCCAGCAGTCCAAGGACCCTGACTCAACTCAGCCGACCCTATTAATAAAGAGTTAAGAAAATTCATTAGGAAGTGGGTCTTTTATAGATTCCGTTAAAACCTTCTTCCTACTTCTGTCACTGAAAAAGGATAAAAATCCTTTTATCACTCTACAACTTGTTAATGTTCCACCCCGGGAGCACTTCATCTGTAATAAACATCTTCACAAAATATGCATCCCCAGGGAGGAGCCGTTAATTTCCTCAAGGCCTCACACATGTGAGGGATTTTATTGCCTGCAGGTGCTTCATGAGATTGCGTGGGCTTCTAATAAACGTCCACTAAACCACAGGTAGCCTGGGAGAGAGATGGGCCCGTGCACCTGTCCACAGAGGGCCTCCACACGGCGGCACCTCGACCTTCCCCGGCCTGGCCCTGGCACCGTCAGCTCCAGAGACCAACCAGCCCCTTGGACGCCCGCAGGTAAGTTCTCACAGCTCTAAACTCCATCCGACCCTCTCACAGAGCCTGGGGAGGGGCACGGGGGAGGCCCAGGGACTGGCTGCCACTTGATACCAGGAGAATTCCGCCCTGGAACCCACACACCTTGGCAGGCAGGGCAAAGGCACAAAGATATTGACGGCGTGTTCTCTGGTTGATTTCTTGGTTTCCTTTCCTTCTTCGCCTTGGGGGAGACCCCCGTGTTGGGATCCGCTGCAGAAATGTGATTATCAATAAATTTGACTTTCCATTTTCTTACTAACTGAGATGGAGAGGAAAGAGAGCTTGCCTCTCTTAAGTGCAATTCATAGGAAATGGGTTTTGCATATCTTCAGGGCAATTTTCGGGATGTTAAAAATAATTGCTAGAAAGATACGTGGTAGCTCAGTCACCAGGAAGAAAAGATTACTTAAGGAGTAGTTTTCATCAGCATTCCACCAAGTAATTAGAAGTTTGCACTTAATAAATATCTCTCTAGTATCCAGGGTTCTTTCCAAGTCATGATCACCAAATAAATCGCAGGGTTTGTGCTGGGTTATATGCAGATACATGACCTGTGGCAGAGGGAGCTGGGGATGCCACCAGAGGCTTTTCTAACCTTGACATGAGCAACAGTCAGTCCTCGGCTCCCGGGGGCTCACAGAGGCCCAGGGGAGGGAGATGGGGACCTGACATGGCTGTGCAGCCCCTTCAAGGACGAGGAGCCTCTGAGAACTGGAGGTCAGGACGCTGTGCTCGTCTCTAAATCAAAGAGCACATGTTGCTTCTGGACAGTTAACAAGTGGCACTTCTGGGACACATTCACAGTGGTGGGTCCCTGAGGGACATGACCCAAGGTCTGTCTCTTGGGGGCTGGAAACAACAGTGAGCTTGCTTTTTGTTCAGATCTGTAAATGCCGAGCAGTGGAGTTCAGAGGCACTGGCCTTGCCTGCTCAGTGCCCAGGCCGGCTGGGGGCACGCATGCCCTGCCGCAGGGAAGCTGCCCATGCTAGGGAGAGGGACTGCTGGATTCAGCCTTCCTGTGACCCCATGGCCTGCAGAGATACCACACTGGGGCCACAGAGGCTTCTGGAAAGAGGAGATGCCCCACATCTTTCTGGAAGCCCTGAGGAGGAATAGCTAACTCAGCTGTGTTCGCAGGCCCCTCCTTCCCAGCCGGGGGCTGCAGGAGAATCCCGCAGTCCCAAGACCAGGGCTGTCGGGGAGGTCGGGCAGGGCCTAGACAGCAGAGCCTTGGGGTGTGCAGGCTCCTGGTCTGGGATGATAAATAGTAACAAAACCATCACTGCGCGCAGCACCCGTGCTGAGCTCTCGCTGTGGGTCAGCGCCAAGCACGTGCGGGGCTTTTCTCTGGAATCTTAACTACCCCTTTCTGTGTGAGGAAGCTCAGACTTAAGAAGTGAGGTTACTGACCCAAAGTCACCTGATGGAGGAAGGGAATTTGGGAACAGAAGCAGAGGGCACTACCCACATCACCTCCAGGCATCCTCGCACCAGACCTTCAAGGGAGGGCACAGGCTCCCCAGTTTCCAGACGACAAGGTGAGGGTGCCCTGGCACGGCCCCGACCTCTGCCTCCTGCCCCTAGACACGGCACCCCCCGCCACTTCTCTGTGCTGGGAGGAGAAAGGGGTCATTCACCCCCTGCCCGACCCCTGCTGGTCCGCCTGGCCCAGCCCAGCAGAAGCCATAGGAGGGCCAGGGAGCCTGGAGTGGCTTCAGAGGCCTCAGTGGACATGATGAAAGGCCCGGAGCACAGGACCCAGCCGAAAGGTTAGAGGAAGAGGGATTATTTCGCCCGGGGAGCGGAAGGCCCAGGGGGCAGGGGCCCTGGCTAATGGAGAGCACCAGATGCTGACCAGCTGTTCTCTGTCTCCCTGGAGGCCCCGCAGAACCAGAAAGGCTTCTGCAGCAGGAGAGAATTAAGGGGGATAGGAGAAGGAACTGGCTGAGGGGAGTGGCTGGGCCCTGAGGAGCTGTAAGAAACAAGACGGCAGCTCCTAACTGGGGCCCAGGGGCCTGGAGCTGGAGAGAGAACTTGGAAAGTTAACCTTGAGGAACTATCCCCTCCTCCTCTATGGACATTATTTGAATCAATTCTTCACCCTTGCCCACATAGCCCTGCCTGGTGGACCAGAAGCCCCACCACTCCAGCAGGGCCTGCTGTGGTCTGAGGCCACTTCCCCAAGCTTGCTGAACACTCAGGGTTCTAGGCAGCCCCGTGTCTCAGAAGCCTGGACTCACGCAAGCTGGAGACAGGCAGTCCCAAAAGGCAAGGCCATTAGCGGCCAAAGCCCCCAAGACATCATGCTGCCCCAACCCCAGCTCATCATAATAAACTGTAAAGTACTAAACTGTAAAGTGTTAGGCAGGCCTGCAAGTCCCAGTTCTCCCTATAATGAATACCTCGGTGCTTTAAAACAATCCAGCTGAAATCTCCAGGTGTCTGTGTTCAGCTGGTGCCCGCTCACTAGGTGACCCAGCCTGGCGTCTGATGACTTCCTGCCTCAGACTAGGGACAGGGCCATTGACCTGGGGGGCTTGGGGAGGGAGCGGGTGGGACCCTAGAAAGCCATTCTCAGTGCTGGAGCAGAGCTGGTCAGCTTCCTTCCTTCCTGCAGACCCCAGTCCTCACCCCAGCCCTCAACTCGGGAAAACTGTGCAGAGAGAGGATGGGACAGGACCGTGGGGTCACTGCAAGACGATGGTGGCCAAGTGCTGCTCCAGCCCCACCCGAAGCACTCGTTTCCTGATGGATTTGATTCTGCTTCTGGACAGAAAACGAGGGTGTCCCTGCTCAGCTTCCTCTACCCCTTTTGGAACCCAGGGCCAGGGCTGTCGGATCAAATATAGGGTGTCCCATTCAACTGGGATTTCAGATAACAGGGAAGAATTCTTTAGTATAAGTATGTCCAATGCAATATTTGGGACATACTTATACCAGAAAGAAATTATTCCTTATTTATCTGAAATTCCAATTGAATAGTGCACCCTGTATTTTTATTTGCTATATCTGGCAACTCTGCCCAGGGCCCCTTCCCCAGATGGGGCTGTCTGTTCCCTCCTGGGGAGAACCTTCCAGGCCCTTCTCTGGCAGCAGGAACCCGGGTCGGAGGCACTGCAGAGGCTATAATTGCTCCTTTACTGTTGCAAAGAGTAGAAAATGTATTTCTCTGCGATATTTTTCTTTCGATAAATATTTTTGGAGGGGGCTTGGAGGGCTCCCTCACCATGGGAATTGTTTATCAGGGAGAGGAGACTGTTCTGAGTTTGTTGTTTGTGGAGGATGTGGCAGTGGGCAGTGCCAGGAGCTGCTTTGGTGATCTTTGGTTTCTCTGAAGAATATGGAAAACAGCCGAGGGTGTAAGGGAAACTTGCATACGAAGAGACTTCGGAAAGTCTGTCTTTTTCGATTTCTTTCTCTCGTTCCCTCTCTTTCTTAAGGTAGCACAAAGACAGTAAAGACATTATCTGAACTAAGCAATCAGGAAAAAATACTTGCGGAGTCAAGAAAGATCAACAGAACACGAAAAAAGGAAACAGATAAAAAGTAAAACGCACGCTAGCAAAAGTCTTCAGATTTTCATTAAAATTTTTTGACATTTGACTTTATACCTTGGTGTGCTTTCCTAATCACACTGAGTTTCAAAATGCCATAACGAAAACGTCAAATCTTGCTGGCTTCTTCTCATTTTTTCCAAATACTTGATGGATTTTTTTTTTTTCAAACATCTTCCCGGACCAGGAGAAATATTCCAAGTGGGCAAATAATGTACCCAGTGTATTTCCTTTCTAGAACGGTATTCAACGGCAGTCAGGCTTTGCTCTTAAGATGCCCAAATTCTGCAAAGACAAAGTCCTAGTCCCAATTCACACCAGCACGAGAGCAGAGGGGTTTACCAATGCCCCACCAAGTCTGAAAGGGGGAGAGAGTCCTGCTTCACCGAGCACAGAGCCTGGCTGAAACCTAAGGGACCCAAACCTCAGCCAGTACCCCCTTTCCAGTTCCCATCCATCCTCTTCCTCTGGGATCCTGGACCTCAGATCGGAATCTTGGCCCCGAGCCTGGAGCCGGGAGGTGCAGCTTGATGTCAATTACGGCCCAATTCCAGAGGTGCCATCAAAGAGTTAACTAGGATGTCCCAGTGCGCAAATGTGGGATAATTGGGAAACAAATTCTACAAACATCTTGAAAGGGGCAAAAGACCTTTGATCTTTCTCTAGAAAGGCAGACATTACCCACGTTACTGCCTCTCGGGGCCTGCACACATCTCGTACCAGGTTAGAGGATGCCATCTTTCTGAGAAATCAGCCGACACCTAATTCCATCGTACCTTAATTATCCTAACTGGTTTCGTATGTCCAAAGGCATTTTCCCCAAAGATTAGAGGAGAAAGAGGGACTGACAAAATAATTAAATATGCAATTTGCCAAGCGTGGGCAATATGGCTTTGAAATCACCTTTTCAGGAAGTTTTACTGCTTGTTCATGGACATATATACTGCAGGCTTCGGACTTTTATTTAAGCTCTTTTGATTGCCTTAATGGGTTAATACCTGAGTGCGATCAGCGAGAGCCTGAGACCCAAGGCTGTTTCTAATTTCACAAATATTGTGCCTGCTTCCTCTGGTGTTATGACAAAAACAAGTATCTAGAATTTGCCTTCTCACTCAAAGCAACACGCTGATCCCCTCGAATAATTGCCTGATGTCCGAATCTGCGTCTCACAAGTGACGTTGTTGGTTACAGGAAATTTCCATGGTGCCAGGGACCCGGGCCGTGGGCGGCGGCCTTGGCGGGACTGGGCAGGCCCGCATGGCAGTCAGGGCCTGGATCCGTTTTGGGTGGCATTCCCAAACCGAGTCCTCGTCTCTCGACATCAAGATGCCTCTCAGACTAAGGCCCGGGCAGCGTCCCGGGTGCGGAGGAATGTGTTACTTATTGTCCCTGCTTATGACTCCTGCCGTGGGTAAGGAACATTCCATGGGAGGGGGCGGGGGAGCTGCTGGTCGGGATTTGGAGAAGAATCTCCGCTCAGGCTCAGACTGCTGCTGCGTGGAGGAGGGAGGCGTCCGGAAACTGGAGCCAGGAGTTTGCTTTGGGGGAATAGTTTGCATTCTGCACCCGTGATGGGAGAGCTGGAGTTCAGGGGGAGGAATCGGCGGAAGTGATCGCACTGTCCCCATCTTTTGGCTGAGCTGGGTGTCTGGGGGGCAGCGTCTCGGGGTCAGTTCCAAGGATGCGAAAGTGGGGGGTCTCTGGGGGAAGTTCTTTTCTGGCCTGGAACATCTGTGGGTACCCAGTGGGCAGAAGATAGATCACTGATGACATTCAGAGTTTCTTGGTGCTGGAAGAGGATACAGAATAGGTGGAAAGGAGCGAGAGAACAGAAAAACAGAATCAAAAAGACAGAGCAAGAAGGGATTCACATAGTCTTTCTTATGCGTACACACACACACACACACACACACACACACACACACACAGAGTGAGACTGCCTTTGAAGGCAGGGGGACAAGGCCTAATTGTCCCAGGGATGTGCACTGTGGCCGGGCTTTTTCATCGTTCCCAGAGCTCCCTAATGAGGCTGTGGCCTCTCCTGGTGGGAACGCTGCTCCCTGGACTCAGCTTTGATAAAGCGGATGGACCGTCTGGGTCGAGTTACCAGGTTTTCCTCTTTTCCTTTTGAACCCTGCGGTGGTTTTGCTCTTTCATGACAGAGGGGGCCAAAGTCTCTGGCCTCTGTCCTCGGGGGGGACATAGGCCATCCCACCTCCGGGGATGGGGGTGGGGAGGTAGCAGGCCCCAGAGTGGAGATGCTGGCCCCGGCCACGGGTGATGGACGAGATGGGGCTTTGCTGGGCTCAGTATTCAAGCCGGGGTGGCTGGCCCCCAGCACAAGAGTCAACTAAAATGCATCTCAGCAAATCACAGTGGCCACGGGGTGCGGGCATTGCGAGCAGACACAGGTCAATAACAGCAGGGGCAGCAAAGACAGGAACACCGGCTATTTACTGAGTGCCGGCTCTGCCAGCCCCGAGCCACGCGTTAGACTAGGATGAAGCCGCACCCCTTTTACAGGAGGGCAAGAGGAACCTCAGAGTTAGGTGGCCTGCCGGTCCGAGGCCGGATGGGACTGGATCCGTCATGCCATGGCCCAGCTCTTGACCACTGGCCTTCCCAAAGGGGCAGGAACCTCAGCTGGCCCTCGAGCCCCCTGGACACAGTGTTTTGGCTGCACAGCCCCTCCCTCGTCTCTTCTTATCTGTGACTGGGCTTTTGGTAAGACCACAGCTCTGAGGACCTGCCTCCCCCAGGTGTCCAGAGGTCTCCCTGAGCCCTGACTGCCCTGGGCAGCGGCCCTGGAAGGGATGGGCATGGAGCCAGGCACCCTGGAGCAGGAGAGGAGAGGGCCTGGTGCCTGGTGCCTGCTGGCCACCCGGGACCCCAGGAGGACCCCCAAGCCCCGTGCAACTTGTCTTTGATCTTTGATAGTTAAAGCAAAACACCATCTCAGGTGTTCCCTCTGTCAGGGAGGGAGGCAGCCTTTCTGGCCGGCAGACCATGAGTGGCCTGAGGGAGGCTGTCCCCTCCCCGGGCCTTCCCACGAGAGAGGTCTTTCAAAGGCAGCTCCAGAGAGCCTCCCCTGGACTCCTGGCTCTGAACAGGTCAGACTTGTCCCTAGCCTGCTGGCCCGCCGCCCCACCTCACCTTCTGGCCTGGCTGCCATCCAGCCCTGATGGACACCCTGATCCCAGCCGCCTGCCCCGGAGGCTTTCCCCTCGGGGCTCCCCAGGTCCGTTGCCTGCTGTTCTCCCACTGTCGTGGCCTGGCAGACAGGTGGCCAGTGTGCCCAATCCCTCAGTCACTGCCAGCTGTTCACCCCTGACCTAGGTGTTCAGCTGGGCTGTGAGGAAGGGCTTGAACTTTAGTCTAACTTGTGAAAAGAGAACCAAGGTTGTAAGCTTTAATTCATTCCGCCAAGCGCCCACTTTGTGCCAGGCCCTGGGCAGGCACAGGGGGCACCAAAACCCCAGGCAAAAGATGTGGTTCCTGCACTCACAGGGGGTTTTCTGATTCTGATTAGCAACGGTTTCTGGGCCACACGCCCCACAGCTGACTGAGAGCACCTAAGAGCAAGCTGGGGACAGGTCCTCACACTTGGCACCTGGTGACAGCCCTCCCATGGTCCCTGTGGGTCCCCAGGGATGGAGTCCGGCACTACTACTGCCCTGCGCTCCCACCTGAACCAGCTGTCTTGGCAGCTTGTGGGCAGAGCCACGTGACACCTCCGTTAGGAGACGGAGAGTCAAGGATTCCTGCTCGGGCCCCGACAGAACATTCTTTCCACGTCCCATCATTGACATGACCCCTCGGACCTCTGGGTCCCACTCGTGGTAAGAGGGTGCAAAGGGGATAAAGGGAGGGGCACGACGGGAGCAAAGGGTCCCCCCCCAACTTTTTATTATGAGTATGTTCAAAGATGTAGAGAAGTCGAGAGAACAGTCCAACGGAGCCCCCACACCCACCTCCTAGACGCCACACGTGCGGACACCTCACTGCACCCGCTCTGTGTACGCGCACATACGTCCATGCATGTTTGAGTTTGAAAGTAAATTCCGTCTGTCACCCCTCAGTACTTCAGTGTGCGTTTTCTAAGAATCAGGACATTCTCTTCCGTAACCTTACCGCCACCACCACATGCGGAACATTAACAGTGATCTGAGTGGGAGGGATTTTGATAATTAGACAAGATATCAGGGTTGGTACCTCAGAAAAACAAAAGGCCCGGCAAGGTGTTACTGTTTAACAAGAGCACTTTGGTTTCGATCTCCACACGGGGCAGCGGAAGAGGGAGGGGTGGTGCCCCGGGAGGAAGCCCGCGGTTCCGTGAAAGCTTCGGGGGTTGTTTGCTGACTGAATGCATCCCAGGCTGGGGCCCATTGCTGAGTCCTCTCTCGTGCTCCTGAGGACCCCGGGGGCCTGGCCTTCCAGCTCTGCCTTTGCTCAGAGGAGAGGGGGGACTTGCCTGGCAGACAGACCGGTGCTGCTTGAATCACTGTGAGACCTGGGCATACCAGGATGTCCCCAGCTCTCCAGTTGCCTCGGGGCTGTCAAAACTGGGCTGGGAGGAGGGTGCGATGTGGTGCCTCCCCCGGCACTATGAGGCCCCTGCCGTTACCCTGGCTGAGGAGAGCATCTTGTACCCGTGTGTGTGACCACATATCTGGGTGATGCTGGCAGTAGAGTTTTGGCACAAGGGAATAATATTCAGTCTTAAAAAGGAAGGAAACCCTGACACAGGCTACAACATGGAGGAACCAGAGGGCATTAGCTAAGGGCAATAAGCCAGTCACAAAGGGACAATAACTACGAGGTCACTTGTGTGCGGTACTTAGAGCCGTGGAAACCCTAGAGACAAAAATAATGGTGGTTGCCAGGGGCTAGTGGGAGGGGGAAACAAGGAGTGTCGTTTGATGGGGACAGAGTTTCAGTTTTGCAAGATGGCAAGAGTTCTGGGGTTGGACGGAGGTGACGGCTGTACAACCATGTGAGTGCACTTAATGCGACCAAGCTGCACACTTAAAAATGGTTATGATGCTAAATTTTACGTTATGTGTTTTGCCACAATAAAAAAGGTGAGGTTTCGGTGCTATGACAGGCTCTATTGTAAGGTTCTGCTTCTGAACACTGAGCCTCCTGCCCCCTCCCTGGTGCTTGCTAGGAAAGCCAGCATGTTGTCAACCAGACAGTCCCAGAAAGCCAGAGATATCAGACCCAAGACCGATTCTGGAAATGCTGCTGCGTTTGAAGTGAGTCTGGCCAGGAAAGAAATGGAGGCATTTTGTCAAAGGAGAGAACTTGATGAAAAATTGTTTTATGAAACTCGAATTTTGGCATGTTTTCACATTTTAGTTTGTCAGAAGGCAGAGCAATAAATGTTAAGCATGTTGTTTATTAGCATGCACGGTTGACTTCTTTATGATGACAATTTTATTTTCAAGTTTGTCACAGAGTCCCTGTCGGACGGGGTGGGGATTCCAGAAGAGAAGGTCGGGGAGGCAGTTTCCAGCTTAGCCCAGCAAGACTACTGGGAGCAGTTTTATTAAAACAACAGAAAAGGAGGAGGCAGCCCAGGCCCAAAGCCCCCTCCCGAGGGCAGGTCCGGGGGCCAGCGTGGCCGGCGGATGCCTGTCCTGGACCCGGCATTTACCTCCTGATGTCTGGATGCCGTGTGAGTGGCTCGCTGCCTGGGCCCTGGCTTGCTGGCCTCTCAGCTGGACCTTGCCTGCAGGCTTTGTTCCCCAGGCCGGCGCAGGGTGGCTGGTTTGTGGTTGTAGTTGGAAGGACCAGGGACAAGAGCCCATGCGGGGTGCGGACAGCCCCTGGCAAATCCGCCCCAAAAGCTTTCTGCAGGAGAGAGGGACCGAGTGCGTGTTTCCTTTTCTCTCACTTCCTTTCCCTCAGTAATGGATGGAGAAGGGGTCGGGATTCCAGCCCCCAGTGAGCCCAGGGCAGTGGGACCCAGGGGAAGAGACCGGGAACTGTCACACAGTTGGCCCTGCCTGGCTGGGCCGGGGGTCTTCCCTCCAAAAGCCTCCGTTTCCTCAGCTGTGAAATGTGGTCTCCATGCTCATCCTGGGGGTCCCATTTCCCGGGTGCTCACCCTGGGCTGGGTGCTTTGGAGATCATATTCCAAACAACCTAGGGCGACCCTGCATCCAGTCTCATCCTCACTTTCAGATGAGGAACCTGGGATCAGGGGGGACCCCCATTCCCCAAGTTGCCCAGCAGTGGAAGTGGGGCTGAGCTAGGGTCCCGAGGCTATCTGCCTAGAATTCATGCAGGAAATAGGGGGCTGCCCTGACCCTCTGGCTCAGGGCAGGCACCAGTACCCACCAGATGACCCAGCAGCTGGCCTCGGGCTTCCAAGGACTTAGGGAGCCCGGTCGGAGCAGAGCCTAAGGGTCTTGGCCAAACATGGCAACTTTCAGCCCCTGGAGTTAGGGGCCTGGGGCACGCTGGGCCTTCACTCCTGGCCTAAGTCTGGTCAGCTGGTGAAGGGGCTCCCAGGACCCACTGGGGACGTACCAAGTGATGAATTCCCACTTCTGCCCAGGCAGTGGGGTCCTCTTTGCAGGGTTCTGGGCTGAGAACCAAAATGGGGGCAGCAGGTTCAGGGAGCCTTCCTGGGGCCTGCCGGCGTCCAGAGGGGTTTCCACACAGGTCCTTAGAGGAAGGTACAGAGAGGCTGTAGCCCTGTCTGGTGTCACACAGCATGCTGGCAGGGGGCCTCCTGCTAACCTCTTCCTGAGGCCACTGGTCGGGGTACTGAGGCTGGGACCTCGGATGGGTGGGACTGGGGGAAGGGTCTCCCAACCCAGTGACCACTCCCACCTTGGGCTGCTGCCTCCTCTGCTTCCTTTAGCATGTGCGCTGGGGACCTGGACAGAGGAAATCTACTCCGCTGCCCCGGCACCTCTTGTTTGTCACATTCTCTTTAGCCCCAGGTCTGGGCCACTGGGTTTGAACACAGGTATTGGTCAAGACAAGCTGAGGGGGGGCTTGTTTGGGATTCTTTCCCTAGATTTGGCCCAGAAACACATCCAAGCCAACCATCCGGGGCCCTAGGTCCCCCCCCTGCTGTAGGAAATGTTTTTAAGAAAGTCGAGGTGGGGGATCACTGATCGGAGAGCACTGGACGGGGGCGGAGTGCCCGGGCCGCCGCCGGCTGTAGGCAGCTCCTGCCCCACCTGACCTGAACTGTCTCCGTAAAGGGATAAGGATCACATTGTTCACATTTTAAGCCGCACAAAAGCTGTATGCATAATTAATGTGCAATAAACGTGAGCAGCTGGAAATTAACTAAATGAAAAAAAAAAAGGAATATACTTAATTGTAAAAATTTAATTTTCCTTTTATTCTTTTTCTTTCTCTCTTCCTATTCTCTCACCCTTTTACAACTTACTATATTCTCGGCGCCCTTCAGATCTCGCCGGAGATCATATTCTGAAAGACTCGCCTCCTGACCTCTTGCCAGGGAGCCGCGGACAAGATTAGTTTTAAGCCGCAGCCCAGTCAGTTACTTTGAGCAGACGGTCCGAGCGTGCCCACGAGCAGGGTGTTATTGTGTCACACAAAGGAATGTTGTAATCATCCCCCAAGACCTTCCTTGGGGGACCTCTGTGCCTGGTGTTAAGGGCTTTGGTAGATGCCGCTTTGAGAGTCGCCTTTTCAAACTCAGAGAGCCCATCACGGTATTTAAAATTCCTAAATGGGAATTCAGTGGTTAAGAAGCCAAAGGACTAAATACATTTACATAAATTCAAACAAAGTATTTGAAGCAATACCATCTAAGGCTCCCTTCTTCTTTGCCTTCTAATTTTTTAAAAAAAAAGACAAGACCTTTTCTAGATGATAAAATCAGGCAGCAAAATTTCCCAGTGGAAAAATTTATTGACACATTCTTACTTATTGTCATATCTCTTAATAAACCCTGAGGATTCAGCTTCAAGAAACAACCCACTTGAAAGGAAAAAAAGAGGATGATTACTCTTTAAGAATAAAACACTCTATTAACAGATACTTTAAAACATAATTTATTGCACACACATAATAACAACAATAACTTAAAATATCAAATCCTTGGAATAAATCACTGCCAATCCCATCTCCCTTAAATGCCAGCTGTTTTCCTGTCTCTGCCATCTTTCTCAGCCCTGGTCTGTATCAGCAGATAATTTTAAAAGTGGCAGAAGAATGAAGAGACGGAACTCTCAGGCATCTAGGCTATTTGGCAAGAATCGTGTTTTTAGAACATTCTAGTCTGTCCTGAACAGTTCGTAGCTGGCCCTTTTCAGGTCTTTTCAAATAGTAACCAACTCAGGGTGTCTCTTTTGAGTCGCTCTGTTTCCAGATGAATTTATAACAAGGAAAGAGGCTGTTAATATAGTCTCTCATTCTCGCTGCCACCTCTGCCCAGGTACCTGGTCTTGTTTAAGCAAACTGCCGTCATCCTAGAGATACCCGGGTGTCGGGGACCACAGGCGAGCTGTAAATAACCGGGTCCGTGGCTGTAAGATCACCTCTGGCTGGCCAGCCACGCCGACTCCACCGCAGGCAGCCCAGCTGGCAAATGCAGCCGCCTTTGTGAACAGGTGGCCCGCAGGGGCTGAGGCCAGGCAGTGGGCCGGGCGGCGGCTGGTTTCTGCAGCAGCCCTGAAGAACCAGCCCGGTTCCAGCCCGAGGCACCCACCCAGCACTCGGCCAGGCTCCCGCCGCAGACCTTCGCGTTAAACAGGTTCTGACACAAAAAAATCAAGGTCTGTCGGCTGTTGTCATAGGAATGCAATATCCTCTGGAGGTCTCCCTTATTAAAAAAACCACATCTTTCTGCTGCCCGGGCTAGATTTCTATTCCATTTGTATTGATCACGGGGAAATGTCTCATTCCCTGGCTGACAAATACAGCCAGCAGGGAGGGAGTTTGTGTTTGGTGGAAAACATTTGTTTCCACAGTGATCTGGGGGGACCCTGAGCCGGAGCTGTGGATGTGTTCACGAGGTGGTGGTGGATAATCTCTAGTTAGGATACGGAATTATAAACGTGGGGATGACCGGGGGTTTGGAAATTCTCCAGGGTTGCCACTGCATTTCAAAGACTTCGGGCCAAGGGCAGAGACTTGACTTACCCACTCCCAGGAAGTGGCACTTCAGGGGGTCTGCCCTACAGACGGTATCTGCAGAGTGTGAAAGGATGTGCAGCACAGGGATGTCTGTGGATGCAAAAGCGGGGGAACTAGCTAGACACCCACGACAGGGGACCGCGTAAAAAAAATATTGTGGTACTAGGCAGAACCACATTAAGTTGCCGTTTTTTTGCTGCTCAAAAATGGTTGAATATTGACAGTCTCATATGGTTCAATCTACCATCTCTACTGAGTAGAATGGCTTGCAATCTTAAAAGGGATGAGATGGAGAACTCTCCAAGATGTATTGGGAAACAAAAAAGCAAACTGCAGAACAGCGTACCTGCTCTGTTCCATATGTAGTTTGTTTGTTTTTTTTTAAGGAAATAAACACGTATTTGTTGGAATCAGCCTTACTCTAGAAGGAGACACTGTCCAAAGGGAAACGGGGGACAGAGGAAGGGTGAGAGTGAGGCTGACGTTCCCCTTTACAGTCTCTCTACCTTCTGACTTTGATATGTTGTGTGTGTAGGGCAGATATAAAATAATTAAAATTTAAAACAAAGATCAACATGTCAGGGAAGGCCTCGTTACATTAAGGGGTTAAGAACTCAGACTCTGTGGTCTGAGAATTCTGGGCGGCAAGCCATTTCATCTCACAGAGTCTCGGTTTTCTCATCTGTCAAGTGGGGGTTGATAACAGTGTTTGCCTCACAGCGGGGAAGTGAAGATTTCCTTGAGACGTGAATGGAAAAGGCTCGGACCAGCGGCACAGAGAATTCAGTAAACGCTACATGTTATTCTAAACAACAGATAAATCACCACACACACACACACACACACACACACACACACACACACACACACACCCACACACCCACACACCCACACACACCCTTACAGTGACTTGCCTGGCATTTTCTTTTTCTTAAAAGAGGATTTAAAACTAGCTGCGTGTGTTTGGAGCCAGGATCCGAGGCTCCTGAGTGTCCGTGCAACTCTGTTTAGGGGACCGTTTCGCTGACGCTGTGACGGCCCACGCTGAATTTACAGGGTGGGTCGGATGGTTTTTCTTTCTGAACTCGTAAATGGTCTTCCGCATCTCTGTGTACACAGGCAGGTGAACTAATAGAATTAAGCTTATTGGTTTAATTCCTCTGGGCCCCCTTGGCAAGGGGAGAGCAGCTGGATGAATATTTTAATTAAGCTCTGACACCCAGAAGTCAAAGTCCCCGAGTAGTCCCGATGGGCAGGGTCTTGCAGTTTGGGGTTTAATCAAGTTCGGTTTCAGAGTTCAGATTTCTTCCTGGACAGAAATGTGTCATTAGGCGGCCAAGATTTCCACTGGAAAAAAACAATACAACTTGACTGTATTTTCTCTAGAGAATGACACTGTGATTCGATTAGCTCCTTTTCCCTGACACTTTGCCCACTTTATTAACTTCTGCTTTGCTTTTAAGCAGGCAACTACTGTTTTACTTCCCTGAAGAAGCTCATAATATTATAATTCAAGTGTCAGGACAGATTAGGTTAAACGAACTGTGTAATTCCCGAAGGAAAACAAACTTCAAAACGGACGTGGTCCGCCTTGTAACATGTCATGGATTGCATTAAGCGTCGAACGGGCGATTCTCTCACCTAATGTGCTAAAGTTGGCTCAAATGTTCCCCACTCTGCAAGGTGAGAAATTACTTAGCTAACAAAACATTTCGTTTTCCTCTCTTTGCATTCTTTCTTTATGAGATCCTGAATGTGACATTTTCACCAAAAAATCTGTGCTTATTTGTGAAAAATGTATATTAAAACCAAAACCCATCAAATGGAAAGAAATCACAGATGGTTTTATTCACAAGCAGTAGAATTAATGGCCTCTCTTCTCTTTATAAATATTAGAAGCAGATGAGTTCATTACGATTTCACCCTAATAAAGAAAACCTGCTTGATTTTGACAAGACATTGACTTATCTAAAACATCTCCTAAATAACAAAGCTACTTCCCGCCCGTAAAACACCAGCTCGCAAACACCAGCTTTACCTGGACTGCTTCTAAATTAATGAAAAACACTCGAATCCAAAGAGAGCAAAACAGGGGGGTGGGGGGGAGATGGAATTCAAGGGATTTTTGAAAATGTGACTGATTTTGAAAAGAGCGAATTTTGAAATGTTTACTCTGTGGTGGTTTGAAATTTTTACATCTTTCAACAAAGCGCGCGGAGAAGTGAAACCATCTGAAAGGGCTTTTGAAAAGAGCGACTCAGCACAAGTTGGCTGAGGCTGTTTCCTTTATCTGGGATGATCTGTGCCCATCCTGCCAGAGGGAGGCCCGGTCCGTTCCCCCCTCCGCGCCTCCTGAGCTCCCAGCTCCGCGGCGGCCTCGGCCGGGCTTCAAAGCGCTGCTGGCGGAGCGTCCTGGGAGGGAACCGGAATCGGACACCTCGCTCCAGGGACGCCGGGCCGGCGCGGTCCTCTCCCCCAGCACGGCTGCCTGATGTGGTCATCGTGTTAGTCATGGCAAGCCCGGGGTCTCTCTGTTTGTGACGCTTTCAGCACTTATTAAGTGAGAAGTGGGAGGCTTTACACGAAGCTGCAAAAGATGTTTTTTTCTCCCCCCGGGCCACGGCTGATCCATCATTGCAAAGATCTCTCCAAGACATGGAACGAGTCAGCGCTGCCCAGAGGGGGAGAAAAATGAGCGGCACATGGGGCCCTCGGTCCCAGGACCTTCTTGGCTCGGCTCCCAAGGAAGGGTGTGGGCTCCTGCGCCTGGAATCCGCCGAGGCAAGGCCTTTGGGGAGGCAAGGCACTTGGCTTCAGAAAAAAGACACATTTCGGTAGCTTTGGTGTCTAGTTCTACAGTTTGGGACTCTCCATTCAGATTCCCCAACGTTCCCCAGTCCCGAGACCATCAGGCGGCTTCCACCGCAGGGATCCAGACACCTGCAAGACAGTGTCTGTGCCGGGGGAGGGGGTGGCCGTGAAAGTGGAAATACTATTTCTAAGCAGCTCCTGGAAAGTGAACAAATGCCGGTACCTCCGTGTGGTTTCAGGAACCTGCATCTTTCTGGCTGCTTGCTCCCTTCTTCCAAGTGAGGGGCTGTGAACACTCCGACAGGCCCAGGTGGAATTCTGAGTTCTGAGATCATCAGTCCCGCCTTTGAGCCTCAGTTCCACGAGTATCAAACTTCTGGGGGGATTTTGGGGGAGGCAACAAGTTTGAGCCAAGAAGCCATGATTGAAATTCTCCACCAATAAATCCCTCCCGGCTGAGCCCAAAGGGTCTATAGTTGGTTCAGCACGCAGGGGCGGCAGGAAGGGGGTGGGGGTTTGCAAACATCAAACGACCTGGGCGGGGGTGGGGGGAGAGTGTGCTGAGGCAGAAGGGCCACCGACAGAGGGCCCAGAGTTAATTAAAGAGACTGCGTTGTGGCCCCTATAAACTCAACCCTCTCTATATTAAAGCTCCAGCCGCTCAAGTTCTGTGCAGAGATGCCCCCCTCACCGAGCGGTGAGCCTAGAAGGGGAAAAGACTCACTTAGGACGAACATGTGCAGCCCCCTGGAAGGCCCCAGCTGGGGCTGCTTTTCCCTCCCAACAAAAGCCTCACTGAACACCGAGGGTCTACTGTCTGCTGGGCACTGGCTGAGCATGTCACCTGGGAGATGGGGTCATCACCTCTCCCATTTTACAGATGAAGGAAGTCAGGCTCAGAGAGGCAAAGGCTAGGGGCTCACCCACCAGTTCAAGGGTATTATGCTGATGTGTGGGAGAGGGAGGGGTGGAGCCAGGATCCTCAGGCTTACACCACTGGCTGGGGCCGGGGACCAGGCAGAGACCAGCAAAGGACAGGTTATCTCTGCTTACATCCCGCCCTCACCTCAGCCCTGCCCCCTAGCACTGTCCTTGACATTCAATCAGGTGCCAGTGATGTCTGGCCCAGCAGTTGGGGCTGGGCCTCCCCAGCTTCCCCACGACAAATGGTTCTCATTTGAAGGGGAGGTTATAAAAACACATGCCCAGAGACACTGTCAGGGAACTGAGGATTAATCTCATTTCAGTCAAAGACCATTCCAAATATTTGGGGGCTGGGGAATGGGGGTGGGCAGCAGCCCTTGACTGGGAAGGAAGTCAGTGTTTGAGGGTGCCCCTCGGGTTGGGGCCAGTTTGGAGGCTTGTTGTGATGTGTGTGAGGTCAGGGGTCACTGCATACCTGGCGAGGCCAAGTCTGACCGGAGGCATTGCTTTGCTTCACAAAGTCCCTGAGGCCGGCTTTCCGGGAGGCCAAGACTCCACTGTGGACACTCACATTGTGTTTGATATCTTGGTTATGTTTCAGGGCGGTTTTAGTTGCCAAAAGGAAGGGAAGGATTAGACGCCCAGGACGTTTTCATTTTCTGGATGGTGTCAAAGCTGCATGTTTTTGCCTGGTGACTCAACCAGAGAGGGCCCTGAAGACCAGCCAGGAGGAGGGGGGCACTGCACAGCGAGCCCCCTGTCTGAGTCAGGGAAGCCAGGGAGCACCAGCTGTGCTCGACGCCAGCTGCTCCCAAGCTGGGTGGCTTGGTCTTTAAAAGAACCTGTGGGGTTTGGGGCACAGGAGTGGGGCTGTGGACTCCGGGTCTCTGCTGAGCTTTCCAAACAACCCCAATAGCTCCATTTACTGAGAGCTGGGGGAAGGGGTCGGGTTGGGGTGGGGTGCGGGGACAGGCAGCTGCCGCAATCTTATCTGTACAATGACCCTAGGAGGTAAAAAACTTTCATTATCCCCATTTTGCGGCTGGGGAAACTGAGGCTCAGAAAGGTGCAGGTGTCCTGTCTAAGACCTGGAAGCTGGACAACAATGATACGTCTCCTTTAACTTTCTCAGCAACTTTTCAAAGTAGGAACTGTTGACTTCCTCAATTTATGGATGTGGAATCTGAGGCTTGGAGTTGAGGCTCCCGTGATGTGGCTTTTCTAAGCCCACCAGGGAGGGAGGTTGGAGGTGGGGGCTTTGGGTCCCTCTAGCTGATCCGGATCGGCGAGGGTGGCCGGGCCCGGCGCGTCCTCCCTGCGGGCGGTCCAGAGCCCACGCGGGCCGCTCCCCGCAAGCCGGCGGGCGCAGCAGGGGTGGGACCTCCGAGGGGCGCGGAGGGGGCTTGCGCTGTGGCCTGGCCTCCATCCAAACAATCGTCCCCAGCGCGGAGCCGATGGATTTATTTCCCGACTGTCGGAGGGGCTCGCGGAGCTCCGCTTTCTTTTCCAAAGGGTGGGAGAGCGGCCAGCACGCGCTGGGAGTCCCCGCAGAGCCCAGTGAGGGCCGGCGCCAGGCCGGGCGCAGCCGAGCGCCCCCGTGTGGCCGGACTCGGGCGTGCCAGCCGGCGGCCCGGGCTGCGGAGTTGAGGGGCCTCCCTTAACCTCCACCCAGCAACCTTGAAAAGGAGCTGCTGGGACGGCCCCCACTTCACAGAGGGGAAAACAGGCAGGAGAAAAGTGCAAGAGACCTTCCGGGTTCCCCTAGCTGGGAAGTGGGACCCAACGTGGGAGGCTGCCTCCCTGCAAAGTGCCTTCTCCCTGAGAGCAGCAAGAGGTCCCCCCGTAGGGACCTGCCCTAGGGAGCCCCTCCAGTCGGTAGGGTGCTGGGGGCCCACAGCCCACTACCCCAGCAGGAAGCACTGATGGGTGCAGGAGTGCTGGTGCTTAGCCTGGAAGCAAAGTCCAGACACAGAGCACTTGGATTTTCTGGCAAAATCCAGCCAGGGAACACTGGTGCACTAGGCCAGGGGCTCCCACCCTGGGTAGACAGGTCTGTGGTGGGCCAGGGTCTCCTTGGGCCCTCTGTCCCCCTTCCTGCCCACACCGAAGCAGCTTCCTGGGGCCTCTCTATGGCCGAATGACCTCTGTGGGGTGCTCTCCAGCACCATGCCATCCCCTGCACCAGGCAGGCTGTAGGCTTCGCCTCTGGAAAGTCCTGGGGGCTGCTTGCTGTGAACCCAGAGCCCCAGGGGTGCATTCAGGGCAGGTGGCAGAGCTGGGCCTGTGGGACCTCATGAGTCATCCCCCACACGGAACAGGACCTCTCTTCTGTGGTCGACGTAATCCCGGCACAGCCCACGGCTGGGCATACTCGGATTGGAAGCCCTTTATGTCTATTAATATTTGCTTTATACATGTAAGTGCTCCTATATTGGGTGCCTGTATGTTAATGAGTGTACTAGCCTCTTCTTGTATTGATCCCTTTATCATTATATAATGCCCTTCTTTGTTTTTTGTTGTAGACTTTGTTTTAAAGTCTATTTTTTCTGACATGACTATTGGTTCCCTGGCTTTGTGGTTGTTTCCGTTTGCCTGAAATATCTTTTTCCATCCCCTCACTTTGTCTCTGTGCTTTAGTTCTAAAGAGTCTCTTGTAAGCAGCATGTAGATGGCTCTTGGTTTTTTGTTTTTTTTTTAATCCAGTCAGCTACCATATCAGTCACCCTTTTGATTGGAGCATTTAGTCCATTGTCATTTACAGTAATTATTTTTAGGTATGTACTTCTTGCTATTTTATTACCAGTTTTCTAGTTGTTTTTGTAGGTCTTCCTGTTCTTCTTTTAGTTTCTTTTCTGTAGTTTGATAGTTTCCATTAGCGGTATGCTTGTGGTCCTTGCTCTCTTGCTTTTGCATATCTATTGCAAGTTTTTGATTTGTGGTTACCATGGGGTTCGTGTATGTTGACCTATAACTGTATATATTTGTTTTAAACAGGTAGTCCTTTAAGTACAAACATATTCTAAAAGATCTACCTTTTTTGCTCCCTTCCCCCACGCTTTATGTTTTTGACGTCATATTTTACATCTTCATATTTATCCCTCTACTGATTATTTTAATTATGGTGGATTTTACAATTCTTTTCTCTTTTAATCTTCATACTAGCTCATTTAAGTGGTTGATCCTCAGCTTTTACTATATATTTGCCTGTATTAGTAGGATTTTTCCTTTTCTATAGATATTTACTTCTTCTTATAGCCTTTTCTCTTCCACTTAGAGAAAATCTTTTAGTATTTCTTTTAGGGTCAGTTTAATATTGATGCACTCTTTTAATTTTTGCTTATCTGAGAAGTTCTTTATCTCTCCTTCAATCCTAAAGAAGAATCTTTCTGAGCAGAGTATCCTAGGTTGCAGGTTTTCCCCTGTCAGCACCTTGAATCTGTCAGGCCACTCCCTTCTGGCCCGCAAACTTTCTGCAGAGAAATCCGCTGATAGCTTTATGAGGGCTCCCTTGTTAACTGACTCCGTCTCTTGCTGCTTTAGAATCCTCTTTATCTTTAACTTTTGCCATTTTAATTATGTCTTGGTGGTCTGTTTGGGTTCATCTTGTTTGGGACCCTCTGTGATTCTTGAACCTAGTTATCTGTTTCTTTCTTCAGGCTTGGGAAGGTTTTAGCCATAATTTCATTAAATACACTTTGACCCCCTTTTTGTCTCTTCTCCTTCTGGGACCCCTATAATGTGAATATTGGTGTGCTCAATCTTATCCCAAAGATCCCTTAAATTGTTTTCATTTTTAAAAATTTGTTTTTCTTTTTGCTGTTCTCATTGGGGGATATCCATTATTCTACCCTCCAGATCACTTATGCGTCTTCTGTGTCACCTGGTCTGCTCTTCGTTCCTTCTAGTGTGTTTTTCATCTCAGCTATTGTGTTTTAAATTTTCTAGTTCCTTGTTAAAATTTTCACTGTGTTCCTCCAACCAGCCGAGGGGGCTCATCTTTTCCTTAATTCAGTCGGCAGTCTTAGTAATAATGCTTTGAATCTTTAGTCTAGTAAGTTGCTTATTTCTGTTTCATTGGCTGTTTGGTGGGGTTTTCTCTTGCTCTTTCAATTGAGACAAGTCGCTCTGGTTTTATTTTTTTATTCTGCTTATCTTTCTCTGTCTCTGTGAAATTAGATGAAACCATGGTGGTCTTGAAGGGGTGTCCTTTTGTGGGAGTGTCCCTTACAGTCTGTGTGTGCCCAGTGGCTTTGGCGGGAGAGCTGGATTTGACATGAACGCAAGTCACATCTTTCTCAGGGTGTGCTGGCAGCTATCACCTTGGTAGGAGGTGGGGCTGAAGAAGGAGGGTCTAGGGACGGGGCCAGGTGTTAGGCGGAGCTTCCCCTCTGCCTCAGGGGATGTCATGGCTCTACTGGGGGTGGCATCAGGTCCCAAGATGCTGGAGCAGAAGGGTTGGAGCTGGCTGAAGCTGGCTCAGTTCTCTTTAAGTGGAGTTCTCTACCCCCGACCCAAGCCCCAACACCCTCAGCCCCAGAGGGGAGTCCTGTTGGAGCAAGAGGGGCCATGTGGGTATTTGTCAAGGGTCAGGGCAAGGGGTGTGGTGGTCTGGCTGCTGTGAGAAATCTGGATTGCCGCCTGTGCAGTCGCCGGTACTGGCTGCCCCGTTCCTGCTTAGTCGCCATGCAGGGTTTGAGCTGTCTCACAACTGCCCATGCTTCAGTATGAAGCTGTGACACAAGGCAAATGGCGCTGGAGTGTTTGCTTGGCTCACGCTGGGGTGTGCACTGGGGCAGTAGCAGGGAAACCATTCAGTCAGCCGGGCAATTTCCATTTGCCCTCTCTGCCCTGCTGTGGGAGCAAGCAAGCTTTCATGCACGCTTCACGAGCAGAGTCCAGGCTTCCCACTGTCCTCCTGTTAGTCCCACTGGCCCTCCACCCAGCCAAGGGGGGCTCATCGTCCCTTTGTCGGACCCCAGGGCCCCCCAGTGCCCACTATGTGGCTCACTCCCCGCCCTGTAATCTCCCTTTTCCACTGAATCCCCTCCCAGGGGGCCCAGGTCCCGACCTGATTGCATCTCTTCCCCTCCTACCTGATTCCATGTATATCTTTCCTATAGCCTTGTTTGCACAGCAGTCTTTCTGCCAGTCTCTAGTTAGTTTTCAGTGAGAATTGTTCCACACGTAGGTGTATTTTTGATGTGTACGTGGGGGCGGTGATTTCTGTGTCTTCCTACACCACCGTCTTGATTCAAGGCCTGGTGGTTGTGTTTTAGATTCCACATATAAGTGAGAGCATGCAATATTCATCTTTGTCTGACTTATTTCATTTAGCCCAATGACCTCAGGGTCCATCCATGTTGCTACGAATAGCAAGATTCCATTCTTTTTTATGGTAAATAGTAATCCATTGTATATGTCCACCACGTTTTCTTTATCCATTCATCCACCAGTAAACACTTAGGTTGTTTCCATATCTTGGCTGTTGTAAAGAATGCTCCAGTGAACATGGGGGTGCACAGATCTTTTTGAACTAACGTCTTCATTTTCTTCAGGTAACTACCCAGAAGTGGGGTTTCTGGGCCATATAGCAGTTCTATTTTTAATTTTGTGAGGAACCTCCATATTGTTGTCCACAGTAGCTTCACCAAGTGACATTCCTACCAATGGACACAGGGCTTTCTTCTCTCCACATCCTTGCCGACACTTGCTTGTTATTTCTTGTCTTTTTGATGACAGCCACCCTGACAGGTGTGAGGTGACATCTCATTGTGGCTTTGATTTGCATTTCCCTGATGATTAGTGATGCTGAGTACTTCTCCATGCACCTGTTGGTCATCGGTATACTTTCTTTGGAAAAGTATCTATTCAGATCTTCTGCTTATTTTTTAATCAGACAGTTTTTGTTTTTGTTTTGCTATTGAGTTGAATGGGCTCTTTATATATTTAGGATATGAATCCCTTGTCAGATACATGATTTGTAAATATTTTCTCCAATTTAGCAGGTTGCCTTTCATTTTGTTGGTTTCCTTTGCCATGCAGCATTTTTGCTTGATGTAGTCTTGTTTATTTTTGCTTTTGTTGCCTTTGCTTTTGGTGTTGAATCCAAAAAATCATTACCAAGTCCTATGTCCGTAAGCTTATTCCTGCACGTTTTCTTCTAGGAGTCTTATGGTCTTTAATGCGTTTTGAGTTAATTTTTATGCATCATTGTAAGATAGTGGTCTAGTTTCATTCTTTTGCTAGTGGCTGTCCAGTTTTCCCAGCACCATTTATTGAAGAGACTGTGCTTTACTCATTGTATATCCTTGGCTCCTTTGTTGTAAATTAATTGACCACCTATGTGTTGGTTTGTTTATGGGCTCTCTATTCTGTTTCATTGATCTGTGTCTGTTTTTATGCCAATACCATTCTGTTTTGGTTACTAGAGCTTTGCTATATAGTTTGACATCACGGAGGATGATGCCTCCAGTTTTGTTCTTTTTCCTCAAGCTGCTTTGGCTATTTGGTGTCTTTTGTGGTTCGATACAAGTATTAGGATTGTTTGTTCTCTTTCTGTGAAAATGCCCTTAGAACTGTGATAGGGATTGCATTGAATCTGTAGATTGTTTTGGGTAGTATGGACATTTTAACAATATTCTTCTAATCCATGATCATGGGATATCTTTTCATTTATTTGTGTCTTCTTTGATTTTGTTCATCAATGTCACATAGTTTTCAATATACAGGTCTGTCACCTCCTTGGTTAAAATTTATTCCTAGGTATTTTATTCTCTTTGATGCAATTGTAAACTTGATTGTTTTTTCTTAATTTCTCTTTCTGATAGTTCATTATTAGTGTATTGAAATGCAACTCATTTTTGTATATTGATTTTTGTATCCTGCAACTTTAATGAATTTATTAGTTCTAACAATTTTTGGTGGCGTCTTTAGGGTTTTCTATATATAATAACATGTTATCTGAAAATAGTGACATTTACCTTCTTCCTTTCCAATATTGGATGCCTTTTCTTTTTCTTGCATTTGCTGATGCCTGCTATTTTTCTAGGCTTGTACTGAGTGCTCAGTTTGCGTATGTGTGGCTGGGGAGGGGGGCGCAATAAATGAGACATACGCTCCTTCCTCCAGGAGCAGATAATCGAACAAGAGGATCAAGTAGCTCCAGCGCACCAGTGGCTTTAATATGCAAGGCGTGCAGTGGCTTGAAGGGGCGGATCATGATCTTTGCCTCCAAGGGGTCAAGAAGGACATCAGGCAGGTGATGTATGAGCAGAGTCTTGGAGGATGAGCAGGAGGCTAGCAGGCAGAAAAATGAGGGAAAAGCATCCTAGGCAGAGGGAGTAACATATGCAAAGGGAAGGAAGCAGAGCTTAGGGTTTGAGGAACCACAAACAATTCAGAAGGGAGATTAGTGAGCGGTGAGGCTGGGATGGGAGTTGGGGGTCAGACCTAGAACAGGGGTGAATGGAATCCCGAGGGATTCAGATTTCATTCTTAGGGTGACGGGTGAGGAACTGTAAGTGGAGGAGTCCTACTGGATCTTGGCCATGAGGAAGATGGATGAGAGGGGAAGACATGGGAGGCAGGGGAAAGGGTAAAGGGCTGATGCTGTAATCCTGACAAAAAGCGTCAAGGGCCAGAACTAAAAAAGGAGCAGCAAGAAAAAATCACGGCTGAGTCTGAAAACAAATTTAGGTGAGAGAGCTGTCCAGCTGGAACAGGGTGATCACAGACGGCTCCAGGTGGCAGCATAGGCGGCTCCGGTGAGGGGTGCTGGAGCTGTGCCGGAGATGGGGAAGTTAGGAGAAGGGGAGCAATTGGGGGGCTGGGGGAACACGGCAGATTCAGCTCGGGATGTGCCGAGCTCAAGGTGAAACATCCAAGCGGAGGCCTCCGGTGGCTGCTGGAACTCTGTGGCTGGTGCTCAAGGAGACTGGCCAGCGACCGAGCTAAGCACGTCCAAGACAGACTGCTCCCAGCTGCCGGGAGGATGCAGAAGACGGAGAGAAAGGCAAGGGCGGGGTTCAGAGCGTCCAGAGTTTTAGGGATGAGTCAGTTAGGTCAGGAAATAACAGGCAGAAGCAGGGGGGGAGTAGGAGAGACATGGCTGGGGTGTGGGTGAGGGGCGGATGGGACGGGCTAGACCATCAGCTCCACGCAGACAGGGCTGTCGGTGCTGTCTGTCACTGCTGAGTCCCCAGTGCCCGGCTGTGGGCCTGCGTGTGCAAGGCGCTCCTACAACCTGGCTTGGACAGTTGAGCAGAGGTGTAGATGAATGATGCCACACTCACCTCACTGTGCCCTCCCCTATCACAGAGCTGTGGTGGGGGCTCCCCCATTGCCCTGGGGTGGTGTCCTGCCCCGCTGCCTACAGTCTCGCCCTTCTCTGTAGCAGGTGCCTCCCGAGGGTCTAAACCTACACCTGCTCCAGACGCTTTGTGATCGCACCCTCCCCCTCCCACCAGGGGCAGAAAGGGTCGCCTGACCCAGGCCGGCCAACCTGGGTCTGTCCTGGGACTTTTGCCTCTGGATCTTCTGAACTGAGAATTCCTGAACTTACAAGCATGGGTGGGGTGTGCTGTGCACCGGGCACATGAGAGGGAGGGCCAGAGTGTGAGAGGGCGGGGAGCAAGCAGACGGCCCGGCAGAGGCGGACGAGCGGTGTGGCAGGGCAGGAGAAGCGGGTGCCTCCTGACCTGGCCCCTCCGAGGCCCGGCTGCGTCCTGCTCTGGGCTCCGAGTGTCCTCTGGGTCTGGCCGCTAACCCGGCCTGGGCTGCCATGTGCGGGTGTTATTTCTCGCTGCCCAAAGGCCCACGTGTGAGGTGCTCCCCCTGGGCGCCCCTGAGCAGTGAGGCCCCCCGCTAACGGATTCTGTGCCCTGGGTTAGAGGCCGAAGCGCGAACTTCCTTGGTGACCCAGCACTAGGAGGGCTCAGGCAGTGGCAGAGCCAGAATGTGAATCCAGCTCTTCAAACTCCGTGCTGAGTGTCCTCTGTGGGATTCTCATGGAATTCTCTCCTCCTGTGGGAAAGAGACCTGAGAGATGCCAAAGGTGGGGGCCTGGGCTGGGGCCCCAACACCCTTTTGGGGACCCTCGTGGTCCTAATGAGATGAGAGCTAAGGGTCGCCTGGTTCTCACCTGAGTCTGGCGTGAAAAGGGCTGGAGGCAGTGATGGCTCAGACCGGCGTGTCCAGCCCAAAAATGCAGTCACTTATAAAGGAGGCAAAAGGCTCTGACAGTGAAACCTGTCCTGTCCTGTCCGCACAAGGCGCCCAGGTGCATCTGGGCCTAGCAGCCCCTCCCTGGCTTTCGAGGTGTGTCTTGCCAGCAGGTGAGCAGTTGGGATAGGATGAAACCACCGGCGCTGAAGCCGTGTGGCTGCGTGTTCCCTGCCCGGACAGCCAGACAGCCTGCCCCCGCGCAGACAAGGCCGGGCTGTGCTGCAGAAGAAAGCCCCCTGCGGTCCCCACTGGCGACCCCCTGAAACGGACGCAGCTCACGTGCTTTATACGGGAAACTGGGGTTTCCTCCTCCCAGGAGCATTCCTGAGGCTGCTGCCAGAGGACGGCAGAGCTTTCTTCGCCCCTCCTGGATTCTCCTGGCTTGTCACCAGGTCATCTAAACTAAATAGGGGCAGAGAAACCCACCAGCTCTTTCTAGAAGGCGGGGAGGCCAGGGCAGTGGCCCGACCGGCCAGCATCTGGGATGAGCTGGAGAGAAAGCTGGAGCCCAGAGCATCCCTGGAGGGACGCTGATCTCGGTGCTTGGGAGACAGCAGCAAGCCAGGGAAAGGTTAAAACAAACATTTATTTAACAAATTATATTAAGAAGACAATCACACAGTGAAACTTCCCTTTGCCAAGTACTAGCATCGGCTCAAATAAATACACGCAGTAGGATGTCGTTCCTACGCCAGCACCCAGAGGCCCGGCCGAAGCCCCGGCTCCTGGTGGTGACAGGTGCCGACAGCACAGTTGGCGCCCCGAGGCGCGGGCAGCCCCGCCCCTCTAGGCCCAGGGGAAGGTGAGCTCCTGCTGGGCACGCGGCTGCTGTCAAGGCCTCTCGGCCCTCACCCTTGGGCTCCACCGCTCTCCAGGGAGCTGCGGGCTGGGTCCTGCTTGGGGCCAGACGAGGCGCGGGTCCGGATCCTGCCTCTGCCACTTACCAGCTCTGTGCCTGGGGACGTGTCTCACCATCTTCGTCTGGAACCAGGAACAAATAACATCCACTTCTGGGTGTTTGTGTTTTTTGGGGGGGGGGGCAGGAGGGAGGGGAGTGACAAGAGAAAATGTGCTTCAAGTGCCGGCCTTGTGCCTGGCAAGGAGTGGGTGCTTCGTATGTGAGTCCTCCCGGTTCCCTGCCGCCGTTCCTAACAACCGGGCGCCGGTGGAAAAGACACTGGTGGCTTTTCCCAGTAGGGCGGCCTCCGGGGAGCGAGGGCAGGGGCCTGACCTACTGTTTCTCCTCGCCCCCGGGGGGCTCCTCCCTCTGAGTGGAGGCTGCGGCTAGCATCAGTTCCTGGACTCGAGGTGGGAAAAAGCCTTGTTATAAATTTGCAAGTGAACCTGGAGCAAACTGCTTACTCCTCATCACTGCTGTGCCATTTCCAAGGCCTTTGGAGAGACTCTGAATTTTCAAAGAGGAAAGAGAAGGCCACGTGGGCCCCTGTGCTCCGGTTAGTCCTTCCAACAAGGACTTTGTGTTTCCAAGAGAGCCCCTGCCTTCCCTGCCCACATGGCCAGAGGGCTCGTGAAGAAAAGCACCGTCCTAGAAAGAATCAGGGCACTCGATTCCTGGGGGTGAGCGGGGCCCCACCTGCACGCACCGTCCCCTGTCTCAGAAGGAGAGAAACAGAGGGTTTGGAGCAGCCTGAAGTCTACCACGGACACTAGCTTCTCTGTAACACTGTCTTAGTTATCTCAAGCTGCTGTTGTAGTGATGGTCACAGTCACTGTGAAGCCTAGACTAAGTCTGTGACACCGCGCAGGCCTCCCCAGCTTGCCCGCGTCCACACAGCCTCGCTCTGTCCATCCGGGAACTGCAGGATGGCCCGGGGTTGGGGGCTGGCGGAGGGCCCCCCCCTTTCCCCACAACCACCCTCACTGCCCACTTGCTCGCTGACGGGAATCCCACGTCACTGTCTTTGGACCTCCTAGGGCCCATCAGAGGTGCCGAAACACTTGGTTCTCAGTCAAGGGAGAAAGGCTGCCGGGCGTTACCTGTTGAAGATGATCCCACAGCTGGGGTGGGACCAGAGAGGAAGGTCTAAGCGCGCAAACCAATGCAACTGGCAGAAGGGGGCAGAGACATCACCCCTCTCACTGGTTCTGGACCAGCCCCTCCCATCCAAACAGCAGTAGCAGACACAGGTTCTCTGGGCCTCACAGGGCTCCCCCAAGTCCCTGGAAACAACCAGCTTATTTTAGTGGGTACATGTGAGAGCAGTTCATCAGTGCTGTCCTGGATAAGCACCAATCCCACGGGGTCCTCACCGGACTTTCCATCCTGCGGCCTCCCCGGCCCTGGTGGGATCCACCAACTAACTGCCTGTTCCTGCCACCGTGCCGCGGGGGGAGGCACGGGAAAGCCAGCCCCACGGGGATGTCCTCAGGGCTCGGGGGTGGTAGGGAGAGGTGAGCACTTCCCCGACGCACAGAGATCAGGAGGTATTGAAATGAAGACCCAAGGGCAACTGTGGGGAGCAATGGAGGCCTGGAGGTGGCTGGGCTGATGCAAGTATGTGAGGTATGTTTTGCCCCCGCCCCACTTCTCAGTTGGAGGCTGCCCCTCCTAACTGCTGGCCAGTTCCTGCCGCCCCCAGCCGCCCACGTGCCATCCTAGGAAGTGCAGGGAGGAAGGGGCTGTCCCGGCTGGGCAGCAGCTCTCCTGGGCTGCCACCCACACGCCAGCCTCCAGACACATCAAACCTCACGTCCAAAGCTCCAACCATCTGGTGACCTCTGAGATGTGAGATACCAAATTCTGGGAGTTCCAATTCCAACAGCATGACAAAGCAGCCACCAGGATGAGGACCGAGCCTCCAGGCTGGTGGCAGATCCGCTCTCCTGGCACACGTGCATGGAGCTGGACAGGGCAGCTGGCACCATGGGGAACGCCAGTGCGTTCGCTGGCCACTCATGGCGGAAATGTCAGTTCTCGCCCATCTGGGAACCTGGGTCAGATGGGCTTTTGGAAACAACTCTTCCTGTTAGCAGAGGCTGCGAGATACGGCCTGGCTGGGAGAAGCCCAGTGATGTGTGTCCACGTCCCTGGGCACAGGCTCACGGAGCCCCTTCACCCACAGCCCTGGCCACCAGGTCAGGGCTCCGGCCGGGCAGTGGGAGCTGTTGTTGGCACCGCGCTGCAGAGACGAGCCCTTTGTAGGGTGAGGGGAGGAGGTGGGTGAGCACTGCGTCCCGGCAGCGGAACTCACGTCCTGGCAAGCGCCTGGCCACCTGGCTTTCCCGCCCAGAAGGCAAGTCCTCTCTGGGCTGGTGGCCAGGGTGCTGCCCCCGACCTCAGGGTGTCCAGTGTGTGAACTGAGTGGCGAGTCTAATGTCCACAGCGGGGAGGGAGCCAGGCCTGGGTCCACCCGGGGACCACCAGCATCTCCCTCCCGCGTTTCCTTAGGGTCTCTGTGAAGTTGTTGGGCAGGTGATGCCGTTGGTGAGGGACTCATTCCACGCAGCCCCGGGAGTCTTCCGGGAGGAAAGCAATGGCTTAGTGGTGGTGACAGTCAGGAGTGAAGGGAGCCAGCGGCGTCACTGGGCAGCCAGAAGAACTGTCCAGGGCCCTTGGGGGTGACTCCCGCGGTGGGTAGGGTTGTTCACAGGACAACAGGGCAGCAGCCGCTGGTCACTACACACACAGGTTAGTCGAGGTTATGGACAGCATCCTCAGGGAGGCGGGGCGCCATGTCAGACAAGCCGATGACCGAGGAGGCAACAGCTCAGCCGCCCAGAGTCTCCCAGAAGCGCCGGGCAGGGCGGTGCGGAAGGGTGGCGGGGGTCCGGGCGAGGGAGGGGCGCTCAGTAGTCTGGGCGGAGGCGTCTCTGCCCCACAGGGGCCCTCAGGACTGAGGGATCTGCTGACACCGCGTGGGGCTGGGCGGGAGCCTGGCAGCGGCGCTCTGCTCCGTGCGGAAGCTGTACTCGTACTGCAGTGGGGGTGCAGGGGGGACAGAGAAGCACAGTCAGGGCATGAGATGAGGCCACCAGAGAAAACCGCTCCACGGCCTCAGACAAGCCGGGCAGAGGCCCTGAGGTCCCCCTGCTGAGAATCCAGACATGGGAAGGGATGCGCTATGGGGCGCACCTGTACTGCAGTGTGAGCTGTGCCTCTGGGGCTGCAGGTGGCTGGCTAGTTGGTGACACTGGTACCTATCACTGTTCCGGTCCCTCAGCACGAGCAGCACCCAAGCTGCCCACATGCCCTCCCGCCTCCCAGCACACAGTCCCTGTGCTCCTGCTGCGGGAGGAGTCACACGGACGGGAAGGGGCAGACCTGGGGCTCCGTCCCAGACCTGAGCTGAGGCCGGCAGCAGCCAGTGGGCCCGGGGGACCCCTGGACTTACCACTGTGCTCAGTGCTTCCTGAGCACAGTTAAAGACAAAAACCGGGTGATGGGAACACAGGGAAGGGGGGCCACCCCACACCCTGCATGTGGTCTCCTCACTGATTTCCCAGGACCACTTCCCCATAAGTGATGAGGACCCAGGGGCCTCACATGGCCACCTGGGCACCTGGTGGAGCCCACCTGGGCCCAGCCCAGCCCTGCTGCCACCCAAACCGGAGCACAGCCCTCATGCCTGAGACCCGAGCCTGCCTGCCTGACCCCAGGTAACAGAAATGCAGAGAAGGGGGACACCTGCGGTTCACCTTGAAGGCTAGGGGGGATTTCAGCATCCAAATGGGGGGCAGGGAGTGCCAGGCAGGAGTGGCTGCCCCGCTGGGCAGCCCTGAGGCTGCAGGGAGCGGGCCGTGGGAACGGCCTGGATGCTACACCACAGTGGCCATGTGGGCCTGTGGGTCCAAGGAACGAGTTGCTTAGATGAGGTCAGTGGCCATTAAACATTTGAAATAATATTGTAAAACTCTGTAGCAGTAGAACTGCCATAAAAAAGGGCTTCCCTACATAAAGCAGAGTCGAGTGGCCCTGGTTGAACTTGGCCATCACCTGAAGCCATCTCCTTGGGGACAGTGGTGGAGGAGGCTGTGAGGAAGACGATGTGGAACTGTCCCAGCAGGAGGTGACCACTGGGTGCCCCCCCAGTAGGGTGCAGAGCCCAGCCGCGGGTTCCAAATGCCCTCTCGGCCCCCAAGGTGAGCTGCCTGCAGCAAGGAGGCACTTCCGCGGGCCGCCCAGAGCCGGAGCACAGCTAAGGGCAGACGGGCTGCAGGGATCTTTCAAGGCTGAGGGGCAGCAGGAGAGCTCTGAGGGGAAATGGCAGGGAGGCTGAGGCAGCCAGCAGCCCGCCACTGCTCAGCACCGCGTCCCCAGCCACCCTGCTGATGGTCCCCCGGGCCGACCCAGGACAGATCGACAGACACAGATCTGGGCTGGCCCGCCCCGGCCCTGCGTGAGCAGCAGAGGTGAGCAGCCTCAAGCAGCCCCTGGGCTTGTGGCTGAAAGGACTCGGTGACACTGGTGAGATGACTGTGGTCCCCACAAATGGAAGAGGTGGGGAAGGAAGGACTTGACATTGCAGGGTGACCTCAGGCAGGTCTTTTTCCTCTGAACCTCAGTGACCTCACCTCTAAAGAGGGGTCACATCAAGAAATAACACGCTGGTGAGGACGTGGAGCAAAGGCAGCCCTTGTGCACGGCTGATGCAGCCACTGTGGAACAGTGTGGAGGGTCCTCAAAAAATTAAAAATAGAACCACTATATGAGCCACTCCTGGAAATTTACCTCAAGAAAGGGAGAACACGCTAAGAACTTTAAAACATTGACAAAGGAAATTGAAAATGATTTAAAGAAATGAAAAGATACCCGATGCTCTTAGGATTGCAAGAATTGATATTGTTAAATGGCCATGTACCCAAAGCAATCTATAGATTTAATGCAATCCCTATCTAATTGCCCAGGGTAATTATCCAGGGTAATTATCAAATTACCATTTTTCACAGAACTAGAATAACCCTATAATTTATATGGAATCACAAAAGATCTAGAGTTGCCAAAGCAATACTGAGGAAAAAGAATGAAGCTGGAGGAATATCCCTCCCAGACTTCTGACAACACTACAGAGCCACAGGGATCAAAACAGCACGGCCTTGGCACAAAAACAGACATATGGGTCAATGGAACACAACAGAAAGCCCAGAAGTAAACCTACACACCTATGGTCAAATAATCTTTGACAAAGGAGGCAAGAATATACAGTGGAGAGAGCAGTCCTTGGCAAGTTGTGTTGGAAAAGCTGGACAGATGCATGTTAATCAGTGAAGTTAGAACACTCCCTCACACCATACACAAAAATAAACTCAAAATGGCTTAAAGACTTAAACATAAGACAGGACACCATAAGTCTCCTAGAAGAGAACACAGGCAAAACATTCTCTGACATAAATTGTAGTAATGGTCTCCTAGGTCAGCCTCCCAAGGCAATAGAAACGAGAGCAAAAATAAACAAATGGGACCTAAGCAAACTTATAAGCTTTTGCACAGCACAGGAAACCATAAACAAAACAAAAGACAACCTACGGACTGGGAGAAAATAAACGATGAGACTGACCAGGGCTTAATTTCCAGAATATACAAACTGTCATACAACTCAACAAAAACACAAAACCCAATCAAAAAATGGGCAGAAGGCCTAAATAGGTGTTTCTCCAAAAAAGACATGCAGACGGCCAGTAGGTACATGAAAAGATGCTCAACATTGCTAGTTATCAGAGAACTGCAAATCAAAACTACAATGAGGTACCAACACTCATGAGTCAGAATGGCCATCATTAAAAAGTCCACAAACAACAAATGCTTGGGAGGGTGTGGAGAAAATGGAACCCTCCTACACTGTTGGTGGGAATGTAATTTGGTGCAGTCACTATGAAAAACACTATGGAGATTCCTTAAAAGACTAAAAATAGAGTGGCCATATGATCCAGCAATTCCACTCCTGGGCATATATACGGAGAAAACTCTAATTCAAAAAGATACATGCCACCTCAATGTTCATAGTGGCACTATTTACAGTAGCCAAGACATGGAAACAACCTAAATGTCCACCAACAGATGACTGGATAAAGATGTGCTATATATACACAATGGAATACTACTCAGCCATAAAAAAGAATGAAATTATGCCATTTGCAGCAATATAGATGGCCCTAGAGATTGCCATTTAAGTGAAGTAAGCAAGACAAAGACAAATACCACATGAAAGTACTTACATGTGGAATCTAAAAAAAAAATGATACAAACGAACTTACAAAACATAAAAAGACTCACAGACATAGACATATGGTTGCCAGAATGGGAAGAGGGTGACGGATGGACAGGGAGTTTGGGACTGGCAGATATAAGCTACTATATACAGGATAGCTGGGTGGTGGGGGCCTGCTGTGTAGCACAGGGAACTGTGCTCGGTGTCTTGTCATGACCTATAATGAGAAGTATGAAGAGGAATATATAAACACACATGCTCACACACATATATAGCTGAGTCACTGTGTTGTGCACTGGGAACTAGCAAAAAAGAAAAAGAGGAAAACACTAACTCAGGAAGCTCTGTGCACCCCTATGTTCACTGCAGCATCATTTACAACAGCCAAGATGTGGAAACAAGCTGTGTCCGCTGACGGACGAGTGAATAAAGAAAATGTGGCATACAAACAGTAGACTATTCTTCAGCCATCAAAAACGAATGAAATCCTGCCATTTGTGACAACACGGACGGACCTTGAGGGCATCATGCTAAACGAAACAAGTCAGACGAATGCTGTGCGATCTCACTTACATGTGGAATATGAAACACGGCAACGACACAACCAAGCTCCTTGTACAGAGAACAGGTTTGTGTTTCCAGAGGTGTGGGGGGTGGGGTGAAATGGGTGAAGTGAATCAAAAGGCACAAACTTCCAGTTGTAAAATAATTCAGTCTGGAGGATGGGATGTACGGCAGGGTGACTGCAGTTAATAACACTGTATTGCCTATTTGATGGTTGCTAAGAAAGTAAATCTTAAAAGCTCCCGCCACAGGAACATCTGTAACCACGTATGATGAGAGATGTTAACTACGCTTACGGTGACTGGTTTGCAATATACACAAATATCGAAACATGCTGTACGCCTGAAACCAACCTAATGTTCTGCCAGCTGCACCTCCATAAAAAAGGTGGAGTGACGCTCTCTACCCCAGGACCTATTGTGAGGATGGGATGAGGCAGATTAAGGGCCCGCCCCAGCACCAGGCAAGCACCCGCTGCACAACTGTTGGCTACGTGGGAGAGTCCACCAAAGCAGACCCACTTTCCTGCTAATGACCAGGACACAGGCCACGGCCTGGGGACTCCAGCTCCCAGGAGGCTGGACCGGCAATGCAGCCCCAGACCGGGAGGCCTTCAGGCAAAGTCCGGGACAATACCGCCACCTGGTGGCTGCTCAGGGGTGCACGGCAGGAAACAGTCCCTCACTGCACCACATCCCTCCTGTCCTGGGCACTGGGGCAAGGAGAGCGCCCTACAACAGTGGCAGGGGAGGGATATGGGCACGCTGGGGCCTTTAACCAGAATGGGCAACACAGACGAAGAGCAGCTTAGGGGAGAGAGCACTTCTGCTGATGGCCGAGGGCGGTCGCTGAGGAGCACCCAGGGGGTGCTGCTTGGCAGACATGGAATCAGGATTGAAGGGATGGGAACTGGAAGCACCTGGTGGGGACACAGTAGTTGGAGTTACAGGTATGGAGATGTTTCAAGAGCTCCCAGGCTCAGAAGACAAGAGGATGGGCCTGGCACTTGGGGTGGAGGACCGGAAGGCACAGGCCACGAAGGGAGGCAGAAACCAGCCCTGGTAGACCCAGGGGCCAGGAAGGAGGTCGGGAGCAGGGGGAGCAGTGCCTGAGCTGCATGGCCTGGGGGTGCAGCCATTAAAAGCACATTGTGACCTCAGCAGGAGCAGTTCTGTGTGGGTGAAGGTTCAAGAGAGTGGTGCTGATGCGGACAGGGGAGTGTGGGCCCTCCTGGGGGTGGCGGGGAGTGGGTGGCACCCAGGGCAAGAGATGCAGGCTCTAAAGAAGCTGTTAACAGCAGGCTGATCAGCCTTTAATGCACACAGATCCTGACTCAGGACGGGGAGGGCCTGAGATTCTGCATTTTCAACCAACTCCCAGGTGACCAGATGCTGCCGGTCCGGGGACCAGTTGAAACAGTTCTGTGGCCCAATCAGTGGGACGTGGGAGTGGATCTCAATGGGAGGGAACAGAGAGGAAGGGCAAGACACATTAGGGGTGAGGGGTACTGAGCAGGGGCTGGGGAAGAGGGTGGGGAGCAGGCTGGGGGTGGGGGCTTCACCCTGGCTGCTCTGAGGCCATGTCTGGGAGAGGCTACCAGTGGCCACAGCAGAGGAGAGGCCTTCTTAAGTGAGGGAGTGAGCCTGGGGCCAGGCCCCCTGCAGGGGTGCCATCAAATGCTGGGGAGACAGCTGTGGGCTGAGTCACTTCCACTCTTGGGGTGTTTCTGCTGTGCCCACCTGAGTGGGGCTCCGTGCCAGGCGCCCAGTGGTGGCGGGAGCACCCAGGGCAGTGAGGCCTCCTCGATTCATTGGGGGCTGCGGGTCACAGAGAGCATATGCAGGGAGACAGAGGCAGCGGCTCCCAGATGTCCGCAGCCCGAGGGCCCGGGCCCAAGTCCTCCGACCCGGACGCTGCCAGGGGTGGGCCCAGAAAAGGGCACCTTCTGGTGGCAGGGTGGGCGGGGGATGAGTGGACACAGGACATTTCCAAGCCCGGGCAAGCAAGTGGTGGACCAGGGTGGAAGACCCTGGTGGGAGTTGTGAGGCCAGGGGCAGGGACAGGGTCACTGGGAAGCCGGGGGGTGTAGGAAGGCCTTCAAGGATAAACTACTAAATCCCTGTTCCTCTCACTCTGGGGCCGGGGGGAGGCGGGGAGCAGTCTGGAATACACATGCTGCCTTTTCCTGACTCACAGCCCGAGTACACCGCCCCCGGAGAGGGCCAGGGACCCCGGGGCACAGACTGCTGTCCCCCCACCCCTGCCTTTGAGATTTTTCCCTTTTTAGGTTATCTCAGCTGGAGAAAAGCACTGCTCCCCCACCTCTTGTTTTCTCTACCTCCCCAAGTGAAATTTCAACATATGTCCCCCGACATAATCCCCCTTAGGCTGTGGATAACCCTTCCCACAGACGCTGTCCTCTGCCTGGGATTGCTGGCCCCAAAGTGTTTGCCCAAGAGACTAGGGCCGCTTCTGGAAGCCCTTTCACTCCCTTGGGCAAACAGCGAGTACCTTTGAAGGTGGATTTGGGCCCGGATCTGTTTACTCAAGACATTAGTCTCCTGCATAAGGAAAACCTGCACTGGCGTACAAACAGCAAATCCTTTTTGAATTAAAAAAATTTTCAATTAAAAAGCACTTGGGTTCGCAGGGCTGAGCCCAGCTAAGCGGCGCCAAGCCGCAGCGCCCTCTGGTGGGCACAGGCCGTCATCACAGCAGCACAGAAGATGGGCAGCCTCTCCAGGAAAGAGATGTCACTGTCAGGGGCTCTGCCCGGCCTTCCCTGGGCCCAGGATGGTGCGCCCCTGGCAGGAGACCCTGACCCATCAGACCTCTCAAGCCACAGCACACGATTCCTGGATGCTAAGAGCCTCCTGTCATGGTGAGGCCAGCGTCTCGGCAGTGGGAGATGCCAACCTTGGCTTCTAGCTGCAGCAGGGAGGCAAAGTCACTCCAGCCCCAGCCTCATGACAGAAAGTGGGGGACAAGCTCCCTATCCACTCACAAAGGGGTTGTGAGAATCACCCAAGACAATTCGCGAGAAAGCACCTCAAGGGGGACAAACCTGTCCTCCGAGTGCATCAGAATCAAGGGTTTTAACAAAAGCCAGTGCTGCCTGGGCCCTGCCTGGGGTGGGGCGGGGCAGGGGTGGGGTGCAGCTGGTTCTGGGTTAACTGGCAGGGTGGGGCAGGCATCAGGGATTTCTTAAAGTACCCAGGTGATTTTAATGGTTAGGCAGGTAGAGCCCCACTCCCTGAAAAAACACTAAATAGAAGGGAAAGGAAAAAAGGCAGGCATATACCCTTCCCTCCCTGGGTCTCATAATGACCCATCAACCAGAGGGCTCGGGAGCAGAAAGGGCGGTAAGGATTGTTTTTAGAACCCGGACTCCAAGCCTGCCCTGCAACCTGCTTCCTCCCCTCACGTGAGGGCTCCATGTTCTTCCATCTGTCTGTGGAAGTCTGGCTGCTGGACTCAACCTTCCGGGGAGGGAAGGGGCAGGCATCACTGCGAGGAGGGGGCACGGAGGGGCCCCACGTCCCCCGGGTGCAGGCTCTGTGTACTGAGGACCAGGGGAAGGGACGGGCCTGAGGCACGTGACACTCTGTGGTCTGAGTCTCCTCATTTTGTCAAGGAGGGCTCATTTTGTACTTGAATTATGGTTCCACAGAGACATGCAAAAAGCTGGGTGAAAGGGGAGCCCCGGGGTCCACAAGGCAGAACAGTGGCTCTCCATGGAGGAGGCCCTGGAACACTCCAGAGCTGGGGAGAGGCCGTGTTCACCTTCTCACTTGCTGAGAACCCATGAGCCCCGTGATCACTAATAAGATGACAGGAGGGGCAGGGCTGCCAGTCCCAAGTCAGGGTGGGGACAGAATCCTCACACCCTAGGAGGCTGGTACTGCTGCCCTTCCCACGACAGGTGAGCAGACTGACAAAGGCCACCAGGGGTCGGGACACAGGCGGGTCCCACAACAAGCCCACGGTGGGGTCGGCACACCTCCTGCAACCCTTTAGAGAAGCCTCTTTTGCGTTTCTGCTCTGGCTCTCCCTTTGGGTTCATCAGCTCTAACAGCAGCAACCCCAGAGTCTGGAGCCCCGAGCCCCACCCAGTTCCACTGCTCGGCCTCACCCTAAATGAGGGGCTGAATGAGGGCCCTTCTGTGGCCCACCTGCCCCCAGGGCAGGAACCTGGTCTGTCCGGGCACAGCACCCCGCAGGGCTGCTGAACAGTGCAGGACCACGTGCCGATCCAGCCCCTGCGCCTTTGACTCGGGGCACCCGGGTCACGTTCATCCACCCTTGTCAGCACCCCCTCCTCCCTTTCCCTGCTCTAAGCCTACCACTCCTTGGAGGGGGGCGACAGCCGCTTGCATCCTACATGGCCCGCCTCCCTGGGCTTAGTGCCAGGAGAGCCCCCCACTCACAGGGCACCCTCGGCTCAGGAGCACCTCCACCTAGGAGCCGACAGAACATCAGGGAGCAGGGAAATGACTCCCACGTCCCCACCTGGGCAGAGCCCCAGCCCCTCCTCCAGGCAGAGGTCTGCGAGGTTTCAGCACAGATCCCACCCCACGCTTGGCTTCTCAGATCTCCCCTCCCTCTTCCTGCCAAGCACCATGTCCTAAATGAGCCGGGGGTCGGTGGTAGGGGGGGGAGTGGCACACACAGTCACACCTTCGTGCCCTTCTGAATGCTATTCCCTTTGGGACATTCTTCCTCCCCCAGGGAGGCTTAATCACTAACCTCCGGGGCCCCCACACCACTTTCCATTTCCTCCTTCAGTGCAGGGGTGGGATGGGATCTCGGCCATTTCTGCAGCTTCAGAGCCTGGTAGAGGCTGTGGCCCAAAATAGAGGAATGAATGAATGAGTGAGTGAGTGATGGATGGATGGGTGGGTGGGGGGTGGTGGTGAAGGGATGGGTGGATAGATGGACAGGTGGCTGGACAGGTGAGTGAAGAGACAGATCAGGCCGCGGGCATAGCTCAAGCAAAGGAGAGAGGACAGCTAGCTTAGGGACACTTCTCCGGCAGGTGGGAAGTCCTGGTTTCCGTCTTCTGTGGAGGCAGCAGTGGTCCCACAGCCCTCTGAACGTGATGGTGTGATCTCCCCAGCCCACGGTATTTAACTCATGGAAGCAAAGTGCTGATCCTAGGGCTTGTCCGCATTCACCCCATGAATGGTCAAATTATGAGTCTGGCTGTGATCTGTGTTTGGAACTCCAGGCACAGACATGTGCCAGCTGGAGGTTCACACATTGGTGGCCTGTGTGGTGTTCAAAATTAGTTACAAACACTGAAAGTTGAGGGACTTGGCATAAAATGCCAACATTTCCAAGATTCTATTAAAAAAAATTAGGGGCCTATGGCAATTCGAAACCTTCATTCTTGCATGGCAACCGTGAGCCTCACGGGTGAATGGAGGCGGCTTCCTTTAGAGAGACAACGGCTTTCCAGTTTGCCACAGTGCCCCCCAGCCCCCATAACCTGCCCACCCAGGCAGGCAGAGCGTCAACTGCCATTTTACCACTGGGGCTGCAATGTGTGTGTGTGTGTGTGTGTGTGTGTGTGTGTGTGTGTGTGTGTGTGTGTGTGTGTGTGTGTGTGTGTGTGTGTGTGTGTGTGTGTGTGTGTGTGTGTGTGTGTGTGTGTGTGTGTGTGTGTGTGTAGAGACTGAGAAGGCCTCATGTTTGGAGGAAAATGGGAAGTGGAACTGAAAACCGCTGCCTGATTAACACAAACACAAAACGAGTTTTGCTTTTCCTGGGCCCTCCCTAGGTGCGGGGCTGGTGGGCCCCGTGGGCACCTGTGTGTCCAGCCCGTGTCCCGAGCAGGGGCTCTGGGTGGCTGGGCGCCACCTCTGCTGCTGACTTAAGCGCCATTTCTGTGCCCCGGGACTTGCCCTTCAGGGAGCCAGCGTTTCAGAACCCGCCTGAATACCACCTAAAACATGATACTTGTATCTTCCCTCCCCAGGTCACTTGTGGAAAATATTTAAAAGAACGCCGCTTTCTGCATTGACTTCTGAGTGGAAGAGGATAAGCTGCGGGGCTGCTCTGGGAAGGTGCCCCCCATTCTTTATCTCATCTTTATGCTCGCGTTTTAAATACACGCCAGGCAACCTTCTGAGTTCAATTTGGGAGGGGGTTATTACTTTAAAACTTGGCGGGGGTGAGAGGTCCCAAAACCATAAGAAAAGGACAGAAAACTCCTTTCATGATGGACTTTGCAGAAGACTGAATATTTCTCTTGATCGCAGTTTTACAGGAGCCAGGGACCCAAGCGACAACAGAACCCGGGCAGGTGATTCTGTCTGCAAACGCCGTCTGTGCTTGGTCTCCACGGCCAGTCGGCGCGCTCACTGACCCACTGAGAGACGACCGCCCGGGGCCACTGCGAGAGCAACCTGTGACGTCGCTGACATCCCTGCCGCAGACAGAACCACAACAGGGGCGGGGCAGGAGAAGGGGACTCTGAGGCGTGCAGAATTAGGGACACTATTAACAGAATCTACCACGTTAACATGCCCGTGGAGAAAAAAAAATCTCAATGGATGATTAAAAGGCTTTTATCAAAAGCCACTATCCAATCCTGAAAAAAACTTAGGAAAATAGAAATAGATGGCTAATTCTTAAACAGGATTGGAAAAAAAAAGATCTGTCTATACATAGCAAGCCCAGATGCAGCATTACAGGTTAGTACTGCAATCAGAAACTTCCATGCAGACAGGGGTCCAGGGACCCAAACGTGCCGGCCGAGGTGCCAGGCGGAGGCACCGGAAGAGGAGCAGGAGGCGGACGCGCCGGGGTTTGCAGGCGACATACACAGCAACTAAGAAACCGTCAGAATGAGCAAAGGAGTCCCTGGGAGAGTCAGCTTCAGAAATAAAATGCAAAAGCCAAGGCTCCTGATACATAAGTGACAGAAAATATAATGGGAGAAGGGTCCTGTTCACAGCAGCCACAGAAGCCTCAAACACCTGGGAATAAGCTGAAGAGCAGTGTGCAGGGCTCCAGAGAGACCCCCCCCCCCCCGGCTCTGCGGGGTCCCCACCCTGCAGAGCGACTGCACAAAGCCTGGGTGGAGACCTGTCACCCAAAATGCTAACTGTTTCTGTATCAATCAACAGGCTCAACGCAGTCACCAAAAACATCCGGAAGCCCCTTCCTCTCGAAGATTCTAAAGTTCAACTGGAAGAATAATCATGTGAACACAGTTGGGAACATTTGGGGGGAGTTTAGGGGAGAACTAACCTTACCATATATTAAAGCTTATTGTAAAGCTGTCAGATTCAAAACAGTGTGGCAATCATATAAAAAGGACAGAGATGAATAGAGTCAAGAAAAACATCCACTGACCCACTTACAGATGGAACTATGTGATGAAGGTAGCATGTAAAACTCATTGAAGAAAGTAAACAATGTTAAGAAAACTGGCAAACACTTCAGGATAAAATAAAGCTGGTTCTAGATCTCACCCTCCAATAAATTTCAGATGGATTAAGTAGTTGAAATGTTTATATTTTCATATATTAAGATACAAAAGGGTATGAAAAAATAAGGATAAATATTTCTACAATCTTGTAAGTATGACATGAAGCCATATTAAAGCAAAGATGAAAGTGCCCATGAAAAATTTAAAATAATCGTATAGCAGAACACGTCATTAACAAGAGGAGAAGCCTGAAGTGTGTGTGTGTGTGTGCGCTCTTGAATATATGACAGAGAGAAGGTTTTTATAAAGAACATAAAGTAATCAGAAATGAATGAAAAAAGCTAAATAAGTCAATAGAAAAAACTGGGCAAAGGGCATAAACAGAAGAGATTCACAAAAGAAATACAAATGGCCAATAAACATTTGAGAAGATGTTCACCTTTAAATACCAGTGACGCTTAGCTATAGTGGGGATGTGGGAAACAGGTTATCGCTCATACACCATAGGGTGGGGAGGCGGGGAGGTTTAGACGGGCAGGCTCTTTTTGGAAGGCAAAGTGGTAATACCATGCATTCGTCTAAAGAAAAGGCCCAGGAGAGCAAAGACACATGTACAAGGAAATATATTGCAGCAGTATAATAGTGAATAATTGGAAACAACTCAAAAGTCAATCAATAGTGGATTGCTTAAATAAATTATGACATAATCATAACAGGGAACCACATGTAGTCATTAAAACGAATGAGGTAGATCTGTGCAAAATGACATGGAAGGCTGGGCAAGATATACTGGTCCGTGCGACAGCAGGATACGGAATATTATGTCCAGTGCTGAACCCTTGTGATGTTTGTCTGAACACGTGGGTGCATCTCCCACAAGTGGACCATGGGGGACTCTCACCTCTTACATGTTTCTGTAATGTCTGCTTTTTAATAAACATGTACAGCCTTTGAACTCAGAAGGAAAACACTAAATATTAAAAAAATTGATTCTGATCAGCAGGGTAGCTGCTTCAGATGATAAACGGCCCACGATGTCTGCCACAATTTATGGGGAGAGAACTCATCTCGCCTGTGGTATCAGTGGCTCCCGAGCTGGGGTCAGACTCCGGAAGGGTCCGTGAAGTGGAGGTCCCCGAGCTAGTTCCCACATTTCAAAAGAAGCCTAACACTTCTTTTATGCCTCTGGAACGGCTGTCTAATAGGCTAACTCATTAGATTTCTTTGTTTTGGGCTGGAATTAACTCAGTGTGATAGCTCTGTAAGAATTTGGTGGCAGCTCTGTGTCTTTGGACAATATAAAAAAGGGGCAGAACAGGTTAACTTCTATTTACTTAACTAAATTTTATTTAATAAACGAAGTAGGCGAATTTCTTTCCCAAAACGTATCAGCTTCCTGACGGGAAAAGAAAGTAAAAAAGATGGTGGGTCATGAAAATGTTAACTCTCACCGGTAGAGACAAGACGCCTTATTTCCTGCTGCAGTTTACTATCTGACCACTAGATGGTGCAAAGGGACCACAGATTTGGCAATATCTCCCTCTACAAAATTCTTTACTGTTAATAAGCACAATGAAAGCTTCCCAAAAGTAGAAAGAATGAACAATTGTGCTGGGATATGAACGTTTTGCTTTGATAAAATTGGGACTCTGCCATTTCATTACTGATACAAAAATCTTCTGCCTCACTTTCTTCCCACGTGTGCAGGTCCCAAGTTCACTCTAATCTCAAATATTGGAAGGGCCTGCAGAAGCCCATGCGAAGTGGATGTCCACAGGCTGGATTCAAAAATTCTTTTTACCTTGAGATGCCAAATGTGCTTCCATTAATTTTACCTCAGTGTCGTGACGTAAATGCTAGTGGAATCGGCCCCAAGCTAAATAAGCAATAAGCCCCATTTTTCAGCACACAAACACATAAAGATGTCAGCTCAAACTGTTTACTAATTAACACTTAAAAAGACACAAATTAGATATGCGTGGCTAAGAGCAATTATAATCAAGACGAATTTCTCTAGTCATTTGGGAACTGAAAAAAATGCCTAATTGCTGGAACCAATGTTTTAAAAACTGAAATCACGCCAGTTAGCAAATATGTTCATTTAAAGAACATTCCACGTGACTGCACTCTTGAGGATTGACTACAAACATGAGAACAAGGAAAATATTTAGGTATAAAATTAAAATTTTAAGCTCCTTTAGATTTATAACTTCTTCATTAAATACATCTGCAAACGGCAGCCCATAAAAACCTGTAGCAATTAAGTGGTTAAACAGACTGCCTCCCTCGTCAATTTTAAGGGAGTGATTAATATTAGATCATCCCTTTACTAATTAGACTCTCCCTTGTCTTTCAGCCTTAAAATGGAGTGAAAATGGAGTCTGTTTGCTCCCACAGGACGAGTGGTGGGTTAATGACGCTTCCCTTGCCACGTTTTTGAGTGTGGTACCCACTGAAGGAAGGGTGGGCCCTGTGGTTTTCTGTGGGTCGGCTGCAGGTGGGGAACGGCTTTGTGTGCTGGGCTGGAAGGCACTCTGGATGCTGCTTCAATCACAGGAATTGTTGCCTCCTATTTCCTAAAGGCTTGCAGTGCTAGGCATGCAGCATGAAACCCACGGTCGAGGCCACCGTCTCCCGGCCGCCATTCGTGAGACAGGGGACAGCAGCGCAGTCTGTGAGGGAGGTGAGGCCGGGGATGGACGGGTCACAGGGGAGGGTGGAGCAGTGGGCAGGGAGTGAGGATAAACGGGCTCCAGGAAAAGTAACCACGACTCGGGAGTTATTTTAGAAGCTGCTGCCTGAACTGAGGAGCCAGGGAGCTCCCACTCTGGCTGTGGTGGGGCATCCATCAGATGGAGAAACGGGGCGACTGCTTACAAGGGAAATAAAGAGCGGCAGAGACAGAGAATATTTATATGCCCATCTTCTCACGCCGAGAGAAGATGCTTCATCATGGGGCCGGCTGCGAAATTACACTCTTCCTGACTCTCAAATGGAGAGAACCTTTTGTCTGGGCAACGGGGAGGACAATAAGGCTTCGCTGGGACGCAGCCCTCCGGGGTCACTGCCACCCTCCCGCAGAGCCAAAGGGGTGCCGCCTGGGGCAAGGGGGCCGGTTAGGGCCAGAAGGCCCCCGCTTTGCTGCGACAGCTGCCACTGGCTGCTTGCTGGTCACCTCCCAGGACTGAGGGGAGATGAGCAAAAACACACTCTCCAGCCTCAGGGTAGTCTACACGGCAAAGCCCCTGCTCTGAGCTGCGGAGGGACGTGGATGTCAGGGGGACGTGGCTGCTGGAGGATGGGGCTGGCAGGAAAGAGGCTGCTAAGATCATCGGAGCCAGGAGAGTGACAGCCTTCAAAGTGGGAGTTTGTTTATTAACCAGCCCGCACCACCAGAGGGCACCTGAAGAATTTTCCCCCCGAAATCTGCTGGATGGCATAGGCTTTGATTTTAATCACGACCGGGGGCCTGTCATGAAACTTAACCAGGTGCTGCACACACAACTGCTGGGTCTCTCCATGAATACGCCAGCAGCAGACGCTGGACCAGTGCCCTGACCAAGGTGGGAGCCGTGGGCCTGCACCCCAACCTGAGGCTGGGGGCCTTGCCCCAGGGCCCAGCCTAGGTTGCAGATTTGGCATGCTACCACAGGGGGTGGGACTCAAAAGCTGTGTCCCCTCCACTATACCACGTTGCCTCCACTGTCCACACAGACACCTGGAATCTACGCACCCACATGGCAGGCGGCTCTTGTCCACACTGCCGGCAAGCCTTGTCCCACCTTCCTGCTGGCGGGGCCGAGCGTCACACTGCACCTGGAGCCCATCAGAGTCCGGGGAGGCTGGAGGTGCACTGCCACCCACCTGGGGTGATACCTCCTTTCTCTGCAACTGTTACTCAGTGCCAGGCAACTCTTGGGCAGGCTGGGGTCCGTGGCGGGTCCTGCTGTGGTGGGGGGCAGCCGGGGTTGGTGATCCTGGGTTGGCTGCTGGCGTTCGCTCTGGTCCCTAGTCACCAAGCTCAAGGCTGACTGGGGGAGGGGCTCGTTCATGGAGTAACCTGTCCCTGAGGCCAAATGGTGACGGGGCGCAGACTTATTTCAGACGCATCCCCCAGGCAGAGCAGGGTGGGTGAAGTTAAAGCTGGCAGGAGAGAAACCCATGCCAGGGCTGGATGGGCGGGCAGTGTGCCGCCTCCAGGGACCACCTGAGCCCAGGTTTCTGCTGTAAACTTCTGTGACACCACCTCCCCCATGGGGTGCAGAGGGGTCACAGAGGGGAGCACCGCCCCACATAAAGCAGCCCCCACAGATGCTGGTTGGAAATCCCAGGTGACATTCGGGGACGGTGCAGGTCATGGTCTCCCTGAACCCAAAGGCAGTCAGTCTCCTGCCTTCTCGGGGGAGGGTGCTTGGCTGATAGTGTGAACATGAGTACAGTGACCCCCCCCCCCCCGTGGAGCTCCCCTGCCCCCAGGCCCCTCCTCAAGCACGCGCCCCCGGCCCCATCCCCAAGGGCAGCCAGCCAGACTGGTTGACAATGGAAAAGAGCAAAGTCATCCTGATCAAGGAGACCCCCAGGGGCTCAGGGCCAACCCACAGAACCCAACGCGGAGCCCAGGGCCTGGGCACAGCTTCTCCTCGGTCTCCAACTTCAGGAGCAACGCTGAGTTCAGCAGCGAAAAGGAGCAAGTTCCGGTTTATTTACGAGAAAATTCCCTGACCTTGTTGAAGAGCCTGTTCACCAAAGTGTGTGGACGCCAACATTCTAGTCGCCATCAAATGCACACAGGTGGCTGGTGTGACAACTTTTAAATCCTCAGATTAAGTGGAAAAGTCCGTGGCATCACTGACGGCAGTGACACCTGTAACGGCTTCACGCCCTGTTCAGCATTTCTAACCTCTCCCCGTTTCCCTACGTTTTCTTTAACTCCACTTTAGTTTCCTTCAACAGAGAACACAGATGTGGGTTTTAACCCATCACTGAAAACAAAGAAGCAAGCTAGGCTTGGCTCACTGAGCTGCCGTCACTCTGCCACCAGCAAGGGGGCGGCGAGCCAGGCTGAACTGGGACGGATTTACACCAACTTCCTCGCTTCCTGTGGACCAGGGGATGGTGGCAACAACGACCATGACCATGACAGCAGCCGCTGATCACTACCCGCGCAGTAGCCCTGGCAGGTGCTGTTAAGCCATTTCCATGACTGTCTCAGTCAAACTCATAAATGCTACGGGGCGTTTTTACCACTGTCTTGATTTTACAGAAGAGGACGCCAAGGCTCAGAGAGGTTAAGTGGATGAGCTGAAGATTCTGCCCCCGGCAGGCGGGCTCGGCTCCAGGTGCCAGACATCAAGACAACGCAGTCTAACCACGCACGTTTTTGGCCCTTTAATGGGGACGAGAATTGAGACTTTATGGTGGTTTCACCACATGCACTGGCTCCACACCGGGGCTCGCTCCTATTCCACCCCATCCTGGTAACTTGCAGGCCAGGCCGGGGTCAGAACACAGGTTGAGGGGCCTCCCAGGTCCCACTGTCCCCACCAGCCCCTTGGAGGGACAGGGATTCACAGGCTGTGTGTCATAAAGGAGAGATTTGGGGAATGACACGCTAGGTCTCAATGTGGGGCAAATGATTTCACCTCTCAGAGTCTCAACTTCTGCCCCATGAAGTGGGGAGGAATGATGCCACCTGGTCAGCCTGGGGTGAGTATCGGTGATGGTGGAGGTAAAGCCCAGCCCAAGAGCTAAGCACCAAGCAGGTGCTTAAATAAATGAGGCTCCTGTCACAGCCTGGAGGACGGGAGGGGAGAGAAGGGGCGACGTCCCCTCATGGCTGCCCCGTCTCCACCACCAGCCTGCAGTGACGGGCATCTGCTGTCTGCGCGCTTTCTGTATCTGTCCATTTAGTATTCACGCGACAGGTTTGACTGTCATCCTGGCTTTAGGCAGAGAGGGGGTGTGACCCCAACCCCCACCCTGTCAGGCCTGTGTGACCTTGTCCGTCCTGCAGAGTCACAGGCCGTGCCCCTACTCCACAGCCTGCAGGGAGAGCAGCCCCCGCAAAGGCCTTCCGCACACACTCGCCAGAGCCACCCTGTGCGGGACCCCAAGCAGCCGGGAGCCACCCCTGGCCACGCGGCTTCTGGGCAGAGCAGACACGGAACCTCTCGGACGGGTGTTTTCTGACGGGGTGGTGGCCTGCCTTTCTTCTTCCTAAGTCTACCCTCAAAATCTGCAGATGACAATCAGGTTGGTTTTTGTGATTTACCAAAACTCAAAGACAAAGGGGGACTTTCTTGTCTTGTTTTTGGTGTGACAGGTTTAGAAATTCGTTGTATTACATTGATTCAATTTTCCTTGATTTCAGCCATCTTTCAATAATGCAACCTGCTTCTGCTAGCTGGGTATACAAGAGAAAACCCAGAGGAACTGAGAATATTGAAATGGTTCTACCATTTCCATCTTGGAGACAAATGTTCCTCTCAGAGGAGAGCTGGCTGCAAGCATGTGACTGCTTAACAACCGTCTATACATAAGAGACGACACACACTCTCGCGCTGTCTTATGAAAGCGGGGAGAACACCGGCGGAGCTGACCTCCAGTTTGATTCCATTATCTCAGCTCTCTGTCTTCAGAGTTGTCACATGGACTCCGGTCCTGGATTTCTTTCTTTTTTATTAGGAAAACATCCAGACTCTTTCAAACCAGGCTGCCAAGTGGGATTTGGCTTACCAAGCACAATGGAATGTATTGCGATCCTTCCTCTAAATCACAAAGAGGCTTGGACATTTCCCCAAACCCTTACTGGTGGCAAATCATAAAACAGAAAGGGGGACAGCCAACCCCACACCCAGCCCCCAACCTCCACCTTCTTTAAGCCGAGATATTTAAAAAAAAAATGAAGCAAAATTGATTGTTCTGTCCATCACGTAAAACCTTCTGACTTATTACTTGAAGTAATAAGCACATTAAAAGTGAGTTTTTGTTTCTAAGAAATACACTTGAGAGCAATGAAAGTGTCTTTCTCCAAGGGTCACCCTGTTCCCGGGACAGACCCCTAACAGTGAGCGCGGGCCCAGGCCCCACCTGTCCCCGTCTGGGCAGCTTGCTTACCTCTTTTTCAATTTCTGCCAGAGATTTGATGGTGATTCCCAAGAGATCAAAGGGCTGCATCTGAAAATACAGATAGAGTCATCCTTTTAAATGGCTGGAAAACGCTGCTTCACATCTGCTTTTATTCATAACAGTTGTGACACTTCAAACCCACCATGTGTTCGAGCGCTTTCCCCACCCCCTTTCCACGGAAACCATCGGGGTGACTTCGCAGTGATTAGCGAGGGCAGTAATAGGAGCAGACCGAGAAACCTGGCCGTCACCAGGGCCCCTTCTGCTGGGGACCCTGCTTAGTCATGTGTCTACCGGACCCAGGAGGGTCACAGTGACTGTCACCAATAACTCCTGCCTCTCTTCTCTCCCTGCCCATGTAAAAAGCCGGGTTGCTCTTTCTGCAGCAGTGGGAATGGAGGTGCCCAAGGCCTCACCACCCCGCCCTGCCTGCCACGTCTCTGTGGTGGACGGGGTCTAAGGAACCCCAGGGGAATGGCAGCTGATCTCTCGGGGGTCTGGGATTCCTTGGCATCCAGGGAAGGAACTGGAGGGAACTCCAGGTCTTTGAAAATACAGGTGAATGAAGTAACTGTCCATCAGTTATGTTGGAGAAATCAATGGGTAGAAAACGATAACACTGCGTGTTAATGGGTGTTTCTATAACTTCATAGACATGGGGCCCTTTTTTTTGGAAAATGCTGGCTTTTCAACAGACAGCACTAAAAATCAAAGACACATGGCAACAAGAGTCAGCTGGAGGCCCAGAGATGCCTGGGCTGAAACGCACGCAGAGCGGCAGAGGGAGCCCTGTCTGCGAGGCCCCTGGTCCATCCCCCCTCTGGGACATCGAAGGTCTGTGCTTCCACAGGGCAGCGGCCCCGCCTCCTGCAGCCCAGGCCAGTAGCTGGCAGCAGCTGGTGGACAGGTGAAACCTGAGAGTCTCCAACAAAACCCTGGGGCCTTCAGGGTTCTGAACCACAGCCCAGAGGCAGGGGCCGAGCTGGAGCCTGAGCCGGGCTGGGTGGGGGTTTCCTGCGAGGAAGGGTGGACAAGGTCGGCTCCGAGACCAAGGACCCGGATTCGAACCCGACTCAGCGCCTCCCAGTGATGCAGTGGCAGGTTAATCGCTTCATCATTTCCTCTCTGGTTACAAAGCAGCACGGGCGGGCAGGCCCTCCTGGCCGGGCTGCTGGGAGATTAAACAAGAGAAGCGCTTGGCACTGGGCTTGGCCCGGGTCCGCCCGCCTGAGCACTTGCTGTGTCGGAGAGCCTGGCAGCAGAACGTTTGCGAGGGCGATCTTGGGACAGGGCCACCAAATCAGGCACTCAGCTCCTGGGGCTGCTCTGCCGGTAGCCACAAAACAGTTTGGCGTTCTCCCGCCGCCAGCCCGAGTGGCGCGAGCCCGGGGCCGCCTGCCCGCGCTGCCCGGGATCCAGCAGAGGTCCAGCTGTTGTATCATTAGGCTCTAACTGCCCCACTAAACTTTCCCGATTGGAGCTGGTGTGCAGGACAGAACGGCCCTTCCAAGGGAGCGGGCGGGAGAGGCGCCAGCGTCTCCATGACAACGCGGCCAAGTGGAGTCGGCTGAAGTTACTCACGCTCTGCATGTCACGTCACGAGCGTTTTTCAAGATTAAGCTGCCTACCAGAAGGGTTCAGAGGAGGCCTATTATATTTCATGAAAATGGAAACTCCAGTGCAGGTCAAATCGCAAGCTGGGTGGTTTTAAGCTGGATCCAAGAAAAACACTGAAGGCTTCTCTAGCTGGTGCCCAAACCAGGCCTTCATATTTATTAGCTACTCAAAGCAAACTTCTGCAGAAAGGATTTTTAAAAACCCAGAAACAAGTCTACTGAGCCGACACGAACCAGGACTGCAGAGTGGAGGGAAGGCCACTGCCATCCAGGGGGGCAGGCACCACCTGAGAGAGGGCACAGGAGTGCCTGGCTGGGCCCGCAAAGCTGTGCGGTGGGTGCCTCTCACGATTTGGGTTCTGGCCTTCAGGCCCCGCTAGCTCACTCTGTCCCTGTCACTAAAGATGGCTCAGGGACCCAGTGTGGCCTCGGTTCACTCATGTGTACCAGAGGTCTGCGCTGGCCTGCAGGGGCCGGAGACCCACGGCTGCTGGCCCTGCCATTCGGATGCCTGCAGAGAATGTGGTCACTGTGGGATGCAGTGACGACAAGGGAAAGTGAGGCAGCTTTCTTTCTGCTGGACTTCATCATCGTTAAATAAATAAGAACAAAAATTAATAAGCTGAACTTGGAAACCAAGAACATTTACAGCCAGTGAAGTTTAGTGTCATTTACCATCACATCTGAAATGAATAGGCTTGGCTGTGGCTGTGTGTGTCTTCCCTTCTTTTCTTTTACTTCTCAAGCACCAACTATGTGCAGCATTAGCTGAAGGGGCCCAGGGAGGAGCACAGCCCACTTCTAGCTCTCAGGCAGCCCTGTTGTTGGCTGCAGGCCTGAGCTTCCTCCAAAGGGAGAACGTGAGGGCAGCAATGATTCCAACAGGGGCGGGGGCAGGGGAAGGGGTGTAGGGGCTGCCGAGACACCCCATGTGTGGAGCAGAGAGCTCAGGCTGGAGGCAGCAGAAGAGGGGGTGAGCATGCATAAAACTTACACTTTCTGGAACACAGGAAAACTTCTCTGAAATCATAAAAGGCACACCATCCATTGCTGCAAAAGAAGAAAAAAAGAGGAAATGGCATTGCAGACACCACTGATGTTCAGTAACTTGAGATACTGACACAGATACTGGTCTTGACACAAGCCAGTCGGGGGCTGCAGCTGGCCGACGAGTGCACAGGTGAGTGGCGCCCAGGGCCACGTGTGCACAGGTGCCATTTCTGCTCCCAGGACACACACCTGCTGAGGGAGGCAGACACCCCACAGCAGGGCAAACAAGAGCTGTGAGGGCAGGACTGGTCCAGAGCCCACCCAGGGTCTGATGGGTAAGTGTGGGAGCCACTGAGGGGACGCGGTGAGGAGGTGGGTGGTGAGCATGTTTGTGAGATACTCTCTCAGCGGAGACTGGAATCACAGCCCAGGCTGTCAGGCTCAGGGGAAAGGTCTAGGTTGGAGGAAAGAGTGGTTCTGGAGTCAGACAGACCGGGTTTGAACCCTGGCCTTGGCTCTGGGTGCACTACTTAAGTTATATTTAAAAGGAGGGCAGTGCGGCCTGCGTAACGCAGCACGGGGTGCTCAGCAGGGGGCCTCTGGGTCTCTTAGCCCCAGTATCACGGGCTGAGCTGAGGCTCACCGCTCTGCTAGGTTTTAACAGGACACAGAAGTGGCGGGAATGGGTCTCCAACAAAGGAAACCACAGAAGTGAGGGGGAAAGTGGTTCGGTTCCTTTTTCACAGCCCCGCACAGGCCAGGTCATCGCCTTCAGATCACAAGCTGGAGCTGCCTCCTCAAGGGCACCCTCCCCTGGGATGAGGGCACTTTACAGCATGGAAACCCTGGGACGTGGAGGAACGGGACACGTGGACAGGGCGCGCTGCGGGCATGTGCAGCGTGAAGGCTGGGCAGCAGAGCCGGCTGTGGGGACGGGCGAGGCTTCTCCTGGGGCCCGGCCTCTCCAGTCCCTGTCACTCGTGTGGTGTGGGGGCCTCATGCTGAGGGGGATGGTTTTCTGGATGAGGGGTTCCCTGGGCAATGACCTCTGCTCCACGACACCTAATGGGGGGACTTCTCTGCTACACAAGGGGTGGGCAATTTTTTTCAGTCCTAAGGCATAAGAGTCGCAGAAGCAGAAAGAAGAAAAGGAAATAAAAGAAAGAAAAGGAATCTGGGACAAATCCTCTCTGATCAGCAAGATGAGCCAAATGTGTCATTTTAAGCTATGTTCCTAATTTCTGGGAAGAAAAAAATGAAATCTTCTCTGGTAGGTTTGAAGAAAAAGAAATAGCCCAGCGGGCCCAGCTGCACTGGAAACCTCCTCCTTTCTTGGGGAGGCTGCTGTCTAAGGAGGGGCCCCTGGGCTTGGATGGAAGCGTCTGTGGTCATAGACCTTCCCAAACAGGAGCCTCTGCCACCTGCCCTCACTGCCCGGAAGAGGACTGGCTAAGCACTGGGGACAGTGTGACACCTCCCCAGAAAGTGGGGGGAGCCACAGTCACTGTACACAGTACGTCACACATGCACGTGCACAAATGAAATCTGAGCACCTACACGCGCCTGGCGCGCATCTACACCTGGGAAAACCCACCCGTCCATGCCTGGGCCTGGAAAGGCCATGAGGCCTTTTAGAGAGGGCAGGGCCAGGCTTCCCAGGACCCACGAAGAGGCCAACCTGCCCCCGTCCACCCAACGTGGCTGGGAGTCAAGGCTCACCCCACGTGGCACCCTGACCTCTGACCCCGCATCCACAGAGGCAGGCGTGCACACAGCACTCACACAGCTCCAGCCATTCACAGGTCGGGGTCAGAGGTTGGGGGGAGAGGCTGGCACGGCTGAGGTCACACAGCTGGCAGGCCGTGCAGTCTCTGGCCCTTCCGTGAGGTATAAATGCAATTTCCAAGAACGAACCCGCTTCCTCCAAAGCAGGGTCTTTCCTGGTTTTGACCGCCCTCCCCAAGTGTCCAGGTGGCCCTTCTACAAGCTCCTTCTGGTCAGACCTACAAGCCGGGACGTGGGTGCGTGTGTGAACAGCCCCACACGAGTCAGACCCACCCCCGTCTTCTCAAATCTGCTCTTTCCCTGGGCTTCCACTCACCGCTAAGGTGCCGCCCACTCTGGGCCACCCCAAGTCAGGAGCTGGAAGCCACGGCATCCTCCACCTCCCCCTTCAAATCCGCAGAGCGCCCTGTCGTCACCTGCCATGGCCATGCCTCCCTCTGCTCTGCACACACACATCTCCCTCCCGCCTTCTCTGCCCAGGAGACAGACGGCGGGGTCCGGGACAGAGCTCCCCACCTGCACTTGGGAAGCAGGAAGCGGGCCGACCACACGCCCGGGGAGCCATCTTCAGCAAACACATCTACAGCCCACATCACTGAGCTGTGAACTCTAATCGCCCACCCACCAGGCTTTCTGCCTTTGGTGTTTAAAGAACTTCTCGTGTTCGAGGGTTTCTAGTAAGATATGATGAAGGTCTCTCTTCTCACTGGAGACAGTTGTTTCCATCTAAATGTCAACGTGTGTTCAGGGAACATGTGTTCTGAAAAGGTGGTGATGTGACTTGCAGAGGCCTGATTATCCCGGGAAGCACTGGGTGGAAGCGAGGGAGGGAGGCGACTCCTGCCCAGTGTGAGGCTGGTAGTCATGCTTGCACCCCAAAGGGAAGAGATGGGGTCCTCTCTGACCCTCTGCACACGATTCCCCTCCCCTTCACTCTATGTCTATACCCGGCCACCTCTCTGGGGTCTGCTCAGAGTGCCCCCATGCAGGAAGCTGTTCCCGAGGTCCTGCCCGCCTCCCTGGGCACCTGGCCAGGGCCATGCTTCTTCCCCGGGCCGTGGGCCTCTGGCCATCCATGTGTGAGTCACCTCTGTGTTCCTGTCCCAGCACAGCGGTGCCTGGGGTGGGGGTCAGCATCCCCTGTGATGAGGTCTGGCCTGGGAGACATCTGGAGAGAAGAAAGGGAAGATGCATTCCCAAGACTTTCTGAGAAGCAAGAGGCAACAGTGAGGGTGGCCTTCAGGATGGTGGGGCTGATGCCCACTGACAGGGTTCAGTGGCAGAGACGGTGTGCAGAACTCTTGGACCTTATCTGACCTCTAGGGGAAGCTGCCTGGTTGAAGGCAGAGAGATGGGAGCTGAGGATAAATCACTTTATCTAGAGTTCATGATAGAAAGATGGGCACAGCCAGATGCTTCTTGTATTCTTCAAGAAAACAGGTTTTAACAATCTTGGGGGAAAAGAAAGTGAGGCCACAGGTCCTGTAGGCTGCAGCTCCCACATGGGAACTGGCTCAAGAGGAACAGCTCGCTCTCACCCTCCCTGGAGTCCCTGAAAAGGGTCCCTAGGAGACAGTGACAGTTTGCTAAATAGATGATCTGCCAACCAAATTTCATTTATTTAAAAAATCTAGTATAGCCAAGATTACAGTAGGCTGAAAGAATGTGGATTTTAGCAGAGCACTTGACAATTTCTCATGTTACCCATGTGTACAAGACGGGCAAATGGGTCTGGTCAATGCCAAGGGGAGGAGAGGCTGTAACTGGTGGGACTAGACGTTCAAGAAGCTGATTTAACAGACTGACACTGACCTCCAGCGACCCCTCTGGAGGGTGCCCAGGGCATTATCAACTACTTCAACGAAGACACACAGAGTAGGCTTATCCAGTCTGTGGCTGATGAGAACAGTCTATAAACTGGATAACAGAGAGAAACCCAATAAAGATCTCAAAAAGTAAGGATCATGGGCTAAATTTAACAGATGGGATTTACTAAAAGGTCATTGTTAAGTCCTGTACTTTAGGTCCAAAACATCAACTGTATTAGATGGGATGAAAGAGATGGTCATGCTGGAACAACAGCAGAAGCGACTAGTCTGTTGTTGAATAAATCAACAGCGTGATCCGACTGTTTAGAAGGGGGGGGGGGGCGCCACGGGTGCGGGGGAGGGGCAGCGCCTTGGTCTGCTCCGGGCTCCAGTGTGGAGTTCAGAGGGTGGCCCTGCGCAGCCCACCAGGTGGTGAGGGACTGGGAGCTGGCCCCCAGGAGGAAAGAGAGGAAGCCGCCAGCCTGCTGCTCCAGGAAGGCCTGATTCCTATACTTTGTTCGTCGTCCCCTCACCTGCATCTGAGCCCAGCACCCAGGAAACGGGGTGAGATGGGGCTCCGGTCTTGAAGGTGAACGTAACCAAATATCTGCACGTGTTCTCAGAGCTTTCTCGGGAAGAGGGGCTAGAGAGACGGGGCACGGTGCAGAGAGTGGCCTGCCCTCCTCTGGGGAAGACGCAAGGGAGGACGAGTGGAGCTGGCTGACCGAGGTCCAGGTGGACGGCTGCTGGCCAAGGACTTGGGGAGGGATTTGGTGCTCTGGGTAGGAGGCTGATCTGTGGGACCGCTAAACTCCCTTCTAATTCCATCACATCCATTTCTGTTCTCCTTATCTGGGCGGCCTTTCCATATTTTAAGATATCTAGAGGTTTGCCAAACATATTTCTTAAAATCAACAGCACACATTTTTCACATGTTCCCAAAGATGTTCGTAAATCATCTCCATCCGGGCTTCTCGTGGGGGAACTCAGTTTCCTTCTTTCCTTTTCCCCAGCTGAGGCCAGTGTTTTGTCCTTACTACTCTTCCCAGCGCTGAGAGCCAGTGATCCTCGTTTGAGCATTCAGCCTAGTGCCAAGTCCTACTCAGAGTGACACACGGTGGAGGAGCTGGAGGCAGAGCCATGAGCGACAGGTCCCAGCTCTCGCAGACCCACTGTTTGGGGGGGGTACATGTTCATCCCCCATCCTGCCCTCCCAGTCAGCCTGGGGTTTGTACGGGGTCCTCGCACTGACACGGCCTGACCAATCCATGGCCACAACCCTGAAGAAGCAGGACACACCTGTCCTTTCCTCACTGGTGCCAAAGGCGGCATTCCTGGGGCCCAGAGCAGTCCCTTCTCCAGGCCCCTCGGCTCCTCTAAACCTGGGGTCACAGAACTTCTCCCCTAGCCCAGCCCCAGGCTAGAAAGAGAGAAAAGGAAAGGAGATCACATTTACCACACACTAGACAGTGAACACGTGTCAAATAACCCTCAAAATGACGACTAGCAAGTTACAGGTAAGGAAACCCAGGCTGGGAGGAGTTAGGTGGCTGGATGGGACCAAGATTCGAGCCCAGAGCCCAGCTGGCGGTGGCGCTGCAGCGGGCGTGGTGGGTCCCCTGGATGGGCAGCTGGGGGGTGGCCGAGCGCCCGGCTCACCTCTGAGCCTTGGTGGCCCTGCCTGGAAAGCGGGGATGACACGGCAGCTCCGGCACAAAGCCACGTGCCAGGCAGGCCTCCTTTCAGGACCAGGACAGTGCTTTCTTCTTCTTCCTTTTTTTTTTTTTTTTTTTCCAATTTTATCTTTGGTGGCAGTTTTAACAAAACGCTGATCCTCGGCACCTAGCGGCACCAGGCAGATGAAAGCGAGGAGGTGCCGCGGGCTCCGTAGCGCAATTAGCATTCTCCTAAACAAACGAGCTTCAACAGAGCTGTAATTAAGCAGGCCTGTAATTAAGTATATGCCCTTTATCATAACGATCATGCTTAAAAATGGCATGATGCATGGAACTCTGTTATTAATGCTGTAATCCCACACTGAAGTGAGAGTACATAGAAATCAGGGTGTCAGGCCTGTCACCAGCGTGTTTGTAAAATACATTAAAGGAAGAAACCAGGAAACAATGAGCTCATTCAACTGTTCTTTTTACAATCAGGCACTGTGAGTCAAGGGGACTGTGAATGCTTACAGAATCTGCAAGGTTTAAACAAATAAAGCTCTAATCTGCTGCTGTATTAATACCACCCCCTATTCTAAAGAAGGAGAGGGGAGTGGTTCTTCTCCATCTAACTGACCAGAATACCTGCCTTTGCTTTCCTTGGGGAAGAAGTCCAATTTGCATGCCAAATTTGTTTGGACATAAAATTGGACTCCTGTTTGCACAGACAGCTCTGCATGAACCTGCAGGAACTTCGTCTTGCTACGGGATAGGGTCCTGGCTGCGGCATTTTCCCTTCAAATGGGAACCATAATTTTTCTTGTCAAGGCAATCCCTCAGAGCCTTTCTCTGTTTCCCTCCTCCAAATGCACACCCTCGGACTTCTGCAGACTGAACACCAACCCCTCACTGACCCGTTCCCAAGAGCTCCCAGCCCAGGACCACCCTGTCGCCTAGGAATCCCATATTTGCTCAGGGCTGCCCACCCCTCCCCTCACTGACATTGCAACAAGGAAATACTCCAATCAACACTCCTGAGAAAGAGAGTCATAAAGTCATGTGGCAAAAAACATAAAATTAAAAAAAAAAAAAGACTCCATTACCAGCATCTCAATTGTTTTCTGCTTACAGTTGCCAAGCGGTGTTAAGTGAACTCGGTCACAGTTCCTCAGAGTCCTTGCAGAGATGAGGGTGCACCACGTGGCTTACTGGCAGGTAGTCATTTTCAGAATCAAATTAAATGCAGTTGGAATGGTGGGAGGCCTTTAATTCCGTGTACCTGCTTGGGGCTCCCAGCTGTAAATAATCAGCGACCGGCCCTTTCTTCTCCCCTTTCCTGCGGCGTTTCAAAAGTCCTTTGCAATTTGTGATGGGAAAAATGCCAACAACCCAAGATCTCAAGGCCATTTCTCAAAACTCATTTGCAAACCAAAACACCAAGCCCGTTCTGCCTTCTTGGTGACTTCACTTTGGGGATGTTCCTTGGAAGATATTTGTAGATGCCCCCAGAGCTGTCTGCTAGGTGACATTCCAACTGAGTTTACACAGGGCCAAAAACTTCCTTCTAGATCCCCAAAGTAATTTGTTTTGCCACGTCATTCATAAGCCAAAAGGAGGGATGGATCAGCCTCGGCAGAGCCTCTGAGTCCCACGCACGAGGGGCCGCTCCCTGGGAGGAGGGGGGACGCGGAGTCTGACGTGCGTGGGCACCGTGGTGCGGGGGCAAGTCACCACCTAGCCGCCGAGTCACACTGTCCCCTGTCCAGGAGGACAACCACGCCCGCTGGGCGGCACTGCCCAGGGAAGAAACGGCTCCGAGAAGGGGCCGAGCCCAGCTGCCTGCGGCAGGCACTCGGCACACGGTGGCCACGGCTGTGATTTACTCACCAAGCAGCCCATGCTTCTTCAGATAGTGGATTCAGGTGCTCAGCCCACCTCTGACTTAGGACAAGTGTTTAACCTCTCTGTGCCTCTCTTTCCTCAACTGTAGAAGGAAGGAAATAATACCTGGGTTGTTGTGAAATTTAGAAGAGCTAAAAGCATAAAGCCCCAGGTACAAATTAACTGCTCGGTTATGGTCATCATCACCATCACCACTGTACCAGAGGAAAAGCCCTTCCACACAGACCTTCTTTTTATCTGCTTTTTCATGAAATTGTAAGCGCATCCACATTAAATGATGTAACTCGAGGCTGTGGTTCCCGATTTGAAGGCTTCTGGCACCGTGTAAGCCAGGCCTGCCCGGGAGGGCCTCCCTGGGTGCCCCGACCATGGCCCTCCTGGCTTCTGCATCCCCGCTGTCCCAGCTCAAGCTCAGCTGCCAGTCCAAGGCCCCAGCGGGGTCCAGGTGCTGAATGCCCCCTGGGAAAGAGCCCCCAAAGCAAAGTGAAGAATACTGCCCTGGGTGCCAGGAGGCTAACTCACCACGTTAGTCAGAAATGCCACTCTTCTGATAAAGGCGCCTTCACACCACAAATGAATATTCTCTGAGGTTCTGTTTCACGTGGATATTTCGGAAGCCACCCCCTACTTCTCATTTCTCTGCCTGCCCTCCCTTCCCCCAAACAGAATACCTGACAGTGACTGTCACTTCCGTCCTGCGGCCCCCTTCACCCCTCCACGTCCCCGCATCCTGGGAGGAACCTGAGGGCCCTCCAGCCCTCCAACCCCCCCCCCCATTCGGGAGCAGCCCCCTCGGGGGGCCCTGCGTGGCTCTCTGAGAGCTGGTGGGGTGGGGCTCACAGAGGCTGGACCAGGTGGGGCTGCCCCACGCTCCACGCCCACGAGACTCCAAAAACACGAAGCAGAACCTTCTCCCTCTGCTACAGAAAGGCTTTAAAAAACTTTCTAAGAACTTACTGGCCTGGAGCAGAGACCAGCTGCATTTTGTTCAACATAAGGATAAGATCCAGTCAGGTGACACCTTCTGGTTGCTGAAGGGCGAGGCCCCACCACCACATGTTCACGCCTGCTATCCACAGTGGATGCACAGACACTCCTTCGTGAGCACGAAACCAACCAGAGGGGCTTTGCAGGCGCAGAATGAAAAGCAGAACTGTGGGCCCAAGGCAGGGGTACTGCAACTAAGAACGGCCCCACAGCTCCGGGAGGCGGGCATGGTCTCAACTGAGCACTTGGATCCACAGCCCCTGTCCTGTTCCTGAGGCAAAGCCTTGCCACAGATGAGACACGTGTCAGGGGCAGTGGCCACTGGCAGGGCTTGGGCCCCAGGCAGGAAGATTTAAGTTTTCTTTTTTTTTTTTTAACCCTTCAGAAAACAAATACATTTTCTAAAGAAACAATTCCAACTGTCCAGCTACATTAAGGTGCCCCTGAATCCAGAGCCCTCCTCTGCGACAGCCTGGCAGTGCTCTGCACAGTCCTTGAGGTCCCCCCAGCCTGCTTCCTATGGGATTATGTATGTGTTTGCTGGTATAGGAAAAAATACAGAACTTGTTCTGGTACGTGTTGTGTTTTTAATAAAAATAGCATCAACAGCCTAACTAACTCTTCCACAATTTACTTTTTTCATCTGTCAGAGCACTTCGTGTCAGGGCAGCTGGAGATCCAGCTCAGTCTTTCTAACAGTTGCACAGAAGTCAGGGGGAGAGACAACCAAGGGCCCACTCATAAGGAGCCTTGACTGCCATTTAAAGTGGCCCGAATATCACTGTGAGGTCCCTGAGGAGCCACTGAAGCGTTTTTGAGCTGGAGAGAGACAGAACATATATATGTTTTAGGAACGTCTCCCAGACTGGAGAAGAGCAGATTAGAGGGGGTGAGGCTGGAGACAAGGTCACCGGGAGGAGGTTCTGGCAGTAAATCAAGGGCTGCTGGTGGCCCAGACTAGGACTGTGACAGTACGAATGGAGGAGAGGAGACAGATGGAGGGATATTTAGACGGCAGAGTCAGGCGACCTGGCAACGGGCAAGGGAGGAGGAGGAGGGCTCAAGGGTGAGTCTGAGGTTCTGGCTTAAACAGCTGGGAGAATGGGATGCCAGGTACTGACACGGGGGTCGGGGGGCAGGTGGAAAGCCCAGGGGTAAGCCGGTGGGTTCCACTCTGGATGCGCTGGGTTGGAGGGTCTCATGAGACATCCAAGGGAAGAGACTGGTCAACTCTGGTGGGAATTACGGCCAAGGATGCAGGCTTGACTGGTGAGGACCGCCGGGTGGACGTACAGAAGTGAGGCCGGAGCGAGTGTTTGGGAGTCACCAGCATGGTGATAACAGAGGACACGAGAAAAGGTAAGATATTCTGGGAAGACACCGCGGTGAGAAGAGAGGCCCAGGATTCACCCTGAGGAATGCTGACAGTTAACGCTCAGGTCCAGGAAGAGAAGTCGGCAAAACAATGAACAGGAAGAGGACAGAAATGTACTCTGTGACGTCGGATCAAAAACTGGAGGTGTCAGTATAAATGTGGTTTTAATAAACAGATAGAGACATGTAACTCCTGCAGAAGCATGTGTACACACACGCACATCTACACGTATGTAATGTGCTCCAACGTGCACACACATGCGCATATTTCTATCTGCGGGGGCCCAGAAGCAGGGGCACCTCAAGAGTGATGAGCACACTGAGGGCTAGACTTCGGTTCATGGATTCTCCTCTAAAGGGAGCGGGGCTCTTGGAGAAACAGCTGACTCGGGGCTGGACAGGAAAGGAATACGCCTGGGACATCATGTTGCACCAGAAAGTAAAGACATTCTCAAAGAACCATGGAAATGCAGCACAAGGACATAGGAGCCAGCTTCTCCCACTGGCTAAACATGGAAACAATTGGAGCATCTAAATAAATAAAGATAATGATGAATTAGAATCCACCAGTCCACCCCAAAACCTAACTGGGAATAAGGGGAAGCTCTTCCTTATGATAAAATGCCATCTAGGAAATACTGAAGGAAGGACAGAGTTATAAAGTCAAGCCAGCAGGTGAAAATCTGACAAGGAAGGAACTATTTACATGTATGTGTACTTCTCATAAATTACATATTAATTATGAAAGGAAAAATAGAAACTTTATAGCAAAGAAACCTGGCGAACAGGACTTCAACCAGGTGATCCCAGATAACTTCGCCAACACTGGTTTGTGCCAACATCATGGACCTCTGGATACGATGCACTGAGAATAAATACCTGTCGAATAAACAGCAGTGAAGAGGGACTGGCCTCGGAGTCAGGAGGCCCACGTGCGGGTCAGCCAGGTCTCAGCATCCCCATCTGTGAGTGGACGCGGGGCTGGGTCAGCCACTCAGCTGGTGCTCATCTGGCAACCTGAGAAAATTACTGCTGCTGCCCGCTGTCCCCCCGCCTTGCCCCGGAGGGTCTGATTTGCTTGGTCTGAGGGGTGGGGCTGGGGGGTCAGTCGTTTTTCAAAGCTCCCAGGTGTTTCTAATGTGCAACTAGGTTTGCACAGCCCTGGGCTATCAGGTGACGTTAAAAATCCCTCCCAGCTCTGACAGCCTTCAGTCTCACAAATGATAAGAATCACTGTAAGTATTAAATATGTTTTGGTGATTTGAGACTTGGATTTAAACCTCAGAAGATACAATTTTCAAAATCCACTGAGGCTGGCTCATTGTGGACAACAGCTGATTTCTTAAGCTCTCAACTAGATTCTATGCAAAAACCTCTCAAAAGCAACACTCACAGAGGTCTGCTATAGGTTCTGGGCCAGATGCTTCCCCCGGAACCAAAGGGCAAAGACAGGTATCCCAGGTCGTCCGGTGTCTGCAACCAATACTCAGCCATACTCTGGAGAGCACTGTGTCAGGGACGGTGTCTGGGCACTCACACACGCACCCACTTAAACTTCCTAGGGGCCCTGAGAGCTGTCACCATCCCCACTCTGCCAAAGGGACCTGAAGCTCAGGAGGGAAGAGACTGGTCAGGGCCACAAAGCCGGTGCAGAAAGGCAGACCTTCCTACTGCCTTCCTGCTACACAAGGATGAGGTGGGAACACCTTCCTATGTGGCCTGAAGAAGTCATCCAAGGACTGAAGCAGAAAGGTAAAATCAAGAAGGTGAGCACCTGACTGGAAGGTGTGCAGAGCTGGAAGACGTTAAGAAGCCATCATGTGGGTGTCTCACCCACTCGTGGCTGAGACAGACATCCCCACCCCAGAAATCTCTGGAGTTAGCTTTCAATGCTGTGCTATTCCTTTGCTTAAAATCTTCAATTGTTTCCTAAAGTTTAAAGGGTGATGTCCAAATGCTTCAGTCCAGGCCCTCGTGGGCTGACCCCAGCCTAACTGTGTGGTCTGGCTGCCTGCCAGCCCAGCTCCCTGCACCTGGGATCCAGCTACCCCAACCTATCCACTGTTTCTTCATCAAGTCGTGTATCCTGTATGTGATATGCCCTTCTCCTTGCTGCAGTCTCGGCCTGGAGAGCCTACGCCTGGCTGGGAACCCCCCAAACCAGCTGAAAGTTTCCCCTTCGGGGCACCTCTCGAGCTCTGGCTCCTCGGAGTCAGGGGCTGTGCTCCCCCTGCTCCTGTGCTCTAATCTCCTGTTCCCACGTCTTTCCCCGGATTATGAGCTCCATTCTCGCCCAGGGCCTGCAAGGATGCGGTGATGGACACAAGGCCACTGTCCAGAAGAAAGCTGTGTTTTGAGATGGGGATTCTTTAGGACTCTGTGAAAAAGGATATTCTAACGCCTTTTCTTCTGACTCCAAGATCAAAGCATATGCTTCTAATTCCTTGTTTGTTTGTCCAAGTACTTTAATGACAGAATAGGAGGCCTGAGCATCACATAAACTGGAAAGGCATAATCTTGTAATAATTTTAGGGTTTGAAGAGATGGCCCACAGGTTAAAGAAAACTGGCACAAGATGTGTGTTTGTACCACAGCACGGAGACCTTCCAGCCTTGGCTAGTGGGGCCGCATGCCCTGGGCGCCTCCGAGTGAGCCTAGGACGAGCACCCTGGAGCCAAGGCCCGAGCCCCGGGGTGGGGGTGGGCCCTGGAGGGACAGCCACTGCCTGAGCCGGCCCCGGGCTTCGTCCTCCCCAAGCTGCCCGTGATTCCTAAAGCGCAGCCACAGGGAAAAACAGACACGGACCCAACGAAGAGGGACCTGCCACAGAAAGTCTCACAGCCATTGGACTCCCAACTCTGCTGGTGCAGGACTGCACTGCTCATTCCTGCCAGGCCATAACTTTATAATAAAACTTAATTTGAAGAGGAAAAACAATTTCTACGTCTTGTGTTTTTCTTACTTTACAGAGAGCTCAGACACAACCTCCCAGCTCAAAACCATGGGCCTGGCCTTCCTCCCCTCTCATGCAGCTAGACTCGCAGCATCTGGTTGAGGTAGGCAGGCGCTGCTGGTCCCCACAGAGGGTGTGGAGTGACAGCCGTAGTTGGGACGGGGCACAGGACACACACTGACCCACCCAGAGGTACCTTTCCCATCAGCAGAGCGTTCGAGGAACTTTTCCCTGGGCAATGGCTTCTCCTGAAAGCAGTACATCACGTTCCTAAAACTCAGCTCCAGTGGACGAGCCCCCTGGCCCGTGGCGATGGGAGGGAGAGGGAGCATCCTGGTCCAGAACTGACACCGGGGCTGACACCCGCTTTGATCTGGAATACAGGGAGGGGTCTCGCTTCTACCCAGCGGCCGTGTCTCTGAAGCACGATGCCACGAATCACCCAGATTTCAGACTTAATATTAACCTTTAAAGGGCATGTCACAGAAATGCATTCCCTAAATATTGGCTGTTAGCTCATGCTGCAAGTCTAGCACGGAGAGTAGGTGTGAGGCTGCCACCCGTCTCCAACTCCACCTGTCACGGGCATCTCCCGCCACCTGACAGTAATTCCAACTGAACTCAGCGGTCCCACCAACGAACAATTCAGCCTTCCACGCTAACCACAGTCTGAGCTCTACCTTGAGATTTAATAATAGAGCCTGTGAATAACATTGCTCTAATTTCTGGAGCTGATGAACTTTCAGAGCAACACAAGTTGGAATAATGAGCACGGAGATGACAAAGAATTTGAATCCGAGGTTCTTTGAACTATCCAGCATAATAAGCACTTGTTCCTTTCCACAATGGGCATATGAAAGAGAAATCCAAATAATAATTGCTGCAATTATCTTGAAAAATATGCAGAGATTAATGGTGATGATGAAGATCTGTGTAATTGTTCTCTGGAATCATCACTGATGAAGTGGGATCCTGAAATGGCCACAGCCAGAGAACTTTTAACACCGAACCCCATGTGGGCACGGAAACGTGACACTTTGGCTCTCTCCCTGTAAAATATTACCCTGTGTTTACGAAATTGTTTTCCATCATTTCCAGTACCCTGGCCTGCCTTTTAACCCTTCATACCAGTGCCCTGAAAAGGTGCCAAGACGCCCTTAATGGGATGCGTGTGTCATTGTGGTTCAAAGCCCCAAGTTCAACTTGTTATTTATTCAAATAATTAATTACTCTTGTATCCATCCAGCAGTTTGTCATGACACATTAATGACTTGATAGACTTCTATGAACTGGTGAACACAGAACAGCAGAGCGTTTTTATCGTCATTTAATTTTAAAACGATCCTGTGTGAAATTATCTAGTCGTGAGTGATGGGAGCATAAGAACAGACTCAGCAAAGCCCCTTTTGGATCATTGCTTTATTAATGGTAACGTCAGGGAAATGAAAAATGCTAACATTGTCATATTCTGCTGCTGAGGGGGAGACGGATGGCTGGGGGAGTGGGCGAGGGCGCCGAGCGCTCACTGCCGAGCGCAGGAGCCCCTCCCAGCGCACCCACATCCACAGGCTCCATGGATCCACCTCCACACCCAGCTCCCTTCTGAGTTTATGGCTCTCAGCATCTATTACTTTGTGTGTGTGGTCTTTTTTTTTTTTTTTTAACTTGAATTTTCTGCTAGTGACATAAAGCACCCTCACGAAAACATTTCGCTTTATTGCTCTGAACATTAAACGTTATTAATCCAATAGAAAAACGTTAAAGATATTGCTGTCACCTTTAAATGTGAAATGATATTAGGAGCTAAAAACCGCTGGGTTAGGAGGAAAGATGTTCCCTTAGTTTCTTTCGAGCCCTGAGATAACCGTGCTGGGTTGATGATAAAATGATATTTCTACAGGACTCACAGCACAACATCTGCTTAAAAGAGATTTCCTGTTCAGCTCTTCTTCTTCTTTTTTTAATATAGTGAAAATTGTTTCTCAATTGTTTTAATTACAAACTTGGGAATCTACGTAAACCACTCCCCAGCAGTGTGATTCAGAGACAACAGACAGCAATCCCCAACAGCCACAGCACAGCCCGCGGGCGGGAATCTCTGGGCGCTCTGCCTGCACGTGGCCAAGCCCGCGAGGGGACAAGGCATTGTTCCTCCCTCCTTGGGAAGAGAAGAAAGTGAGGGTGGATCTCTCTTCCCCGACAAGCTTCCTGTTTCTGTTTCCCCAATCCCAGGGAACAGCTCTGCCACCCACGTGGATGTCTGGTCCAGGAGCCTGGAGCAACAGGGACTTGTCCCCGCCTCTCACACCTGTCATCAGTCCTCTACATCCCATAGAGGGCGGTGGCGGCAGCTCACACGTAACTGAAGTCCTGCTCTGTGCCAGGCCCTGGTGTAGGTGCTTTCTGTGTACTGACTGATTTCTCATGACAATTGCCCGAGGTTTATGTATTATTATTATTTAAATCATCATCATCCCAAGGTTACAATGAACACTCAGGTGAGGAGCAGTTAAGCAACCTGCCCAGGAGCACAAGGCCAGCAGGACAAGGAGGAGGAATAAACCCAGAAGCCCGGCGCTTCCAGTGACACCACAGTGCCTCTGAATTCTACCCAGAGATCTCTCCGGAACCTGGCCCCCTGCCCACCTCCACAGCCCTGGACGAGGATGCCCACCCTTCTGGCCCTGACATCAGCTGCCTGGCTGCGCCTGGCTCCCTCTAATCTCCTCTCCTACAAAACGGGATGTGGAAAGAAACAGAGTCCAAGCAGCCGCTTCCACAGAAGATGGAAGTGCAGGGAAAGCAGGGCATGTGGGGGGCACAGCGCAGGACTGAAAGCACACCTGTCGGGAGTTCAAGCAGGGGAGGCAAGAGTTCCGAGGAGAAACAAATCAAAGGACACGGGAAGGTCCAAGTCAGAGGTCTGGTCGCCTGTTTTGTGGAATGCCCTTTTTCAGGTGGGGATACTCGGGCCAGTCTCATGACTTTCACACAGACCTTTCCAGCAAGGTGGCCACAAAGTCGGAGGCAAGCCCAGGTTTTCTAAGACCCCAGGCTGCCTCCGCCCAGGACCTGCCTTGTTATGCAGTGACTGCCAGCCCCACAGGGCGAGCAGAGCCTCCTCCTGCCCCACCAGGGAGGTGTGAGCAGAGCCGTGGTGAGCGACCGTGGCTGGGAGGAATTTGGCCAGGTTTAGAGGCTGTGAGATGTGTCACAGGGTCATCTGGGAGAGTGCAGGCACGCATCCTTCAGAGCGTCCGAGACTGAGCTACAGGAGACCGCAGATGCCACAGGCAGGGGAAAAACAGTGGTTCCAGTAGGAGCCCCAGATGGAAAGTGCCCGAGAGCACTTCACTGAGGGTCTTGTGGCCCAAACGACCGCAAGGGTCTCAGGGACACCGCTCCGTGAAGCTTTTCTGCATGAGCAGGACTCCCTGCTACCTGGAAGGAACGACACGGCGGGGCAGGGAGCACTGTGGCACTGGTCACAGCTGTCACCTGGTGAGAGCCCTGGACTCAGTGCCAGGCACTGTGCCCAGACCCTCCCCTGCCACAACCCTGTGTACCCTGTCCTATGTCTGCGAGAGGCCAGGGAGCCGTGCCCCGAGCCCGCGCTGGTAACCCCGTCCATCTAGATCAGAAGGCCAGGCTCCTGACACTCCTACAAAATTTGGTGCCAAGAAACACCGCCAAAGTACGACCAGGGACTCTACCCACTAACGGATTATTCATTACGATGTAACCCAAGCTCGGGTTTCTCTGTGGTCCAGACGGCGGTGGACTGAGCCTCTAAGACTCTCAAGGTGAAAGGTCCTTGGTTTGTGTCTCCATCCAAAGTGAGTCTTCTGAGTACTCAGGATTTCTATGGCTTTTATCTTCAGTAGTAGGAAAAAAAGATTCACAAAGCTTGTGACTGTCTTTTCTGGAATCCAGACAGAAGGCTTTCCTCTCTCTCTTTAACTCAGTGTGAGCTCTTCACATCTTGAAGCTAAGGAACATATTTCTCACTTGTACTCGACTCTTGAGTTTCCTTCTTAAGCCTTTCTGTGCTTCCTGGAGTAATGACTTCCAGCCACTTGAAAATCTGCCTTGAATTTTGTAAAGGGAACCTTTGGTCAGAACAAACTGTGAAAGGACACATTTCAATGGAAACTAACAGCTTAAAAAGACACATGTAAGTGGTTTCTCCACCAGCAGGCTTTTAGGGCTGCTGCTGCGACTGGGGAGGAGAAACTGCAGGCAAGGAGCAGGGGGGTCGGCGAGAAACACAAGGCCGTTGGGAAACCAGGGGCCTGTTTCTTTAAAGTCCTGGGGAGGGGGAATATTACATAAAAAAAATAAAAGGGCCGGACACCTCAGGGTTAACAGAAATCCTGCAGGTGGGCAAAGCTCTAGACCAGAGGGCGTAACCGGGGCAGGGAGAAGGCAGACACTGGAGTCCTGGGAAGCACAGTGTGAACACCTGCGGGGCCTCGCAACTCTCCCCCAGTCGCACACCACGATTTCCTGTAGCCTGGTTTCTACCCTGTGCCTGTGAGGCTGACCCTGTCCCAGTCTCACCATGACGACACCGGCATCAGAGAGGTTTACTGGCTTGCTCAATGCGACCCAGCGGGCCAGTAACAAAAGCGGGTGTTGAATATGAGTCTCCCGACTGCTATGTAATCATTTATTGGGTCAGTGGAAAAACCATTTGAGCAGAGGCCTGGAACGGACCCCAGAACTCAAAGTCAAAGGCTACCTCAAAGAGAGAAAGTTCAAGGCTGCTGGTCTGGGGGCCCTGGGGGATCCGAGTTCACGGGTCATTAACAATCTGCTCAGTCCTTATTGTGAAAGGGTTTCCAAATCATCTTCTGACAGACACACTTTGAAAGCGCACCTTTTCTTGCTTATTTTTATTGTTCGGTTTTTGGCCGAGAGCAAACCCGCGTGCTGACTGGGGCTCTCAGCCTGACGCCGCCCGGGCTGTTGGACGGGCACCAAACTGTGATTTCATTTTCACCCAGGGTTGTGAAAACACCAGGTGGCTTTAAATGCTCTGCCTGTGAAGTCCGCAGTGGCCAGGAGCGAGGGGTGCCACTCCAGCACCTCTTCTCTCCCCTCTAGAATGAGATGCGACCCTTCTGCGTTTCCGAGGCCGTCCGAGGTGTGGTCAGAAGCAGAGAGCGCAGAAGAGGGAGCAGTCCTTGCCCTGAAACAGCCTTCCTTCAGGTACTCGAGACTGATGCTCGTGGTGTCTGCTACTGGCAGAACCCCTAAACGCCGTGGCATGGAGTCATCTATCATTTTGCTCAAGCACAAACTGTAATTTCATGATTGGGGCGTTTGGCTAGCAAGTCAGTGTCAGACTCAGGACCTGAGTCTCAGCCCAACTGGGATCCTCCCCACTTCTCTCCTGCAAAAGTAGTAACTTCCTCATGTATTTTAAAAAATTAACCCCAGCAAAGAGCCGACTGCGGGTGCTGCGGCTGGAAGGGAAGAGAGAGTCAACGAGGTCTGAGGAAGTGAAGGGGCATCACCGGGCGAGGAGAGGGGTCTGGCATCAGCCACAGAGCGGGATGTGGACAAGGACACAGCTGGACTCGGCTCGGCGGGGACGAGTGAGAGAGGGGCTGGGACCACGGGAGGCTGCTCACCGCGGAGAGAGTGAAGAGCTGGTGGACTTGTGGTGCGAGGAGATTCACAGAAAGTATAACCCAAGGTGGGTCAGGAGGGTCAAGAGGAAGCAGGGACCCTGGAACATGCCCCAGACTAAATTTAAAGGTGGCTTGAGAATTGCAAGAGGCCCTTTTGTCTCTTTTGTATTTTACGAAGGGAAGTTGGAGGAGCGTTGTCAGCGGATGCCGCCACTGGTGAGGCCATCACTACCATGTTGAGGGCGGAGGAGGAGCAGTGGCCGATGCAGACGCGACTGGCCTCTGTCATAAGAAAATATCGCCTCAAGGCTGATACCCAAGCTCAGGGTGACCTAGGAACAAGGGGCTCTTTGCTCTGCAGCCGCCTTCAGACTCACGCCCACGGTTCAAGCCCGAGTTGGGGAGCGGGAAGGGGCCGCCTGGCAGCCTCGGCCGAAAGCACCGACAGCCCGATCAGGAAAACCCTGGGTCTTGGCCCAGTTCTCTGTTACAGCAACAAAACCCATGGTTAAGATCGTTATTAACTGTGATGTAATATGTGGAGGAATTTATTTAAATGACAAAACTTATTTTAAAAACTTTATAAATGATGTCAGTTTTTAGTTATAGAATCATTAGCTCTAGAGGTTCACCAGCACGTTTCACTTTTACATTTTTACTAGATTTTTGTGGGGGAAATTATGTGCAGAAGAGCTGTTTTTAAATTTGGGCATTTGGGACCATCTTGGGGAAATCATCCTACAAAAACACTTACAGTCTAATTACTGTATTGGGAAGAGATGTTCCAGATGACCCATCAGAGTTTACCGTCCCAAAATCACCCATGACAGCAAAACCACAAGAGCATTAGCGGCTCAAAAATCTACCCTCACCCCACTTACTTAGTTGGGTCTTTGTGAGTCTAAAGACATGCAGGGGTTAAAACCAACCATGCCCCACCCCCAGCCCCTGCACACTCATCTTTGCTCTGAGATAGGAAATCCCTTTGGCTGTGACCAGCGCCCATCCCACCTGCCTGGCACCAGACACCACGGCTATCAGCTACACAGACTGAGGTTCGTGGAGGGGCTGTGAGCAGTGCCCAAACACGGAGTATTTCTTCCAGTAATAAAGAAAAATCAATTTTGCCCCACCAGGCGCTAGCCGAACAGAAATCAGCCTGGGGGGACGCCGGGAAGAGTGGTGAAGTAGCTGGTATAATATTTAAGGGACAAAGTGGGGTGGTCTCAGAACCTTTGTAGTTAAAGGGACTGAGGGGCAGAGCAAACACGTTTTAACAGCCAAACTCCTCCTTTCACACATGTGTAAAACCTTTGGAATTTCATTGCAAAAACGATTTCAAAAGTAATCTTTGAAGTTTGAAAATAAAAGCAGGAAGGTGGTGTCTCAGTATAGAAAGATGGTTTCAAACCGCTGAAAGGACCCAGGGAAGGCGCCAAAGGGTGGTGAGCCGCACCAGGTGGAGGTCTGCGCTCTGCACGCCGGTCTCCAGGGCCTCCCTCGGTGTTCCTGCATCTCCTCCTCGCTTAGGTTTTCCCTGATGGCACCAAAGACGTTTGTCTTCCCTCTCACGGCCTGGAGAACTCTCACCCCAGGCCCGATGGAGACCGGGTTCGTGATACTGATGACCCGGAGAGAGGAGGGGCAGGGTGTGTGTGTGCGCATGTGCACACGTGCACATGCGTGAGAAGACAGAAACCACTCGAGCATCGTAGGTGAGCAGAGGCCAAGCCTGTGTGACCTCTTCCACCAAGAGCACAAAGGACCAGTGCTGCTGGGCACACGGTTCCTTCAGCGTCCGCAGGGCAGAGAGGAAACAGTCACTGAAATCCCCGACACCAGAGCTGACAGTAAAACTCCAAACTTGAGAACGTGACAGGGCAAGTGGTGACAGCAAGCAGGGCCTCTCGGTTGCCCTGGCCAGGCCCTCTCCCCTCCCCTGCTCGCTCACCAGGAAACTCACACCCCGGGGAAAGGGGCACCGAGGACCAGCGGATGCAGGAGGGCTCTCGGGAGGTGGCGCCACCATGAGGTTTTGTCCATGACACCAGCACAGACACCGGCAAAAATAGATGCTCAATGAAATCCTACTGCATTGAAGAAACTGGGGTCCCGTCCTCCTCACATATCCCACAGCTGACAAGGCACTTCAGTGTCTCTTCCTCTTGGTCTGCCCCACAGTCCCCACCTGACAGAGATGAGCTGGGGCTCCAAAGTTGAGTGGCTTGTCCGAGGAGCAGAGCTGTGACTGTGTCCAGGGCTTTTAAGGCGAAGCCACACTGCCCTGTAGCCTCCCTCCCTGCCCCGGACCAGCAGGTCACTTGTCCCAGAGGAAGAGGAGGACCACAGCTTGCAGACCCCGCTGGAGAGAGACCCGCGTGGTGCTAAGTGCTTCACGGCTCTTTCATTCTGGCCTCGGTCAGCAGCTACCCTTGAACTCCTCTTCCTTCCTCCCTATTTCAATTACTATTTCAATTATTTTTCCGAGTACTTTAGCCAAAAAGCTCACCCAAACCCAAATCACCACACCCCCAAACACACAGGTCGGAGAGAGCCCAGGCGTGGGGGAAATGGGCTCCGATGACTCTGTCCTCCGCAGGCTGAAACACTTTCCATCCATTCACCCAGCACAGAGAGGCTGACAGCTGCCTTGCTATTTCCAGCAATATTCGGAAGAGAACCACTTTCCAGGACTTGGGGGCCCTGTGGAATGTGTTACTGCAGCTGTCCCCAAATCACCAAACAGACAGTGCTTCAACAGGGACACCCCATGCAGGGGGACAACCCCCACCCAACCCCACCAGCTCCAGGCCTGCACACACCTGAGCTGTGCTGACCCCAGTGGTCTCACGGAGGGAGAGTCCCCAGGGCCAGGGGCAGGGCCATCTCCTCCGCCTTTTACGGCCCAGAATCAAGCAGAATGACAAGTGGCGAGAAGGCCTTCGGAGTTTAATAAACGACTGCCTGGAAGGCGCACCCCCCAACACCAGGAACCATGCTGCACCCATCTGCACAATGCAAATTCCACTTGAGGGCCCTGGTTGTGTGTAGGGCGCACCTGCCTGTGTGCGTACGGCCACACGAACATGCAGGTGTCTGTGCACACGAAGGCCCTCCACGGCAGCTTCTCTCCTTTCTACCAGAGAAAAAGGAGGCACCTCAGTTTGAACGTCTGAACAAGGCTTTGACCAGCTGCCCCCCGACCTCCCCCTTGCACAGGGGGCTGCCGGGAACGCGGTTTTCGCACAACTTTCACATAAGCAGGAAGAGGGGCCGAGGAGTGGATCAGTGTGACTCTCAGAACCGCCAAGCCCATGACATCCCAGGTGTCCCCAACAGCCAACCGACACGGAATTTACACAGGGACTCAGCAAACAGCTCGGAGCAATCCCGCGGCCACCTAATCTGCTCCTTCTATTCCACCTGGCTTTTCACTGCTTACCTGTGACCAGAGGCTGTGAGTTCTGGGGCATCTTTAGAGCTAAATCAGAAAGACAAACAAATCCTTCCACAGGACACACATCCTGGGCACCCAGCCCAGGCCCGGAGTGTTCTCTCTCCCCAGCTCGGGAAGCAGGAGACGAGAGCAGTCCCCACCTCACTCCTTTTCCTGGCTTCCACGACCCCTCGCCCCCCAGGATGTTTGAACTCTTGCTGCTTATGGGGGTGGGGATGCACTTAATTGAACCTACTTCTCTTAGAGACTTGCCGCGCAGCCTGGTGCCCGGGGCGCCTCCTCGGACACGGAAGGCCTACAGGTGCTGCCAGCTCTGAGGACACCCCCCCCCGCCCCCAACAAGGTCCACCGCATGTCCCCGCTGGTCCCTCCCCTGGGAATTGTACCGAGGGGCCCTGGAAACCAGTCTTCTCCTCACTGACCCCCCACCCCCAGCCCACTCTCTGCTCCTGCCATGGGCCAGGCCATCTTGCAAGGCCATTTATCTCATTAAATTTTCACTGTATTTTCTGAGGAGGCTTTTCCTGCTTCCATTTCTGTTTCTACGACTGAGGAAACTGAGGTCCAGGTGGTGAGGGGCCTGCCTCCTGATCACGGTTTAGGGTGATTCAGCCTCCCAGGCCCCTCACTCCTCCTCTGACCCCTGCCCTTCAAGTGATGCCAAGATGTCACCAGTGAGGAGCCAGGCCACAACCTAGGGTGGAGCATGGAGATTTCTGCCCAGCCCTGCCACAGCCTGTCCCCAGGGGCCTTGCCACTGGTGGGAGAAAGGCCAGACAGTCCAGAGGCCCCTACCTTAGCACCTCCCATTTCAGGTTGAGGGGAGCAGCTGGTCTGCACCCACAGGCATACAGGAAGTCCCTGGGAGTCCCCAGCTGCCCTAGGGGCCTCAGTCCCAGGTGCCAGTCCTGAGCAAGGGGCAAGTGCCCTTTCAGCCTCCACCGCACACTGGACCCTAGAGTGTGGAGGTGAGGAGTCGATGTTGGACCAGCCTGACTGAGCTGTGACCGTGGGTAAGTTAACCAAGCTCTCTGTGCTTTCATTTCTGTATCTGTAAACTGGGACTAGTGATACCTACACCCATTAGGGCTGTTTCAAGTAGAAACGGTTCGGGTCAAGCACTCAGAACAAGGGCTGAAACTCTACAAATGCCGGGTAAGCATTTGTTTTGTTATTATTATTATTCACTTTCCCAAACATGAAAGAAAAGGACCAACGTCTGTTCTGGAAATGCTCCGTCTGTGCCGTCCCCCCAACCCTATAAAAACCAGTTTCCTGTAAATAATCCTCACACAGGGAGGAAGCAGGACAGGGAAGGAGGGTGTCCCCCATCCACGAGGCTGCTGTGACATGACAAATAAGCTGCAGGCTGACAATGTCTCCAAGACATATTGGAGTTTACTTTGTCGTTTGGGCTTGCCATCTGTGCCACCCCGACGGGGGCTGGCTTCCCAGGCTGCTCGGGGAGCACGCGGGAGAGTCCACCAGCCCCTGGACAGATCTGCAAGCTCAGCAGGCCATCAGTTAGGCTGCCTAATGAGGGGAAATGGAATTTTCCCACAACCTCCCTGGGGGCCAGGCCTTCCTTCCAAGGAAGGGCCTGGGGTCTCTGCTCTACACCAGGCAGGTGACCAGCGGGGCCCGTCACCTAGTGAGCTTTCCTGCCCATGCCTCTCTGCTGCCACGGTGCTGTGGCACAGGCTGTCGGTCAGAGGGGAGACCAAGCAACGATATGAACTTGACCGCAGAGCCCTCACAGTCAACTCGGACGCTTACACATCAGGAGGTGGGGGTACAAAGACTGATGAGGACAAGCACTTCCCTCATGGGGTGTCCGGTCTGGGAAACTTACAACTAAGAGAAGACTGTGAAAGGCTAGGACAGAATTCTGCACACTGGACGCACTGTCCTGATTTGCTGTGTGACCTTGGGAAACCCACTAACCTCTCTGAACTTCTGGTCCTCATTTATAAAATAGGAATAACAGTTAAATAAGATCCTGTATGAGAGCATTTCGCTCGATGAATGTTGACTATTATTCCTGAAACCATACAGACACACGTGTCACTTGCTCCTCTGTGGCAAGGCTGCTCGATCCTTGCCATCGTCCTCCTCAATGTGCTTAATGGGCACAGGTGCCCGCAGAACTCAGGGCTTACTGGGTCCGGCCGGCCCTTCTGGGTTGGTTCAGAAATATTACAGGGTCTCTGGGCAGGAAAGCTAGGAAGTGGCTAAATTTGCCCAAATTACAGGCTGTCCTTACTTTTACCCATGAAGGATGAGCCTCTGCCTTCCTCTGGAAATGAGCCTTAGCAACGAGGGGCTCCGGCATATTCACTCTCATCCGAGACCACGCTAATGACAGGAAACCAGGGAAGCCGGGCCTGTCTGTCAGACAGACAGCCTAAGAGAGAGAGGGCCTGTGGCTCTCCGGGGCTGCCTCCCGCCCTCCACTCCAGCCAGGATGGCTCTGTGGACGTCTGTGCTGTGAGCCCGTGGCCATCGAGCTTCCTCCAGTGACTCATCTCTAAGAACCGAAGAACAAATCTGATTTCCACAGTCTGATGTGAAGGTTTACGGTGGTGGTCACGGCAACGCGATGGTGGGGGCACACTGAGCACCCAGCCATTGTCCCCAGGCTCTGCCAGGTACCGTGCATGTCATCAGCCAAACCTGGCCCCAGGCTGGGCACACAGGATTTTCTCAGTAGCTGTTTGCTGAATGAGCGGGTGGCCTAGAGATTCTCATGGCCCGTGTGTGCCAGGAGCACGGGGGGCCCTGCCCAAACAGGAGGCCAGTGAGCCTGAACGAGAGCTCCTGCAAGTTACTGGATGGCGCCTTGCCTGGATGGCGGGTTCTCCAAAGCCCCCACTCTCTCCACTACGCCCTGCTGCCTGGTGTTCTTGTGTGTGTCCCTGGAGTGCTGCCGGGGAATTTGGCAAGGCTTAAATAGCACTCCTGGAGATCAAAGTTTCAGAGTCAGAGTCTTGAAGTAATTTTTAAAAAGTGAAATAGTTGGTGTTTGATGATGATCTCCAAGGAGAGAAGAGTGCAGCAGCAGCAGTCAGCCCCTTCAATAACCAGGCAACCACGGGGCACAGAAAGACTGAGCAGGGCTGGACCTGGCACCGTGGGCTCGAGTTGGGAGGCTCTGAAAGCAGAGCTCCTGTCCACAAGGAGTGGACAAAGCCGATGCAGGGCAGCTGACGCGCCTGTGAAGGAGCTCGAGAGACTGTGCTCACGCTTGTGGACAAAGGTGGGCTGGATGCACCTGTACCAGGAACCAGAGGAGAATGGGAGTCACCGGGGTTGGATGGCTTCTGGGAGGCGCTGGGGCCAGAGTGCAGGGAGGAGGCTCCTGGTGAGGATGTGGAGGTGGACAGGAGGGCTCTCTGGGGAGGGAGGAAGCCCAAAGCGAGGCCCATGTGGGCAGCACCCTGGGGAGCCTTACCCGGCCAGAGAAGAGGGAGGAGTGGCTGAGCTCACAGCCACAGGGCTTGCAAAGCGCTCAAGAGCTAACGTGGGACAAGAACATTATAGAACTTATGGCCCAAAACACAAAATGGAACAAAAGGGGGAATCTTATTTTGATGAAAGTTAAAATACATAATCATAAACCCTTATGGACTGAATAACACTACGTTGAAACAAACAAAACCAATGATCAAAATGATAATGATATAAGAAGAAATTTACAAACAATAAGTGCGATCATTCTTTGGCCAAGTACAATGGATGGATGGATGTCTGTATATGGATATGGACCCCAGTCATCCTACCTGATCAAAGAATAGTAGTGTGTGTGTCAAACACTGTTCCTGACAGAAAAAAGACATGTTTTCAAGTGTTAATGGGACATTTACAAAAATGATCATATATTAGATGACAAAGAAAGACTCAATAAATGTGAAAAAATAAAAAATTACAGAGGTCACATTCTCTGACTACCATGCAATAAAATTAGAAATTAAGAAAAGGTTAAACAAAATCCCACTCAGAAAAAAAAGCTTTCTAGCACTTGAGTCAAAGAGGGAATCAAAAGTAAAATTATTATATACTTATAAATGTGAACACTACATACCAGACTATCATCAAAGCAACATATAAGAATATTTATATAGCTTTAAACACTTTTATTAAAAATCAAAAAGAACCCAAATGAGGTGACCATTCAACTCAAGAAGCTATAAAAAAACCAAAATAAGCCAAAAGAAACTAAAAAAAAAAAAAAAAGGAACTAATAAAGATAAAATTAAGAATTGAAATGTAAAGCAAAAGCCAAATGTCTTTATAAATATATCAAAAGCTGGTTACTTGAAAAGATAAACAAACCCTTAGTAAGGATACTGAGAAAAAGGGAGGGAAAAAGCCCATTAGTGACATATGTGGCCACAGGTATATTAATTTTAAAATCAAAATGAACTCTTAGGTGCAATTTTGTACCACTAAACTTTAAAATTTAGGTGAAAGTGCTGATTTTTCTTTCAAAGAAAATGTAAATGACAAAACTGACGCATGAAAAAGCAGAAAGCCTAAAAAAAGAATCAATCATTGTGAAAGAAACTGAAATTGTTGTCCTTCCTCCCAAAGCACTCCTGTTTCCCCCAAGTGCTTCCAGGCCCATTTAGCTTTCATAGGGAATTTTTTTTCATTTTCTCTTCCCCTCTTTAGAACAGAAATTACCTTATTTTAAAAATGTTCTGATATTTGAAAGAAAAAACTGATTCTTTGATCACTCAAAAATAGTATCTTACTATAAGCATTAAGCCCAATCTCACATATAAAATACCAAAATCCTAATATAAGTAACAGCAGCTCAAATCTAGTAGTATAATAAGTAATGCACCATAGTAAAGATTTATTTCAGAAATACAGCAATAATTTTCTAAATGCTAAATCATCAAAATAAAATAATTCATATGAGAATGAATATAATAATGTATTAAAAAATTCTGAATTTATTTTTATATAAAATTGAAATTAGTGTCTGAATTAAAAAAAAAAAAACACTCCCAGGAAAATAGAAATGGAAGAATCATTCCTTTAGCACGATCAGACTCTCTCTCCTAAATTACTAGCCAACCTCCTATTTGACTGCGGACACTAGAAACATCCTTGTTGATGAGGTCAAGAACCAGATAAGAATGCAAGCTATTGCAATGTCACCTGCTGCTTTGGATGTTATGGCCAATAATACAAAGCAAGAAAAAGAAAAGAGGTATAAATGTTACCAAAGAGACAAAATTGTATTTGCAGATGACACTGTTGTCTATCAAGAAAACCCAAGTAAATCAGCTGAAAGCTATTGCAAGTAACAAGCAAACAGAGAGGTGGCCAGTTACAAAATGAATGTTCAAAAACCAACAGTAGTTTTTAAAATATGTATAAGGCAATCCCCAGTTAAAACATAATGGGCAAAGCAACAACAAATTTAAAACCTAGGAATTAGATAATCAGAAAGAAAACGCTAATACTTTACTGCATGATATAAAGGAGCATTTGAATGAATGGAGAGTCCTGTTTCTAGAAGGAAAGACCAAGCATTTTAAAGATGATCCTTCTCCCCAAATTGACTATAACTTCAATATTTCCTCAATCAAAATCTTGAAAGTATTTTCCTTGGAACTTAAAGTGCTTTCAAATTTCAACTGGGTAAAAAAAAAAATTGGGCTAGAATTACAAGGAACATATTCTACAAAGAGTAATAAGATATCAAAACACACACATGTATAATACTTAAAGGTGTGATCCTCCCATTAGAACATGCATTCAAGCCAATGGAACAGGATGTGAGTCACAAAATATATTATAGTAGACAACAGGAGGTTAATATAAGACTTTCAAACAAGTTGGTAAAAAAAAGATTATTTAATAAGTAGTGCTGGGACAATGATAAATAATGTGGGAAAACATAGTTAGAGCCTTATCTTATGTCATACGTCAAAATAAGTCATAGAAGAAATTTAGATTTAAAAGTTAAAAAAAAAGAGGAAGGTACAGAATATACTATGAGATAGAGAAGGCCTTTCTAAAATGCTATGGCAAAGGCACAAAACATACAGGAAAAGCAAAATTAAAAGTTGAACCGCAAACTGGAAAAAGGCAGTAGTAACATGAGAGCCAAAAAAAAAAAAGACCTTTTTCCTTAAGAACCTGCTGGAACTCCACAGGCATGAGCCGGACTAAACAGAAAAGATGGAGGGCAGGAACAGGAAAGGGCTGGAGGGACAGGATGGCCAGTCCCTATGGGGAGCCTCACCCCCCACTATCTCATCTGTCAAATCGATAAGGAGTTTGGAAAACAACAGCCAGGTAGTATGGTTTCAAGGAAAGAAAGCTTCTTCTGCTTGTGTGGAAGTGTAAACCAATTCAGCTGTTTTGGTGGGCAATCTGTCAACACATCAAAATGCTTAAAAATGCATACTTACCCTAAGGAACAAAGATTTATCTATAGGAATGCTCCCCAAAGTTTTACTTTTACACATGAAGACATCAGAAGTATCCAGTCCTAGAGGACTGGTTAGATAAGGTGCATTGGATCCATGAGGAAGCCTGTGCAACCATTCAGTTCTCATGGAGGAAGACTCTGGAATGATGGAATGACATTCCATAGAAAGGAGTACGCAGGGCCTGCAAACGGAGTGGACATTCTCAGGAATAAAAAGAAGCAAGTTACTGATGGATTCAACAAGGACGAACCTCTAAAACATTACCCCGAGTGACATACAAAACCACACATTGTATGATTCCTTCACAGTACACGAAAGACGTTGAGTAATTGCCAGGGATGGAGCTGGGGGACGGTGGTGGGCAGAGATGACTGGAAATGGGAACAAGAGAAATTTTGGGGGTTAATGGAGAAATTCCACATTTTAATTCTGGTGGTAGTTACATGACATTTATCACATGATTTGACATTTGTCAAAATTCATTAACTGTACACAGTACAGTTTTAATAAATACATACATCCATAATAAAATTCAGGGTGAATTTTACTGTATGTAAACTATACCTCAAAAAATCTAACAAAAACCCCATTATGGATGGTTAGGTAGAAATACAGTTTTATACATAAATATGTATGGCGTATACCATTATAAAATAATAATTTCTCTGGATAATGTGATGATGAGTGATATTTACTTCCTTTCCTATGCTTTTATGTATTTCCCAATTTTTCTACTTTTAAAAATCTGAAAAGTTTGTGTCTATTTTTGATTAAAAAAATGAATGAACTCATCTATCTAACAACAAACTTTTCAGGGCTGAGTCCCACCAGCCCTGAGGCAGAACCTGCCGGAGCACTTCTGTTCCAGCCCCTGCAAGGGGCCTGGCTCTCATAGGTGCTCTGAACAGGTGGTGAGAGGCCTGAGTAGCAAGAAGGACCAACTAGCCCAAGAGTTTTTCAGATGGGAAAACTGAATCCCAGGCAAAGGAAGCGACTTTGTCAAGTTTGGAAGTGGTCAAAATGAGCCTTAAATCCCAGAGGGCAGTGCTATTTCCAACACGCTGGAACACCTGTGAAAACCCCGAGCTAATCCCTAACCACCCCAGGAGAACTCAAGCTCCTCATGCGCTGAAGATCAGTGACACACGCTCCAGGCCAACAACTCCCACACTGAAGGGAACAGAAGCTCATGTCCAGCTTCACTCATTTTTTTCCAGTATAATCATTGACTTTATATTTTTCTTTACATCTGAAAACACACTTAAATTTTTTAGTTTAAAAATGTTCTTTTGTTTTTATTTTTTATTGAAGTATTGTTTCTATTATTGTTCATTTAATTTTTCTGAACTCACTTTTTAAAACTCTAAATTACCATTCTGAGTACGTGCTCCCACTCCCACCACTGCCGTGGGAGGTCAGGGCCTCCTGAACGCACCCCAGACAGAGGCGCAGCAGGGCTGGATGCCTTGACACGTCTGACCAGAGGCTTTAAGAGCCATCACTGCTTCTTCCAGTCTCTTGCTCCTCCCCTCTACTCTGAGAACAGCATGTTGCAGAGAGGAGCTGCTCCTTCAGCCTGGGTCCCAGAAAGAGATGACACATGGAGCAGGACACTGCCAATGTGCAGTCACCAACTTGGAACTTGAGTGACGTACAATATGGGGGTATTGTAAGCCACTGAGATTTGGGGGATGGTTTAACTGCAGCATTACCCAGCAGAGAGTGATTAATACACCTACTTTAATCTTATTCTCAACAATACTATCTGCTGATATGCTACTATGGTCGAAATTAAAAAATTAAGAGGCCATTTGCATCTCACACTGCCTCATGAGCACACACACCCCATCTTTTGGGAAACACCACTACAGCCAGGAGGGAGTAGACGGGTACCAGAGGAGATGCAGTTAAAGAAGCAGCTCCAAAGGGAGGAGACTCTAGGACCACACAGATAAAATTCAGAAAGCTCTGAATTTTCCCCTAAAAACTATAAGCTGCACCATCAATTTCATCTTTGGCTGCACTCAACGTGTACGTATAACTGCTCTAAAAGTATACACCAATTGTAAGACACATTCAATATTCAGAAATGTTAAAACATGTAGGGAAAGAACATCTAAGATACAAGGGATGTTGGGAAGCACGGGCAAGTCACAGTCAAGGAGACGACCATGTGGCCAACTATCTCCCTAAGCAGTGAAGCTTCATGGGTTAACCTTCCAGCTACTAATTCTTCTTAAAACAGGAACCACTCTGACCACCTAAATAGAAAAAGTCCTTATCTACTCTATGACTTAATTATTTAGATACGCTGCATGATGGATACCATTCAGCTATCTAGAACTTTCACTCAGCTCTATCGCGCTCTAATCACTAATGGCCCACTTGTTTGGCTCAGGTAAATTACATTTGCATATGCAAATGATGTCTACTACACACTCTGTACTATTAATGTTATCGCTAATTACATAATAATAGTTACCAATTTCCACGCGGATCAAACTTACAGTTTTGTAGCTATTAGGGAAATTGTGCTTTGTAATTAAGATAATCCTCATTTCCAGATGCTAATTAACTATATAATAATTAGTCTCATTCACTAATGCAAATTAAGGATTTTCATCTTTATTGATAAAGGAGTTGCTTCTTATCGGTTAAGGAAAGATAGCCCTAGAAATCTTGCAGAGAAATACTTTCCCCCCTCTAAAGGTTAAAAGGTAAATCCATTTTTATCAGTCTCATTTGAGAATGCAAATTAGGTCTGATTAATCAAGTCAAAGATAAATGTGCTAGACTTGTTTCAGGACAGAATGTATAGCTTAACGAGTTCATTTCTTTTCCCTTTATAAATACCCAGATAAACAGAGTCACAAGCAGAAGTCCACCTCCAGGAGTCGTTCATCCACGGTCAGGGGAGAGCTCGGGGATGCATGTCTCTCTACGACTACTTTTTGTTTCCCCTTCAAGGGTCATGGAAGCACCTTGAAGTAGCTGTGTCTTCATGGTTCAGCCGCAGTGGGAACGAGCGAGAAGAGGTTTTTGTGAGTAAATACAGAGGAAAAAGGGAGAGCCACATTTGCTAGGATTATTAAGTTTTCTGTGCTCCAAACAGAATACAAACTGGCACCTCCCATCGTGACTAATGAGGGCTGCCTCGGCGAGAACAGAAGGGCTGACAGCCAGCGAGGCCTAGTTGGCAGGCCCCAGCCCAGGCCTCGCCGCATTCATCATTCGCTAAACCAATCCACCAATTCCGCACCACCATTTGTCATTAATTATGCTAATCAGCACACCATTACTCTCCGATGACATCGTAGCTGTTATTAGCTAGTTATGGCTTTTCAAAAGCACAACTTATTGTGCATGCATGGGCTGTGCATGCATTAGCCTACAGGGAAGAAATGTCCAATTATGAAAAGAAGAAATTCGCTATTATCTTTTTATAACAAACCAATTTAGTAATTAGAAAAGTCTCTGAACTCATAGGTTCCTTTTTTTGCCTTCCCTTACAATAACTGAAACCAAAAAAAAAAAAAAAAAAAAGGTGGTTTTCAATATTTCTCTGAAAGGAAAGGAAGTACCAACACAGAGACTTTTCGGCAACGAGTTTGAAAGAGGGGTCTGGGGAAAGACTGTGCACAAGCCCCTGGTGGGCTGGCCTTTTCTCTCCAATTTGAGTTAGCAGGACCACTTTATTATGTATACTTCAGCCGCTACGAATGCCGGGGAGAGGAAAGCACACCCACGTGACCTTTCACAGTTCACTCACGGCAGAGCGAAGCCGTTCGCGTAACGCCACCGGACAGCGCACACCGTACCTGGCAGACGCTTACTCCAGAAGCACGGCAACAGCCCCCCAACCTCCCTGCGCCCCGTGACACGCCAGGAGCGGCTACACCACTCAGGTGACCTTGGAGACGGATGATTTGGCCATATTAGCACCTGTCCTGTGCACGGTTTAGGAGAGAAAAAGGACTGCACTCAGGGCTGGCGGAAGCAGGGAGCCGTCTGGGTCAGGAGCCAGACCATCAGGGGAGACCCTTTCCCCAACTCACAGCCCCCCAGAGGGGCTTGCTCTGACCCTGGCGTGTCAGCAGGGCTAACCTGCAAGCTCTCTGCAAACCAGGCTCTAATCCTAAGTTGTTGTGTTCAGGCTGGAGTCTTTACCACTAGTTTTAGAAGCTTAGTCTGTATTAAGAGCTCATTAATATCATCAGAGTAAATGGGCCTATTAAAACATCTTTAAGCAATATCTGAACATAAATCTCCCTAAACTATATTTAATGACTGTACTTAAGATACATTATATGGAAGTCTTAATGAGACATTAGATAGCATTTTGAAGATTAAAATTAGAGAATCCATATAAAGTCTGTCCACTTAATGTAGCCTTAAGCTATACTGATGAAAGCATTACTACCAAATTATTACTGCATTAGAACAAATATTTTTAATCATGTCTGATTTACACATTCTCTTTTTTATATAATTTTCATCTTCACAAAAATACATTTTGAGTTTACGAAAGAGGGCATGCCAAAGGTTCCAAGGTTTTGAAGTACTCTAGAGGTAAAGCGAACACAGAATTTAGTTAGTACTGCTTACTGAAAGCTCTGGGCTCCGAGTCACATTTCTTTATGTTTGGTTTAATTAGTTATTTCAGTACTACAGGTAGCCAAATACATTTACCTTATGACTTCACTTCCTTCAAGAGCAGACTACAAAGAAAATAGAACTGAACCGAAAACACTGTGAAGCCCAGAATACAGGATAGTGTACACAGTACAATCTACACAGCGCTGGCTGTGGTAACATCTGGGCGTCTAACTGAATCCTTTTCTGGGCCCCGTGGAGAGCCCACACTCCCAGGGAGCACCCCGCCCTGCACTTCGTGCCCCCGCCCTCAGCAGACACAGCTGGACAGACATCCTCTGACCTCTGAGGCCTGTGACCTTTTGTCTGTTTCCCTCAAGCCAGCCGCGGAGGCAGGAGTGAAGTCCTGCTTCTGTTCCAGGGCCCCCTCTGTGAAGAGCAATCAGTGTTGCTGGTAGAAGTTTTTTTTCTTTTTTTAAAGTTTGACTCCCCCAGGGCCAGGGGAATTGAACCTTTTAAACAGATCCAAATCCGCCTCAAGTCTGCTCAAACAATGAAGCGTTCTCAGGGCCCACGGGAAGAGGGATATGGGTGGGAGGAGCTGATGCACAGAACTGAACCACTTGGGGCAAGTGGTCGGTTGGGCCACAGAAAGACCTGCGTGAGTCTCTCTGCATGAGGGAGTCTACTCCATCTAAAATAGAAGCGTGTATCTCGAGTCCATACAAATCTTGATAAGGCTTAATACACAGTGGTCTCTTGAAAACAAGTCGAACTTCAGATTATATATACATAGAAATATTTTTCTTCTTACTTATGTACTGTTTTAAAATACCACACACCCAAACAGGATTCTTCATAAACAGAAAAATCTCTCCCCTTCCCTCTGTTCCTGGAAGGAGTTCTCCCGAAGGAAAGAAACATCATCCACCCCTGCCTGAGGATAACAGCCCCACAATCCCAACGAGGGGTGAGCCTGCCGAGTCTGTCCCATCCCCCCGCCAGCTGAACTGTGGAGAGAATGTCATCTGAGAACCTGGACAAGGATAAACCAGGATTCGCACAACCTGGACTCGGATCTGACACCAGCACGAGATGCTTCGCAAAAATTGACGCTTTGGAAGCCGTTAGAGATGAATTATCATTGAAGCTTTTTAGACTTTTTTGGTGATACTTTATACCAAAGTATAACTACCTTTTATAAATGCTATTCAATTATGAAAGACTTCCGGGATTATGTAAATCAAGACAAGTCAACCGGTGACACCTTTCTTAATAGAATGAGATTCTCTAGCTTTTTATTTTTTTTCCCTTCACAGGAGAAGAAAGTGGCACAATTTAAATGCTCTGGTCATTAAAAGAAGACCCCTCCTCTCGCATGTAAAAATCTGTAGCAACAAGCCTATTTCCATTCACTTCTCCCAGATATTTTCTCCCCAAAAGGAACTTCTTCATAGTATAATTCTGCATTTTTCACTGTGTGAATTAGGCATTCTTCATAAATAACAGCTATGTTCTATACACAGGAGCTCTTTTTTATTAGGGACACAGTAATGAACAATGAGCAATGTGTTCTATTATTCTTTGTCAAATCACAAAATGCTACATTAGAATAACTGTGCTGGTCAATGTAATATAGTAGATTAAATTCAACTTCTGTGGAAAAACCACTGTAAAACAGCATGATAAGAAGGCTATAAAAAATTTAATTTTACTCCAAACTCCATCACAAAAAAAATGGTGTGAAAAGTAATTTTGCATAATCAGTACACGCCATCTGGAACAATTAACCGATTTCTATAGAACTATGAGGATCAGTCATATCTGCTTATTAAAGATCAGAAATTATACAAGTAATAAATCCTTGAAAAAACTAAGCGTACTCCCGCCTGTCAACGCTATTTTAACTTCAAATACTGAAGAACGCCTGATAAGGCTGAAAAGAAGAGATTAATATATGCAAATTACATCCAGCATTTAAAATCCCCACAACTGTCTCCGGTTTTCTGTCCCTTATTGCTGCCTTTATGTTTTATTCATACACCAACTCACCTGTCACTTCATAAGCTATAATATTATGGGGGTATTATTAAACAGCATAAAGCCGTGCTTTAATTGGAAAGCTTCATTGCATTTTCCAATTATTTGGAGTAAATTAAAAGCAGATGCACATAGTTTAATAAGGAGTCTAATATCAGTTCCGGGAAATCAAAATTCATTGTCATTACTAGGCTGTGATAGTTTTGCAAACTGTACTCAATTTCAGAGGTTTTCAAAAGAAAATCTGTCTATGCAATCTGTTAATTGTCATTCGGTTAATAACTGTTTAAATATCCAAACTACACAGCAGCTTCCTATTAAAAAAAATTAAACTAGGGGGTTTGTGTAAGCCAAAGAACTCCGGGGCTGGGCTGGACTTTGCCGACTTGCCCGTACACCGTGAAACAATGGAGCTGGGAGAAGCCCACCCCGGCGACAGCTTCGCCCGAGGGGAGGACAAAGAACAGTGGTTCTGTACTTGGGCGAGCACCAGGGTTTGCAGCGCTACCAGCCAGCTCTCGGTGGAAAAGGGCAGAAGCCATGTTATAAATTGCGTTTCCAGAGGTCTGCGCTGCTCAGCAAAAAATTAGCTTCCAAAGTTTTAATTGGTCTACCTAAAATAAATCCTTTTTATGAGTGGGTTAACTGATTCAGGATGCAAACATGGAAAAATCAAAGAAAGCAAACGTTGTGACCAATTTGTTTTTTAAAAATGTACCCCCGAAGGGCCATCCCTACTGGTTGACAACCTGGGAGTAGAGTGTCCCCAAGGCCCTGCCCTGCAGGGGCTGCCACGGTGCCTGCAAGTGGACTGACCGCCAGACAAAGGACAGTACTCTAAGCCACTATGGGTTTAAAGAATGAAATCTTAAAGGTTACTCTCCACGAGGGCTCCTGCTCACAGATGTACTGATGTTACAGCTTTGCAGCTACAAGTTGCATACATACAAATACGTGCAGCGAAAGCATTTACAAATGGAAAAGCACAGGGATACTCAAACTAGTACACGTAACCTTTTCATCTTTATACCAAGTGACAGACCTGTTCAAGTCCTAGGTGTGTAAATTATAATAGGACAAGCAGTAATTGACTTTTAAACTCCACCCACTGTGAGGGCTACAATTAATCTGTTTTTAGCATAAGAACTGCCGCTCTGCAAAGTTCATAACTTGTAGGCTCTTCTCCCCAATCCAATTAAAGCCTAAGAGTCTTTCTAAAAGGTAACAGCACAGAATTTATTCTTCATCTTCCAGTTCAAAGGGCAAAGCCGCTAACACCCCAATCATGCAAGGGCAAGCGCCCCCAGACCAGAGAGGACACCAAATGCTTGAACACGAGAGAGCCTTCTGGCAAAACAACCAGAAACTATGCTCAAAGATGAAGATAAAAGCAATTCTTGTGCAGTGATCCAAAAAATAGCATCCCTCTCTTTTTTTTTTCAAAATTACCTGTTTTAATAAAGTAGACACACTGTGCCAACTGAACCATTTAATTATCTGCAAAAATGATGAATCAAAACAATAGTTTGCAAAAATAAATGACTAACCTCTGATTAAAATGTCTGTCCTCATTAAATCCAAATAAAAGGTACAGTATCTTTTTAAAAAAGTGTAGTCTGAAGAAAGGAGCAATTCCTCAGCATTGAGAGAGAGCCTGGCGTCCTCCCAGGAGACAGGGACATCTAAGAAAGCTGTTTAAACTACTCTCTCAAACTCTGAGAAAGATGGCCTTCGGTGCGCGGCGTGTCCTGTGGCCGCAGAGCTGGCCCTCAGCACAGGCCCCAGCACCTGGGCCCCCGTCGGGCAGCAGCTCTGGAGTGGGAGACTTCAGGATGTGCTCGGTGGGTGGTGTGACTCTCACAGTCCCTTAAACCAAGTCCCCAGCGCACAGCTATGTAAGGATTCTGGGGCAAGGAAAGGGGCTCCCCCCAACCCCGCCTTGCAAAAAGGTCCTGAGATGGGAAGGGCAGGAAAGAAAGAACCACAAACCAAAAGGCAAAGAAGAAAGAAGTCAAACTGTTTAGAGGGCTGAGCACAGATACGCTCCGTTCTCAGTCAGAGCTGATTTGATGAGAAGGGAAGGGGAAAATCAGAGGCTTTAAAACTGTTTTACCCGGTAACAGACTAACAGCTCAGGCAATAACTGATTTCTGAACTAGGGTGGAGGACTGGCCTTATGTTACACCAAGAAGTCCCCTGAACTGTGCAGGGTCCCTCCAGGAGTGAGCTCCCCTCTGGCTCTGCCTTGGTGGACCAGCTGCCCCCTCCTGACTGCATTTTAGGTGGGGTTGCAGGGGAGAGGGGCTCCTACTGCTGGCGAATAAGACCTGCACTGCCCAGGATGACAGTGTCTATGACAGTCATCCCAGCTACCACTTCCTTGTACCACTGAGCACAAGGCACTTCACATACACCATCCGCGGTCCACAAGATTCAGACTAGGAAACGACTGAAACGTTCCGTAAACTGTCCAAAGTCACGCAGCTGGGAAGGGCGGATACAAAGGGTGGATCTCAAGAATCAATCTAACGACAGACATCACAGAGCGCCTCCCATGGACTAGGCGTCAGACACACACCAGTGAATGAGGCTCGTGTCCTAACCTCCTGAGATGGACCCTGGACTCCAGGAGAGAACTGAGTACTGAACAGGACATTATAACCAAAGACAGATCGCCCTTTTCAGAACCGAGAAACCAACCAGAGGGCTGAAGTTCACAAAGAAGCATGAATAGCCAAGAGGCCTTTGGCCAAAGAAGCTGCCCATGTTGGACTTTTATAAAAGGCCCAACCACCTTTGGCAGAAGAAGAGTGAGCGAGGACTGTGTAATTCACGAGCCAAAGGACCCGCTGACAGGAGTGACACTGGCATTTTGTTAGCGCAGGGCATGTTTAAGGTAAACACAGGAAGCAATGGAACAGAAAGATGGGTGCGTTTACTGCCTCCAGGTAGCAAGCGATTAAGTACTTCTAAGTGTGTCACCAGGAGCGATGCTTAGGGCCAACGAGGCAAGCTTTACTCTCTCATTCAAAATTATGGATGTTGCCTCGCCAGTGGATCATGAGATTGTTCACGCTATAAAACAAGCCAGGCGTGAGAAACCGCTCTCGAACAAAGGATCTCAACCTTGGATGAGAGGTGCGCATCACTCACTGTCTGAGAGACAATCGAAAGACAAATCCGAGGAATAAGGAGCCTCGTTCTCTGGGATGTGTGATAAATACATCCCATGCAGACTCTAGGCCGGAGCACTGAAGATTGTTTTTTAAACATAAATAGGCTAAGACCATCACTGGTCATTAATAAAAGGAGTGGGGGAAATCATTCGGGGTTTAGGACACAGACACCAAGTGCACGACAGCGGGTGGGTTCAAGTGTTCTGCCCACAGGAAAGGTGGCTTCGCTGTTACAAAGCAGGTCAGAATTTCCTTTGTCCTAATGTTAGCAGTTAAATGCACTCGTTCTGATATAAAAGGGAGGATGTTCATATCGTGCGACAAAGGATAACTTTTGATCTCATCACCGAATCCAGTGCAGCCATCCAATTTCTCCCCAATTTCTCCCCACGCCCACATCTTTGATCACTGAGTCATCAGGAGTTTAAAGATGCGCACCTGGAATCTGATCCTTGCGACTACTGTCGGTCAGCAAGGCTAGGGTGGGGAACTCAGGGAGCTGGAACCAGAAGGAGGGAGGCTGGGGCTAGGAGCTGACGGGGACCCACAGGGTCTGGAATGGCTCAGTGACCTTGGCAGAGGCTGGCAACACAGGAGGCCCAATCGAGAGAATGAAGCTTCAGAGCAGGTGGTACTGAGGTGACTGTCAGCTCGAATAAGAGCCCTGTGGCAGGCAGGGTGCAGAGAGCTGGGACAGTGGGGGCAGAAGGCCTACAGTTCAGTCCCACGAGTGTAATGGTGTTTGTGGGCCACCTGCTGTCACCATAGGGCTATGGGGAGACCACAACAAGGGGACATCCAGGTGCCTGGCGCTCCCCCAGACAAAAGTCTCCAACAGCAGGAGCAGCGGTAGCCCTGCCTACTGATGGGGAGGGGGTTCCTTGAGGCACGTGGAGTAAATCCCCTCTCCTGCTGGGGAAAGGATCCGAGAAGGGGCGGCTGGGAGGGGCTCTGGAATGATCACAGTCACGGCAGCGCACCTGCAGCACCTTCCACATACCAGGCTCGGTTCTACTCCTCACCACCAGCCACAGTCATCCCTGTTTAATAAGGAAAGTAAGGCCCAGAAAGCTTAAGCTGGCGTCACTCACATTTAAGTGAGGGGCTGTGTGCTTACCCATCCACTGTCCTGTCCAGCAACAGCCAATGGGAGCCCCACCCCATGGACCGGGGAGCCATCATCAGTCAAGCATCAATGGCCTCCCTCTGAAGAGGTCCCAGACATGGTGGTCCAGGGAGTCCTCTGAGGCTGAAACGACGCTGAGACCTCTTACACAGGCGAGTCCTTGCACACTCCACTCTAGGTGTGTGTCCCCCCAGCTCCATTTGACCAAGGGAGGGAAGTGGTCATGCAGCCTGAAGGGGTGTCCTCCGCACAGTGGCTGGGAGCTCTGGGCCTGGCGGGGCCTGAATCTCAGCCCTCCCACTGACTAGTGGTACAACTGGGGACAAATCACACGCTCTCAAACCTTAGTTTTTCCACCTGTACGATAAAGACACTTATAAAGCTTGAAACAAGGCTCGAGCATGGGAGCGCAGCAACACTGGCAGCTGTGCTGTGTCTGTAACACAGAGATAATAGGAGTACTAGGACAAATCCTAAAGGGTTTTTGTCAGGTTTTCTTGGTGAGGATTTGTTGGGATTAAATGACAAAATGCATGGAAAGGGCTTACTACAGAGTCTTGTACATGGTAAGTGCTCGGGGAAGGTTAGGTATTATTAAAATAAATTAATATAATCCATTTTAATAAAAGCAAAACACAACTTCAGTTCCCTAAACGTGTTTAAAGAGGTGACCTTAATTACATCATTTTCCCTTCTCAGCTGATAAGTCTGTTATCGCCAGATAGAAAAAGAAACAAAAGGCTAGTTTGATAGGAGCTGCCCCCAGGCAGGAGTGTTTGGTAAACCAGACTACTCATTCTCCCCATAGAGAACCTCTGGAGAAGTGCGAAGAGCAGAAGAAGAGCTGGGATTAAGCGCCTTCCCTTTGTCCTCAGCGTTTCTCTGCCTAGGCCTTTAGAAAGGAACACAGTCACGCTACTTACCAGGAAGGGAATCATGATGGGGAAATGGAGGCATCTTTCTGCTTAAAAACTAGACAAAGAAGATAAACAAGCAAGGAGAAAGGTGTCAGAAAGTTGGTTTTCCTATCACTGTTTCTGTCTGGGAACTTCACAGTCAAGGCAGCATTTGGATGGAATTTCTCTGAAGTCCGGGGGCAATCAGTGCACGTTTGCTGGTAACACCTCAGGTATCCCAGCCCGCAAGCCCCCCAGGCTCCTTCCTGCACATCCCCAACCCGGGGAGGTGGGGACTGCCACTGCTACCTTAGATACCAGACAATGCCTGACACAGACGAAGCTGCCAAAAATATTAGCTGAACGACTGTTATGTTTGCATTATCGATGCTGTACTGGACTCACTGATGTTGAGAGATGAGGGAATTTAGATCCAGAAAGTCTTGGTGCAGTGCCTGACATCACGGGGCCGGCCAGGGGGAGAACCAGGGCCCGCGCCGGCTCTTCGGCTCCTGCCCGGCTTCTCTCCACCACCTCACCTGAGGATTTAAGAGGTGATGGATGTGGCCCATTAAACTAGGGCCGCCTCAACTCCGTCATGCTTAAAACCCAAGAGAGGGCGAGAGCACAGCGGGGGTGGCCACCTCTGAAGAACACTGAAGTATCTGTCACCTAATAATACTTTTATTTTTCACGATGACGAAACTGGAAAAAGTCTTAACTTTCTCCTGCTGGTGGAGCACAGGAAAAGCAGAAATGAAAGCCTGCAGCGGAAAGCGGGCCTCCAGCACCTTCCCACCCCCAAACCAAAGGCACACTGGAAGATTTTATGGAAGTCGCCGGCTCACTCTGCCAAGGGCGTCTTTCCTTCCTGCCCCCGAGTCATCACTCCGTCACCTTCCCAAGAAAGGGCTCATGGGCTGCTTGCCACGGAAAACAGCCCACGTCTAAGTGACGATGCAGGACACAAAGTCTCGGTTTCAGGGGTCGCCGAAGTAAGCCAGTGTCTCTGAACTGACCGAGGAAGACATCTTCTCTGAGCACTGTGACTGCTGAGATGTAATCTTATATATAAAATTAAATGAGGCAGCACAGGGCTAAGAAGATGAGCCAGTGTGTTCTGAGTGCTAATTCTCAACAAACCTCTGTGCTACTGCTGTGATCACAGCCCTGGAGGGGAGGTGAATTTGGAGAGAAGTGACACGCTGCATTGCTTCCAGATTTATAAAACATTCTTATATACCCTGGATCCTCACAACAATCTTGGGACGGTAGGGGGTGGTTTCTGAATTACTTTACAGGGATGAATAACTTAACAATAACATCGAGTAACTTGCCTGGGTAACACAATGCAGGGCCCTTGCATAGCTCTAGTGGGGAGCCATTCACGTGTTGTGCAGTGCACAACCTGTGCAGCCATTCATGGTGGCTCCATGTGATGGTCACACACACTTCTGACCCCAGATGTCCCGTCAGTCGCATGCTGAACCTCCTTCCACAGGCTTCCCATGCCCTCAAAGAGGGAACATGGCACACGGCAGCTCTATCTGCTGAATAAATAGAGAAATAATCTTTCTCTTCTCTTTGCCTTTAATTATATCCTCATTGATTCAAAAAGGATTGAAGACAGCCTCTATCCTTCTTTTAAACATAGTCTCTGACGTCTCCAAGTGCTCACAGGTGAAAGCCCTCCAACACGACGTAGTGTGGGAGTAAAACAGGATGGGAGCATCCCCAGCTGGACGGGAATCAGAAAAGCTTCACAAAGGAGGGAGTGCGGGAACAGGCCCTCAAGGATGGGTCAGCAGAGAAGGTGGGGGAATCTAGGCCATGGGATTGGCAGGGGCAAATGCACAGAAAGACACAAAGGTGAGGACACAGGGAATGACCCAGGCTGGTGGGCACAGGCGAAGAGAAACAGGGAGAAGACACCAGACAGGTGGAGACTGGCCACTGCCCGCCGCAACGCTGGGCAGGTGAGGGATGAATGAATGCAGTCAGCAGAGGGCTGGGGCTGGTGTGAAGGTCTGATCTGAGGAGTGGGAGATGAGTCTGCCATCTGGGCAACTGGACTGAGGACTAACAAGGTGGGTCAAGGAAGATGGCCAAGCAAGAGCGAGGCACTGACGCCTGGAACAAGTCAGCCCCGTAAGTGGGGATGCAGGAGAACAAAGAGGACCACACTCGAAGCTCAGGTCTGGAAGATGCGCCGGGGGAACTGGACATAGCTATGGACTTCATCCATCACAGAAGGATGAACCGGAGCCCAGCTGAGGAGTTTTGGGGTCTCTCTCTGCAAAATCCTAGCAGAGGGACTAACAGAGCAGAGGACCTCCAGGAGGCAAGTGTTCCCCAAGCGCCCTGTGCGTCTGCCCGCACACGCTGTTCATTAACTCCGGTGACACAGAGACCGCGGCGGGTGTGTGAGAGCACGTCCAATTAGCCAGGCCTACATGAATATTTGCACTCTTAAATCTTTTGCATTTCGAAAGGGTTAAAGCTTATTATTAGCATATAATTTACAGTCCTTTCTCCCAGGAAAGGAATAATGCACAGTAAATGCCACATTCATTTTAATAATACATGTTACAGTCTGTGCCCAACATCTGCACAAAGGTAAAGGAGACAGATTTTTTTGACGTGTCCCACTCTGCCATCTAAACACAGGCTTTTTGTTTCTTAAGTGACGGAAGGTTTAATCAAGAAAGCAGGCAATTCATCAATCGAAACAAGGCAGCGTGTGAGCGCCTGACAGCACACACATGGTTGTGTACAGAGCAAACCTGGCCACCTGTCACCCGCACCTTTACATCAGGATGTACAGATACACTGCGCCATCAAGTCCCCACCCGCTCCCATTCATTTCTGCTTTTTCTTAATTCTGTTTTTCCTTGTGCTCGATTTTGTTGTCAGGGCAAGAGTAGATGGATAGACAAGGGACATGGTGGCTGTTAGAGGGGATGACAAAATTTATGTGCCTTTAAAACGACTTATTTCCTCCTTGATTTGAGCACCATCATTATAAATATTTTTTCACTTCATTGAGGAATTTCCCCATATGCTACTATCTGGGGCTGCGTCAAACTGATGTCCCTCCCTCGCATCCCTGCCACCCTCCCACACACTTGCCCCCCACCTCTCCGACCAGTCCTAGGTGAGCCTGAAAATCCTCAGCAGAGGATAAAGGAAAGCGGGGGTCTGAAGTTCAAGGCCACATAAGCTGCGTGAACATGTCCATGAATGACAGAGGCCACAGGGGTACCTGCGAACACAGAGAGGGCCTAACGTCACTCCAGGGCTGCCCTGCCTTTGTGGCTATCAACCCACTCGCAGGCTGACACTCACTTCAATACACGGGAAAAGGAGAGCCACACACACACAATACACACGCACACTCTGCAGGTTAATACCATAAATGTTACACGCGGAGCAGCTGTTGGTTAGAACACCTTACGCAGAAAAGAACAGCATATCTCACGCACCCTATTGTTTTAGTCTTTTGTTTTTCGTTTTCTAAGCTGGCGGTGCCTTATGATCATTAAAGTAATAAGTTTATTTTCGATTTTTCAGGTGAAATTTTTTTTTCCCTAATTAAAAGACAGAAATAATGTAATCACTAGAAATGAAAGGAAAATGTTTATAATTGTTTGGTAAGCTGCAGATGAGTTTTTAAATGATCACACTGTAAAATATACAGACTCTTTTTCATAGTAAGATGAAGAGCTGGTAGCAGAAATTCTATCCAATTGGATGAAATATATAAATCATGAATTTCATAATACTGATAATTAAATGTCCATCTTCCAATTTAAATGAGGACTAGATTAAAACTGCATGGAGAAGGCTGATATTCAGAAATCATTAATTATTTTTAATTGCTTTGCGCTTTCCTGGTCTGATTTCAGAGTTACACGGCTCGTACAGGGTTCTCTATTTCAGATAAAATCCTTCTCTCTGCACAAGTGTTGTGGCTAAACTGACTGGCCGATGGGCTCAGACTTGTCCATGCTCACACACTTCCTGGTGTCAAACATTTTGAAAAAGGGGGTTGGTTTTTAAGAGGGAACAGCTGTGGAGGGCAATAAGCTGGTTTTTCTAGCAATCAAAAAGAAAAAAAAAAAAACCTGAAAAAATCAAAGAAGCTAAAGGCAGTGTGACCACCCCCCCAGCCCTGCCCCCAATCTACCCTGTCCTGCCAGGTCAGTTTCAGGTTCCGGCTTTGTCCTGGTGCAACCGTGTACTCCATCACTCAGAAGAGATGCTGTGGGTGATAAACTATATGGTCAGCCTGGTGCTGATGGACAAACGAAGGTGTTTGTGTTGAAAGGAAAGGAGGCCCCCAGGCTCCTACCCAGCAAGTGCATTTCTGCACGTGGCTTGTCCGGAATCTGGGGGTGGTTGGAGTTTGAGATTTCAGGTTATCACATGCTGGTTTTAATATGCATCTGCTTAAGTTCACTATTTTCTATGACTATGTCAATTCTTTCAAAAGGGAGAAAAACATGTTCTTTGGTAAAAATTCTTCACGTGGAGCTACAGATCAGTTGATAACCACCACAAAAACAAAAGACTAGCACAGCATGATGTCCTGTATCTCAAGTCACCTATTCATCAAGGGAAACCCACCATGAGACTGACAGGACATTCCTAGGCGGGAAAAAGCAATCCTGGGTGCCTCTGGGCTGAGCCGCTTGGCACAGGGGTGTCCCGGGGGCTGGACTCGAGGCCAGGGAACTTCTCCCTCCTGATGTCCCCCCAGTCTCCAGCCCTCGGGCACCTGCCGCCAGGCACAAGAACATTTCTTAGGAAGCATCTCACTCAACTTACAAACATTTTAGGAGTTCAAATGTGAACAGATCGCCCTCACAGCGGCACAGGCTGTCCTTATTAAATAAATTCACTGAAAAGTGAACTTTCTGTTGTTCACGGCATCTTACAGGCCCCTCTCCACGCAGAATTCACAAAAGGAATAGTTTTTCCCAAATAATGAGCTGTAAGATGGTTGATCAGTGGACACAAGGTTCCAGGGGACTGGACAACAAAACAGAATCATTTGCTCAAAAAGGAACAATGAGGAAATGATTGATCTGTGGCCCAGAAGTGACTTCCAGTAGAACTCGACAGCATATTATTAGTCAGAAGGCTCATGAGCACTCAGAAAAGATGGCCATCCCTGGGACCGGCAAGGATTCCCAAGAACCTGCCAAATTAACACCAGGCCTGAATCTTTTCTTATTATGAGTACAACATGTGCTCTCACAGAGAAATAAGACACCGCAAAGAAACAAAAAGAAGAGCAGGGCAGTCCAGGGAAAACCACGGTAAACACCTTGGCACGTACCTTTCCAGATCTTCGGACGTGTTTTTTTAAATGAGGTCACATTGCAGGTTCTGGCTATCGCTTCACTCTTCGTGCACATCTTTTTATCTAAATCATCCTTTTTTTTTTTTTTTCAAACTTGAAAAGTTAGGGCCACTGTAAGGATGTTCTACAATGTAACCGCTTGCCTTTGTTTCAGACGTTTACGGTATCCACCTCCCCCCTTTTAAGTATTGTATTTAAAAAGCAGCGGGGCTTGCCCTTGTGGAGGAATCTTTTTCGCACATCTGTAAGTATTTTCCAGAGGAAATTTCTGAGAGAGGAAGTGTGGGGATCAAAGGGGCGCTTCACGGCCACTGTGATGAGGGTACAAGGTGGCAGAGAAGGGACACAAGTGCCTCGGGACTGCAGCACAGAGTCCACAGAAGCCCCTCAGCCCACTTCTGTGGGCAGGAGAGAACTGCCTACGGGCAGGATGTGCAGCAGAGTCGGCGCGTGTTGGCTGACGGAATGCACAGCACCCCGAATGGCTGGATGGATATGAACGTACAACTGAACACGGGAGGACCTCGCAGAGGTGGGCTGGCTGCTCGGAGGTGGTGGCTCCAGATGCTGGAGGCGTTCAAGGAGAATCAGGACAACTGCCGGCCCCAGAGATCACAGGGGGTCTTCCCAGGCAAAGCAGACACTGGGCTGAATGCGTTTCTTCCTCCCATAACCATTTGGGAGCACCTCTGTGTGCTGGAGAAACCAGTAGGGACGGTCTGAGCAGTGTCTCTCCCTTTGCAGGCACAACAGAGACGGACTGTCTCAGTGAAAGGTACAGAAGGGGTATATTACCAGGTCTGCCCTTGGGAGAACATTTAAGAGTAAATATTAGTTTAATAGCCATACATACAAATTAAATATGGGCTGCTTTTCAAACTTCTAATTGCATTGTTTAGAAATCTACTTATCTTAGGAAGGGCCTGCAAACGAACGGTGCAGTGATCAAATGTTTTCAGGAATGGACCTGAGCAGACCGGCAGTTCGCACCGAAGGCTCAGTGCCTGAAGTGTGCGGCGAGCGTGCGCCAGAGCCGGTGCGGAAGCAGGGCAGTTTGACGATTCATTTCACTACCAGCAGAGCGCCAGCCGTCACGGCTCCCGGCACCAGGCAAGGGCGACGGCCTGCAGCATACGTTCCCTGGACTGTGTTTGGAAATCTTAACTTCGCAATACCAAACTGAGACACGTCACTCAGTGCCAAATACGGGTGGAATGGGGGTGATGCTGGGTGGGGGGCCTCTGCTCCCTTCTAGCCAGACGGCTCGCAGGCGGGCTGCCAGTGGGCGGCGGGCAGGCTTCCCGGCTGCACCATGGTTGCCCAGTGCTGAGCTTGCAGGCCTTCTGGAGCCAGCCGGTCCTGCGGGGTACTTCTGGCAGCATCACAACGAAGCCGTCCTGGACCCTGGTGGAGTAATTTGGTGCCTGCAGCCGCCGAGGAGGCCTGAGCTGCCTGCTGCCGTGGGCTGCAGCCTCAACTACCCCCGTTTGGGAGATAAAACCCAATTGACTGCCACTTACATAAATGTAACAGGAAGTTTCTGAATGGCTTCCCCTGTGTCTTGAGGCTGTTACCTCGGTATTGCTAAACTAACAGCTGAAATGAACCCAGACAACACCTCATCAAAGCCGCGGGGTGAGGAAGCAGCGGTCCAGAGGCAGACAGGAAAATTCCTGCCAAACCAGAGGAGATTTTGTTCTGTGGGCCCTTCTCTGCAGAAACGTCAACAGCTGGGAAAGCCATCAGAGGACCCAGGTAAGGTGGGGGTAACCAAACACCGCGGCTGGAAAAAGATTTGCAAGCTGGAGGGGAAAAAAGTCATCTGCTTTGATGGAGCTTTCCTTTTGTGCGTTCGGAACGGGGCCGCCCTGCTGGGTTCCACATACCTATTTTGCACCACTCTACTACTAAGCATCTGGGGAAATATTCAGCTTTTCTACAAAATAGGTCATCTTTCCACACTTGTTATGCTCCTTGTCGATTCTGCTGAAATAGCCACAGCACAAGAGAAATTCTCCCTGGAGTCGCTTCTCTGAGACAGCACGCTCCTTCTCCCTTTGGGGAGCTCGGCTGCCGGAGCGGGGCTGGGGCTGGGGCCGAGGGCTGAGAGCACCCCTGTCCCGCCCTTTCCCCAGCAGGAGTGCCTCCCAAAATGGGACAACCGGCCTTTCTTAGGCTTCCAAACCTATTAGGGAATGATCATAAGAAGAAAAACTAATACTGACACGAATTAGACCATTGTTCTATTCCATCTATTTAGTAACCTGAAGTTGCAATTTTTAGAAAAAAGATTACCTTTCAAATAACCGATTCATTATGGTACATGAATGACTGCCATGTTCCCGTGTTCAACATGTCACTCACCATTAAGGGTGTGTGCTGGTAAGCGGCACCAATTTGCCACTTCCCCCTGGTACACCAACGCCCCCGACTGGAGGCCCCCTATAATCAGAGTCAAGGTTGTGGGCTCCCTCAGCTCTTAGCAAGTCACCTGCACTGCCAGGCACCTAATGAATCTCAATTCTGTAGTAAGTCTTGTAAGTTTTTCCCCCTCTGGGTGAAGGTGAAAAAGAAAACTAGGACTGATGCAGTTCCTGCCAAGGAAACACTATCCATTTCAAGGCCAAGTTCAGAAATCAGACTCATACAATTGTGGGGGGGTGGGGAGGCCGCCAGTGAAGGCTCTGGCCACAAACCTGGCTTTGAGAAATGAGAGGTGAGGACAGACATGGACACGGAGGGCAGGGGACCAGGCCTCTGCTCTGCGCGGCTCCCCAGTCCCCGTGGGGAAGCTGCCCTGGACCTGGCAGGTGAACAATGTGCTGACTATTCTCTAGAAACCTCCCTTCAGGCTTGTGAAATCCACACACTGTTTTTCATCATTAGTTTCAAAACATGCTGAGTATCTGGCCCTGCTCTAAGTGCTGCGGTGACACAGAGAAAGGGGGAGGCCAGGTCCCTAAAGGGCATCTTGCAGGGGAAAAAAGAGGTAAGACACACAGATGCCGTTGCAAGCCAGGAAACAGGGAGTGGGAGGTGGCCCCAGGACGCAGACGCGGCAGCAGCGGCCCACGTACCTGAGATGGCATACAGATTGGAGTGCTGGTACTCGTAGTCCGCCCGCGTGCTGTTCCTGCCTCGGAAGGTGGCAGGGAGCGTTAGAGAGATGTGCCTGAGAAAGACAGGAGAAAGAGGAGATTACAGGGTGCGTGGCTCATTCCCCAAGGCTCAGAAAGCCCACAGAGCATGGGACAGGGGCGGCACCCCTGGGGAGCTTCCGGCTTCTCAAGCAGGACGTCCCCACCAGCTCAGGTCCCCCAAGGAATTCAGAAGCTTCCAGACATCAGTGGCCACCTTTTTCCATACTGGGAAGGACATCCAAGAGAAAGCAAAGGTTTCCCAAGCCTTAAGTGATGTCCCACGTGCCTCAGGAGGTGGGTGTTTAATCCAGATCTCTGCCCACTGGGCAAAGTGCACCAATGGGACCAGAACACTCAGCTCTGCACGCGAACCTTGGTTTGTTCTGTCGTCTTAGTTCCATTCTCCACCCAGTGGCTTCCACACCTGCCTGTGGGCCTGCTGAGGATAACAGGAAGCACCGTGTGAACGACGGTGCTGGGAGTTACTATCACCACCTGAGTCCAGGAAAGGACGGCCCACTGAGGATGAGGACGACACACTTCTCTCAAGTGCCATGTCTGCGTGTGCCCCTCGTGTGGGAGCACCCAGTAGGTGCTCAGACAGCACCTTCAATGACCCAGCACGTCTTTTATGGTGCAGGTGCCAGCCATTAAAGCTCACAGCACACACAGCACAAGCGGGTACTCGATCAAAGCACATAATCCATTTGGTGTGGTCATCAGCTGCCTTTAGTAAATGCCAAGAATAAAGATTACAATAATAGGAAAGACATTTAAAACCCAACTGGTCTGGGGGAAAAAAAGCAACAAAATTACCTCCTTTTGGTATGACTGGGGTCGGTCTGAAATCGCTCAGCAGCCTGAGCTGTGGTCACACATAGTCATTTCCAAAATGGAAAAGACCGAGGGACAAATGACCACGTAAAGAAAGCTTTCCACATGTTGCCTTTTTCACACAGTAAGTGTGTGCCCCCCTAGAACGACTCTTGTACGTACAGACTCCTGGGAGGAAGGTTCTCTAGGCGGGGCCAGGAGTGAGCAGGAGCCTCCCAGGGACGAAATGAGCACCGAGGACGGTAAAGGAGCTTGGTCTGCCGGGCTGTGGAGTGAGCAGCGATGTGCTCACTGTGCCACTGGCTGGCCCAGCTGTACAAGGCAGCAAGGCCTTACTGAGCGCTCAGGGTCGTGGGGGAACCAGCAGACACGTCCCTCGAGGTGTGTGTCCTCAGGGCACTTGGATGTACACGTAGTGAACTTCACTGATGAACTAAGGATGCCGAGGTAAGCTCCCCACCCCCACAAGGAGCTCTCAGGCTACAGGGGACAAAGGTGTAGGAACAAACTACTGTGCAACAGGACACGCTTCTGGAGACTAAAACCACACGCCGAGTGTGCACGAAAGGAACAACGCGTTCTGGTAACAGGGACAGGGCTTCTGGTGATGCCTTCTCAGAGGAGGCTGCGGGTGTTCCAGGACGAAAAGGACTGACGGGGCAGCCAGAGAGAGCCAGCTGTGGTGCAGGCGGAGGGTGCCCATAGGAAACACAGCCGGGGCCAGACTGCAAAGGACGCCAAATGCCACATCAAGGGGTTTGGGCTCTATCCGCTCGGACAAAGGTTCCCAAACTCTGTTCTGCCTGTCCCAGCACAGATTCAGTCACTGGAGTCACGTGGGAACTTGCTAACAATCCAGATTCACAGCCCCGACCCCAGGGCGTCTGGTTCAGTGGGCCTGGGGTGCAGCCCAGAAATCTTTTTAACAAGCTCCAGCCGTGACTCTGAAGACTGGCCAGGTTTGGGAACCCTGAGAGGGCGAGGAGCAGCTGCAGAAGGGTTTGAAGCAGTTGATCAATGCCTGTGACCACAGCACTTAGTCAATGAAGCTGAGCAGACAGAAGGATGAATTATTGACTGTGGTTGTGGTTGAGCAGAGCTAAAATGATGACAGGCGACCCTGTGGAGGGGGCTCGCCCTGAGCTGGGCCTGGGGCCTGCAGATCCCACAGCTCCCTTACGGCTCCGCACGTGGCCCCTGCGGGGCAGGTACAGGGCCCAGTGCAAAGTCAGAACAGGGGACCTGGGTCAAATATTAAGAATTTCAAGATGGTGACAGCAGAGCTTTAAACCAAGCGTGAAGCCCTTCTGAGCACGGGGCCCTGTGGGATGCTCTGGCTGCACGCCCACCAAGCTGGCCGGGGGCAGGCACTGTGACAGTGAGGGCATTTCCAGGAGCCGGGGAAGGACCCAGCTTCAGGGCTGCCACACCTGGAGAATGCTAGTCCTGAAAGCCCTAAGAAAGCACATCCAACTAACTAAAGACATGAAATGTCTGCTCTGTGCAGCAGCCGCTCCAGGAGGCCCTTAGAGGAGGTGGGGGTGTTGGCAGAACCACAGAGGACAGGCAGACCTGGATGACAGCCCAGAGGTCCTCCTCCCTGGATGAGAAGACACGGCCAGCCCAGCCACTCGGCCATCCGAGATGGCTGAGTGAGCCCTGGCCCACATCAACTCCAATCTGGGGGGGACTCGGGGTGGCATGACCCTGCTTTCGCAAAGCTCACTCTGCAGCAGGGGATGTGAACATGTCCACGAAGTCACAGGAGCTCTGGCAGAGGCAAGCAGGAGGACCCCCCGAGGTCACTGGGGAGGTGCTGTTTCATGGGGACTGGGGCTGGCAGGGCCGGGGTGGGCAGGGAGGAGCTCTGGGGTGTCTCCTAAGCAGCAGGAGGTCCTGCTGAGGGAAGACCGGCCCGTGGCCAGAGCCTGAGGGCCAGGGAGAGGTGCCGACCAGGCTGAGGAGAGCCATGGGGCCACAGCACGCAGGGCCCTGCATACGTCCTGCAGGATTTTTAATCAGAGAAGTGACAAGATCTAATTTACAATTTTAGAAGATTACCTGCCTGTGGGAAGGTAAGGGCAAGAACTGAGGTGCTACGGTAGATGGGAACGGAGCAGCAAATCATGACAAAGATGATCATGGAACTGCAAACAATCATGCAGCACCAACTGTGTGCAGACCTCAAACCACCTGCTACAACCCTCGAAATGAACAGTTTTGGGGTAATTCTGTGGCCCACGGAGCTAAAGGAAGTGTGTACCGGAGAATCAAGGAGCCTGGCTCCTGAGCTGCCCCGTCCACGCGGACCTCCTGCTCCGAGCGTGCTTGCCTCCCGGTGCACCAGCCTGTGCCTGGCCAACCACACCCTGACCCTCTCCCTCCTTGGCCTGGGTCTCTTCCCCCTCACAGATGGCACCTCCTGGCTCCTCCTCCAGTCTTGTAAGGGTTGCTGTTTGCTAGGGTTCTGGTTTAGCTCTCTCCTCACTCCACACACTTTCCCTGGGCAGTCTGATTTGTATCCACATGCTGGGTTTGGCCGGCCTCACACACCAGCTCCCCTGTCCAGACTCTGTCTCCTGTCACTGCTTACTTCTGCCTCCACCAGGGAGAGTGACAGTCTCATGAATCTCTGATTATGCCACGTTTTTTCCTGCCTCAGCCTGATTCTTCATCCACCCTGCTCCCTCCTCCTAGAATTTCCCTTTCTTCCTTACCTCCTCTCCAAACTCCTGTTGGTCCTTCAAGACGTAAAACTCCTCTTCCTGGGCTTGTCCCAGGCGGAACCAGGTGTCTGCACATCCTCTCTCACTCCAGTTATCACAAGACACTTCCTCAAGGGCAGGGCCAGATCTCATCAACGTGGTAGCACATTTTCTAGGACAATTTCTTCCCCAGAGCAGACAATCACTGAACAAGTGATTGTGGACCAAATCAGGTGTTGAATTTACTCCATTAAAACCCCAAGTGTTTCCGGGTGTGAACTGCTGCTGTCCCTATTACTGCATTTCCTCCTTGTGCGTTTGCTCAGTTAGACTCGGGGGTCTCTGAGAGACCACAAGATGCTCCGCATCCTACTCCTCTCTGCTACAGAGGAGGACAGTTATGATGTAAGAAGTCAGTGGCAGCAACCAAGAATTTACCAGGGAGAAAAAAGAAAGTTTCTGATCACATACCATAGACAAAGGGGGGCTGACGAGTAAAGGGGAAATTAAAAGAGAATTCAAGTCGTAGGCCTGACTGTATCTTTTACAGACTTAACTGCTCAGTAGGAATCTGTGGAAAGCAACTTGAGCCCTAGCGGCCTATGAGAGGGGGCACGGGGCACGGGGCAGCACTCAGAGCGGAAAGAGGGACGAGCCCCGCCCAGAGCGAGCCGCAGGGAGAGGAGCCCCTGCACCGCCAACAGCCGCCTCTGCATCTTCGTTTCTGTTGCTCCGGGACACAGGGAGGACGGGACGTGGGAACAGGAGGACGAAAAGGCACATCAAGGCCACTCAATGAAAGTGAAGAGTTTGGGCCGAGGGGACAGGTCCTGTGGCTGAGACGAATGAAGAGGTCACCCGCTGAAGGAGAAGTGGCCCAGGGCACCAGCGTGAGATCAGCCTGAAAGTGAGGACAGAAGGGAATGGCTCTGCCGTCGGCGGAGCCTCAGAGCCAAGTGAGATCCGAGCTCCTCGGCGTCTGGCGGGGACCCACCTGCCAGGTGCTGGGCTGGGTTCCTTTGCGTGCGCCACCTTGCCTAATCCTCTCAGTAACCTTTTCATTGGGAACATTTTCACTTAACAGAAGAGGCGCAGTGAGCGCTAGAACTCGCGTAAAGGTTAGTCCACATGTCCCCCAGAGTTGTCCTCGTCATCTTAAAGTTGCTCTGAGGTGTCATCCGCACCATCAGGTACACAGAGCGAGGTTATTCAAACAGGAATGCGGGGTCCACCCTGAAGACCCTGTGAAACTGACGATGCCAGGGACTCAAACTCTGTCACTTACTACCTCAGTGACCCTGACAGGTCGCAGTCTCTCTAAGGCGGTAGAAAGGGAAAAGCCACATACGGATCTGGACAACGAACGGCCTGACCACAATCCGGGGAGGCAGAACAGCTGTAATGGTTAGGAGCGACGACACCGAAGTCCGCCCAACACAGGTTCAGATCCCAGCATCACCAGCAGGAGCTGGGTGCTCTGAATTTAGCAAGGGCGTGTGCCTCCCCATACACATCTTCTTGCGATGCAGGCAGAACACGTGGCCCAGGAGGATGTGGTGAGCACGTGCAAGTATAATTCCTATTCTGATTTTCCCCATTCCTTGCCATCCCTGGCACTATTTTAAGTCCTGCTTCTGAGGGCCTCAGGACAGGACCCTCACAAAATGCACTGTGCCTTCCCTCTGCAGGCACATGAATGAAATCCAAGCGGCTCCGAGGTCTTGAGGTCCTGCCAGTTCTGACCTACCTCTCCTCTCTGACCTGGTCTTGTTCGTGGCCCTGCACCTACACCCTCCAACCTCACCAGCTGCTTCTGGTCCCCCACCCCCTTACTCTCATTCCCACCTTGGGGCCTTGGCCCTTGCTGTTTCCTCTGCCCGAAACACTCTTTCCTGGGTCTCTGGAGGTTGACTCTTTCTCCTCCATCAGGCCTCCAGTGGTGCTCTCTCTCAACACCTCACTTTCTGGCTCTATAAGATAGTCGATTTGTTTACATGTCATCAGAACACAGCTTCCGTTACACCTTCTCTTTCCACCATATCCTCGGTGCCCAGAACAGTGCCCTGCACACAGTGGGTACTTTAAAAATATTAGGGAAAACCCTGTAAGATTATGTAATGCTGCTGAAGGAACGAATGACCCTGATTGTGACTTGCAATTAGAGATAATCTGGAGAAACTTACAGGAAGGCTTTCCACTCGTCCCCTTTTCATCCTTGGGACTGGGTTGGTTAACAGTTTGGAAAATGCAACTATTTCTGATTCGTGGATATTTTTATATAAACAAGAACTGCATTTGTCACGGCATTGCTTATAAAGCCAAAAAATGGAATCAAATTAAATATTAAATAACAAGAGACTGCTTAAAAATTACGGTACAGCTATCTGATAAAATATTTTACAGTCGCTTAAAATATTTTAGAAGACTACTTCATGGCCTGAGCCCACACCCTAACCACAGCATCTACTGAGAAAAAATATAAAATCCTCATTTTTACTTGGAATTGTAATCAGTTAACCCAACACTCTTTGGCTTATTTCCCATAACCTGACTGCTTAATGAGATTAAAGGAATGCCCTACTTACGAGATTAGGTGTTACTGGAGGAAGAAAAAAAGAGCCAGCACTTCGGGAGACCATGGGCACCGAACGCTCGTTTTTTCTGAAGCACCTACGCAGGGAGCTACAAGAACGGATAGGTCCTCAATGGAATCAACAAAACTGAGAAGTCCGTGAACGTGATGCCTGCTGGTGCCCCCACGGACAGCCATTTCAGTGGAGTCATTTCAACGGTCCCCAAAGTTGTTGCTCACTCTGTGATCACTCTAGATCGCTCCGTTGATCTAGAACGGTGTGTTTCAAGAGAGTTTATAAGGATCACCGGTAGACCAAGGAGAAGTAAACCCCAAAACTCAAGAAACTGGTTCTACCAAGGATGGCGCCTAGAGATGAAGACCTTCTGGTACCACCCCCAGTAGATCGTGGGCCACTGCAACAAGGGACTGACCATTTGAGGCCAACAATTTCTGCCACTTGACTCAAGAGATGGATCATTATTCCAAAGTCTGTTTGGTAACCAGAGAATTCCAACTAGAACAATGTAGGGGAGCTTTACCAAGCCTTCCTCCTCGTCCCCTGCCCCAGGAACTGCCCAGAGGAGATGGGGCACACCCTGCCAAGCCCTCACTCTCTCAACAAACAGGTCAGCATCCTACGTGCTGCCGACAACAGCTCCAGCTAAATAGATGCCGAGGGAAATTTCATTTTCTTCCCCCCAAGTCAGTCTTCGACACATTATTCAATTAACATGGCCACTAAGCCGCAGACAGCTCCATATAAAAGCCCTTCAGTTATAGAATACATTTTATTATGTGACAATAGTTGCCAGCACGATTTATTTCCTTTGATGGGATTCTGCTTTTTCCTTGTTAATTTAAATCTGTATTTTCTAGTGCTGATTCCAGGTCTGTGTGAATTTTTAAAATGTTACCATTAATCTTCTGAACCCAGTGGCCACATATAATGAAGACGGCTCTGCCCAGGCAGCTGCGATGCCCGCTATCCCCTCCGACTGTCGGGGGCAGTGCTGAGGGACCGGCGGCTGGGAAGGCAGGGGCTGATTCACGGTTAGAGACAGATGTCACTTTTCTCTCTCTCTCTCTCTCTCTCACACACACACACACACACACACCCACACACACGTAACCAAAAGGCTTCACGGTGTTAAGTCACTCCCATTCTTCTTCTGGCTGTATTCAAACCGCCTCCTGGGACAGCAATTTTCCATGTGTGCCCCAGGGACCTCTGGGGGGTCCTCAGACTCTTTCGGGGAGCCCACAAGTCACCACCACTTTCATAATAACATTAAGACATCACTTGCCTTTTCTCCCCTCATCCTTTCACAAGCAGACAGAAAACTTTCCTAGAAGCTACATGACTTATATGTCATCACACTGATGTCTGCTTAGGTAGTCTTGTGTTTTACATTTATCTTAGTTTTAATTTTTAAATGTAGATGAACATAACCCACCTAAACAAAAGCTCTTTTGAATCTTCATTTTTTTTTTCCCCCAGCAGGATGGAATCCTCAATTTTTAAGACTATGAAATCCTAAACCAAAAAGTTTGAGAACCACTGTTCTACTGCAGCTCTGTGAAAGACTGGACACCTAGCCAGCGAAGCGGAGTCAGGAGTCTGGGTGCAGTAACCCTGGGTCAGGATGTGCCTCGGACACGAGCCACCTCTGAGTCAGAGTGACAGACTACTCAGATATTTAAATGGTGTCCCCAAAACAATGAGAAATAATATTTGTTTATAGACTTTCACGTGCAAAGAATCCATGGTTGAAAATATTTAAAAGATTGAAAAAATTCAAATTAGGAGGATGAAATGATACATATCCTAAACAGATTTGAAGGGCCAGCCTCCAATCTCCAAGGTTCTACAACAGCTAAGGAGAACAGGGAAAAGTAATGAAGATTCAGAAGATTATCTACGAAACAGTGAGCACCCAAGTGAGGTGAGGGGAGGGAGGGAGCAACACACATCCTGCATCCTCATGAGGGCCTATAAAAAAGTCCTACAACAAGATAAAAAGAACATTACCTTTGGGAAAAATTTTACTGTAGGGGTTAGGAAAAGTTATCTGCATTAGAAATAATGCAGAAATAAAATTCAAAAAAACTGATTAAGTAGTATCATGGATAAGCTCCCTCTGCCCTGAGATTTTCCAGAATGCAGAGAAAGAAAGAACACAGAGATGACAATGATGAGGAAAAATAGCAAAAATATGGGGAACTAGGACCAACCTAAATATTCTAGGTGTTAGAAAGAAATCAGGACAATTAAAGGAGATGTAACTTCAAAAAACAGATGAAAGCTTGCCTGATTAAAACAATGTCCAGACAAACAAGCCCAACAGGGCTCCCAACATTCCAAGCAAAATCAATTAAGGAGACTCACAGCTAAATAAATTCTAATTTCAAGACTAATTTCAAGACTTAGTGTAAAGCTATAGTGATCAAGAGAGTGTGGTACTGACAAAAACACAGACATACAGATCAACAGAACAGATGAAGAGTCCGGAAACAGACCCTCATATGTATGATCAATTGATTTTCAACATATATGCCAAGACAGTTTGATGGGGAAAGAGTGATCTTTTCAACAAATGGTGCTGAAGCAACTGGAGAGCCAAATATGAAAAAAAACAAAACTCGACGCTTACCACGTACATGTACAAAATGACCCGAGAGAGTCACAGAACTATTCTAGAAAAGAGGAAAGGGAAGCAGTAGATTATTAAGTTCAGAAGGCCTGGGGTTTGATACTTTTTATTTAAATGCATCTTGACTGAACAGGCATAGCATGGCCTCTTTTAGAAGAAAACACAGGAGAAAATCTTTGTGACCTTAGGTTTGGCAAAGATTTCTCAAACAGGACACAAAAAAAGCATAAACTGTACCAGAAAAAAAAATGATAAACTGGATTTCACCGACATTTAAAACTCTTGTTATTCAAAAGATGCTGTTACAAAAGTGGAAAGGCAAGCCACAGACCTGAAGGAAAAATTGGCAAACATATATCCAACTTACAACAAGGATATAAGCACAACTCTTACAACCTAATAGGAGACTCATGATCCAATTTAAAGCAGACCACACGGTCTGAATGGACACTTCAGTAAAGAAATAAACAAATGGCAAATCAGCACATGAAAAAATGTCCGAAATCAGTCATTAGGGAAATGCCCATTAAAGCCACCATGAGATATTACTACACATCTGCTGGAACGACAGAAATTAAACAGACCAACAGCATCAATTGTGGGCAAGGATGAGAAGCAACTGGAACCCTCTGCATTGCTGATAGGGATGTAAGATGGTACAACCACTTCGGAAAACAGTCTGCAGTTTCTGAAAAAGTTAAACATATCCTATGGTACCAGCCAGCCATCACAACTATACAAACCATTACATATATAGAACCCAAGAGAAATGAAAGTAGATGTCTTTACAAAGACTTGCACACATGTGTACTGAGCAGCCTTATTTGTAAAAGTTAAAAACTAAAAGCAAGCCAAATAGCCAACAACAAGTGACTGGATACACACAGTGGTGGAGCCGCACAATGGATGCTGCTCGGCCATCAAAGAGGAACGAGTGATACATGCAAGATGGATACATCTCAAGATAATGATGCTAAGTAAAATAAGATGATAAAGAGTCTATTTGTACATGTACTCTTTTTCCATTTGCATAAAAAGTATAGAAAATGAAACTAAATTCCTTTCCCGGGACACTAAATGCTAAAGGCTAGGGAGACACAGTTACGAAGGGAAAGAAGGCTGAATGAGTAGAAATATTCTGAATCACAAGTTTTCTTTTATATGTGAAGCTGACAATAAAAAAGACCATTCTTGTCCCTTTCGCTGAAAGAAATACATTAAGAACATGCTCCAGGTGATTCAAAATTAAGACCTAAGAATGGGGACGTAATGGGACAAAAGGACCAGCATTTACTCTTTCTCTCTGGAAATCTAGCCTGAGGAAATAATCTGAAACATAAGAAACGACTTATCTGAGATAAAAAAACAATAACATAATGTTTGCTGACATTTTCGCAGGGCTTGCCCTTCACGTGCATCATGTAATCCCCCCCCGGATCCCACAGCTGGGCGCCGAGATCATCTCTATTTGACAGAAGGTCTCAGAAAGGTTCAGGAACCTGCCTGAGGGGGCACAGCTTGGATATGAACCCTGATGGGACAAATTACAAAATGCAGCTCCGAATCACGATGCACTAGGCAAAAACTGGGAAGAACATTATGCCTGATTCAGAATATTTTACAGATATAAAACAATGTTTGCAGGTTTTCTGGGTGGGACTGGGAGAGGGTGCTTATGACAGGACACGAGTGAGGAACTCGGGCACAGACTGTGGGGAGAGTGATCTCAGCCACAGAAAGAGGCAGAAACCCAATCCTTATGGCCTATTCCTTTGTAAGAGCAAGGAGTTGGGAAAATGTTCACATGCTAGTGGGGCAGACCAAGGAGAAGGAATGAGCCAGACATTCTTGCATCAACATAGCCAGATGTCAAAGACAAGGCTGTTAGGTCACAACAAAAGGGAACAAAACAGAAACCAAGTTGCAGAATGATGCACGTGTAAACCGCAACACCAACAACCTACTTCTATGGGTACACACAGATACACGTGCCCCAGTACAAATTGGGCCTGAAGGATAAGTCAGCTGACAGATGTGATGGCCCTGTGCTAGTGGCAGGACGGGGAGGCAGGGCGATGCCTGTGGTGTAGACAACAGAAGTCTCTGAGGTCCGAGTGTGGATTTCTTCCCCCTGCTTTTTATATGTTTTTATATGTTAATTTTTCTAATGAGAAATTATTTTTCTTTTTATCAGGAAAAAAAAAGATGACAAACACTAAGAGGAGAATTCTAGGAGGGTGAGGGTATATGAAAGCACTCTGCACAGCACTCAGCACTCAAGGAGCACCTAGTTTTCCAGATAACGTGGCTGCTGACGGACAGAGACCAGAGGTAAAGGGCACAAGAAAAGTAACGGGATGGGGGAGGGATGGAGGAGGAATATGCAAAAGCCGCAATGATAGAGTTAGGGTGGTGGGAGAGGGGGAGGAAGAACACAGCAAACAGCGAAATGAAATTCCACTTTATTCCTGCAAAACACCATTGGGAAGAAGTCATCTGTGACACACAGCTTCTGTGCCAGGTGTAAGGACGTGCTTAATGAATGCCATTTAATGAAGAAAAAGGCTCTTATAAAACACCTGGCACAAGCAGGGTGAGGGAGTCACGGGAAAGGGGACCTTCGCCGCACCTGCTGGCATTTTAATAAGCACCTTCTAGAGCGTCCGCTCTCCAAGGCTGGTCAACGGTGTCAGAATGAGGTCCCTGACCATTGCCCACATTCACTGACAGTCTGGGGAGGCTTATTTCTTAAGGACCATATGCTCAGGTATTGGATCGCCCTGGAAGGTAATTAAAATGAATCATCTTCAGCTGGAAGGGCCTGACCAGCACTAGCCTCCTCCTCAAAGACTTCACAGCCAGGATTCCCGCTCCAGGTCCCCTGTGCTTCCAACCTGAGGCTCTGAGTTACCATTCAGATCTGTGAAGACCCAAAGAGGTGAGAAAATACCACAATTTTTTCTTGTAACTTGGTTCTACTAAAAAAGAAAGTCAGTCATTTTAATGACTCTAGGTCTTACAATATTTTTAGGGGTGGCAATTTTTTTTCTCACTGGTTTTGGAGCCAACCTCAGAAAGAAATTACGACGTGGAATGTTTACCACCCTTTCTCATGATCTGATGAGACATTTTGCTTTGTTTTGTAACTGACATCAACAAAGAGGTTTTACAAAACCTAAAATGAACCCATTTCTTCTGCAATAATAATTCACCACCTCAAACTTTCTATGCCCAGACCTGAAACTTAATTCCAAATATATCTACTAACTTGATGCCAGCCAAGGGGAGACGAACCATGGTTGTCAACAGGCACATAAGGCTGCTACTATAATCAATATATTGTGACCAACTCAGTCTGCTAGTTTCTAGCTAAGCTCCTACTGTATGCCAAGCACTACATTTGGCCCTGAGATAGTTTTTTTTTTAAAATGATAACTGTATATTACTAAATGAAAGAAGCCAATTTGAAAAGACTACATACTGAATGATTCCAACTCTGTGCCATTCTGGAAAAGGTAAAACTATGGAGACAGTAAACAGATCAGTAGTTGCCAGAGGGGCCGGGGGAGAGAGGAACAGGCACAGCACAGAGGATTTTTAGGGCAGTGAAATGACTGTTTGTGATATTATAATGATGGACATGTGTCATCATACATTTGTCCAAACTCACAGAATGTACAACACCAAGAGTGAATCCTAACGTAAACTACAGACTCTGGGCGATTATAATGTGTCAATGTAGGTTCATCTTTGGTTAAAAAAAAAAAAGAAAAAGCCATTCTGGTGAGTGAGTGATGCTGGTCACGGAGAAAGTTATGCATGTGCGAGGTCAGGGGTATATATACTAAATCTCTGTACCTTTCTATTTTGTCGCAAACCTAAAACTTCTTTAAAAATAAAGTCTTTTAAAAGTGATTTAAAAAAACCAAAACCCAAATAAGACTCAAATCTTTCCCCTTTAATCCATAAGTAAAATGAAACACACATAGAAATCCTCTTTCTCATAAAGTAAAAGGCTCTAAATATCATAAGATATACAAACAGAAGGCTGTAACGTTATATGCTTTGATTTTTAAAGCCACGGCACAAAACAAAACAAAACAAACATTGGCTGAGTGCCTACCACGCACCAGGGACTCCACTAGGCCCTGTCAAGAATCCAGGGACATGGGAGTCCTGGTCCCAGCGGCCAAGAGGGAAGAATGTGGTCAGGGAAAAAGGGCCGAAGCAATGAAACAGCAATTCAAGAGTCAAGACAATGACCTAAGACATGTCACAAAGCAGGAGGGGGGCAACAGACGCTTCTGGAGTCAGAGAAGTGGGAGATAATATCTGATTCATGATTGGGAGTGGCTCTCTGGAGGCAGGGACACGGAATACTTTGTTCCTGGAATCATCTGTGACTTGGACAGTTACCACTTACTGAGCACTTGCACTACTCTTTATGCTTCTCTCTCATCTCTAATCTTCACAACCCAGCGGGGTTCTATGGGTCAGGGGAAAGAGGGTTCAGAGAGGTTAAGGAACTTGTCCAAGGTCACACAGCTAAAGGAATTGTCTGAGCTAGGATTTGAGTTTATGCTTTTCCCACTATGCCACGTTGCTTTACCAAGACAACACAAGCACAAAAGTATAAATGCAGAATGTTCATTTTCCATTGAGGCAACCCATTTGCAGTGATCAATATAATTTCAACCTACCAACTTGACTATATAATGAGTTTTCCTCATGGGCAACACAGACAAACACACAGACACACACACACACTCCAACCAAATCACTCCACATTGGACAAGGGGGAAAAAAGCTGCCACTGAAAGACTAAGGAAATCACAATTCCAAACTCCCCAAGTTCCTAAACGCATAACTTTAAAGTATGTGCAGCTCGACAGCATATGGCAAATCAATTACTAGTTTAAATCTTAAAACAAAAACATGGCAAGTGAGGTGCAGAAATAATCAAGAACAACAGTTCAGTTTAGATTACAGCGGGCCGCTAGAGTTTTGAATACAATTAATCATCATTCCAGGCAATGGGAAGCCATATTGACACTTACTCCTAATTTGAATATTTAATTAGGGTGAAGTTCTTCATCAAATTATCGCAGAACTGGGAGAAAGCCTGGAAGATTTGCACAATTACTATCTTAACCCCTTCCCAGCTGCTCACCTGTGAGTGCAGCTCTGTGCGGGAGAAGGCCTGCGCCCAGTCTGACGCCGTGGGAACTTGGTGGGGGTGCCGGTGACTCAGGCTGCAAGGGGCCAAATGGCGGCAACAGAAGGGTCTGAGGGAACGAACTGCCTGTGCTCAGAGTAAACTCTGAAAGGAATCCTGGATAAAAACACAAAGTCCCATGCCTGCATGCCCACCACGTGCCTGGTGTGGCACTTCCATATGTTCCCCCATTTGGTTCTCACAACAGTCCTGCATAGAGGTATTCTTATGCCCGTTTTATAGACAAGGAAACCGAGGCTCAGAGGAGTGTTGTAACTTACTCAAGGTAACATTGCTTGTGAGTGGTATAAAGAAGGCCAAGTTGCTCATCACACACACACACACACCCCTACCTGCCTTGTACTTACCAAAAGTGAAAAGAGAACAGTTAACAGTCAACAAAAATGTATTTAAAGCTGTATTGTGGATATTTTGCATTGTGCAAATAAATCGGAGGAGGAGGGCAACCAAAACCCAGGCCTCCTCAAGCAGCATTCTAAAATTCATCTCTTGGATTCAGAATGCACCACTGAGCTCCCCAAGTTGGGATGTCACGATGATGCTGCGGCCAGCAGCTCAGGAGATGGGTGAGGTGAGGGGCAGCCAAGCGTGAAGAAACGGCCTTGGACACAAACCTGAGACATGTTGTTGCCACCCAGACCCTGCACCAGGGAGCCTGGAAGAGGTGGTCACGGCAGAACACCACTGGTGTCCAAGGGGAGGGGAAGGTCAGTGGCAAGACAAGAAAATGTGATTTTTCTTTCTTTCAAAAATACAGTGGCTCCACAACAGCATTTATAGCTACCTATCAGTTTGGATGGAAGATTACATTTCCTTCAGGTCCTCTTTCTCACCTATGAAAAGACTTTTATTGACATTTCACAGATGCCATGTGATTCTGTGTGACCGAAAGTAACCCATTTTCCCATGCAGCGTCCCCCGGGGACCCCCAGACGGGACCAAAGGCTGAGTTTGCACATCACACAGGGCCACAGTAGGTCTAGAGGTCCTTCTGCTTCCAGACCTCACCAAGCTACTTAGAATGAGTGATGTCCTCGTAGTTTCTGATTAGCCATCTTCTTTTAGAAGCTTGCAATGGGTTCGATTACCCTCTTGAGGATGTCGCCAGAGCTCCACTGGCCACGGCCACTTCATAGCAGGTGGCGGATGGCGGGACTGAAGGGAAGAGCTGGGCTGGCAGCAGGAGACCCAAGATCCGTCAGCCCTGCTCCCAGCCTGCTCGTTGCGGGAGCGAGAGGCATCGGGAACTTTGAAACTTTCCTTTGTATATTACATTAATCCATATAAGAAAATCTTTTTTAATGAGGAGTGATGTAGTTACAAACTCTCCAGAGCCATAATTAGAGCAAACTAATTGAAGTTGTGTTTTGACACACTTTCCAAATTCACGGGTGCCGGATGACATATTCACAACACTGCTGCTGCACAACCATGGCGACAGCAAAATCATTAGGCTAATAACACGTATTTGCATTCTTATCATGCCGGCAGCTCTCCCTTAAATACTGTTTCTACTACTGCTCCTTTACTGTAAGTTTCCACAGAAAGATATTAACAGTAATTATTAGTACTTTAGTGGAATTTTAATGTTAAAGAATAACAACCTGCATTAACATACACTGGATGCCGAGTCCTCTCCTTAACCACCACTGGAAGGTCTGGGGGTTCCTCCTCTTCCCCCCCCACCCCGCAACCTGATGGTGACGAGACCATTCCAGCTTCACTGAGGACAACCACTCTGAGCCCACCCCCAGTGGGACCTGAAGTCCAGGTTTCTGAACTGTTGTTTGATGAGACAAATTTTTTTTTAAAGTACATTAAAATGAAATAGTTAAGAAATCTTTTCCAAGCAGCTCAAAAAAAAAAAAAATCAACAATTTACAGCACAGTCTTTGGTAATAATACTAATGAATTCCAGGAGGACATGCTTTAACCACTCTGCCACCACCCTTTCAGTGATTAAAGACAGACCTGAAATAACGGGGATGTGAGAAGGACCAGCGGGGGTGGGGGCGGGCCTGATCTGTCAATGGGGAGGCCCTGTGTGCCACCAACAAGGCCAATTTTTTGGATGCTTAACTCACTCACACACAGAGAGGAAGACTCGACAGTTCTAAATAATGGTTATTAATGGCTCCCTCCTCCAAAGTGACAAATTACTTCTGGAATTTGGACTCGAGGAGGTATGAAGGGTGAAGGCAACGTGACAGGAAATGCCAGCACCCGGGGTTCCTGCTCACTCTGCGGTGGAGCAGGGCCTGGCCCTGGAAACAGTGGTGGTCAAGGGCCCTCCTCTCTGGGCTTTCGGCGGTGCTACAAGGGCCGTGACCACAGCCACCCCTACCAGGTGTCTGAGAGCATCTCATATCCATGACCAGGGCAATGAAAGGCTTCTCATCCCATCTCCCGGTGGGGAATGTGGAATGCCAGGCACATCGTAACGGGGAGGTGAGACCTGGTCTCAGCCCCACTCTCCCCACGGGCACAGCACCCAGTCACCTCTGCCAGCCCCGTTGGAACCTTAGGGTTAGACTAGACAGTCACTAGAACTGGGGCTTCTATAAATAACTTGGGATCAAGAAAAACAACCATCACATCATTTATCTTTCAAAATCCAAGAGACAGTGAGGGCTCAGGACGGCACTGCCTTAACTAAAAATGAACACTTGTGTAGAATTTCAAACTATTTAAATATATATTTCAGGATAGATGTCTAATCTCGACTGGGGAAGATTTAACTGAGTGAAGAAAATGCTTTCTTAGAAAAATGTCAGAGACCATACTCCTTTAAAGCTTCAGAGTTTTCAGTTTCTTAAGCTACCATCCTTGGACCAATCTATTATTTTTCAAGTCACTGATTACTCAAGAAACAAAAAAGAAAAAAAAAAGGGAAACTAACTTTCATAGCTGCAGCAGCACTCCAAATCACAGTATTTATTCACTACATTTTAGTTTTATTACACTTGAACCCTACAGTGCCAAAATACCTACCTCTATTATGAAAGAGATGAAGAAAAAAGCCAAGCCTGGGACGGAGGGCAGCACACTTCCATTCCAGATGATCTAGTCTCATCTTATGAACTGAAATATTTAAAGAGTCTCTAAACCTCACTGACCCGGCTTTTAAAAACAAGGAACACATGGGCACGCTAGCTTTTCATCTTCTTCCAGCCTACTAAAATATCCGCTTCTCCAAAATTCAAGAGTAATGAGGCTGCCAAAGCCAGATTCATGAAAGGCCCTGTGCGTGAGAGCGCAGGCCAGGCGGCGAGCAGTTTGAACGAAAACAAACCCTATCAAAGAACCAAAGGCACATTCTTCCCCTTCTTGCCCAATCAATCTTGAAAGCTGTGCAAAACAATTTGCTTAGCAAAATGAAGCAATGACTAATTAGGAGGTGGAATGTGGGCTCTGGGCTGGAAGAGTTTACGCCTGTGTTTGGTCCTGGGAGAGCCCATGTCACTGGCTGCAGGAGACACTGAGGTGCAGGGAAGCCCCGAGGCTCCTGGAAGGCAGAGAGGACAGGAGGGTGGGACCTGGGCTCCAATCCTGGCTCCTCTGAGTCCTAACGCTCTGCCCTTGGCTAAGTCACCATCTCTCCAAGCTTTGGTTTTCTTGTTTCTTGAAAAATGAGGACACGATTATTCACCTCACTGCATGGTTGTGAAGATTAAAACAATATATATGGAGTGTTTACACAATGCCTGGCACAAGATGCTCAAAAAATTGTAGCTGAAATAATAACGATGATGGTGATAATCATATTTATTCTGATAATTATTAATATTATTATTCAACTGGAAACAAAACATCTGCTGCTCAAGAAGGGAGTTCAGGCTGGATGCTACCCTACCCACAGGCAAAAGCCCCACCCAAACAAGTCCAAAAGGCCTTCGAAAAGTTACTGCAAGCAAAGGATTTTATTAAATATCCAAATTGATAATTGAAACCCGGCCTTGAAATAGAATAGCATGGGGGTGGGGAGGGCAGGGGCAGTAAAATACCAGGAAATTTCGCTTAACACTCATTTTTGCTTTGGCGGCTAGATTTACACTGAGAGGCCCAGGTGAAATATTCCATGGAGCTCCCTGCAAATAGACTGTCAGCTTCCACTCTGATAAAAGGTAAAATATCCTCCTCTAAGTGGTCTGGTTCACAAAACCGACCCTAAAGTGAACTGATAAATCTGTTCTGACACACGGAACACTATTTTCATAATCCTGAAAAAGGCCTTTCTCCAGACCCTGGAGCTTAAACCAGCTGTGCCAAGAGCCCTCGCACACTTGAGAAGCAGGCATGGGAATCATTTCACATTATAACCCCGCTTTCCGGAACAAGCAGCAGCAGCACGCATAACCGTTGCGCCCACCAAGAAAAACAAGACTCCCACAAAGTCACAAAAATCACAACGATAACACATTTACAAGCCGCAAAGACCTTGTCAAAGAGCGGATGTGTGAGTGAAGGCGGGGGAGGCCAGCTCAGAGGGGGACGTCTATTGACTAATAGTCGATTCTTCATTAAATAGAAGCTCTGACTTCCCAAGAAGCCGTATTAAAAATTAATATCAAAAAAGTGTATTGCTCAGCCTGAAACTCATCATTCATATCTAACAATGCCAAACTGCATTCTAATGAAATTTCGCCTTCGAAATCACTCTGACACCAAAACTAAGTCTGATACCGTTACAAACGCAGTTGCAGCTCTGTGACACAAGCGTTTCAAAGATATTCAAATAACCTTAGTCTGTAGGTCTCCTTCACTCCACCCTCATGATCACCAGAATAAATCAAACTGCCTGTTGCCCTGCTTCGTCGCGGGCTCTGGAGCCCTTCACAGGGACCCTCTCGTGTATGGCCCCCACATGCTCTCCTCAGGCGTCCATCACAGCTCACGTGGACTGGCCCCTGGCCAGTGTCCACACATTTCCCTCAAAGAGTGAATGCCGTGAGCGCCCCGGCCACACGTGCAGGCTCCGGGCGGTCCTCACCTCCCAGCTGCGGGCAGGTCAGGAGCCTGGAGAGGCTGCAGGTGAAGACAGCCGCGACACCTGGGGCTGCACCCCAACCGCCAGCCCCTTGAGGCACACGCTCCACTCAGCTGTGAACAGGGGACCATGAGCCTCAGGGCACGGGGACGGCCTGCCAGCCAAGGGTAGCTCACCTGCTGGGGTTCAAACCCCAGCTCTGACACTTAGCTGTGTGACCTTGGGAAAGGAATTTAACCTCTTTGATCTCAAGTTTCCTCATCTTAAAAAGGAGGGGAAAACAGGATGCAACTCACAGCTGTTTTAGGATTAAGTGAGTTTTTATTTGTTAAGCACTTGAACAGGGCCTGACACCCAGTAAATGTAATATAAGTCTCTGTTGGTTGGATGGATGGACAGAGGGAAGGAGAGATGTATAAATATACGATATCTGGTCCCATGTATCTAAACCAGCTCACTTCACACATTCAGTAAGTATTTTCTGAGTGCCACCATATGCCAGGCTCCCGGACTTCAAAGGCCCTACCATTTGGGGGCCACACATTTTTCACTGAATACTTACTGTATCACATGAGGTGATGCAGTTGAAAGTACTTGCTAAATTTTGATACACAGTGATGCAATATTATCATCATTATTTCTGTGACTAACCTTTTCTGAGTCTTTAAAGAAGAAAAAGGAAACGTGAGAATCCCTGTCATCAATAAGTCAGCAAATCTAGTCATAAGACCAAAGATAAATATGACAATGACAGGGAAACATGAAATGCCAAACTGTACGATGCAGGCGACTGGAGGAGAGGAAGACAGAAAATGACACGACTGGGTTTTCCAGAAGAGGCGAGGGTGCGGCTACGTCTGGAGGGTGGACAGCAACAAGCTTCAGCATTCTGGAGTCCAGTCTGCCCCTTTCGGGGCGGGGGGAGGTTGGCACAGGGGCTGGGAGAGCAGAGGTGAATCTGGAATGAGGACAATGTGACCAGAAACCAGGAGACCAGCCGAACGCGAGATGACTGGGAGGCACGTCAGTTAACAGGAAGCCAGTGAAGGCTCCAAACAGAACAAAGAACGTGTGCATGTTTGAAAATCCCAACAGGATGGCAGGCAACCTGGGACTTTAAAGTTCCAGGCAAAGAATGTAAGCGTGGACTGTTTACCTGAAATAATACTGAGCCCCAGAAGCGAACCTCTAATCTAACTGATTCCGTGTTCTGATCCCACCCCTCCAGAGGGTTCCTCTTGGTGATATCCCTGTGGTTGATGCTTTCAGTTGGAGTGGGTGGAGGTACCACAAGCAGAGTGAGGACACTTGCACTGTGCGGTGCCCACACTCACGCCCCCTGTGCTGGAGCGACAAAGCCGGGTTACCGCCTCCGTCTTCAGAGGAGGTGGCTTCAAGGAAGGATACAAACACGTTGAGTCCCCTATCTTCACAAATGTGTGTGGTTTTTGTGTAAATGAAAAGGACGGCTAATTCTTCCAAGTAAAGCCCAACCCACAGTTACGCCCGGACATGCCTTGCAGAGGGACGAGGTCCTGTAGGCCTCACTGGGACAGTAAGGCCCATGCCCCTGCCAGGGGGACCAGGGCAGAGTGCTGCCCGGGCCCATGTACCTCAGACCGTCTCTACTGTGGAAGTGAAGCTCAAAGTCCACGTCATAAGTTGTTCACTATTAGAGGAAAAAAGAACCACTGGACTCAGCACTTGGCCTTGCCTTCTCATCTTACCTGATGCAGGACACACACAGCCCTTCTCATAAATGAGGAACTTTTATTAAACAATGGCTTTCAACTCCAAGATGAATTCCTCCCAATCCTCTGGGCCAAGCCTTCTCCTATTAAACCTATAAAGGAGGAGAAACTGCCAGGCCTCCACATAGGCAAATACCCTCAGGCCAGTTCTGGCCACCAGGTGGGGTGGGATGGGGGCGGGCAGACACCTCGGCAGGAAAAGGAAAACAGCCCCCCTGATCTGTGCAATCCTGGGACCCCCGTTCAAGTCCTGCAACAACACAGCAGGTGACATCATCTCCTGCGGTATGAAGACCATCTTATAATCAGACACTTACAGGAGGCAGCCAAGGGTTTTAGGCTGTCAGCTCAGACAATGGGACTGTGGCCGGTGAGCTAAGGCTTTGGCCCTGCAGCAGGCTCACTCGGTGGGTGGATCCAGTGGTACACTGATCCCGTGTCGGCAGGACGGTGCGGTCAGGGGGCCAGGACGGAGCCCAGCAGCTCACGGGCTTCTGACAGCGGGTGTGATGTGGACGAGCCCGGGCACACATGGCCTGAATGCTAGATCACTGCGCACGGCTTTCTCTCTCCTTTAGGAAGAGCCATTAACCTTTTAGATGACAGCCCTGGGGTCGGAGTGACGGAACAGTTTTTGAGGTCAGCAAGGAGCTATGTTCTCAAAACCTGACATCGACATGCAAAAGTTGTGACTGAATCCTGGTGTCCCTGAGAGGAAGACTAAATGCATGTGACAGATCTTCTGCAATCAAAATGCCCCATTTCCCAGAGTATCTGTCACAGATTGATAACATCCATGCAAAAAGTTAAGTACAATTATGTCTGTCACTAAGAAACATACTTTGGAACGTGTGACTGACAACTTGCTGGAAGCTGACAAATCACCGGAAGATTCCCGGGACAACGCAGAGCAGCGCCTTGCACCTTATAAGGGAAGCTGGGCCCCAACCTACACCGACACCGGGGAGACGCTCCCGGGAGGCCGCAGGGCAGGATTCCAGGGCCGGGGAAGGAGCGGCCGCTGTGGCTCAGGGAGGGAAGATGACACTTTCTCCCAGGGGTGGTGTCAGTGGAGGATCACAGGATGAGCCTATGGCCTGAGGTCTGGGGAGCAGATTGAACTCTGGAACCACAAGGCCACCCCAGCCCACATCCACCCAGACGGGAAAGCCCTGGAAACACCACACTCTGGAGGCCAGGTGATTTATTTCAGCTGGACTCTGAAAGGGACAAAAATACCTGCAGTGCAGCTCCCACACGCCAACACTGGGATGGAGACACGGGGCGGCCCGATGAGGGCCCTCAGTGCCTCCACCCGGGGAGGGCGCCACAACAGCCACTCCACAGGCCTCCACACTTGGTCCCCGACCCCAGCTCCAGCTCCTCCAAGTCACCGGTGGCAAGGCGACTGCGGGCGGCCCTAACGTGCAGGCTTGCTGTCTGGACTTTAGCTAGGGTCAGGGAATCCGATACATTTCTTAAAAAGGCTTAAGAAGAACCACTGAAGGTCAGACAAATCCAAATGCTGTCTGAATACTGCCAGCCGCTGGGTGCAAATGACCTCTTTAGTTGTTTTATTCAATGCCATGAGGTTTTTTACCTTTGGGGAGTTCTCCATATTAATTTTTTTAATGTTAAGCCCAAACCTACCACCCTGTAACTTTAGTTCACCTGATCGAATTTTGCCTTCAGGGGCTCCCAACGCCGCATCCCCACCTGGAAACACTTCTCCTTTCCCTTCTACACGTTGACCATTTAGATACCTGAAGCCAGAGGCTGCATCTCTACTCAGATCAAAACTCGGTGATTCCTCACACTCAAGTTCAAATCTCGATCCAGGTAACTTTTACAGGGTGGTGGATGGCAGTGGGCGTGCCCCTCCTGACGGACCTGACCGGCGCGGGACACCGCGTCACAGAACGTGCCTCACCATGCACACAGGGCTGTACTGCAGCCACTCAAGCTCGTGCCCAGCCCCATAATTTCCCACAGACCGCCACTAAGCCCGGTCTCCTCAATTTTGTTCCCGTGCAATTGATTTTTTGAACCTCAGGGGCTCTGTCCGTTCTCACCCATCACCTTTCATCTCCCGGTTGCAGCAGGGTGTTCTGGCTGCAGAGAAGATGCAGAGTATTGATTCTGTCATTCAGCACATCAGCTCTCCCTAATGATTCTGTGTCATCTGCAAATTTGATAAGCATGCCTCTGATGTCTTTATCAAGCCACTGGTTCTACTGTTCAGCAAGCCGGGGGGCAGCAGTCTACCAGGGCCCCTCCTGGGAGGGCACAAAACTGTGCATTCATCCACATTCTGGAGCTACTGGTGCTCCATCAATTGCAAATCCACCTGCCTCCCTGAGCCTTTCCAAACCTTGGTACCAGCCTCAGTAGAACCTTCTCTTTCCAGTAGAATCACATGTGAGAGAGAAGTGGGGGCTCTGGCTGAAGTGAGAAGGTGCTTCCTCTAACTGCACCTGCCTGAAGGCAACAGTGCAGAAGAGAATCAGAAAAGCCCAGATTCAGGGACCCTAACATTTGCTGTTCCACCCCAGGCTGACTCGCAAAGCTGAGGCCAGCCTGGGAGAGAAGTGGGGATGTGGGAGCGTGCCTGAGGCCAAGGCCAGGCCCATCCTGCTGACCAGTGTGTGTGAGGTGGATGGGCAGAGGATGGAGCAGTACTGCTGCCCAGAGAGGAAACAGAGGCTCCACTTCACCAGATGAAGTGGCATGCCCTTCCTCACTTGGAAACTGTCAAGAAATGAGGGTAGAGATGCATGTGTGGGAGATAAAGGTTTGCTGGATGAGGAAGAGGAGCTCTGCAAACACCTCTTATCCTGCCTTTTGCCACGAACTTCAAACACTGTGTCCAATTCACTGGATACAGCCAAGGGGCGTCCATCTCTTCGGGGGGCTGCCCATCCTGAAAGGACAACTCCTATCATCTGAGACCAGCACTCTGCAACAACAGGGAGGAAACAGGCAGGAAGTGCTCGTTCCAAGGAAGGCCGATCTGCTAGGACTATAAGGCCCTCAGGTGATGACCCAGTGTCTCTGAAAAGCCCCAAATGGCCCCCTTTGTCTGAAATAAACTGGGGATGAAAGCTCGCCAAAAAACAGCAGGAAATTCTTTGAAATATGAGTGACAGCAGAAAAAAAGGAGGCGGAGCACACGTTTTTAGCTTTTGAGACACAAGCTCCGGCTTAAGAAGGCAACAAGGTCTGCTACTGGCCCTCCCTGGCTCCCTTCACTCCCCACAGGGATTTGCAGGGGCAGTGTCGGGGAAAAGGGCCTGTCCCGCTGCCCCTGGCTCAGGAACCTGCCCGCCGGTCCCCCAGCCTCCTCCAACTTTGGTCAGTAGAGGGCGCTGCATCACCACGCTCTCACTCCAGCCTTGGTTTTGCAACTTGATCCCTGGGTCCACACAAAGACCACAGTTGAATATTACGATTCTGGTTCAACATTACAAGAGAAAGAAGCAGCGAAACACAAACTTGCTATTTTATGATGATATCATCTATGTAAGAAGTACACAGAAAAATGACTTGAAGGAAATACAGCCAAAGGTTATGAGCCTTTGCTCACTGGAGATGGAATTTGTTTTTTCATTATTTTCTAAACTCTCAGTTTTCTATAAGCTACAATTCCTCTCATAATCCGAAAAATCTGAGGCGTACTTAGGGACTTGGGAGTCGTCTAGGGGTGGGGAGGCTGCAGCATAGGGTCCTAGGCCACTGGAGAAGCATTTATTGCAAAACTGAATACATGCCTGTACCTGGGCTGAGCTCTGGGAGATAACAGGCCCTGGACAAAATCCCTGCCTTCAAGGAGTTTACAACATGATCACAAAGTGAAGGCATAATGGCTGAGAAGCGTTCTGAGGGAAGAGCCTGGCATAGGCACAAGGCATTCAGGGAAGGCTTCCTGGGAGAGGTGGCATTTGAGTTGACATCTAAGGTCGAGGATGCGAGACATACCCGATGCACAGGTGTCCACATGAGCAAAGGCACAGAAGCACAAAACAGGAAGGGAAGAAGAGGCTACAGGTTCAAAGTTTGAGGCTTGGGGACGGAAAATACTGCAAGCCCTGGGAGCCAGACGTGGAGACCTCCACCCTACAGGCCCACTGCAGACCCCCACAGTGGGAACACAAGCAGCACCCACAGCTCCACCAGAGAGCAAGGTGTCAGGCTCCTCTGGTGACAGATTCCAGAGATCTGAAGCCTCATGGAATAAAGTAACATACTCATCATTTCATAAATCTTCAATGGAAAATTTGAATAATCAGCATTTCATTTTTTTAAATGAAGACACTGGATAGGAAAACAATACAAAAATTGAAGAACACGCACAAAAAAATCCCTGATGAACCAGGAGGCTCACAGAGGTGTGTATGCCACCTGTAAATTACCACACAGTGAGAGAGGAGAGCTTGGGAGAGACAAGTGGTTTTTACTGGGAAGCCTTAATGTAACATTCCATTATCCCACTGCATACTGGCTTAACTCAGTCAAATCAGAATACATTTTATATTGACTATTTTGACATTTGTTTTATATGGCAAGTAAAACAAAACTGATCCAATTTCCTTGCAGCCATTGTAAACCATAAACGGTACAACAAGAGGTTATAAAACACACAAGCCTTAGAAGTCTTGTTCTGAGGCACTGCCTCCAGCTCCTGTGTTCTCGGGTCCCCTGGCTTCTGCTGCTGGTGACTGTGTTCTCAAGCTGATCAACAAGCTTCTGGGGAGATCACTCTTCCTGCTTTAACCAGGAGAATCTGTGCTCATGGAAAGTTAAAACCTGCTCTGAGGCGGCGCCTATTTCTAGGCCCTTCCAGACCATGTGACATCAACAGGGAGCAGCTGTAGCCTCTCCAGGGCCCCGAGCACAGGTGAAGGTAATCGCAGCGAGGACTCTGGGCATCTAGGCAAGAATTTGCAACTGCTGAACTAAGCTGCGGGAGCCTCGTGTTCCTAAACCAAAGACACTCCCCTGCTCAACCCACAGCTCTGGGAAGCCCGCTAGCTAGTCACAGCTCTGCACACCAAAGTGAAACTGAAAACCACTACTCAAGCTTCAGGCGATGCCAGAGGTAATTAAGTTTCAGTACTTGGTTTGTGAAACTGCACGAGAAAGACTAGACTGTCTTTGCGGAGGGTGTCCCGAAGGACAGTCCCCTGAGCTGCCTGTGACAACGGCGTTCTTTTGAGGGAGGGAAGCTCCGTGGGGGGACCAGGGCCAGAGGGCCGGGCTACACACCCACTTCTCTGCGCTCCCGGGGGGCAGCGTGTGACTGTGGGGCCTGCGGAGGATCCCCCTTCCCCCCTAACAGTTTTGTCCTGTTCCTGACAGGTTTTGTTCATCTCTCTTCGCCCACGTGGAAGCTTTGCGATCCAGTCTCACTGACATTACGTCCATCTCCGTCTCGCCAATTCTTACCTGTTTTATTTACTTTCGTAATTCCTTTCTCAAACTTAATCTATCGTTGCTGTTTGCTCCTTGTCCTCTAATAACTTAGCCGCTAATGACGCAGAGGATTTTGGTCTGCCAGGGTTCTCTGTGCCATCTGCTTTTGCAGACGGGCTTGAGACCACTACGACCTCTGCTGTGGGTAAAATCAGGTGCAGAGACCAGGTTGGTCACCCAAGTTTCTTTGTGGAAACAACTATTAAAACCAACAACCCCCTCACCACAGAAAAACTTCTCACTATACTCTCATACCCTAATGACCCATTTCTTAGTTTTCTGCTCACTGGGAAAAGAAACAATATGAAAACAAAAAAAAATTACGTACCAACCCTCCTGGGGTTAAACAAGTTGCTAGCCAAGGCAGAGAAGGAACCCCACCTTTTACGGCCAGCGTTCCCAGCCGCATGGCTACAAATCAGGGGTCTGTGTGCAGCTATGAGCTCTTTAGAAGAGCAAACCAATTCTAAATTGCATATTCTATTGTTTTAGAAGCCTGCAGAATATGTACAATAGAATACAGAATGGCCTTCACATTTGTGTAACGTGAAGATTTCTAATTGGTTTTGCAAAATCTCCTCTAAAGGTATATTGCTTCTGTAATGTCTCAGCAGATACTAAGTGCAGGCGCCCTAAAATGTTACGCACCGGGACCCAAGAGCACATGACTATCACATGCATGACAGCACGAGATGCCGCTGACAGGGCCTCACCTGGGAAGGTTGGGGGCCGGGGTGGAAGCAGCTGATGACTGGGAAGGCGTAGTGGGTTGAGATGAGTCATGATTTCTTGGTACTCTGCCCATTCGATACCAGATCCCCATGCTGTTCAGTTCCCTTTGGGAGAAAAGAGAAATCTTCATGGCACCTTCAGCACAAAATTACCTGAGCAACAAAGCAAACCAACTCACTGAGGAGAATCATAGCCTCAAATACCAGGGAATCGATTCTCGCCCATGAAGGTGGTTACATCACCTCCGTTTGTGCTCTGAGTGTCGCGGTTTAGCACCTCACGTGAGGGCAACGTCCCAGCTCGGCAGGCCATCTTCCTCACCGACCCCGATGGCTTTCCTACTACGTGCTATCAACAATTTCCTTGGTTCTCAGTCTGCAAAATTCTTATCTTGCCGTTTCATTGTGGATGTTTCTGTGACAATCCACTTTGTAGGGTCAGGGTGAGACAGGTGAGCAATGGCTGACCCGTATTCCCGGTTTCTAACTACGAGGAGAACGAGCCCCGCCCCGCTCCACGCCAGGCTCCAGGCCCAGGAGAAAGCGCCCTACTGCCCGGGCGTCACCTACAGTTGGCCGGGTTCTCAGGGTTAGTCTGGGAGACATCTTCACACCATAAAGCCCGAGGCACGTGCCCCATGAGCCACCACGACTCAGGGTGGTGACGAAAGAGCCTGGCAGACACCACGTCAGGGTTCCTGCTCCTTGACCTGCATGCCCACCACAGCCCGACCCCACGCCACTCAGTCACGGGCATTTATGAGACAGGTGTGCCCTTAGGAATGGCAATGGGATTATTTTAGCCACAACCAACTTCTAACTACTCAGCTGGACCACAGAACTGCATGCTGGGGTGTAAAGGGAGAGCATTTCTCCAAAAACTGAGAACAGATTTATCCAGGGGATACTTCTAGGAGCTTCTGAGCACCCCACAGGAACTATCCTAAACCACAGTCAATTCTTATTAGGCGGCTGCCTCCAATCAGCTGCACTGATTTCTCCACCTGTTGGTCACGGCCACGGTCAGGCCTCAGAGGAACCACTCCCAGTCTGAGGTTTCCGTCTCCCCAGACAACAAACCTCTAACTTTTGCAAAGAAACGTATTGAATTGTGCCCATTTTGGGAAAAAGTGACGAAGTTCTGAACACTGAATTCTCTTTCCTTAAAGATAACACTGGAATTGCCTTCTTCTAGAAAATAATTTTTGTCCCAAGATGAAACAAAAATACATTTTATTTAGCAATCTTTTCAAAATGATATAAAAAAGTCTAGTTTTGATTATCAAGACATATATGGTAAGAATCTATTCTTTAGAATTGTTTAAATTGGTTAAAATTGAATCTTCTAAAGTAGTATAGTTTGTAATTTACAAAAGCTGAATACACACAGTAACTGAATACACATAATATACGCAGTAACTGAAATTAGACCTTAAAAGTTCATTACTAAATTGTTGGTTTCTACTATTTGTATGTAAGTGGCTGTTTCTAAGGTACCTGAAGTATGGTTATTTTCTTAACTATTTCCTACTCCTGTTATCCTGTTTATTTAATGAATTTAAACCGTGTTGTAAAACGGGATTTTTCAGTGTATAGAAAGGGGGTGATCACAGAGTCCTCCTTAAGGACCACAAAATCTCAAGACAGAGCATTCAGACTCCACAGCTGAAAAGTCCAAACAAGCCACTGTGCCAAGATGAAGATATCTATTCCTGTGATGCCCGCTCCCCACGTGCTTCACACAAACCCCGCAGATCCCTCTATGCCCAGCCCACATGCAGCCTCTGAGAAAAGGCCGTGGCTTTTAAAGTAAAGGGGACTGTCTGGGTTCAAATGTGCAAGAGGCAAAACAGAGCCCAGCCCAGCCCAGATCCAAGAGGCCAACCTCAAAAGTCAAGAAGGAGAACACATCTGTGGGTACCTGCAGGGACAAGCGAGATGCTTCTTACAAAGCTGGCCAGGGAGACAGCACATGGCCGGGGGGCTGGAAACTACCACACTATTAACTTGAGAGACCCGAATTTTAGTTGACTGAGTATAATGAATGAACATCTATTATCTTTTGAACATCCAGCATCCATTCACCCCCTATTCTGACTCTACCCGCCCCTTCTGTATTTAGAGGGGCAGCCACCCCTCATTCCTGGTCCCTGAGTTTCAGTGGAGCTGACTGCACTTTTAGCTCAGGCCTGGTCAATCAGAGAAGGACATTTTCCAGGTGTAGTGATGGGCTCAGGGTGCACATGACCCTGGTGAGATCAACCAAGACCAATAAGAACGACTCCTACTGTGGAGAACACAGGTTTGATCTTTGCCTCGGGACTTGAACCTGGAGGAGAAGTAGGTAAAGCTCGCGTACCACAACTCCTGAACTAGGGGGGAACACGTCTTGGAATGGTGTCTCCCCCACCCACCGAGGAATCAGAGTAAGGAGGAGAGGGGAAACCAGATCCTAGCGACACCCTCTGAGCAGCCACTTCCAGCCACCCCTGATGCCATCCTGCCCCACAAACTCTACTGTTATGTCAGTCAACAAATTCTTTCTTCTGTTTAATCCAACCTGGCTTAGGTTTCCTGTCACTTACAATCAAGAGTCCAAATGAAATCCCGAGGTTCCTTGTACTCAGTATTCATGAATACTAGGCCTGTGCCCGGTGCTGAGGCTACCAGGTCAAGGGCACAGTGGGCCAAGCCCTCCAGCAGTTCCCTGCTTATCAGGGAAGAGGAACATCGGACCAAAACACTGCACACGGAAATACCCTGTGATCATGTAATATTCACCTTTCTTCTCCACTGAGAACCCTCCAATGGTTTTCCGGCACGATTGGACTAAGATCCAAACCTCCACCATGTTTCACGAGGTCCCACTGAGCACTGCCCCACCTCCTACTCCTTCTGGCTCACCACCTCAGCCACACCTGGCTGCTCTCTGCCCCAGACCCATCTCGCCATCCCCACTGGGAGGCTGGCCCTTCCCCTCTGCCTCCAGATCCCTGAGGGCTGGTTTCTTCCCTACATTTAGGACTGTGCTCACATGTCACGCTCCCGACCCCAGGCTGAAGAGCCCCCATTCCTTTCTGCCTCACTTTCTTCACTAACTGAAATGGTCTCGCTCATTGTTTCTGGTTTGATGCTGGTCTCTCGCTTTCCGAACACCAACTCCACGGGAGGCAAGCTCTCGGCCTCACTCACCACTGCTTCCAGGGGCCTGGACCCCAGGGTAGGAAACGGGCATCCAGAAAATGCAATGGGGTGAGTAAAGAGGGGGAGCACGGAGGCCCTGTGGTCCGAGGGAGAGAGCACCTTGGCTTCAGGCATCTGGAAAAGCCCAGAGAGCCTGAAGGAGGAACACGCAGGAGGGGGAAGGAAGGGCCTTTCGATGGAGCACAAGAGGTCAGGGGGGTGCTCTGTGAGGCTGCCCCACCAGCAGGAGGGCAGTGAGGAGAGCCATGGCCAGAGCCTAGGGGTCACACAGACAGCCGGTCTCAGGACTGGGTCCCCGGGAGCCACTGGAGCACTCTCGGCAGACAGAAGATAGAGACTGGTGTCACTAAGACTTACCCAATGAACGTGTACTGGGGAGGGGCCTGCTTGGTCCGGCCCATGATCCGAATGTCACAGATGGCGGCTTCGGTTGAATCCCGTGGGATAAATTTAATGCACAGCCTCTTCTTTCTAAAAGCCACTTCCTCTGAAGGAAAGGACGACAAGAAAAGGTATGAGTCTTCCAGAGAGGCCAACCACTCTGTTCTGAGCACCACGTCTTCTGTCATGTCCCCTTCCCAGCAGTGCAAGTGACCTGCCATCCTGGTCGCCCAACAGAAGGGCCAGGCTCCACCCTCCAGACACCCCACGGTGGGCCTGTCACCCTGCCCTGCCTTCAGGGCCTGACCCCCATGTCCCCTGCTGAGAAGGGGCCCGCGGGGCACACCCATCTCTTCAAGGAGCGGCCGCCTGCAAGAAACCCAGGGCCCGGCCTCTGAAAGCCACCCCTCAGTCTGCTCACAGCTCCAGCCATCAGATACAGACCCACGGACACCCCGAGAGTTAAAATATTTTACTACGTGAACTTTTTACTTTTTTACTTTTTCTTACAGCAATTTTCAAACATTCCCGAAAGTAGAGAGAACGGTTAGATGAATTCACGTGTTCCCATCATCCGGTTTCAGTGCTGTCAACTGCTCTCACCTTCTCCCCGCGGACAAGCTGCTTTCACCTCCTCCCCACCCCTTGGCTTTGCTGGAGACGCGCAGGGACCCCAGCACCGCCAGCAGCACAGGAAGCATCCGCGGCAGACTATTTTTCCTAACGTTACCACCACGCCACTCTCATTCCTAACAAAATGAGCAACGGCTCCTTCATTTCATCCAACAGTCTACATTCAGGTTTTCTCCATTACCTCAACAATGTCATTTAACTGTTGGTTTGTCTGGACGTCTGCACACAGAATTTGGTTGTTAGGTCTCTTGTTCTGTAACAACCTCTCTGCCTTCCCGTTACCTTCAGGGCACTGATAGGCTGGAGAACCGGGGCAGTCCCCTGTACTTCCTGTAACCTGGCAGAGTGAAAGGCTCCATGAGACGCAGGTTACACTGCTTGGAAAGGAACACTTCACAGGTGGTGTGTGTTCATCATGTGGCGTCACATCACGAGGCCTGGAGGCCAGCTGTGCTGCCCTCGGTGGGTTCTGCTGCTGTCAGGCTGGTACTTTGGTTATAATGTCCCCAACAACCATGCTCTGAGTGGTTTTCTCATCCCCTGACGACTGTTCCCTAGATCCAAAATTTCATTAAAGGTGTCAAAACAGCGATTTTCTAATTCCATCAATCCTTCTGCGTTTATTAGCTGGAATTTTTCTATGTAAAAAAATAACTGATTCTTGAAAGACTTGGTCTCACTGAAACATGCACTGCTACAGGGAAGGAGAGATGCAATTCTTCTATTTATCAAGTCAGAGTAATGAGTTGGAGCCCTAGCAACCACCAATGGTGACCAACCATGTGTTTTTTGTTTGTTCATTTGTGGTTTTTAAACACGAGTTTCAATCAACTGCAGCCACCCAATACCTGAGTCAGATCTGGGTTGAAATTTCAGCTCCACCATTTTCTGGCACCATAACTGTAGGCAACTGACTTAATTTCTCCAAGCCCTGGATTCAGTATCTGTAAAAGGGAGTTAATGAAACCCTACCCCATAGGAACACTGAGGAAGCTGACATGTGATAACACACATGCTTCACTTAGCCCAGCACCAGGCACATAGTAGGTGCTCAATAAAGAACAGCTGTGGATGTTCCTATCATCATTATAAGCACAAAATCTCTGTCAGTGTTTGGCATTGATTTTCAAGACCTTCCAGTTCTGTGGCAGAAATAAGCACATTTAAATCAGGGAGAAGTGAGTCCTGCTGCTGGACTTGCCTTTAACCAAGGGGAGATCAGAGTCAGGTGCTGATATTTTGCAGGGAGGGCTTGCTTTTTTAAAGACCCCGGTGGAAATTTAGAACCTTTGTGGGTTCTTTTCCTAGGCGAGGAAACCGGGCTAGATCAGATCTACCAGCTGTGAGTAACCACACTGATCCAAACAGTGTGTCCATCAAGGCAGGGTGGTACCCTGGGGAAACCATCCACAGCAACCCTCCAGCTTCAAAAACTATTAGCTGAGAAGATCAGGCTTTTGACAGTGTGAAGTAGGTGAGCTCTCTCCTCAGAGTAAACAAAAATGCAGGTACGTTATGTACTTGCTTTGCCAGCTGCTCTTTGCTCCATTCCTCCATCTACAGCAAACGCGGGGTAAGAGATGGAGCCTCTAATTAAACACGCTTAAACAGGCCTAGTTTTAAGTAAACATACTATACAGAGTCAATAGAAATGTGCTCAGTCATGCTTATGAACACAGAGAAAGGACACAGCACTTTACTAAAACAAACAGTCTTCCAGTGTTTAAGTGCTATATGGATTGCAACAAACCATATTTTAAATTAATTACAAGCCTCTCATCTTTCTGGCTGGTTTTATAAAACCAGGGCTGTAAATGCTCTTAAACGTCACAGAGCTGACCATAGGTTCATCTGGCCAGCCTGGGTAAAGACTCCAGGAATGACCGTATGACCCTACATGAATGGGCAACCCCAAACCCACCCTCCTTGTGTGATAAGACACCTGTTGGAGATGCCAGAACCCGACCTCAGAATGTCCATGGGGCTGCAACCGACAACCTCCCAGTCACGGGGGAGAGGCCTCCCATCCAGGATCACTGGGGCCCCCCGGCAGCTGGATCACAGGACCCAGAAAGGACTCAGCCCTAGGCCTCCTTGCTTAACAGATTTAACAAATTGAGCGGAAGCCGAATGAGAAATCCCTTGTGGCTCTATACTACATGGTATGAAGACATTTTAAGCCAGTTAGTTGTCAAAAAAGAACACCAATGCACATTTCAAAACTAAGAAAAACACAGAGGAAAAGTAGGAAATTAATACAAATCTACAAGGCGATTTTAGCTCTTAAGCAGAACATTCGTGTAAGAATAAGCAAAGGTAGCAAGTAAACACTTGTGAAAATGTTCAGTCTCGCTAATAAATAATAAGTGAAAATTAAGTAAAATTAGAACAGTAAAACTAAATAAAAAATTTAAAGCCTATGCTGGCAGGCCTGTGGGAGACAGGTACAAGCCAGTATCATCAGTGGCAACATGAATTGGTATTTCTGGAAGTTAATTTGGCAACAGAGAGTAATAAAGCTTATTTTTATTGAGCCCAACCTCTGAGCAAGGCACTGTGTGTGGTGGACACCTTGGGCAATTCAAAGATGAATTAAACATGGATCTTGCCCTCAAGGAAAGAGATAAGTAGCAAAGACAAGAAGAGAACTTGTAAATGGCTATAATGCAAGCTAAAAACAACATTATGAGGTGGGTAATATCCCCCCATTTTACAGATGAGGAAGCCGAAGCCCAGGAGGGTCATTTGCCCAGGGCCCCTCATTTGTAAGTGGCAGAGCTAGACTCAATAAAGAGTTTGACTCCAGAGCCTAAGTTCTTCCCACTACGCCAGGTGCAGTTTGTCCCAACAGGTAAAGACGGGAATTCAGAAGCAGAATCAACCACTTTCTTTGGCCTCCCACCACTGTCACTTGCATTTGCTTACTTTCCTGCCTCCCTTCAACAAATGAGTGCTGTACTAGGTGGCTGGAAAGCAGGAAAGACAAGGGGCCCTGACCTCCGACTGATTACATAGCCCTGTCGGAGTATACTGTAATGCAATTTCTTGTTTCCAGGTCCAGTTCACCCACTATACTAAGTTCCTTGAGGCAAGGGCCACTATCTTGTTCATCTTTATACCTCAAAGCCTGCACTGCCTACAGTAGATATGCATCCACCATAGCTGACTGTGGAGAGGAGAGAGAGCTTGCTTCCAACTGGTCTCTAGGGATCAGAGACTTTCAAGAAGTTGGAGATCTTAAACTCACCCTTGAAAGATATGAGGTGTGGCCATTCAGAGTTGAGGGAGAGGGCATTTCAGGCCCGGAAAACAACAAAGCAAATGTGTAGAGTCAGAAAAAAACGAGCACGGAGAGGGCATAGTGAGTAGCTCAGTTTGCATAGAACACAGCGTCCTTGAAGATGAGGGATATGTTTGTAAAGGAAGGTGGTGGGCAGACTGTAGAGGACCCATGACCCAGCAGCCTCAAGCACCTGGAAACTTATCACAAGGAAATCATTCAAAATCTACATGTACCCAAACTGATCTATAGATTCAACGCCATACCTATCAAAATGCTAGCTGGCTTCTTTGCAGAAGTGGACTTATCCTAGAATTCTTATGGAAATTTGAGGGACCCAGAAGAGCCAAAATCATCTTAAAAAAGAACAAAGCTGGAAGACTCATCATACTTCCTGGATTCAAAACTTGCTACAAAGTTACAGTAATCAAGACTGTATGGTTTTAGCAATAAGAAAGATATATAGGTCAATGGAAGAGAAGTTGGAGTTCAGAAACAAACCTTCATATTTATGCTCAATTGATTTTCAACAAGGAAGCTGAGACAATTCGATGAGGGAAAGAATAGTCTTTTAGACAAATGGTGGTGGGACAACTGGATATTCACATGCAAAAGAATACATTTGAAGCTGTATCTCACACAAACATTAACTCAAAATGTATCAAAGACATAAATGTAAGGGCTAAAATGATAAAACTCTTAGAAGAAAACACAGGCATAAGTCTTGGTGACCTTGGATTTGGCAATGGTTTCTTAGGTATGACACCAAAAAACTAAGCAACAAAGGAAAAAAGAGATAAATCGGATTCCATCAAATCCAAAAAATTTTGTGTTTCAAAGGACAGCATCAAGAAAATGAAGTGAATGCATAACAGCTCCACCTCAATTTTAAAAAAAAGAAAAAAGGGAATTAAGTGGAAATTGACAGAATGGGAGAAAATTTTTACAAGGCATACAACTGATAAAGGACTTATAACCAGAATATACTAAAACATTCCTACAACTCAATCATAAAAAGACAACTTAATTTTAAATGGGCCAAGAATTAAAATAGCCATTTCTCCAGAGAAAGTATACAAATGACTAACAAGCATATGAAAACATGTTTAACATAATGAGCCATAAGAGAAATGCACATCAAAACCACAGAGAGAGAACACGTCATACCCACTAAGATAGTCAGAATCAAAAAGAATGACAGTAACAAGTGTTGGTGAAGATGTGGAGAAACTGGAACCCTCAAATACAGCTGGTCAGAAGGTAAAAGGGTACAGCTCCTTTGGAAAACACTTTGGCAGTTATTCAAAAAGTTAAAAAAAAAGGTTACCATATGACTCAGCAATTCTACACTGAGGTATATGCCCAAGAGCAATGAAAACATATGTCCACACAAAAACTTGTACATCAGTGTTCAGAGCAGCATTATTCATAATAGCCCAAAGTGGAACAAATATCCATCAATTGGATGGATAAGCAAAATGGTATACTCACATAATGGAATATTACTTGGCAATGAAAAGGGAATGCAGTGCTGACATGTTACCTACCTCATATGGACCTACCTTGAAAACATTATGCTAAGTGAAAGAAGCCAGACACGAAAGACTACAGATTACATTATTTCATTTATATGATTATATTGCCAGAATAGGTAAATCTATACAAAACATAGATTAGTGGTGACCTAGGGCTCGTAGGGGTTAGGGAGGTGAGGACTGGGGAGAAATGGGGTGCCTGCAGTGAGTGATTGCTAACGGATACATGGTTTCTTTTGGAGTGATAAAATGTTCTAAAATTGATTGTGGTAATGGTTGCACAGCTTTGTGAACACACTGAAAAAAAATCACTTAATTGTAACTTTAAATGGGTAAATTGTATGGTATGGTAATTATACTTCAATAAAGCTATTACCAAAAAACTCCAACACATAAACATATAAAATCTATTCTTAAAAGGTGCTTAAACATACGCTTTTGCAGAGCGGCACTGTGGTTAAAAGTGTGGGAGTTAGACTTGTGTATGGATACTCCAGTTATTCCCCCACTTCTAGATGTGTGACCTTGGACAAGCTCTTTAGTCCCTAAGTAGTTACTGTGCCTCATTTTTCTCATACGGGAAATGGGTATAAAACACCCATCTCCAAATAGGGTTCTTCTGCAGATTAAATGAGATCAGGTCTATAAAGCTTCATCACAGGGGCTAGCACACAGTAAATACATGCTAAGTATCAACTCTCACGATTCTTAGCTGATACATCTAATAACAGACAGCGAGTGTCGAAAAGTGAGGAGAGTATTAAGAGAAATATGCCACACAATGGAATCCACTTGTTTCATTAAAATAACAGTTATGTGAAGTCTGTGTAGCTATGGAAAGTCTGGTCTATAGGAAATGCTGGCAAGAAAACAGCAAAAAAAAAAAAAAAAAAAAGGTCCAAAAATGGGGCGAACTATGGAAAAAGAAAGTATATGTGACAAAAAATGAGATGTGGACTTTCGTAAATGAATCATGTGTCATAAAGAAAGGATTCCCTGTATGTTTTTTATTTACTGCATCACTGTTGTGGATATCCTAATATTGGTAATAAGTAATTTAAAATAAAACAAGTTAAGTTATACTGCATCAGAATGAGGTGGCTCGGCGGCCCAGAGGGCTGCCAGCACTGTTTGATAAGTGATTAAGCACCCCAGGGTCCTGAAGAACCTTCCGATGTGTCAGCCGTTCAGCTCTGCCCGGTGTTGCTCGAGGGTCAGAGCCCCCCCTCAGTTTCAAATCCTGGGTACTCTAACTTGCAGTCTTTGTGGTTCTGACTTTTCTCATGTGCTCCAAGAGCCAAAAATGGTGACATTATTGCACCTGTGTTCCCTGGGTGTCTTTTGATTTTTTTCCTTTTGTTTCTGGGTCTTGTGCCAAGCTTGCCTTCAGCAACACCAGAGGAGGCTGAGGACAAACTATGACCTGTCTGAGTGCTCCCCTCTGAGCCAGCCGACTCAGCAGGGAGCACCACTCTAAAAGGAAAGGACACTGTTCATTTACGTGCCGCTCCCCGGAAGGCTGCAAACTCCTTGGAGAACCAAGTTAGACACGTGTCAAAAGCAGCAGAGTTTATTCATGGGCATGCAGTGAGGCCTCTTAAAATGTTTCTGAAGAAAAATGCACATAGAGATACCTAAAAATATTCCTGGAGGAAGAAAACTCTCACTGTGACGAGTGGTACTAAAGGGCGACTCACGTGTGTCCACCGTCTCCTGAATGGGGATGAAGCCCACAGGCAGCGTGTCCTTGATGTCAATGAGCTTCATATCCACTAACACGTTCCCTAAATGACTCTTGGGAGGAAAGAAAAGAGATACAGACTATTAATCTGAACACGCCAGTGGTGGGTTTGCCATTCTGGCTTCGAAATGCATGTTTAACACAATGACTCATGCAGCTCTACGATGGCAGGTTAATTGGAGCAGGTGCCACTTAATGTGCCCCAGCAGTTACACAGGGACTCTGGTGGCCCCCGGGAAGGAGTTTCACCTGCGAAGCCACTCACTCTGACGCGGCCTCGGTTGGCAAACGAGCAACCCAGGAGATGCTTGAGACATAACCCAGCAGAGGGCAGCTGTGCACACAGGTCCCGGGACCACACGGCCACTCAACCCCGAGCGTCTGCTCTCGGGTCAGCAGGTTTTAGAAGGAGCACGTTCCTGGGGCAGTGGTTTTACAGGGAGCTGCATATAAACCTAACAGAGAACCAGTCACTCCTACGGGATCAAGAGACAGCCTGCATATTGGCACACATCTCGGTGGCAAGATACAATCTGTAAAACCCCACGAATGCTAAGCTAATACGGAGTGAAAAGCCCTGCTGCCTCAGCACGACACGTCTTCCAAAATGACATGCACAAGGGCCTCTTAAAGCTTGCACTTAGTGGGGGTACACGGGGTCCACTCTGCGCAGTTCCTGTAACCAATGTAAAAATATCTGAGAAGCAGCATGCCGCTCTGTAACTGCGAGAGAGAATTCGCTGCAAACACACTGGCACTTGCAAGTTGGAGACGAACTCTGAAGAGATCTACCCTACAACTTAAGTATGTGGGGCCCACCTTCCAGAGGCGCTTTCTCTCCTTAAGCCCCCAGGAGCACACTCTCTGTTCACTTGTTCTGTGCTCCTGGACGAGCCCCTCACCTTGCCCCCCCACCCACCCGCGGCAACTCCTCAGGCATCCTTCCCGTCCTGCTCAGAGCAGGGCGTGCACCTCCATCTCTGTGTCCCCGATCCCGCCCTGCCCGGTGCCAACACCATTCCTGAAAGCCAATCAGGGAATTCCACCATCTAAACTCCATGCTACGTTCTCTCTTGGCACTCTCAATTTTCCTTCATATCAATTTATAATTGCATGTTTGTGAAGTTTTTATTTAATATCTGCTTCCCTGCTGGAGTTTAAAAACCAAAAGGACCAAAACTCTCTCTGCTAACACTACATATCCAAGCCTGGCATAGTTCTTGGCACACAGCTTGTGCTCAATAATTATTTGCTGAATAAATTAATGTTTTTTGGTACATTTTCAACTTTGGGTCACTCAGAGTTAGAAATCAAATTGGATCTGCTTTGGTGGCAAATCTAAACAATATCAGTAAAAATATTAAAAGTATATTTAATAAATGCATTTATAAACCAAAAGGACACAAAATTCCTGAACTTTAACCATCAAGGTCAAAGTGCCAAGTGTAAGCTATGACCAGGGTTTCCATGGCACTGTGGTCACAAAACCGTTTCTCTCCAACGACGGTATTTGCCAAGGATTTCGTATTATATTTCAGGTAGCTGGGTCTCAGGAAAACAATGCGGAGCAGTGCAGCAAGTGGAAAGTGGAACCCTCACTAACGCAGAATAAATCTCTGACCACGTGGGAAGGGTCTGAACCATTAACCCAACTCGCAAACATCAGCTGCTTTCAGAGTCGCCTGCTCTAATCTATCATAATTTTTTTTTCATGGCAGTTGCTTTTCCATGTCATCACCGCTTTCTGCATTGAGAAATTAACAACTGGGTATGTTTTCCTGCCCTGTAGATGGATGGGCATTCATCAATATCTTTCTCAAATGTCTTCTACTTGACAAGTTGGGTTTTACAGAAGTCAACAGCAAACCACTTAGCGACCTCACCCTCCACACTCTACAAATGTCCCTGATCATAAAACCAGAACATCAGTGGTGCAGCCATTTAAAAAAGGCATCAAAAAAAAAAAAAAAAAGTCTCTCGTGCACACAAACTGGGAGGCCGCACTGTCAAAGCCTCCCGCAGCCCAGGCGTGGTCCCTCCGCACACGGGCTGCCACTGCACCGGGTTTATACAGTAGGTCTGCGACACCATTAATTTTGCTTGTTCCTCTCCCCTCCCCCATCCCGTGCTCTCTTTCATTTCCTCCTCATAAATATGAAGAACGAATTCCCAGTCCTTGCTGAGCAAATGATTCATGCCAAGAGCCCAACGTGCACTGACTCAGGGTATTTATGTCGTCTCTGGTAGCCGGTATTTGCTAGTATACTGTAATTATTTTTGACAACCTTGCATTTAAGGTAGCCACAGATAACCAACTTAATATTCAAATGTTCATAAATCCTTCTGTTTAATATCCTCCCTACCTAATCTATGTACATTATTATTACAGGTAATGCAGAAAGTACAGGGCATGAAAAGTGCAATTAATCTCGATCCTTCCCCAGGAAGCAATGTCACTCCAAAGCCAGGTTTCTGTATTAATAGCATTATTGGGGGAAAGGAATTTAGGTTCCAAAGGGGTCTCCCCAAACTCCTACACTGGGAGTCTCACGTCGCCTAATTAAAGAATCTGTCCAGTCTTGAGATCCCACATCCCTCCGTTCCAGTTGTGAAAAATTATGCCATGCAAAGTCTTGGCTCTGACAGCAGGGCCGGACAGACTGGCTGAAACAGATGGAAATATGCCTCTTTCCTCCTCTGCTCCTGGGCCGGCAAGTGGGCCACTGACCCCTCTCTGAATCGCGTCCCCCTGGATCTCATCATAGCACCCATTCATTCTTTTCCTGAAGATGAAGTGCACCTACTTCCGGTGCTGCCTCAAAAAAGAGGTGAGGCTTGTCTCACCCACCGCCCTTGTCCTCGTCTCACATCCCTTATCACCCCGCCCTCACGGAGTGAGACACGCCAAGCAGGCACTCAATGGACACCCCTGAATGTTCCAATGTTGACTAAATCAATGTATTTTCCGTCACCCACTTACCCATGATACCCAAAATTAACAAGCCTGGTGACGTCTCTCTGTCATTTTTAGACTTGTCACTGTCCCCAGTCACAGGGATCAGAGGCTCTTCTGGCCTAGATACCAACACAGCCTTCGGGGAAATGCCACAAAAACACAAAACAAAAACAGCTAAAGAGGCCGTGGCGGGCCTCCGAGGCCAGAGCCTCCTCTCAGCGGGAGAGGCGAGGCTGAGCGGGAGCAGGAGTGAGCACATGAAACCACTGGGCAGAGCGGGGGTGTGAATACAAGTTGCTCAATCCTTAGGAGTTCATCCTAGCAGCCCTGAGCGGCAGTGAACATGTTGACCTCCTGCAGAAAGGGGAAGCCAGCGGGCAGAACAGAGGTGACAAAAGCTAAGAATATAGACAGTTTTCAAAAAGGGTTTAGGTGAACTCCAGGGACAAAGGGGCAGAGAGTGCACCGCGTGTGGCCCTGGGCACAAGAGGAAAGGTGGGGAGGTGGGGGCACTACCCTAATGTCAGGAGCTAGACGTCTGGAAAGGCAACCCGGCTGTCAGACCTCAGCTGCACCGTGACCCGAGGAACCTGCTCAGGCGCATTGCAGGCTTGGCTGCCAGCTCTTTGCCCTACTCAGCCAGACGCTCCGTGCTTTACTGCAAGTGTTTATTACTCTCGTTATTGGTGAAAAAATGTATATAAATAAAGCAATGACTTCTCCCCTAATCCTGAAGATGTTAAAAAACCACTTTCCTAACAAACTTACCAACAAACAACAGAATGGCTGGAGGAAGAGAGTGCAGGCCACGGAACCGTGCAACTGTCCTCAGCCAGAAAACACTGCAGGGACACATGGGGACCTGTGACAGGACCCTTGGGCTGTGGGGCTTATGATGGAGAGAAAGACTGTTACCTTTCCCCTTCGTGCTTCTGGATGGGGAAGTCTGAACCTGTTTTTTTTTTTTTCTTTATAAATCATGAACATATATTACTGTTACAATAAAATTTATAAAATAAATATTTCTCACTGAATTTTTTTTTTTTGCATTTAGGTCAAAAATAAAGTGTCACCCCTAAAAATGAAAATCTGACTGCTCCCTATTTGGGATTAGGGAAGACAGGTGAGCTGGGACAAGCCTGAAAACTTCCTGATCTCAGGAAAGGAGCTAGGACTTCAAGAGACTATCTGAGGATGGACGCGTGTATCTGCAGAGTACCTAGGACAGTCCTCACACAGAGGGGACGCTCACGAAGCCACTTCTCTTTTTTTTTTTTTTTTGCCACTTCTCTTTTTTCTAAGCCACCCATTAGAACACTTAATTGGAAAAGCCTTAGCAGAGAGCTTTAAAATTTCCTAATTAATGGGCCCAAGTATGAAAAACAGCATAGTAAAAGAAACCTGCACATGTGGTAGATACCTACCTGCAGAAACAATGAAATTGTCATGTGTTACAGAGAAACTCAGGGAGAGAGTCAACCAGGTCACGTGTGAGGGAAGGGGTGACCACGAGGCATCCTTCTAGCTATGCTCCCATCTGTTGGTCAGCTTTAATTCCAGCTTCTCTGAAAGACACGCACATCCCTCCTACCCTGTGATTTGTTACTTGGAGGAAAGGCAGGCAGAGGAGAGCTGTGAAAGAAATATCCTGGCTTCCTTTGGAGAACACCTTTTAATGGAATTCACTGTATACTTGGGCATGTGGTTAATAATACTGTTAATAAATGAAACACAGCACAAGCTGCTGATCCGACCCCATTCACTAAAACCACAGATAAATTAACATGGTGATGAAAGTAGACCAAAACCAAACAACGAGGAGATTTCAAACATGAATGTAAATGACTTGTGCTCACTCAGCAAACGGAAAACCACTACTAGACTTACATTTTCTTTGGAAAATGATCTCGTGAAACACAGGTATCTGGTAACCTTGGATTTAAATAAGCCGTCTTTCCAGAGGTCAGCATCAACACCATCTGCTGTCTGTGCAACCTGCACCAAAGAGACGGAGAAAAGGACCGCAGGTAAGGCAGGATGCCGCTGAGGGTGTGTGAGAGCAGCTTCTTCGTACCTGTGCCAATTAACACCGGCCCGAACTCTCATGGCATCTCATTAGTCCCTTTCATGAGGCCCTGGGAAGAGATTTTCCAAGAGGGGCAAAGGGAGAGTGTGAAAAATACAACTTCTAAAAATATCGTCCCTGGGGAAGCCATTGATTAAAGACACCCTGACAAAAATGGTTCTAATGAGAAAAGAGCAACTTTTGTTGTAATGGACCAAGAAGGGATTGGATAAGTCAGCACATTAAGTTGCTCATTACCACTTACTCAGGGGACGGTACAGGGTGCAGAAAAATTTCCAGTGGGGTGTGAAATGCCACCTGACAGGGGCACCGCCTGCGGTGAGCCTGGCAGGGCCTCCTGCTCCAGGTTCCCTGGGGCCAGCCTGGGTGCTCCCATCAGCGGGACACTGCTGGGCCCTGGGGGGCGGGATGTCAGGGAAGTTCGCTCCTCACTGTACCTTCCTGGTGCAAGCTCGGTGAGTGGTATTCAAGGTCAGAAACTGTCACAACAGGAAATAAAAAAGGACTCAACTCCTAGTTTATAGTCTCACTAAGAAGCCATTTTCTCATATACAGCTATAGAAATTTTCCTCTGAGAACTGTTCAAGGATGAAGCCAGCCCTGGGTACTGGCCCGTGCGGCTGGGGTATTCATGGGGGAGAGTTCACGAGGAGCCTGGAGGGGAGGAGAGGAGGGCAGGCTGGATGGGACAGTGTTTTTCCCGTTTCTCTCTGGATCGCTCAGTAACGGCCTGTCAGGCTTCCTCCCTCAGCAGCCTACCGCCACAGCATCACAGCATCACAGCAGGGTATGAGTCAACCTGCCACGCCCTGCCTGGACCTGACGGGGCCATCCTGGTAGACTGGGAGCAGCGCCCCCTTTTGGGATGAACTCTGACAGCAGGCTCTCTGATGACTCCCAGGTCAGTCGTCCTTGAGGCTGAGACTTTGGGAAGCGGTCCTTGATGGGACAAGCTCCAGGCCACTCTGATAACCTGCTGAAAGCGCCTCTGTTCTTTACACAAAACCTGCCCGATGCAGCCCCACCCCGCGTACACAGAAACAGCAGGCCCACGGCCTCGGGCTGTCACATGTCCAGGGCAGGGGAGCGGAGGCAGCTCCACCAGGACAGGACGTTCCAGGAGCCCCCACGGCCACAGTCCCTGAGGGGCCTCAGAAAAGCCCAAAGGTCAACTGGCAAAAGAAAAGTGCCTTTTTTCAAACCCCCGAACAATTGTTGAGTTAGCAAATGCAACAAAGGAAAAAGAACGGCCCTCATGCTAAACGTGCAAACATGTTTGACCTGAAATCTGAAGGAGGAGTGGAATGGGGATAATCTTAGGGACTGTTCGCTCCAAGTATGTCACCCCCACAGAATTAACATGATGGAACGAGATCAGGCCTCGTCAGCACTTTCCCCATAATGGACATACACAAAGTTCCTTGGAAAACGTGAGATGTAAAGCAGTGCCCCCCGCTCTCCAGCACTGAGCATCCCTTTTGCTTTGTTTTCTCCTGTGGGTTCCATGTTTTGAAAGCTTTTTGTTTCCCAAACTGTACTTTTATTATATTTCCTCAATTGTAGGATGGAGTCACTTGAGACTCACCGATGGATTTTAAGAACACCCTTTAGGAAAAAAAGAAATAGTATCACATCAAAATGTACAAATCTATTTTAAGATGCATCCCAATTTCAGGACCATTAAAATGTGAAAATAAAAGATGCTATAGGAACAAGGAAATAAGGGAACCTGTGTGGTTTCTCTACAACAAATGCATTATTTTTGATAAATTTTAAAAAATAGAGTCTGCAGAACAAAGGCTGTGAAACCATAGGCTGAGACTTAGAAGGAAGAGAGTTGTGTCCAACCCTCCATGGAAAAGGCAGGGGGCTCAGAAGGGCTTTCCTGGATATTGCAAATTCCACCGACGGGTGGTGTGCACCCGAAATCAAGGCTATTGTTTCCAGGGTTTGAAAATGATAATTATCTCCTCTCACCCCACTGCTAGAATTTTCCTTTTTCTGAGTGAGCCGATAAGGAGGCTGGAGCAGGAATGAAAAGGGAAGAAGCATGCCGTGGGCCCGCCCCCTCCTCAGAGGCCTCTTCTCTGTCTTGGCACTTACAGTCCGACGACCAGACCCACTTCTGAGAAGCAGTAAACTTGGATGACCGAAGACCCAGCTTTGCCCTGTGGCCACAATTCATTTGCAAGGGAGTGAAAATGTGTACTGTCCTCCAACCCCAGCCAAGGGGTGGGGGTGAAGAGGGAGGTGAGGATGAGAGAGCGAGACAGCATGTGTGTCTGTGTGTGTGCGTGTGTACATGTGTGTGTGTGGTCTGGCAGAACGCACGGGTGCCTGCAGCCTGGGCCCCGCAGGCTGGGTCCACACAGGGGCCATGGCTCCACCACTAGAGCGAGGAGAGAAGGCCGGGTCCTGGCTCAGCAGGGGCACTGGGAAGGGGCTCTGGTCTAACAAGGCTGGGCCTTCACAGCCTTGCCTCCCCCTGAGCAATGAGATGTACCCGGAGGCTTCTTTCCAATCCGGGCACATAAAGGTGTTTGTTTACTAACCTAAATTCTTCCCATCCCAAGTGAGATGAGCTAAGGACCTACAGGAGGTGATGCCTGCGCTGCCTGGGCGCCCCTGCACGTCTAAACTCTGACCTTGGGAGCTCAGCCCTGAGTCCCGGGGTGGGCAAGGCCGGGGGAGGAAGGCCAGGGGTGGAGGAAGAAGCGTTCTAGGTAAAGCAGACCTGAATCCGACACCCCCAGGCTTAAGCAGGCCTCCTTCCCTGAGGGCACTGCGCTCCGCCTCAGTGCTCACCCAGGACACCCCCAAAGCCAGGGCCAAGTGTCCAAACTAAACATGAGGACATCTGGTCTGACAGCAAACCAAATATTTCAAGTGATGTCACGCTATGTCAGGATTCAAAAAGCCCTGAATTGTCACACTGGGGCTCAGCTCCAGCCTCGGGTCCCCAGGGATTCCTCCCCCACCTCTGGGACTAGAGCTGCTCTTCAAATGCAAACTGCAAACTGCATACGTGTGTCACTGACTCTGCCTGTCCCCCACTTCCTTGGTCCTGGACTACAAGCTTCACAAGGACGAGGACGGGGCACTGAGCGCCTTGTCTGACACGTCTGGGCTCAACCCAGACTTGGTGAAGGAAGGAGTGAATGAAACAGCCATTCGATCTGGAGCAAAGTGTGAAAAATACCTGCTAGCTCCTGGAGGAAGCTAATAAGAATTTCAAAAAATGAAATTTCCAGGATTTAATCCCTTGAGCTGAGTGTAATCCCTTTGAAATCACCACTCTGAGGCCACATCCCCATTTCAACAATGAGGCCACTTATTCTTTCGGTTTTCTTATTTGTACCCTCCCTGCTTTGTTCCCAAAATGACTAGAGTACGTCCAATGCTGCTGCTGACTGCAGTGCCTCCAGAGAGTCTGTCACAGGACTTCACACACACACACTCAACGCATACACACACTCATACTCACCTACACTGTCCCGCACACACATACACACACACACACTCCTCCCTCTCTTTTCAGCATCTTCCCGGGTCCAGGAGCTGCCTCTGAGGAGGAGTCAGTGGGCAGTGACAGATCGGACGCATGGTTCCTCTCTCTTCTCTGCCAGTATCCTTCTAAATGACAATCAAGTGGAGAAAGTATGAAGCCCCTAAAATTCAGAGCAAGAGAGGAGCACAGCACAAGGGGGATGCCAACAATGCGTGGGCACGCGGGAAGTGGAAGAGCAGAGAGGTTGACATCCAAATGCCTGGAGCCACCAGATACCACTGAGGATGAGGGTGGAGGGCCTGGAGGTGGGTGGGTGCGAGTTTAGGGCTGACACAGGGAGGCTGTAAAGGAAGCAGTAGACTCCCAGATCTCCACCCTCATTTTTGAAGTATTTTCTGCAGAAACGGAAGCAGTAAGGCTCAGGACTCCAGACATCAGCCTGGTGGGTAAGGAGGTGAAGGAGGAAGTAAGATTCCAGAGTGAAAGCAGGGGGTTAACCACGCACACTGAACGTGACCAAATGCTGGGCCCCCTCCCCTGCCCCCTCCAGGCTCACCCTCCTCCCTGCTCCTGGCACCTCGGCAGCCAGGTGCATCCCCTGAACGCTGGATATTGAAGGATTCGTCTCCGGAGGAACTAAGGTGCCAGAGAAGAGGCGGGCACACAGACTTGGGGTCTCCCGTGACACAGCCAGCTCCCTCCGCATCAGCTGCTCCGTGGCCGCCAGTCATCAGGCCCCACCCCACCACGGCTCCACGCCCAGGAGCTAGTGCCTCGCTCCTAAATGCAAGCTGACAACGAAGGATCACCAGGCACTGGGAGGAAGCCTCAGACGTGAAGGACAGGGCCCAAGTTAGCAGAAAAAAGGGAACTTGAAGATCGCACAGATAATATGAGGAAACAATGAGAGCTAAGGAGTGAACAACCAAACCCATAATTAATACCTGCAGAGAGACAAGCAAATACATTGCAACCACCAGACAAGAAGGGAATATTGTGAAATACGTTTGAAAGGGAAGAATTTAAGACAACATAAAGAGCTTAGAAACAAACAAAAATATTTACAGCTAAAGAAAAAAAACTTTAAAAATACATCAGAAGAGAAAATTTGCATCGATGACAGAAGTAGAGAAGGAAATAAACGAAGTTTAATGCTGAATGACTGTCTTCGTTTGTGGGACTTAGACCTAAGTTAACAGCCCTGACGGTTTTAACAGGTCCTATACATTCAGGAAAGGCCCAGTGTTCTAACTGCGTTGACTGAAGACACGGGAGTACCGGAGGTCACCTACCCCAGGGGAGGAGGGGAGGGAAAGGTACTGTGAGGAAGTAGGCACTCGGAAACCAAAAGTCCAAGTGAGCAGACCTCAGAAAGAGAAAGCAGTTTGGGTTCATTTGAGGGCTATTTGGGTTCATTGCTCGGGTCCTCGGGGGGGGGGGGGGGACGCGTGGACTTTACTCGATGCTGCACCATCATCACAGACGACCCTGCTCTCCAGGCTCCTCCACTGCATCCTCTACTCTGCAAGGATCATACCACCACGTGACATTTACTGTGTGCACTCTGTGTGCCAGGACCTGCCCTAGGAATTCCGTTCTCCTTCAGTCGTTAGTGCAAGTAACTCATTTAACACAACCCTATGAGTTACTGCGCGCAATAGTCAGTTACTATCTGATTTTATAGAAGAGGAAACTGAGGAACAAGAGGATCTTGGCTGAATAAATCATGAGATGCCTATACAATGGAACACGGATTCAGTTCTTACAAAGGATGAAGCATGAGTGTGTATGTGTGTGTGTGTGTATAAAATTAGGTGCATGATTTAGTAAGCGGGAAAACCATCTTCTTACCAAAAAGCAAATGAGAGGACCCATATGAGAGGAAACAGGCGTGCCAGCCGCTGCTGAGCGAGTAAAAAGCCTTAAACCAGATTAGCTTAGTGCAAAAGCCTCGAAGATATATATGCCCTGTGACCAAGGAATTCCACTTCTGGGCAGGGAGTCTAAGAGAATCACCAGCTTTGTGCACCAGAGTGACTCATCCTGGTTCCTTCATGCTGAGCACCTGGCTGCCAGAACCTGATGAGCTGCAGAGGACAGGACCGGACACGACAGACTGGGTCCCTGAGCCCGTGGGGGTAACATTCTAGATGCGGGAAGATACACAATAAACAGGTAAACAAATAAACAAACATATGAGATAATTTTAGGGAGTAATAAGGGTCATATGTAAAATAAAAGAAAGTGGCGAGGACAGTGACTGAGGGGAGGGGCTGTTTCGGTGGGGGGGGGGACCAGGGAGGCTCCCTCTGAGGTGACACCTGTGACAGGGAGAAGCCTGTCTGGAGGAAGAGCCGTGCGGGCCGGGGGGACAGCTTCTGTGCAGACGGGAGGTGGACACAAGGCTGACGGGCAGCAGGGACAGAGAGGCGGGCTCTGTGACTGGAGCCTGGTGGGGTGAGGAGGGCCTTGTGCGTGTGATGAAGGCAAAGTTGGGGGGGGGGGAACACGTTTCTCATGGCTGGAGAGCGTCCTCACAACAGGAGGCCCAGCAGCCGTTTTAAACAACCGTGAGGACACTATTGACACAGGAAGCTCAAGCGAAAGAGTAAGTTACAAGACGGTTTATATGACACAAGCTCACGCTTTGCTTCTTAAAAGTTATCTATATAGAAAAGGATCTTAGACAAATATAAAGCCAAGCACTGACCACTATTTGGTCCTGCACAGTTGAGATTATGGGTGTTTTTCAACTTTTTAAATGTATTTTTTATGGAGGTATAACTGACATACATTATATTAGTTTCAGTTGTACAACATAATGATTCAATATCTATACGTTGTGAAATGATCACCACAAGTCGAGTTAACATCGACCATACATAGTTACAAATATACAATCCAGTGTTATTAACTATGGTCACCATGCTGTTCATTACATCTCATGACTTATTTATTTTATAACTGGAAGTTTGTACAGCTTTTATAATAAGAAAAACAACAGTTTAAAAGACTTCATTTGGTGGGATGAGAAACAAAGATTTGCTGGATTTAAACTTGAGAAACACTTTGTAAATCAGCTACCTAAGGAAGCCACCACGTGAAGGGGTGTGCAGTAAATCCTCCAAACTGTCAGAGGTTCTTCAGAGTCAGAATCAAGGACTCCTTCCCCAAAGAGGAGCTCTTGAAAGATGGCTACCCACCAGCTTTGTCAACCCGTTCACACGCTGGTGTTTTAAGAGCGCCCGCCCGCAATTCAAAGATGTGTTTGGCAGACAGAAAGCAATCAAAGGGGCCAGGAAATTCTGCAGACATTCCAAAGGAAATACCTGGCAGACACTATGAACAAGAATAACGTTCAAAGGGCTCCGGGTGTGTTAGATCATCCACTGCTGAAACACACACACTTGGCCCAGGCTAGCAGTAGCCGACCGTGCAGCCGCTTCACCCCTAAGCAGAGCAATCTGGGCACAACGTGGAGCCCAAGGCACTGTCCTCCTGGGTCCTCACAGGACGTGTGCCCCGAGTGCTCTGCAAAAACTATACAGTACGAAGAGCCTTTTGACTTATCTGGTGACGAGCCCAGGGATTCTCGGTTTGAGGTTCTGATTTGATTTGTTATCTTTTTATTGTTTTGAGTTCTGAATGGAGACTCAAGTCTGCCACAGACCTTCAGCTGGAATATCCAATGGCTTTTTTAGCAAAGAAATGAGCGTGTGTGTCTGTCTCCAAGCCAGCTGCACCTCCCTCGGTCTCCTCGGTGTCTGGACTCTTCTCTCTGCTCATGTCCTGAGCGCAGGACTAGCCCTCCCTCTTCGAGCTCATCTTCCCAAACGTGCCTCGCGACTTCCTGCCTCCCTGGCCTTGCTCCTGCAGTTCCCACTCAGTACTCAGGGCCCGGCTGATAGGACCCTATCCCCTCAGGGCCTCCGTGTCGGCCCAGGATCTTCCTTTCTGATAGGTTCTTGCATCAAACCCTCTTTCATATCGAGAAATACATAAAGCAGAGGAAAGAACTTGGATTTCTGGAGTCAAAAGGTGGAAACAACACAAGTGCCCATCAACAGATGAAAAGATAAACAAAATGTGATGTGTCCTGTATACAAAGGAATATTATTCAGCCACAAAAAGGGAATGAAGTACTGCACCTGCTACAACATGGATGGACCTTGACAACATCATGTTAAGCGAAAGACAGTCACAAAGGACCAGATCGTGTACATTTATGTGAAATGTCCAGAAAAGGTAAATCCATAGAAACAAAAAGTAGATTGGTGGCTGCCAAGGGCTGGAGGCGGTAGGGATGGGAAGTGACTGCTAATGGTCAGAAGGCTTCTTTTTAGGGTGGTGAAAATATTCTGAAACTAGACAGTGGTGAAGATTACACAACTCTGTGAATATAGGAAAAGCCACTGAATTATACACTTCTAAAGGGTGAATTTTTTGTAGGTGAATTATATTTCAATAAAGCTGTATTTTTTAAAACTCTTAGCATAAGACCTGGCAAGTGGTAGATACTCAGAAAATGTTAGCTCTTTATTATTACCACTGTGTCTTAAAGTAAGGATCCTATTTTATTCCATGCGTATTTTTCAGGGTACCTTGTCTGAGGCCTTGTCGACAAGACAGAATCAGATGTCTGCGAGATGGCTGAACGAACAAGTAAAAAGTGTACACGGGGAACAATGCACAGAGTGAGGCTGGCACATCAGGGCTACACAGAGTGGCCTCTCCCTGTCCTGCCTCCCACGCAGCTGCCGTGGGTACCACAGGCACAGAGAGGACCGACTCCCAAGACTGCGCAGGGCGTAAGGAAGCAAAGGCCTCTGGGACACCCCTGGAAGTCAGGAGCCCTGCTTCTGCATCTGCTGATGGGGAAAGGGAGACACACAGGGAAGCCAGTTCCCAGGGGCTATAAGGCCCATGAGACAGGAAATGGGGAGGAAACACGGGCAGGGCACTTGGCTGCATCTAAGGGGAATTTCCTTCCCACTCCCATGAGTCAGGAAAGAGGACCTGGGCCACAAATGTTCCTGCCTCAGCCACAGCCAGGTGGCCAGGCCAGGACACAGCCCTGGACATCCACAGACCCCATGAAGAGCAGCACCAGTGGCCTAGAGGGTCCGTCGTGGCTGGTGGGCACCCATGTGTAGAGTGGGTTCCTCTCAGCCACAGACTCTCAACCTGTACGGAGCTGCTGATGGATCAGCAGGGGCCGAGGGGAGAATGACTCAATCACCAGCACGCAGACACCTGACATCACTGAGGAACAGAAAATTAAACAAGAGCTCTACCTCACGTGAAAACAAATTCCTGGTGGATGAAAGATTAAATATGAAAAGCAAAACTTTAGAAGTTTTCAAAGAAAGAAACTTGCTTTATGATTTTAATAGAGGGAATTATTAAAGAAATAGACACATGTGTACAAGAAAAATCTATAAAAAAGAAGATGATGAATTTTACTATCCTAAAATTAACAACATTGATACTACAAAGGGCATTCAAAACAGTGAAAAGATAAGCCTTGGACTGGAAGCAATGCATAACTGACAATGGATTAATATCCAAACATAAATAAAGAACTCTTACAAGTCAACGAGGAAAAAAAATCATCGAAAAGAAAAAGGGTATATAACACGTGGAAGTCGTATGAGAAAATGCTCAACTGCTCTGGGAAAACACAAATTAAAAATGACAATTTTATACCATTCATGGTACATCACTGATTAAACTGAAACTATCGGACTAATGTGTGTGGGGCAGAAACTGGCACAGCCACTTTGGAGAACATATTCACCATCTTCACTAAGGGGAAGACGACCCAGCAACTCCACTCCTGGATTGTTCCCTGGAGAAGGAATTCTCAGCGTAGAGATATGAGGATGCTGTTTGCAATACCATTTATAGCAGTAAATTACTGGCAATAACCCAAATCCTCATCAACAGAAGGATGTCATGTCACAGTGTAGTCATGCAACAGGACTCTCTATACAGCCTTGAAAACACATGCACTAGAGCTATACACATCCACAGGGGGAAATCTCAAAACAACGCCAGGCAAAACAGCGGGATGAAAATATGTACAGTGTGATACGTATTCCGTATGACGGCACCCATGTAAAGCTTGAAAGCAGAAAAGAACACCTAGGGGTGATAAACGCCGAACGTAGCGGTCACTGTGGGTGAGGACAGAGGCGTGGGCCTGGAGGGTGCACAGGCACCAATAACGTTTTGTTTCTTTTATTTTGAAAAAATTCACATAAACTTGGTGAAACATTAAGACTTGGGAAAGCTTCATGGTGGTTACGTGGATGTTTGTTAACGTTATTCTCTGTACTTCTAGAAATATGTGAAATGTTCTGTAGCACAATTTTTTAAATTTAAAAAACCAGGTAATAGAGACCTTAAAAACAGGGGCCTTCGAATACTTGCAAATGTGCACAAGGAGGTCTGTTGTCAGAGGAAACATCGGACACCCACTTACATTTGAATTTCAGGTAAACAATGAATCGGTTTTTTTTTCAAATTCAAAAACGTATTTCCAAAATTTCAGATTTAACTAGGTATCCTGTATTGTTATTTGCTAAATCTGGCAACCCAAACAAGGAGGCCTGTACTAAGACTTTGTTTAGTGGGAAAGTGGAAAGAAACTACAAGCTAAGCAGCGGGCGATGCCTGTGCAGAGCGCTCGGCCCGCATGGACACCACACACCAGGGGGCGAGGCCGCATCAGACCCACACGCGCTGAACCAGGAAGATCTAAATGGCACGTGTGTCGTTCAGTAATGATAAAGCGAGAGCTCACCGCATCACCTAATTCACACCAATAAGACAGGTTACAAGGGTACATTTCTGAAAGCCATTTACATATGCAAATGCACAGGAAAAGGAAGAAAAAAGCAAACTGATGACAGAAATCAAGCGTTTGGTCAAAAGGTGCTTGAGCTTTGACTGTGTTGTTTGATTTTTTTTTAAATAAGAAGTTTTTGTATTCCTTATTGAATTAAAAATAAATAAATACAATTTCTTGCAAAAGGGAAAAACAAGCTTAGCAGGATGTTTCTAAACTGTTAATAATATGCATAGGATCAGAGGAAAGAAAAGGTAATAATTTTGCTCTTCCATTTATATAATTCTATATGATTTGGATTATCCAAAATGAGCTTTTATAATTTTTTAAATGTCATGAAGATATTTTTAATTAAAAAAAAGAAGGCAGGGTTCACAAATCCTCTCTCTATATAGCAGGGTCTGGAGAGTGAGAATTTCATTATGGAGGACGCGTCTGCCAAACAGAGGAGGAAGGAAAAGAGAAGAAAGGAGAGGCCGCTGCTGGAGGCTGGCTCAGCTCCTCAAGACCTCCCTCTCTGTCCCCGTTAAACATGGCACAGTGTTCCAAAGTTCCTTTCTGGCTGGCCTTTGGGCTAATAAGTTAGGCCTCAAATGGCCTAATACCTACTCTCCTGGGCCACAGAAGCAGGAGAAAACATCAACTTAAAACATGGGCTTTGGTACAGGGCAGATGTGAATTCAAATCTTGGCCTCACCCCTTAGTAGCTGTGCAACCTTGGCTGAGTTCCTCAACCTCTCTGAGCCTTAGCTTGCGCCTCTGTAAATGGAGACAACAGGTCCTATCTTGTGCAGCTGTAGTAGTAATTAAAAGAGACAAATAATGGCCAATGGTGTCCTCTGCCCAGCACCCACCACACAGAACACACGTCATCAGTGGCAAATACTGGTGTTGCTATTGTATCAGAAGCACTGCTTCCTCCAGCGCTGCCCACGGGATCCAGGCTGACCTGGCTTTAAACAGAGACTTCTACGTGTGTGCACAGTCAGCACCAGGGTGCAGTTCATCCCTTCAGGCCACAAGTCTTTACTTTTCATTCAGCAAATATTTACTAAGCACTTATGCTCTGCAAGGCATTGCACCATGCACTGCAGCACATACAAATACGAGTAAGACGTGGAACCTCCCTCGGAGGAGAGCCCGCGGATCCGCTGAATCAGCAGGAGGGTACAGCGCTTAGAGGCAGGAGACCCACGTTTGATTTCAGCTCATCCACACCTGTGGTGTGATCTTAAGAAAAGCCTTGAAGCTCTCTGAGGTTGTCTTCTTATTTGGAAAATAAAATTATAATAGTATCTTCATGGGGTCATTCTGTGAAGTGAATACCATCTATGGAAGCAACCAACATGCTCTGGGACAGAGCAGCACGATATTCGGTGTTTCTGGAAGTGGTCCCACAAGGAGCACACGCGCTGAGAGGGCAGAAGGGGAGGACAGTAGCTCAGGGAGTGGGGGGCAGGGGGCTGAGAGGAACATCAGGGGCAGCTTCAGGTGGGGGCCTCATAAAGCATCAACGGGCAGGAGTGAAGCAGAGAAAGAGGGGAAGGTGGGCCCCAGAAAAGACAGGCTCAGAAACAATAGGCAGGTGCAGGAGTTAGGGCTGGCCCCCGCGGAGGAGGGAGAGCCTCCGGAGAGGCCAGGGCAGGAGAAGGAATTCTAAGAGTGATGCCTAAAGGAGAAAAGCTGGAGCTGAGAAGGGAGGGACCTGAGTCCCCCAGAAGAGACTCTCCAGGATTTGCAGATACTAACTACTATACACAACACAGAAAAACAGCAAGGTCCTACTGTACCACACAGGGAACTGAAGTCAGTATCTCGTAGTAACCTATCATAAAAAAGAATATGAAAGAGAATATATCGATGTATATGTATGACTGAAACATGATGCTGGATGCCAGAAATAGACACAACATTGTAAACTGACTGCACTTCAATAAAAAAGAATGCAAAGAGAGAGAGAGAGAGAGACTCTTTGGGACAAGAATGGTGAGGGCCTGACCCTGGTGGTAGAGACAGAAAAAGATGACGCCAAAGATGAAGCAGGGACAGAATCCAAGAAACTGCCAGATGGGGTGAAGGGGTGGGGGCTGGGTGGAGGAGCCTCCACTGGGTAGGAAGTTCAGAGCAGGGGCAGCTGTGAGGTGGGGGCCTGCGTGGGAGCAGTGAGGACACAGAAGACAGTTCAGTTTGGGAATATTCAGGTTGTGTCAGCCAGCCACGACACATGGGCTTGTCGGCCAGGCAGGAGGAAATATGGGCTGGGCTGAGCAGACGTGCTGCGTGCGAGTGGCCGGGTGAGGATGGGAGTGGCTGGGACTCAAGCTGGCGGAAAGCACCCAGCGAAAGAGGCTAGGTCAGAACCTGGGGTCATGCACAGAGTGGGAGAGACAACACAGGAAGGGGAAATCGGGGAAGAGCAGGGAGAGATAGGTCACATGACATTTCAGGGATAAGGGTGCTTCAAGAAAGAAGGGCTACAGAAAAATATTTGATGGCCTAAGAAAACACTGCCATGGTATAATAATACTGTACAATGCAATAATAAGCAAGTTACTAAATAGCATATGCAATAGAAACCCATTACTGCTAAAACACATCCACACGGAGGGGAAAAATGAAAGAATATACGTCAAAATGTTAACAGCATTTTTCCTCTAAGTGGTAGGATTATGAGCTACTTTTTTTCTTCCTTGTACTTTTCTGTATCTTCCAAATTGTCTACAATGAGCATGTGTTGGTTCTAAACTCAGAAAACGAATACATTAAGGAAGGAAGAAATTGGTCAACAGCATCCAAAGTTGAGATGAGATCAAGAAGAGTAAGAATTAGGAAAAAAGCTGTTGAAGGAGACAGGAAGGAAGGAAGGGTGAGCGGAGCTGAGGAGGAGATGGCAGGCAGAAGCCACCAGAACTCACAAAGACAGTGGCTGGAGGGCAGGCAAACAGAGCGAAGGTGGGGTGGCCACATCCGATTTTAGGAACAGAGGGGACAGCAGCATTGTTGTGAGGCGAGGACGGGGGAGAGAATGAGAGGGATCAACACAAGGGGGGTTTACAAGCAAGGACCGAGGCAGGAAGACGTGGAAGCGAAAACTCCCCTCTCACAGGGGGGGTCAGTCTTGGGAAGGAAGAGGGGCTCCACCTCCCTGCTCATTCTATCCCTTCTGCCTGGGTCTGTGAGTTGCTGCTGGGCGGGGACTACACCTGACAGTCCCCAGGGCCTGGCGCTGGATTGCATGTGGTGGGGGATGGCGAACTCATGAGTGCGCCTGAGTGCGCCCCCTCTTCTGCTGCTCCATCTCTAATGGTTCTTGAATTCTCCTCTGCACCTAGGAGAGTGGGCTGCTACGAAGGAGCACACCAGCCGACTTCGGGAGACCATAGAAATGCTTGCTGACAAGCAACGGCACAGGTCTGAAAGGCTCTGGAGACCCCAAGACATCAACTGACTTCAAGAGAGGTCCAACCGTAAGACACAATTCCTGAATGCAATTCAACGAGGCTATGAAAAACAAAATGGGTCTAAGATAAGGAGGCGATATTTTTGATTAAGCTATGGCAATAGCAGGACATGGCTAAGAAAAGAGCGAAAACCAGTGATCCTGGGATCAGCAGAAAATCCAGCGACCCTGCATGGCTTCCGGGGCCTCGAGGAAGTATGCAGCCTGCACCTGGGCCCAGGCTCCCCCTGCCCCACGTTGCTGGCTCCACCCGTGCCCAGGTTCTCCGCACAGACCACCCATGAGTGGGCCGCAGAGGTGCCGTGGGAGCCAAGAAGACCGCAAGGCCTGGCTGTGGGCTTCTGGCTGGTTCTAACAAAGGGGCCCTGGAAGAGACCCAGCAAGACAAGGAGGACAGGAAGAGCGAAAGTGATGCGATTTAAGAGAAGACAAGTTGACCTCGTGCTGCTCATGAGTCACGCTCAATGGCAGGAGGCAGGAAAGCAAAGGAGATGAACTGGCGCTCGTGACTAAGTCACCCATCTTATTTACTCTATTACTCAGCCCTCAAACCACACTGCCAGCTGTAATTGTATTTCAATTCATGTTTAACACAAACATAACTTAGCTGGATGTTGGCATCCAATATCCCAGACACAGAAAGGCAAAACAGAAAGGAGGCAGCTACTTGGATTCAATAAACACTCATTGCTCGCCTGGTGGAGCGTGGATGCACCCAAGCACAGCACTGGAGGGAGAGCCGTAGGAAAGACCGTTCCACGGCCTCAGGGGCCTTGGCTGCAGGGAGGGATACACACTAACTGACCTCTGTAATGAGCGTGGTAAGAACTGCAGTGGAGGAAAGTAAAGGCACTATCTAAACACAGAGCTCGAACATAATTCCACAGGGAGAGCAATAGAGCACACACGCAGGGCACAGATGCAAGAATGGCACCAGCACATCTGCAGAAGCACACAGAGCTCCCACAGGCAGGATGCGGGCTAGAAAAGTTGGGAAGGGGCAACCAAAGTCTTAGATTCCAGTGAAGTCTGTCCATCTGATAAGCCAGTTGCTGAACATTCAGCAGTAAGCAAAACAACGGATTTGCCTTTGAATCAAAAAACAGACAGCTGGAGAACAGTTCTAAGAAGGTGAGTTATCTGATCTTTTAGGAATTTTCCACTGGCAAGAATGTAGGAAAGATGAGGTTAGAATGGAGTGAGGAAGAAGCACCAGGAGACCATTCAACAGGCCTTAAAAAAACAGTGGAGAACAGAGTGGTGCTTAGTCAACAGGTCAATCCCTTCTTAAACTCCTCCCCTCTCATCTGTCCCTCTCCACAATCACATAATGGAGCCTACAATCATATAATTATCTATTGCATAAAACTCATAAACTTGTCAGCCTAAAACATGCTCCAAACAGTCATGGAACAGCCAAGAAACAAGGTGGGGAATTAGAAACAATAAAAGACTATAATGAGGTTGCTGAATGTAAGATAAATATATTTTCTAAAAAACTAGTTTTCCCCTACACAAAGTGAGATGTTTCTCATCTTTTTCAAAGTTTTAAGATAGTTTACAGAATGTCAGAATTACCTGTTCTTGACAATTTTATAGAATGCTACCATAAGAAGAGTTGGGCCTAGTGGCTTTTGTTGGAAATAACTCGTCCTTTGTTATGGGCTTGTTATAAAATTTCTTCTTCTGAAATAGCAGTAGAAATGACCTACCTTATCAAGATTTTCAGTTTTAGTTCCATAGGGTTGCACATAAGAGCTAAACATTGTATTATTTTGATTTTCTATTCTCCTTATACTTTTCTCAGTCTAAAGTCTGCTTATATTTATTTTATTTCTTTTTACTATTATATTTGCCAGAAGTTTATCTATTATGCTTCTTATGAAGAATCAATTCTCAGTTAACAACTCTCCCCTCTTTTCTCTTACTTCTTATTTCTGATTGTACCTATGTTATTTTCTTCCACGTGTTCATCCAGCTACTTGAGCTGTGGGACAATGTCAAGTGGTCTAACAGACATATAATTAGAGCCCCAGAAAAGGGAGAGGTAAAGAAGAACTATTTTAATAATGACCAGAAATTCTCCAACTGCAACAACAGCAGAATATACATTCTTTTCAGGTGTACATGAAATATTTACCAAGACAGATCATAGTCTAGGCTTAGGGTCAATGAGCCTGTAGGCCAATCCAGCCTGTAGCCCGTTTGTGCACAGCCTATGAATTACAAATAGTTTTCTTTTTCAAGGCTTAAAAAAATAATCAGTAAGCAATGGAGATCACAGTGGTCCATAAAGCTTAAAATATATACTATCTGGACCTGTACAGAAAAAGTTTGCTGACTCTCATGAGAATACTAGGTCATAAAACTGAGTTTATTCTCTGATGACATGGAATTAAATGAGATGTCAATAACAGAAATATATCTGGAAAATCTCCAAATATATGGAAGCAAGACAATACACAGGTAAAAAACCCATGGGTCAAAGGGGAAATCAGACAATATTGTGAATGGAATTAAAATTAAATGCAACAAATTTAAGAGTTTGATATTGGCAAATGTCAGCCACTATATTTAAATATAGATTAAAAAACAGATTTCTTCTGTATAGCACAGGGAACTATATTCAGTATCTTGTACTAACATTTAATGAAAAAGTCTATGAAAACAAATATATGTATGTATATGCATGACTGGGACACTGTACTATACACCAGAAATGGAAACCTTGTAACTGACTGTACTTTAAAAAAAAATTAAACACAGCATATTAAAATTTGAGGGATGCAGCTAATGCAAAATTTAGAGGGAAATTCATAGCATTAAAATGCTTTTTTTTTGTTATTGGAAATGAAGAAAGTTCTTATATCAATGACCCAAACCTCTATTTAAAAAAACTAAAATATTAATCCAAAGTAAGTAGAAAAAAGGAAATAATAAGAGGAAAATAATAAAATAGAGGGCAGAAAAATAATAGAGAAAATTAGTAAAACCAGAAGCTAATTCTTTGAGAAGATTAATAAAACTGATAAAACTCTGGGCAGCCTGTGGAGGGAAAAAGAGAGATGACACCAGTTATCATCATTGGGAATGAAGGAGAGGTTGTTTTACAGACCAAGAGATATTTAAAAAGATAAGGACATATTACAAAAAACTTTATGCCCAGGCATTAAAAAACTTACATGGAAAAATTCCTTGACAGACACAAGTTACCAAAGCTCATTCAAGGACAGATAACTTAAATACCATTATATCTATTTAAAAACTTGAAGATAAAAATTTTCCCATATCCAGGCCCAGATAGCTTCACTGGTACATTAAAGAAACATTTAAAGAAGAAATAATACCAATTCTACACTAAATATTCCAGAAAACAGATGAGGAAGGAACATTTCCCAACTTATGAGACCAGCATTACCCTAACCAAACAAAACCAGACAAAACCAGACAAAAACATTGTAAGAAAAGAAAACCACAGACCAATCAATATTTCTCATGAGTCTCTATATAAAATGTCTTAACAAAATTTTGGCAAATTGATTTAATGATATATTAAAAAGACAATATATTATGTTCATGTGGGGTTTATTCCAGAAATGTAAGTTTGATTTAATGCCCAGAAGTCAATCAATATATTTCACCATATTAAAAGACTTAAAAGGAAAAACCATATGATCATCTCAATAGATGCAGATAAAGCATTTGACAAAATTCAACATCCATGTATTTGATAAAAACTCTCCAGAAGAGTATTCCCTAAGCCCATTAAACAGTATCTACAAAAAAAAAAAAGCCCCAAACAAACAAAAAAACCCAAAAAATCTACAGCTAACACTGTATTTAATTAGTGAAACACTGAATGATTTCCCCCTGAGATCTAGAACAAAGCAAGGGAGTCTGCCTTTAGCACCTCAACTCAATATTGTACTAGATGTTCTAGTCAGTGCAGTGAGGCAAGACAAATAAATAAAAGGGCATCCAGACCAGACACGAAGAAGTAGAATTGTTTTTACTCACAGACAGCATGTTTCTACATGTTGTGTAGAAAATTGTAAGAAATATTTAAAAAAGCACAAGAACTAATCAAGGTTGCAGAATATCAAATCAATATATAAAAATCAATTGTTATTTCTATAAACTAGTATGAAATTAAAATGAAAATAAATACCATTTACAATAGCATCAAAAATATGAAATGCTTAGCAAAACATCTGCATGGCTTCTACACTGAAAACTAAAAATATTCACAAGAGAAATTAAAGAAGACTTAAATAAATGAAGAGATATACCATGTTAATGGATCTGAAGGCTCAGTGTTAAGATGTTGATTCCATGCAAATTGATCCATATATTTAATACAACCCCAATCAAGATACCGGCAAGCTTTTTCTGTAGAAATCAACATGCTGATTCTAAAATTTATATTAAAAGTCAAAGGACCTAGAATAACCAAAATAACTTTGCAAAAGAATAAAGTTAGAGGACTACATGATTTTGAAAATTGTAAAGTTACAAAAACCAAAGGGTGTGGTTTTGGCACAGATATGTACATCAATGGAATAGAGTACAGTGTTCAGAGATTTACCTACACATGTAAGATCAGTTGATTTTTGACAAAAGTGCCAAAGAAATTCAATGAAGGCTAATTTTTTTTTAATTTTTAAAAATTTTAAAGTTGAAGTACAGTCAATTACAATGTATCAATTTTTGGTGTACAGCACAATGTCCTAGTCATGTATATACATACATATATTCAGAAGAAAGGATAATCTTTAAAGGTACCAAAACAATTTGACAGCCACACATAAAAGTGACACTTGGTCCCTATATCATATCACATACAAAAACGAACTGGAAAGTCAGACAGAGAAAGACAAATATCATATGACATAACTTACCTGTGGAATCTTTAAAAAGTGATAAAAATTCTACTTACAAACCAAAAATAGACTCATAGACATAGAAAACAAACTATGGTTGCCAAAGGGGAAAGAGTGGGGAGGGATAAATTAGGGGTTGGGGATAACAGACACACATTACTGTATATAAAATGAATAAGCATCAAGGCACTACTGTATAGCACAGGCAACTATATTCAATTCCTTGTAAGAACATATAATGGAAAAGAATCTGAAAAGAAAAATATATATGTATGTATATGTATGACTGAATCACTCTGATATATACCTGAAACTAACACTGTAAATCAGCTACACTTCAATAAAAAAAAATTTTTTTAATAACTTAAAATGTTATTGACCTAAGTGTAAGTGCTAAAGCTATAAAACTTCTAGAAGAGATTATAGAGAAAAATCTTGACCTGGGTTTGGCAAAAATGTCTTAAATGTAATATAAAAAAACTAAATATAAAAGAAAAAAATTAATAAACTGAATTCATCAAATTTTTAAAATTTTGCTTTTCAAAAATATTGTTAAAAAAAAAGAAAAGGCAATCTAGAGACCGAGAGAAAAATATTTGTAAAACATACATCCAACAAAGGACTTGTACTTAAAATATAAGAGAACTCTTCAAACTTCAAACTTCAGTAGTAACACAAACAATCCAATTTAAAAATGGGCAAAAAATCTAAACTTCAGCAAGGAAGATGTACCAATGGCAAAAAAGCACAAGGTATTTCTTGTATTTCTTGCCTACATACACAATAAGGCTGGAACATAAATGTTTTGGAAAGATTTCTGATACGCTTAGAAATAAACAGATTCTCTAGTTAACCCCGAATTAACATAAAAATAAAGTGAGACAGATCTTCCACCTCCAGTAATGTGGAGTAGGAATACTTTTCCCTATTTCTCCTAAGTACAACTGTAAACGTTGTACGTTATTTGAAGCAAACATAAGTGAACTCTGAAAGAAGGCAAGCAGCCAGGGACCTCAGGACCCAAGGAACAACATGGTGGTGAGTTCCTAGTGTTACCGAACCAAACTTGGGTTCACTTGCCTGCACACAGTAAAGTCAACCTACTGACACCAGGTTGTGGTAAAGGAAAGTGCAGTGTTTATTACAGGGCACCAAGCAAGGAGTTCAGGACAGCTCGTGCTTAAAACACCCATACTCCTTGACAGGTTTCAGGAAAGTATTTTTAAAGACAAGTGGGGGTGGTGGGGGTGGTGGGGGTGGGTCCCAGGGTATGTGATCAGCTCGTGCACAGTTCTCTGACTGGCTGATGGTGAGGTAACAGGGCAGTGTCACAGGGGTTAACTTTATCATTCCTTAGCTGCCAGTAGGTCTGTAGGCTATGTGCTCATGATCATCAAATAGTTAATTTCTTCCATTTGGTGGTGGGTTTCAGTGTTTGTAAAATAACTCAGGAAATGTGCCTCAGATACTGTTACCTAGGTACTTCAGAGAAGAGCTAAAGCAGAGGATATAGGGGAGGAGTCTATCCCAGGAAGGCTCCATAGGGTCCTGCTCAGTTACACGAGGTTTCTTGTTGCCCCACATATTTCTGACTTGGAGCTAAAGAAGCCAGCAACCCAGCAACAGCAATAGACACAGACCAAAAAAAGCCCCAACAAAAGCCTGCTTTCTCTAGCCAAAGGGGCATCCTAGCAAGACAGAAACTTTTAGACAACAACAGATCTACTCCAGCCAAACACCACATAAGATACAGTGACACCAACCCTAGTCATGCCAGCAAAACCAGACGAGGAAGTCTAGGCTTCCACTCTCACTAGGCTGTAACAAGACATCCCAACACCTCAAGATGGTGTCGGGGAAGGTCTAGTAGGGAGCCAGGACCTTCATCTCCATCAGGAAGTAATGAGGCACTCCACCCCGAAATGGGGTGATGTTGAAGAGGCCCGGTGAAAAGCCTGGACTTTCACTATGATATCTACCAAGGCCATCTCCCCAACCCTGTGCTGTCAGTGGAGGCCACAAGGGGAGCTAAACTGAGACACTCCTACCAATCAATAAGTGAACCCTAGTAGGGAATTAGAACTCACACCTCCATCCAGCAGGAACAAGGAGCCCCATCTCCTCAGGTGTCAATAGAGGCCAAGTGGGGAAACAGGACCACTACTCCTACCTGGCAGGAATCAGAGGAATATCAAAAGAAGCCAGCTAAAATGGAAAGTTTAAATACAATCCAGAGCCATGTAGCATAATACCCTAAATTTCCAGGTTTCAATCAAAACTCACTCATCAAAAAAATCACCAAGAAACAGAAAGATCTCAAACTAAATTTTTAAAAAAATCAACAGATGCCAATGTTAGGAGGACACAAATATCAGAATTATCTTAAAGAAGCCATCATGAAAACGCTTCACTAAGCAACTATGAACATGATTGAAGCAAATGAAAAAAACAGAAAGTCTCAGCAAACAAATAGAAAGCCTCATGAATAAACAGAAAGTAAACGAAGAATCAAACTGAAATTTTACAACTGAAAAATACAGTAACTGAAATAAACTTAACGGATGGGCTCAGCAGCAGAATGGAAGACAGAGAAGAAAGAATCAGTGAACTGGGAGATAGAATAGAAATTACCCAATATGAACAACAGAGAGAAAATAGACTGAACAAAAAAATGAACAGAGCCTCGGGGGCCTGTGGGACTATAACAAAAGATTCCTATCATAATCGCTGTCACCCGAGTTCCAGGAGAGGAGAAAGAGAGTGAGGCTGAAAAAGGACTTGAAGAAATAACCACTAAAAACTTCCTAAATTTAGTAACAGACATAAATCCACAGAGTCAAGAAGGTGAGCAAACGCCAAACAGAATAAATCCAAATAAATCCACACCAAGACACATCACAGTCAAACTTCTGAAAAATGAAGACAAAGAAAAAATTTTGAAGAACTGAGAAAGAAATTACAGGGGAAGAACAATTGGAATGACTGCAGATTTCTCATTAGAAATCACAGTGGCCAGAAGGAAATGGCATCTCATTTCTCAAGTGCTAAAAGAACTGTCAACCCAGAGGCCTACATCCAGTGAAATAACCTCAGAAGTGAACAAGAAATAAAGACATTCTCAGATAAAGTAAAACTAAGAGAATTTGTCATCAGCAGACAAACTCTAAAACAATGGTTTAAAGGTTCTCTAAACAGAAAAGAAATGATAAAAGGAGGAACTCTGAAACACTGAGAAGAAAGGGAAAACATGGCAATAAAAATGTGAGTAAATAAAATAGACTTTCCTTCTCCTCTTGAATTTTCTAAATTATGTTTGATGGTAGAAGCAAAAATTATAGCACCGTCTGATATAGTTCTATGTATACCTAGAGGAAATATTTAAGACAATTATATTCATAAATGAGGGAGGGTAAAAGGATATAAAAGAGAGTAAGGGTTCTACACTTCACTTCAACTAGTAAAATGATGTTACTAGTAGATTGTAAATAAGATACACACACAGGCACACATACACACATACACATACAATGTAATACCTAGAGCAACCATTAAAAAAGCTATACAAAAAAATACACTCTAAAACACTTAGATAAGCTAAAACGGAATTCTAACAAATGTCCAAGTAACTCACATGAAGGCAGGGAAAAAACCCAGAAAAATAAAAAACAAAATGGCAGCTTTAAGCCCTACCATATCAATAATTACTTTAAATATAAATGGTCTAAATATATCAGTTAAAAGACAGAGAGTAGATTTAAAAACATGATCTAACTATGTGCCATCTACAAGACACTTATTTCAAATATAACGCTATAGGCAGGCTGAAAGTAAAAGTATGAAAAAAGATTTACCATGAAAACATTAATTACAAGGAAGCAGGAGTAGCTACATTGATATCACATAAAACAGACTTCAGAGCTAAGAAAATTACCAGAAAGGGACATTATATAATGATAAAATTGTCAATACACCAAAAAGACATAATAGCAAATCTAAGTGTGTATTCATCAAACAATAGTGCTGAAAAATATGTGTGAAGCAAAAAGTGATGGAATTGTAGGGGAAAAAAGACAATTCCAAAATTATAGTTGGAGATGTGCCTCTTTCCAAAATTAATAGAATAACTGACAGAAAATCAGCCAGAATACAGAAGAACACAACACTATCAACCAAGAGGATCTAACTGATACTTTAAAAAAGTCCACTCATTAACAGCAGAATATGCAGTCTTTTTAAGTAACCATGGAATACATGCCAAATAGACCACAAAACCAACCTGAACAAATTTAAAAGAACTGAATTTATAAAGAGTGTGTCCTCCAATCACAATGGAATCAAACTAGAAATCCATAACAGAAAGATTACAGGAAAATCTCTAAACGCTTGGAAATTAAATAACACAATTTAAAATAATCCATGGATCAAAGAAGTCCAAAGATAAATTCAAAATACATTGGACAGAAATGAAAACAAAAATAAAGCATATGAAAATTTGTGGGACACAGCTAACGCAGTGCTGACAGGGATAGTTACAGCACTAAATGCACACATTAGGGAAGTGAGGAAAAGTCTCAGATCAATCATCTAAGCTCCTATCTCAAGAATCTAGAAAAAGAGCAAAATAAACACAGAGCAAAGAGAAGGAAGGAAATAATAAAGATAAAAGCAGAAATCAAGGAAGTTGAAAACAGAAAAATCAATGAAACGAGCTGGTGTTTTTTAATGTTAAGAAAACTGACAAACTTCTAGGGAGACTGACAAAGAAACAAGAGAGAAGACAAATTATCAATAACAGAAACAGAGACTAATATTATAAAGTCTGCAGGCATCAAAAGGATAATCAAGAAATGCTACAAACAATTCTACACACATAAATTTGACAAGTTAGATGAAATGGGTCAATTCCTTGAAAAACACAAACTACCACAACTTACCCAATATGAAGCAGATTATTTGATAGCCCTATAGCTAGTAAGAAAATTGAATTCATCATTCTAAAACTTCCAAAAATTAATCTCCAGGCCCAGACAATCTCACTACAGAATTCAATCTAATGTTTAAATCCTATCTAACATTTTATTTACACCAACTCTACATAATCTCTTCCAGAAAATGGAAGAGGGAACATTTCAATTCATTTTATAAGTCTAGCATTACCAAACCAGATAAAAATGTTACAAAAAAGGAAAACTACAGATCAACACCCCTAATGAAAATAGACTAAAAAATTCTTAACAAAATATCAGCAAAGAAACTCAACAATAAATAAAAATACTTGTACATCATGACCAAGTGGGATTTATTCAAGGGATGCAAGGCTGGTTCATTATTTGAATATCAATCAGTGTAATCCACTGTGTTAACAGGCTAAAGAAAAAAAATCACACAATTTATCAATCAACACAGAAAAGGAATCAGACAAAATTCAACATCCATTCCTAATAAAACTTCTTAGAAAAACAGGAACAGAAAGGAAGTTTCTCAACTTGTTAAAAGGCATACAGGTCAGAAAGGAAGAAAGGATGACATGATAATCTACACAGAAAATCCCAAGGACTATACACTAATAAGTGAGTTCAGCAAGATCTCAAAGTTCAGCAAAGATAAACATACAAATATCAATTTTATTTCTATATTATAGTAATGAACACATAGGCATCAAGATTAAAAATACAACTCCATTTAGATTGCTCAAAATAAAAAATAGAGCACCTAGGCTTAAATCTACCAAAACATGTTTACAACTTGTCTGTTGAAACCTGTCAAATGCTGGTGAAAGTAACCAAAGAAGCACTAAATAAATGGAGAGACATACTATGCTCATGAACTGGAAGACACAACATAGTAAAGATGTAAATTCTCTTCAAATTGATACACAGATTCAATGTTGTGATAATGTGATTTATAATAAGAAATATATATTTGGTCTTCTCACACAGTTTCTGGCTCACAGCTTCGAAAACCCTTGTAATTTCCTGCACATAAGAGCAATGACAGTATCTTCTGTCATAATATTTGGTCTCTTGTCCTTCATTCCTGAAATCACTGTGGGGCCATAAAAGTGAAATGGGTGTCTTGCTATCCATAACAAGCCCCTTTTCACCACAACTGGGTTTATGTTAATGAGGTGACTTTTGTAAAGCACCTAAGGATGGGGACCGGTTGCCAGGGGATCCAACCACCAATAAAGAGTTGGAACTTTTAGTTCTACCCCTTGATTTCCAGGGAGGGAAGAGGAGCTGATGGTTGAATCAATTACCAGTGGCCAATAATAAAATCAATCATACCTATGTAATGAAGCATCCATAAAACCCTAACAGGACGAGGTTCAGAGAGCTTCTGGGCTTGTGAACACATGAGATTTGGGAGAGTAGCGTGCTGGGAGAGACAGCACGGAAGCTCCTCTCCCTTTCCATATACCTTGCTCTATGAATCTCTACCATCTGGCTGTTCTTGAGTTATATCCTCTCATAATAAACCAGTGGTCTAGTAAATAAAATGTTCTCTGAGTTCTGTAAGCCACTCTAGCAAATTAATTGAACCCGAGAAGAAGGTCAGGTCATTGGAACCTCTGACCTATAGCCAGTTGGTAAGACACACAGGTGACAACTGCTGATTGGTGTCTGAAGTTGGGAGGGGGCAGTCTTGTGGGATTGAACCCTTAACTTATGGATTCTGATGCAAGCTCCAGGTAGACAAGTGTCAGAACTGTTGAACTGTCTGAGAGTTGTTGGCTACTGGTGTGGGGAAGCAGCCCCCATGCTGGAACTGGGTTCAGAGGCCCTTTTAAACATCAATTTCCATCTGAATTCTAGTAGAATTATTCTAAAATTTATATGGAAAGACATAGGAATTTGAATAGCTAAAACAATTTTTTAAAAGAAAAATCAAGTTGAAGGGATCATTTTACCCAATTTCAAGACTTACTATAAAGCTGCAATAATCAGTACTGCGTGGAATTGGCAGAGGGCTAGCCACACAGAATAAAACTGGACAGAGAGTCACACAAATATGCCCAGCTGGTTTTTCATAAAGCAATTCAGAAGCAATTCAAAAGGAAAGGTTGCTTTTTCAAAAAATGGTACTGGAGTAGTTGTTCATCCATAGGGGGAGAAAAGTAACTCTAACCTAAATTCACACCTTGTATAAAAATTAAGTCAAAACGTATCACAAGGCTTAAATGTTCAATGTAAAACTATAAAACCTGTAGGAAAAAAAATAAGAGAAAATCTTCAGGATCTAGGGCTAGGCTAAGAGTTCTTAGATTTGACACCAAAAACATGATTGATAAAATAGAAAAACTGATAAATTGGACTTCATCAAAATTTAAAGCTTTTGCTCTGTAAAAGACCCTGCTGCGATAAAAAGACAAGAACAGACTAGAAGAAAATGTTTCCAAACCACACAACCAACAAGACTCTTACTTAGAATATATAAAGAACTCTCAGAACTCAACAGTAAAGACCAAACAATCCAATAGAAAACGAGTAAGACACAAAGCAACACTTCATTTAAGTTATAGAGATGGCAGATGAGCACATGAAAAGGTGTTCAACATCATTAGCCCTAGAGGGATACAAATTCAAACCAAAATACGTCCTGAGAAAACTCTAATTCAAAAAGACACGTGCAAGCCAATGTTCACAGCAGCACTATTTACAACAGCCAAGACTTGGAAACAACCTAAAGGTCCATCAACAGATGACTGGATAAAGAAGATGTGATATATATGGAATACTGCTCAGCCATAAAAAATAATGAAATAATGCCATTTACAGCAACATGGATGGACCTAGAGATTATTATATTGAGTGAAGTCAGTCAGAAAGAGAAAGACAAATATCATATGATAACACTTACATGTGGAATCCAGAAAAAAAATGATACAAATTCTATTTACAAAAGAAAAAACAGACTCACAAACATAGAAAACAAATTATGGTTACCAAAGGGAAAAGGGAAGGGAGGGATAAATCAAGGGTTGGGGATTAACAGACACATTACTATATATAAAACAGATAAACAATAAGGACCTACTATATAGCACATGGAACTACATTCAATTTCTTATAAGAACATATGATGGAAAAGAATCTGAAAAGGAAAAAAAAATATATATATATATATGTAACTGAATCACTTTGTTGTACACCTGAAACTAACACTGTAAATCAACTACATGTCAATAAACTTTAAAAAATAAATTAATTAATTTTAAAAAACCAAATGAGTTATCCCTGCAACCCTATCAGAATGGCTATAACAACAACAAAAAAAAATGTTGACCATAACAAATGCTGGAAAAGATGTGGAGAAACTGGATCATTCACACACTACTGATGGAAATGTAAAATGTTACCAGCCACACAGGGAAGTAGTTTGGCATTTTCTTAAAAAACTAAATACACAACTACCATATGACCGGCAAATGCACTCCCAGACATTTATCCTGGAGGAATAAAAACTTACGTTAACACAAAAACCTGTACACGAGCATGTAGCAGCTTTACTCATGATAGCTCCAAACTGGAAACAACCAAGATGTCCTTCAACAGGTGAATGGTTAAACAAATTGTGGTGCAGCTGTATCATTTAATACTATTCAGCAATAATAAAGGAACAAACTATTGACACATGCAGTAGATTCTCTAGATGAAACTCCAGAGAATTACGCTGAATTTTTGAAAATGAAAAAAAGCCAATCCCAAAAGGTTACATGCTGTATGATTCCATTTATATAACATTCCTGAAAAGACAAAATTATAGAAGTGGAGAACAAATTAGTGGTTGTCAGTGGCTAAGGAAGAGGTTAGCTAATTCCTAGAGACAGAACACCACTTGCCTGTGAGCACATTTTTGATGTGCAAACCAACCAATCCTGAGAACATGCTCCCAGCCATCTGCCTCTTTCATCAGGCTCCTTCAGTCTGAAACACCATCCTCCTGCCTAAATCACCCAGGGCCAGATATCTGACAAGAGGCCACTCCTATAGCCCAGAGCAAGCCGAAATTATTTAAACTAGACAATCCTAAACCCATGTACCCTGCCTCGCCTTCTCTTTCCCACAGAAACCACAATAAAGGCTCTTGGCTATGCCTTCCCCTTGCTCCCTCTGCCTCTGCCCGACCCGGGTGCTTCCCTGCGTGGCCCTGTGTGGCGTGGCAAGGTCTCTCTTGCTGGAACACCGCAGCGTTCCCCCAGTCCTCTCCACCTTCCACATGAACCGACTATGGAATAAGTCACTAGTGAGAAGAAAGTTTTGGGTGAAAATCAAAGTCCATAGCTGGAGGGGGAGAGAAGCCAAGAGGGAGGCAATTTGAGAGCGATGTTGGCTCTGCCCACCCCTCCTAGGCAGAAGAAGCCCAGGTGCGTCCTCCGGGAAGACCCACTCCCCAGGCAGGGGCTCCGCAGGGCACGGGGGCAGAGCAGGGACGATGCCAGTTATGCAAAGCTTGCTAATCCAGGCCTCAGGAAACAAAGGCCCAAGGGCTGGCCGTAAAACCACTTTCCATGTTATCAGTAAATCTCAGTTTCCTGTATTTTCTTACAAAACAAAAAGGGAGGAACACCTGGTGCCTTTTATCAAAACTAGCTCTGGTTCTGAAAATAAACCAGCGTGTGAGGCAGACGTGGTCTGCAGCCCTGGACAGCAAGGCCACGTGGGGAGGGAGCCGCGGGCAGCGGGAGGGGGCTGCCGGCCCTGCTTCTGCCTCTGCCTCGTGCAGCCAGAGCTTGGGAGGGGCAGCTCTCTGCCAGGAGGGACGGGGTGGTCTTCCTGCCCGCTCCGGTCTCTCTGACAACTTCAGCTTTGGGCAGATCCACGTGACAGCTGTGATCAGACTGGACATACAACTATGTCCTGCAATCTCCACTTGATATCTACCATATGTCTTTAAGAAGATATCATTTATCTTTTTCACATGCTTTTCATTGATTTCTGAAAATTTCTTAGCTTGATATAAAAACACCAACTTGTCTGATTCTGCTCCAGCATTTAGTGAATAATTTTTTTCTTTCTCCACTTTGGAAGGTAGGCTTAGACTTTTAAACTCACCCTTCTCTATGCCCCTAGACACAGCCCACAGGCCCAGCGGAAAGTCGACCTCTCCTGGCACCGCCAAAGCCCCTCTCATTTTGTAGTTTAAGCATCTGAAACTAACAATTATTTAGAAAACCTAAATATATTTCAGGCATATAGGAACTATACAGTCTGAGCAGTTTTTAAGGAATGTTTTGCTGTCTAATTAGTCTCAGAAACAAACAGGGGTGTTGAGAGCAAGGAGAGGGCAGAAGAGGAAGCCGGGGAAGAAATGGGAAGTGAAGAGGGAGGGGATGGCTGGTCCACACAGGGCCCTGGGAGGCCCACGAGGTGGTCAGAGGCCGTGATCGAGGCTGGCTTCCCAGAACGCAGCAGCAGGAAGGAGTGAGAGCTTCACAAACATAAATTCCTGGGCCTTTTTCTGACCTGGTTCTGGATGCCAGGTCCTCTGGCCTCAGGGGCCGTGCGTCAGACAGCCCCTCCCTCTTCTGTATGGTCAACCCTCCTCACTCCTGGTTCGTCCCATCAGCAACTAAACGTACTCAATGCTTGCCCGCCTTTAAACAAAGAAGACAAGACTCCTGACCCCGTGTCACCCTCAGGTTGCCACTCTCCCTCTACCCTCCCTTCTTTAAAGGCCACCTGTACACTTGGCCTCTCTGGTCACCGGCACCTCAGGTGGGCCCTTCAGATCCACTCCAACCTTGCTTCTGAGCCTATCACCCAGTTCACAGCCACCTTCTTGTTACTGCACCCAGTGGAAACCTTTCGGCCTCATTTTATTTACCCTTTAGGAAACTTTGACTATTACTGGCCACCCCTTCTTCTAGAAATACTCATTTTCCTCCAGTTTCCTACAACTTTTCCATCTCCCTCTCTGGGTGCTCAGCCCCTGTCCCCTTTTGAGCCTCCTTCCCGCCCATCCCTAATCAGTGATGCTCCAGGGCCAGCCCCCAGGACCATGGTCCTGCCATGTGCTGACAACGCCCAGACCTCTCTCCAGATCTCCAGACCTAGGGCTGCCCAGCACTCCCACCCAGACGTCACACAAGCACCTCACACTCAGCGTGTCCAAAACTGAACTGATGGTCGTCCTCCTCCTCCCTCAACCCTCCTGGTCGTGTACGTTCCTATCTCAGCAGAGAGCAGCAACATCCACCCAGCTGCCCAGCAAGACACCCTCGTGTCACTCTGGTCCTTCCCTTTCCTCACCTCTGCACCCACCTCCCAGCATTCAACCCATTCTTCTCTATGAAAGGATATGTATCCAGGTCCCCGTGTTCCCACATCCCTCCAGTCCATCCACTGTTCACAGGTTAGGCCTCCCCCTACACACACTCAGTGCCTTGCCTCGATACCTTAACCCTATTACTCCCCCTTCTGCACACACCAAGGAAACTTTAAAAAAGTACAATCTAAGAACCTTTTTCTTACAGTCCTGCAGTGACTCCTACCATTCTCAGAAAAATAGCCACCACCTTCATGTGATGACAATACTCTGCCGTGGTCCAGCCTCACCCACCCGCCCGTCCTCATCTCTCACCTTCACCTGAGGGAACCCCCCCCCCCCAGGATCCGGGGCCTCCCAGCACCCCTGCACAATGTGGGGGGTCCATAAACATCTGTGAAGCCAAATGCCTGAGGCAATAAATGAACGAGTAATGTCGGGAAAAGCTCACCAAGGAACTATTCAAACTGGGCTCTGAAGAATGAGTAAAATTTTACCCAAAAAGGGGGGGGGGACAGGAATTTTGGAAATGCGGGAAAAGTGGATTCAAGGATATTATGGTACAAAGTTCCTCCTTACTCCGAATATGAGAAAGTAAGAGGTTCAGTGAGGCTGGAGGAGAGGTGAGTAGAAGGAAGTGGGACTCGAAGATACACTGAAGTCATCGGGGACGAATTAAAGGATTTGGACGTGTGTCCTCTCTCCGGTCATCAGAGAGGAGAAGCCCCCTGCGGAGAAGACCCACCGCTCCCTCTGAAACAACACATGGCCCAGGCTCCAGAAGAGGAAGCCGGGGAAGAAATGGGAAGTGAAGAGGGAGGGGGTGGCTGGTCCCCTCCAACCGTGGCGAGTGCCAGTGTGACTGGCATTTGGGTGCAAAGCCTGGAGGGAGGGGGCACTTGGCCAATTCAACCCCGCAAAAATGCACTTTACTCACACTCACTTGAGTGAGGACAGAAAATGACAAAATGTCACCACCTTTTTAGAAGGCAATTGGCAACATTTACCAAGTTTAAAACATGAATATCCTGACCCAGTAATTCCAACCTATGAAGTTGTTCCATGGCATTAGTAGGGTGACCACGCCACAAATACATACACGAGGATGCTGTTTATCATATTAGAAACAAAAATGGAAACATACTCAGCGCCCTTCAAGACAGGATTATTAGCCAAATTTTCGTACAGCCAGACAACAAAAATATATTATTAAGTGATGTGATATATCTACATAGATTAAGAGCTAGGCCCACAATATATTTTTTAAGTTATAAGAGTATAAATAGTATCATCCTATTTGTTTTTTTAAAATATGTATTTTTTAAAACCCACAAACATACACACTCACCCCCTGAGATCGTCTGAACTCTAAATCAGGAGAGGCTGAAAGACTAGAGGAAAAGCTAGCGCAGCCCTTCCTGAGATAGACTTGTGGTGCCCACAGGTACCGGCCATTTAAGAATGACTTAACTGAGCCCAGTGGTGCAGCCGCTGAACCAGCCCCATCAGCATCCCCTGGGAACTGGCTGGAATGCAAACTCTCGGGCCCCACCCAGACCTACCACAGCAGGAACCCAGGGCGTGGAGTTCCAGAGGACTGAGGCTTGAGAATCCCCCGCCTGAACGTCCGGAAACAGTCCCTGAACTAGGGGATGGTCTCTCACTTCAGGGTCACTGTGCCAGAAAGACTCCCTTGTGTCAGGTGGGGTTTCCCAGGGAGGGGATGAAGGAGGTCTTAGATTGGAGTGAAGAAAAGGGAAAAAATCTCCCAGCCTCTCTGAGACCAAGACTCAATTTGGCTGGGACCCTACATATGGCAGCTCTAAATGCCATTCTGGGGCAGGTGGACTGAAAGTAGCCAAAGGCAAGGCAGAGGCCAGGCAGGGAAGGGGTTGGACCTCAGCAGCAATATTCTCTGAGCCTCACCCTCTTGCTTCTGTCATCCTCAGAGCCCCAGAAAAGTCTCATGAAAAGTAATTCTGGACTCAGCTGTTCGGTGGGAAACCATGGCAGGTCACAGAACAAGGGAGTGAAGGAAAAGGAGTGTCCATCCCTACTCTGGCCAGGAAAGGTACAGCCTTGCCAGGTGAGCAGGGGAGGTACCCCCAGACAAGCACAACCTCGCAGATGCCACCAACAAGAACAGTGCAGTGAGGTGGCCGGGGAGGGGCCCATAGCTGAAGAACCCTGAGCACACTCCAGGTGGTGCCCCAGGAAAGGCTCAGAAAAAGCTGGAGATCAGACACTGGACAGGCCTCAGGGTATGGAAAAAGGGAGCAACTTGCAGAAATAAGTCGGAGGAGGTTCCTGCTGCCACAGTCTGGGATTGAGAAAGAGAAAGGGGTAGATCTGGAAAACCAGCTCTGAAAAATAAGCCTTTTAGGACTTCCTTCAAAGCACTTACCAAAATTTCATTTTACATTTATTTGTGCGATCATTTGTCTTTTTCCCGGTCTAGACTGCAAGCTTCATGAAGGCAGAAATGGCAGATGTTTCACACACCACTATATCCCCAGTTATTAGCTGGCACACAGTGGGTACTCAAAAAAATAGCCTGGACAAATACACTTCAAACTAAAACACTGTGGAGTGTTTGATTATTCTTTCATTGTATTGCTGACTTTTTTGTTTTTGCCAAAAAAGTATATTATCATATGAAAGTATATGACCAAGAAGTATATTATCAAAGGAAGATATTTCCTTTTTGGAAAGAAAGAGTCATCTTCACAAATATACTGTTTAGTCCCTGAGTTGTAAACACTCACTGAGTAAGGCAAAAGAGTGCGGGTAAAAAGGGGAGAAGTATTTCACTGGAAATACACAGAAACACTCCCAACAATGGTCATCAGTGATGTCCAGCCTGATGCCCTCAGACACTGCAACATCCCCGAGTGACCTGGAAATCAATGGTTGACTCTGTGCAGAGGTGTTTTAGCATGAAGAGCTTCCGTGGCATCACGAATTGTGGAAAACTGACCATCCACATATAATAAAACGGCATGTACGACCTTCAGCAAACACCAGCGTCACCACGCCAGGGACTGCGGACACCTGAGACCCACCCGACCTCTGACGGCAGGGAACCGTCACCAGCACTCCTAGGTCTGACAGTGTGGCTGAGGAGCAGAAGGGGAGGCTGTTCCAGAGGGGACTGCAGAGACAGGGACAACAAATTGAGAAGTCGAGCAAATACTCCCCAGTCTCCTAGCCTAGGGAGCTTCCCCTGACCTGCAGAGGAGTTATAAAATGAAATTTTTATAAATAAACAGTTGACCTCTTTTTACTTCCAGCAGCAACAGGGAACCGCTCATGTAAAGTGGCTGTGCCCCCCGGGTCAGCAGCCCATCTGGCGCCTGGCTCCCGGGCCCGTGTCACGGCACTGAGCGGACTCTGTGCAGGGGGGACCAACCCCACGGCGCATGTGACAGACACAGAGGTCTGGCCGTGGTCTGCCGCAGGGCCTCCTCAACCACTGCTTCTGTCAGGCCTCTCTGTGGCCCGGCCACCGCAAAACGCCTTGTGCTTCGGCCTGGATGGTGACCTCATGTGAAACTCAGGGTAAAAGGAATGGGAAGTGCCCCTCCTCCTCCGTGTCCCCCCACCCCCAAGTCCCCTTGAACTCAGGGTCAGGCCTCTGAGGAACCAGATGCTTATCTGGGAACAGTCCAGCGGGCAGTACAAAGAGATGACTCCCACCTCTCTCCCCGACAGAGAGGGCTCCGGGGAGCCCGGACGCTCCGGCTCGGAGAGCAGAGGCTGGGTAATTGCCAAGCTGACCTGCTGGAGCCTCTTGCCCCGCTCACCTTTCACGATAATGCACGGTACAGCCTCATCATGAGATGTGCTTATTAATCTTACTCATTTGACACTGCGCTCTTGTGCCCTGAGCTAGATGTTAGGAGAAAATGATAGGGATAGATTCTGCTCCTGTCAGACTTACCGAGACTTTCAGGAAACCCAACTATCAAAGGCCATCTGCCGCCCACCAGCCAAGCATGCACGATGACCCCGAAGGTACAAGCAGAATGTTAAAGACACAGACCACCGAGCGGGAACAGCAAGAAGACCCAGGCCCCCCAGGGGAGCAAGCCCGTAGCCAGTCCTCCCAGGGACGGTGAGCACCAGCCCCTGCCCTGATTCACGACTCGCCGCTTCATCTCTAATTCATCAAAAGACACTCAGCCTTCTCAAATCAGGAACATTTTTATTAGCTTCCCCAAGAGTTTTATGGCACAAAGCCATACCTAATGATTCTATTTTATGGCAAGTTATACATTCAAACAGTACTTTGAAGTCAGGCAGCAGGTAAGACTCAAATCTTTGTCAAAAAAGATTTCCCCCATTCTTTCACTTTTTAAATGTTTATAAGCTTTCAAACAGTTGGGAAAGTGATGTGGGGCATTTTAACAGGCTTCCCCTTCCTCGCGCGGGACCCGCGTGGGCTGACCCAGTGTGCACTGCAGTGTTCTCAATGAGGGCTGATTCTGCCTGCCCACCCCCCTTGCCTGGGGACATCTGGCAATGTCTGGACACATTTTGGTTGTCACAACTCGGGGGTTGATGCCATCAGCATTTAGTAGGAAGAGGTCAAGACACTGCTAAACATCCTAGAAGCCGCAGGACAGCCCCACTCCCCACAGTTATCTGATCATCTGGCCCCAAATGTCAGTAGCGCCACAGTCGAGAAACCCTGCCTTGGGGCTTCTACTGGACTGGCCATTGCATCCCTCCCACCCCTAGTACATCGAACACGGATCTTACCATCGTGCCAGGTTTTCCGTGCTGGCTAATGAGACTCATATTCTTTTATTCTTACGTAGTCCTATGTACATTTTCAATGAGAAACAATAAGATGTCATCATAAACAAAATGAGGAAAGGGAAACTAAGACCGCCTTAGAATCTTAGAACACATAAGGCCAGTCACTGTTAACTAACCCTCCTAAGAGTTATTCTGCACTTTTTAAGCTCCCTCCAAATCAGAATTTACCTATTGAAACTACAAAATAACCAATTCCAGCCATTAGTACTACTGAACATCACCACAGGCGTCTGCTGAAAAGTGAAGCAAGTTCTCTGCTAATCTGTGGTGATGTGTCAGAGCCCTGGACGTGGGAGAGGGTCTGGTCCTGACTCACCACTCCCAAGGACTGGGCTGCGTGACTTCACTTCTCAGAGCTTCGGTTCTCCTGATCAACACAGCGGGGATAAAGCAACTTGCCCTCCCACCCTCCAGGGAACTGTGAAAGCCAAGTGAGTTCACAGGTAGGAAACTGCTTTGTAAACTGTAAGGAGCAATATAAATGCATATCAATACATTCATGACATTTATACATGTAAGACAACCTATGACAACCACCGAGGGTCTTTCAGACTCTTGGATCCTTTTCATGAAATGTCACAACTAGAAATGACTTTGGAAATCAACCCCTTAATTTCACAGAAGGTGAAAACAACCATCACGGAGGTCAAGTGACCCAGAGAAGGCCAGGAAACAGCCCAGATAGGCCCACATCTTCTGCTCCCAAACCAGGATGCTTCCCACTTGTGATGCTCTCTCTCCCTGGTTAAGTTCCTGGAGGAAAGAAGCACGTCTTACACACAACGTTCAGAGGGTCCTGAACACAGAAGATAAAAACGTGTTGAAGCAGTGAATCTTGACTTACTACATCGTAGCCTGTCGGGGCTCGGTTCCGAGAAGCCACCACCCCCACTCCTGTGATGGGGTCCATCGATGTCTCTGGCAAGGCTTCTGAAAGGTCTTTGACTTCAGGCATGGTGGATTGCTCCTGGTTCCAAAAAGGAAAAAAAGAAAGCACAAAATTCAAACTGAGTGAGCATTTAAAGTGACCAGTACAAAGTCTCAGACAGGTAGAACCAGAATCTTGAGGTAGATACCCTGAACTAAGCTCCATATACCTGGACTGGCTCAAGGAGCCCTGGTCTTGCCTGACCCTTTCCTGACATTAAGAATTCAAGTCACCTCCAGTCCCTGCTGTTCCCAAGTTAGCTTTGAACACTCTCCCATCCAGCTGCCTGACTTTTGAACAGATACCAGCAGCTTCCCTGAGGATAAATCAGACATGGCTCAATCCAACAACACCTCCCATCTTTCTTGCTCACAGTATCTCCCTGTGGAAGTGCAGCCTTCCAAACCCACAGCCTCTACACATCCAAGGGTGGACTGTTTAGAAGGCAGAGCTCTGCAAACACATAGAAGGTGCTCTGGGCACAGAGGCCCAGGCACGACACCGGAGTCCAGGCTCCATGACTTACTAGCTGATGACTGGTCAGGATAATGACAGTCACAGAGCTGCCGTGAGAACTCAGGGAGTCATGGAAATAAAGGGCCTGCAGAGGTCTCTGGCACACAGTAGGCGCTCAACAAAAAGGAGATGAGACTGGCGGGTTTGGAACACAAAGGTCCAGTGTAACAGGCCAGAAACGTGGTTGGTGCTGTTCCCAAGAGGACTGGTGGGTCTCTTTGTTGTGTTTAATCCTGCAGGTCATGTGGGCACTCACTCAAAGCTAAACACTAACAATGACCATAATTCTTGTTGGGCACTTTGGGAGAAAGGGAGGGAAGTGGAATTATTATTCTGCTGCTGACTGCCTCTTGATTTGACCAGAGGAGACAAGCAGAATATAGAGAGCACTGGGCCTGGGCAGCTCGAGTGGCAGTGCACTAGAAAGCAAATAAAAAAGGTAACACCTTATGTAAATGACTTTTAGTGCTTTTAAAAGGACAAGAGTGAAAAAGAGCAAGTTAAATTCCACCTCCTTCTGCAGCAATTAAATTCCACTGGCTGTAGGTCTGCCAGCTCTCTCAGGGCTGGTTACTGCCTCAAAAGCAAACCGAACACCCTGCCTAACTAGGCAGGCAGGAGGAGTATTCTCAGTTCTCAGCCTAGAATCAGAAAAGGCGTGGGCTATTTAAAATGACTACAGCCTCCTAAATAGAAACAACCAGAATGCTGCATGCAAGTCACCATGTAATCAGCGTCCCTGGGAACCCACGAAAGGCTCCGGAAACAGACTTGTCAGCGCAGCGGAGCCAAGTCTCGGATCAAGGCTAGGAAGCGCCTGGCAGCAGTACACTCTCAGCTTCTGTTTATGACAAAAGCCAAACTAAGTTACCCTTTACTGAATTCTCCTGAAAATAAGCTTCTCAAAGCCCAGGGAAGGGGGACAGGGCACCACGCTGCATCATCACATCGTTCTATATTTTCAAATTTCATTTACCAGGCAGCTTTATCTGTGTAACACACAGAACTCAGTGCTTCCTGCGCACAGTAGGCGCTAAGTAAGTATTTATGGAATGAATATGCATGCATGTCCCCAATAAGGAAGGCTTAGAATTAAATATCTGCAGCAGCCCAGTCCAAATCAAACACTGACCAAAAAGTACTTCACTGGGAAAAATCCCGTATTATTGGTAACATGGAAATAAAAGCACTGCTGCAGTTTGCAAAACAGTGGTACCTGCTGTTGGTTACCAAAATGCTTCGCAATTAACAACTCATTAACAGAATGTACGAATTCTTCCAGTGCTAAAATATCATGCTGTGAATTTAATAAAGAACATGGAGAGGTAAGGTTTTTTTTTTCATTATTAAGATAGTACTGCCTCTACTATCAGAGAGATAAGAGAGCGGAAGTGAGCATGGGAATAAATAAATATTTTATTTGCTGAGAGAGTCACGTCCTCGGGCCACAGTCTTCTCCGCGAGGCTGTGATGACAGCCGCCCTCCTCCGCGCCATCAAGTGCGGGCGGCTGAACCCGCGCTCACGGAGGGGCCGAGGCTCCCACAATGCACCGGGGGCAGCCCCGCAGCGGGGCCCAAGATGGCTGCGCGCGGCCGCCAGCCGGGCAGACAAAGGAGCCGGGGCCGGCGGCCCGGCTCCGCGTGCCCGGTCGCGGCCGGCCTGCGGGCTGCGAGGATGCGGCGGGCGAGAGGGCGGAGCATGAACACCGAGCATCTCGGATGCGCGCCTCCTTCTTTCTCACCCCCCCACCCCCGCCGTGGCGGTACCCTGGGGATCAAGCAGCCTTTGTGAAATGCAGACAAATGACTCCTCGCTGCGCGGGGCCGCGGCGGCTCAGCGGAGGAAGCACCACCACCAGCAAAGGAAGCTTTTAATGAGAGACGCCCAAGATATCCATGGCAAAGGCAATCACTCAAAGCGGCCTGCCCTGAATTACATATTTTCTGACTGCAAATTACTTTTAACAGCGTCTCTACCGTCACTTCAATTGACCTTCCTAACAAAAGGCCGTTTATTAACTAGCACTCCACGTTTCCCGGGCGGTGTGGAGCCTCGAGCCAGAAGGGATGGCACCACTGAGTACGTGGCCGCCCAGGGTCACAGGCCAGGCCTCTGCGAGGGGGAGAAGAGGCCATTAATGCGGGTCTGCAGAGCAAACTTGCCCGGGGAGGGGAGCGGGGGAGCTGGGTGATTAAGACCAACATTAACCTATCTGGCAAGAGGCGATGCTGGGCTAAAGCAGAAAATGCTAAGGCCTACTTGGAACGACTGGTTTCATCCTTGGCAATTCCTCCCAATTCCTCGTCCGGCACCCACCTCCATCTCCAAATCCTAGATGCACACAGAACCCATTAACACCTCCCCGCATCTGAACAGTACCCTGCAATTCTCAAAAAGCTTTCTCTGGCTCCTTCTCAAGTGATGCTCACAGCAAACCTCGGAGGTGGCTGAGGTGTATTATTCCTGTTTTACAGGAGAGAAAACAGAGGCCCAGAGTTCTCAGACAAAATGAGCCAGCAGACAGCAGAGCTGATCCGCACCTCTAGCCCTCCCTCCTCAGTCTGGTCTGCTTTCCATAACACTGAACAGAGACCACCTTCCCATTCAGTATCTGATAGAGAAAGCAGTTTCAACATCAACTATATTTTAAAATGCCAAAACTCCTCTTTGTCTAGCTGTAGCCCAATAAGGGAAGCAAGGGGGAGAAAAGTACAAAAAGACAGAAGTAACATGGGATTAATTTTCCTCACACCTCAGTTTCAAGATTCAACATTTCCCTCATAAATAATTTACAACAATAAAAATGAGCTAAAGCCATGTTTGTGTAGGATGGAGGTAAATTTAGGCCTAATGAGGGAGATCCGAGTCCTGCACAGGAGGGAATAGGTTGATGTATGGCCCGGTGTGAGCACGATCAACGGTACACGGGGCTCCATTACCAACTGGAAGTCACAGAGCCAACCAGGAGTGAAGAGGGGAGGCAATTTGGGGAAACTTCTACTATCCCAGCTGTGGCTGCAAGGAGGGTCTCCACAGGAAAAGCCAAACATTGACCCAATATTTTAGATAACAAGAATGGATATTGAGTTTTCTGAAAACCATAGGATTGACCCAACCTGCCGCTAAATCAGTTCCCAGTAGATGCCAGGTAAGAAAGAAGATGGTAGCAGCACCCGGGTGTCACGTCTGCTCTGGGGCTCGGGGAGAGTGCAGTGGCAACATTGACCTTGAGCTAGTCCTCTTAATTAAATCTCATCTGGTCCCAATCCCCATCCCAGCCTGTACCCCGAGTGTGCAGCCAGTCTCCTCATTCAGATCATTTCCAAGGCTGGGGGCTACATAGCCTCGCTCTGGGCAGCTGTGCCTATGTTTGCCCCGACACAGGGCTGTGTGTGTGTGTGTGTGTGTGTGTGTGTGTGTGTGTGTGTGTGTGTGTGTGTGTGTGTGTTACATACTGGGACTAGATGGGGTCAGTTAGGATGAGGTGTGTCATGCTCAATGAGTTCTATCCAACGCTGGGTAAGAGAAAACCTTCCAGCGTGTGCCTGCAATGCTGCAAACGACGCCTGGGGGAGGCCCCAGCTTCCAGCACTGCAGCACCTCGCCAATGCTGTCATCCTAGGTTCACAGAGAAATGAACTTTAACTATAAAGCCCTTTCATACAGACAGCACACTGCTCCCTTGTAGCTGATCAAAGAATTACTACAACAGTGTGCTTAATCCCTAAAAGTCAGTGGTGCTGGGCTTAACTGATGCTGAACATTGTTTCAGAATCAAAGGCGTGCCTCCCGGCCCCAGTCTGGGAGAAAACTAAGCTACTGTATCACAGTTGAAAACTCAGGGGAACTTTGATATCATCTCTGTTTAATTTCCCCGGCCCTGTGAGCCTGGGGTTTATCTCGTTTTATCAACTCCTGTACTGAAATCAAAACCCAACTAACAGAGCTCAGACCTCTCTCCACCGAGGCCTTTCCAGCGGCAGGGTGGGTGCAGGCTGAGAAGTTTAAAGTGCTTTGCGGGGGGGGACAACTGTGGGGAGGCAGGGGGAGGGGGTGCTGCCTTCAAAGGAGGCACAGCGGGGACCTGGAGGGGCCTCCCTGTGAGGAAGGCCAGCTCAGAAGTGCTGCCCACCAGGGCTGAAGGCGTGACTTGCACACAACTGGAGAGAGTAATTTCAAAGTGTTGAGGGGGCAGGTTAAATTAGGCTACTGTAAGTGGAATGACAAAACCAGTGGGTTAATTAAGTCCCTACAGAAGGATGAAGTAGTGATAGGACTGTCTGGAAATCCAAAGTCAAGGGCACAAAAGACAAACTGTCTGCCCATGTGAACCAGCTCGCAGTCTGGGGAAGAGCAGTGGGTAAGTATTTCGCTCACTGTGGGAAACAACTGGAAAGCAGGGCCTCCACTGGAAGTGTCTGGCCCCCAGCAAAGCTGCTGCTCTGGCCTCATGGGGCAGCTCTCTGCCTGTTTGCCAGGGGCAGCAAGGGATGCAGGAACCCTCGCCCTCCTCTGTTGGCCCATGATTACTGACAACATTCTGCTAACAAATCTTAAGCAGGAGAAAGAAGGACAGGGGAGGGAGCCAGTGGCCTGGCTTCAACAATGCACCCACAACACACAAACACACAGGTGCAGAGACTTACCTTCTCAGGAGACTGCAAGCAGAGGCCAGGGCCCATGCAGCACCCAGGCAAATGGCCAGTTGGCTCTTGGGGCCACCCAGAGGGGACAGTGTACACGGGCTGAGAGGTGTCCACCATGGAACCTCAGGAGAGCATCCTGGGGCCTCCAGTACTTCGGTCTAGAACACTTATCTAGTGACCAGTCAGAAACCAAATCATTCTGACAAACCCTGTTGAGTGGAATCTAGTGGCAACAGGCCAAGGCTGCTGGGACAGCTGCTAAGATATTGGGGAACTAAAGCAAATATTTTCCTAAGCTCTCCTAGATCACAAAGAATGTTCCAGCTAGGGAACTAACAATGGTGAGCACTTCCTTTTTTCCAGTGAAGGTCTATCACTTCTAATAGGAGAATCTGGTGTATAAATGCACCCACTCCATCAGACCTATGCTCAGACTGATATTAACCATTTGATTACCAAACAGATTTTCCATAAACCATGTGAGGCAGGCCTGGGGTTTGGATTGTTGTGGCCCAAACAGTGCAATGCTAGATCCCAGAATTCATTCTCCAAAAATAAATCCGGATCAAGTTTTACAGCACTGCTGTGGCCAAGGCCTGCCCCTACAGGCCCATCTCTGCAAAACCAGGGAACTTGGTGCTGGGGAGGAGGGGCTTTTCTCCAGTACACTGTGAGTCCTACCCCACCTTGCTCACAATTACTACAAAGGAAGGTTGTCTCCACCCACTCCCTTCAGATCTTAGTGCCATATTGTCCCCTGGAGAGAAGGAAGAAAGGGGACCCAAACAGAACGCAGATGCCCTACAAATGAAACCGTCGCAGGAGGCCCCAAGAGCAATGTTCTCTTGATGTTCAGTGACATAAAATGAGTCACAATCTTGGCCTGATAGCCAGTGTCTGAAGAGTGAAAGTGCTAACAGGTCACCTCAACGCTGGGCAAATGGGCTCCCAGGCCACAATCATCGGAGCACTTGCTTCATGTTAGCAGACACGCCCCATCACCGCCTGCCCCCCTGACTTTCACATGGGTCTCGAGAGTTTCTTTTCATATGTTTGGTCATATAGTCATTCTAGCTGTTTGCTTATGACTTCCAGTGTCCCTCCATGGCCTGGACTTTTCTCCTGAGACACGTGTGTATCTAGTGCCCTGCTGGCTAATGTCACCCACATGTCCTGTTAATACCTCAAACCTGGCTGACACTGCCATCCTCCCCCTGAGGCATCTCTCACATTCCAGTACCTAACAGGACCGGTACATAACAGTCAGCCCACAGATGGTTACGGAGAGACCTGTGCTGAGCATGGAGCAATGATGGAGGGGGAAACCCCAACATTCTGGAGGAGGCGTTCTTGAACTCTAGCATGCATGAGTCACCTGGAGAATTTGTTAAAACAGAGATTCTTAAACCCACTCCCAGAGATACTGCTTCAGTAGGTCGAGGGTGGGGCCTGAAAACCTGCATTTCTAACAAGATCCAGGTGATGCTGAAACAGCTGGTCCACAGTCCAAACTCTGAGTACAAGGTAGTAGGAACTCATTAGATGTTTGATGAGTGAATAAATGAGTGAAGAGAAGGAACCTGAAGCTCATCATCCATAGAGAACAGCCTCAGAATAAGTCCTCCCATCTTTCCCTCCCCAGCACAGGTTTTCCAAGAGCACCCAATTCCTCCTCTATGGTACCCACCCTACCCTTCAAAACCTGGGTCACATCTCCCATTCACCCCAAACCTTCCCCACTGCCCAGCCAGACAGGTGCTGTCACTAAGAATCCTGATGTGTTCAAGGACCTGGCCTCAGCACACACATGTGCGCACACACACACACACACGTGCACACACACACCTACACAAACACAGTCTTGCCTCTCAGAAGGTTAGCACACTTTCCCAAGCAGAACATAAGTTGGTCCAAGGTGTTATGTCCACCACAGTGCCTAGCCCACAGTGAGTACTCAACAGATAGATTACAGAAAGATGGATGGGTGGAAGGAAGGATGGCTGAATGAAGTCCTGTCCTCCTCTCACAATCAGTCATGTTTCATTGCGTTAAGGAGGGCACGTAAAGCAGCAGGGGCAATGCTGAGAGCAGACCTGTCGGGCCCCTTCCAGTGAGAGTGCCATGCTGGGATCACTGATGCCCCACAATTCCAGGGATGGGCCACCTGCCGAGGAAGGGAGGTGGGACCGCAGCACTCCATGCATCTCCAGAAGTGGGTGTGACTCAGCTCAAGCAGACTGGATAGGGGCCCGGCAGGAACCAGTGGGTCTCCAGGCTGGCTGCAAAGAAGACTCCTCTGTGGCGTTTGGGAAAATTACAGCTGCCCATCCCAACCCCAGGTTCTGATCTAACTGCTCTGGGCTGGGGCGGAGACTAGATGATGCACAGCCCAGGCGCGGTGCCCTGTGCTGGGTGACACAGCGACGAACAGGACATGGCCACCCGCTGTGGGGCTCACAGGCTGGAGGAAATGTCCTGAAAGGAAGGGAGTCAGGGAGACATGAGAGAAGGGCTGCCATAGAGCTGGTCCCCCTGAAAGATGAGGCGTGCGGACTACTGAAAGTACTGCAGGCAGAAGACGTGCCACCAACGGTAGCGTGAACAAGCCTGGACTGTCTGGGAACTGTGAGCAGCACATGGGCTCTGAAACAAGCTTATGAAATGCTTAATCAGACAAACAGATAAAACCGTTAAAAACCTGTCTGCACTTCTCTGCTGCTTCCAAAGTCTAAGTAATGATGTGGATCTACAGGAAGGAGCAACCCAGTGGTTGGAAGGAAGCGATTTCCAAATCTTTGGTCCATATTTCCTCTTCTATAACTGAATGCTTCTCAAACCAATGCCACTTCCTGCAGACCCCACGGGGCCTCTTCATGTTACTAGCTCAGAGGGAAAATGGGAGATAAGGCAGAGGAATGGCAAGGGTGCAGGCTTTGGACTTGAGTTGCAGCTCTGATGCAGGTGTGTGACCCCAGGCAAGTCAACTGAAATGGGCCTGAGTTACCACTCCTATAAAGTTGGAATAATGGATAATAATATTTTCTTTACAGAGCTTTAATGTATATATAAAGAACTTGTAGAACTTGCATCAAAAGATACTATCAACAGAGTGAAAAAGATAACTAAAAGATGGGAGAAAATATTTGCAAATCATGTATCTGATAAGGGGGTTAAAATCCAAATCTGTAAAGAACTCCTACAACTCAGCAACAACAAACAGCAAATAACTGAATGAAAAAAAAAAACCCAAAAATGGGGAAAAGACTTGAAAAGACATTTCTCCAAAAGTGACATACAAATGGCCAACAAGCATACGAAAAGATGCTCAACGTCATTACTCATTAGGGGAATGTAAACCAAAACCACAATAATCATCTCATACACATTAGGATGGCCACTACCAACCTAAAAACCAGAAACTAAGTGTTGGCGAAGATGTAGAAAAATTGGAAACCTGGTGCACTGTTGGTAGAAATGGAAATGTAACCACCATGGAAAACAGTATGGTGATTCCTCAAAAAATTAAAAATAGAATTACTATATGACCTGGCAATTCCATTTCTGGATATATACCCAAAAGAACTGAGAACAGGGTCTGGAAGAGATATTTGTACATACATGTTCACAGCAGCATTATTCATGACAGCCAGAAGGTGGAAGCAACCCAGGTGTCCACAGACAAATGACTGGGTAAGCAGAGTGTGGTATATCCATACAATGGAGTATTATACAGCCTTAAAAAGGAAGGAAATTCCGACACATGCTACTTTGCGGATGACCCTAGAGGACATTATGCTAAGTGAAATAAGGCAGTCATAAAAAGCCAAATACTATATGATTCCATTTATATGAGGTACTTAGAGTACTCAAATTCATAGAAAGTAGAATGGTAGTTGCTAGAGCCTGGGGGAGGGGGGAATGGGAGTTGTTTAATGAGTACAGTTGACCCTTGAACAACACGGGAGTTAGGAGTGCCAACCCTCCGAGCAGTCGAAAATCTCAGTATACCTTATAGGTGGCCCTCCAAATACAAGGTTCCTCTGCATCTGTGGCTCCACATCTGGGGATTCAACCAACCATGATGGTGTAGTACTGGAGTACGATTATTATTGAAAACAATCCACGTATAAGTGGACCTGCACAGTTCATACCCATGTAGTTCAAAGGTCAACTGTACAGTTTCAGTTTTGCACAATGAAAAAGTTCCAGAAATTAGCCACACAATAACGTGAATGTACTTAATGCTACTGACACTTAAAAATGATTAAGGTGGTAAATTTTACATTATGTGTATTTTACAATTTTTTAAAAAAGCATATACAATTGTGGTTCTTAAATTTCAGTACACATAAGTACAACCCAAGATTCTTGTTAAACATGCAGATTCTGGGGTCCCTTCCCCAGATATTCTGATTTAAGGTCTGGGTAGGAGGCCCTGGGTTCTGCATTTTAATAAACATCCTAGGGATATTTAGCTGATAAAGAATTCATTTATTTCTCTCTCCTAAAGGATCAAATGATAGTCTTCTGAACATTTTGCTGTGCTGATCAGTATCTAAAAAAAAAAAAAAAGTGTGTGTAGAATGATCCTGTGTTGATTTTAGCCACAGGCCCAGCAAGGTGGCCCTCCGGTCTTCAGGGGAGTGTGAGCTACGAAGCTCAACTATGTGACCCCATGGCCTCTCACATTTCAGCCTGGACAAGCTCTGCAACTCGCCAGAAGTGTGTCAAGTAAACCCACACATGCTCACAGGATGTCCTCAACAAGGAGGTAATGTCAAGCACACCCTGCGGTGGCTCTGCCTCCCAAGCAGCTGGGGAGAAGGGATCTGATGCCGGCAAGCCCCATGCAAACAGTACAGACAAGGCGGGGAAACCACAACTCCCAAGGGCGGCCCAGCGAGCAGGAGGCCAAGGAGAGCCAGTGGGGCCAGGGAAACGCGGGCCAGGGAGGGCTGCAGACAGAAAGAGCAGCCTGGGGAGAGGCAGCTCATTCAAGGAACCCAGGCCTCTGCCCCCACAACCCAACCAGCAAACGAGACTGCTCACTCAACCGCAGCCAACTAAACGCAGTGTTCTCGGCCCACCACATCCAGCCACGTAGTCATTTGTTATCTTCATCATCATAATAGCACCTTTGACATTTCCCATGCTTGACTCCAACACCATCATTACTTTCCAGTGTGGAAAGGATGCTGCTCTTTGAGCATGAAGCATGGAGCACTTCCAACCTGCTAAGGCAGAGGGACACTAGGATTTTGAAGCGCCAGAAGCAAATCTGCCATGAAATGTCTAGAGATTAACCTTCCAAGGCCCTGAGAGGGGATCCAGCAATGTGTTCACATGGTTGTATGGTTTTGTCACATGTACAAAAGCAAGGTATTCATATGCTGTTTTTCTTATAGCCCCTCCCCTACAAGAAATTGTTAAAATAGCAGACCCACAAGACTGGAGTCTGCCACTAGATTCCCACTTAAATTTAGTGAGGACCGCCCATGCCCTCCATAGCGTCACACACATTCACACAGATTAGCTCATTCAGCCTTAGGGGTGGGTTTTATCCTTAGGCCACTTTTACAAATAAGGAAATGGGGGTTCAGAAAGGATCTGTGAGATTCCATGACTTGTTAGGGTCACCTGGGTTCCAGGAGGTTAAACTGAGCTTTCAAATTCCAAGCCTAGTGTGCTTTCTACTCTACCATTCCTTCCTGGTGGCCCTAAGAGGAACTTAATAACCACAAACAGAAAGACACTCTAAAAAAAAAAAAAAGAGAGAAGCTACTTTTCCAATTAATCAGCTAAGAAGCCCTTAATAATAACCACTAATTTTTATTGACCACTTGCCCTGTGGCCAGCATGGAGCTGAGTAATATTTCATTTATTTCTCACCATAATCCTATGAGATAGATTATTAACATTAGCATCACTCTACAGATGAGGAAACTGAGGTTCAGAAAAGTTCATTAATTTGCCCAAGAACACACAGTAGGAAAGCCGAAGGTGAAGCAGAAGTCTAATTCTAAAGCCCTTGCATTTAATCATGGTGCACTGTTCCAGCTAGAAGTGGGGAAAGCCCAGCAGCAGGAGGGAGGCAGGGCAGGAAAAATGCCTTCAGCGCCAATCAGGAGTGTGGCCTAAAAGCCAGAAGGAAGGAATGAAAAATGTGGATTAGAGATGATTCTGGGCTCAAATGAACCAGTAATTGCTATGTCAACTACTTCACATGGGTCTTGGTGCCCAGGTCCCAGAAAAGGCCTCATCTCTCAGAGGCCCCATTTAAATATTCTATGCATGGCACAGTATCTTGAAATACCCGGCTCAATTTCCCATGAGCAAGAAAGCTGTCACCTGTCTCCTGTAACTAACCTTCTGAGCACACTGAGTGAGTTAGTCTAGGGTTCCACAGAGCTTATCTCCTAACTTTTCTAGGGCTTTCCTGGTGCAGCTGATAAGATTTTCTTGCCCTGTTAAAACCAGATGAGATCCAGCCAGCTGTCGAGAAATGTACAATGAGATTATACTGAGAAGGAACCACCAGAGACAAAGGCCCCTAAAGAGACTGTGGCCTGTTGTCTTTGTGGCAGAAATCTGAGTGGGGGCTGGCTCGTGGGTGGGGGCAGGGAGCAGATAAGGGGCAATGGCCCTTTGCCTTTTGCCCTCCGGTGCCCTTCCTCTGTGCTTTGCTGAAGAGGCTGCTGAGGGACAGGGAACAGAAGAGTCATATTTTTAATGATCAAAAAGGCTGAGGATTTAGAAAGAGTTGTGTGTTGGTAACAAAGAGGACAAAGATGCTCATGGGTCTGCTTCTTCAAGGCGACCCTGCCCCTCAGCCTCACTGGCGCCGAGGTCCCCGTGGGGTGCTCACTGACATGCTCACCACCGTTTGAGGATGGGTACTCAGGGTCTTGGGTGCCCAGGCCGGGCACCTCACCTTACAGCCAGGTGCCTTGGAGTTTGGGTATCCTCTCTGCTACGCCCAGGTCACAGATGAGGCGGCACCCCAGATCAGGCCTGAGGCTCAGGTGCAATCTGGCCGGCACCCACGTGACCTCAGGGAGCTGGACCCCTAGGGCCGGGCCAGTGGAACGACTGCCCCAGTCTGTGCAGGTGACCGCCGCGCCTCCGCACAGGTGGGGCGCCTCACCTCTCACGGGCCCTCACCTGCCCCAGCCCGGGGGCCAATGCTTCCACGCGGTCCCCGAGCTCCCTCCCGCCTGCAGCCGCAAAGCCAAGCCAGGGACGCGAAGCCGCGGCGCGCGCAGGGCCGGGCGGAGGCCGCCGGGCCTGTCCCTGCGGCAGGCCGGGCACGGAGCCCGCAGGCCTCGGCGCGGCCCGGCGCGGCCCGGCTCCGCCCGCCCTCCCGCCCCTCGGCCCGGGGCCCGCGCCCGCCCGCCCGCCGGGGCAGCAGGGCCGGCTCGGCCGAGCCTCCGCGGCGCCCGGCCCGCCCGGCCTCACTTAACTGTTCCCCGCTGGGGCGGCGGCGGCGGCGGCGGCGGCTGCGGCGGCGGCGGATCCCGGCTCCGTCTCACGCAGAAGCAGCTTCTCATCGCCCGGGCGGCGCGGAAGGGGCCGGGCCCGGGGCCCAGGCGGCGGGGCCGGCGCCGCAGCTCGAGCGCGAGCCTCACCGGGGAGCGGCGGCGGCGGCGGCGGCAGGGGCGGGGCGCGGCCTGGCGGCGGCGGCGACAACGGCAGCAGCCGCTCCCTCCGCGGGCCGCGGCGGCGGGCCGGGCTCCCGGCCTCCCGGCTCTGGCGCTGGCTCCGGGGGAGGCTCGGGCGGGAGGAGGGAGCGGGATCCCTCGTGTCCGGAGCCCGCGCCGCCGCCCCGGCCAGCACCCCGCCTTCCCCCGGCCTCCCCCACAGCCCGGCCCGTTAGTGCTGGGCAGAGCGCCGACCCGGCCTCACTGAGCCCGCAGGCGGCCCCCAGCCCAGCCCAGACGCCCGGGAGCCCCAGGCCTCTTGGAGCCTGGGCCCCAATTACCCCCTCCCCCAAGTTGGTCTCTTCCAGGGACCCGCAGCCCCCTCAGCTCTCCTAGGCCTCACTGTATCCTAAACCAGTCCTTCTGCACAGCCTTAGATCCCTGGAAGCCCCCGGCCTCTTAGAGCCTGGGATAACCATTACACACGCATACACACGGCCTCCAGCAGGGACACCCAGCTCTACCCCTAGGCCAATCCTCTGGCTCAGCTCATTCCATTCAGGAGACCTCACTGCCCCAGCTGACCCAACACAAGCTTAGCCAGGCCCAGGTCCCCACGGCTAATACCAGGCCTCTCAAACTGACCCCAATCTCCTAGCAGTTCTCTGCCTCCCCATTATGCTGGCCAAATGATCCACCCACAGATGCCTAGAGCCAAGACTACGGGGCTGGCCTCGGGGAGGTGCAACTACAAGGAGCGGCTGAAGCAGAAGTGCTGCCCGACAGTACTTGGTTTTCGAAAAGGTACAAGCCAGAGGATAAATGGCGCTGGATTAACAAAGGGGTCCAGAGCTTGACCCTCAGCTACAGTGGCTAGTGTGAAAAGTGGAAGCCGACTCTGCCTTAACCAAAAATGCCTACATAACCCCAGCAAGGCACCCCCAGGCAGAGGACAGCATGCTCTTTCAAAGAACTCTCCTCAGGAGTCTGGAGCGTTTAGAGCTGAGGACCGTGCAGAAGTGATCAGCATCAACTGTAATTTTCACACCTTCCCGCTTTTCTAAAATAGCTGTCTGACCCTAAAGGAAAGGACACCAGGAGGAACGGGCTGTTGGGGAAAATGTCCTATTGGGAAACCTTGCCAGTGTGTGCATTCCAAGCATCCGCATCACTGAGAAATGCCACTGGTTCAGATGGTTTTACAGGCAAGTTCTATCAAACTATTAAGGCATAGATAATCCCTATGTTATTTAAACTGTTATACAGCGGGGGTAAACGTTTTCCATTTCACTTCCCAAGTTTAGCATAACTCTGATACCAAAATCTGACAGAGATAACACCAAAAAGGAGAATTACAGATCAGTTACAGAATACTAGTCCCCAGAGAATTTAATAATGTGTTTTTAAAAAGGAGGTTCTGCAGTCAAATAACTTGAGAAAGTGCTGCATGTCATTTAGAGTCTACATTTTGGAGACTCACAGTATTAGTATATTAAGGTCTCTGTGAAGTCCAAGAGTAAAGAAACCTGATTAATCTGTCATTTCCCAAACTCATCTGAGCCAGGATCACCTTTTCAAAGGTCACCAATTAATCTCTAATATGTCAATCACTGCTCTTATAGACCAATCCACTTAAGTATATAGTAGTTGCAAAACTACTAAATAAAATTTTAGCAATTCGAATCTAACTTGCTGTAGAACAAGTCAAAATTCACCATGATCAAGCATGATTTATTCCAAAAGTGCAAGGATGATTCAACATTAAGGAGTCTAAATTCACTGCATTCTTAAAGAAAAATAAATCACAGGATATTATCAACAGGAAAGACACTTTAAAAATATTTGATAAACTCAACACCAGTTGCTTGTAATTTTCTAAAGCACTCTTAAACTAGGAAGAAAATTTAAACTTTTTAACATGACCAAGTTTATTTATCAGATGCCATGAGCAAATATATTTAATGGTGAAATACTAAAGTTATTCTCATTTAAGTCAGAAACAAAACAAAAATTTGCCTGCTATAATTGCTACAAACTAAAGCCAATGCAATAAGATAAGAAAAATAAATAAGAAATACAAATAATGGAAAGGAAGAGCCAAAATTGTCATTATTTGTTCATGATGTAAATGCATACCTAAAAATAAAAATTGAAGGGAATCAACTAAAAATCTTAGAGAGCAAAGTAGCTAGTTATAAGATAAAAACCAAAACCAATGGCTTTCCTAAATGTTAAGGGAGAAGGCTTCTATTAGAAAAAGACCTGTGGCAGGGGTGGGCATAGCTCAGTGGTAGGGCACATGCTTAGCATGCACAAGGTCCTGGGTTCAATCCCCAGTACCTCTACTAAAAAGAAAAAAAGGGGATGATTTGAACTATTCTTAAAAAAAAAAAAAATGGAGAAAAAAAGAAAAAGACTTGTGGCGTCTCTACACGCCAGGGGATAATGAATGACTTTTCTGATTAGTGAGTTTGGGAGAAAGAATTGAACATGAATAGATGCTTCTGAGTTCTCTTTTGGGCTTTGGCTGACTGTAGATAGCAAATATTTTCACGTGCTCTCCACTATGTGGTAAGCGGACCTGTTTCTGGGGCAGAGAGATACTACTGTCCAGCACTGCCTGCTTCTAGACAGGTAAATCTATCCAATTCAGGGAGAAATACAGCAAATCCATTTGGCTAGAGATCAAAAGCTACATTTTCCAGTCAACTTTATCTGTAATGAAGGTAGCATTTTAATCTCCTATGTCTCTTTTCTGTACCTATGCCTCAGTTTCCTCCAAATTCAGAAAAGGAAGAGAGGTACTACTTATAGGATCCCCTAAATACAACATTAAATACCTGTGATTTCCATTTAGAAAGTATAACCTTTTTTAAAAGATTATATTCCATTAGCAGTGAATACTATAAAACACCCAGGCATAAGCTTGACAAGAAATGGCAAGGCCCTTAGAATAAAACTATAAAACCTTCCTGAAGGACATAAAAAATAAGTCCTTGGTTAAAGGAAAAACATAACAAATCCCTGGGCAGGAAATCTCATTATTGCAAAGATGTCATATCTCCCCAACTCAATTTCTATATTTAGTGGAATCCAAATCAAAGAACCAATATGATTTGGGGCTGGTGTGCAATGGAACATGACAAAATTATTTTAAAACTTATACAGGAAATAAATAAAGAAATAAGGGAAAATATCCAGGAAATTTTTTAAACTGAATAATATTATATTAAATTATTATTACAAGAACATTCTTAGTAATAATGAATATATAAAATGTAAAGTTTTATATTATATTATGATATCTGTTAGAGCAGTAATAATATTGCTCTAACATATTAATATATAATGTAAAACTTCAGTAAATAATTGCAGGCCACTAATATAAGCTTCTGTTTATAAATGCTTTGTTTCTATCCACTGATCTATTTGTATCTACCAATATCCTACTCCAAATCATATGGTCTTGCCTAGACCACTACAGTAACTTCCTTACTGATCTCCTGGCTTGGCCTCCATCCAAACAATGGAAAAGAGCATCTAGAGTGATCACTAAGTAATAATAATGATAAAATGCAGCAAGTCATTCCCTTGCTTAAAGCTCTCCAATGACTCTCCATAAAATAAAATAAAATTCAAATGCTCCAGCATGACTCAGAAGATCTCGTGTTGTCTAGACCTTGCCTGCACCTCCATCCTCTTCTCGGTTGTTCCAGCCACACTTGTCTTCTTTTAGATTCTTAATCAAAGCCCTTTCTTCCCTGAGGGATTTCATCTAAAGCACACCTCTCCATCTTTACAGGGCCTGGGCCTTTCTCATCCTTAACTCTGTGCTTAAATGTCACCTCCTTGGAGGCCTTCACTGATCTATTTAAGCAGATGCTCAGAGTTTTCATCCAGTATCAGTTCACTTCCTGCTTATCACTCATCACAATTTGTAACGATTTACTATTTGTTTACTTATTCAACTGTCAGTCTCCTCACCAGACTAAAAGCTCCACCAAGGTGTCTGTTCATCAAGTATATATGTGCCACACATACTAGCCCCTCAATAAACATTTGCTTAATAGATGGATGTGGCAACATTTAATACGTGCATACGCTTTGTCCATGTCTGATAATTATCCAGAGTAAACAATCAGGCAAGTGCACACAGATGTATGTTCAAGGATAATTATTTCGGCATTGCTTATAATGAAACAATACTGGATACATCCTAAATGTCTAACAATAGAAGATTAAGTCGTTAAAAAAAAAGCTGTACAACATGGAAATATACCATGGTAATTTATTAAGTAAAAAAAGCAGGTTATAGAAAAGAATGCATTTATTCTATGGGACCATTAATTTTATATATATTTGTGATTATTTATATGTATTAATATATGCATACAAAAATGTATACCAAAATTAACAGTTTATCAGTGGCTATATCTGGGGAGAGGCTTGCATCTTCAATTTTAGCATATCTACAGATCTTTCTCAGCTTATAATGCGGTTATATACCAATAAATCCATCATAAATTGAAAATATCATAAGTTGAAAATACATTTAATATATCACTGAACATCATAGCTTTAGCCCAGCCTACCTTAAAGTGCCCAGAACACTTATGTTAGCCTACAATTGGGCAAAATCATCCATCACAAAGCCCATTTTTAATAAAATGCTGAATAACTCATGTAATTTATTGAATACTATACTGAAAGTGAAAAACACGATAGTTGTCTGGGTACAGAATGGTTGTAAGTGCATTGGTGGTTCACCCTCATGATCACGTGGTTGACTGGAGCCGTGGCTCACTGCCTCTGCCCAGCACCACCTGAGAGTATCCTACCATCACTGATCCAGGAAAGAGAAAAATTCAAAATTCGAAGTATGGTTTCTACTGAATGCACATCATTCTTGCACCATTGTGAAGTCGAAAAATTGTAAGTTGAATCATCGTAAGTTAGAGATCGTCTGTATGTCTATATTTTGTCTTTTATTACGTCCTTCCATCCTTTGCTGAGGTCCTCGGATGGTTTTCTTTTACACTCGTGTTTGTTGCCTCACGGGCACAGCTTCAGATGTCATGGCCTCGTCTTTCGTGGCAGAGGAGCCGGGAGGGGGAGGGAGCAAAATCTTTCCCAGAAACTCCCAAGCAGACCTGCTATAATCCCAAGGGCCAGAAACGGGTCACTTGGCCACTCCTACTGTAAGGAAGGCTAAGAAATTGGCTTTGTCAGTCATGGCCCGAGGTTGCCCATGCTGCCAGGCCAATAAAAATCACTGTTTCCTCGGAAAACAGTACAGAGGTTCCAAAGAAAATTAAAAATAGAACAAGCAATCCTACTTCTGGATATATATCCAAAAGAAATGAAAACAGGGTCTCACAATTATTCACAATAGCCAGGACATGGAAAAAACCTAAGTGCCTGGGATGGAAAAATGGATAAAGTGTGAGATAGATATAGATATAGATCTTTAAAATGGAGTATTGTTCTGCTATAAAAAAGAAGGAAATCCTACCATTTGTGACAGCACGGATGAACTTTGAGGATAACATGATCCGTAAAGTAAATCAGACAGAGAAAGGCAAATACGGTGTGAGCTCACCTATAGGTGGAACCTAAAAACAGTAAACTCATAGAAACAGAGAGTGGACTAGTGGTTGCCAGGGGCAGGGTGGGAGGATGGGTGAAGGTGGTCCAAGGGTTCAGACTTCAAGTTATAAGATAAGTAAGCTCTAGGGATCTAATGTACAGCATGGTGACTATAGTGAACCATCTGTACTGTACACCAGAAAGCTGCTAAGAGAGTAGATGTTACAAGTTCTCACCACACACACACAAATGGTAACTACATGAGGTGGGAGATGTGCTCTCACGGTAATTGTGGGATCACTGCACAATATATACGTCTGTCAAATCATCGTGTTGTACACCTTAAACTTACACAGTGCTATGTGTCAATTATACTTCAGTAAAGCTGGGGAAAAAATAAAATAAAAAATAATCTCTGTTTTGGCCAATAGGCACATGAAAAAATGCTCAGTGTTGCTAATTATCAGAAAAATGCAATCAAAACTACAATGAGGTTATCACCTCACACCAGTCAGAATGGCCATCATTAAAAAATCCACAAACAAGAAATGCTGGAGAGGGTGTGGAGAAAAGGGAACTCTTCTACACCTTTGGTGGGAGTGTAGTTTGGTACAGCCATTATGGACAATAGTATGGAGAGTCCTCAAAAGACTAAAAATAGATTACTACTATGATCCAGCAATCTCACTCCTGGGCATATATCCAGCAGGAACCTTATTTCAAAAAGATACATGCACCCCAATGTTCATAGCAGCACTATTTACAATAGCCAAGACATGGAAACAACCTAAATGCCCATCAATAGATGACTGGATAAAGAAGCTATGGTATATTTATACAATGGAATACTACTCAGCCATAAAAAATAATAAAATAATGCCCCTGGCAGCAACATGGATGGACCTAGAGATCGTCATTCTAAGTGAAATAAGCTAGAAAGAGAAAGAAAAATACCATATGATATCACTTATATGTGGAATCTAAAAAAAGACAAATGAACTTATTTACAAAACAGAAACAGCTTTGCAGACATAGAAAACAAACTTATGGTTACCAGAGAGGGAAAGGGGTGGGAAGGGATAGATTGGGAGTTTGAGATTTGCAGATACTAATTCTGTATAAAATAGATAAACAGCAAGTTCATACTGTATAGTGTAGGGAACTATATTTAATATCTTGTACTAACTTATGGTGAAAAAGAACATGAAAATGAAATGTTCATGGATGACTGAAGCATTGTGCTGTACACCAGAAATTGACACAACATTGTAAACTGACTATATATATGTGTACACACACACACAGACACACACACACACACACAAAATAATCACTGTTCCCTTATCAGAGAGGAAGGCAATTAAGATTTTTTTTTAATTTTAATAATGAATATACATAACCTTTATATTCAGGGGGAAAAAGTCAGTATATTTCAGACGTGATGAGATCCCGAAGGGTGGTCAACACCACAAACAGCACTTGTTCTGGGAGAAATGGGCAGAGAATGGGAAACAGCTCGGAGCTCTCTGCTCAACAGGCCAAGCCTATGCAGGTAAGGGACCAAGTCCAGCAGCATCCTGACCCTGAGATCGCCACCACACCCCTTTGTCCTTTCTGGTCCTCCTTAAGGGGTCTCTCAATTAATAAACACATCATTGCTCCTAAGGCTGTTCTCTGGTATTGATCTGTAGAAACTAGAACGGATTGATTCTGCTTTGAGAGAGGGAAGGTAAACTCCCATCAGTTACCAGCCTTGCTGGCTTAACAGAACTTTCCTCTGATCTGCACAGTTTTTGATCTGATCTGTGCTCTCAGACTGAACCCAGATGCTTGTCGGAGCAGAAGGCGGGCAGGTGGGATGAACACGTTTGTGGGACAGGTGTATAAATGTGGCTGGCTCTCGTTCACAAGAGTTTGACTGGAAGGAGGTGGAAAATAAACCTAGCATAACCACAAATGGTGCTGTTGAAACAAAGAAACCATAAGCAGGTGCAGAACTGTTTTTATTACTCGGAGGCACATAATGACAGAGCCAAAGTGTGATTCTTTCAATACCCTCCCTAATCAAGAGGGTCTCTCTTTCCACCATTCCAGGGCACAGTAGGTACCCAAGAAATATTTTTTGAATGAATAATGTCAATTCTCAATAGCAGTTAGAAATCATGCTAATTTCCATTCACCGGGCATTTCCTCTGTGCCAGGCACTGGGCTAGATCCTTCTGCATAAATCATTTCACTCAATACCAACATCGACCCTGTAAAGCAGGCACTGTGACCCCCATATTACAACTATGGAAACTGAGGCTTCCTAAATCACATTGTGGTAAGTGGGGGTCAGACGCGTCAAACTCCAAATGAAATGCTTGTAACTTCACTATACAAAACTCCCAAATAGGATTCCCAGAGTTCCGCAGAACATTCTGATGGACAGAGCCCTGCTATTCTATGGGTAATGGCTGTTCCTTCAATCCCTCACTGGGAGTTCTGGCCAGTCTCCTGGATTTAGTGAGCTGAACAGAGTCAGTTCTTCCCTGAAGATGCTCACAGCCTGGAGGGGATGCAGACACTGGTGGTCAACAATCATTTGGTTTGTCAGTAACAGAAATGCACTCAAAACTAGCTTGGGCAAAAGAGGGAATTCATAGAACAAATGGGGATTCTCATGGGAGCAGTCACAAGGCAGGAGAATTCCCAGGGTTTTTCCAGGGTCACATGTCCTCCTGTTACTCCTTCTCCCTATGTCTGCCTAGATCCTTCGTCCTTTCTAACAGAACCTCCCTGTTCACAATCTAATGGGGCTGCCATGATGGTATCCTTAGCCCGCCTTTATCCCATCAGTTCCAATGACCTGCGGACACAAACAAGTATCCCTAAGCCCCAATTCCAGACTCAGGAGGAGAGAATCCGAAAGACTCAGTAACAGTCAGGTCTACCCTAGTCCCAATTACCTGGGACACAGGGTCACATCTATTTACACACTCCCATGGGCCAGGCACTGTCGCTTGCAAATATTTTCTCCCAACGTATGGCTTGTCCTCTTGGTCCCTTGATGCCATGGATTTTTAATAGTGAAATTTGAAAACTTAAAGCCAAGAAGTTAACCCTTTGTTTTTGCTGTTTGTTTGGTTTTTGCTTTTGCTTTGTATTATTTCTTCCCTGAGGTACTAAGCTTCAGAGATGAGGCTTTAAAGAGGGAACTGCCAAGCAGAAAACGCATTGGATAATATTTCAAAATATTTATCAGTGACACAGGTATTATAATCTAGTGTGAAATAATTTGCCCCAGGATTTCAATACACATAGTCGAAGTGCTATTGTAATAGTGAGAATAGTAATAGTTGTTCTTCACAGAGAGTAAGGATGCATACGCTGGTCCACGAAGGATAAGGAGCAGTCAACGGCAGGCGAAGGTGGAAAGCTGTGGAAATACGCAGAGTGAGGAGGAAGGGGGAGAGGTCTGCTGGAGCTGTTAGGACGGGTACACAGCTGGAGGGGAGGGAGTGAGGTTAAGTGGTGGTCAAGGCCAGATGGCAGGATCTGATGTCCCAGGCTGAAGGCCTTTGAGAGTCAAATCCCACATGATCTCATCCAAAAAGTGATCTTAAATACCAGCCTTATGCTGATGGCTCTGAAATTTATTTCTCTAGCTCAGTCCTCTTCCCTGAACTCCAAACATGTATATCTGACAGCCTACCCGACATGCTCCTTTGAATGTCTAGTGGGCATCTCAAATGTAACACACCTAGAGCTCAGTTCCTGATGGTCCCTTCCAAACCTGCCCCCCACCCAGTCATCCCATTTTATCTGCTAGAAACTCCATATTCCCAGCTGCTCAACCAGAAACTCTGCAGCCATCTTTGCCCCCTCCTTCTCTCTCTACCTCACATCCATTCTGCGAGCTTCAGGGCTCAGGGCTGTAAAGAAGGTGCCTCTACTGAGTGCCAAGTTTATGTTCACCTGTGTGAAAGAAGACAGCACACGTTCCATTTGAAGGATGCACACAAGGGGGCCAGGCAGAAAATGGTGGGGCTGGGGCTCAGGATGGAGGGGCTCCAGGCAGAGTGGACCTGTGCAGAAGGCACAGGAAGAGGAGAAGGAGGTCCTCTGTGCAGGTGACCGGGAGGCCAGTCTGCCTGGAGGCAGCCAGCTGAGGAAAGACTGGGGAAGCATGGGGAGTTCCACCAGCTCCTGCAGGGCCTGTTGAGGGTTCTCTAGGTCCCCCATCCCCCTTTGTGGGCCCCCTGTGGCCCGTCCCCAATCACCCAGGTGTGTGCCTGCTCCTGTATTCACCCAGACCCCAGCCCTTTGCCTATGTGGCCGCCCCTCGCTCTCAGCATCCTCGTTCTAAACTTCTGTTTTTGGCTCTGGACTTTGGCTACTATTGTTCACCCAGCCCTGCAGCCTCCAAATATCAGTTTATGGGCCAGTGCTTGTCAAAGAGACAGGAAATGCAAATAGGGAACTGAGAAAAGTAAGGACAATGTGGCATTACATAAGCAGAATTGCATTTCCGCCCGTTTGTTACCATATCACAGGAAAACGGCTGGGCACAATCAATGTAAGGGCAATGTCTGGAACGCTCTGGCTGAAAATTTCAGCTATGCAGCGAGCACAAAATTCACATAGGGAGCCCTAAGGGGAACGATGCCTCAAACAGGTAAACAGTTATTACAGTAAGAGGCCTGTCAAGTAACCCATCAAGAGACCCATGACGTGAGGATGAAGGTATCACCGGGAAAGAAAACCAACGGCGATTTCAATTGTGACTCCCAAATAGAAAGTTTTGAGGGCGATTCTTTGAATGCAAAGTGGTAATCTGCCTCAAGCAGCTTCTCACACGGTCAACTCTGAATAGCTCGCTTATTTAATGATGATAAAAGATTCCAAGGGCAATTTAGGAAGCATCCCAATGCACAGTGTCTGTGCGTATTTGTCTAGTGTGTCCATGCGTGTGTGTGGAGCATACGCACAGATGATCTGGGTAAAGTGGTCAGCTGTCTTCTCTATGAAAGGAATGCTCTATATTGTGCTATTATTTCCTTCTAACCTATAAATTATTAAGATGCCCTTTATTCTATGAAATGAAGGTGATAGTATGTATTAATGAGACAAAATAACTCTCTGTTGGTTTCCAAATTAGTTTTGGAATTTACCAATCCAGGGTCCCAAAGTCTGGGAATCAGGGCCTCCCTGATTAAACATTTTTTAACATTTTTTTAAACTGAAATATAGTTGACTTATGTGTTAGTTTTAGGTATACAGCAAAGTGATTACATATATATATATGTAATCTTTCAGATTCTTTTCCATTATAATTTATTACAAGATATTGAATATAGTTCCCTGTGCTATACAGTAGGAAATTGTTGTTTATCTATTTTATATATAGTAGTATGTATCAGTTAATCCCAAACTCCTAATTAATCCCTTCCCCCTTTCCCCCTCTGGTAATCATAAATTTGTTCTCTCTGTCTGTGAATCTGTTTCTGTTTTGTAAATAAATTCATTTGTATCATTTTTTTACATTCCACCTATAAATGATATCATATGATATTTGTCTTTGTCTGACTTACTTCATCTAGTATGATACTCTCCAGGTCCTTCCATGTTGCTGCAAATGGCATTACTTCATTCTTTTTTTATGGCTGAGTAATATTCCATTGTGTATATATGCCACATCATCTTTATCCAAGTGTCGATGGACATTTAGGTTATTTCCATGCCTTGGCTACTGTAAATAGTGTTGCTGTGAACACTGGGGTACATGTATCTTTTCAAATTAGAGTTTTCATCTTTTCTGGATATATGCCCAGGAATGAGATTGCTGGATCATATGGTAACTCTATTTTCAGTTTTTTAAAGAACCTCCATACTGTTCTCCATGGTGGCTGCACCAATTTACATTCCCACCAACAGTGTACAAGGGTTCCCTTTTCTCCACAGCCTCTCCAGCATTTATTATTTATAGACTTTCTGATGATGGCCATTCTGACTGGTGTGAGGTAAACATTTTAGTTTTGAACTCTTGACTCCATCTTTGACCTAAGCATCCCTTCAGGAGACAACTTTCAGTGTATTCTGTTCCAGGAGGTAAAAATTTGTCCAGTATTTAAGGCCACAAGTGACAGATCCAAAGGGTATTCTGTTCCAGGAGGTAAAAATCTGTCCAGCATTTAAGGTCACAAGTGACAGATCCAAAGGGAAAGGCTGCAACTGCAGAACCTAACCATAGCTGGGCCTCCCACTACTCATGATTCACATTTTTTTCATGGTAACCAGAGTGCTGATTTGCAATATAAATCAGATTCTATTACTGTCTGTGGTAGAGATGGCAGGGGTAGGAGGGGGCTCTCAGATATACCTGTGGGCTCTTTCACATTTGCCAGCCTCCCTTGTAGTTAGTTTGGCCACGTGACTAGTTCTAGCCAATGAGATGTGAGCAGAGTGATCCGTATTACTCCCAGGTTAAGGAGATAAGTATCTGGTGAGCCTTCCCCACCCTCTCTCCTTCTACCTGTCCCTAGGTAGATGACATCACAGTGACCTCAAAGCTACAAGGTGATGGAGCCACGAGAGGGAGGCAGCCTGAGCTCCTGAGTTGCCATTTAGAGGAAATCCTGCAGACACACCATAGACTGTGATGTAAGAGGAAAAGAAACTTCTATTGTGGGAAGCCACTGAGATTTTCGGGGTTTTTTGTTACTGCAGCATAGCTTTTCCTATTCTTACTGATACACCACCTTGTTAAAATACCTACCAGTGCCTTCCTGTTACAGCCAAAAAAAATCCAAAATCTTTCCCTTGGCCTAAAAAGCCCTACACGTTGTACCCTGCACACCTCTTGGCATTCCATTCCTGTCCCTCACTCCCATGTTCACTGTGCTCTAGCCACATCAGCCTTTAAGGATGCCCAAACACACCAAGCTCATTCCCACCACAGGACATTTGCACAGGCAGTTCTTTCTCCTGCCAGCTCTTACTCTCTCCTGACATCCATCTCCCCTGCAATGTCTCCGAGAAAATTTCCCTGATCACCTAAGTTGAAAAGACTCCATTTGTACCTCTCTCTCTCCATGCTTCATTTTCATGCTGGCATTTATCACTACCTGGTATTTTCTTTTTTATTTAATTGCTTGTTTGTTTCCTATCTTGCCTGTCTTGTTCACCACTAGAGTCCTCAGTGCCTAGCAAAGAGCCCGGGGCACAGCTGGGGCTCCATATGTTTGCTGAGTCAATGGACAAATGAACCAAGGATGCAGTGCTGTTTCCTCAAGTCTGCCCGAGGACTTAACTGCACCTAGGAAGCAACAGGACAGTACTCTTGCCATTGACAGCTGTGTGACAACCCTCCCCCAAACAGTAGCTTACAGTAACAGCCATTGTTCACTTTGCTCATGCATCTCGGGGCTGACTGTGCTCTGCCAGGCAGTTCTCACCTGGGGTCCCTCGTGAGGGTATGGTGAGATGGTGACTAGGGCCCCGGTCATTCTAAAGACCTCTTCACTTACATGCCTGGCTCCTGGGCTGACAAGACTCAAACATCTGGGGTTTATTCCACTAACCAGCCGTGTGACTTTAGGCAAGTTACTTAAACTCTTTGAGCCTGACATCTTTATACATAACATAGGAGCAGAAATGATAATAATACCATCCATTTGTCAGACATCTACCACGTTCCAGGCTCCACATATGCTAAACTCTTTGCATGCCTATCTCCAAAGTTCTTAAAACAATCTATTTTGAGATATTCCTATTATAGGACCTACTTATTTTCTAGATGAAGAAACTGAGGCTCAGAGAAGTTAAGTGTCTTACTCAAAAGTATATAGCTAATCATACTAGAAACACCTGGTGAATGGGGTACATTGGGTCAGCGTGGGAATGCCCCTCTCCTACTCTACATACATTAAAATGCTTGATAAAATATAACCTCCAAAATGTGAATGCAAGCTGAGTTCAAAGCCAAGAAAGAGGAGGTCCCAGGAATTAGATAAAGGGGGAGTTTGGAGTCGAGACAATGAATGAGCAGGATCTGAAACAGAGGGGCTCCCTGGTGGCGGGGAGCCTTGGACCCTGTGAACACAATGGGCAGGAACTGAGCTACATGCATAAAGCCAGGAGCTGCAGGGAAGTATCTGCTAAGAGAAAGAAACATTGGGACAACTCTGCCCAGGGCTCTCTGCCACCGTCCGTGTTCCTGAGGAGCAGCCAGAGGCCCCGAGACCTTTTGCGGAGCTGGATCATCCGAGTGACATGAGTAAGTCAGGCCTGGAGCAGAGTTAGACCTGGCCACCGGGTTCCCCTCCTGTGTGCTGACCATCAGGCACTGTCAATTTATTTAAACATTTCACTTAAACAAACCATCTCTAGACACCTCTCTAGTTGTCCTTTCTAGTTAGCATTCACTCTGGTAGAACTGGCAAAAGATAAAGAAGGAAAAAAGAAACCTTGGGAAGTAAACAAAGCCCTTGCAAATCCAGGAAAGATCAAAGAGGAAACTGCAATGGCCATTAGAGGGCTTAAGTTGGAGGACACTCCTTATCAAAACGCATAGACTGGAGCCAAAGCCAAGGTGAGACGGGAACATCTACCCTCAAAGAAATCTGTGGTGGAAGAAACAGGTCACAAATAAAGCTACACAGCACTACTAGGTAAGACGGCAGACAGGACAAACGTGGGGACTGGTAAGGAAAAAGGAGCTAGTCACAAAGACATTTCCAGATTATGATGGGTGCAAGATGTCATCAGAGAAATTAGAAAGTGTCATACTTACAAATAAACAAGGATGGGAACTCTACCTATCAAAACTTCTAGGGAAAAATTTCAGTCCAGTGGACAGTGAAAGAAACAAAAAGGCTTACCATTCACCTGTGCCAGGACTGGGAAAGGAAGTGGGGGTCTAGAGATACCACACGTTCCCGTACAAAGCCTGGAGCGGTGGAGACTTCTCCTGGAAAATTACTAAGCAGCGTCATCTGGCGCCAGAGACCTTGGGATCTCCAGTGGAGGCAAGCTTCAAGCAGCTCTATAAACACAACCCAGGGCGCATGGGACCCCAGGGAAAACGAGCCCTGCTTAGTGTGAGTTTATAAACAACAATTACAAAGCACACAAGGAAACAAGCCACCAAGAGAAACAGCCAGTGCGTACATCCAAGGGGGGCATTTGTACCTCAAGATCTGAAGATGCGAAAGCAAATGTGCAAGGCCTGTTCAGCGAAATAAAGGGAGGAAGGAAAGCATAGGCAAGAAAGGGAGAGTAAGAAAAATGAACAAGCTAGCGTATGGTAGAGCGGATATCCAAACCCAGGTCCACAGCTGAGCCGAACCGAGGCTGGCACTCAGTGTCTCTGTGTTGGGGGAAGGGTGGGGAACAAAAGGATCTCTGTCCTGACCATTTCCTCCCTGCTTGTTGCCCAAGAAAATGTCTGCTTCTTAATTGAGAAGACGCCAGTGTCTCAACTGCTACTGATTTTTCAAAAAGAATAGATCAAAGTGTTCAACCCCATTTATTACAGGACCCATGCGTGTGGTGGAGCAAACAAGCCTACTGCCCCTCTGGGTGTTAACTGCTGCCTGGACATGGAGTCTGCCTCAAAGCACAGGGACTATTCTAGCATTTCGTCCCTACCTCGCCCCCTTTATTTCTTCCTTTCTCTCTCATTCATTCATTCATTCATTCACTGTTTCTTAACCAAACACCATGTAGGAATCCGACAGACCTCAGTTCAAATCCTGGCTGCAAATCAAAGCTCTGTGTCTCTCTGGGTCTCAGTTTCCTCAACTCTTAGATGGAGATTGTAACTACCCTCTTGCAGGCCTCAGGGAGGGGCCGAAAACACTGAGCACAGCCTGAATGGGGGCTCTGTATATGAGGGTCCCGCCAGCCCTGCTGCTCCAGGGCTCGGGGTGCAGATCTGCTCCAGCTGGGAAGCAGTGGGTGGACAGCGAGAAAGAGGCCCCCATGGGGTGGCCCCTTGAGTGCTGGCCGTTCTGAGACAAAGCAGCCTTCACATGACTCCACCCAGACAGTGCAGCTTCCTCCTCTCCCTGCCTCCACCAAGGGATCCGCTTAGTCCCATTGTTTTGCTTCTGTATCTGGATTTGTGACAGTTTTAAAGACACCAACATGCCACAGAATTCACTCTGGAGCCAGCCCGGCCTCAGCTGCCTTCCTCTCACCGTCACCGCCAACATATGTTTAACCCACTGTTCTGCTGCTTTTGTAAACACACTGTCTTCTCTCAGATCTCAAATTAATACGATCCCTCCCTTCTCCTTTCAAATCCTGCCTGCCAGCCACATGCCCGGTCAGATTTCAGATTCACAGACACACACTTGATAGGACTCACATGCACAGAGACCCAGAAGTGAGCAGATCCCATTCCTGAAGCCCCCAGTCTCCCAGACCCAGGACATCCTGGACTGCAGACAGACTCATGGACACACAACACAGTCAGGTTGACGCAGAATGCTGTCGAAGCCTATGAACACAGGCATACAGAGACCCGGGGGCCCCAGCCTCATAGACTCCCAAGGACAGTCTCTGAAGGTTAGACACTCAGACAGACACACACAGAGAAACAAAGGTGTACAATCATGCGATCAGAGGGACCCACAGAAGAGCTATGCATTCACAGACATTATGGGCCAATGCACCCCCAAAATTCATACACTGAAGCTCTGACCCCCAGTACCTCAGAATGTATTTGGAGATAGAGCTTTAAAGGCATAATTAAGGTCAAGTGAGGTTGCTGGGTGAGCCCTAAACCAATATGACTGGTGTCCTTCTAAGAAGAGAGGATCTGAACACAGCCGCATACAGAGGGAAGACCAGGCAAGGATACGGGGAGGAGACAGCCATCTACAAGCCAAGGAGAGAGGCCCCAGAAGACACCAACCCTGCTAAGACCCTGACGACACCTTGATCTCAGATATTTAGCCTCCAAACTATGAGAAAATAAATTTCTGTTGTTTAAGCTACCCAATCTGTGGTATTTCATTATGGCAGACCTAGAAACAGACATGGAGACCAAGAGATCTCCAGCATCCCCCCAAACACACCCAGGCCCACTGCTGCCTTCACAGCCTCGCACAGAGCCCCCTCAGTCAAATCATCCCGCACGCACAGATCCGAAGCCCACGGCCTGCTGGTCAGCTCCCTTCCCCACAGCCCCTTCCTCGGCGCAGGGGCTGAGTTTGGTCCATTTTTCAGCATCACCAAGATGCAAGAGGAGAGGGCACCCAGGGACTTCCTCCACTGGACAGTGAAACTGTAGAAAATGCTACAATGATAACAGCTCACACATATGGAGTCCCAGTTCTAGGTTCCAAGGGCCGTTCCAAACACTTCGCAGGTATTAATGGCGTCACCTAACCTTCTCAACAATTCTTTGAAGTAAGTACTATTACCAAAATCTCCATTCAAAAGATGGCAAAACTAGGGTACAGAGACATCAAGTAACTTGCCTGAGCTCACACAGCCAGCAAAAGCAGCAGAGCTGGGGCTTGAATCAGGGCAGTCTGGCTCAAGCCTAGCTCTGAACCATGGGGCAATCTGCCACCCTAACCAGAGATGGCCAAATTACAGAAGAGCTGGAACACCTGGTCAAGAAGCAAGGAAACCAAAATGCTTTCCCTGGAGCACAGAATTTCCTTGAGTCTTGAGGCCCTAAGCAAAACCCTGCACTCAGGGCTGGCAACATAATTTGCAGGGCCCAGTGCAAAATGAAAACATGGGCCCCTTGTTCAAAAAGCAGGGGGAAAGTGAAATTAAAAAAATATTAAAACACAAGCTTTTTCCTTTCTTTGGTGACATGTCTCTTGACTCACCATATTTTCATTTGCTATTTAATGCCACTCTCAGTAAATAAATAATACAACTGAAAATTATTAGCGTGAATTTTACCTTATATTTTGTCATGCCACTTTTAAATGCAAATATAAGAGCATTTAACTCATGCAGAATCACTAAAATTACGTACATATTTTGTAGCTCACATGGATATATTTCCCTCTTACCAGAATACTAGGAACACTGCACCAAAGAGACTCAACTTTTTAAAATCTCTTAATGTTATTTACTTTTTAAATTCCACTCCAGTTATTTTTTCATTTCTTATTTATTTTATTTACTTTTAAAAAATTTCTTACTTATATTGACTTTTTGATACAGCCCGTTCTCCTAGCCCTGTCAACATTTAGCTCACTGAGGAGTAGGGAAGTACTGAAAAGAAAAGGAACTAAGGTTGCTCTGTCTTTTCCTTTTTTCGTGTCACTGTTTACACCTTGAGTGGCTGGCTAACAGGAAAGGAGCGTGAATGTGAAAGTATGCTTGCTTGGTTGTTTCTTAAATTTTGTAAAAAAGCCTTCTTTCTACATTGCAAGTAAATTCTTACTTGAAGGGGAAGTGTGATCACTTGGGGCTACGGGCGCCTTCTAATTGCCTGAAGCATCACCGGGCTGTCAACATCGGGGCCCGCTGGAATTCTGTGCTCTGGGGCAGCGCAAACACTATATGCCAACAGGGAGGTAAGAACAGTGGATGCAAATACTGCGTGTGTCTCCTCCACTCACGTGTGCGCTCCTGCATTCCTTTCACACCTTCATTGGACTAAAACGGTGGGCATCTGGACAGGGTGGGTGGGGAGAGATTTCCTCTGCTTTCCAGGGCCAAGACACTGAGGTGAGGGCAGAGGGTGCATCTAGGCTCAGAGGATGATCAAAGTTGGAAACTCCTCCTAAGCTGACAGCGTGAGGTGCAGGCAGGTGGGCCAAGGTATGTCCCCAGAAATCTATGCAAACAGGAGCTGGTGTGAAGCAGAGACGGCTCTGTGATCGCCAAGCCAGCTTCTCTTCCCAAGCCCACAGCTGGACTATGTTCCCAGCCTCCCTAGCAGTTTGGTGGGGCCCTGTGACTAAGTTCGGGCCAACAGAATGTGATGTATGGTCACTTCCAGGCCTGGCCCCTATGCTAAAAGGCTCCTGAGCAATCCTCCACACCATCTCTGGTGTCTCCCTCACCAGCCAATTTCAGAGGAAGACAAGGCACCGCAAGATGACACAACCACAACACGAAACAGGCCTGGGCCCCTGCGTGACTGTGTGGAGCCGAGCTTCCACCATGCACACTGAATTGTGACCTGAATGAGAAACTACCTTTTGCTGTGTTAAGGCGCTGAGATGTTGGTGGTGTTAGTTACAGCAGTTACCCCAGCCCGACGACGGAGCCACAGTCTCTGCCCTGCCCCCGCCCCTCAGACCTGCAGAATGATCGCCCATCAGCGGGGGCGATGTGTGTGCCCCTGGCTCTCCTCTGTTGTTCTGCCAGTGGGGATGCCCATGCAGAGGGGGTTCACAAACCAGACAGCCTGTTACTCTCTTTCTAAATAATTCATTTTTAATCACACCAGCAGTCCATAAATACCATCTCCTTTTTCCCTTCTGTAAAAAATACAGAAATATTAACTATAAAGTTCAAGTGTCCTTTGACTCTTTCTCGTGACTCCTACTTATCTACCATCTTCCCACCACCACCAGCACCCAAGGGCTTTTCCCACAGTTTCGAAGGTTGCTACTCTTATTCCCCTTTGAATCGCCCTTGCAGATATTTTTATACATTTATATCTATTAAAAATTGTGTATGTTTGTTTTTCTCTGTCTCTACTTTAAAAAGCATCCTGCTTTATGTATTTTTGCCACTTGTTTTAGCCACTCAACAATATCTCTTCATATTACATCATAGATTTACCTTATTCTTTTAAACAGATGCATAGTACTTCATTGTATGGTCAAGCTATGGTTTATTTAGCTAATCCCCTATTGATGGACATTTAGGTTGGCTCCAGTTTTTTTCTCTTCCAAACAAAACTGCAGTGAACATCCTTACACTGGCCTCCTTGTGCTCATGTGCAAACATTTTCTCTACAGGAGACACTACCAAGTCGACTTGTCTTTCAAAGTCGTGGTGCCAATCTGCATTGCCACCAGCAGGATTCAAGAGTCCCTATTTCCACACACCCTCAATATCAAACTTCAATTTTTCTTGGCCAATCTGATGAGTGAAATATAGTTCATGGTAGTTTAATGCTTTATTTCCTTGATTACTAGTGAAACTGAACATTCTTCAAGTTTATTGGCCATTTGAATTTCCTTTTCCATAAATTGACTGTTTTTTTTTTTATCATTTGCGGAGTGCTCTATTGGGCCATTTATCTTTTTCTTATTGATTGGTTAGAATTCTTTATATATTCTGGATGCTAATCCCTTATCTGTTATATAAATTGCAAATATTTTTCTCCCAGGCTACGGCTTGTTTCTCGCTTGTTTATGGTGCCTGTTGTCATTGAGAAGGTTTACATTTCAGTACAGTGAGCTCTATCAATTGTTTCTTTCATGCTGCTTGCTTGGGGCCAGTGTGTTCGCAGCAGTGACAACGGTGAGGCAAGGAAACACAGGTCCTCCCTCTGGTGGACAGATTAGCTTTTCTGATCCTCTTTGTGAGACAACAGGAACTTCAATGGATGCTTGCTGAGGATCTCAGACTCAACCTGGGGCGAGCGGGGAGACTTAGGGGCAGGTGCTGTCAGGAGAGAAGAGAGATACTCTTTCTGCTTCCAGGAGACGGGGTCTGAGAGTCACTGGAATGTTAAAGGGGGACTTCATGTTGTACCCTCCATGCTGCTTAAGCCAGACATACGGCTTCTTACTCCAGGAGCTCCGACCTGGCCCCTCTTTTTCACTTTCACTCCTCTTCTTGTAGCCTTCACTTCAGTTACATTGAATTCTCTACCAAACCAAAATCATGCTTTCCACATTCAGGCCTTTTAGTATGACTCTTTGGCTTTCAAGAGATAGGAGAAAAATAATGATGGCACTTACTCTGAGCCAGGCTCTATGCTAATTTTTTGCATCCCATCTTATCAGTCAGGATAAGCCAGCTCTGTTGCAGTGACAAACAATTCCAAAATTCCAGGGTCTCACAACAACCAAAGTCTGGTTCTCACTCATGCTGCCTGTCTGAAGTATGCTGGCTGTGAGGCAATGTAGTTTCTTTCTTCCAGGACCCCGGCTTCTGGAGCATCTTCTGTCTGGAACACTACTGGCTGTGGTTGTCACTTCAGCAGGAAAGAGTGCGGCAAAGCACAAACCAGCTCTTAGAGTTCCTGCCTGGATTGACACATCACTTCCACTCACATTTCATTGGCCAAAGTAAGTTGTGTGGCCAAGACTGACTTCAAGGGGCTGGAGCATTAGGGACCAAGAAAATAATCTACCCTGGTGTGCCTTCTGTTTGCCACATACTCATTTCCTAATCGCCTCCCCGCCCCGGACTCCTACTTGCCTCTAGGCAAGCAATCCAGAGTCCCATCCAGACACTGGTTCAAACTCCAAGTCCCAGATCCCTGTGTGATGCCTGTAATGCTCCTCATGAGACAGAACAGAGACCTGGCTTGTTTTTGTTCAGAGATCTATGAACAGGCCAGCTACCTGCAATCCACAGGCCCAACAAACTGAAATGGGCCAGGGTAGTCACAGAGAACTACTTCCATTCTGAAGGGACAAGAACAGGAGACACATGGCAGTCACAGCTCTGCAGATTCTCAAATCATTCTCGGCACACATTTCGAGGGGTCAGTTCCCTGGGCATGAGGAATGTTCCTTGATGAGCCCCCAAGTCCATCTCCTGCAAGGAATGCCCCAGTCCTGTATCCCCTGCGATGCTTGGCTTTTGGGGAGTCCTTCCTTTCCCAAGATTGAACCATAAGGAAATCCACTTTTATGGACCAAAATGTCCATAAAACTTTGAACTGAATATTGGCAATTTCATAGGGTTCAACCTATCCTCTTCCACATATGAGGAGAACATTGGAGAATATGCCCAGTTTGGGGGTTGAGAACACTTCTCAGGCTTTTGTCTTTCCACAAAAGATTGGAGTCCAAAAGGTGGGGCTAATTGGTCACAATCACTTTTACACCAGGTTGGTTGTTCTTAATGAAGAGGGTATCAGGGAACAGTAATACAATCTACTACATTATCTCATTGAATCCATACAACAACTTTCTAGATAAATGCTTTTATGATCTCTATTTTACAAACAAGGAAAATGAAGCTCAGAGAGGTTAAGTACTCTGTCCAGGGTCACACAGCCAATACATCTTTCAGTGAGAAGTCAATTTTAATTGTACCGCTACACTGCCTCCTCAAAAAGAAAAAAAAAAAACAAACCCTTCTATCATATGGTTACAGATGGGCTGTGAGTTGAGGCACCCATGGCATCTTTCTGATTCCTGTGCTTAGTTATAATTTCCACTTTGTTGTGCGATGATATTTTCAGCATGGAACTTTCAGCTCTGGCTCTCTGCCAATTCTTCCTATGTCTCTCCAAACACCCAGGAGAGGAAATCTGGCCCAATCATAGGTCATAGGTCACTGACCTACCTATGATTGGCTCTTATTGGGTCAGACATTCTCCCCTGGTTAAGTAGCTCAGCTAACGTCATGAGATACAAAACACGGCTTCTGAGGCACAGGGCCTCAGAAAATGGAATGATTTTTATCCTTCATAAACACCTTCACACATGCTTCTCCCTTTGCCTGGAATTAGCAAGTTCTGGCTATATCCAGTGGCAATGTAGCTTAAGGAACTCTTATGAACTGTGCTAAACACATTTAACCTCACAACAAACCCATGTGCAGACGCTATCATTAGCCCCATTTTAAAGACAGGGAAGCTGAGGTTCAATGAGACTAAGAAACTAGCCCTCTTACTCTCATCTTAAGCTTCACAGCTGAGACTTTACTATACACCAGGAGGTCCCATGGCACCTCTTCCTGGAAGCCTTTCCTGATTTCCCCTTGTGGAAGTGGCTTCTCTTTACTGAACCTCCATAAACCTTTTGCCTGCTCCTAGGAGCTGACCACATGTTGCCTTGTGCTATGTCTGAGGGTTGTGTGTGATTCATCTCTGCCTCTTCATTTGTTCATTCATTCATTCATTCTTTACTGACTGCCAGGCCCTGTGCGAGGCACTAGGGATCCATTCAAGTAGAGTCCCCGCTTTCTCAGAGTTTATTGTCCAGTGGGGAAGATAGACATTAAACAGATAATGACACCAATAATTAGTTAATTACAATTGTTATAAGTGTTGTGAAGAAGTCCGGGGGGATGTGAGCATTTATAACAGGGGACCTGATTCTAGAAGGTAGGGCCGATGCCTATGAGAAGGTAGTATTTCAGCTGAATTCTGGAAGGGTAGGTAGGAGCTGACGGGGGTGGAGGTGGGGACAGGACGGAGCTTTCAAGGCAGACAAAACAGCTGGGGCCAGGCCCCGGGGCTAAAAGAACTTAATGCGCTGAGCCTGGGCACGGCGTGTCAGTAGGGCAGGGCAGAAGGAGGCCGCACCCGCCCGGCCTGCTGTTTGGCTGAGTCTCCCTGCGTCCACGTGGCCAGCCCAGCCAGAGGCTCCTTGGCCTGGGTGGCTGTGGCTGGAGCCAGAGGTTGCAGGCATTTCATCTCTGGCGAGCCAGCAACTGGGAGCGACTGCTGTTCTCTGGCCATACCCTGCACGCCTGGGTCAGGAGGAGGAGGGTAGCAGAGGACGTGCACAGCACACTTTTTATATATGTGGGGCCATAATATTTAAGTGTCTTGGCTGTAAGCCTGCGACTAGGTCCCCCGACAGCCAAGCCTTGCTCCGTGCGCTCTAACAGCTGTCTGTAAAACCCGTTTATGGAGCTTCCATAAATTTCCCAGCTGCTGCAAACACAGGGCTGGGACAAAGAGTCGGTGGGAGGGAGGCGTGGGAGAGCCGGGCTTCAGTGTCTCTGCCGGCTCGTCCTCTGGGCCCCCGGCTTGCCCCCTGCCCACCGGGGGCTGCCTTACCCTAAATTCTTTCATTGAAGCTGATCTTAACGTCGACCCCGTGGGGCCTGGCTGGGCAATCCAGCTCGGCCCAGACGCCGGCACTTTCAAGATTGCAGCAAAAGGTACAGTAAATCAGAATTAAGTGTCATGATAGTGATTTGAACTGACACTGTTTTCACCTTGTCCATTTACTGGGAAATATATAACAGGAATAGATTGAGCCTGTCATATTGTACCTGAAAAATACAGCTGTTAGGCTAGGAAAGGCAGCTGGCACTGAGGCAGGGTCCCAGTGGACAGGGGGCGCCTGGTGGGGGTGCGGCTTGTTGTCAGCATCCTGGTGGGGTGAAAGCTTGTCCCGGGGACACTAAGAGCCTGACTGCGCTTTTCCAAGGGCCCATTTAAGGTAGACGCAGCCTGATCAGCCTGCTAGGTGGTCACATCCCAACTGCTACAGGGACCCTGTGGTCAGCTCCATTGCCCTGAGGGCCTGAGATGCCCAGACTACAGTGCATTAAAAAAAAAAATTCTGTTGAAGTATAACACAGAACAGAAAAGTGCACAAATCATATTGCTTGATTTATCTTCACCAGCTGAATACACCTGTGTACCCAGCGCCCAGATCATGAAACAGAACAGAATCCCCCAGATGGCCCTCTCTGCCCTCTCTCTACTCTCTGCCCTCCCTCCTCCCACAAAGAGGACCACTACTCTGATGTCTCAACTTGTGGACTGATTTTGTACATGGCATTTTAATGAGGTAATTTTGAAATTCCCACCTATTTTTTTGTCCCCTCCCCCAAGGAAAACAGGAATCTCTCAGCTTTAAAATAATTTATAAGGAATATGAGCAACAGATACCCCATCTCTTCTTCTGGACTCTTATGCGTGGTCTTGACCTCATTCCAGAGCAGCTGTGGGTGGGAAAGATGGGAGAGGATCCTGGACGGATGTGAAGTGGCAGGGGTGGAGCAGGAGTCAGAGATGAGGGAACCGAATGGGGGGAGGCGGAGGCTGCAGACTGGGGTGGGATGAGGAGGGAGTGGATAGCCAGGGACAGCGTAAGGGTCAAAGATGAAGTAACGGTCAGGCTCAGGGTAGATTCAGAAACAGGGTGGAGCCATGAGCAGGAGGGGCTCAGAGAAGGGGTAAGAGGGTTTGAGGGGCCCAAACTTTGCTATGTAAGAAGCTGAACCTAACGTCCTGGGGCTGAACCACCAACAAAATGCAGTGGGGCCGGGGAGGAACAGGATCTTTGCTGCAGGACTGAGGCTGACACCCTCCCCATCCTCCCAGCCCCTGGCAGCCCAGGGGTGGTTTGGTCTCTGTCTTTCTCAGGTGGACAGATCTCCACCCTTCCCCATTCAGACTGGCAGAAAGCAGGTAGGCTGCCACAGTGCCACCAGCAGGTGGCCTCAGGTATCCTACCGCCCTGAACTCTGGCTTGACTCAGCTCTGGCTTCTACTCTCAGCCTCCTCTTTCCAGCCTGGAACTCCACCCTGAACCCACCCTTGTTGGCTGGGGCTTGAACCCCCTGCAAACCCATGCCAGCTCCCATCCCCCAGAGTCACAACTGCTCCCTAGCTTCTGGCCACTGGCTGGGGACCTCCTACGAACTGATCACCTTGGTGTTGCTGTGTATCATACTCTAAGTATCTCCTGCTGTTGAAGACACCCTTAAGAGGAGATACCCTTCTCCGGTGTGAAGAACTGTCCTTCTCGACCTCCACCTCTAAGTCAGCCCAGACCCCCACCCAGCCAGGGCCACACCACGTAAGTCACGATGGCCAACACCTTCACACAGGGGACCCGGGCTTCCTTCTGGTCACGTCCATTCCACCCCCATCCACATCCTGACCCTGCTTTCTGCCATCAGTCCATCAGCGCCTGCTACACAGGAGAGCCACTCTCTTCCCTGGCTTTGCCTTCAATGCTCTGACCTCCAGTCCTGGATTCTTTCCACCTTTGTCACCTCCAGGAGGACTTGTCCTCAGGACCCACACTCAGGAGGTGGACTGGTTTCTCCCGGAGAAAGGGTGAGACAAGACATTCCCCTCCTGTTAGTAAGCCCTTCCAGAGAACCCTTTCCTCATCCACATTCTCACCAGAGCACCACAGTCACCTTGTCTGATACTGGTTCTCACGGGACGGCATCTCCTTGAGGGCAGGAATGGGGCCTGGCTCATGTATTCCGAGCACCTCCTCAACGCCTGGCACAAAGGCACCATTTTACAAATATCAGTTGAACAGCTGGATGACAAATGGCTAACAGCACAAATTTCAAGGTAGGGAAATCTAGGGTTTAATCCTGACACCTCTACTTAGAGTATCATTCAACTGCCTTAGGCCTCACTTTTCTCATCTGTAAAATGGGATAATACCACTTTACTCCACGGCACTCTCTGAGGACCGAATGCAACAACGCATGTCAATGTGCGGCACCAGCTCTGGAGCACAGTCAGCACTCAAACGGTACTGGTTATCATTTCTCTTTTCTCTTATTACAGCTCCTTTGAGGTCCTAGGTTACCTTAAGCACACATTTGCTCATGACCTTGGGCTACCTGCTTGCATCCTCCATTGGGCTCACTGGAGAGTCAAGTCAAGACAAAATGTAGGCAGACCCTGCCCCTTCTCTTTGATCCCCAAGGTCCCTGACTTCTGTGCAGCCTTGGAGAAGGCCTGTCCCTCTGTTCACAGGGTCCTCCATGGCCATCTGCTGGGCACTGGCCTTGCCTCCCCAGCTCTCATGGGCAGTCCAGGGCTAGCCCCTGGGAGCAGCACGGTGAGGGGAAGCAGGGCCCGCTGGCCAGCCGGAGAGGCCACCACTCTGCTGATGAAGGGCCTTTATCAACCTCCCTCTGCAGCCACCAGCCGCATCACTCACAGGCCCCCAGACGGGAGCCCATTCTTCTGGGGCCCGGAATGCAAGGGGGCTGGGATTTCTCATTCTAGGGCGACACGAAGTTCACATCAGGAAATATTAGTCTGATGAGTTCCCTGCGAGTGGCGGGACTGTCAGGCATTAATCACGGGCTGAGGGGGAGGCAGCGCTGGGCCCTTGGTCCGATCCCCCAGGGTCTCATCCTTTCTGGGAACTTCAGAACCTCGCCAGGCCTGAAGACAAGGATGGAAATTACCCTTGAAGTGCCGCAGGCTGCTATCACTCTCTGAAGACTTTCTGTTGGGGGCTAGGGCTTTGTGAGAACTCAGGCGGGTGGTGTCACTCCCTGAGTGTCAGTTTTCTAGTCTGTAAAAAGGGGTGGGAAATATCTGCCTCACCAGTGGTTGTGAAGCCAAAAGGAGATGGTGCATGTCAGCACCCCAATTTGGTGTCTGGAATACAACTGATGGTTCATAAATGCTGACCCAGGCTTCTGCCCCCTTTCCCTCTTCCTCTGCTGGCCTGGACACCCCTGGAGGGCGGGACCTAGTTTATTCTCACTTCCGTGAGGCCTATATGATGATGGATAAATGCATCAATGCACAAATGCATGAGTGATTGGAAGAAACCCAGCCTTTTGTTCGAACACTGGTTGCAAGCAATCACTCTTTGGGCAAAAAATGGGGGGCTAGTGCACAGACTCTGACACTCTGTAAAACATCTTCCCACCCTTTTCCTGTCCTGGCCAACCCCTGGACTTCTGTAATGAAATGATCGCCATGTGCGCACGAGATGGCAAGGGACACTGTGTCAAATCAGATCCCATTACTTCTGCTGCAGAGCCATCCATGGCTCCCCAGTACTTTTGGTTCAAGCCCCAAATCCTTGCCTTGGGCTGCAGGGTGTGGGCACCATCTGCTTTTTGACCTCCCATCCCACCACACACCTCCTCACTCTCTCTTCCAGCTGGCCTGGGTTTCTCTAAAGCCTCGAGCACACCATATCCTCTCCCACCCTCCACTGTGCTGGTCCTTGTTCACAGCGATGTCATGGATTCCCAGAACAAACTGTATCCTCTCCAGCTTCTAGGCTTTTGAACATATTGTCAGGAGCCCTTGGGGAGCTGCCCTCTGCTTCCTGAGCCCAGCAGAGGTGTCCTCCAAGAGGACAGCCACAGAGGTTTCCACAGGGTCTCCCACCCAGGTGTCTGGAGTAACAGAGATATCCAGACCCTGAACATTTCATGAGCTCAGATGAGAGTCCTGTGCAGCCCTGGGCACCCTGGACTGCACCAGCTCCTGGGCCCTGGAGTGGGTTTGCTACGTGGGTCTGGCATCCAGTGTACCTTGGGAGTTCCCGGCACCAGCAGAGCCCACCTGGGGAGTGCAGGGGGGCAGGTGTCATCTCAGCCCCTCCCCTGGTAGCCCAGCCCTGCTTGCTCCAGCTGTATGTGAACACAGCGTATCCCCATTTGCCTGGAATTGCTGAGAACCACTAACCTCCATCTGCACCCCTATCCCACAGGGTCACCCCTCAACCCAGCCAAGTAGATGGATACCTCAAGAGCCCTGGAGGCTTTCCCTGCTGCCCTGGTCTCCTCCGTGTGTGGCCATGAGAAGCCACTGCCTTTGGTTTTCAGGTGCTGCCCAGAGAGGCAGGGTGATCACAGAGGCAAGTGCGGCTGGAGCAGAGGGCGCCAAGCCAGGCCTGTTTTCTAGTTCTGTCCAGACAGCTAATGGCCTCGGTGACAATGCTGCTCAAAACAGCAACTCCGGAGCAGCCATAACACAGGGGGCACCTGCCCAGCAGCCCGCACCCCCTCCCAGATCGTCTGTCCTGGGAGGGGAGCATTGCCAGGAGGTTTGGGGCCCTCCCAGCCAAGGGTGCCACAGTAGCCCCCCAGTGCCCACCCGAGCCAGGCTTAGCAAGGCTATGGAAGGCTACAGCAAAGTGTGTGCGTGCACTCGTAAGTACAGGAGTGTGTGTAGGTGTTCATTTATGTGCCTACGCCTAAATCTATCGTTGTATGTGTGTGTGAGCATGTTTGTGCCTAAGGAGGTCAATGTTTGGATGCATATGGACCAGTGGATAAATGTCTAAACATAAGTGTGTATTACTGTGAGTGCATCTGTCTCTGTATGTCCTGGACGAGTGTGTCTGTGTTTTCCTGTCTCTAGGAACTGTGCAGTTGTGTGTCTGTTCATGGATGTCTCCATGTAACTGTTTCTCTCCATGTACCTTGGTCAGCATTTGTGTGTTCCTCTGTGTGAGTGTGTATAAGCACATCTATGTATATGTGTCTGTGTCAGTGAATGGCTACATAGTTTTACTCAGTAAGTACTGGTTGTGGCCTACTATGTGCTAAGCTTTGTTCTTGGTGCTAAGGATACAATGTTGAATAGACAAAGTCTCTGCTCTGGGGAGTATGTTACATTCCAGCAGGGGAGACAGACAACAAATAAACACCAAGAAGAAAATGAAGTTGGGTCAAGGATGGGGTTTGGGTGGCAACAGGGAGGCTATTTAATTAAGAGTGAGCAGACAGGCTTCTCCATGGAGGTGGCAGTGAGTCAAGGAAAGCTTCAGGCAAGGGAAAGGCAAGTTCTGATTTAAGTCTTAAGACACTTTGGCAGCTGGGTGAGAATGGACTGGGACTGGGAAGGGGAGAGAAGAAGCTGGGACCAGTAAGGTGGAGGAGAGGCGAGCAGTCTTGGTGGTGAGGACTGGCATGGCCGCCGTGGATGGTGTGACCAGTGACTTGATACAGAACCTATCTTTCCCGCAACTTTTATCACAACTGTTATTTTGGAAAAGTTCAACCTTACAAAAAAGGTCGAAAGGAAGGTATAGTTCTAATATAAGCTAGCTTCACCAATTGTCAATGTTTGCAACATTTGTTTTCTTCCCCTCTCCCTGTGTTTGAGAGTTAGTTGCAGACATCACAACATTTCACCCTGAGAGCCTTCAGAATATCTTCTAAGAGCAAGGACATTCTCCTACACAACTACAGTACCACGAAAACACCTCAGAGTTTAACACGGATAAAATAATACCTAATATGAGATCTATATTTAAATTTCTTCAATTACTTCTTTTCTGTTCAGAAAACAGAGGTATCTCACAAGATTGATGGGGACGTGTCAAAAGGGTACAGGAGAAGGCTTGATGGAGTTGGCCAAACTTTGAACAATTTGAGCATAAAAAAGAATAATAAATGAAAACAAATATATGTCTGTATATGCATGACTGGGACATTCTGCTGTACACTGGAAATTGACACACTGTAACTAACTGTACTTCAATAAAAAAAAGAGAAAGAATAATAAGAATAATGGATTATAGCACATTGAATTAAACAATAATCCATGAATCTATACCAGTATTCAAGGAGAAGACAGAAGAAAAGTTCTTTACAGAACAATGTAGAACAAACATAGAGGAAATAATAAAATTAGAAAAATCACTATTTTGCAACGACCAATGAAATAATTGAATCAAACAAGGTTCAGCAATGGATGCTAAAAGCAGTGGAAAAAATGTCAGGGGCACAGAATAGTCACAAAATTTCAAAGTATCATTCAACAGATTAATTTTCAATTGCAAATAAGAAAAGTTTCCTTTACAAAGGCAGAATCAGCAGACACCACCTTAACCAAGGGGTCAAACTCAGCACTGAGGGCAGTGGGAATGTAGGCTATCCTTTGCACAGAGACGTGACAGGGGTTGCCCTTGGACTGAATGTGAGCAAGAAGAATCAAGCCTAACTCCCAGATGTGGGGCTTGACCAACTGGTTAAATGGTGTTGCCATTTACTGGGATGGGGAAGACTGGTACAAGAGCCCATTGGAAGGGAGAGGATCAAGCCATCCGTGCTGGCTCTGTCCTGTCTGAAATGCCCATATAGCTGAAATTGTTGTACAGACATCTTGGTCTATGAACCTGTAGCTCGTGACCATGATTAGGGATGGAGATGGAAATTCAAGGTCATTAGTGTATATGTGGTCATGGGATGGATAACATCATCTATGGAGGAAGTCACCTTCCATAGTTTAAAAATCTTTTATTTGTGATCAAAATAGCTTTGATTTTTCCATTATGTGGAAAATAATTTTTTTTTAAAAATCTAAGTGTATAAAGCACCTGATTTTACACTAATGAGATGACCCAGGGTGGGGGTCCCTAGATAGCTTCAGGATGGGAGGTGGTCACCAAAAAGACCAAACACATGATTAGAGGGTGAAAACGTTCAGCCCCATCTCCTGACTCTGGGGAGGAGAGGAGAGCTGGAGATTGCCTTATGAAAACTGTTGAAGAGGGAGATTCAGAGAGCTTCTGGGTTGGTGAATGCACTGACACACTGGGGAGATGGCGCCCCCCAGAGAGGGCACGGGAGCTCCAGGCCTCACTCCATATAGCTTGCCCTATGCATCTTTTCCATTTGGTTGTTCATTTGTATCCTTTATAATAAACCAGTAATTATAAGTAAAAATATATGTGTATGTGTGTGTGTGTGTGTGTGTGTGTGTGTGTGTATTAAGAACAAATTCATAATCCCTAAAACCTCACCATTCATTTTGATGATCACGCCTCAGATACCTTTCTGGTTCCTCTGCTTTCACACACGTTTGTACATAAATGTATCATACATGTTTTTTTTTTTTTAAGAGACACTTTTAAAATAGTCTTTGTCTATTAGCCCCTTTCCATCTCCCTGGTCCTTCCCTAACATTCCAACAACCAGTGTTAAAATCCGGTGTGATTCCTTCCCACCCTTCCACAGGCTTATACAGTTGTATACATAAAGGGTTTGCCGATCCTGATCCAGATTGTTTGACAAAATGGATCCTATTACATACATTCCTTGAATTTCTCAATTAATAATATTGTGGAAACCCTTGCAAGTAAATTTACTCTTTTTAACGGCGACATCTTATTCCACGGCATGATGTGGCATGATTTAAACACTCTCTCACTGAGGGACTCTTTCCAGTTCTTTGGCCACTTATAACATCGCTGCACTGAACACCCTGACGTATTCCTGGGTACGAGCGCTCTATTTACTTCTACAGGACAGATCCTTATGAGTGGAATTGTTGGATTGAAAGAGATGAATCTTTTAAATAGATTTTTTTTTCATACTGCTTTCCAAAAAGACAATACCAAGCCTCTTTTTCACACATGAAAATATACTTTTCCTTTCAGACCCATCAGTAGTAGGTGTTAACATTCTTTTGAATTTTTGCCAATTTAATGGGCGAGAAGTTACTTTAATTTGCATTTCCCTGAGTATTAGGAAGTTCAGCCATATGTTTATTGGTCATTTGGGTTTACTCTTCTCTGAGCCTATGCATATCCTGGGAACATTTTTCTATTGGATGCTTTGTCTTTTTCTTAACAATTTGCAAGAGCTGGAAATTAACTCTTTATCTGTCATAGGCATGGTAAATATGTTTTTCCTAACTTAGTGTTTGTCTTTTAACTTTGTTTATGGGGTATTTGTCCATCTAAAAAACTTTAAATTTTATGTGGTTAGAAAGTTCCACATTCGATAATGACAGAATACCTTGTCAAAGATAATCTCTCTGACACATAACGATGATCAACTCTGGATAAAATATATAAAAGGCTATGTAAAGGCACTGAAAGGGAGCAAAGCCTGGCAGAAACTGGAGAGACTGACACTTGGAAGAAATAAACAATAGTAAATGATTTTCTCATTTTAACATCTTTTTGCCTAAGGGCAGGCCCCAGGCATTGCCACATGAGTTGGCTAAAAATTGAACAGAAATCTGTATTCTTACTTGTTGAAGAATCAGAGGACAAAACTGGGGGCTTCCATAGTAGTTGGGAAGTGAAGGAGGAAATCCCAGAAAGAGAAATTCATGGAGGAGGTGTTCCAAATTCTCTTCTGACTTCACCCAGGCCTCAGGGTGTTTTCTGAACTATGAACTCAGAGGTGAAACTCCTAGAAGCCTAAATGTGACTAAAACAACTGAACATCTTCCAGCTGCTGCCAACCCTAGGGGAAAGAGAATTTAGAATTTGAGTTCAGCCAAGTTAACTGCCTGGTAGAATAAAAAACCAACATTCTTTCAGAGGACTGTAATAGAATCCAGAGTCTCTACAACATACCATTGACAGTATCCAGGATATAATCCAAAATTACTAGACATATGAGGAAAAAGGGAAATGTGGCCCATATTCAAGAGAAAAGGCAATCATGGAGACCAACCTCAAGGTGACTGAGATCTTGGAATTTAGAAATAAGAATTTTAAAGCAGTTACTATGATAACTACGTTCAAGGACATGAAGGAAAATATGCTAGTAATGAGTGATTAAATAGAAGACCTCAGCAGAGAAATAAACTATAAAAACAAGCAAATGAGAATTCTAGAACCAAGACATACAAAAACTGAAATTAAAAAATTAACTGGATGAAATTAAATTTTATGTAGTAAAAGATGATTATCTTTCTTTTTAATTTACTCTAGGTTTCCTGTAACAGATAAAAATACACTCTTCCCCATCCCTACTGGCCTGCAATCCCTGGATTATATATATATTCAACTTGAAATTTCTCCTAAGATTTTGATATTTTATTTTTTCATTTCAGTCACATTAATCCACTGGGATATAATTTTTTATACGGTGTGAGGTGAGAATCCACCTTCATTTTCTTACAAATGGATAAGGTGCTTTTTTCTAGCATTACTTAACAATTAACTTTTTTTTTTCCTTATTGAGAGTAAAACATTTACTATGTATTAAATTCTTATATATTTTGGAATGCGTTTCTGGGCTCTTTATTCTGTTCCCAAGTTTTCTGTCCATCCCATAATCCGATGCCAATATAATACTGTCAGGTTCTAGTAGCTTTTCAGTATATTTTAATATCCACAAAGCAAGGTAAATCTATAAGTTGTCTGCATTCCATGGCTCTCTTCCATCTTCAAAGCCAATATCACCTCCCTCTGCCTTCTGCATCTGTGGTCACATCTCCTTCTCTGACTGTCCTGCCTCCCTCTTTCCCTTCTAAATATTGTGGTCACATTGGGTTCACCTAGCTCATCCTTAGCCTGATCACATCTACAATGTCCCTTTGGCATGAGAGGTAATATATTCACAGGCTTTGGATGTGGACATCTTTGAGGAACCATTATTCTGCCTACCACAGAGCCCAGTTTCTGGCTATGTGCTCAGGGTGGGGCTGCCCTGGTGACACTGTGACAAGGTCATGTTTCAGAGCCCAGTCCCAATACTCTCAGGTTCCCTAGCTCAGTTCTAGTTTCTGGTCTGAGAAGATGTCTCCTCCCCAGGTGACAGGCATCAATCCAAGAGCAGAACACTCCCTTAGGACAGCTCAATGACCAGAGCAGCAAAGAGCCAACACGTGCACACAGAGACACTTGCACACAGACACAAGGTGGGGTTAACCTAAGGGGATGGTTCAGGACTGACCCCTGGGTGCTGTTAAAAGCTTTTAAATGCATCTGCATGTCCAAGTGTGTGTGCATGTGAACATGTGTGTGCACAGTGTATATGCAGTTGTGAGTGGATCCACACTCATCCACGTATGAATGTATGGTCGTAGATGAGACCATAAGCATTCGTGTTCGTGAATGAATGTCAAGGTGAGGGTGCACGTCTGCACGTGAATATATGTGTGTGCAGTTTTTTAAAGAATGAACAATTAGTACCTGCTAATTTATACCTCCCCTCCTTTCCCGTTTGAAGCCATAAGTTTGCTTTCTATGTCTGTGAGTCTGTTTCTGCCTTGTAAATAAGTTCATTTGTATTTTTTTTAGATTTCACAAGTAACTGATATCATATGATATTTGTCTTTCTCTGTCTGACTTATTTCACTTAGTATGATAATCTCCAGGTCCATCCATGTTTCTGTAAATGACTTTATTTCATTCTTTTTTATGGTTGAGTAGTATCCTATTGTGTGTGTATAATTATATATACCACATTTCCTTTATCCAATCATCTGTCAGTGGACATTTAGGTTGCTTCCATGTCTTGGCTGTTGTAAATAGTGCTGCTGTGGACATTGGGGTGCATGTATCTTTAGGAATTAGAGTGTTCATCTTTTCTGGATATATGCCCAGGAGTAGGACTGCTGGATCATATGGCAGATACTAATTGCTATATATAAAACAGATAAACAACAAGGTCCTACTGTATAGCACAGGGAATTATATTCAGTTATCTTGTAATAAACTATAATGGAAAATAATCTAAAAAAGAATATATATACATGTATATGTATATGTATGTATGTATATATATATATATATATATATATATATATAAAACTGTATCACTTTGCTATACGTCAGAAACTAACACAACATTGTAAATCAACTATACTTCAATTTAAAAAAACATGGTACACAGTGAAAAAAATAAAGGGAAAAAATGAAACATGAAAAAAAAAAGAATGAACAGAAGGCAGCCAGTTGACCATTCTAGCGGACAAACATAATCCATCTCAGGGAAGAAGGCTCTTTGTTTTGAAAAGTACACTGTTGGCCCCCTTGGGTGTTGTTAAGTAGTCTGGCAAGGTCTGGAAGGCAAGGGATGCAATCAACAGAGCTGAATTTCTCAGCAGAATTCCTGGGGATGGCCTGGGAGGCAGGGATAAGGGGCACAGAGACAAGACAATAGTAGGTGGGAGGAAAAACTGGCCAGCAGGAAGAAGATCCCAACAGGGAACAAGGCAAGGATTCCATGGAAGGTCATGGCCAGTGCAAAAGCCCCTATAGTGAGGTATAGCTGACACTTTTCTAGGAATGGTGATGTCTGCTACTGAGTTTTAATTTGCTTCCTGCTGTGTGCTCTGTCCCCACTGCCCCAAACCTTCATTAAAATCCGCTCACACAATAACCTATGTTGGGACTGTTTGGGAGAGAATAACAGGACAGAAGTGGGTGTGAACAGCCAAAGCTGGAGGTCAGAGCCGCAGATAGGGGCAGGGAGTAACGGTGAAGGCAGCTACAGTGCATATGGACTTGGGAGAGGCTGCTGGACACCCGTGGAAATACTGGGGGAGATCTTCCATAGCAGGTCAGATGGGAGCTTAAACTACCTGATTTTAATGGAAAGTAAGGGGTAATCTTTGAGTGTCTGGGCTAAACTGAGCCTGCAAGGACACTGTGACCATGTGACTTTGTTTATATCTGTGTCATCTGGGCTGGATGTATCTAACGTGAGACTTCGTGTCAACCTTACACCATCAATTACTCCTCTCTCATTTATCCAAATCTCTCCAGTGCAAGTGGATCTTACTGTCTCTCTAAAACATTTCATCTGCATTAACGGCATTAGTTACTCCCTTTCCCTGGGTATCTGATCTGAGCTAAGAGTTGTGTTTACAACTGTCTACCTAATATCTCTTTGACATCCCCAAAGCACCCCAGATTCAACATGTGTCCAACGGAATTCACTACACTCTCCTAATGACCTAGTCCTTGGCCAGAACTCTCAGCAGATGGCTCCACTGTCCACTCAAATAGATAACGTACAAAGCTAGGTGTCATCCCTGGATCCCTGTCTTTCTGACTCTCCTGTTAGCCAAGCCACCGCAAGTCCTGTCAATGTGACCTAATCGTGTTTTCTATCTATCATCTTCTCCCCGTCCCTGATGCCACCAATCCTGTCCAATAAACCTTTGTTTCTGCCTGCACGGCTGCAATATTCTCCTAACTGGTCTCCCTGCACCTGCTCCGGACCTCCTCCAATAAGACTGCCACTCTGCAGCCAGAGTGAAATAGCAATTTAAAAAATTATATCCAAGTATCATACGCCGTGGTTAACAACGATGGATCTCCACCCTCTATTTACCCCAATCCCCTAGCCCTCATCCCAGGGGCAACTTCCAGCTCCTTTAGCTTCTATTTATGGTATCCCTGATACTTTCCAATAATATGCCTCCTTTTCTGTTTCTTATGTATCTTAGACATTATGAACTGAACTCCTGCTGTGATAGGTGAGGGTTTAGCTCACAGAAAACACTGTTGAAACGCTGTTCATTGTAGACTCAAGTAGTATATTATTCTAATATGCATTTTCTTTTTTGAATACCATCCCCACTCCCTGGAATTTCCACTTGCCCTTCCCCCAGTGCTGTCCGCTGTGACTATATTTTCATCGTTTCCAGCCTCTCCGTCCAGTTCTGTGTTTTGCCACCTTCTCCCTTTCCAAGAGACTCCGTCTCCAATGTGGACTGTCTCTCCTTAGATCTGCCATATTGCTTCTCTTCTGGAAATTTCTCCACTGTCTTTCTGAATTGGCTCAATAATTGTTAGCCACTCTGTATTCCTTTTCCTTGATTTATTCTGTTATTTCACTGAATCACATCCTCAAGTAGTTTCCTTTAAAAAGGGTGTTTGGAGGTAAATTTTCTGACGTGATCTTTCTTTTAACTTCCCACTGATCAACGGTTTACCTGGGCCTATAAATTCAAGTCGAAAATCATTTCCCTCAAAATTTTGACAAAATTGAAAATACTGCCTTTAAGGTTGCCAGGAGAAATTTGATGCCATCCTGGTACTCACTCCTTTCCAGGAGACATATATTTTTCTTCCTTGAAGCTTTTAATAGCTTCTATTTGTGGTGCTCTGACATCTCTGGACAATGTGGCTATACGTGGACCTTGATGCATTCGTTGTCAAGTATTCAGTGGGCCTGTCTATTCTGGAAACTCATGTCCTTCAGTTGTGGGAAAATTTCTTGTATTATTTCTTTGTTAATTCTTCCTCCCACCCTTTTTTTGTGAATTAATTTTTTCTGGAACTGCCATTAGTCAGTATTGAAACTCTTAAACAAATCCTTTCTTATTTTCTTCTCATATTGTCTGCCTCTTTATGTTCTGGGAGTTTTCCTTGAATCTATCTTTTAATTCTATTGAATTTTTCATTTGAGCAACTTCATGTTTAATTTCTCAGAGTCCTTACCATTTGACTGCTCTGTGTCCCCTGAGTGTAGGAGTAGGGTTGGAAGGTATCAAAGCCGGTGGCTTCTTCTGCCAGCTTTCAATTAATCCCCTTGTTTTCAGCTTCATGTGTCCCTCCCACCTTCCTCTGCTCATGTCATCTCTGAGACCAAGCCTCTTCCAGGAGCTGTGGGACCAAATTCCTTTGCAAGGAGAGCCCTTTGGACTGCACTGAAACTGCAGCTCCCTCTGAGAGTTCCATCAGCAACTCTCTCTCATCAGAAATTCAGTGAAAGGTTTGACCCATAATCTCTCTTCCATCACTGTAAGTGCCTATCCTTTTTCTTTCTTTCTACTCTTTTTGGTGGTGTCTTAAGAGAAAGAGGAAATAAATACATGTGATCAATCAGTCATCTTTAACCCAAGATCCAGGGTGTTCTGTGTGAACGCAAAACAGATCAGACCACTACTTTTCTAGCCTCTGTCCCATCCCAACTTTTGTCTAAATTGCCTTTGTGGACTTGCCCCCGCTCCTTGGCAGGCCTGCTGAGCTCTGCATAGCTCTCCCCAACGTACCTCTTCAGCCTTGTCTTGCTTCTCTTCACTCGCTCTCCTCTTCCTTGGCCTCTTCCTCCCTCTTCTTTTAACTCTTTGTTGAAGTATACACAGAGAAAAATGCGCTTAAGCATACAGCTCAAAGAATTGTAACAGACTGAAAACACACATGTAACCAGAACCCAGAGCATGAAACAGGAAATCACAAACTCCAGAAGCTGACTTTGTGTCCTTTTCCAGCAACTACTTCACCAAGGCTAACCATCCCCCTGACTTCTAACGCCGTGGGTCAGTTTTGCCTGTCTTGGGACTTCATATAGATGCAATTATCTAGTATCCATGCTTTTGTTCTGTCTGCTTTCACCCATAAATATATCTGTGAGGTTCACCCACGCTGAATGTAGCAGTAATTTACTTATTTGCTTTTTTTGTATAGTATCCCAATGTATAAATATACCACCATTTATCTGTTTTTGACAAATGTATCTATCCTGCTCTTCACAGGCATTGAGCAGTTTTGAGTCTTTGACTCTTCATGAGGAGTGCACTGATGAACATTTCAGTACCTGTCTTTGGTAGACATTTAGTGTGGTATCCATCCAGGGGTGGAACAGCTGGGTCATTGGTGCATATGTATTCAGTTTTATTGGATAATGACAAACGCTTTGCCAAAGTACCAATCTATATTCCGACCTGCAGTGCGTGAGAGTTCCTGTTCTCCACATCCTCTTTAATACTTGATATTTTGTCTTCTTAATTTTAGCCATTCTGGTGGGTGGTAGTGGTACCTTGGAATTTTAGTTTGAGTTTTCTCTTATGACTAATGAAGTCTAGCACTGGCCTTTTGAATATCTTCTTCTTCAACAAGTCTGTTAAAGTCTTTTACTCCTTAAAAAAAAAACTGGATCGCCTGTTTTTGTTTTCTTTTTTTCTTATTGCTCTGTAGGCATTAAAAAAATAAATTTGGAATCCAAGCTCTGTTAAACATGTGAATTGTGAATGTCTTCTCCCACTCCTTTAGTTAGCTTGGCACTCTCTTGCTGGTATCTTTTTTGAGCAGAATTTCTTGGTTTTAATATGTTCAATTTGTAATTTTTTGGTCTTATTTAGTTAGCCTTTTTGTGTCCCGTTTAAGACATATTTGCCTATTCCAAGGTTTTCCTCTAAAAGCTGCATAGTTTTAACTTTCACATTTAGCTCTGCAAATAGTCTGGAATTGATTTTTGTGTATAATATGAGGTAGAAGTCAAGATACACTTTTCTCATATGGCTATCTAGTTGGCCCAGCACCATTTATTAAAAAGACCATCCCTTTCCCGTTGAACTACAGTGTCATCTTTGTCATAAATATGGTAAACGTGTATGTGTGGGTCTGTTTCCATACTCTCTCCTCTGTTCCACTGGTCACTTTCTTTATCCTTGTGCCAATACCACACGGCCTTAACTCCTATAGCTTTATTAAAAGTCTTGGCATCCAGTTGTGCTTCTCTTCTTCAAGTTACCTTGACTATTCTTGGGCACTGGCCTTCTTTAGATGCATGTTTGCCATGGCCCTTCCAACCACCGGGCCTTTGCACATGTCCCTCCTGCTCAAATACCCTTCCTTCCTCTCATCACCTGGTTAGCTCTTATTCTACAGATCACATCTCAGTTGTCACTAGGTCAAATGCTCTGGGGAAGCCCTTGTAATACCACCAACCTCTAATTTGTAACACTGAACACAATTCAGTTTCACATTTACTCTTGTGGTCATTTGATCAATGCTTATTCCTTCTCTAGTTTGTTGAGCTCCACAAGGAAGGGGACCATGTCTGCTTCTTTCATCCGTACCGTCCCAGGGCTTAGCACAACTAGTTGCTGAATCAAAATTTTTTTACAAATGAAGGAGAGAGTCCCTTATTTATGGCAGTCTGAGTGTGTTCATGTATGCCTTTATGGGTATGAGTACAAGCAAAACTTTTCAGTATGTTGGGGGGGGTAATAACAGAGAGGCCAACTTCAATGCAATGATCAGGGGAGATGGACCCCCTCCTTCCCTCTCCAGCCCTCCCCACCCCTTTCTCTCCCCTCCTCCCCCCTTCCCTCCCCCACCCTCCACTGTCCGGCACTCCCAGCAGCCTCCTCGCCTCTCTGAGTGGCTGGAGGAAGACGCTGGTCTCCAGCTGCCTCCGCTCGGCTGCCCTTGTGCAGTTGTCTGCCAGTTGTGCACGCCGATTACTATGAATGCCACCATCTGGTACGCCACGTGGACATCATAATCTTTTCTTAATTACATTAGCAGCGCAATCAGTTACTGCATTACAAGGCCGGCGATGAGCTTTTAAATCTTGGTGGAAATCATAAATAATTGCACTAAGTACCAGGCGCCAGATGTGTGTGCCAACTTTGGTTGCACTAGATAAATAGTAACCTTACAAGAGTGTTAGACAGCAGGCGGTCGGGCCGGCCACCAGGCCACACCACACCTGGGGCCCCACCGCAGGGAGGCCCCCACCGACCATGCACCCAAAGAGAGGCAGGACAAGGACTCAGAGGAGCCCTCCGAGTCTGTGGGTGCCAGGGAGGGAGAGGCATTCTCAGAGCCAGAGCCAGAGAGGGCGCAGGAGGAATGTGGAGAAAGACAAAGGGAAAATGAGGTGGGTGGACAGGAGGAGAGAGAGAAGGAACAGGAGAAGAGGCAGGAGGGGAGGACAAGGAGAGGACGGTCCAGAGCGAACAGGGGCCAGAGACATAAAGGGAGAGAGATACCAAGACGGAGACACAGAGAGACACACAGAGAGACCCAGAGAGAGGGACAGAGCAGAGAAAGAGAGAGTGTGAGTAAAAAGTCCTGGATGAGGACAGGAGGTTGAAAGAACAAAGGGAAGCGTGCGTCAGCTGACGTTCACTCTTGGCTGGCAACTGGGAGGGACCAGCTCAGCCCCGAAGGGCAGCAGACACAGGGTCTGAGGGTGGATAAGGTTGTGGCCAGGCCTGAGGGGGCTTCCAGCAGGATGCTGAGGGCTCCAGGAAGGAAGCACTCCACCTTTCTTCTCTCCCTTTTCTTGAAAACATCCCAAGTCTGAGAGGGAAGTGCGGCGGGGGGAGTTCTCAGAAGAGCCAAAGGAAGCAGCTCTGGGTCATGCAGTTTAAGTAGAGCTGCTTTAAGTAGAGAGGAGGCCTGGGACCATGGACGTCTCTCTGAGGGGGTAACTTTTAAGTTGAGACACGTTTGATAAGTCACAGCCAGATGAAGAGCAGGTGAAAGAAGGGGAGAGTGTTCCAGGAGAGGGAACAGTATGTGCAAAGGCCCAGAGGCAGAAAGGAAGTTAGCATGCTTAACAATCAAAGAGGGAGAGAGATAGAGAAAGAGAGAGCATGTGAGAGCAGATACGCCTCAAGCAAAGAAAACACCAAAGAAAGGCAGAGAACTTTAGATAAAATGATGGTTGAAAGATGTGTTTCTTTCTACTCACTCGTGAAATCTTACCTAAATGGACTTTAATGGAATTTAAAGAGGTATAAATCCACAGGATAAAGACAACAGGAGAGGAGACAAAAGCAGACAAGTGTTAATAACTACATTTTGGAAGCTAGAAAGAAGATGGATGATGGTAATTGACTTGCAGAGCAAGACAGGCTGAAATTGGAGCCTGCAGGAAATGGGATCAACTAGGGGCAAACCAGTTAGCCCCATGGGCCTGGGAAAGGCTCAGGGATGGGAGGCTGGGTGCTTCCAAAGAGGGCTGGGAGAGAGTAACATGAGAGGGCAGGTGAAAACCTCATTCAGCCAGAGGACCAACCACACCTCTTACCACAAACGAAGATAAGAAGTTTACCCTCTGAGAAGTTTATGGAGAAGGCTCTGGACTCGGGGCATCAGGTAAGCAAAGAGTGAGGCCCAGACTAAAACTGACATCTCTATCCTCCCGTGTTGCTTACGGATGCTGACAACTAGGCTTAGGGCTGTCCCCAGCCCTCCTTCTCCCTCCAGCTCAGGCAACTAGAAATTTTTTTCTGGGGCAAGAGCCTGGCACAGGGAATAGGTCTACAGAGACCATCATAGCCCCTCCAGTGAAATAGCCAGTGTCTGCCTGAGCACCCATGCGTAAGCCCCACCCAGCTCTTCATGCAACACTTTGAAATATGAATGACAGACAATTCGTCAGATATTTGTAGAAAACTCTAGTATGAAAGACAGAAACCAAAGATTTGGGAAAACAGGAAAAGGCAACTAAGAGAAAGAAAGAATGCAAGTGTCAGGAAAACATTTTAATAAATACCTATAAATAACATTCTCTGAAAGATAAGAGAAGGCATTGTGATATAAAATAAGATTAGAATGCTATGTACTTTTTTTTTTAAGGGGATGTTGAAAGAACATGGAAAGGTTGGAAGATAAAGTTAAGATAACCCAGAAATTATAATAAAAAGATAATGTCTTTCAAATAGAAAATAAAATGAGAAAATTAAAGGATCAACGCAGGAAATCCAACATACAACTAATCAGAGATCAAGAAAGAGAGAAGAAATAAAATCAATTCACGAAGTCCAGAACGATGCTAATAGGTGTTCCAGAAAAAGAGAAGAGATACAGGAAAGAGAACATTACCAAAGAAACAATTTAAGAAAATTTCCCAGAATTGAAGAACCTGAATTTCCAGATTGAAAGGGAACACTCCAGTCCAATGAAAGAGACACACAATGAGGCATATTATAAAATTTTAGACCACCAAAAATAAAGAGATCCAAAGAACTTCCAGAAAGGAAGAAAGCTGCATACAAAGAACTGGGAACCAGAAGGGTATTGAACTTCCCAATAAGCAACTCTGGAAGCTAGAAGACATGGAGCAAAGACTTACAAATTACAACAGAAAATAATTTTCAACCAAGAATTCTACAACTCACCTAGTTATCAATTAACTGTCAAAGAGGGATAAATACATTTTCATACATGTAAGATAAAAAAATTAGCTTCTCTGCATTTCCTTTTAGAATGCTACTAGAAGACACGCTGCAGCTAAATGAGAGAGAAAACCAAGAAATGAGATCCAACAGAAAAGCAACGGGAAAATCTGGAATGATGGGAAGGAACTGTATCAGAATGACAGCTATGTACCAGGAAGGCCTTGAGAAAAATCACCCTGGATTATGGCAGGAATATGGAAGGCTGTGTCTAGTGAAGGGGGAAAAAAGGTAGGCTACCTGATGTGACCGTAGTGGGAGGGGTTTTTTGTTTGTTTGTTCATTTTTTTATAGTTCATTGGCAAGTTTGAGGCTGAAGTGGTGAAGAGTCGTAGAGAACAAGGCAAATGCAGAAAAGAAGGCAATTATTAAGGCCAGGAAAAACAAAAATTGTACAAGAAAAGAATGTATCAATAGTACTATATGGCTCCACTGTGGCCAATATTTACATAAGTCCTGATTATATGCATATTGAATATTCAGATATCAAAAACTGTGATGGAAGGATGGAAATGCTGGAAGGATGGGAAGTGGGGGAGTATGTGGTACAATGTAAGAGAACTAAATCATCATCATTCTTTGCAGAAGGTCAATAGGTTTTTCTTTACCAACGTGGAACTAGCAGTGTGTACAGTTGCCCAAGTGCTACTTTACAAATCAGCCAACCAGAGCTAAGAGGCGGGCCGCCTGCCCCCTCTCAGGTTCACACGCAGGACTAAATTCGCTTTTACTCAATCAGCACTCTCCTGTGCTATCTGGAAGCAATAAACTCTGCAGAGAGCGTGGTCTGCTCCATTCCATCTGCCCCTTTCTGCATTTATTTTAGAGGCAGCAGTGAATACGGACATGGAACATGGAATCCCAGGTCCGTCACTTTTTAGCTATGTGACTTTGGGCAAATTGCTTAGTCTTTCTGAGCCTCAGTTTCCTCATCTGTAAAATGAGGACAAAAATACGCCGTAACTCATGTGGTTGCTGTGAGGATGTACATGGCTAATATATGTATAAAGCACCTAATTCCTGTCTATTGTGGGACTTAAAGATGTATATAGGACAAACTGCTGGGAAGTTTGGAAGAGAAACAATGTATTCAATGATGTATCCATTTACCTCACCTGTTCTAAATGAAACTGGTTTTGCCTTTGTATTAAAAAAAAAAATTCAGACTGACCTGAAGATCGGTTTGAATCCCATCTTTGCCACTTACTAGTTGTGGGAAAACTGCTTCCCTCCTCTGAGTCCCACTTTACGGGATGATGATGTGAACAGACTCCACCTCCTCAGGGTTGCTGTGGGGATTCAGTGATGTGGATGGTAGAGCTTTGGGCTTGGTGCTTAGTACATAGTTAGTGTTCAGAGAAGCCCGTCACCCCACTCCTCGTGTTTCCTTCCACAAGGAGGGGGCTCCACTGGTGTGACACCCCCAGCCTCTCTGCCCACCGGCTCAGCTCTCCCTGTGGAAGGGAGTGACTTGCTTGGCAGGTGAGTTTGGAGTGAGGAACTGGGCATGTGCAGTTGGGTCCCTTCCTCCCTCCATTCTGCAGAGCCAGCTGTCCACAGGAAGCACCCACTCTGGCTGTCCCCTCCAGGCCATAAACGTGAGGGGAGGGCTTGATCCTCAGGGAGAAGATGGCTCCGCTCTGGGCAGGGAGGTCTGCTCCTTCAGGGGAGAGTTACTCTCTGATACACTGGGCCTAGCACCTAGCGGACAAGAAGTGGAATTTGGGGAGCAAATTAATATTCAAGGACTGAGGCTTTTGTTGTTTCCTGTAGCAACTGCTGCTTTTATACAAAGTGCAGGCCTCAGACAACGTGTGCTGTGCTGGGACCTCTGGGCCTCAGGGTAAGGGATGCTGCAGCTCAACCTGGGGTACACAGTGCCTGCCTTGCCGTGGACCACGAGGCCACTCCCAGCAGATGCCAGCAGACGGTGGGGCCTCAGTGGACAGGCAGAGCAGAGGGAGATGCTTTGATTACAGATGTCTTTATCCATATGGAAACTGTATTCGTTTCTTATTGCTGTTCTAAGACATTAACACAAACTTGAGTGTCTCAAGACAACACAAATCTATTGTCTTACAGTTCTGGAGGTCAGAAGTCCAAAGTGGCTTTCACTGGGCCGCAACTGAGGTGCTGGGAGGGCTGTGCTTCCTCCGGAGGATCCAGGAAGAATTTGTTTCCTTGCCTTTTCCAGCTTCTAGAAGCCCTCTGCACTCCTTGGCTCCTGGCCTCTTCTCCATCTTCAAAGCCAGCAGCATAGCATCTTCCAGTCTCTCCCTCTGTTTCTGCTGTTAAATCAATTTTTCTTCACTCTGAACTTCCTTCTTGTAAGAACCCTTGGGATTGCATTTAGGGCCCACTGGGATAATCCAGTCTTATCTCCCCATCTCAAGATCCTTCACTTCATACATCTGCAGTGTCCCTTTTACCGTATAACATAACATAGTCACGGGTTCTGGGGACTAAGACACAGGCATCCTTGGAGGGCATTTTTCAGCCAACCATGCAGACCTTTTAGAAAGTAAGGGGAAGAACAACTACTCTTGTTTTTACTGCTTTTTAAATAAAATTTATCCTGCACCCAAGTTCCATGCATGCTACACCTTTGCGTTGTCAGTGCGATGCTCAGACAGAAAGTACAGGCCGGCTGCCAAGCCCCAGGCCCTTTTATGTTGTCTTACGGTATATTCACGGCCAAGGGAAGCTGTTCATTAGTGTGGCTTCCATTTAGGTATGAAATTGGCTCTGAAATAATCATGGCCTTGAATTTTACAGATCTGAACTGAGGATTTACTCCCAAAAGGAGAGCATATTTTATTAACACATGAATAAAAAAGGAAGGGGAACCTGTTATAAAGAGAGGTGTTATCTTCTTAAGTTCATAGAGAAATAATAAAATTATTGCAAACCTATGGAAGGAGTTAAAGAAGTCTGTTCTTGGAGGACTCTGTCTCTAAGAATTAAATTGTCCAGAAAATCGAGGTATACAGAGGAAAGTACCCCTCAGATGAACTAGCAGATGAGGAGCAGTGGAAGAAAGGAAATAATTGAAAACGGCCCACTGCGCTGGAGGAAGAGAAAGACTAAGACCTTGGGACCAGCCTGGGTGGATATGAGGTGGTAAATGTGATCTTGAAGGCAGAATAGACGGATGTGAAAGGGAAAGGTAGACACAGCATTAGAGGAGGGGCCACGTCTCAGCTGTTACTACACCAGAAACGGTGACTGAGGAGATTTACCAGGAGAAGCAAGATCTCAGGAAGGAGACTAGAATGAGCCTCCCTAAGGGAACCATATCCAGGAAAACACTGGGAGTGGCCTCTTACACACACACACACACACACACACACACACACACACACACAGAGTATATCGCTGGAGCGATTGGGACCTCCTCCCTTAGACACGGGGGCATCTAAACCAAGGAGTTACACAGAATCCGTTCAAATTGGAGAGGAAGAGGAAGAAGACCAGCACGAAATACTCGAAGCATCACAAGGTGAATTTCAAGGTCAGAGAACCATTGTAGCTGGAGATCAAGTTATTACCTGGCTCCTGAGAGAACAGCCTGATAAATCTAAGGAATCAGGACTCTCTGAGGCAGTGGTTCACAGTCCTGGCTGCACATTAGAATCACCTGGGAAAACTTCTCAATGTAATGATGCATAAGCACCATCCAGATCAAATAACTCAGTCAGCATCTGACGGATGGTCTTGGGCAAGGGTTCTCAAGCCGGAGTAAGTCTGAGAATCCCCTGCCGGACTTGATAAAACACCGGTTTCCATGCCCACCCTCAGAGTGGGGCAGTGCTTGAGAATTTTGAATTTCTAACTGACTCCCAGGTCATGTTGAGGCTAGTACCCAGGACCTCATGCTGAGAACCAATTTTCCTAAGGGAAGGCACTGCAGAGATAAGACAGATGAAGGGAGGGGTGGTAAGACCACAACTGATGGAGGCAGGCTAGGTTAGATGTTGGCTGATGGAGAACATCTCCTAGGCAGGCTTACCCAGTTGAGGAAGTGAAGATGAGGCATGATTTGTTTGCTCAGTGGATGCTTTCAGCACAGCTAGAACTTTCTAATTTCATTCTCTTTCACTCTGGGAGATACTGCAAGACAAACACAGTGCCTTCCTGAAAAGAAACACATGGGGGCACGGAACTGCATGGACAGACCCCATGATTGCAGAAAAGACTAAGTAAAGTCTCCTTGAGGCCCAGAACATTCCCAAGTGAAGGCTGTGCCATGAAAAGCACATGGTGGAGATCCTAGATCTCACTAAGACCCCAGGGCAACAGGTTACAGAAGCTGCAATCACCGTTTTAGCTCAGGTATCTGTGGAGAGCAATCCTGCAGCAAAAGCAAAGTGCGGAGATGAGGAAGACAGTGTCTCTAAAACAGTGGTTCTCACACTTGGCTGCGTATTAGGATTACCTGGAGAGCTTTTAAACTGCCCCATGCATAGGCCACAACCCAACCAACTAAATCAGAATTTCTGGGGGTGGTACCCAGGCATCCACATTTTCTAAAAACCCCCAGGGGATTCCAAAGTGCAGCCAAGTTGAAGGATACAATCTTGCTACTCAAAGTGTGGCCCATGAACCAGCATCCTGGGTGTTACCTGGGAGCTTGTTATAAATGCAAAGGTCTTCCCCTAGACCCACTGAATCAGAATCTGCTTTTTATCAGTTTCTCTAGGGATCATGTGCATATAAATGTCTGAGAAGCACCGCTCAAGCAGGCAGGTTTCTTAGGTGTAAGCAATTTCAAAGCCAGAAGCATTGGCAGCAGAGCTGGGGCACAGCTCTGAAAACACCTGCTCCAAGACACTGTGGAGGCTGTGTCGTTGGAGAGAGCCCATGTTCAGTTCATCACTGGCGTTCCAGACACACAAGGCACTGTGGGACAATGCTGAAGGAAGAGAAGGCAATCTCAGACAAAATTTACCAAATTGTTAAAAGTGGCTACCTTTGTGAAAAGGGACAGTGAAGCAGGAAACTTGAGTTTTTGTTTCCTGTACAATTTGAATTTCCTAACCGTGTGTGTGTGTGTGTGTGTGTGTGTGTGTGTGTGTTTTAGTGTGTTTGGGGAATTGCTAAGGATTATGTTGATGGTGGGATTATGGGATATTCTTTAACATTTTCTTTATTAAAAAATCTAATAAATGGTATTTTTAAAAAAGCAATATACAAAGCAATTAGAAATACCAAGATGAATTTGGCAAAATCATAGTCTTAATAGGATACCATAATATTATTGCATCGTTTTGTCTCTGTCAAATCAAGTAGGCAAAAAGAAATAAAAGTATGAAAGATATGAATAATTCCATTAATAGGGTTATTTACTAGATATTTTTCAAAATATATAATCTACATACATGGAATATGTAATTTTAACAAATTCCACTTAGCAGTTTTAAAAAATTAACATTTTTCTAGCCCACAAAGGAAATGTTAATACCTTTTAAGAGGTAGGAAATTTAAGCCACATGAGGGCAGGGAACATGTATGTCTTGTCACCACTGATTCTTAGTGCCTAGCACCATGGCTGCATTAACGTAGGGTTTCAGTAAATATTTATTGTTGGAAGATGATATTTTCTCACTTTAATGCAATAAAATAAAAAGTTTGTAATGAAAGTCTGAACAAATAAAAAGTTCAAAACATTTGGAAAAATAAAAGTTTTCCTTCAAATAATCTTCAAACTCAATTTACTATCAATTGCAACTCAATGGGATTTTCATGGAATTTTATAAGCTGATTCCAAAATTAATATGGGAGAGCAAATGTACGTGAATTGACCAAGTAAGCAGTAAACATAATCTATTTTTTGTTCTACAAGATTAATAATTTGGTAAATTAGGAAAAGACAATTAAATTAATAGATAACAGAACTCAGTAGAGAATTCAGATATATCCTGTCTATTGATTTATTAATCTAATAAAATACAATGTCAAATGTGTGAGGAAATTATAACATACCATTCAATAAATGATATTGGGAAACTGCCTCTCATTTGGAAAAATAAAATCAGATCCTTACCTCACACTGTCCACAAGGAAAAAGATCCAATGGATTAAAGTCCTAAAAGCAAAACACAAAGCAGCTGTGTTAGGAGAAATATAGGAGAATGTACTATCACTTTGAGGTGTGGGCTGCTTCTTAGATAAAGTACAAAACCCAAAAGCCCTAAATGCAAAGTTTAATAAATTGACCACATTATAAGCCATAATTCTGAGCAACAGATGACTCCACAAAAGTTTTTGAAAAGTGACAAATGCGTTAAAAATGTTAACAACCTATTTAAGAGACAAAGGACTAGGATCAAGAATGAATAAAGAATTATTACAAGTCAATAAGAAAGAAAATGAACAATCTAATAGAAAATGGACAAATGATTTGAACAGGCAATTCACAGAAAAGGAAATTCAAATGGTCAGTAACTATATCTAAAAAGATGTTTCATTTCACTAGTCATCACGGGGACTCACTGAAAAGTAAAATAAAAAGATACCATTTTTCGCTTATTAGTTTAGCAAATCTTTTTAACTTAGAATTTGACAAGTGTTGGCAGGATAGGGGTAATAGACTTGTACATTGAGAGGAACATAAAATGCATATGAAAATGTATATAAAATGCTATTCCCGCTTTAAAGGGCATTTGGGCAGGACCAAGAAGAAAACATGCACACCCTAGATCACAACAATTGCACATCTTTGCTTCTATGTTTGAGAAACACTGGCACACTCTCCAAGGGAGCTTGCACATGATTTTGACTGCAGCAATCCCTATAAAAGCAAAACCTGGAAAAAATCTAAGTGTCCACCAGACAGAATGTGGCTGAATAAACTATATTAAATCCAAATTATTCAATACACTATAATGGTTAAAATGAATCAGTTTGATGTAACTGATGGCAAAGATGCTTGTAACTTGCAGAAACAAGAAAGATACAATAAAGTATATACAATATGATACTCTATATGTTAAAAAAAATCCACAGAAAAACAAACTATATTTTCTCTAAGTTGATATAAATGGCAAAAAAATCTGAAGTGCCATTTAATGTGGCAAACTGAGATGGTGTAGTACCCTCTTCTGCTATCACCTAGACTCTTCCTAGAAATCCTATGTAAAATATTCCACAACATTTCAAAATACAGACCTATTCATTCTCCCCCTACACACACACACACAAATACACATAAATGAGAATGTCAAGTTGCAAGAAATAAAGAGGGATATTTTCAAAAGCCAGGGCTGTACAAATTGAAGTTCAGTAACCCTGAGGTGAGGACACCAGATATTAAACAGAGAATTAATTTGGAGAAGATTTAAAGCATTGTGGAATTAAATTTCTAGATAAGAATAGCATGGACACTCCAGGAGGGAGCGGCTACCAGGTCCCTTAAGAGTGTGGGACAAGGGCACTGATATTGATTAACTTCAGACTTTGGCGATTCAAGCATGTATTATACAAATTTAAGTACACCTTCAGAAAGCAGAGAAATAGTGTACCATTGAGGGCAAGAAAGCATTTCTATTAAATTCAGAAACAACTAAAAAATGACTGTGATCCCCACTTACATTCAATATCATACTGGACAAATACAATTAATAAGAGAAAAAAGACATATGGATTGGACATGTATAGAATTGTCATTATTTCCAGATTTAAAAAATCACTGCCTGCATTTGGAAAAATTCTAAGAAAATCTACCAACCAACTATCAGTTAGGCAAGCCTGATAAACACACATTCCATATACAGAAACTGACTGCATTCCTAACCACCAGCAACAAAAACCTAGAAAACGTTAACTTTTTAAAAAGATACCACTCACAATAACAAAATCTATAAGATGTGCAGGAACTTTAAAGAGAAAATTATGAAACTTTATTGACAGATATAAAAGGCCTAAATAAATGGATAGATAAATCATGTTAGTGGATGTGAAGACTCAATATCTCAATATTCACAATATCAATTGTGAACTCCAACAAAGATGGAAATTCTCCCTAACTTTAGGTACAGATTTGATGCAGTACCATTCCAAAACATGAGCATTTTTCCTGCAATTTGATAAGCTGATCCCAAAATATACATGGAATCATAAAGGGTCAAGAATAGCTCTTTTTTTTTGGTAAGTGTAAGCAAGCTGATGTATTCAATGATCTATTCTCTGCCAGATATGAAGCCTTATTATGAAGCAGGAGTAATTTTAATAATGTGGCATTAGTGCCATGGCAGACGAACAGATCGAAAGAACAGAAGAGAGCCTGGAACCTGACCCACACATACAAGGGACTGGCAAAAATGAGTGGCCAAAGGATGGACTGTTCAATAAATGATGCTATAGTAAATGATAAAGAAGCGATGGAATTAGAATATTGCCATTTTTCAAGCCCTAATGAAATAATGGATCTAGGCACATCAGTGGTTATTAACATCTCCAAAATGTGACATTAGACATTATGTACCTGCTGATGGAAGTACAAAAATCCTATATGAAGTATCCCTGACAAATATCAAACCTGAATCTGATCAAGTCTCTAGGTTACTAACTAACTATTTATAGGAAATACGGGGGCAGAGGAACATGTTCAATGATACCACACAGATGCAATCAGAAAACCTAGAATAGGGGAGTCTGTATAGAACTATGTCTAGTTTCTTTAATAAATAAATTTCAAGGAGGGAAAAAAAAGGAAGGAATTACATACTAAAATAGAGCAAGGTAACATTCAACCAACTGTAATGTATGCACTTTATTTGGATCCAGATTCAAATCAACTGCAAAAAGAAAATTGTGATGTAATTTGTAGAAATTTGCTTACTGATGTTGAGGAATTACAGGGTTTTTTTTTTCAAGATCTAATAATTTTATTGTGGTTAGAAAGAGACCTGATCTTTTAAAGATTCAAGCTTAAATATTTATAGATGAAATTATATGATGTCTGGCTTTGCTTCAAAATAATTCGAGAGAGAGAATGGCTGAAGGTGGTATGGATGAAAAAAGATTGACCATGATTTGATCATTGTTGAAGCTGGGTGATGAGTACATGAGGTTTGTTATCCTAGTCTCTATACTATTGTTTATGTCTGAAATTTTCTAAAATACAGAATTAAAAGGGGGATAAACAATGCTGGGATGATTTATTATCTATATGAGGAAATGATATGAGTTTTCTATCTGGGAAACTCCAGATAATTAACTGAAAAATACTTAGAACTCAGAAAAAATTAATTGAAAAATACTTAGAACTAAGAAACAGTGGTTACCCCTAGGGGTAGGTCTAGTGAGGTACTTTCACTTTCGAATCTTTTAAATTATTTGACTTTTTAAATGATGAACATGCATGACTTTTATATTCAGAAAACAATAATGATATTTCCATTTTGAAAAAATTTTTTAAAAACAGAGAAGTCAAAAAACTAAAACTAAGTTCAGCAATGTAGCAGCTTATAAAATAAATGTGGCAACAATAAAAATGTATAAAGCAATATTGGAATAAAAATACAATTTCAAAAAGCAACTCAATCATTTAATAACTGCCCCCCAAAAAAATGCAGACATATGAAGAGACTGTAAAACTTCAAAAGGAGACGTGAATAAACGAGAAATGTATAAGAATAGATGAGAAATGTTCCAGAATGGGAAGAGCTGATATTCTGCAGATGTTAATTATCCTCAATGCATGCACGCATACACACCACAGAAACAAACTCATTCTAACCATTCTATCTTTGTAAACCAGCACTGTATACCTAATGACAATTAAAGAATATATTTCCATATCGCTAGATATTTTGTAGCAGAAGTTCTTAATCTGAGCCACATGGACTCTTAGGGAGTCTAGGGGGTCCTTAAACTCACTGAAATCAAATGTGAACTTTTCTGCATGTGTGAATTTTTCTGCATGGGTATCCACAGCTTTTAAGAGATGCCAAACTGATCCAAAGAAAGACTAGGAACCACTGTTATTGACCTCTTGTGTGTGTGTGTGTGTGTAATAGCTTCAGTGGATATAATTCATATATCATAAAATTTACTAAAAGTGCCTTTTAGTATATTTACAGAGTTGTGCAACCACTACCACAATCAATTTTAGAACATTTTATCACCCCAATAAGAAAACCCGTACCCCTTAGCTATCACCTCCCACACATCCCATCACCCCTAGCCCTAAGCAACCACCAATGTACTTTCTGTCTCTATAGATTTGCTTTTTCTGGACAGTTCACATACAGTATGTGGTCTGTTGTGACTGGCTTCTTTCCCTTAGCATAGTGTTGTCAAGACTCATCAATGTTGTAGCAGGTATCAGCACTTCATTCCTTTTTTATGTCTGACTAATATCCAATTGCATGGATATATCACATTTTCTGATGGACATCTGGGCTGTTTCAACCGCCTGGCCATTATGAATAATGCTGCTTTGAACGTTTATGTAAAGTTTTTGTGTGAGCATATTTTTACATGATCAACAATCATCTATATCATCTTCCTTTTCTGTCAACCACTTATTTATTCAGTTAATTTTGGTTTTGTTTTGATGGAGATGGGGAGATAATTAGGTTTGTTTAATTAATTAATTAATTTTAATGGAGGTACTGGGGATTGAACCCAGGACCTTGTGCATGCTAAGCATGTGCTCTACCACTGAGCTATATCCTCCTCTACTCAACCATATTTTTCAATACCTTTGCATTATCAGCCCCACAAGGAGAAAATTTTAATTAATTGTATTAATTTAGAAATTATTTTAATTATTAAACTAATTTTTATATAATCAATAAATTGATTTGTTTAATTAACCAATTAAATAATATAATTTCTTCCTATCAAAAGAAATTAAATACTAAGGCATAAGATTTATTCCTCAGAGTTGAGCTTTGAAGGGCCACAAGCTGCTGTAATATCTAAGATATTTTGCCTCCCAGGGAACAACTGTTGCCCCCTTGAAGGCCACATTACGCCCATGGAGAATGTACGCTTTAGAGCCTTTGCACATTTCCCCCTGCAGGGCTGTCATTCATATTCTTTTCATTTTTTAGGAATGCTTTATATGCTGGGGAACCTGGCTCTTTGTGATATGAGTTGCAAATAATTCCCCCTAGTTTGTAGTTTCTTGGGATTTGGCTTCTGAAGTTTTTACCTTTCAGATTTTTAAAAGTGTAGTCAAATTTATCAGTCTTTTTATAGCTCATGTGTTTTCCATGCCAAGATGATAAAAAAAAATTCTTCTGTAGTTTATGGTTTCAATTTACATATTTAAATCTCTGACCCAGATAAAATTTATTTTGGTGTAAGGTACAAACTAGGGATCCAACTTCTTTGCCAAACTGATGATTATCCAGTTACCTCCGGCCATAGTATTGAGTCGTCAATCTTTCTCACACTGATTTGAAATGCCACCTCAGTCATATACTAAACCCCTATGCATATTTGGTTCTAATTCTGAACTTTCAGTCTGTACCAGGTCTGTCTATATATGCAAGTACCATCACTACACTATTGTACTTACTGTAACCTCAAGATACATTTTATTATCTGGTGCCCTATTTCCCTCTAATTTCTTGACGTTTAAAAAACTGGTTTCCTGTTTTGGTTCATTTTTGTCTGAACTTGAAAATCAGCTGGTTTCATTATGTAATACTGTTGGTATTTTAGTGGGATCTCATCATACTTTAAATTAATTTTAAAAGAACTGACATCTACATTGTGAGTGCTCTACCCAGAAACATGAAATAATTTTGGGGGGGAGGTAATTAGATATATTTATTTGTGAATGTATTTATTTATTTTTAATGGAGTACTGGGGATTGAACCCAGAACCTTATGCATGTTTAGCAGGTACCAAACCACTAAGCTATATCCTACCCCCACTTTCCATTTTTAAAGTCATCATTTGTGATCTTCAGTATTTCAAAGTTTTATTCTCATACATATCACATATTTCTCATTATGATAAAATATTGCACCCAACTACATTATTGAACTATATTATTTTTATAATAGTTTTTCAGTTTACTCTCTTGGGTTTTACAGCTGTACAATCATATCATTTCATCCTTACCATCTGCAAATAAATATAATTTAATGTCCCACTTTCTTAATTTCATACCCCTAATATCTTTAATTACATTGGTTGCTTTTTCCAGAATAACGCTAAATAATAGTCCAATGATATTGAACATTTTTGTTTTATCCTGACTTTAATGGGAATGCTTTGAGTGTTTTTCTCATTAAGCATAATGCTGGCTTAATGGGTTGAAATGAGTCTACTTTGCGTGTTAAAGAAATAACTCTCTTCCTATTTTATTAAATGCTTTAACAATTAAGAATACATATTAAATTTTGTCAAATGCCTTTCATTGTTCATGAAGATGGTCTTATGATCTTTCTCCTCAGACCTATTAATATGATGAATTATATTAATAGATATTTTCCCAATATTTTATTATGAAATTTTTCAAACATATGCCAAAGTTGAATGAATCTTATGCTGTGAACAAGCATATATTACCTACATTCTACTATTAACATATTGCTATACTTGCTTTATCACATAATGAGTAATAGATTTTTAAATATTGATTTTCATAGATTTTAGTTAATTCTATTAGATTTTGCAATGTTGAACCATTCTTGTATTAATAAAATAAACACTTGGTCATGGTGTATTAGTTTTGTTTGTGTTGCTTTGTTTCGAAGCACTGTTTTACTTTGTTTGCCACTATTTTAACTTGGACATTTGTTTCAGTAGTTACAGATGCACGTACGTGTGATGTGTATGTACATCTGTGTATCTTTGCTTCACAAAAACAATTTGAACGTTAACAAAATTTTTTAGGCACTGGAACAGTTTAGGTAGCATTGGAGTTCCTGTCCCTTAAAACACTGGTAGAGTTCCCCTGTAAAATTGTTTGGGATAGGTTATTTTTCAAGAAAATGAGTAAATACTTAAAAGAATTTTCTCTTTCCTCTAAGGTAATTTGTTTATTATTTCTTTCTCTTCCAGGGTCAGTTTTGATAAATAAGTTTTTCCTAATGAAAGTATCAATTTCTCCTAGTTGTCAAACATTTTTGCACAAAGCTGAGCAAAGTGTCTCTTACAATGTTTATAATTATCTATTTGTATTTATTTTCCACTTGTCATGATTATTACTTTTTCTTATTTTTTGGATTAGGTTACCAAATCATTGATATATTATTGCTTTTGCCCTAAAGAACTAGCACCTGGATTTAGTGGTACTATTTTTTTCTCTTTTCTAATTCATTGGTGTCTTTTCTCTTTCTGGTTTTTTTAGACTATGAATTTTCCCCTGATCACTATTCTACCTCTATCTCATAGGTTTAATATTTAGGATTTTCACTACCACCATTTTCTAAACACTTTGATTTTTAGAATTTGATTTCTTCTTGACCCAAGAATTGTTTGGAAGTTCTATATTTTATAGGCATAAAGATAGTTTTTGCATTTGGGTACTGTTATTAATGTTTAGTTACATCGCATTGTGATCAGAGAATGCTGTCTCACTATCCCTACCTTTGTTATATTTTTGAATTAATATAAGGTCAATTTTGTGACTCAACAGGACCACTTGAATGTGCAGCCACTGTTTCTAATGATTAGTCAGTGTGATTATATTTTAGACTTACCTGATTAATTATGTTTTTAGGTGTTTTATATTATTACTTTTTTATGTAAATATTATGAACTTAGAGAAGTGAATTAAAGCCTTCTAATACTAATTTGTCTCTCTTTGTTTCTTCTTGTTTCTCCTATTGCTAAGGGCATGGACATACATAATTGTGTTTTCTTTACGAATTGTAGCATTTGACATCATAAATTGCTCACCTTTGTAAATCATCTTTTTTTATGCCCAAGAATACCACTGAAACACGATTTATTTAGTCATATTGTACTGTCAGGTATTGAGGGCTTCCTAATTTTTCTTTAAAGTGAAAGAATCATATTAATTTGAAAAGTGCAAATGGTATTTCATGGCTGTTTTGATTTGCATTTCTCAGTTAGCATTAAGATTTAATATTTTATGATCATTTGCATTTATCTATTAATGAATTATTAATGTTTATAATAGCTAATAAATGGAGACAACCTAGATGTTCAACAATAGGAAGTCAGATAAATAAAATTTCAGTCTATTAATGTAATGGAATGGCAGTAGTTATAATTTATTGTACTTCATATACATTATATCATCTTATCTCTATAACAGTCCTGTAAGGTCATTATTACCATTTTCAATTGATTCTAAGATTAAATTTTTATATATCAACATACCTAAAATTAATTGCTTATGTGTCATAGTTTAATTGGCAGTGTTTTTTTCTTTCTTTCTTAGTGGCAAAAAAGGTAATTCTTACAATTGATGGCATATTAGTTTCAATGAAATATGTTATTTCCCCTGTTTCATAGATTATGGTACTGAATCTCAAGGATGTTAAGTAATTTGCCCAAGGTCAGCCAACTTAAAAATGCCTGGAAGCCTATAGATCAAAATGTTAAAATGGTTCTCTCTGGGTGGAAGGATCATAATTAGCTTTTTTCCCTTTTGCTCATCCATATTGTATGTTTTCTTCAATATGTACATATAGCTTTTATAATAAGAAAAAGTGGAATTGCTAAAAAAAAGTAAAAAGTAAAGTTGGACTTCCCATTCATGCTGTTCATTAAAATAAATCCCAAGTAGATTAAGTAATTAAATATAGAAAATGAGAGCATTCTAGTCACACTGAGATTGTGACATCAGTGTAGTTTTCCAGTTACCCCAAAACATTTCCTGAAAATCAATACAGCAGCAAAAGGAAAAAAATCCATAGACAATGTCTTCAACGAAGCTGGTGATAAACTCTCCGTGAACTCCAGTGTAAGGGCAAATGTGGCCCAACTACTGAGCGTAGCAGAAGTACGGGACAGGGTGGGAGCTGTGGACCAGGAGCACCAGGGATTGAAAGTGGACTAATGATGGGCACAGAACCCCAATGTCTAAAATATCTGCATACCCAAAAGGAGAATACCCCATCCTGAGTGGGCTCAGGGCAAGCAGATCTGAGAATCACTGAAAAGACTGGGATGTGTCCTCCCAAAAAGCAGGTTATAGGTGAGGACAGAAAAGGTGATAGAGAAGGGTGAATTCTGCTAGGAGTCTAAGTCCTCAAGGATTTAACAGCCAGTAAAGACTCACTTCCAGATGTTAAACCCTGAAAGAAAAGGGCTAGGAACAGAAAACAAACTAAACAAGGAAAGAACACCAGGGGGAAGTGAGAACAAAGGTTCAGATAGCAGGAAGGAAGTATTGAGAAGAAGCAGATTTCACTGTATTGCAGCAGCAAAATGTAAAGTCTAAATCAGTGCTGTCCAACAGAAATATGTGAGCCACCAACACAAGTCACTTTTGCAATTTTATATATTCTAGCAGCCACATTCAAGAAGTAAATGAAATTAATTTTAACAATATATTTTATTTAATCCAATTTTCTCAAAATATTATTTCAACATGTGATCAATGTAAAAATTATTAATGAGCTATCATACTTTTTTCTATATTAAGTCTTTGGAACCTGGGGTGTCTTTTCCATCTCACATTGGATTAGACACATATCAAGGGCTCCCTGGCCACATGTGGCTACCACATTAGACAGTGAAACTCTAAAGATCAGAGCACTGACTTAAAGAGCAAGGCCCACAGAGCAACAGGAATAGAAAACCTAGGGATGGATTCAGGCTCAGTTCTGAGAATCAAAGAACAATTACACAGAGAGATCACCATTTGAGTGTTTCATAGTAACAACAAAAAATGTAGGGAAAGCCACCTGGCCCATTTCTGCCCCTTCCACAGCAACCTTCTTTTAAAAACCTAGGAGGAAAACATCTTTTTTTTTTTTTTTAATTTAAGAAATAGAAGAGAAACACAATGTAACTCCAAAGAAAGGTTTTTACAAGGGGAAAAAAAAGATGGAAATGGAAATAAACTGAACACTATTCTGGCAGACAAAGAGAACATATGCGGACACAAAGCTAAATGAGTTGAAAGTAATTAAGAGAATGTGAGAAGCTTTAAAAGAACAGCACATACGAGAAATAGAAGCACTCAGAAATGAGACAGCTGGACAATAGGAGGATTTTAAACAATCTGATAAAATTAGAAAACAAAGAGAGGGAAAAAATCAGAAATGAAGGTTAAATTAGAAGGAACACAAAGGTAATAGAATATATAAAACAGAAGTGAAGAAAATCAAACAGAAATAAAACAGGACTTCAGAGAAAGTGACAAATACAGAAGTCAGGTAAAGGGGATCCAACATATGCATAATTGAAGGCTCTAAAAATAAAGCCTCAACAATGAAACAGAATAAATATTTTAAAACTGCATTAAAATATTTCCTAAAATATAAGAAGACTGAATCTAAATATTGAAAGGGCATGCCCTGTCCTATGAGAATTAATCTATAAGGGTCAATACCAACACTTAGTGAACATTAAGCTTTAGTTCCTTAAAGTAAAAATCTTCTAAGTATTCAGGTTAAAAGTCCAAGTTACTTTTAAGGAAAAAGAGAATCTGGATGGCATCAAGATTCTAGACAGTAACATTTTATGTTTTAAAAAAGGAGCAACATTTTAAAGATAAATGGGCCAAAGATTTTATATCTGGGCAAACTCTCCTTCAAATATAAAGGCTACCAACCAGTCATGAACATGCAAGACCCCACAGATGGTGGGCCCACCAGAGCTCTGTGCTCACAGGGCATCACAAACGCTGTACGTGAATGGGGCAGCAAGGATCTGCAGCAGACATGCACACTGCGCACATCTCTGCTCATGCACAGGCTCAAGTCCCATCAGATCTGACTTACAAAACACAAGTTCAAAGATAAAACTATTAAGAATCTTAAGAAAGAAAAAGCAGAGCATTAAGCCAAATGTGGGCCCCTTTGGAGTGCAGGGCCCTGTGTGAATGCACAGGTTATACACTCATGAAACCAACCCTGGGTGGGTGGCACCCAGTGTCTGGTAAGGCCAGATCTCTTCCCACTAACCTCCCTCCTCTGCTCTCTCTTCTGACAACCCATTCTCCACACTGGAGTCAATGGTATCCCTAAAACAGAATGAACCATGCCCAGCTCCTACTTAACACCTCCTCCCATTGCTCTCTTGGCACTCATGTTAATATCCATACTCTCTAAGGTGGGTTACCTGTCCACCTTCCTCCTCTTTCACTCCTCCTGCCCCACACCCATACTCCAGGTCTGGCCAAACTGCACCCAAGTTTTGGTGTCCAAAACTGAATCCCAGTTCTGCACTCTCCTCCCAGGATGCTCCTCTTCCTGTTCTCCCTTCTCGGGAACCAGCACTTCTATCCATCTGGTTGTAGAAACTTGGGATCATCCTTGTGTCTTCTCCCTCAATCCCCACATTTAATTTGTTCTTTCACAAATCATCTCTTAAACGTTTCCTAGTCAGTGTCTTTGACATTCTTGTCTATTTGTCCTTCCTTTTCACCTGCCTTGTAGTCTTTCACCCTGGAAGCAACCCACCTTATTCTTGTTCACACCCAGCAAGAAAGCCTTTGGGGGAGAAAGCCACAGCCACAAAGACCGTACCTCTGATAAATCAAGGTCTCCAATCACATATGGGCCCACAGTTTCTCTCTTCTTTCACAGAGGGAGCAGGAAAGCATTCCTTGTCTAAGACAACTGTCTCACTAGAAGTTAACAACTAAAGGAAGGCTAAAATGTCCCATATGCACGGAAACTTTAAGAGCTGACATTTACAGAGCACATGCTATATGCAGGCATGTTCTGTGGTGGCCTTTACGTGAACAAGTACTCATTTAAATGTTACCATTATAGAAATGTAAAAAGTGAGGCACAGAGAGGTTAAGCGATCTTCTCAAGGTCAAACAGCCAGTGAGTAGTACAGAAGGGATTCAAACCCAGGTAGACAGGCTCTAGGGCCCCTGAATTTTACCACCTATAACACAAGTCGTGTTTAGAAGTAAATGATAATGGAAACAGTGCTTGTCAAAACTACAGACACAGCAAGAACAACAGTTATGGGAAATGTGTGACATCAAATAAACATATTTATTTATAAAGAAATAAAAAATGAAAAACAAAACAAAGCCAAATAAGGAAAGAAAAAATAAAGATACTAATCAATGAAATAGTGAAGAAAAAAATTGAGAAGTGTAACAAAACCAGTATGTTTGTTCTTGAAAAAAACGAATTAAAAAGAAGTTAATAATAACAAAAGAGTATTGTGAAGAGCTAGATGCTAACAAATATAAGGACCTATATAAAAGACTTAAATATATAGGAAAATACAAAATGCCAACATTTGTGCAAAGGAAACAAACCTGAACAGACATATAACTAAACTTGAACAAATAAATACTAAGAAGATTGAACTGGTAGTCAGGTATCTTCTCTTTCCACTGCCCACCCCCCAACAAAAAACACAAGCCCAGATGGTTTTAAATGGCCCTACATTTGAATTCTACTAAACTTCTAAGAAACAGTTATCCTCTATTTTATTCAAGTTGTTCCAGAAGACAGAAAAACATAGAACTTGGCCTAGCTAATTTTCTGGGGCTAATATAATCCTGCTTGCAAAATCAAATAGGAACAATGCAAAAAGGAAAATCACAGGCCTATTTCCATTATAAGCAGAAGCAAAAATCCAAAACAAAATATTTGCTAACTGAATCCAGCAATGTATTTAAAATGATAATCATATTCAAGGAATGCAAGGATAGTACAGCATCAGAAAAATTTCCCATTTAATTCAGCATTAATAGAAGGAAAAAAACAATATATGATAATCTCAAATGATACAGAAAAGGCATTTGATAAGTTATAGTATCTTCTTATGATTTAAAAAACTCTAATAAAACTCAGAGTAGAAAAAAATTTACTAAATTTGATAAAGTTTATACATCCCCCCAAAAGTATTATATATAATAGAGAAACTTGAAACAAACATCTGTAAGTCCTGGAAGAAGACAAGGATGTCCCTAGTAACTGATACTGTTTAACATAGTATTAGAAATTCTAATTAATACTATAAGGAAGTACGATTGTGAGGTTTGGAAGGGAAGACATAAAACTTGTCATTATTTGCAGATATGATTACCCATCTAGATGAGTACCAATAGCATTAAGAGACCAATTATTAGAACTAATATGAGAATTCAGCTAAGGTTGCTGAGACACAAGATTTATCTACAAAAAAAAATCAATAGAATTTTCCACACCAGCAATAGCCAGCTAGAAAATGTAACGTAAGAAATGAAATACCAAAAAAAGTAATATGTAATGAAATCATAAATGTAAGAAAATGTAATAAAAATGAAATACATCACAATTGCAACAAAAGTTATATGGTATTTGAGAATTAATCTAAGAACTTATAAGACCTCTATAAACTGAACTTTAAAACTTGAATAATTGACAACCCTTGGATAACATGACTTAATATTATAATCAAGTCAACTTCCCCCAGATTAATTCATAAATTCACTACAATCCCAAGCATAAGTACAATTATATGTATATACGTGTGTGCGTATTTGTTTTAAAAACTTGGGAAATCTACTGCAAAAATTACATGGAGTAATGGAAGGTACAAGAAAAACTAAGTCAACTTAAAAAAAGACAAAAAGAAGAGAAAGAAGGGAGGTGTAAAACCTACTATAAAGCCATCGTAATAAAAAACTGTAGTGTTAGCACAAGAATAAATAAATATATCAATAGAACTAAATGGAGAACTCAAAAGACCTACCTCTGTATATACAGGAATTTAACAGGGACAAAGGAGGTGGCACTGCACACTAGCAGGAAAAGGATGGATTGTTCTGCACGCAGAGTAGTGAAAACCGGCTCAATTTACTAAGAAAATGATAACTAGGTCCCTGTTTAGCCCCATATGCAAAGAGGACTTCAGATGAATTAAAGATCTAAATGTGAAAATTAAAAATCATAGAGTTAATAGAAATAAATGTGGGAGGATACCTTTGGGCTTAGGGAAAAGCAAGGAGGTTTACTTTACAAAACTTTAAAAGCACAAACCATAATGCACAAATTTGCTCAATTTGATTACATCAAAATTAAGAGATCATGTTTAATAAAAAAAATAACATGGGCCAATTAAGAGTCAGATGATAGGATTGAGATTTTTTTTCTAAGTCTAAAACTGACAAGAGATTAACATCATCTAGAATATACAAGGAACTCTGTAAAGCAACAAGAGGGAATCAACTCCAATAGAAAAATGGGCAAATGATATGACAGGCAATTTACAGAAAAGGAAACCCCAAAAGCTAATAAGCACATGAAGTGATGCTCAAACTCATTAGTAGTCAAAGAAATGCAAATTAAAACGAGATAGCCCTTTACACCTTGAGACTGGCAAAAACTACAAAGCTGGGTAATACCAATTAATGGCAGAAACGAGGAAGATGGGATCCCTCACCCATGGCCGATGGGAGCGGAAATTGGTAAAGCCTTTTTTGGAGAGCGGTCCCAAACTACTTATGCAAATTATGCGCGCGCACGCGAGCGCACACGGGGACCCAAAGAAATTCGAACACCTGTGCACAGTGGGAAATGTACAAGGACGTTTGCTGCAGGTTTGCTGGAGGAAGAGAGATAATAGCAATCTGGGTTGGTCCTCATTATGAAGAAAAGGAAACATGGACAGATCTTAAAAACAGTGCCAATTAGAAAAATAAGTAAGAGAATGGTAATATCATACACTACTACTTACACAAATTATAAATACATGCACACCCTCCAGTATGTATGTGTCTTCCCAAAACCTCCAGTGAGCTAGCCACTTTCTGCTTGTCTGTATCAGCATGATGTCATTGATGTAACAGATCAATGTGATGTTTTGTGCAATCTGGATGCAGTCCGGATCTCCTTGGACTATTTTATGATAGAGGATGGGAGAGTTAATATAGCCCTGGGGGAAAACTACAAATAACTATGATTGTTCTGCTTCAAATCCTCTTTTCTGGCCGGAGTAGAAAAGAATGAGTTCACCAAATCAATGGCCGTTCACCACATACCTGAGGCTTTATTAATCTGCTCCAGCAATGATACCACTCCCAACGCAGCCGCTGCAATCAGGGCTGCAGTGACTGACAGGTCAAATGAGACTCTTTTCGGGGAGGAAGGCTGCCCCAGAGAAGAGGAGGGGCAGCTCCTCTGTTCAACCAGGTGGGAAGGAAGAGAGGACAGATCCCATAGCCAAGATGTAAGGTGGCTGGGAGCTGAGGGAGTAGGCATCCGATGGCTTCGCTTTCCTTTGTGAAGAACTGCCTTTTACATTTATCATTAGTTGGGGAGAACTTTCCCAAATAATTAACTATTTCTTGAAGGTGCCATTTTTGAAGGCACCCCACCATATTCCATCTCACGGAGAGGCCCAATTCATTTGACCCACCCCTTGCTGTCAAAATGTGGGCACCACCTGGGAAGCCAGGTGTGGAGCCCACAACCATGGGAGGCCCACCATTTTCAGCACCTCCTTCTCCTCGAGATCTGGGATGAATGGTTCTCTCTGCCCTGGGGTCCTGCTTCCAAGAGCTTTTTGACCACAGTCCTTCCTCTGTGAAACCCACCTCCATCCCATCCACCCAAGACAAGCCTGTTGGCAGAGGCCTGGCCTCCCCGGCACTGTCCCTCCAAGGGTGTGCGTATATAGGCAGATACCCACTCAGGCTCTTCTTAAAGACAAAAATGTTTATCCACAGACATACAAAAGCACGCAGACTCATCTGAGCCCATGGTGCATCCAAATATACATGCAGACACACGCACAGACACACTTATACACACTCACATATAGACATGCTCATGTACAGCACCTGTACCTACACACATGCTTAAACTTTCAGGCCCTGCCCTACGAACCTCTATTCTGAAACACACTGAGATATACGCACACATTCAGTACACACGCACGTATGCATGTACATACACACCCACATGTACATGTGACGCATACACACTATTCCACTTATCTATCGATGCACAGCAAACTACGCCAAACCTGGTGGCATGAAGCAGTCACCATTTTACTATGCTCGTGGATTCTGCGGGGATGGCCTGTCTCTGCACCACCACGATCAGCGCCTCAGCTGGGAAGACTCCCACGACTGGAGGCATCTTCATTCACATCCCTGACACCCAGACTGGGACGATTTGAATGCTGAGTGCTCATCAGGCATCTCTCTCTCTCCAAGGTCCCACAGCCTCTCCATGTGATCTCTCCACGTGGCCTCTCTACATGGTGGCCTGGGAGGACCTGAGGTTCTTAAACGGCAGCTTAGGACTCCCAGAGTGAGTTCAAGGGGAACAAGGTGGATGCCGTGTGACCTTTTATGACCCAGCCTTGGAAATCACAGAGCATCACCTCTGTGGTCCTATTTAGCCAAAGCAGTCGCAAGTCCACCCAGATTCATGGGGGGAGGACACAGACTCCACCTCTAAATTGGAGAGATGTGAAGGAACTTGCAGCCCTTTTTTAAAATGGCCATGCACGTGCACACACAGGAATGCTTATACACACGCACGGACACATATATACATCTATGCATAAACACACACGCACAGGCCTTGATCTCAGAACCTCTACTCTGAGAGCACACTTAGATAACATGTATGTGCAGATGAACACACATGTAACACAGACACATCCACATGAGTACACCCACAGTGAGACCTGGCACACCTGTGCATACACACACACACGCTCACAGCCACAGGCCCTGTCCCAGAGACGCTCACTCCAACACCTGCAGCCACACCGGCGGGCTCCCTGCCCCGTGCTGGGCTGAGATGGAAGCCAGGACGGGCCGGAGTGGCTTGGCTGGTGTGGGGTGGGCCTTCTCTCCTCACCACCCTTCCCTTTGGCAGGGGCCCGGCAAGAAGGAAAACAAATAACCTTGCGGTGTTTAAATAAGCAAAGTTTTGTGCAAAGCAGAGGTTAATGTACTTTATTGTTCAATGTCATGTTTATAGTGGATTGGTGGAGGGAAAAATGTGATTAATTGCCCCGAAGCCCACGGATCTACAATTATTTGGTTGTTGTGAACAAATAAAGGACTACAGTATTCATCATATTCAAATGAGGCAGCAGAATAAATGATGGCGGGCCGGGTAGGAACAAAACCGACGCGTGTTCCCGCACAATCGGAAGGCGACTGGCACCTTGTCAACCAGACGCAGGGTGGTGGCAGGAGCCGAACCTGTTTGTCTCCGTACCGCCAGCAAGGGCTGGGCTGACCCTGCAGGCGCCGGCGTTCATTCATGTCACACCTCGTGCCTCCATCCTTCCTGGTAGGAACACCGGGCGCCAATTTCGTAATAAAGACTTGTTTCTGACGAGGCCCAGTTTGGGGTGGGGGCACAGATCTTCATTAGAGCCCCTTTCCCGGGCACGCTCGTTACAGAGCACAGGTACTGGCTAAATGTGTCCGATCATTCATCATGATTTTGCCCTCCACTTTGTCACAGCGTGGGGATTTAAGGAAGATAGATGGTACAAGATGTTGTCTCCTCCACAGACGCTTTCTGCTCTGGTAAGTGTGTCCGATGCAGAATTATTTTGCCACTTTATTATTTCCTAGTGAGTGTTTGTCAGAGCTTCGCCTCTTGGAAGGAGCGAGTTGTTTCCTGTCACTCAGGGATGTCGCGGGAGCTGTGATGCTTGGCTGAGCTCGCCAGCCAGCTGGAACCCGGGCAGGGTCCCCAGGCAGGGTTGCAGGGGGTCCTGGGAGTCTGGGCCACAGGGCAAATGTCAAATCCAACAGAAATGGGGGGGAGGCTGGCTTTAGGAGAAGGCGGGGCAAGGGGGCTTTGGACACGCTGGGTTGGGGGAGTTAAGGGAGCATCTTTCAGGACCTGGACTGGCTGTAGGCCAGCTGGCTGGACAGGGAGCTGTTCAAACCAGTGTCCAAAGGGCTGTAAGAGCTTGGCCTTGAGCTGAGCCAGCTGGAGAGGGTATGGGCAAGGCTGGGGCCCCATGGGGCTGCTAATGACCTTAAGGCAGCGTGGCCAAATTCTGGTGCCCATTGCAGGCACCAGATGATCTTCCTGCCCTGATCAGGATGGCCCGGGGGTGCGTGGGGTAAGCAGCAGGAATACCAGGTAGGTGAGGATCACATGAGGCTAAAGATGGGGATGAGCTCAGCTTTGAAGCCCAAACTCCAACCCAGAGCCCCAGAAATTCTTGGGAATGTGGGAACATCATTACAGGCAGTGCTGGGCCACGGAGCTGTGGGCCATGGGATCCAAAGGTGAATCTGCCCTCAGGGAGAAGGTGGGGATATCCAGGAGCCACCAGCCTGTCCTGTGGTCCTTCCTCACTTGTGTTTGCTCTGCTGGGGTCTCTCCATTGGCCCCATCCTCCAGGGTACGTGCTTCTCTCTGCCACAGCTGGCTGGGTCAGTGACACTCAGCAGTCCCAGCCTCTCAGGCACACAGAAGAGAAATCTATTTTCTCTTTGCTTGGCTGGCCAAAGTGGTGGATCCAAAAGGAACACTCCTCGGAGGTTCAGGGAAAACTTAGGGAGATCAGCTCAGGAGGAACCCAAGCAGAGGTGCCTGGGCACAGGGACCTAGGTGAGGATGCCCTGCCCTTCTCTGACCCCAAGATGCCATGCTTGAGTTCACCATGCCGTGTTGGTGCCACCCCCACAAAGTCCTTCCAGAGGCAGAGTGATGTAGGGTAAAGAATACAGTTTTGGAATCACACAGGCCTGGGTTCAAAGCACCGACTAGTTGTAATGTTTCTAAGCCTCTGTTTCCCCATCTGTAAAGTAGGGACGATGAGATGGGCAGCCTCCTCGAAAGCTCTGAGCGTGATGGTTCCTGGCACGTCGGAGGTGTCCTGCCTGTCGACTCAGATGTCCCTTCCTTGCCTCCTTTCTCTGGTTCCTGGCCACTGGGAGTCCCTCATTCACCCCTAACCCGGTTCCCATGGGCCTGACTGACTCTGCTGCGTGGTGTCCGTGGCCCAGGTCATCCTGTCTGGCATCCAGAAGGGTCTGAAGATGAGGCAGACTGCATAATGGCGCTGCCTTTCTGCCCCAGGCCAACCCCGCCTTCCCTTTGTGGACAGCCCCATACAGAATCCCAGCAGTTCTCAGCAACTAACTCCCTGGCCCTTCCCCAGCCCTCCTCCAACCAGGCCCTGGCTGAGCCCTGGCCCTGCCCTTAGGAGTACAGTGGCGGAAGAAAAGAAACGTGAGCAGACCTGAACTGCAAACACAAATCGTTCTGCGGTTGCGGTCCCAGGCCAAAAGTCCCAGGTTTTTACTTACCGCGCTCCCACTTCCGGCTGGATTCGATGCTGGTGCTTTTCCCACCACTGAGCCTGTGCTGCAAAGCCGGTCGGCAGGCGCCTCTCAGCCCCACTGCGCGGCTGAGAAAACTGAGTCTGCAGATGAAATAACGTGCTGGAGATCTCGCGGTAGTCAGCCGTGGAGCAGGCTGGGATTGGAACCCGGAAAGCGTCTAATGGGCTCACCTCTTCGTTGAGGACCAGCTGATTGGCTCATTGATGGAGCAGCCATGATTGACACCCACTAAATCCAATCAGATTTCAGCATGGTCCTTGCTCAATTTTTTTTTTTTTTTAATCTTGTTTTGTTTTGTTTTGTATTTTTCCTATTCCGCCTGCTACTGGAGGCCTCTCAAGCTTCTGGCTCCCCATTCCTGCCAGGACGTGCAGTTCAAAACCCGAAATCTGAGATTCTGTGCAGTTTTATGCTTAAGGTATACTTCCCCCGTTTTTCGTTTCAGTTTATTGGGTTGTTCATGGTTTGTCTCCCATTCATTCATTCATTCTCATTCATTTGTTCATTGAGCAAAAGTAAGGACCCACTGTGTTTAGTGAGATCAAACCAAAAGGTGGTGAGAGCCAATGAAGGGGCTAGCAGGGCCCCAGCCAGACTCCCTGAAGGTAGAGGGGCTAAGACAGCCACCTGCAAGGTATCTTGTGAGGCAGTGGATCTTGGAGGAACCAAGGGGTCATGGGGCTCGGCTGGCCCTTGGAAGAGTGGGACAGGCATTATTCACCATCCAGAGGCCCTCTTAGCTGTGGCTAACTAAGCCCTTCCCTCCATCCCCCAAGCACTGGCCTGGGTTGGGCTGCATTCACTCTCAGCAGGACTGTGGCCCCTGCCTTCGCAGATCCTTCAGACTCTCCTCCTCCCTACCTCTTTCCATTCTGCAGCCACAGTGATTTTTCTTGAACACAGATCTAGTGATGTCACCCTCTGCTTCAAAAACCTCAGTCGCTCCCCAGTGCCCACCTACTTTAAACCTAAACTTGGCATTTAAAGCTTTTCATAATCCAGCACCAACAGACCCAGCATCAACACTTGCAAGCTTGATCTTAGTGTGTCACTTAAACTCTTTCTCCTCCTATGTTTCCTCAGTTGTAAAATGGGGGTAATAATAGTACTTACTATAGCAGGTTGCATTTTCCAAAGATGTCGGCCGCAATACATATTCCATCCAACAGGCTCTTTTTATACAAACCATTGGCTCTTTCCAGGGTCTTGCAGGGACAATGTTCCCTCCCCTTGAACTTGGGTGGACTTTTATCACTCCCTTGACAGATATGGCAAAAGTGATACTAAATGACCCCCAAGGCAAGGTCATAAAAACCCTAGGTATTTTTGTCTTGTACCCTTGGGATGCTCACTCTTGGAATCCAGCCACCAAGCAACCACCTGGAGAGGCCACTGAGGTGTTCTGGTTGACAGCTGGCACCAACTGACCAGCCATGTATGTGAGCCACCCTGAAAACCATCTTCCCCGGCTGATACTGTGGGGAGGTGAAAAGAGCTGACCCTGCCAAGCCCTAGAACAAAATAAATGATAATTGTTTTTTTTAAGTCACCAAGTTTCAGGGTGGCTTGTTACACAGCAAAAGAGAACAGAAACACCGGCCCCGGTAGGGTTGCTGTCGCGTAGATGAGCTAACTAGTTTGCTAGGGCTGCTACAGCAAAATGCCACAGGCTGGGTGGCTTAAAAAACAGAAATTTCTTCTCCCCCAATTCTGGAGGTTGGAAGTCTGAGATCAAGAAGTCAGTAGGGTTGGTTCCTTCTAAGACCTCTCTCCTTGGCTTGTAGGCAGCCGTCCCCTCCACCTTGTGTCATCATGTGGTCTTCCTCTGTGCATCTGGGTCCTCGTCTCCTCCCAAGGATAGAAGTCTTACTGGATTAGGACCCACCCGAGTGACCTCATTTTAACAGTTTGGCCCATAACAATAAGTCAGTACACATGAAACGTTTAGAACGGTACCTCACACAGAGTAAGCCCTCAATAAAGGGTAGTTGTGTTACTATTCCGACTACTACCCCTACCGCCACCACTGGCATCTGTGTGGCCTCAAGTCACACACATTACCTCCCTCCAGCCACGGGATCCTAGGCCTCTTCTTGGGCTGTCTCCTCGGCCTGCTGCTACCAAACCTGTTCTCTGTGTACCCAAATCCTCTCACTACCCCGGCTGTCGAGCCTCCCTGAATCCACCTCTTTTTCCTTTGAGTTCCTGCAGCTTGTGCTGGGGGCTCTGGTTAGCAATTATCCTGGTCTGCTGCGTATGAGAAGCTTTGCCTTTTTTGAGCCATGCCTTTGTTATATTTTCTAAATAGAAATAGGGTTTTTTTCCTTGATTATAAAAGGAAATGGTGCAAGGGATAAATTGGGAGTTCTAGATTTGCAGATACTAACTACTATGTACAAAATAGATAAACAACAAGTTTCTACTGTATAGCCCAAGGAACTATATTCAATATCTTGTAGTAACCCATAACGAAAAAGAATATGACAATAAATATATGTATGTACATGTGACTGAAACATGATGCTGTACACCAGAAATTGACACAACATTGTAAACTGATTATACTTTAAAATAAAGGATCATCAAAAAAATGTGCTCAGTTTATAAAATTCAGACGGTACAGAAAGTTTTAAAAAGAAAGTGAAAATCACCTAGAGTTAATGACTTAACATTTTGGTTTATATATTTCTGGAATTTTTCATATGTGTATATGTATGTGTGTGAATGTGTGTGTGTGTGTGTGTGTGTGTGTGTGTGTGTGTGTTTCTATTTTTCTTGATTCCAGGACAACACCATAGGATGTATCATTTAATTGGACAGCTTTTAGGAAAAAAAGAACTACTGCATTAAATGTGTAGTCAATTGTCACATACAACTAACTTCAGAAATTTTAAAATGTGAAAATATGTACATCTTATATGCAAGAAAATATGATATAAGCATAGATCTATGTTTTTCAAAAATGGGAGAATCTCTGTGAATACTATTTTATGGTCTATTTTTTAAAAATCAGAACAACAAAGCTTGGCCATCTTTCCTCATCAATAAATTAGTATCTACACCATCAGTTTTAACGGCTACATAGTATTCCATTAAACTGCTGTATGATAATACATTTATTCCTCACTGAAGGGCATGAATGTTTTATAATCATTCTGATACAAATACATGTATAGACCCTTGTTCTTATTTTCCTTTAAGATAAATCCCTCCAATCAGCACTTCTACGTGAGAGAGTTAAAATTCTTTGCTCAGGACTTGGCTGCCATGAGCTACATGCTCCCTACGGACAGGAACCATCTCTGAACCACCTGAGGGTCCTCCAGCCTGGGGTCCTTTCACTGAGCCTGGTGCACAATGGAGCTCTGAGAATAGTTGACACATATCAGTTTCTTAATAATAACTGGTCAAGAGACAGAACTCACATGAATACCCTGCCTGGAACTGATATGTGATTAACTGAACTTTCTGCACCTGAGATTCAAAAAAATAAAAAGCATAGTTTGGGGGGGTCAGCGTGGTTTCAAATCCCGGCATGGCTACTAAGTGTGCGACTTCATCTCCCAAAACCTCTGTGTCCCCATCTGTACAAGGGGGATAATGCTACCTCCTTGGCAGGCCTGTGTGGCTGGGTGTCCGCCCTGGCTCTGCACAGCATCTAAGAGGATGGAGAGCCCTCCCCGCACTGCTTCCCTGAGGAACCCCAGCCCTGGGGAGATCTGGAGCATAAGCTGAGGGGAAGGTGGTATGCCTGGGGGCTTCAGAGCCTCTGAGAACCAGAGCAGGAACATCTGTGCCTCAGTGGGCCCTGGGCTCCATCAGTCAGCTTGGCCCCGAGTGGCACAGACCACAGGAAACTGCAGTGGGGGTGAGGGTGAGGGTCCTTTGGGTTTTGAAATAGAAGATAAGGACTGACAGCTGCTATTTGCCAACTACTCACTATGTGCCAAGCCCCTACTAAATGCTTAATATTCATTGTCTTATTGCATCCTTTTTGCAAGGTGGAAACTACAGCCCTGCTCTACAGAGAAGACAACAGGGACTTGGAGAGTGACTGGACCATGATCTCAACTCTGCCCACTTCTCCCACTACCATCTCTCACCTATGCTCCCTGCCCCACCACCCCATCCTTCTCCATCTGCAGCCAGAGTGAGCTTTTCAAAACTCTGAGCTAATTGTGACATTCCTCTGCTTATGACCTTCTTCAGTGAATGTCCCCCAACCTGGGCCCTTGGGAAAAAGATCCAAAGTCCTAAACATGGCACGCCCAGGATCCTGCATGGAAAGTCTGGTTCCCCAAACCCCTTACACTCCTTACCTCTTAGTTCTCAGCTCTAAGCACTTGGTTTCCACAATATACAAGCTCCTTCCTCCCTCAGGGCCTTTGCACAGCTTTTCCAGTGCCTTTAGCTACTTAGTCTCTACTCATGCTTCCAAGTTAGCTTAGATTCCCTTCTTGAGGAAGACAACCATAACATTCCCCCTCCCCAGCTTAAGCCCCTCTGTCCTATTCTGTAACACATACCCTTATCATCATTGGTGTGGGTCATAGGAAATCGCCAATAGCTGACCATTTGGGACCTACGCTAATTGCAATTTCCTATGGTTCAACCTAATGAGTATTTATTGTGTTATCGCTTCAGTGTCAAGCTCCCTAGCATTTAGGAAATGCTCACCATTAAAGCAATACTCACCACTGTATTACCCCAGCCTTGTACCTCGATGCAGAATAGAACCTCAGTAAATGTTGGTAAGTGAATGAATAATAAAGTTGCCATTTGGGATTGAACTGCAGTCTCTCTGGGAGAGTTTCAGTAACTGGGCACCAGCCTACACTAGCACGGGGGCTGCCTGCCTACTGCTTGGCGCTCGCCACGAGCGGTGGAGACGCAGGCCAAGGAAGGCAGCCCAGGCCCTGCCAGGAGGACAGCATTGGCCCACAGTAGCTGGCTCCTGCTGCCACTCAGTCTGACCCCAGTTCCCCAGGACCGTGTCTGGTTCCACTGGGAAGTGGCCAAACTGGCAGTTGGGCTCATCTAGACAAGGAGGCACAGGTTTGGGGGTAAGACCTCAATGCTCCCCCCAACCCAGTCTGGTCCCCGCTGGCCCACATTCCAGCCTTGTGGCCTGCGCACTGTGCCCCTGTGGCCACACGGTGGCAGTGTTGGCACCAACTGGGCTCCAGAGACGCAGGAGCCTCAGCCTGGCTCCTGCAAGATGCCCTTAGAGGCCGCGTCAGCCAAAGGGGGCGTGTGCAGGATGGCCTGCAAGTGTGCGCTTATGTCCACGTGTGTGGGCGCTTGTGTGTGTGAGGAATGTCGGGGGGGGGTAGTCAGCGTACATAGGAACAAACCTGTATTAGTATTTCTGTATGTGGGTGTGTCTGTGTGCCTGCAAGCATCCGTGTTCCTCAGGTGTCTTTGTGTCTCTGGCTCTGTACAGGTGTCCCTGCGTGTGTATCTGTGTGCCTAACAGGGTGTGTGTCTGACTGTGTGTGGTCTCTTTCTGCCTCCAGGCACTTTTGTTTCTTAGTGTGTCTGTTTTTGCTTTGTGCCTGAGTAGATCTGAGGGGTGTGTGTGTGTGTGTGTGTTTCCAACTGGGTCTCTGGGCACAATGAGGAGAGAGCCCGTAGTTGAGGCATGCGTGCGTGTGTGTGTGTGTGTGTCTAGGTGCCTGATTACACCAAAGTCATGGGCTTCTGGGATTCTGTCTCCCTTCCTCTGGCCCCTGTGCCTACATCCATCACTTGCAAGGACAGCTGCTCTGATTCTGACCCCTCAGCCCCCACCCTAGGCTCCACCCATTGGGCACCCCCTTGAAGTGCCCTGTCCCTCCCCCAGCCCTTCCAGCTTTCTCTCTGGTGCCTCCTCCACCAAAGGCCAGCTCCTGGACGCTCAGATATCTATCCAGATGTACCTGCGGGGCTTAGATCACCACCTGAACCCATCACCCTGATGGCACCCAGACACACACAAACCTGTCTGCACGAGCCAGGATGAGGGCTCGCCATACTCCCCTCCCTGGAAAGCTACACCTCATCTCTAGGGTCCCAGTGGGTCCCGAAGGAACAGACTTCAGGGTATGGTGGGTCTCCATCCTCAGACTAGAGGCACCTGGAGATGGGGCTCTGCCCCTCCCTTCTGACCTCAGGGTGGAACCACATCTGATTTTATGGCCCAGCCCTGGAGAGAATATGGTCAGCCTGGTTCCTTCTCCAGGCCCCTCTCTTGCCCTGAGCTGGCATTTCACAGCATGGGTACCAGCTCCCTCCCAGTCCTTCCTTCCCCTGGCCAGGCAAGGGCCCAGGGTGCCACGTCTGGCCACCCTTCCCCCGTGGTTATTAATAATTGGGTATTAGGCGAGAGGCGACTATTGATTCCGGCACAGGCGGCTCTGGGCTGGGGTAATTTATGGAAACACTGGCGTCCCCAGTGATAAATAATGAGGTGATCGCAGAGACGGGTCACTAGTGAGTGGCCTCCAGCCCGCTGCCCTGTCCACTAACACACAGGCTCATAAATGGAAGAAGAGAGGGAAATAGACCCAGGGCAGGCCGTAAAGACAAAGGACACATTGGTGGTGAGAGGCACCAGGAAGACAGGAAAAGCAGAAACGCAAGGCAGTGAGGGCCAGGCAGTGGGGCTGGTGGGAAAGAGGCAGGGATTCACAGAGAGAAGGACAGAATGACGGATGAGGATGGGGACACAGAGTAAGAGACAAGGCAGAGGAGAAAGAAGGTAGATGTGAGGACAGAGAGATGGTCAGGAAGAGAGGGGGAAAGACAGACAAAGGCAGAGAGACTGAGAAATGGAGAGAACAGAGGTGGGCAGGGCAGAGACAGCGATGGCGAGATACAGGGACAGAGACAAAGAGGGACACGGCCGCAGTTTGAAAGGCCAGCCGTGCTGAGGGCCTGTTATGTGCTGGCTCTGCTCTGGGTTCTCCTTGCATCATCCTGGCAGCCTCAAGTAGCGATTCAGAGCATGGACTCCAGAACCAGCCTGCCTGGGTTCAAATATCCTCTCTCCCTCTGGCCTCAGCTGTACAGCCTTGGGCAGGTCATTTCTCTCCCGGTGCCCAGTGTCCCCTTCTAGAATGTGGAGCCAATATATCTATGCCAATGGCTGTTGAGAGAGGATTAAGCAAATCAACATCTGTGCCCTTGGGGACCAGTGCCCAGCACTAGTGGGAGCTCCAAAAGCATGTTTGTCCTGGCTCCGGTCAATTTCACACAATTCCATTTGATTTGATTCTGTTCCATTTTATAGGGTGTCTAGTTTACCATGAATGAATCGGGAAAAATGAGACCCGTTCTGACTGGGAAGCTTTGGGGAGACTCCCTGCAAGAAGTAGGGTTTGATTTGGACCCTGAGCTGGAATTAGAAGTCAAGGGATTCCAGTGACAGTTTATGCAAAAACCACAAATGTCAAGGCTGAAAGGACACTTGATGGCCCAGTGCATCCTCTCATACCTGCGTTCCCTCTATAATATCTCCCCCAGGGTCACCGCCCAGCTTTAACTTGACCACCTCCAGGGATGGGGAACTCACTACCATCTTTGGGGAACTCTGAGAAGGTCCTTCTTCAAAATCAGCCTTCATGTGCTGCCCCCACTCCCCATACCCCCTCACCCACCCCAGTTCAGCTCCCCAGAGGTTTCCAGTCAGCAACTGGGAGCTCTTCATAGCACCCCCACTGCACCACACGTTGACCATCAGGGATAACCACTCTCAGCTGCTCTAAGTAGTCCTCCTGGGCTGGCCGGCCAGTCCCCTCCAAGAGATGACTGCTCTCCTGGGCAGCTCTCACAAGGTGGGACTCCAGGGGCTGCGCCAGGGATCTGTTCTGTGCTGAGCAGGACAGACGGACTGGACTGTTCCCAGTATCCTTGACACATGATGTTCAGACCCTGCTCCCAGAGCCCTGAGGTTTCCTGGAGAGGTGCCTGGGACTGCCCCAGGTTGAGGGAACAACGCCTCTCCTCCTCCACCTCCTCTGTGCTTTGTTCTGTGTAGTAAAAAGTCTGAAAAACCCGAGGCTACAGGCTGTTGAGGCGGCTGCCCCAACAGGAGGCAGCATAGAGCAGCGGGTGCTAACGCAGTGTCCTGGCGGGTGTCCGGGCCCTGCCACCCAGTGACCAGGTGATCTTACTAGGTCCTTCGACCTGCCAGAGCCCCAGTTTCCTCCAGTATAACAGAGCCTGTGTGTAAGAGGCTCTGCGCCAAAGAAAAGCCCCTTCAGTGGTCCCTGCAGTTGTTCTCATCCTCCCCCCTCACCTTTTTCCCCATGCACATGTGATAGGCTGGGAATCTCTGCTTTAAGTCGTCTCCAAATATGCGTGCTCCCACGGGACCCTGGGACACGCGTCTTGACAGTCTTTGCCCTGGTTCTGGGGCCAGCATAGCTCTCTTCCCCCAGAGAAGCTACCTCTACCTTCATGCACAAAGGACTGAGACCACAGCTGAACAGGACTGAGCCCTGCGGCACGCCACCAGAGATCCCCGTGTGGACACAGCCTGCCATAGTGGTAGTCCTGCACGTGGCTCTCTGTCCATCCCTTGTTGCCATCTCTTCTTCAAGTACATCCCCTGAGACTTCGTCTCCCACCCTCTAGGAATCTAGATGCCTTCTCTCAGCCTCACTTCTCTAACCTACTGGACCAGCTATTCTATAGATAAGAACATGAACCAGTCAGATGTTGCCTTTTCTTAGCAAACCCATCGTTCTCTGGGTTTACACACTTCCTCCTCCCAGGCGCTCACAGATCATCCATTTCGATTCCATTCTAGAATCTTAACCCGAGATGTTGAAATGCACACAAAATTACTATTAATGAAAATAGCAGCTAATTAATTAATTTTTTGGTTTTCCCATTTTTAGATGAGGAAGCTCAGACAGGTTAAATAGCCCACTCCAAGAAATACTCTTCTAATTTCACCTTCTTCTTGCCTTAAAAAACTTATATCCATGGGGCATAGCTGAGGATGGGTGACGAGGCCTGTGTGTGTGTGTGTGTGTGTGTTGGGGGTGGGTGCAGAAGGAACCATGTTTAGAATAATGGGCCAGGACCAGCTGTTGGATGGCGAGGACACTGAATGTCAGGTTACTGAGTCTGAGTTTTATTTTGTGGGCAGCGGAGAGCCCCAGAAGCCATCTGAGGTTACACCTGAGTGGGTAGCAGATTAATCCCACAGTGGATGTAAGATGAATGAGGCGGAGGTGGGGGGAGTAGACGCAGGATGACCTGTGAAGGGTCTGGGGAAATAGGCCAAGTGACAGGGAGGAGAGGCCAGTGCCAGGGCGGTAGGTGCAGGCAGAGAGGGGAAGAAAGGTTTGAGAGCTAGCTCAGAGGCAGGACTGGCTGAGTTCTAGCTGAGAGGGAGAAGTCACACAATCTGACCCCATCAGCAGAGGGGTGATGCTGCCTGTCATAAGGAGAAAGCAGTTTAGCTGAGAGAAAAGGCCCAGGGACAGGTGGGGAATTCAGTGCTGACCCTGTGCAGCTGGGGGAGCCTTAGAGATGTCATATCCGGGGGCCCCCTGGAGACAGGGTCTGAGACTCGGGAGCGTGGTCCAGGCTGGAACTAGAGAGCAGGGCTGGTGGTTGGAGCTGCTGGAAGGAATGAGATGCTGGCAAGACCAGTGCCTGCTCAGCATCCCCTGTGCCCTCTGCATCCTCTACAAGACTGAGAAGAATGGAAGCTGCTGAAGGCAAAGATTCTCATCTCCACCCAGCCCAGAGCCCTGGTGCCCAGCACAGCCTGGCACCAAGTGGAGAGGTGAGGAGGGTACAGCGATGACACTGAGGAAGGCACAAGCAAAGGAGCCAGAGGAAGGGAGAGCTGTGGCCAGTGATGCAATGGGGGTGGGGCATTCTGAACTGGTACCCAAAGGCCATCCACTGGAGCCTCTGGGGGAGTGGAAGGGATGCACCAGAAGACTGCGGTTACAAGGGGGAAGTGATGGGAACAGACATTGATTTGGCTCCCACTTTGTACTTTTATCTCAAGTTGTTCCCTTGACAACCCTGAAAGGTGTTGGAGACCATGTGGGCACATAGTCTATGACTCTGTTCTTATAGGTGGGTGATACAGCCAAGATTTGAGTGCAGATCTTGGCTGAGAGGAAGGACGGACACAGTGGCACCCCTACCCCTGGCCTCTGCTCCGCAGCGTCTTTGCCTTTTCTGCTCCTGGAATGGGCGCTCTTGGTCTCCGGGACCCCCTGGCTTCCTGCACAGAGAGCTCCTCTCCAGGCCTGTCCTTGTCTTCTCTGGACCGGAGGTGGCAAGGAGACAGCGCCAAGGCCACGTGGCTGGCGGCTGAGGCAGCGTTTACGCCAGGTCCGGCTGACCCCGGGGCTTCCCTGGGCTTGAAGTGCCTTCTACCTGTAATGTATTTAAAGTCCGTGGGAAGCCTTTTGGGTCTCCCCACCTCCCAGCAGCTCAGCCCTTTGTACATCACTTTCCTCCTGCGCTGGTCACGCCCAAGGACAACAGTTTGTTTCAGGGTCTGTCTTCCCGATCCGGTGTCTGGGGCCCCCGCGGGGCAGGAACGGGGTCCTACCCATCTCCGGGTGCCAGTGTGCAGGGCCTGGCACGGGAGCGAGCTGAAAGAATCAACAAATGAGAGATGGAGGGGTCCCCTCCAGGCTCTCTGGGGGGCGCGGGCCGAGCTCCAGCTGCCGGGCCCGCCCCCAGGCCCCCCCGAGGGAGGGCGGGGAGGGAGGGACTTTGTTTTTGACCTCCAACCACAGGGAGAATAAAAGTTTGTGAAATATTAGTTTAATAAGACATGCGACTACTATTAAGGATCCAAGCGGTCCTTATTTATTATTCATGCGGCCGCGTGATTTAGGGGCGAGTGGTCTGCGGAGGCTGCAGCTCGGCCGCCTCTCCCCACCACGGCTTCCCCTCCTCCCGGTACCCCCCACCCCTGTGCTCCCCGCCTCGCCTTCTCTCGCCTCCCACAGCCTGCATCGCGCAGGCGCATCCTCCCGCCCCCATGCGGGGGAGGGGGAGAGCTACCACCTCGGCCATCAGGCCCCCTTTGGACCCTGCAGTCATATTCAATTCTCTTTAATACCAGAAGAGAGGTCCCAAACTGCTCAAGTCCAGAGTGCAGAGGCCTCTCCGCAGCTTTGTGGGCAGCTATGCGGGGTGGGGTGTGTTGGGAGGTTCCCCTGTTTTACTCCATCCTTTCTTTCTTCCTTCCTTCCCTCCTCTCCCTCCCAGGTCAGGGACCTCTGAGGGCAGAGCAGTTGGACAGGGGCCTGGGTCCCAGCTCTTCCTTCTGCCCCGACTTGCTGTGTGACCTCAGGCAAGCCCCTTGCCTTCTCTGGGTCTCAGAGGTTGGAGTGAACCATCTGAAAGTTTTCCAGCTTTGGAGAGGAGGAGGCAATTACATACAATGCAGTGCACGGATCTTTAGTGTACAGTCCTTGAATACTGATAAATGTATATACCCATGAAATCACCACCGGCATCATTATACAGAAAGCTTTCATTACCCAGTAAATTTTTTTCTTGCTCCTTTGCAGTCAGCTCCCTCCTCCTTCTCCCAAAGGTAACCACTATTCTGATTTCTTCTTGCCACAAATTAGTTTTGTTTCTTCTTGAACTTCGTATCAGTGAAATCATATGTGATTTATAGCAGTAGTTTGCATTTTTATTGCTGAATAATACTCTATTGTATGACTGACTGTACCACAGTTTGTTTATCCATCCATCTGTTGACCATTGGGGTTGTTTCCAATGTTTGGCTAATATGAATAATAGCCTCTTTGAACATTTGTGCAGAAATCTTTCTGCAGAAATACATTTTAATTCCTCCTGAGTAAATACTTAGAAGCAAAATTGTTAAGTAGGATGATGAGTGTATGTTTACCTTTTTAAGTAACTTTCAAACTGTTTTCCAAAAGATTATACTATTTTATACTCTCTGTAGCAAGGTTAGTGTTTTCTGGTTGCTCCACATCCTTGTCAACACTTGATACTGTCTTTTTAATTTTCACCATTCTGCTGGGTGTAGTAGTATCTCATTTTAATTTGCATTTCCTTACGACTAACACTATTGATCACATTTTCATGTGATTATTGGCCATTTATGTATTTTCTTTTATGAAATGCTTAAGTATTTTGCTCAATCTTATTTTAGGTTATTATTATTTATTATTGATTTATAGGACATTTATATATTAAGAATACAAGTTTTGTGCTAGATATATGTATTGTTTAATATTTTCTCCCTGTCTGCTCTGCCTTTTTTTTTCTTAAAAGTGTCTCTTGTTAAGAAGTTTTTAACTTTGAGAATGTCCAAATTTATCAACTTTTTCTTTTATAGTTCAGGCTTTTTGTGTCCTCTCTAATAAATCTTTGCCCTCCCTAAAGTTGTGAATGTATTTTGCCTCCATTTTCTTTATAGTTGTAGCTTTTATCATCTATCTTGAGTTAATCTTTGCATGTGCTGTGAGGTAGGGGCTGAGTTTTTCCCCATCCATTTGTCCAGTTGTTTCAGCTCTACTTGTTAAAAAGGCTTGTCCAGCTCACATTGAATCACCTTACTGCCTTTGTCAAAAAGACAGAAAGAAAGAAAAACAATTGACTCTCGATATGTGGGTCTGTTTCTGGACTCTATTTGGTTTTGTTGCTCCACTGATCTACCCTATGCCAGATCTCACTGTCTTGATTACTAAACCCTTGGAGTAAGTTTTAAAATCAGGCAGAGTAAATCCTCCAACTTTATTTTCCTTTTACAAGATTGTTTTGGCTATTGTAGGTCCTTTGCTTCTCCATAAATATTTTAGAACCCATTTGTCCGCTTCTACTAGAGAGCCTGTTGGGATTACGGTTGGGATCTGAGTTTTTCTGTAAGTCACTTTGGAAAGGGTCTCAGGAGGCTCCCTGGCCCCCTGCCCCTGGCTTCTGTGCCCTACCCAGCTAGTTTGGCCCAACCTTCCGGTGTGGTACTCTGAAAGTCCCCGTCTCTGAGCTGCCACCTCCACTGCCCTCTCGGCCAACATCGTTTTGTAAAAGATCAGCTTTCCACACAACACACTGTCCTTTACTGGAAACCCAGCCCAAAGGGTGAAATCTGCGGTGACAAGGACCCAGAACCCCAAACCCAGCCTGGACCCTGGACTCAGAGCCCAGAGCCTGGAGCTTAGAGCCCACTCTTGTGCTGGGAGTAAAGAAACAAGAGTCATTGCCTGGCCCATGGCGGCAGCTCTGAATGAAACTGAAACCCCATATGTCACTAAGATATTTAAGGTGAACGTGTTATTAGGTCTGGGATTTGCTTCAAAATAATTGAGGAGGAGTGAATGGTAACACAGATGAAACAAAACTGGTTATGAGTTGATAATTGTTGCAACTGGTTATCGGTCCAGAATGTTCATTATACTTTGCAGTTTTGAATGTGTGGAGTTTTTTATGATAAAAATTTAAAAGATACACCATCTCCAGTGAGGCAGCCCCTCCCCCATCATTTCCCCCCTGCCAGGGCCTGGACCCTGCTGCTCTCTGGCTAATGACAACCCCTTTGCCATCTGCAGCGTCCCCAGTGGCTCCCTGACTCCCCCACGGCCTGAGCATCGCAGAGCAGACGCTGGCCCGGTGGGAGCGTGACCTGGCTGTGCAGTTGGCCGTATCCAGGCCTCTCCTGATGTGGGGTTGGCAGGTGGGTTTCCACATCACCTCAAATGAGTTTTAAGATGATTGAACTACAACAGCTGCCACCCACAGCCCAGAGCAGGGCCCCAGGCCAGCCCTCAGCAGTGACAGCCAGGGTGGCTGGGCAGAGCAGGGATAGTGTTGTCAAGGGGGTGATGTCAGAGAACTGGGCAGGGAGGGGTGTGGCAAGTCAGGGCAAGGCATGACTTTGAGGTGGGGCCCCCTGGAGGAGAGCTTGGAGCCAAGACATGACATTATCTGATCTTTGTTTTGAAAGGACACCTCTGGCTGCTGAGTGAAGGGTCTGGAAGAGCCCGATGGAAGCAGAGAGACAGGTTAGGAGGCCGTGCAGTAATCCAGGTAGATACACCGCGGGCTTGCCCCAGGGTGGAGGCAGTGAAGGTGGTCAAAAGTGGTCCAGTTTGGGGTATGTTTTGAAAGTATTGCCGACAAGTTTCCTTGCCAATTGGATGTAGGGTAAGAGGGAAAGGGAGGTGTTGAGAATGACTCCCAGGGTTTCAGCCTGAGCCACTGTTTGTAAAACGAAGTTGCCATATATCACAGGGAGCCCGGGAAGAGCGGGTTCTGGGAGGCCAAGTCAGGACAGTGGTTGAGGATGTTAGATTTGCAGTGCCTGCTACATAATCATGTAGAGCAGACAGTTGGGTACATAAGCCCGGAGCGCAGGGAAGGTCAAGGCTGGACTGAATTCTGGCCGTCATCCATGTGATGAGATTTAAAGCTGGAAGACCAGAAGGTCACTTGAAGAGTGAGCATTCCTAGGGAAGATATCTGAGGCCTGAGCCCAGAGCATGCAAATGTTTTAGGATGAGAAGAGGAGGAATCAGCAAAGGAGACTGAGGAGGAATGGCCAGAGAGATAGGAGAAGAACCTAGAGCATCCTGGAAGCCAAGTGAAGACAGTGTTTAAGGAGAAGGGAGTGAAGGACCATGGTGGAGAACTTGGACTGGGACTGGGCAACGTGGAGGTCCCAGGTGACCTTGACAAAGCTGCTTTGGAAACATGGTAAAGAAAGTCTGGTAAGAGTGGGTACAAGAGAGAATGTTGGACTCCTATCCTGCACCCTGGGCAGTTATTCCAACTTGTTACTTTGTCCTCAAGCCTCCTCCCTCGTCACCCCTCCATGCGCTCTCAGGAATCCATCCTGTCTTGCAGGTAATGAAAAGAACAGAGCCTCCGGTCAGAACCCCCCAGTTTCCATCCACCAAACCCACACAATCTCTTGCCCTTACACGCTCCTCCCTCTGTCCCTCCTGCCAGGGTGGTGCCTTCACCTGTGATCCAGACCCTATTCCATCTTGCCTGCCCAGAGGCCTCACTCTACTAGTAACCCTCCTTTTCAGGTGTCCCCACTCACCCTCTCTGCTCACCAGCATGACCCACCATTAAACATCATGCCCTAGTCTGTACTACCTTAATACATTTTCCCTTGAGCATATTTCTCTTTCCATCAAAGCTCTCAATTTCCTTTCTCTCAGTTTTCTTAAAATAATCTACAGAGGACACCCTTGTGGGCTCACCTCCTGCTCAGGGGCATGTGAGGGAGCCCAGCGGGGGGTGCAGATGCTGCCCCGGAGTTCGTTCTCACAAAGGGGCATCTTTTCAGGAATGAGATGCAGAGACAAGGTGCCAAAAGCTGATGCCCCCCCGCAATGGGATGTGCTCCCTCAGCTGTGGCTCCTGGCCTTCTGCTGTGTCCTTCACCCACTGCAATCTAACTGTGATTTCCACTTCTTCATGAAGACATCTAGAAAGATGCCTCCTTGCTCCCTCGTGCACCCCTCAAGGAATGGCCAGAGAGGGGCCCCTGCCCCAAATGGAGAAGGTTGGACAAGATGAGGGGGGCAGGAGTGTTTACCCAGGATGCCCGACAGAGATCAGAAGCCCATCACAGTCATAGCCCAAACCTGGAGTCTGGCTGGAGTGTGTCGAAAAAAGGCAAGGGCAAAGTTAGAGGTTCAGAAATAAGGCTGTCAGAGGGACAGAGGAGGTGGAGGCCTTTTACGTGGTGCACGGATGAGGCTGAACAACCAGGTTTAACTGAGACACACGCGGGACAGACAGTTTGCACCAAAGAAAGAAGCCCAGTGTCATCCATGGGCCAGGTTCAGGGATTCAGAACCAAGCCCTGAACCTGAGGCCGAGGGTCCCCATCCCCAAGTGTGCCACAAAGGAAGCAGCTAGAATCAGAGGTCGAGCATCCTGGCCCCCAGCCCCTGTTGCCCACACCCACCAAGATGGGGCCTCCTTCCCCTGCTCAGCCTCCTCCCCTTCCACAGAGGAGACATTATCACTGCACCCCCAGCTCCACGGTCGGAGAGGGGAGCTGAATATTCAGTATCTGGGGAGACAATAAAAATCCCAGGAAGAACCTGGCTAAGGCAATTACCTCTGCATAAATGCATATATTATTCATCCGTGGCTTTGAATATATAAATAATACTGATACAATTTGCATGTGTTAAAAGGAGATGTAATTACCCACTGATGCCTGTGAGCGCCTGGTACCCACCGGCCACATCCTAGGCCTGCTATCCCACCCCCAGAGCCCACCTTTGCCCTTTCTGGAGGCAGAATGTATCACGCATGGGTTTTCTAAGGAAGCCAGTCTTTGATGTCCTTGGGCTTTGGTTGGAGTGTGCTTTTTTATGAACCTACCCAACTCTATTCTTAAAACTTTGGGCTGTTTTAATATTATTATCATCATAATTATCGTTACTTTTAAAAATCACATTTTTGTTACACAAATAATGCATGTTCATTGTATAAAATTTTAAAAATAGCAAAAGTTTAAAAGAGAAAAATGTATTTATTCTATGTGCTGCCCAGACATCAGCAGGGTCCATGTTTGTCTTATTTTCTCCCAGTCTCATATTTCTATGCATAGATAAACTTATTTCTTTAACAAACTTAGGATCATATTATACATAATGTTATGTAACCTGCTTTTAGCTTTTACATTATGTCATGAACAGATGAAGAAATAGAAAAGGCTAATAAATATGAAAAGATGCTCCACCTCACTGGTAATTAAGGAAATTCAAATGACAATAACAGTAAGATATAAATTTTCACCTATCACATTGTTAAAGATTTACAATAATAATACCCACTACTGGCGTATGCATGTAGAAACAGGCCCCCCAAAACAATTTTTGCTGGGAGGAGTGTAACTTGGACTACTTTTTGGAAGGGTGATTTAGCAATATGCTTAAAAATATGCATGCCTCTCGGAGTCTAAAAATCTTCTTAGAATTTAAATAATCACCCAGACAGGAGAAGATATAACAATGTGAATTGTAGTGTTTTATCATAACAAAATATTGGAGACAACTTTAATAGTCCAGTGTTGGGAATTAGTGTAGTAAGTTATGGTCTGTGTACATGGCAAAATCCCACACAGCCAGCCAATTACAATGAAAACACACACAAACACATACACACACCCACACGCGCGCGGGTACAAATACCCTATACGGTCAAGGGCAAAGAGTTGTTCCCAAAATATTATGTTGGGACTTCTGGCTAAATGTGGTAGGTTGAAAAAAAAAAAAAGGTTTTTATTTCTGCTTCCTCCTGAAACCCCACTAAAATAAAATAAAAGGAATGAAAATGACATAAACCACAAGGACAAAGTAACTGTGAGAGGAGATGAGAGGTGTCAGTAGGCTCTGGGAAAGTGGAATGAGGATGAGGAGTGAGAAAAGCTGGACAAGATGAGTATCATGAGGCAGCAGAGGGGATGCCAACAAAGAGCTCCCCAAAGCACACACAGCACAGCACCCTAGAAAGATGCAGGGACTGGGGGCATCAGCCTTCAAGGAAGACGGGGCTGAGCTTTGGGGCTGAAGTTGGAGGGTTTGTTCAGGCACTCATTCAACAAGTATTGGGCATCTGCTATGCTAGAGTTCCGCTTCCATGCAGCCTACATTCTAGTTGGGGAGATAGACCATGAACAAGTGAAACCCAGGGGCTACTAGAGAGTGATGAGAGCTCAGGAGAAAAATGAGGGAGAGGAAGTGATAGGAGTATTACATGGGGAGGGGTGCAGTTTTGGAGAGAGTGACCAGGAGGCCTCCCTGAGAAGGTTACAGGTGAGTAAATACTTGTAGGAAGAAAAGGGAGTGAGTATTTCTGAAAGCTGAGGAAAGACTGTTGCCATCAAAGGGACCAGCAGGTGCAAAGGCCCTGAGGCTGGACTATGTCAGGTGGATTGGTTGAGAGTCTGTAGATGTAGCTGTTAGATCTGCCACCTACTTTCTGGCCCATTTTTCTAACCCACACAAGTACTCCTCCTCTACCCAGCAGGAGACTACATGCTTGTTCTGTGGACAAACCAGAAAAGCTCAGCTCCAGGGACCCTAGCCAAGAGGAAGGTGAGAGGGAGCCCCTGTGCTGAGAACGGAGTGAAACCAAAGCCTGCATGCTAAATGGTGATCCTCCATCCCTAACTAGACCCTTGTGCCACTTTCCTCCAAAAACTCCAACAGCCAGGAGTCTCTCCCCAGTAAAAGAGACAGGAAAGATTTTTGAGCTTCTTTTAGTTTGGGTTCATTCTTTTTGTTTGTTTTTGAGAAAGGTAAGCACCAGGAGAAGAGACTTATGGATAATAACATTTGAGAGTCCCCAGTGAAATGGCCACAGCCCCACCTGGTCACTGCCTGGTGAAGTCCACCAGTTGACAGACTCCACCCATGGACACGGTGCTTCTAAATTGCTTTTTCATGCCCTACTCTTAAATATGAAAGAAAATGTAAAAGCTCTTCAGACATCACCTTCTGGTATTTTATATGGTGCACAGACCTCGACGTGAAACATAGAGGCTCAAACCAACAGAAGGAAAGAGATCAGAGACAATGCAGGGAGCAGAAAAAAAAAAAACTGAAAAAACAATAAATTAGACTCCTCAGAGGGATGAGAGAAGATACTGCAACCATGAACTAGATGCTACATAAGAGAAAGCAAGGAAAGATAGAGCTCTGCAGCATGTGATAAAAGAAATTTTAAAGTTAAATAGAAGAATTCAAAGATAAAATTGAAGAAGACTCCCAGGTAGGTGATTCTCTCCCCAAAGGAGCATAAAGGAAAAAAAGAGGGGGAAAAGAGAAAAAACTTAAAGGGCCAATTGAGGAAATTTAACATCTCAGTAATAGGGGCTCTAAAAATGGAAAACAGAGCACACAGCAGGGAGGAAATTATCAAGGAAACAATAGAAGACAAGTTCCCAGAACTTCAGGACACAAGCTTATAAATTGAAAGGTCCAGAGCAATGAATGAGAAGACCCCACCACAAGACCTATCATTGTGAAACTTCTGAGCATTCAGCCCCAAAAATCAATCCTAAGAGATTCCATAGAGGGAAAGAAGCAGACCATGCACAAAGAAAGGCATCAAAATTTCTCAACAGTAACACTGAAACACAAGACAACAGAGCAAATGTCATCATAGTTCTGAGGGAAATGATTTTTAATCTGGAAGTCTTTATGCAGCCCAAATAGTAACCACTTGTGAGAGGAATAAAACATATTTAGAAAAGTAAAGTCTTCTGATAAACCATTTTCAGGGAGTTCTTGAAGGACGGACTTTATGAAATAGAGGAAGTAAAGAAGGAAGGTGGAAGCTTCAGGGTCTAGGACACAAGAGAGGCTTGAGGGCAGGCGTTTCAACACAATACCTCAGGTGTTCAGCTGTGTGAAAAAGATTATTTAAAAGCTCTTATAATTCTTTTGACTAGTGATAATGACATAAACATCAAAGAGAATTTTAAAAAACCCCACAGCTATCAACTCCAAGTTGCACGAAAAAGGAAATATAAATATAGCACACTACATGGCTCAGCAGTGAAGCTACATACGGACTGTGAGACCCTAAGCTGAGAACCCAACTGGAACCATTCAGACTTACAACCTACAGAACTGTGAGCTAATAAACGGGTGACGTTTTAAGCCATTAAGTTTGTGGTGATTTGTTATGCAGCAACAGAAAATACTATAAGCAATACAGCTTACAATGATAAGCATTTGTTTGGCTCATGAGTTTTCAGGTCTGCTGGATGGTTCTTCTAGTCTTAGGTGGGCTCACCCAGCTGTGGGTTGGGTAGGCAGCTCTGCAGATCTGGGCTGGGGCCATCTGGCTACTGTAGGCTGATCTTGGATGGCCTCTGCTGGGATGATTGGGTTTTGTTCCATGTGGTCTCTCAGCCTCTAGCAGGTTAGCCTATGTTTGTCATGACAGCTGGACAGGGTTCTGAGAGAGAGTGAGAGATGCTAGGCCTCTTGGGAAATTGGCACACCATTGATTCTGCTGCATTTTATTGGCCAAAGCAAGTCAAAAGGCCAGCCCAGATTCAAAGTGTGGGAAATAGACTTATCCTCTTAATAGGAGTTTCTGAAATGTCACATTGCAATGGGCATAAGCAGTGGAAAGCGGAAAAAACTGGGACCACAATCAGTCTCCCTCAATCTCTCATTCCTGGAAAAACCTCTGCTTTGAATCTCAAGTCAGCACAACACTAACTACCCTCTCTCCCTGACTGTTGCTGCAGTCTCCTGATGCCATGTCACTCTTCCTCATTTCTCACTGGCTTACAGTGACTCTCTTCAACACTTCCTATGTCTTATTCTTGATGGTTTCAATATGCCCAAAGATGATCCTTCTAACATCTAAGTTCTTTTCCTCCTATGATCTCTCCCACCCTACCTCAGCCACTCTACCCTAAGGTTATACTCTAGACTTTTTCATTATCAGTAGCCCATCATTAATTTCCCGTTCATGCAGCTCACTCTCTGAAATCACTGTCTCTTAACCTTCACCCTGATAGAGACTTAGGATCATTGTTAAATCCAATTCCTTCCCTGCTTCTAACCAGCTCAGTGCAACTGGAGAGAAACACACACAAGCATGATCACTGCTCTCAGTTTACAATTATGACCAGGAGCCTCAATGGGCCTTTACTATATTTCCCCCAATCCACTCCTTTTCTCACTTCCTAGACCCTTTCAAATCTTCTGTATCCCTCTGACACCTCATCTGCCATCCCTTCTCTCAGAACCCAGCACCACATCTATCCACCCCCCAGGATATGAACCCATCTGGCTTCCTTCCCGTCACTCTAAATCAACTCTCCCACCCTCTGCTTGAGCACTAGATTCCACCCTTCTTGCTACTCAAAGGAATTGCCCAGTAATTCTCCCCTCCACACACACACACAACACCAAATTTCCCTCCCAGTCAATCATTTCCATCATCCCATGAACATGCTGACATTTCTCCCATCTTACAAAAAACAACTGTTGATTCCAGCTACTGCCCTATTTCTCAATCCCCTTTTGCAGCAAAATGTTCAAAAGTGTTATCTATACTCATTTTCTCCACTTTCCCCCTTCCAGTGTCTCCTAAACCCACCATTCCTTGGAAACCATTCATATCCAAATCACCAGTGACCTCTATGTCGCTAATTCTGGGGGTCAGTTCTTGGTCCTCACTTTCCTTGGCCTCTCAGCAGCAGCGTTCAGCACAGTTGCTCAACCTTTTAAACACGTGTTCTGCACTTGCCTGCAGGACAGCACACTCTCCTGGTTTTCCTCCCACCTCACAGCTGCTTACCTGTTTGGTTGAGACATCTGCCTAACTGCTCTATGCTTCCAGTCTTGTTCCCCCACTACTCTTACCTCCAGAATGATCTTCCCAAAGCCCAAATCTCATTCCTATAGATCCCAGTGAGAGCAGACCTTTTTAAACCAGTGCCTGGTACAAATATTATCACCTTATCTTTGTGCCATCACATGAAAAAGGTTAGGAAGCACTGAGCTGGAAATTTTCTTAAAGTATTTTTTCAGGATGAGCCTAGGGGTATAGACTTGCCAGGTCTTTTCCCATCTGTGAAAGCACACCAGCTGCTTTCACGCTGGACAACACAGGCATAAAATCTTATGCCACAGAATCTTTCCTTCATAACTCTATAGGTTTTGCTTCGTTGTTCTGTCTTTAGCATTTTGGACCAATCTGAGCAAGTCTAATTTTGGTTCTTCAGAGACAACTTTTTGTCTGCCTATATCCTTATGGGGTTTTTTAAATAATAAAAAACATGGAACGCATCTATGTGTATTCTCTCTAAAAACTAATTTGTGCATTTTAATATGTGAGTTTTCTAATTTCTTCATTTTTAAAAAGTTTTCTTCCATTATATCTTCAATATTACTTCTGGTTCATTTTCTTCTTGCTTATTCAAGAATATCAATGTATTCAGCAATCTCTATTAAGTACTGTTGATTATCATTTAATTGGGTCTCCCTTCTCTGTCATTTCTGTCAATCATTTTTAAAAAACTGGTTTTCTTTCCCTGGCTTTCAGAAGAGCTTCTCAGGTTTTCCTCTACAACATAGATTTCATTTTCTGCAGTATTGATTTTTTTTTTTAATCACTGTTACTAATGTTGATTTTAACTGTGTGGTTTCATTATTTCCTTCTGCAATATTTCTAGATCCGATGCTTCTCTACTTTTATTTCTGCTAACCTCATTACTAGATTCCTTTTCAACTCAATCCTTGGCCTTATCATCTTCTATTTTTGTAATGTTCATGTTTTCCTGACTTTTCTTTTTTTTTTTGAGAGAGAGTAAAGCAAACATTTTCTAAAATTTACTTTTGCTTCCTATGGCAAAATTTCTCTAAAATTTTGTACTTCCCATACAGTCTCCACATTTCACAGTGCAGAAGCTTTTTCTAACCCAGTGCTGCCACCACTTCTCCTGGTTACTCATCTTTACTGTTTACCAGTGAACAAGACAGAGGCCCCTCCTTGCTCCCTCTCAAATCTCACATCGGAAGGCTGGTGCCTGTGAACGGCCCCAGATATCACTCTGATGGCTTCTTCTTTCTTAATTTCATCGACTATGTGGATGTTGTGACTTGAGAAGGAATCTCCTGATGGGGCTGCCAGGTGATGAGGAGTACAGTATATTCCTGAGTACTCTGAACCCTCTGCAGTTCCTCCCTTGCAGGAAATAATTAATGAGCAACTACAATCCCCAGAATGCACCTCTCCCCTCCTCTCCACTGTACTTTCTGGTTCAGTTTCCTCAAGAGCCTCTCAATCCCTCATCGTTGTCACCAGCAGCACTTCACTAATGGGAAATGTACTTCAGGGAGGCCTTAATTTTGGAGATGGGAGAATGATGCAGGGGGAAGGGAAGGATTCTGTGTATTGGCTACTGAGAATCCTGCCCACGGGCTGGCAGGTTTTTGAATGGGAGCCCTAGTCCCAAGCACTGTTGAAATTTGCCTTTCTATTTTGTGTCAGACTTGAGATGGTAGGTGACTACCAGAGTTTCTGTTGTTTTAGGCACTCTCAAATCCATCTCATCATTTTATCCATAACAACATATTAGGTAAGTATTAATATTATCCCATTTTACAGTGGGAGACAGTGAAACTCAGAGAAGTTATAAAAATGATTCCAAGGTCACCAGCTCATGAGTGACAGAGCTGGGATTCAAGGATTTGTTCTTAGAACTAAATGACCATTCTCCCTCTCAGTGCTTTTTCTCTCTCTTTAAATATAATAAAATCCTCATTACATAAGTTAAAAGTGTAAAATTCAGTGGCATTTAGCACATTAACAATGTTGTACAACCACTTATCTGTTCCCAAACATTTCATCACCCCAGAATAAAACCCCAAAGCCAGTACGCAGTCACTCTGAATTCCCCCTGCTCATGCTTTTGGTCGCTTCCTCTGAGCCGTGCTGGAAACTCCATCTTTGCTGCCACTCGGGGGAGTAGATGAACCCTGTCACCGCTGCCTGCCTCAGGCCCTTCCCTGGTACTCTCCAGCAGCCCTGCCCAGGCTGGTCACCTCACCAGCAGCAGGGAGGCAGGCCCAACCGCACCTGCCCCTGCTGGCTGAGGGGGGTCCTGCTCCCTGCGTGAGCCCTGCAGCCTGGGCCCTTCTCTGACGCCCTGTCCTAACTGCTAGTTGCCTGCCTCAGTTTCCTGCCCAGGCCCGGCATTGCTCTTTCATGCACGACCTGCAGTCCCGCTGAGTGGCTTCCAGGCTCTCTGCCCTGACTGCTGCTTCCAGATTAAAATGCTAAATCAGAGCCTCCTTGAGGCCATGCAGTCTGGAGCACAGAGGCCATTTCCTCCCCTCCCCCAGCCCAGCATCTCCCCTCCCTTCCTGATCTGTGGTCCTATAAAGCCCCCATGGGGGATCCACTGGCTGAGGGGACAGCTCTCAGCTCCCTGATAGTCTTCTGTTACCCACACAATGGCCTGAAATCAACTTTGAGGAGACCAGAAATCCTCTTCTATTGGCCGGGCTTGAGGGCCATGGGTGGGGTCTCTTTGCCCTTCCCTTCCCAGCTGAGTCAGCCAGGTCCGGAGCCCCACTTGTGTAGGGTCGGTGTCAGCAAGACAGCAGGGTGGGAGAGGAACACCTGCCAGGATTCCTGACGCTTGGCGCGTGGTGGCAGTCATCAGCATCTGGGCGAATGATCCATGCAGTGGTTAAGGGTAGTTAAGGGTGGGGCTTGGGCTCAGCCAGGTGTCTTCAGCTGTGTCACCTTGTGTGTCTTTCCAGACATCTTTCTGTTTCCTCCATAGAGTGTCCGTGCTTTTCAGAGTTATGAAGGCAAAAATGAGACAATGTGTGTGAGGTATCTGGCAAAGTGCCTGGCTCATAATAAACTCAATAAATGCCAACTGCATCTATTTAGGGTGAGCCGGCCTTGCAGGCATTATTTATTATTATTATTGATTACAGAACTCTGCACATGCTGTCTGCGGGACTGCAGGGCATGAGAGTCTGTATCTGCACCTCTGCAGGTTTACGTTACTATAGTGCCGGAACACGTGTATATTCTCTTGCCCTCCTTCCCTTGTTAGGTTACCAGTGCATCGCTGAGCCTCTCCTTACGGCTAGTGATGAATCAAGAGAAACGCTGCCTGGGGCCAGCAAGCTCAGTACGTCCCTGTGTGCCTGTGTCTTGGGGTATGTTTGAGAATGGGTACACGGCTAGGGGTGCAAGCCTGCAGTGGTGTCTCTGCGTGTCTGTGTTTCTGTACATGAGTGTGTCCATGTGTCTGTGAGTCTGCTTGGGCTGCCATAGCAAAATCCCACAGGCTAAGTTGCTTTAAGAGCAGGCATTTATTTTCTCATAATTCTGGAGGCTAGAAGTCTGTGACCAAGGTGCTGGCAAATTTGGTTTCTGGTGAAGACTCTCTTCCTGGCTTGTAGACAGCGCTGTGTCCTCATATGTCCTTGAGAGAGAGAAAGAGAGAGATCGAGATCTAATATCTCTTCTTTTTCTTACGAGGGCACCAGTCCTATTAGATTAGGGCCCCATCCTTATGACCTCATTTAACCTTAATTACCTCCCTAAAAGTTCTATGTCCAGATATAGTCGTATTGGGAGTCAAGACTTTAATACATGAATGGGGGGCATGATTCAGTCCATAGCAATGTGGGCATCTGTGTGTATGTGTGTGTGTGTGTGTGTTTGCTCATGTGAATGTATATGCATCTGTCCTGGGTTAATGCCCGTGTGCCTGTCTGCACGTATGTTTGTGTCTCTTCTTGCAGCTGGGGTTGGTGGGGGCAGTGGTGAGGAGCTGCACCTGCCAATCACCCCCTCCCACCTGAGGCCAGGGCGCCAACGGAATCAAGCGTGGGCTCCTCTCTGCCGATCAAGAGCTATAAATAAAGTTGTCTCCCTGGCATGTTCCACACCACACGCAGCTCTTTAATAAAATTGGCTGAGATTTGTGGATAAGCCTGAAGCAAAGTCAACGCTCGGTGTCAGTCCCACGCTAAGAGGGGCCTTCAGGGGTCAAGCTGCTTCCTGTATATGATTCCATATCAAAGATATGTCAGCCGGGCGCTAACCAGCTCGTGGAGCGCAGGGAGACGCCGAGCTCTGACCAGATTCACACTGGGGTCTTCCAGGGCTGGGGTGCCAGTTGGTAGGTGGGGAGGGGATGAGCGGACCCAGCCAGAGCTGGCTTCTGTATGGGCCTCAGCTGCTGTTGAGACTAACTCCATCTTCCCTGGCTGAGCTGCAGGAAGGAGGGAGGCCCAGCTTCCCCCCCATTACTCTTCAACACCTCTGTCTTTCAAGTCTAGAAGGGACATGTTTTGAGGGGTACAGTCAGTGTCTCCCCAGGTCTCTGCTTCTCACCAGAGGCTGCAAGGAGCCTCTGCCCAAAGCTCTCCGCACAGTATTCTGAGAACATGTTGGGGTTACCTGGCTTCCCCAAGCTCCTGGCTGATGGCTGGAGAAATGGGGGTGAGTGGAGTACTGGGGGTTCTGTTCAATCCGGCCACTCGGGGAGGAAGGACATCTAATAGGCATACTGGCCACATTCAGTGAGGCAGAAAGAGGGGAAATCAGAAAAAGTTTGGTTTAATTAAGTATCAGGGAAGATTTATGCAACTTCCTCTCCTTGTCATAAATATTAATGAAGGCAGCCAGGAGCCGGCTCCTACAGCATCCACCGCCCACTAGCTGGCTGGGGAGAGCTGGGGAGGACGGGCTGGAGGTGATGAGGGCAGCAGCTGCCCCTCAAGACACACACACACACACACACACACACATGCATGCACACAATGCGTCTAGCAGCGCTTACCTGGGTCCCCTTCCATGTATTTGGTCACTTAGCCAGTAGGTCCAGGAAAGGGAGCCAGCCCCTTCTTGCCCCCTGGTCAGGCTAGAGTTTGAGGCAGGGATCTCTGGCCCGAGGGGAAGCATGAGTGTGACTGCAAGTAATGGAGTGGGAGCGTTTGAAGGGACCAGGGTTGGGGCCTGGAGTAGGGGGCACTGTGTGTGAGTGTGAACGGGAGAGAGTAAGGATGTGAAATGAGGATTCGCATGAAAGAGCTGCATTTGGATGGAAAACTGGAGGCAGGACACAGCAGGGCAGGAAGGCAGGGGGCTGTGATTGTGAGCAAAGGCCCACAGAGGGCAGCTGCTTGGGGGGCTCTTCAGAGACACGGAAGTAACAGGTTGATTCTAAGGAATTGGTTCACACAATGATGGAGGCTGACGGGTCCCAAGATATGCAGTCGACAAGCTGGAGACCCAGGAGAGGTGATGCTGTAGTTCTGGCCAGAAGCCAGCTGGCCTGAAGAGTCGATGTTTCAGTCTGAGGCTGAAGGCAAGGACAACTGATGACCCAATTCAGCAGTCAGGCAAAGAAGAGTCTCTTGTGAGGGAGCTGGCCTTATTTTTTTCTAGTCGGGCCTTCAACTGATGAGACAAGGCTCACCCACGTACCCACACTGGGGAGGGCCATCTGCTTTACTCAGTCTACCAATTCAAAGGCTAATCTAATCCCAAATGCCCTGCCAGACACACCCAGAATAATGTTTGATGAATATCTGGGTACCCCCTAGCCCAGTCAAGTTGACATGTAAAATAAACCATCACAACAACCTTGGCTCTGTCCAGCAAGGCAGCTCCAGGGACAGCTGGGTCACACCTGGTGTTCTGACCAGAGCAAGGACACCAGAGCACTTACCCCAACCCCCAGCACCTTCAGTCACTGGTTAAGGTGATCTGTGCTCTGGGCACAAAACCAGGCAGGGGCTGTTGTCAGGAGTGGAAGCTCTAGGAGCCAGGACACCAGAAGTGGTGCAGGAACCCGAGGGGCTGGGGACACTGGCACGTCTGCTCAGTGTGGCCCTGTTGCTGTGTGGCGTCAGGGTGGCATGGTGATCAAGAAAGTGGCAGGGAGGAACAAGGACAACAGCACTCCTTACTCACTGGACAGATACTGACAGAGCACCCACTGCGTGCCAGGCAGTTCTCCTGAGCCTCCTTGGTGGCCGTGCCCTGTGCGCTCTGGAACACGGCCATGGGAACTGCCAGCAACTCGCAGACAGAACTCCTGTTTTCCTTGCTGTTACAGATAGGGAGACAGAGGCCCAGAGGGTTTTCCAAACATGCCCAAGAAGTGAGTAGGGGTGGGGACTAGAACCCAGATCTGCCCAGCTCCAGCAATGGGAGCAGCCTTCTGGGCTGATGGCCCTGTTCCCTGGGCATCTGTGTGTCTGGTATGCCTCTCTCTAGCTCTGTTGGTGGGAACTGGGAAGATCCAGCTTCAGACCCCTCCTCTCACCACAGGGAGCTTGGGGTAGAAGATGCAATTCAAGGCACAGACACCAATCCACGGACTTCCTCCACCCCTACCCCCACCCCCAGGCCAGACCAATATCTGTCCTTGTGTCACCCACTAAGGCCAGTCAAGTCCAGACTGAAACCTCCCCCATTGATGCCAAAGTCCCTGGAGATGGACAATACTCACAAATTTTCAATGGCTCCCCAAGATGCCAAGCACACTAAATGCATCCTTTCACTTAATTCCCAGAAGAAGCCTTGAAAGGAAGATGATAATCATCTCCATTTCTTGATGAGAAAGTCAAGGCTCAGAGATGCTATGTGACTTGCCTGGGGTCACATAGTGGATCAAATTAGAACTTTGCAGTCCACGATGCCAAATCCCTACCTTCAAGCCCTAGATTAAAGAGTGGTCTCAGCTCAGCATCCGTGTCATCCTGGAACTTGTTAGAAATGTAAATTCTCATGTCCCTCCCCAGATCTCCTGCATCAGAACTCTGGGGGTGACTCTGGTGCCCACTCAAGTTTGAGAACCACTGACGCAGGTTAAGCTAAGCCACCTGCCGGGCAAGGCCACCCAGTCTCACCCTATAACACTCAGGGCCCCGGACCTGGGGGAGGGCTGCCGTCTCGGGCTCGTGCTCTTCTCTGAGCTGACAGGGAGGGCAGGGAAGGAGCAGACCTACACCCTCCACCAGATGGTGTCTTCTCCTAAGGTTTATTTTCCCAGCTGCCTGCCTCCAGCCCAATTCCCACCCAACCTTCCTGCTCTATCCACATCCCTGGTCTCTTTCTCTGGAAGGAAACGTCCCTGTCTCCCACCTTTCCTCCTTATCCACAGCAGAGACAAAGGAGGTCTTGTTTTTGGGTCCTCTGGACCTGGGCCTCACCCTGGGCTTGGTTCAGCCCCTCACAGCTTCCTCCGATCCCCCTGGTCAACTGGGCCCCATGCACAGGGCCCGCTCTCATGAGTAGCCCCGCCGTGTGCCAGCCCCAGAGCCAGCGGGGATCCAGGACTTGTCATACAGCAGCTCTGAACCATGGACCACTCCCACCTTCCTGCCCCCGAACCTCTTCCTGGCATCAAATATGAGCCCGTCTCTGGTGATACATGGGGAAGGCAGCCTGTGTCAGTTAGCTATGCTACATGACTAATCACCCTAGATCCTGGTGACTTAAAGTAGCCACCATTTGCCATTGCACACTCATCTACAGGTGGGCTGGGCGTGGCTGTTCTAGGCTGGTTTCCCTCCTGTATCTCCAATCAGAAGTGCATAGGTTGGCTGGGGACCAACTGGCCTCAGGATGTACACATCTGGTGCAGCTGCCACCAGCTGCTGTCAGTGGTGATGGGGTGTCCAGGAGGCTAGCCCCAGCTTTCCTCAGAGCCATGGCATAGTTCCAAGACAGCATGCAGGGGAGGCCAAAGCCTCTTAAGGCCCAGGCTTGGAACTGGCACAGCATGGCTCCCCCTGCATTCTATTGGCCAAAGCACGTTGCAAGCCAGCCTAGATTCAAAGAATGGGCAGGCGGAGCCACCTCCTGATCAGAAGAGCTAGACCACTGGCAAAGGTCGTGGATACAGCAAAGGGTGAAGAATGGAGCTGGAGGCATTTTTGCAATCTCACTAAACCTCACCCTTTAAACCTTCAGACTTGCCAGATCCTACTGTGGCCCGAGGGCTTTACCCACCAGGTATCATTCCCACAGAGAATGACCAAGCCTCCAACATTTGCTTGCCATCACTGTATCAGAAGCTCCCATGGTCCAATTCCCCTCTCCCTTCCAGCCTCACCCCCACCACCATCCCCCATTACTGCCCCACCTCAGTGGACTCTGAGCTGCCACGCCGGCCATGGGCGAGGGGGCGGGGATTGGTAAATATGTGCCAAGGTCCAGTGCTGGGCCCAGCTAGGACAGGGAGGGCAATATCTCCCTCCTGCAGCCCCAACCTACAGCATTTGGCAACCCTCCAAGGGACTGCAACTTCTGTGTCAGATTCACTTGGTATTCGGAGCAACGGTGGGCAAGAGACCCTTGCCAAGCCACCTGCTGAAAGTGCCCTGGTGCTGTCAGCTAGGGGGTGGACAGCCACTGCCTTGCCCCACCCCAAGACACTGTGTGGTATGCACCTGACCCTAGCCCTTCCCCATGTGCCAGGCGTCCGGGAGCAGGCAGCCCAGAGACTGCCCCTGGGAAGCAAGGAGGCCAGTGTATGACCCAGATATCCAGCCCCTGGTGAGTCCCTCATTATCCCATCATACTTCACTTACAAAACACAAAGATAAAATCATGAATTTCAAGACAGCAACTTCAAAGCAGTGTCTTCTTAGCCATAGATTTAAGAAGTAGCTTGGCTTAAGACATGCAGGCAACCTAAGTGTCCATCAATAGATAAATGTATAAAGAAGATGTGGTATATATATACACATACACACATGCACACATACAGTGGAATATTACTCAGCCATAAAAAAGAATGCAATACTGCTATTTGCAGAAACATGGATGCATGTATAGATTATCATACTAAGAGAAGGAAGTCAGACAAAGAAAGACAAATATATGATATCACTTATATGCAAAAATCTAAAAAATAATACAAATAAACTCATTTACTAAACAGAAACAGGCTTACTAACATAGAAAAAAACTTATGATTACCAGGGGGAAGGTAGGGGGTGGAGGGATAAATTGAGAGTTCAGGATTTGCAGATACTATTACATATAAAATAGATAAACAACAAGGTCCTATTGTATAGCACAGGGAACTATATTCAATAACTTATAATAGCCTATAATGAAAAAGAATATATATATATGTATAACTGAATCACTATGCTGTACACCAGAAATAAACATAACATTATAAACTGACTATACTTCAATAATGAGTAGTCATTTATTGATCAATGTGTCACAAATACTTCTAGCATGTTATTTGTCTTCTCACACTATTTTTTCCTTGCATATTAATTTTTTTCTTTATTTTAATATAATAATCTTTTCTATGGCTTTTGGGTTTTGTGTCTTGTTTAGAAAGCTCAATATTATTCTTTTTAAACCGTTTTTGTAATAACTTGTTTTTCAGCTCTTTACATTTAAACGTTTGAGATGGATGGAATTTATTTTGAGGGAAGAAGTAAGGTAGGGATCCAAGCTAACTTTTTTCCAGACGGTTGCCCAGTTGTCACACTACCATTTATTAAATACCCAGTTTCTCCCTTTGATAACAAATGCTGCTTTTATCATATGTTAAATTCTCTTTCGTACAGGATAAATTTCTGGACTCAGTCAATCGGCCAGTTTTTCTGTTCTTACCGCATGACAAGTTGCCACTATGTCCCAGCAAGTAAAAAGCTGAACACACTGAAAAATCAACAACTTTTCTTGGATCTGTAAGTGAAGTGAGGATACAGGAGAAACCATGGCCCCTAAGATTAGAGAGAGAGAGAGAGAGGAGACTGTAGGGAGTCACAGCTTACCAGAGAGGAGACCCATGCGTAGAAACCACCACAGGGTTCAGTGCTGAGGAGGAAATCCTGGCCTGTAATTGATGAATTGCTGAGGCTCCATGTGGACACATCTGAGAGGCAAAAACTCCAGGAGGGCCCAGTCATGAGGGACCCACCGCAGTTCTGTAGACTCCAGGAGGTCAACCAGGATCTCACAGCCAATGCTAGGGATGAATCCCTTCAAGTTCCTGGCAGGGGAGGAGAAAAGGAACCATTTTGAAACATGCCAGAGTACACTGATCTTCTTAACAAGGTCTGCCTTAACAAAAAACTAGTTAACCAGGGCCTAACTGATCTGGGGGAAGGGAAATACCCACTTCCAGCCCACTCTAGCCATCCTGTCTCACCTAAGCTGGAGAAAAAATCTGGTAAATACTCCTGAACTTCACAATCCAGAGGCACAGACTTGCTAAAACTGAAGAACACTTCCCTGCCCCCAACTCCTCACCACCTCATTACTCAAGGCCTATTTACAGCAGTTTATTTATCCAGTACATCATGTGTGGCTATCAAGAAAAAAAAATCACAAAGCATACTAAAAGACCAAAAACACAATTTGAAGAGACAGAGCTAGCACCAGAACCAGAAATGACAAGAAAGGGTGGGATTATCAGACAGGAATTTAAAACAACTATGATTAATATGCTAAGGGTTCTAATGGGTAAAATCAACGGCACGTAATAACAGATGGGCCAGGTAAACAGAGAGATGAAAATCCTAAGAAAGAACCAAAAAGAAATGCTAGAGATCAAAAACACTGCAACAGGAATGAAGACTGACGTTGATGGGCTTATGAGTAGATTGGACCCAGCTGAGGAAAGAATCTCTGAGCTTGAGGATATGTAAATAGAAATCTCTAAAACTGAAAAGCAAAAAGAAAAAGATTGAAAAAAGCAGAAGAGATTATCCAAAGAATGTGGGATAACTACAAAAGGTATAACATACACATCATGGGAATACCAGAAGGAAAAGAAAGAAAGAATCAGAAGAAATATTTGAAACAATAATGACTAAGACTTTCCCTAAATTAATATCAGGCACCAAACTACAGATCCAGGAAGCTCAGAGAACACCAAGTATGACAAATGCCATAAAGACTACATGTAGGCATCTCACTTCCAAGCTACAGAGAATCAAAGATAAAAATAAATCCTGAAAGAAGCCAGAGGGGAAAAAACACCCTACCAATAAAAGAAGAAAAATAAGAATTACATCTGATTTCTCCTCAGAAACCATGCCAGCAAGAAGAGAAAACTGTGAAACATTTAAAGTGTTAAGAGAAAAAAAAAATCACCAACACAGAAGTACATATCCTTTGAAATTATCCTTTACAAGAGAAGGAGAAATAGTGTTTTTGTTTTTTTCAGATATATACTCAGGAGTGGAACTGCTGGGTCATGTGGTGGTTCTATTTTTATTTTTTTGAGAAACCTCCATACTGTTTTCCACAGTGACACCAGCAGTGTACAAGGGTTCCCTTTTTCCCACATCTCGCCAACTTTTGTTATTTGTGTTCTTTTTGATGGTAGACAGTTGTGAGGTGATATCTCATCATGGCTCTGATTTGCATTTCCCAGGTGCTTAGTGATGTTGAGCATCTTTTTATGTGCCTGTTGGCTATCTGCATTTCCTCTTTGGAAAAATATCTGTTCAGTTCTTCTGCCTATTTTTAAATCAAATTTTTTTTTATGTTGAGCTTTATGACCTGTTTATATGTGTTGGATATTAATCACCTTACCAGTCATATCATTTGCAAATATTTTCTCCCATTCAGTAGATTGTCTTTTCATTTTGTCAATGGTTTCCTTTGCTGTGCAAAAGCTTTTAAGTTTAACTAGGTCCCATTTGTTTATTGTTGCCTGTATTTCCTTTGCTTTAGGAGACAGATCCAGAAAAATACTGCTGTGATTTATGTCAAAGAGTGTTCTGCCTATGTTTTCCTCTATGAGTTTTATAGTTTCCAGTCTTAAATTTAGGTCTTTAATCCATTTTAAGTTAATTTTTGTATCTGGTGTTAGAGAATGTTCTCATTTCATTCTTACACGTAGCTGTCCAGTTTTCCCAGCACCATTTATTGAAGAGATTTTCCTTTCTCCATTGTATATTCTTTCCTCCTTTGTCATAGATTAATTGGCCATAAGTGTGAGGGTTTATTTCTGGGGTCTCTAGCCTGTTCTATTGATCTATGTGTCTGGTTGTGCCAGTACCATGCTGTTTTGATTACTGTAGCCTTGTAGTATAGTCTGCAGCCAGGAGCATGATTCCTCCAGCACTGTTCTTCTTTCTCAAAAACACTAATTCGAAAAGATACATTCATCTCAATGTTCATAGCAGCATTGATTGCCAAGATATGGAAGCAACCTAAGTGTCCATCAACAGCTGAATGGATACAGATGTGATACACACACACACACACACACACACAATGTATTATATATATATATATATATATATATATATATATATATATATATATATATACATATATATATATTCATTTATTTATTTATACACATGATGTGTTACATATATATACACCCCCACACACACATATACATACACACAGACAATGGAATAGTACTCAGCCATAAAAAAGGAACAAAATTTTGCCATTTGAAACAATATGGATGGACTTGGAAGGCCTTATGCTAAGTGAAATAAGTCAGACAGAAAAAGACAAATATTGTATGATATCACTTATATGTGGAGTCCAAAAACCACAACAAACTAGTGAATATAAAAAAAAGAAGCAGACTCACAGATACAGAGAACAAACTAGCGGTTACCAGTGGGGAGAGGGAAAAGGGGAGGGGCAACATAGAGATAAGGGATTAAGAGGTACAAACTATTACGTATAAAATAAGCTACAAGGATATATTATACAACAAGAGGAATAGATATTTTGTAATAAGTATAAATGGAGTATAACATTTAAAAAATGTGAATCACTATATTGTACACATATAACTTATATAATATTGTACAGCAACTATACTTCAATAAAAATAAAATAAAAGTGAAGGAGAAATAAAGACTTTCTCAGACAACCAAAAATTTAGGGAATTTGTTGCCAGTGACCTGCCTTGGAGAAATGTTGAATAAAATTCTTTAGAGAGAAATAAAATAATATAGGCCAGAAAAGGTGGGAAGTAGTATATCAGTCAGCTATTGTCACAATAATCTTATGTAACAAACCACCTCCAAACTACATGGCTTAAAACGACAAGCATCCATTCTTGCCTACACGTCTGTAAGTCACATGGACATCAAGTGATCTCGTCTTGGCTTGGCTGAACTTGAATCCAAGCTGCAGCCAGGGCCCAAGTCTGTTCCATGTGTCACTCATCTTATGGACCAGTAGACCCACTGGGGTATATTTTTCTCACAGTGATGACAGAATCATGTGAAGATAAGCACAACACATTTCAAACTTCTGCTATGAACACATTCACTCACATTCCATTGACCAAAGCAAGTCAAATGGCTGAACCCAAAGCCAAAGGACATACACTCTGCCCACTACGAGGACATGACAAAGGTGTGGTACATCTGTACCACTGAGGAGAGAAGATTTGGGTCCATAATCCAGTTTAATTCAATTTACCTTTCCTGTCTCATTATATGGAGCTAGTAAACCTGAAGCTAACATTGAAGATGAATCTAATTATGAATTTAGATGTAAAAAATCATTTTAAATTAGTAAATTAAAATCAGCAATGATACTCCTAAAAATCATCTTTCACAACCAAGTACGATTTATCCCAGAATTTCAAAGATTACCTATATGTAAAAAACCAATAATATAATGCACTCTATCAGAAGGAACGGTTAAAAAAAAAAAGAGATAACCTCAATCAGTGCAGAAAAGACAGGATAAAATTTGACACTCATTACTAATTTATATAAACTCTTTAAAAATCAGAAATAGGAGAATATTCATTAACATAAAGAATACTTATCTTAAAACAATAGAATTCTATTTATGGGGACACAATAGATGTCCTGTAAGATTAAGAGCAAAATCAGCATAACTACTTTCATTTTTATTCAATATTTTTCTGCTCCATGCAATAAAATATGTAAACAGAGATAAGAGGTCTAACTATTAGAAAGGAGAAGATGAGATCATTATTTACAGATGATACAATTATATACCTAGAAAACATAAAAGTATCAACTGAAAAACTCTTAGGATAAACGAGCAGTCAAATACAAGATAAATATTTGAAAATCAATTTTTTCCATATGCTAGCAATAACCAGTTATAAGATATAATAGAAAATAGATTCTATTTACAATCGCAATAAAAGCATAAAATATTTAGCAGTAGCCATAAAAAGAATTGTGCAGAAATTATATGTGAAGAATGCTATAAACCTTTATTCACAGATATAGGGCATTAAGAAAACAGAAAGGTATACCGTGCCTGAGAATGGAAAGATGAAATGTTATGAAGATACGAATTCTTCCTAAATTACTATATACATTTAATACAGTTCCATTCAAAAGATGAAATGGATTGGACCAACCTGAGAAGTAATTCTAGTGTTCGTGAGGAAGAATAAAAATTTGAGTATAGATAGGATATTTTGAAAAAAGAGAGGTAATGAGGGGGCATTAGCCTCACCCAATAACAAAACTTACTGCACAGTAAAGCAGTAATTCAAAGTGTCGTTGTTACTGTATTTGACAGACACCTCAACAGAACATGATACACAACTTCAAAACAGACTTTAACTATAAGAACGTACATATAAGACGTTTCATTAACACATAAGTCCCATTAACATGTAAGATACATTTCATTTGGTTGCATATAACAGAAACCCGACTCTTGGGGTTTCACCACTGCACGAGGGCACTGTTTCTCTTATGAAACAAGCTGGCCAGAGGTGGACAGGTCAAGGACGCTGCAGCTATGTCAGGAATGGAGCTTCTCCCTTCTTTCTCTGCCGTGCCTGGAGTACACCTTGCACCCTGAGATTGCAAAAATGACCACTCCACCTTGAGACATCCATCCACACATTATAGACGTAATGAAGAAGGAAGGAAGAAAAGGAGGGAGGAAAAGGGGAAGGAAGGGAAGGAGAGAAGAAAGAAGGAACAATATCTATGTCAGTATCCATACTGAGAAGCAGAAATCCCCCTCGAAGTCTCCAGCAGACATTCATTTAAATCCCATTGACCAGTGGAATCACACTGCCACCCCTCCCCGAACTGGAAGGGAAGCTAGGAGAAATGCTCTTTAAAAACAAGTGGGCACAATACTTTCCCAAAGAAAATTAAGATTCTGTTGATAAGAAATGTTGTGTTGTAGGTAAGCAGCAACGTCTACCACAGAAAACATTTAGATATTTGTGAGATGGAGGGGTAGGAAGGAACAACGGTTTGACTAATCAGGTTAGAGAAATGGTCTAATATGTTTTCATTTTTTAAAAAAGAACAAAACAAAACCACTCAAGTTAAATTTTTATCTTATACCAGATATATATACCAATATAATGTCCATAGGACTTAGAGAATTAAAAATCAAACCAGAAAACTAGAAGAATCCATATGCAAATAAAGAGCATACTTCATCGAAAGGAAAAGGACTTTCCAAGCAAAAGCTATGGAATAAATATCAAAGGAACATGCTGATAAATTTCACTAGTCAAGGAATTCAATTCTCTAAGTTAAAAACCCCACTGACAAAATTAAAAGGCAAATAACAAACTAAGGAAAGAATCAGAAAGTGTTACTATCCTTATTATCTGTTATGATATGTTTCAATGAGGGAAAAATTAAGACCCCAATAGAAAAATGTTGGCAAAGGATCGGAGCCCATAATTCATGAAAGACAAGACACTTCATAAAACCACATCAAACAATGTGCTATTTTGAATAAACTGGCAACAATTCAGAAGAACCCCCAATCATTTATTTTTTCTAGCAAAAATATAAATCACATTTGTAGAAAACTAGAAAAATGCAGAACAGCATGAAGAGGGAAACCAAAATCACTGTGCTCCATCAATGGGGAGATGACAGCATCTGAGTGTGTGTATTTCCACCGTTCTTTTTCCCCTCACAAGTACCTTTTAATTATTTCATTTTTCTCTATTGTCTTTTCTTTTGTTTAGCTTTCTTTTTCTGACTGCCTCCCACATCACTGTACTTTTATCATTTACTCCCCTAGCAGGGCATGACTGCTCCCCTCAAAATTAACCTTCCACTGGGAAGAATGAGCTCAAGTTGGATGTCGGGTCAGCAGCTAGCAGCGCTGTCCTCAGGAAGCACCGGGCAGCTCCAACCCGAATGTGGAGGAGGCGGTGAAGTGTAGTGGCACCCACAACACTGATATGTACTTACTGCCACTACCCCATAAGTATGTTGAAACCTAGCACTTTACAGTTTTCATTTTATAGTAAATGGTAAATGGTACAAGTAAAACCCTGGAGACTTTCATTCCTACTGGACTTATCCATACACAAATAATAATGATCAATTTTGTACAAAATACAAAAATCAACCACCTAAGCACTGGAAAGTAAACAGTTTCAGCACTCCCCGCCCCCTACCCCAAATAACTAGCTAATTGTCCCAGCACCACTTGTTGAATCATTTTTGAACTATTTGGGTCCATTTTTAGACTCTAGTCTCTTTTATTATTTTGCATGTCTCTTTATGCATTGGTCTCAAACCATTTTAATTCCGTAGCTTTAAAATGCATTTAAAAAATTTTGTTTACTTTGTTTTTATTTTGGGGAGTAGGTAATTAGACTTTTTATTTATTTACCTTAATGGAGGTACTGGGGATTGAACCCAGGACCTCGTGCGTGCTAAGCATGTACTCTACCATTTGAGCTATACCCCTACCCCTAAAATTCATTTTTAACATATGGTAAGGCAAGTGTATCAGTTATATATTGGTGTGTAATAAACAGACCAGAACCTAACAGCTTCAAGCAAACACCAATTTATTTCCTCATGAGTAGTAAAATTAACAGGCGCATTTTGCTGAAGAGATTCTGAAATTAATCAATACCTTTACCCTACTCCCAAACAATACAAAACACTTCCAACACTAACTCAGAGAACCCCTCCTGACTTACATGCTATTTGTATCCAGTATTTTCTTCTATCCTTTTGTAATCCTCCCACATTTGATATTATTCTTTTTATTGTGTTATACAATAAGTGTTGACTTAGATCTACCCATATGTTCACCATTTCCTTTGTTCATAATTCTTATCTATATCTCAAACTTTCCTTTTAGGGTCCTTTTTCTTCTTTTTGGAGTACATTTTTTAGAAGGTCTTTTAGTGAGAGACTAATGTTAATGTAAAGTCTGTGGGTTTTCATTTGCTTTAAAATGCCTTCATTTGAAATCTCTTCAAATATTCTCTCTCCCTCCATCCTCTTTATTATCTCCTTCCGTACTACAAATACATGTGATTTCAGATTTAATTTGTGATGTTCAGATTGATCAGTGATCAGGGGTCGTCACCTGGTCACACATCAGAGAGCATCCCATCAGCTTGACTTTGATCATTGGTTGGTCTTCTTTCTGAGGTCTAGCTCAGAGGTTTAACCTTCTGCCTAAGTCCTCAGCCCTTCTGGGCTCTGGTCTGAATCAGGGCAGGGGTGGGGGCACAGGCTGCAGCTCCCGACCTCCTGTGTCAGCAGGATTCCAGCTGGACAAGCCCAGAGAGGCACTGGCGGGAGATAGAGGGCTGCTGATAGGATGGCTCTCCTCCCTCACTCCTTCAGACGTATCCATCGTCAGCCATGTTTTCCCCGTATCTAGCTGGACCACAACACCCCCTGGCTCTGGCCTATTCCTGGTGACCTCTGCCTGTGGTCTCTGGCCACACACCTCTTCCCTTTGTCCTGCCTGTGGTGGCAGCTTTTTGCTACTGTTATTGTCTGGGTGGCCTCGCTGTACACTGGCTTCTCAGCTCTTCCATAACATGGACAACCAATTCCTGTATTAAATTCCCTCTGTTTGACACACCCAAGACTGATTTCTTTTTCCTTCCTGGACCTTGAAAAGTATTATACTGGTTTTGTTCTTAAAAAGAAAAGGAAATGGAAGTTTTTCTTCTTTCTGTATGCTCTAGAAGAGTTTTAAAGCATTGCTATTATCTGGTCTTAGCAGGCTTGAATAAACTCACCTTTGAAATCATCTGGCCCTCAAGCTTTTTGAAATAGGAAGCTAGAAAAATTTCTCAGTTTCTCCATGGTTGTTGATCTATGTAGGTTTTAGGTTATTTTTAAAGCAGAAAAAAACAGATTAAATATCAAATCACCCTTTAAAAGCTATAAACACAGATAATATCTTTTAAGATAGATAATAAAAAATACATACAGAGGTTTCTGGTTTTGCTTTTAGCAGTTGGTTTACCTGCCTCCAGATTTGGCTCACATCCAAAGAGTCTTTTATAGTGACTAGAAGGATTGTCTCAAGATTAAAAACTGATGTTAAAAACTCATACAATCAGGGGTTGACTCAACTAAGTCACAATAGTCTGTGGAATATAAGATGTGAATTACATCGGCATTGAGACTAAGTTAATAGGAGAGAATTCTCTTAACCTGCAAGATTCTTGACCTCTTCTCTCCAAAACATCTCCTCTCACACCTCCAACTGCTAAATGTATTTCTAGAATTCTAGGAGTAATTGCTAAGGGTGTACAATTTACTCTTGTTTCACATTTTTATATGCATAAACCATCACGATCACTTTGACCAGTACACAATCTCCTTTTATATTATTAATTTATTCATGAATTCATTAAACATTTACTGAGCAAAGGCAATCCCAGGCAATGTTCTAGACACTGGGGCTACAGTGACAACAACCACAGACCCTGCCCCTGCCCTTGTGAAATTTACGATCTCACATGGAAGAGACCTTGACCGCGATACTGCAATTTTTGGTAAGTGCTTGGCAGTCAAAGTATTGGGTGCTGGGGTTGGGGAGCAGGTCAAAGAAGGCTTCTTTGAGAAAATGACATTTATGCTGAAACTTAAAGATGAGCAGGAGCTGATCAGGCTGGGTTGTGTGCATGAAGCTTATTTCAAGGAGAAAAAGAACTCAGCATGTGTTGGGGGTGGGGAGAGGTACTAAATAGGAACCCTGGTTTTCTCTCTGCAAGTCCTCTTTATTAAAACATTTTTTTAAAAAAAATGAAAAACGTCTTCTTAAGTGAAAAGACCAAGAAGGAAGGATGAAAAGGAGAGAGGTAGAGTTGGAAGGAGGGAGGAAGAAAGAAAGAGGGAAGGGAGGAAGGTTAGCAAGAAAGAGCAAGAGAGAGAGGGAGAAAGAAAGAGGGAGAGAGAAGGGTACATACCAACAATAACCCCCCCTCCACAGTGTTCTCACCATCAGATTAAACTGTGTGCCTTTGGCCAGGTGACCACACTTCTCTGGGCCTCAGTCTCGTCCTCCATATGAGAGGCTCATGTGGGTACCCTGCAGGGCTAGCATGAGCATGGAGTGACAGCAAGTTTGTGAAAGCGCCTTATAACTGAGACTGAGTCACCTCTGTGTGCAGGAGTAAGTTTTTTTGTTTTGTTTTGTTTTGTTTTAGTGGCTATTTACATTTGTTAACCCGATTTCCATGAAGAACTCCTTAGGAACTACAGCCAGAGAATTGGTGATCTAAGGCTCCTGGAGGCCAAAAATCCAGGGACCTGAGCCCAAGTTGGGGAGACCCCCTGCCCAGGGCTCCCTGTCCGCCCCATCCCACCCTCCGCATTCGCTTGCTTTCCCTGCTCCTGTATATGAATGAGGTGATCTTTCAGCTGCCCTTTGTCTTGGAAAAAAATTAATTCTCATTTGCATTACCTCGTCTAAATGTCACCCACCGATATTTTGTTAGACATTAGCGGCGCTGGCAGGGAGGGCCGCGGGGTAATTGTGTTCTGCCTGGTGCTGGGATTTACATAATTTCAGACAGCAATTAAAGAATCCTGGGAATTTTTTTTTCTCTCTCTTCCAACCTCTCCTACAAAGAAAGTGTTCGTTTACATTAAGCACTCAGCTCCTCGCTGTTCATTTGCATAAAATTAAAGGTTTTTGTGTTCCCGAACAGCAGGGTAACATTTAAAATTCCGTTTTAAAAAGCTCACCTTACAATAATAAAATGTTAATATCATTTCATAGGCAATGCAAGGTTGCCAGATGCCTTTCACTTCCAACTTGGATCCACTGCTAACTGTTTTTCCTTTCCTTTCTCTCTCCTCCTCTCTCCATCTTTGTCCATCCTTATCCTTCCCCAAGTTTCCTTCTCAGCCTCACTCTGTCTCCCTGGCTCCTCGATCTCTCCTCTTCCTCTTACCCCCTTATTCATCGTCTAAATGGAATCCAAATGTCCTCAACACTCACCAGCCCAAGGCCATGAAACAAAGTCAAGTTTCCAGATCATCCCACGAATAATGACTCTAAGCTCAGAGGCCAGGTGCCCAGGAGGTCCTGTTTCTACACTGATCTCTAAGTCACCACTCACCCAGTCCTGCATCCTATATGTCTCTGACTCCCCAAAGCCAGAGTCAGTCCTGGTTACTCTTGCCTCTCCCGGGAAGCCCATGTGCTGCCCTGGTCACCATGGATGTCCATGATGCCTCACGAATGGTCACTCCTCAGCCATCGCTGGGGCACCCCAATGTGGTCTGGGCCCCAAGCCCATTCACTCTTTCTCCATGTCAAATGGCACTGAGATAGTTGTGTGAGAAGATGCCAACAGCAAGGACCCCTGCCCACAATCCCTCTCCCCTCTCACTGCCCAGCCCTGGGGCTGAGTCTAGGCTACCAGACAGACTCCCTGACCCTGTTCCCAGGACAAACCTCCCCTCAGGCCCTGTTAGCTTTGTCTTAGTTCACTCCAGCCCATCAAAAAATGTTTAAGAACTTCAAAACCCCAAGGGGACAGGAAAGGGGTGTCCCTGGTTCTTGTTTCCTGTGAGTATGCAGGAACATTGTATCAATTTCATTTACCCAGAGGGTCAGTGTCTTCACCTCATTCACCAATGTCTAACCTGAGCTGGCATTGGTTTTCAGGTGCAGGCATAAGACACAGACAAAGGGCCTTGGCCAGAAATATGAAGGGAGAACCAGATTTCTCAACTTGGAGAAGAGACTGCTAGCTAGAGGGAGGAGAGAAGAGAGAAGGACAGAGGTCTATGGGGCTAGAGTGGAGAGGCATGGGCAAAGGGAAAGGGAAAGACAAAGGGAGCCCAGAGAGGCAGCTGGGTGGGGTGAGCCGAGGTTTCCCACACTCTGCACACCATCCAGAAGGAGGCAAGGGTGGGGGTGGGAACCATAGAAAAATGGGATTTTCCCCTCCCCTCCACATGGCCCATGAATTGAGAGTTCAGGATCAGGAATGACCCTGACATACAGAAAAGAAAAAAGAAAAAAGAAAAAGAGAGACAATTTGTTTATTGCATACTACAATTTTAGATATGATATTCATACAACAAATGGATAAGTTTTTGATGTGACAGAGGTCTAAGGGATAAGGAGGCATTCATTAATTAAGTGGGGGTGATGGGTACAGTTTCTTCCAGCAGAGGGATAAGTATGTTCAAAGGTTCTGAGGCAGGAAGAAGTGTAGTTTGCTGAAGGTCTGAAAGAAGGCTGGGCATATGGAGCACAGAAAACAAGGCAAGAGGCATGCAAATAAGCAAGAAAGTAGAGCTCATTCACAGGGGAAAAGCAATTAATAGAAACTGTCCCTGTGGCAATCCAGACATTGGACTTACTAGATAAAGGCTTCTAATCAGCTATTTTAGATATGACCAAAGAGTTCAAGGAAACCGTGTCCAAAGAACTAAAGGAAATCATGATAATGATATCTTATAAAAAAGAAAATATCAAGACATAGAAAGTCACAAAAAGGAATCAAATAGAAATTCTGGAGTTGAAAAGTACAATAACTGAAATGAAAAATCCACTAGAGGGGATCAATAGCAGATTTGAGCAGGCAAAAGCAAGAATCTGTAAATCTGAAGATAGGCCAATCGAGATTATTCATTCCAAGGAACAGAAAGAAAAAAAAAATGAAGATAAGTGATCAGAGCCTCGGAGACCCGTGGGGTACCAGCAAACATACCAACATACACATAATGGGAGTCCACGAGAAGAGGAGAGATACAAAGGGGCAGAAAAAAAATATTTGAAGAAATAATGGCAATAAAGAACTTCCCAAATTTGATGAAAAACATGAATCTACACATCCCAGAAGCTCAAAGAACTTCAATTTGGATAAATCCAAAAAGATCCACACAGAGACATTATAATCAAACTGTAGAAAGAAAGAGACAATCTTGAAAACAGCAAGAGAGAAGTGACCGGTTACATACACGGGACCCTCAATAACATTAACGGTTAGTTTCTTATCAGAAACCATGGAAGTCAAAGGCAGTGGGAGGCAATATTTAAAGTTCTGAGGAAAAGAAATTATCAGCCAAGAATTCTGTCTTTAGCAACCCTATGCTTCAAAAATGAGGGAAAAATTAAGAATACTAAGGTGATTCAATAGGGTAGAGAATAGTTCCTTCAACAAATGGTATTGGGACAACTGCAAAAGAATGAAATTGGACCCCTACTTCACACTATACAGGCATAACTCATTTTATCACACTTTATTTTATTGTGATTTGCAGATATTGCATTTTTTTACAAATTGAAAATTTGTGGCAATCCTGCCAGGAGCAAGTCTACCAGCACCATTTTTCCAACAACATTTGCTCACTTCATGTCTCTGTATCACATCTTGGTAATTCTTGCAATATTTCAAACTTTTTCATCATTATTATATGTTATGGTGATCTGTGATCAGTGATCTTTGATGTTACTATTGCAAAAAGATTATGACTCACTGAAGGCTCAACAATTGTCAATACTTTTTAGCAATAAAGTATTTTAAATTAAAGTATGCACATTGCTCTCTTAGATATAGTGCAATTGTATACAATAGACTATAGTGTAATGTAAACATAACATTTATACCCACTGGGAAACCAAAAAAAGCCCATGTGACTTGCTTTATTGTGGTGGTCTAGAACCTAACCTGCAATATCTCTGAAGTATGCCTGTGTATAAAAATTAACTCAAAATAGTTTAAAGACCTAAATGTAATATCTAAAATAAGAAAATTCTTAGAAGAAAACATAGATGTAAATCTTCAAGACTTCATGGATTAGCCAATGGTTTCTTAAATATGACATCAAAAGCACAGACAAAAGAAAAAATAGACAACTTGGACCTCACCAAAATTAAAAACTTCTGTGCATCAAAGACATTATCAAGAAAGTGAAAAGAAAACGCAGAGAATGGGAGAAAATATTTACAAATCATATATCTAAAAGAGGTTTTGTATCCAGAATATATAAAGAACTTTCATAACTCAACAACAACAACAAAAATCTAATTTAAAAATAGACAAAGGACTTGAGTAGACATTTCTCCAAAAAAGATAAACATCCAGTAAGTCCAGGAAAAGATATGCAACATCATTAATCACTGGGGAGATGAAAATCAAAACTATAATGAGATACCACTTCAGACTCACTGGGATGGCTATAAATGATATTTTTAAAACCAGAAAATAACAAATATTGGCAAGGATATGAAGTAATTAGAACTCGATTACATTGCCAGTGGGAATGAAAAATGGTAGAGCCACTGTGGAAAAAAGTTTGGCAGTTCCTCAAAAAAATTAAACATAGAGTTACCATATGATCCAGCAGCTCTACTTTTCTTTTTTTTTTTTTTTAGTTCTACTTTTAGATGTAGATAATTGAAAAACATATGTTCACACACAAACTTACATACAACTTATACACAACTGTTCAAGTAGTAATATTTATAAAGGGCAAAAAGGAGAAACAACCCAAATATACATCAATTGATATTTGGATAAACAAACTGCGGTGTATCCATACAACAGAATGTTACTCAGCTATAAAAAGGAAGTACTGACACACACTACAAGGATGAACCTCGAAAACACTATGCTGAGTGTAAGAACCCAGAGCCCAAAGACCAGGTACTGCATGATTCCATTTATATAAAATGTTCAGAGTAGGTAAATCCATACAGATAGTAAATGGAATTGTGGTTGCCAGGATATGGGGGGAGGGTGACTGCTTAAAGGACACAGGGTTTCTTTGAGGGGTGATGAAAATGTTCTGAATTAGATAGTGGTGATGGTTGTACAACATTGTGAATATATGAAAAACCTCTTAATTGTACACTTTAAGATGGTTTATACCATTTAGAGAGACAGTACAATGATATAATAAATCAAATAAGGCAAAATAAGAATGGGTAAGTCAGAGTAAAGGGTATATAAGTATTCTTTGCATTATTCGTACAATCTTCCTATAAATTTGAAATTATATTTTAAAATAAAGGCTTGAAAAGATAAACAAATGTACAACTAAGCAAATAAAATGACCATCAGGAGGAGCCTGGTGCCTGGGAGAAATAGATGGCTCTGTATTTCTGGGCAGAAAGAAATCAGAATGAAATGGAGAAGAATAGGGTGAGTGAGGCAGGAGGAGCATTGTGAGCCTGGGCCTGGTTACTATTCTGTGAAATGGGTACAGTAGCATCCTAGAGTTTGTGAGAGGATTCAGTGAGATATAGCAGGTGCAGTGCTAGGCCTGGAGCCCAGCATGAGATTAAGAACTCAATAAAAAAGGACAACCAATGACAGTTACATAATTCTTACATAGCACTTAGACACACCCAGCACTATTCCAAGCATTCTGCAAGTACCATTCATTTAATCCTCACCAAAAAAAACCTTATGAGGAAGGAACTACTATTACCAACATTCTCATTTTATGATGAGGAAGCTTAGACACAGAGAGGTTCACAACTTGCCCAAGGTCACAGAGCTTGTAAGTGGTGGGACCAGGATTTGAGCCCAGGCAGTGTGGTTCGAGAGGCCTCTGTACAATATACTGATGCTTCCTTAAATGATGTCCAGCCTTGAGGGTTATTACAGCTTTATAGTCAGAATTACATTTGGCTTGCCTCCCAAAGTCCTCAAATCTTCAATTTCAGAATCCCACACTGCAGTCTCCGAGCTCTCACTCCCCTGCTCAGAGGGGACCAGAGAACTGAGCAGGGAAACCGAAGCAGAGGGCCTCTCACGGGGGTGGAGCCTGCGTGGGCTAGAGGTAGCTGAGACCCTGCTGGGAATGTGCAGGCCAGTGGCTCCCACCAGATGCACTGGGAGCATGAAGGGTGATCACTGCTCCCCAGCCCGGTTAGGGTAACCTAAGGGGTGGGGAGGGGCAGGGCAGTGCTCTGGCTGGGCTGGGTAGGCTGGGCTAGCTGGGTGCTGTGGCCTGAATATATATGCCCCCCACCAAATTCATATGTTGAAATCTAGTCCCCAAAGTGATGGTATTAGGAGGTGGGGCCTTTGGGAGGTGTTTAGGTCATGAGAGCGGAGCCCTCATGAATGGGATTGGCGTCCTTATAAAAGCAGCCCAAGGAAGCTCCCTTGCCTCTTCCAACATGTGAGGAGGGTACATCAGGAAGTTGGCAGCCTGCAGCCTGGAAGAGGGTCTTCACCAGCCCCTGACCATGCTGGCACCCTGATCTTGGACTTTCAGCCTCTACAACTGTGAGCAGTAAGTTTCTGCTGCCACAGGCCACCCAGTCTATGGTGTCCTGTTACAGCAGCCTGAACGGATTAGACAGCGGGCTAGCCTGAGTTGGGCTGGGCTGGCTGGGCTGGTGGGCTGGGAGGTCAAGGATTGACACAACCTGGACACAATGGTCACAACTTTTTGAGCATTACTCAGTACCCAGATCCACACTAAACACTTTACTTGCATCATTGCATTTAATTTTTCAACAGCCCTTTGGGGTAGGCATTACTACGCCCATTTTACAACTGAGGAAGCTGAGGCTCAGGCCCGTTACCTGGCTTGCCCAGAGTTCCCTGGTGCACAAGAGGCCAAGTGGGATGAACTCCTGACTCCTCCCTGCTCCCCTGCCCAGCCCGGCTCAGAGCCAACACACAGCTGGCTGACCCACTAACTACGAGTTGATGGAGTAATTGATAGGAGGTGACTCAGGGCGTCAGATCTCCTGGCCTCAGCCCAGGGCTCTCCACTGGAAGTCCCCATGGGGGTTGGTAAGGCCTGAGGGTGACACAAAACCAGAGGACTCTGCAGAAACTGCCCCTTTGCTCCGGCATGGCTAGGGGAACGGTGCGGTGGGGGCTTCCCTGCCCCCTGGGGGAGAGTGACAGCCCTGCTCAGGTGCTCACGTAGTTAACGCCCGGGGCCAGCCAGGTCCTGCCCTTAATCAGCTGCCTGCGCACCTGCTCTTGGTGGCTTCGCACACCTTCTGGCTCAGAACAAATGGCCCCCTCATTAGTTCCATTAAGTACTCATTTTAGCCACATGGTTCTGGGGAGCAAGTGTGCACGTGGAACGCACAGGGGTTTATTATATTTGCAGAAATAACCCTTAGGTAGACAAAAGATACAAGCAGCCCAGGGAAGGAACTTGAAGGCACAGGAAGGGCTGTCAGCAGCCCGGTCTGCCCCGCCCCTCCCTGCGCTGGCAAGCCTGCCTCCTTCCCACAGCTAAGTGTTCACCTGGGACATTGCCTCCGCAGGAAGGCCCCTCCCACTCCGTCTCTTAGACGCCTCTGCCTTGCTGGCCTCTCCCAGACACAGCCCCTGAAGATCCTACCCTGAGGGGTCAGTCACGCTTGCCAAAGCCAAGGTCAAGAGCCTTATTCCCCCATTAAAGGCATAACTATGCTGCTCCAAGTGCAGCATTCAGCCTGCAGAGCGCTGGGCACTCCCAGGCCCCACTTCCAGTCACACTGGCCAGTTCTCAGACGTGATACCTGCCTTTAAGACCCACTGACACTGGGTGTAGGGTCAGGCTCACATCTTTCACCTCCAAGGACCGCAGCTCCAGCAAGACACTTTCTCTTCCTCCAAACACCGCCCAGGCAAACCTGATTTTCACTGCTCCTCATCCAAGTAGGCTCCATCTCCCACTCGGGGGTCCTCACCCAGAAGCCACAAAATCCTTACTTTCTCTCTCCCAGCAAGACCCCAAAGCCAAGGATGCCAGATCTACTGATGGTCCAGTTTCACAAAAGCCCATCCAAAATAGGCTCCCGGACCAGCTGAAAGAAATCTCCCAATGGCCAAAGCCAGAAGAATCTGAGCAACAGAATAAAGCAGTGTTGGATTATAACCCAAAGTATAAAATAAATACCCACGCACCCATTCTGATATAAATAAATGTTTGGATTAATAAATAAATGGGGGAGAAGAGACAAATCTCCCATGCAGAAGAATTCCAAATAATTTGTGTAGATGCCCTGCCCCCAAGGAGGTGAAGCAAGCTCCCTACTCCTTGAGTGTGGGCTGTGCAGAGGGACTTCCTTCCCAAGAGGACAGTGTGGGATGGGGGAAGTGGAGTACCTACACTGGAGAAACCTGACGGTCACCCCTATGCCCAGGTGACCAAGGTCAACATCAACAGTGATCAGCCATGTTAACAGTATGTATCCTTCATAGGATGTGACGCAAAAGTAGCCCTTGACCTCTGCCCTCTTCCTCCCTAAACCCATAACCCCTGTCTAACCATGGGGAAAATACCCAACAAATCCCGGTGGAGGGAAATTCTACGTGTCTAGTCCACCTTTTTTTTTTTTTCAATTAATCACATCCTGGGATCCAGTGTATAAATCCAGTATTGCATGTCTTGTGCATAACTGTTCTAAAGAATCTTATTTTATGCACTGTATGTATCAGAATAGTGTACACTGCCACGTTACATAAAAAGAAAAACCACATAAATAACGCAGCCAACTATCCAAGTGTCATACCAACTAAAACACCAAACAAACTCTGAACAGTGAAAAAACCCAATATCTGACCCGTACTCCTCCAAACTGTCAAGGTCGTCAAAACGAAGGAAAGTCTGAGAAACTGTCAGAGTCAAGAGAAGCCGAAGCTGACATGATGACTAAAGGCCACATGGGAACCTGGATGGTATCCTGGAACAGAAAAGGGGCGTTTGAACAAACCAATGAAGTCTGAATAAAGCATAGACTTTAGTTAATAATTATGGATCCATATTGGTTCATTAATCGTTACAAATGTACCATACGGATGTAGGATGCTAACAATCGGGGATACTGGGAATGGAGTATAGAAGAACTCTCTCTACTGTCTTAATTTTTCTGTGAATCTAAGACTATTCTAAAATAAAGCATTTATTAAAAACATGATTGGAGGCTCCTGGGCCCTCTGTGTGCTGGCTCCTCTCCCCCCTCCCCCCCTGCTTCCCAGCTCCATTGAAAGCACACATATTAACTCTCCACCGACCCCCTCCTTGCCAGTCCGTGAAGCCCTTCTGCTCATCTTCGTGACCTATGTTTGACTCTGCTCCCAGCTAATGCCTTCCTGACTCCCCTCCTCCCTAGGTTCGGCCATGTAATGGACCACTCCTGTTTGTCTTGCTAATCTTCTGGCCATCAGTCCTGTGCATCCTCTTCTGGCCTTCATGCTGCACCTGCTCCACAGTCTTCCCAGGGATACCTCCCGGCCCCTCTTCTCCCACATTCTCCCTGGTGAGTCAATCTGTACATGGAGGCTGGGTCCTAAGGTGTGCCTCTCCAGCAGGGATGGCTTCGTGGTGACTCCGAGCTGTGTGTCCATCTCCTTGTCCTGGGTATCTCCGTGTGGAGGTCGACTGTGCATCTCATCAACTGTCCCAAGCCTCCATTTTCCCTCTTCTGTCCTCTGCCCCAGTGAGTGGCATTATCTGCCTGGGGGCAGGGGGCTGAGTGCTGTATGTGGTCCTGGGCTCCTTCCACCCCTCATCTGTGACATCGCATCTGCTCCTGGATCCTTGGAAGCCAGCTCCTTAATGCTGACTTCAGGTGCTTTATCTACCTACCTCTGTGTCACCACCTGCTGTTGTCACTTTCATCATTTGCCTGGGTGTCTGCTCCAGCCTCCTTGCTGTCTCCCTGACCCGAGCCTCTTCCATTCAATCAATTCTTTACCCAGCAGCCAGGGTTGTGATTGCAAACTGCCCTTCTGACCCTGTGGCTATCTGCCTGCAATGCTAGTGGTTCTCAAACACCTCAACTTGGCACCCATGACCCTTTGCCCTCTCCTTTCTCTCCATCCACACCTCCAACATCTACCTTAATACCACCTCCGTTCCTGTACAACTAGCTCACTTGTCACTGGCCCAGGCTGTGCTCTCAGTCTGGAATGCTCTTCCCTCCCATGTTCTCTGGGCAGTGGTGGGGCAGCTCTTCTGGGAACTATCTCTTACCAGCTGGCTGGCCTGGTGCCTCCTCTGTCCCCAGAACACAGTGTACTTCCCCTGATAGAGAACTACCTCATTAAGCAGGTATCATCTGCTCACAGCCAGCATCCTCCTCTCCCTCATTCCCTCCCAGCCCCGGAGCACCTCCGCAGCAAAGACCACAGCCCACGCATCAATGTATCTCCAGCACTCACTGGATATGCTCAGCAAAAGCTGTGATAACAGCGGACATTTATCGAGCTCCTACCATGCGCCAGACACAATGCCCAGCACTTTACATGCATTTTCTCACATTTATCTTTCACTACAAAGAATGAGGGCAGGTGCTTTCACTGTTGCTCTTTACCAAAGAAGAAACGGAGGCACAGATGACACACAGCTTCAGGTCACACAGCTGAAGTCATGGAGCTGAACTGGGGACTGAGGGTCTTGCTCCATCACTTGTCCTTTGAACCACATTGTTGCTTCGTTTCCTGTTTCCTTCTCCACCTAGCACTTTAGTGACGTGTGCCAGCAGGTGTCCTCCGTAACATCATTTTCCACGTCCATAGCATCCCATCACACTGATGCAACATAGTTCGCTTAACTGATTCTGTTATTAGTGTATGTCTAATTGTCTGACTTTATTTTTTCAAACAGTTAACCCAGCTCTATTCATTAACTAATTCACGTTTTTCCCTACTCATTTGAAATGCCATCTTTATCACATAGTAAGTAGTCATCCATACCTGAGTTACTCTCTTAGGTTGGCTCATGGGCTTAGTTATGCCAATTCAGACAGTTGTGAATGCTTTTACCTTCATAATGCAGTTTCATTCATTCATTCACTCACTCACTTATTCCACAGATGTGTCTTGAGCAGCTCTGTGCAGCAGGTGCTGCTCTGGAAACAATCGTGGACAACTGTGGAGCAGTAAGCAACATCATCCTCCCATTACTTGCATATTAATATCTGACCTTGGAAGTGGTTCCCTCCTGGATCGAATTTTATTTATTAAGTTGTTCCTCGGCGTTCTTGCGTATTTATAACTCCCAGTGAACTGGTGTTGGCAAGTAAGAAAATACATTTGGGATTTAATTGGCACTGAATTAAATGTATGGATTAATCTTAATGGAATTGACAATGTTTAATCTTCTTTTCTGTGAACACAGCAGGCGTTCCATATAGTCAATTCTTATTTTTATGTTAGGTTTAGTCTCACATATTTATTGCTAAGTATTTTATATTTTTGTTGCCATTGTGAATGTCATCTTTTTTTTCCGTCATATATTCTACATGATTAATGTTCTTACATAGTAAAGGCATTGATTTTTTGAATATTTCTTTTAAGTCAGCATCTTACTGAATTCTCTGATTAATTATAATAGTTTTTAGTTGACCTTTTGGATTTCCTAGGTAAATAAATATATAATATGTGAAAAATAATTTTGCCCCCATCTTTCTTGTTTTACCCTTTGTTTGCTTTTCTTTTCTTGTCGTATTGACCAATTCAAGATTTCCAAGGTGTCCTAGTAACGTTTAACAACCAGCTATCCAAGGAAAATAATCTTGATTTGCCGCATTTGCCAATTTCCCTGGTGTAAATATTCCCACCTCGGCCAATTTCAAGCCACCAACGTGATGCCCCGGACATACAGGAAGAGATGCACACCTCTCTTGACGCCATGAAACATTCACAGCCTCCAGTCTCAGATAGTTGCCCATCAATTCTTCCCTGTCTCCCTGGCCAGCACTCTCTCCTATCCGCCACTCTTGCCATCTTCCTCCACTCTCCTCCTACCGCTCACTCTATCACCTTCTCCATCCCCTTTCCTGATGATGTCCCAGCTTCTTCTCATTGAACCTACTTGCTTATCTCCATCAGCATCCATCATTGCCTCCTTCCCTCCTGCATGATGGAGGGGTCTGGGGCTTCCTCCTACAGAAACTCATCCCACACCAGTACCAGTGCTCTAGCCCCTGGCTGCTTCCACCTCTAGAGGTCCAGCCCACAAATTACCCCATTCCTTCCCTCTCTACTTTTAGAGCTTTTGCATCAACATTTAAACATGCTCAAGTCTCCCTAATCTTAAAACAAATGAACAAATAAAACAAGCAAATATCTTCACCTTCAGCACCTCTGTATTTCTCCTCTGGACTTTTCAGACAATTTTCCCCAAAGAACTGTCTGCTCTGCTTTCACTTTTCTCCCATTGATTTCTTAACCACTTGCTTTTTCTCCCACCTCTTTACAGAAACAACTGCTATCAGCGTCACCAATGACGCTGCTAAATCCAAGAGACGCCTCTTCGCCCTTAACCTTCCTAACACCGTGGCAGCTTTTGACTCCACTCAAGACTCCCTCCCCTGGGGAACACTCCTCCTGGGGATGTGATTCTGCACTCCTGGACTTCCTTCCGCCTCTCACACTACTGGTTTCCTTCACTGGTTCCTCGTCCAGCCCTCTAGATGTCCCTCAGGGTCCCGCCTGGTCTCCCTTTCCCACTGACCTACACTCTGTCTTCCTTAATGTCAGTCTCCACTTCTAGGCTCTGGACACTCCAAGCCCAGGCCAGATCTTTGAAAATGGCACTTGGTGGGCCTCTGGGGAGACATAATTGGGATAACAATGGTGACAGGGTTGCAGGGATGATCAGCCAAAGTCTAAAGCAACGCGATTATGGTACTGAAACAAGAGTAAGGCCCCTGCTTCCACCCGAAGCCTGTGAGTTGGTGGAAAGAGGTTCTTTGCGGTGTGAGACAAGGGTGACACCCAATTGTTCTCTGACTCATCACCAGGGGATACACCCATTTCATTGTTGGACGCAGGCCATACTTTATGGTCCTGATGGGAGAATCCTCTTCCCTCCACATCAGTGACAGCAGCCAAGAGAATGGTAGGGAGGAGGAGCCGCAGGGCCAGCACGGGCGGTGGCAGGGGCAGCACGCCCTGCAGCAGCAGCTCTGCTCTCATCCCCTGAGACCGGCTCCCCAAGGACACTGCTGTGGGTGCAGGTGGACTCTGTGCTCAAACTCGCTCCTGCACAAGCTTTGATAAGGGTTCTGTCAGGGAGTCCCAGCATTTCCACTGGGTTAAGGCTCAGAGACGAAAAGGATTTCATTTTCTGTTGCTATTTGCATCCCTAATTATTAATGGATGTCCTGGAGTAACTTAGCTCACCTCTTAGAAGCTCCATTTCCTAATCTGTGAAATGGGAATATCAGTATTTGCACCTTACCGGTTGTTATTAGGATTGGATTATTAGTGATATCATGGGGATGGAGGCTCCCTCCACAGTGCCTGATGGGCTGAAAGAACTCAATACACTGCAGCAGGTCCTTACCAGCATTACTGGTAGCCTGGAGAAGCCTAGAGAAAAGGGGTCCCAAGAAGAGGCAGACAGAAAAGCCAGCAAGTGTCTGCAGGGTTGTGAACCCCCTCCTTCATGACTAGGGGCAGGAGGGTCCCCCTACTCATGGATGTGGATGAAGCGCTCCCTCCCCAGCAGCGTGGGAACCCTGTGCCCCTTTTCCTCTGTCATCAAAGCCTATATTAAGACTATTAAATGTCAGTGCAGACGCTTTAACTGCTGATGTGCGGGTGAAAGGCAGGTGGAGCACAGGTGTGTTGGAGGGAAGAGAGAAGTCAGGAGGTAGAAAAAAGTGAGGAGGAGGCAGGGAGGGGGAGTGGGAGAAAAAAGCAAGATTAAATTAATTAGGATTTACAGCAGGAGGAAGTAGGAAGCTGGAGGAATGGGAGGACCCACCAATGGGACATTTGTGAACCGTCCAGGAAAGCTGTGGGGTCTGGGGGCAGCCTGACTCCCAGAGGGTGAGGGAGAAACTTCTTCAAGCCTTGCCTTCAAACCCCTGCAAAGATCTCCACTTGAAGAGTGGATGGTTGGGGAAGGGGCCTCCCAGAGAGCAGACTGTCTGTGAGGCGCTGTCAAAGCAAGTGCTGTTGCTAAGGGAACCGCCTGGGAAGAGCCTCGTGTGGAGATGAAGTCAGCCCACCTCTCCCGGCAGCCACGGGGTTTGGGAGGGGGCCCACCGCCTCATCCAAGTCTCTTTGCTGTCTCCCCAGACAGCTTTGGTCCCTGGAGGGCAGAGACCCTGCCTCCTCTGACCAGGCTGGGATCAGGCTACTCATTAGCAGCACGGGGCCATGTTGATGGCTGCTGACCAGAGAAATGTCCCTGGGATAAAGGATCCCTAGAGCAAAGGAGCTTGGAAGGGAACAGGGAACAGTAACGCTGCCTGTCCAAGGGTCCTCTGGCACCAAAGGGGTTCCAGAACCCCAGGCCCTAACCCTACAGGAGGACATTTGTCATCCCACATGAGGGTCAAAGTGACTCACGGGGTTATCAATTAAATTGAGATGAGCCTTTCAGTTAAGTGGGGGAGGAGGGTAGCACAAAACTGTGCACAGACTCTTTGAGGCCTGGGCTTGGAACCAGCAGAGGGTCCCTTCCATCACATTCTGCTGCCTGAACAAGTCACAAGACCAGCCCAGACTCGAGGGTCGGGGGCTGGAGCCGCCACTCTGGGATACAAGGAGGCGGGAAGACCTGGGGCCATTTCTGCATCAATCGACCACAGCAGTGATTAAGAAGGTGGGTTGGAACCAAGTTCTGACTCACAAACCATGTGCTGGGTGATCTTGGGCAAGCTACTTTTTTTCTCTGACTCTCCATTTCCTCACCCCCACCAAAATGATCAAAGCAAATTCCTCCTCCCCTGAGAGTTTAGCGACAGTTCAGAGAAGTTATGCATTGGAATTGCCTGGCATGCCTTCTGTGATCCAGGGGGCGCCAACAATTGTGACGCCCTCCTTTATTCCAGGAGACTGGGGACTCACTGACCCAGACGTGGACAAGAATCTGACAGCTTCCTGCTGTGCAACAAAAGGTTGGGGGCCCAGCTGGGGGTCTGTTTCAGCCCCACGCCCTCCCCGCCCTTCATCTTGCCCCCTCTGGAGCCCTCCTGCCGAGAGCTCGAAGCACCCGAGGTCTTAAGGATAGTTAAGTAGCAAACTATGTGTTCATAATAAAATTTGCCTGCTTCTCACAGACATCCAATTTGCTTACCATCCAAAGAAAAGAATTGGGTGCCTGCTTCCGAAATTGTTTTAATCTCTGCCACAGAATGCTTCTGGCAGGGTTTCTCAACTGGAAAATAGGAAATGAGTTAGAAACAATGGAAGAACGTGAATAATCTCACTTAAGATGTTTGATCTTGAGATGAGATGAAGTTGAAATCGATTTCCTGGTTCACAGTCAGACAACAGTGGGTGGGAGGGGAGAGGGCTGGGGCTGGCAGGTCTTCCAGGCCTGGCTGGGCTCCAGATCTGGCCAAGACAAGGGCCCTCCCATCCACCTGGCCCTCTGGTCCTTGCAAAACTCTGACAAACTACATTCTGGGTGGGAGGAACCCTCTGCCCAATAACCTGAAAGGTAGGCATGAAGAAAGCCTTTGGTTTCTCCATGTGCCTGTATCTATCTTATAGAACCAACCCGTGCATCTAATTGACACATTTGCTATGTACCGACGGTGTCGTGGCCTGTCCCAGTCACTGGACCTCCAGACTTGAATAAAACCCATTCCCTGTCCTCAAGGAACCCATGAGAGTTGGCTGGGACCAGGATGGAGAGTCAGGAGCTAAGGTTGATGAGGGCCTGCTCTGTGCAAAGATGCTGCCTTCATGCACCTGCTACATTCTCATAGAACCTGTGAGCTGGCGATTCTTGTGCCCTCTTCCCAGATAAGAAAATGGTCTCAGGGATGGAGTGACTCTTCCAAGGATGGGATCCAGATGTGACTGCGGAGTCTGCCCTTTGCCAGGAGGATAACCTGCCGAGGCAGGTGGCATGGGCAGGGGCGGGCAGAGGGGGACAAATGGCAGAACTCAGGAACAGTGAGGAGGTACAGGCAGCCTGGACCCTGGGCAGGCAGATTCTGGGCAGCAGGGAGCTCTGGTCCAGCTCGATGTGGAGAAGCAGCCCTGCCTGTAGGTCTGGGAAGGGACACACCCTCAAAGCCAAGTGAGGCAGGGCAGGGGGTACCTACACCCTAATCATCCCACAGACACTCACACATCACCCAAACATGCAGACCTAGACCGACACACACATTTATACAGACACACACACAACACGGACCACCTAGATGCATCTGCGTGCACCCACACTCACACACACTCTAAGAGACTGAAAACTCCTTGGGGGCAGGGACCACATCAGTCTCGCTCACCACTCTTGCCAGCACTATTCCTGGCTCATGGTGCTGCCCCTGTAAATAGTGATGAAGTCGAACTCAGTTCCCATACGTGTGCACACCGACAGACACGGGTGCACGTGATTTGTGTGCATGGCAGCTGATGCTGGGGGAGGGGTAGTTAAGTCACTGCAGCCCCCAATGGGCTTGGACCCTTGCAGGTGGAACCTGGAGGGTGGGCTAGGTCTTGGGGGGCTCATGGCTGTCTGTCACTGCTCCCCCAGCCTCACTAGACTTAGGGACCCAGCCCATCCAAAGGTCTCAGCCCAGCCTTCCTGCTCTTAAGTCTCCATGGAGTGACCCAACCCCCCCATAACTGCTCCTACCGGGGCCTGGCCTCTCGGGGTCCCAGTTGGGGGTTTAATGCATTATTGATTTCTCCAAGAAGGGAAGGTGCTGCAGCCATGGGTCCAGGTAGCTTATTTTGTGCGTCGATGACATTCAGGTACTAGTGAAAAATTATACCAATTATTAAATCAGCCATTATTACTTCAAAGTGCAATCAGTTGTCACAGCGGAGAGAGCTTGCACGGCGCGTTATTAGTCGGGCTGTGTGCACAGGGAAAGTGCTGAGAGGGGAGACTTTAACCAAAGGGCAAATGCATGAAATTTACTTAGAAATAGCGATTTATCACCCCTGGGTTTCCTACTGCTCAAATCCAGGCAGACACTTGGCTGGCAGGAGACAGGCTCGGCGGCCGCCCCTACCTCCTGCAGCTCCCACCCTGACAGGAAATGAAAAATTGAGAAGTCGTTGTAACAGCTTAAAGATGCATTATCCTTTTTGATGTGCAATTTGAGCTTCATATCTAAAGGCAGATGAAATCATCGGCACCCACGCCAGGCAGAGAGGAGAGAACTGTCTTTCTGAGTTCTGGGTGGGGGTCAGGGCGCCAGCCCAGCCTGGCCCCACCAGGCCCAGCTGCACCTCCAAGCCCGAGAGGCCAGGGGGCCAGGACCCGTCAAGGAGGAGAGATGGCAGGCTAGGGTGGGAGGCGGAAGGAAGAAAGAGATGTAGGGTGAGGAGAAGAAAACACAGGGAGACAGAGACACAGAGAGAAAGGGGGAGAAAGAGACACAAGAGTGGGGAAGGGAAAGAGAGCGAGAAATAAAAGAGAAACAACACATGAAGCAAGGAGAGAGCCAAAAACCGAGAGAAGAGGGATGGACAAACAGAAACAACCAATGGAAACTGAGTGTGAGCAATGGCCACTCACCCTAGGGAAAGAGGTGTGTGTGTGTGTGTGTGTGTGTGTGTGACCAGGTCCCCTGGCAGGGGAGGACCACACCAAGGACTCCCTGTCTCCAATCCAGGCATCTGCAGGACAAAGTAGAAATAGCCTTTTTTTGTTTTTACGGTTACTCTGAATCCATCCTCCATTAGCACACAGGGCAGTGAGGCCCCAGAACCACTCCCATCACCACCATCCACCAACCACCCACCACTGACGGCATCATGCCCAGCATGGTCCTCTCACCTCCCTACGGGCCCAGGTTAAGGATCACCTACAGCTGAGGGGAGACTAATGCCCCGACTTGGGCTACCAGCGGAGACTCGCCTCCACTGCTGTGTGACTTTGAGCAAGTGACAGCATCTCTCTGAGCCTCTTTCCTTATTTGGCAGATGGACTCACAGAGTTGTGAACAGAGCTGAGATCATGTGTGGGCACTGCCTCTGAAAGAATGAGCCCATCCTGGGGTCCCAGAGCTCTGGCCAACCACATAAAGCCTGGTCGCAGGGTGGCCCGAGCCCATCGGGGACCAAGATATCTCCCTATGCTCCCATTCGCCAGGGAGACTTCAGATCCATTTACCTGACGCTGCTCTGTGGCCCTAAAACCAACCTCCTTGTTTGAGGACCTTGGATGGCGGGGCAGCCCTCACAGGAGAGCATCTAGTGGACACATCCAAGACCCCACCTCATGCCCACACTTAAAAAGTTGGACAGGAACCTCCGAGATGTATCGTGCATAGCACAGAGCACAGGGTCTGGGTCGGACAGATCTGGGTGGCGTCCACCCGCATGCAAACTCCCTGAGGGTAGGGATTCTGGTCATCTAGCCCTTCACTCAACTGTCAGTTGAGTGAATAAATCATTTGCCACTCAAGCTGTGTGACCTTGGCAGGGTACTCCATCTCTCTGACCCTTCACTTAATCGCTAGCAAGAGAGCTCTTGCTTCATGGACCAGATAAGACAGGTTTGATCATCTGACGAGAAAGAAAAGAGGCTGGCTATTTTTATATTTTATCAATAGGAAGGAAAAAAGAGAAAGAAGGATTTATGTTGAGAGGTTATCTCTAGGTCATGGGATTAAGGAAGATTTTTATTTTCTTCTTGTTCTTTTCTGTGTTTGTCAAGTCCAATCTAGCTTTGTAACCAGAAAAAAAAGTAATATATTTGCTTTAAAATAGATAAGAAAATTGCACCCTAAAGTTCTCAGACAGGCTGAGTGTGTGGCCATGGAGCCCAGCGGCACCCCCACCTCATCTCCCTTCCTGGGGCTGTTTGCATCCTGGGGACTCAAGGCTGTCTTTAGGCTCAGGTGTCCCAGGGATATCTGGGGGGGCCACAGAGTCCCTGACTCCATCTCCATCAGTGCAGCGTGGAGGGTCCCCTGGCATGTGTCCCAGTTAGATCCACCTGTTCCTGCCAAGCAGGCTAACAAAGCTTCGGAAGCCGAGTTTGAGGCCCTTTCTAGCTACACTGACACCAACATGGGACAGAATGTCATGGGTCCCTTTGCTGCCTTCCCAGGAGATGGAAAAACAGACATTGCCAAAACAGACACACCCCGCCCAAGACCACCTTGCCTTTGCTGCACCCACCTTCCCGGCTCTTCCAGTCCCCACAAACTCTTACAGCAAACCCATGAGGCAGTAGTATTACCCCCATTTTAAAGATGAGAAAGCTGAGGCCCAGAGTGGGGATGAGATTTGCTCCAAACGCATCAGAGATGAGGCAGGATTCACTCCAGCCTGCCCAACCCCAGGCCTGTGCCCTTCCTGTGACACCACCTCTTGCTAACAAATGGCAGAGAGAAGACAGAACCAATCAACTCCCCTATCGATTCCAACTTCTCCAACGAGGAGATCAATCCTCCCATTAGAAAGGGGCAGGCAGATGGCGTTAGAGGGAATTGGAGACCCAACTCCGTGAGGCGGCCGGCAGCACTGTGAACACTGTCCTGAGTTCAGGTCGCCAAGGCTCTGGACCCACCTCGAGGTGCCCTACACCTGGCCAGGGATAAGGTGGGCTCTGCAGTTCACCTGGAGTCATGACAGGCCACAGTGCTCTGGCCTAATTCATCTGTCAGCCCATCCATCCGTCAGCCCATCCATCTCTTCTTCCTTCTATCCATCCTTCCATCTCTTTAGTCATCTAACTTTTTATGAGTTCCTCTTCTGTGCCAAGCACCGTGCAAGATGCTAGGGTTCCCAAGGGGATTTCAGCATGCCCACAGGCCAGTCAAGGAGCAGGGGCAGGTTGCAATGTATCCCTGTTTCACAGCTTTATCAGTGAACTGGTTGTCCTGTAAGGTACTGGCAGATCCCCGAGCTGATGAGCGAAGCCCCAGGCCATAAAGTAGTCCAGATTTAAAATCCTTAGGAGTTGGTCCTTCTGTCAGAAGGCTCATTAGCTTTTACTTTTCCTCTCTTAGAATGGAAGCTTGGCAAGGGCAGGGACCACGGTTCTACTTCTCACTGTTGGTGGTCCAGCACTTGACATGGTGTCTTGCACATGGCTGGGGCTCAATAACAATTTATTAAATGGATGGGTGCTGGCTGGATGGATGCTGGCTGGATGAATGGATGGATGGATGGATGGATGGATGGATGGATGACTGAAGAGTCTGTAGCTCAGAGAGGCTCCCAGTCTTACATCTGAAAGAGTTTAGAAGCATATTTCTTCCATACACTTGTTTCTGCTGCATGGATGTCCCATTTTGATTTGCTCGCTTCAGGTAAAGGGAGCTCACGACCCACCCAGGCAGCCCACTCCACAGCTGGATGGTTCTCACTGGTGAGTCCCTGCCTGGGACAAGCAGGGACTGGGGAGCTGCCCACCATGAAGTTTAATACTTCAGAAAATAAGTTAAATGGTACAGTTGAAGATAGGGACTCTTCTTATCCAAGAACAATGTGTATTTACAGCATTCATCGCTTCTCATTACATGGAGTTCCTGTGCATCAGGGTGGATCTGAGCCCACTCGGAATTTCTTAAAGTGGGACTTTGTGAGGAGAAAACACTCTGGGTAAATTCCTACTAATTCAGAAATGATCAGCCTCCTTTGTTCTGGACTCTATACATCTACTAATATAACCTGAGATCAGAGATCAAATGATCTAACCTATGTGAAGGTGCTTTGCACCATGTCTGGCACAATGTTACACAAGATTGTGTTGGGGGCATTTCAAGAATCGTTCAGATGTACCCAGAGCCAAGCAAGATTCAAAGCCAAAACAAGCATGGAATATTCATGCTCCAGAAACAGCTGCTAATAAAATAAATGAGATTAAGTGGGGGTGATAATGCAGAGACACCCAGCACAGTGTCGGGCACGGATTAGGGAGCTCCCTTCTCAGGCTGTGTCACACTTTAGGCACATACTGAATTTCCACCCAGATCCTTGTCTCAGGAGCTGGATCACAGACTCACCCTCGAGCTGCCCTCTTGAAGTTGTTCATGGAGGGCTTCCATTCAAACGGCTCCCATGTTCACAGAGCACTGACTGCACACTGAGTCCAGCTCAGCGCTTTACTGACATCATCTCTTGCTAAATTTCTTGTCGGGAACATTTTGATCCTTTTATTGACCAGTGTTTATTGAGACCTACTGTGTGTTGGGCCACACTGAAGGGATGGGGAGATGACAGCGAGCGGGACAGCCTTGGTTCCTGCCCTCACAAAGCCCACAGCTCTCCTGAAGTCATCAGGCAAAGGGGATGGAAGCCTTTGCTGGGCTGTGTCTAGGACAGTTCATCTCCCAGAGAGATGGGGAGGGGGTCTCTAGTCCTCAACCAGGGTGAGGAGAGTGAGGCACCCAAGTTAAGCAGGCGCTCCTTCTCAGGGGCACGCAAGTGCGCGATCAGCACCTGAGAGTGAGCGCCTCCTTACATTCTGCCCCTTCTGCATCTCACTGACCTCACCCCAGTCCCAGGCCAGGGTTGAGGAGTGCTGCCAAGGAAGGAGGAATTGGCTGTCCTGGGGACAGCGCGGTAGGAGGGGCTGAGCCCTGGCAGAGGTGCTCAGCTGGCTGCAGCAGGGAAGTGGAGTGAGGTGGGGTAGAGATGCAGCTCGAGAGGCAGTGAGGTGGAGGGCAGACTGGCACTTATCTGTTCAATAGACACAAGTTGCTCAGTCATTCAGCAGCAAAAATTACTCTTACTCATAACCACGCATGATCAAATGTGCCTTACCCGGAGGGTGGGAGTTCTCGTGGCTCCCTGGCCCTGGGGCATCTGAGACCCTCCCCTCACCTTCCAGTCTGAGATCAGACAGCCCACCCTTCCCTCATCCTGTCGGTTGCTGCAGAGGGTGGCCCAGAGCCAGCAAAGGCCTTGGGGGGGTGGGGGTGGGAAGGAGCAGCCTGACTCCTCGGACAGAGGGGATGGCCCCAGAAGGCCCCCGGGGCCCAGGGAGGGGGCTCCCAATTACAACCTCAATCAGGCCTCGGAAAGCTGCACGGAGAAATGAGAGCCAGGGCAGGCGATCGCCTCTGGCACACGGAAAACTCCAGATCTATAACTTCCTGGGACATAATTAGCTGCTAACTTCAAAGATGCATTGAGGTTTGTGTAATAGGCACCGGGGCACTCCACAACTGCAGAAACTGGGAGAAAAATGGAGCCGTCTGGCTTGGAAATGGAACGAGACAAAAGGCTTTCAATTCAGGGCTTCCTTCACCAGAGGAAAATAATAATCATTATGATAACTCCGTTCTAAGGGGTGTTTACTGGGCACCAAGCACTCTGCTAAGTGCCTCGCATCTAAGCTCCTATAGTGATTACGTATCTCTGTGATGCAGGCTTTATGATCAGAAACAACAATGACTGTCCAGAGGTCACAGACATGCACTACTGTCTGACTTCAGAGTCCCAGCTCCTGCCCACTGTCTGCTGCATAGTCACCAATCCAGACCTCTGAGTCCTCAAGTCTGGGAGAGGGTGTGTCTGGGAAATCAATGCTTGAAAATGACCTCCTCCTCCTTCTTCCCCCAGACACAAGCCAACCCATTCTGATGGAGGGTGGTAACCAGACAGAGACTCTGAAAGCAGACACAGGGGCAGACCTGGTTCCTCTGGGGCCTCTTCACAGGGTCTAGATTAGCTAGGGTAGGTTTACTCGCTGCTGTAACAAATAAGTGCCCACATCTCAGTAGCTTCACACAAAAGAGGTGTATTTCCCACTTGGTTTGTAAAGGGATAAAGTCCACTGGCATGGAGAGGGCTGTGAAATACTCTAAACAGTCATTCAGTGACCAAGGCACCTTGCGTTTGTGGTTCTGATGTCCCCTAAGGCCTCAAAGTTCTCTACGGGATCCACTGCATCTGGCAGCAGCTGGAGGAGGAACATAGAAGGCGGCACAGATCAGCCCTGGAAGAACCTCACTTCCAGCTACATTTGACTGGCCATACTCAGTCACATGGCCACGTCTGCTTGCAAGGGAGACTGAGAACACAGAAGGACAGGGACATGGCACTTGCTGAAGTGTCACAAGCAATGAAGCCTGTCCCTTCTATCCATCCACCCATTTACCCATTCAAAATGTAATGAGATCTGCAGTCTGCTGGATACTGTGCAGTCTTTCAGACAGAACAGTGAATGAAACAGACCACGACCTTGTCCCTGCAGAGCTTAGAACCCAGAGGGAAAGAGAAGCATAAAATCACAGCAACAAAATACATCTATTCTTACTAAAATTGTATTAAGTGCTACTAAGAAAGCACGGGGGCCATGGGAGCATGTGGCACAGAGGCCTGAGCAAGACTGAGGACTCCAGGAGGGCTTCCCTGAAGAAGTGACTTTTATACTGAGTTCTGAAGGATGACTAGGAGTTAGTTGAATGAGTTGATTTAGAGTTTTCTAGGCAGAGGAAACAGCACATGCAAAGGCCCTGAGACGCTTTGCTCCTGATCATTGTGGGGTCCCTGCTTTCCCAGGCCTGCCTAGATGTCATTCTATGGGAAATTCCTCCCCAGATCGGCAGGGTGGGCTCTTTGGATGGCTGGGGCTCTCCCTGCAGCCTTTATACCTCACCCCTCCTGGATGCTGCTCCCACTCTATAGGTTTGCCCCACTGAGTTCACCATTCGACAGGATGCTACGCTGAACCAGCTCCATCCTCAAGTCCATCCAGACTGCAGGCCTGTGGAGCTTGGATTCAGGCCGCTCTTGAAAGACAGATCTCAGGTCAGCCATAACCTCCAACCCTGAGGATTTAAACACCCATTCCTAAGAAACTAGGCCCTGCTGACCTGCTTTGGGTCAAGCCCTGACCACAGCACCCCTTGGCTAGCACCCCTCACCCCACATCAAACTATCATAATAGGCTGGGGGATCCTTGATCAATACCTCTGTGACCTTTGGGGACCAGTCATCTCCCAAAGCACAGCCCAGCGGGTTGTCTGTGCCACTAATGGAAATCATTCCATCTTCTTGGAATGCTGTGCTTTGAGTATAACCACCTTGATGAGCCCTTTGGAGTAGGGGTGACATCCTAAAGGGAAAGTCTTGCTAATCTGCCTTCTAAAGAGGCTGGATCCTGCTAACCAGAGGGCCCTTGGCTTCTCTGAGCACATGGTGAGTGTGGAGATAACAAGGCTGGAGAGAGAAACCAGGGCAGAGCTGAGCTGCTCTACGTCCTAGAGAGCAGAGAAACCAGAAGTTCATGGTGGGGTGGGATTGAAGGAGAGAACCCCACCAAGCTGGCCACCAGGAGAGGAAAGAAGAAAGTAAGAACCCCCGCAGAGGAACCACCACGGAGAATATGATGTAGCCTCCTCCTCCACAATCCCTCAAGATATTCAGTAAACGTTCTTGACAAATGCTTTTATTTTGAGGCACTCATGGAGGAGATGAATTCTGCAACCAGGTTGGCATGGGACACAAAGCAGAGAGGCAGCCTGTGTCCACCGGGGGCTAGAGAATGAAGGCATGGCCACACCTGTGCTTCAGGCTTGATGGCCGGTCCTTTCAATGTGGTACCTAATTGTCTCCGATTACTTGAATGGCAGGCTTTCTTCTCAGTGGGTTGAGACTGGCAGATGTGGTAGGCATGTCAGTGCCAGTGCCTCGTCCACATGCCCAAGGCATTCACACGTGTGTTGAAGGCTGTTTATGGCTTCCTGCAGCCACAACCCTCTGCCTGGGGGCTCTTCTGCCAACCCAGAGCCACTCAGCCCAGGTTCATGGCAAGCCAGAGGTCTAGAGAATTCTTTCCCCTAGAAACAGACCTAGACCAATGACCCCCTCATCACTGGCATCAGTGCAAAAATACCCAAGCTCTCCTGCCTTCCAGTTGGAACAACTTCACAATGTCTCCTGAAGTTCCGGGCAGAATTATCTCCAGTTGCCCACGATGGTACCTGCTTCATGACTCACCTTTCACCAGCTTCCTTCCTTTCCTTCCACTGTCCCCAGTCCTCTCCTGGTGTTTCCTGGGCTCACTTCCCAAATATACTCCTTGCTCTGAAATCCTTCTGCTTATGGAGGAACCCAAAGCAAAAAGTTTACTCCTCTGCGGGTTATATGACTGGCGAGCTATCTTCCTGGGGGTACCTGATTGGAGGATTATCTGGGGCGAGTAGTCAACACCAGGCGGGCGAGGTCTGCCTTCCCAGGTCCCCTGCAAATCAACAGGCTGCCACGAGGCCGGTGTAAAAGCACAGATCTGCCTGATCTCGCTTCACCCCATTTCCCTTTCTGGGTCCAGATCTTGGGGTCTGGACCTTTTTGCAAAGGAACATCTGTTCTGCAGAGCAGCCAAAACTCCCCTCCCCGCTCCCCACTGAGGAAGTGGTTCTAAGTTAGTTTTCTCATAAACAGTTCTCAGATGGAAGAAAAGCAGCTGTCGCCAAAGCCACGTCAATCTGAGCGGTAAAAGGTTTGGGCAAAAACATATTTTATTGTTCTTGCTGTCAGGAACATAAAGATTTAAGGGGCATGTGACTCGGTAATTGCTGTGGACTTTTTTTTCCCCTTGACAATAAACATAAAACTTAAAACTGTATTAAAATCATTTGACAATTTTTATGCTCAAAGAGCCCAGAATGAATAATGGGTTTTTTTGCATCGAAAATGCACTCTCTCGTCAACCTATAAAACTGTCAGAAATAAATTCATCAAAAGCAGATTATATAATTAAAAGTCGCTATTTGTGTCTCTGCCTGGTTGGGACCAGAGTTGTTTGTCTCTCTCTCTTTCTCACCCTCCTTTTTAAATTTTTTATCTTTTTTTTTTTAAGTTCTAGATGACAGCAAACTCAAGCTGGGCTACTTGTCTTGGGGGGGATGAGAAGATAAGGGCTTCTCTAGACAAAACCAAATTTCCTGCTCCAGCCAGCCCACACCAAATCCTGCCTCAGCAAATGACATGACTTCTCCCAACCAGCACAGTTTTGGGGTGTGTATAAAAGAGGGAAACATCCCACACTGGGGAAGTACTACTTTTCCCAATGGGGCAACAGAGGAGAGGATGTAACAGAGACCAGAGAGCGCTCATCTCCTCTTCTCTCTTTCTGAACACTCTGGAGGACCCACCTCCCAGCCCCCTGCAGTCGGCAGGCCTGTGTCAGTTGTTCTGCCCCATGGGTTGTGAGCGTAAGGGAGATGTGTCGCTTCTGGGCTGAAGCATTTAAGTGCTGGTTTTAAACCCTCCAGCACTTTCTTGCCCTCCACAGTGACCGCAGATGCGTGTTCCCAAATGAGCAGCTACAGGAGGATGGTGCCTGGATCGCTGAGTCACCGCATGGAGAACACTGTCCTGGAGAGCCACCCAGACCAACAATGAGCTTTGAGGCTTAGGCCACTGAGACCTGAAGGTCTGTGACCTCAGCATAACCAAGCCTATCCTCACTGCCTTAAAATGTAGGTTTTGTCTCTAATTCAAAAAGATACATGCACCACAATATTCATAGTAGCACTATTTACAATAGCCAGGACATGGAAGCAACCTAAATGTCCATCAACAGATGACTGGATAAAGAAGTTGTGGTATATATATACAATGGAATACTACTCAGCCATAAAAAAGATTGAAATAATACCATTTGCAGCAACATGGATGGACCTAGAGATTGTTATGCTAAGTGAAGTAAGTCAGAAAGAGAAAGAAAAATACTATATAATATCACTTATATGTGGAATCTAAAAAAATAGCACAAGTGAACTTATTTACAAAACAGGAACAGACTCACAGACATTGAAAATTTATGGCTACCAGCGAGGCTGGGAAGGGGGGTGGAGGGATAAATTGGGAGTTTGGAATGTGCAGATACTAACTATTATATATAAAATAGATAACAATAAGGCCTTATTGTATAGCACAGGAAATTATATTCAATATCTGGTAATAGCCTATAATGAAAAAGAATATGAAAAGGAATATATGTATGTATAACTGAATCACTATGCTGTACACCAGAAATTAACACAGATTGTAATCTGACTATACCTCAATAAAAAATATATAAATAAATATATTTTATAAATAAATAAATGAAATGTAGGTTCTATTATTATTCAGGTGAGATGAGGCCAGCAGAACAGGAGATGACTGCCACTAAAAAGACAGTCTGTTACACTCACAGATCCCAGGAGGAGGGGCACGTCACACCACCAGGGGCTGCACAGGGAAGCTCCACGGTTGGTCAGGAGGCAGGAGCGAGTAGAAATGTGGGCATGAGTCTTTATTGTGGCTTCCACGAGAAGAAGGAAGGGCGAGGCAGGGTAAGCAGGTTTAGGACTGTCTGGTTTGAGTAATCCCAGTGGGCTCTGAGGCCTAGGGGCTGTCCCTAGTTGTGTGGCACCTGCCCTGGGGTGAGGAGGGCAGGCAGATAGTGGCCCCTAGTATCAGTGCCCTTTAAAGGAAGAGGCTGAGGTGTGAGCTCCGGATTGGCTGGTTTGCATTTGGAAGGTCTGATCCCTAGCACAACACCGACAACTTCTAGGAATCAGCAAACCCTGGGAGGGGCAGTCCTTCCAGCATCAGCAAGGCCCCGAGATGTCAAAGCATCAGGATATAGAAAATAAAAGGCATGGTTAATATGCTGACTAATACAGAGGATTACTGTGGTGTTCTAGCAGGGAGAGGACTAGATGCCAGCTCGGATGGACATGGCGAGGGCAGAGGTGTGAAGGTGGAGGAGCATAAGGAAAGTCTGGGGGTGGTGAAGAGGGCAGAATGGTGGGGCTTAGGGTGGAAGAGACGGCAGGGTGCAGCAGCCGGGACTGGGATAGAGGCCTAGAGGCCTAGAGGCCAACATCTGGCTTTGCTGTTCCTCTGAGAGGCTGTGGGGCGGACTCCAGATTCTGTCCCCAAGGGAGGAAACCAGAAGGAAGAAGAAATTAGCAGGAGGCTGATTTCTCCAAGTTGGTGTCTGCTCTCCCCAGGACCCCCTCCCACCTTGTTAGGCCAGAGTGCAGAAACTTCCCACGATGGGACCAGTTATCTAGATGGACCTCATGACCTCCAGAGCTTCCCTTTCAGGACTCACTGACCTGGGTGAGTCCCCCAAGGCCAGCACCCAATCAGGCCCATGCAGCTACCTTCCTGTCCCTGGGTGCTAATTCTGGGGTCTCCCCAAATTCCCCTACCTAGTGGGCTTAGTTGGGATAGGGAGACTCAGCAGGCCAGATGTGGGAGCATAGAGGTATGAAAAAGGAGAAGAGACTCAGGGATGGGAAGATGAAGAGAAAGAGCAAAGTCAGAGCTGGGAAGGAGGAAAGTGCTAGGTAAGAAATATTCTTTGAGCCTCTGCTGTGCTCCCATGAAACAGAATCTCAGCCCCATTTCACAGATGAGAAAACTGAGGCTCAGAGAAACTCAGAAGCTTGTCCATCATGACACAGCCATTCTAGTTCATCAGGGTCCAAAGCATGTGCTTGGAAAGCGAAATATCTAGGGCTTCTCAGGGTGAGTGGAATTTTCCCTCAACTCGGTCAGAGAAGTGGGGACATGGGGATTTACACTCAACTTGGGGCAGAGGAGACAGGTGGCTGTAGGAGACCCTCTCTGACTTCAGAAGGTCCCCAGGCTGTGTTGCCTTCCCCTTCGAGGATGGGAGATTACTGTAAGCCTTTCTTGTGCTAAAGATGAACCCTTCTATTCTAATTTTGCCAAGAGAGGTTTTTCTATGAAATGGATGCTGAATGTTATCAAATGCCTTTTTATCATCCTTGGTTTCTCCCTTTTGGCCTATTAATATGATGAATTATATTAATAGAGTTCCTAAAATAGAAGTGTCCTTGCTTTCCAATAATATACCCTACCTGGTCATTGTGGAATATTCATTTTATATATTGCTAGATTCAATTTGCTAATATTTTATTTAAGATGTTTGCCTCTATATTTGTAAATGAGATTAGCCTGCAGCCTTCTTCTTTGTGTTCTCTTTTGTAGGGTTTATTTAGCTTTGTAGATGAGCTGGAAGGGCTTCAGGTTCCAGAAATACTGTGGACCAGAAATCCCCTAAATCTTCCTGCCATAAACACCTCAAAATGCTCAATACAATGTAACAAACACTTGAGCTTACAGAAACACAGAGGACGTTTCCAGGAGCAAGAAATAATGTGGGAACTGAAAACCACAGAAGTAAGCACATGAACTGTCCCAGCAGATAGCCAGGGAGAGGGATGAGAGGAGGTGATGCTCACACAGGGACAAGCTGGGAGAGAAGCTGGACCTATCATCCCCAGGAGCTGTGCTCCTGGGGAAGGGTGGACTTGGGGGAAAAAAATTGCCCTCTAGTACGGGCAGGGAAAAGGGGAAGTAAAGAGAATGACACAAACAGCATTCGAGGAGAGAATGATAGAAAATTATCTCTAATAGATTAAAAATACTCAAAACTCACCAATAAGCACATGAAAAGATGCTCAACATCATTGATCATTAGGGGAATGCAAATAAAAACCACAATGAGATACCAGCTCACAGCTGTTAAGATGGCTACTAGCAAAACAAAGAAGCAAACAAAACCAAACCAGCAAATAACAAGCATTGGCAAGGATGTGATCAAATTGGAACCTGTGCCCTGTTGGCGGGAATGTAAAATAGTATAGCCATTTTGGAAAACAGTATGGTGGTTCCTCAAAAAATTAAAAACAGAATTACCATAAGATCCAGCAATCCCACTTCTGAGTATATATCCAAAAGAACTGAAAACAGGATCTCAAAGAGATATTTGCACACCCATGTTCATAGCAGCATTATTCACAATAGTCAAGAGATGGAAGCAATCCAAATGTTCACTGACAGATAAAATGGATGAACAAAATGAGGCGTATATATACAATGGAATACTACTCTGCCTTAAAGAGGGAGGAAATTTTGGCACAGACCACAACATGGATTAGCCTTGAGGACATTACGCTAAGTGAAATAAGGTATTCACAGAAAGACAAATACTATATGATTCCACTTAAATAAGGTACCTAAAGAAGTCAAATTCATAGAGGCAGAAAGTGGATACTCTGCTGTCAGAAAGGTGGAGCACAACTCCCCAATCCTTAAATGTGGGCTGAGCATAGTGAATTCCTTCACATAACGAATCTCTTCCAAAGAGTAGACAGAATATGGAGAGGAGAAACCTGACAAACACCGCCTCAGCCAGGTGATCAAGGTTACTATCATCAGGGATGATGACCCATCATCCTTGGTGGGATGCAACCCAAAAGTGCCACACTGAGTCCGTGATTCTCCTCTCCAAAGCCATAACCCCAGCCTAATTATGAAAAGCAAAAACTAAAACACCAGACAGATCCCACATGAGGGATTTTCCACAAAATAACTGACCAGAAATCCTTAAAACTGTCACTAAAACCAAAGAAATCTGAGAAACTGTCACAGCCAAAAGGAACCTAAGGAGACATAAATGTAATATGGCAACTTGAATGGGATTCTAGGATAAAGAAACTTAAGTAAAATCTAAGGCAACATGAATACAATATATACTTCAGGTAATAACAGTGGATTGATACCAGTTCATTAATTGTAACAAACAAATCATACTAATACAAGATGTTAGTAACAGGGAGAACTAAGTGTGAGGCATGTGAAAACCTCTGTTCTATCTTCACAGGTTTTCTATAAATCTAAAACTATTCTAAAATTAAAAGTTTATTTGAAAAAAATTTAAAGGTACCCACCTAAGACTAGACATAGAAGGTAGAAAGAAGAAAATGAGTATAAAATCAATGAATCCAAAAGATGATAAGAAAATAAGCAAATAAAAAGAATGGTAAAAAGTATAAAATAATTATAACAGAACTGTTACTACAACAAACAATTATAGAAAAAACTATTCTTTTCAAGCACATAATAAATGTTTGCAGAAATGACAGGCAGCAGGCCATGAAGCAAATCTCAACAAATTCGAGTTGCTAGTTTACAAATCATATTTTCTGATCACAATGCAATTAAATTAGAATTAATAAAAAGAGTAGTTACGATATTCCATGTTACAGCACAATTGTAAATAATTTATGGATCAAAGAAAGTACTGGGTATTTCAAATAGTACATATTAAAATCTGTGGGGTGCAGCTAAAGTACTTAGAGGGCAAGATTGAAATTAACATTAGACAAGAAGAGAAAATGAAAAATTAATAAGCACCCAACTCAATAAATCAGAAAAAGAGTAACCCAAAGAAAGAAAAGTGAAGAAAATAATAAGAGCAGAAAATAATTAATTTAAAACCGAGCAACAATAACATCAACCAAACCAAATGCTAGTTAAGAAAGAAGATCTATTTACTACAATAAACTATATTAGTATATTTTCTGATATTGAACAATTTGTAGATTCATGAAATAAACCCCTTTTGGTCATGATGTGTTTTTCTTTTAATGTTCTGTTAGATTTGATTTACTTAAGTTTTATTTAGGATTATTTGCATTGTTTTCCATAAGTGACTTTGGTTCTCTTTTTTTGTGAAATCATTCTTACATTTGGATATCAATGTTCTACTTGCTTTATTAAAATAATTAGAAAAAAAATCTCCCTTTTAAAAAGCCTGAAACATTCTAAATAATATTGGATGTGTCTATGATATCACTCATATGTGGAATCTTAAAAAAAAAAAAGACACATGAACTTAAATATAAAACAGAAACAGACTCACAGACATAGAATACAAACTTGCGGTTGCCAGAGGGGAGAGGAGTGGGAAGGGATAGATTGAGAGTTCGAAATTTGTAGATACTGACAGGTATATATAGAACAGATAAACAAGTTTATACTGTATAGCACAGGGAAATATATTCAAGATCTTGTAGTAGCTCATGGTGAAAAAGAATATGAAAATGAATATATGTATATTCATGTATGACTGAAAAATTGTGCTCTACTCCGGAAATTGACACAACATTGTAAACTGACTATAACTCAATTAAAAACAATATTGGATGTATCTGCTCATTGGAGGCTTGGTAGAATTTTCCTGTAAGACCATCTGGGCCTGGTACTTTTTAAGGCGATAACACTTTAACAATTTATACATGAAAATGTTTAGATTTTCTATTTCTTTCAGAATTAGGTTTGATCATTTATATTTTGGGAAAAATTATCAAATTCATCCAGGTTTTAAAATGTATTTACATAAAGTTGAACAATGCAGTTTCATGATTCTTTACTTTTCTCTCTTTCTGTGATTATTTTTCCTTTATCACTTCTTATTTGGTATTTAGGCTTTCTTGCCCTTTACCTTAATTGTGGTTTATCTATTTTATTGGTTTCTTCATATTAACTCATAATTTCTTCTTTTATCTTTATAAATTTCTTGCTTCCACTTTCCTCTGGTTTGTTTCTTGCTCTTTTTCTAATTTCTCAGATCAGGTGTTTAATTTTCTTGTTTATATCTTTCTTGTTTATTGACATCTATATTCAAGGCTTTTACTCTGAATATTACTAAAACTATTTCCCACAGATTCTGATTTTTTGTTGCTATCTTTATTTTCTAGATTTTCTGCAGTTCCTGCTTATATTTCCTCTTTGACCCAAGTACTAGTTAATAGAGAGTTTAAAAAATTTCTAGGTGGTAGAGTATTATTGAGTTTGGGTGGTTTTTTTCCTTATTTTATCTTCAATTTCTAGTTTTAGTGCATTGAAGTAAGGGTTCCCCAGTAATCATTCTCTTCTCTTGTAATAACAACACACTAATATTTAGCTGGGCACATAGCTTCTCAGAATAAAGACTACATTTCCAGCCTCCCTTGCAGCTAGGAGTAGTTATGTGACTAAATTCTGGCCAATGGGATGGTGCAGAACCTCTGGGTGGTGATTTTAAAAGGTTTGAGGAGTATGCCCTACTTTCATTATTACTTCATTCTACTGCTTATAACAAGGATCCTTGCAGATGAAGTTAACACCCTAAGAATGGCAAAGCAACACGACAGAAGTCTACACTCTCCTACTTCCAAGCACTGGGAAACCTCATAGAGTAGAGTGCGCCCATGCAAACCTTGAATCACGTATTTTTGTGCTATTACATGAAAGATAAATATTTTATACTGTTCTAGCCACTGCTGTTTTGGCCCTCTGCACACATTGCCAAATCCACTCTATAACTAATATGGTTGGCAACGTTTTTGTTTTTTTTTTTTTTCCTGCCTGTATGTTTATAGGATTTTCCCCTTTAATCTTTGAAATTCAGTTATTTCACCTGGCCATAGGTCTCTTTTCATTAGCTTTACCTAATGTTCAAAAGACAGCTTTGTTTTATTATTCCTTTGACTATTGCTCATTTTATTCTATTTGTGGGGTCTTTCTTCAAGGTGTCTTTTCACTAATCATGTCCATTCCTTTATTCCTTTCTTCTGAGTTATGGGAAGATCTTTTGAGACCCATCTTTTCAACCATGGATTCTGTTCTGCTGCAGTGTTCAAGCTGCCATTTCCTGCCCCCACTGCCTTTATAAATGCAGCAATTGAACTTTTCAGCTAAAAACAATCTTCTAGTCCCAAAGCATACTTTTTTTTCCCAGATATGCAATGTCCCTTTGAATCTCATTGGGGACACAAATTAGAGATTTTCAAAAGACTTCTGCTGATTCTGGCAGAAAGTTTATCTCAAAGGGAAACATTTGCATCAATCCTCTCATTGTGAACTGCTGTCTTTTCATGTGGTCAGTGGTCTTCCTCCACTCACTCATCCTCACAGTGAGCATTTCCTCACCCCTGGGGCTTGAACTCTGTTCTGATCTTCCAGAACCAGGTGAGGAAACATTTGGGTTTGCTGAAGGTTTAGTTTGGTATTTCTGGGTTTTATTATCTGAGGGGAGTAAGAAGGGCGAGATACCAAGGCACATACGTCATGGGAACATCTGTGATCTGCGAGTGAGCCTTGTTTCTGAAGCTGGGGTTGCAGCTCCAAGTTGGTTGAGTGCTGCCCTCCCTCCCCATCTGGCATGGCCAGCCATACCAGGACCCAACTGCGGCTGCAACTCACTCTTACAAGCCAGCCTCCAAGGAAAGCTGCAAGCTGGCACCTTGGTTCTCTGCATAAGGGCTCACAGAAACTGCTCCCACCTACTGCCCCAGCCCACCTCATCTTCAGGTCCTGCCTCCTTGTGCTTAGGTGGGTTATGGGGTTCTGATGGGGATCCCATACACTTAGGGATGCCACCCAGCCTGCTAGTTAAGACCATGCGTTCAGGTGTTAAGATGAGTGTGGCTTCAAGTCCCAGTTTAGCTACTGAGTAGCTGTGTAACTACGACACCGGACAGACTCTCTGGGTCTCAGTTCCGTCTTGTACAAAATGAGGTCAGTGATAGCATCTCATCCCTGTACTGTGACCAGGGTTCACCGTGTGTGACTTTCTTGGCCCCGGATCCAGCACACTATAGATGCACAACCAATGTAAGCTCTAACAACCCCGAGATGCTTCCTCTTTCTCCCACAGTGTGTCCCACAAGTGACCAGCCCTTTTCCCTGGCAGTTTCCTACAGTATTGGTAGAAATTCTTCCAGTTTCTAGTGCATCAGTGTCACTTTCCTTTGTGCTCCTGGTGGTATATGTCGCCTGTACTCCCCCATTTCTGTAGTCCTCTATAAATAATTATCCTTACATAGTAATTTATAGTACATAGTATAGGGAGGAGGGGAGGAGGCAGTTAAACAAGTCTCGCTTCACCATCTTGTTCACCATCTAACTGTCTGTGTCCCTTACAATCTTCCCGAGCCACAGGACTTGGCTTCCCACCTACCCCAAGTGCCATGGGCTCCACAGCTTAGGGGAGAGGGTCCCCCTCTTGCACTCCTGGCCCTACAGTACCCCACCAGCTGAGTCATCCCTGTCCTCCTTCCTTCCATCCCAGCCAAGCCAGGGACTAGGGAGGATTCCCAGTTGGTCATTAGGATTTTGCCTCACAGACTAGGAAGATATTTTGGAGAGAGGCTGAGCAAAGAGGTGATGGACAAAGATTTAATCCACTACCTTCCATGGGTGGGCAGCCCTGGGAAAGAGCTTAAAGGTAAGAGGCATAGGGACAAAGAGAGATCAGACCCAGAGCAAGTCACCCAGCAGAAAAAGAGCAATGAATAACAATCAACTACCAGTATTTGGTGAGTGCACACCATGGGCTAAGCGCATGCATTCCATCCATTTATTCTCAGTTCTATTGGTAGGACTTTTATTATAGCCATTGTACAGATGAAGGACCTGAGACCCAGAGGGGAGAAGTGCCTTGTCTGGGGTCACACAGCCAGCAAGTGGCTGATCTGGGGCTCTCCCCTGAATCTGTCGGATTCTCAAGTCCATGCATTGTAACTGCTAATCTAGACTGACTCATTCTAATCACAAAACTTGGGCCAAATCTATTTCTCACATTTGAGAAACCACAGACAGCTGGGGCACTGAGAGGCCCACCCCAGCCCTCCAACCACTGTCAGCACCTCTAGCTTCCCTCTTTCCTCCAACCGAATCTGGAATTCCTGGGGTGGCCAGCCCAGGACCACCTACACCTCCTCCTCTGCTCCAGCCACAGCTTCGAGGGGCAATATTTCCCAGAGCTGGAGCACACACCAGTGGGTTTTCCGATAACATATGACTTGGCTTTTAATTATTGAGAAGTGATTGCTGATTTACACAGCAATATTTATCCAGCAAATTGCTAATTAATGCACTGAAAAATGCCAAGTGGTGTCAAATATTTGCTTTTTATTTGCAGTATCAAAATATTTTTATTTTTGGTGAGGAGCAGAATCAATGAGAAGGTTCTGAAGTATTTAAACAGGGTATGTAAAGTTTAAGCTGAATATTAAATAGGGATGAAGGCTGGGCTTCATGGCTGGGGCTCTGGGGTGTTCTGTAGACTAGGGGATGCTCAGAGATAGTCTGGAGAACAGTGAGCCCCAAATCTCTTCTCAGAATCCCTTGAGATGCTGAGAGCACCAACTAGCCACAGACAAGGACATCTGAGTGAGCAGGACCATCCTCACTAAATCCCCCCCATCCTCTTCATCAGCATCATCGTCACCTCCATCACATCTCCCTGCTGACAGCCCCCACCCACCACCACTCTGTCCATCACCATTCATTCATTCATTATATTTTGTATGCTGAATACACGCTATGTGCTGGACATTATTCTGTTGCTGGGAAGATAAGTCCCTTTGTTCATGTTGCTTGTACTGGATTTCCACACCCAGTAAGCAAGAAAAGAAATGAATAAATGAATAAAAAAATTTCAGAGGTGACAAGTGCTACAAGAAACAAATCTAGGGAAGCAATAAGAAGTCATTACTTTAGATTGGTCAGGGTAGGTCTTTGTTGGGAGAAAAAAAGACACTTTAGCTGAAAGACACAGAGGAACCAGCCGTATGAGAACAGAACTTCCCAAGAGCATGAATAGAAACTGCAAAGGCCCTGGGACAGAAAGGGATTTGGGACAGGGGAACCAACATGCAGGGAGCAGAGTGGCTGGGAGAAGGTAAGAGATGATATTGATAGGGAGGGAGTGCCCCATGGCCCCACTGCCCAGGAGTGAAGGAGTCCGGATTTTATCCTAGTCTCAACGGGGAGCCATCAGGGAGCCCTGAGGGAAGCGTGATGCGCTCTGGTTTCCTTTGTTAAAGCTCCTCTCGGCTGTAGAGAGGAGAACTGGTCACAGGCCAAGCGTGGGAGCAGCAAGACCCCGGCAGCGCTGACTCCTCAAACAGGATCCGGGGGAGGCAGCTCAGACCAGGGTGGGGACGCGGCGCGGGAGGAGTCGGAGTCGGAGTGTGTGTAGGTGGGGCCTACAGACTCGCGATGGGATGCGATATGGGGGTGCTAGTCTCCAGGAAAGAGGATTCACGGCCTCACCGCCACCCCTACAGCTCCTTCACAGCCATTTCATCGTCGTGCAAAAACACAGCAGCTGCTGTTTATTGAGGATTTACACTGGGATTTTGCGTTATGAACTGGTCTGTCTCAAAATGATCAACAACACCAGGAGGGAGGGATTATTATGCCTTGTGTGATTTACTCGGCTTTGCTAATCCACTTTAAAGACTGAACGTCGAGCTGGAAACGACCACTATTCACTCACCTCACCAACAGCACGCGGCGCAGGATCCCGGGTGGGCGGCGGGGGAAGCGGCGGATGGGGTACTTCACGCCCGGGCGGGCGGCTGCGGGTCCCGCCTCCGGCAGGGGCACCCGCTTTCCCCTCCCTTCAGTCAGGAATAACCCCACCTGAACCGCATGTAACACAGCGCTTCCACCTTTGTCCCTCCTCTGTGAGGTTGGCGTTATTACCCCATTTTACAGATGAGTAAATGGTCTCCCTGCATTTAACTTTGTCCAATCCACTATTCACCAACGAGAACAGTCCCTCTGAAATGCGGATGTGTCCAGTCCTTCCTCTGTCCTCTCCCCACCCCATCCCCGGCCCCAAGCTCCCACAGCATCCCCTTCCCCCAGTGGCCAGAGGCCGCCAAGCACTAACTCCAGGACCTTGCCTGGGAACTTCTTCCCTCCATGCCATTTTGCCCCACAGCTCCTTCTCCTGGCCGCAGGTCTCAGTTCCACGTGTCCCTCCCCAGGGGGGTCTACCTCACTGCAGTCACCAGCTTGGCACAGTCCTCCTTTGGCACCTGTTATTACTCAGCACCTATAATTACTGTGCTGGGTGATGGATATTCATAAGCCCTGGAAGGGTTGGGAAGGTCCTTGTCTGCCATCCTTCCCTCTGTCTTCACTGTGAGGGAGCTTTTTGAGAGGGGAAGGCTTTGCCCTGCCACACACTTGCATTGTGGCCTCTCTTTCCTCTTCTATTAACCAAATGTGCCCCCAGACCCAGAGCCAGCAACAGCTCCCCACCCCAACCAAGCTCTAGGGCCGGGGGCAGGGGGAGTTGGGGCATTTTGGAGTTCTGAGCTTTGGCCTCGTGGGTGCCAGATGTCTAGTAAAGCCTGGATGCTGAAGATCATTAAATGCCACATGACAAAGGGCTTCCCAAGACAAAAGGCAGAGATAAGAAATCATGAGTTCTCCTGCTGATGGGCCCCCTCTCCTTCTTCCATCGTCAGGGAGGAGTGGAAAGTCACTGTGGTTTTGGAGGGACTAAGATCCTGATACAAGCCCCTCCATCACCCCATGCCCTTGGAACAGCAGAATGGACAAAATGTGGTATAGTTACACGAGGGAATAGTACACAACCATGAAAAGTGAACTACCAATCCACACTGCCATATGAATCAAGCTCACAGACATAGTGTAATGCCATAGAAGCCAGATGCAAAAGAGTTCAGGGCGTATAATTTCATTTCTGCAAAGTTCAAGAACAGGCAAGATGAACCTAATGTGTGAGGAAACCAGGAAAGGTGGGGTACCAGCCAGAGGGTGCTAGAGATGTCCTGCACCTTTACGGGTGGTGACATGAATACTCATTGATTGTACACTTAAGATTGCGCACTTTTCTAGAAATTTTACTTCAATAATTTTTAAAATTTAGGGTAAGCTGACAAAGCACTTGACTTCAGCCTCTAATTGAAATAAAGCAGGAATCTGTAGAACTTAAAGAATTAGTGAGAACATTTATCAGCAGCTCCTCATAAGAGACCATACCTAGGAGATTATATTGTCTTAAATGGTTTTCTAACTCTTTATATTAAAAACAGAGGAGCAGTAGTAAGTACAGGGATTATGTGTTAATACACAGATAAGATTTTATAATATTTAATCAACTGAAACCAATTCATGGGTGTTTTATTCTTGATTTTTATTTACTGAAAAATTATTATTAAAACAAAAAGGAAAAATATCTCCCTGAACTCACTATCGCCCTCACGGTTCTTGCTGCCATGCAGATATTTCACGTAGTCATCATATCTACATTTAATTTTTATTGTATATGTGTATATTACATTTTCTATAATTTATTATGTTGCCCCTTTAAAATCAGTATTCCCAAGATCTAATAAATACCCACATCCATTCTCTGCCAGATTTTTCAGTATATGGTCTTTTTCTGAACTTAATTTTTTATGCAGATAGAGTTGTTTTTCCATGAACTGTAAGGTGTATCTAAATTACAAATTATTTTTTCAAGCTGCTAATCAGGTTTTTTTTCAGAGCATTTGCTAAATAATTCATCAGCCACTCATTGTTTTGGAGTGATTTCTTTATCATAGTTAATTTTTACATGTGATCTCATCTATTTCTAGGCATTCTATGCTAATCATTAAAATCTATTTCTTTTTTTTCCATCAATATTCTCACTGTTCTAACTATTGTCACTTTATATATTTTAATATTCAGTATGACTCTACATCAATGTTCTCTTCTTCCAGAATATTCTTTGATACTCTGACCAATGTTTTTTCAGTTGAATTTTAGAATCATTTTATCAGGTTCCTTTTTGCAGGATTGTTTGGTATTGCATTAAATCTGCAAATTAACATGGAGGTGGTTTGACATTTTTACAATATTCGGTCTTCCCATGCAGAAACATAGTATGCATCTCCATTTATTCTGGTCTTCTTTTATTTCACCAATAAAATTTTGTAGTTGTCTTTATATAGGTCACATGCATTTCTCATTAAGTTTATTCCTAAGTATTTTTCCGTTACTCCTGGGAATGCCATCTCTTTTCTTCATTACAGTCTCTGGCGGACTGTGGCTGGAACCCAGGAGAGCATTGACTGGGTCAGGTCTCATCTCTGGCCACCTTACTTGTTTATAAACATTTGAGTTGTTTCTTTTGGATTTTTGGTCCCAAATCACATTGATAGTGAATACTGTTTGTCATGTCAGCATTAGATGGGGCTCCAAACTGGCATCTGATAGGCCTGGGGAAGCCAGCCACAGCCTGCCCACTGAGACACAGCCTCACCCCCGCTGGGGCTATAACCAGCCCTGAACCCCAATCCCTTGCTGAAAGCCCTGGAACCCTCCCCTTCGTCCTTCTCCCTCCATCTAGTGGCTCTCTACCCCGGCTCTCCTGGGGGTCTCCTCTCAACTCTGATGGATTCCCCATGGACCCAAGTTGCGGCCATCATATTAATCAAAGCCATAGCTACCAAGTATCCAGATGTGTCCTGCCCCTTGGTGAAACCTTACATAATATCTTTTTTTTTTTTAATCCCTGAAGAGTATATATGATTAACCGGAGAGGTTAAAGGACTTTTTGAGATCACACAGGTATTAAGTGGCAGATCTGGGATTCAAACCTGGGTTCCTTCTACTCAGCCCCATTGCTTCCCTCTATGTGCCCCGGGCACCGCCCAGAGACTCTTGTCCCTTACCCGTCAGACAGGCCACAGAGGATTAATTTCTTGCCAGCCTGGACTCCTCAGAGTTCACCAGGCCACTCTGGGCATTACAGTGTAAACCCCAGGCGCCTAGCCAGCTCTGCCACCTCCACCTGGTCCCAACTGCTCCAGAATTAGGCCTGAGCCCCTTGTGTTAGAAGAGTTTGGTGACCACCTGGCAACTTTCCCTATTAAAGAATGTGGTCATTACAGACACCCAAGCCCCAGGCTCCTTTGAGGAAATGCTCTACCTGAATATTTTTCATATTAAAGGGCAATTTTGGTAGTAGTCATGGTAGCAACAGTAGCAGCTAACATTTACTTAGCTCCCACCATGGACCAGACACTGTGTTCAGTGAAACACATACATGATCTCACTTATCTTCACCACAACCCTGTGAGTTAGAAACTTCGGTATCCATTTTACAGATGAGAAAACTGAGGCTCTGGGAGGTAAATTTATTTGTCCAAGGATATTCAACTTCTAAACAGCAGAGCCAGAATTTGAAACTTGAAAGCTTGCTGGGAAGCCTATTAACTTTGTTTGAACCCTTCATTTCTGCACCTGGAACTTTCCATATTGTACAGACAAATGGTGTTATAAAGCAGTGGTCCCCCAAAGCTGCTCCACAAACTGGTGTGTCTTCAGCATGAGCAGAGGGGCTTTATACAAAGCAGAGGCCCAGGCCCCAGCACACTGAGCGATCAGGCAGCCCAGAACCTGTGGTTTTCGCAAGTCCCTCACCAGGTCTGATGTCCAGCCAGGTTTGAGAATGACCATCCAAAGAAGGGCTCTTTGCCATCTAAGGCAGTGGACATTGGTTTATTTTGTAATGAATCCTAATAGTAATCAATATGAGAACAAAAGAAGCAAATGATTTAGCAATAATTGCCGAATTATTTTTGTATGTTTGGCAAATGGGGAGGAATTTCAAAACGAAGACGCCAAAATCATATTCACTGTTCAGAAAGCAGTGAGTATTTGTACGACATAAAAAGTCAGTATGAACTATGAAGAAAACATCAAATCTTAATAGATTTCCAGAAGGACATGCACCACATCTGACCAAGAAGCTGAAGAAGTCACTCACCCAGAAGGCAAGACCATTAGTAAATTCCAGCATAGGAAACAGTCCACTTCGTAAATGATTTTTTAAAAAAAGATAAAATAGTGAGATGCCCTTTAAAGTCTGGTAAATTATAAAATAGCATTGTAAATATCACCACAGAACTAAAAAGCATGGACTTTGGAATTAGCCCTAGTGGGTTTGATACTGACCTCTGCCAGCCCTCCTGCTCTGTGACACAAGCCTTCTTCAGTCCCAGTCTCCTCATCTGAAAGGTGAGACAAAGTGATGGTTACCTTGTAGGGCCATTGTATTAAATGAGAAACAAATGAGATGTGTAATAACACAGGCTGTAGCCCTCAATGGGCCCCAGGAAATTGAGCTGGGTCAATGGCTATATTATGGTGTTACATTGCAGTGAAACTGTTAAGTGCATATACTGCCTGCCTTTTGCAAGAAATCTGTCCTACAACCCGATACAGGACTCACACTGAGAACCTAGCCCCGTCCCAGTCCCAGCAGCCTCCTCCCTCCCTCCTGTACCCTTCTCCCTTCTGTCCTTGCTGCTGCCTCTCTGGTTGCCATTCTTGGGGCATCCTTCAAAACAGGGCTCCTTAACCTGGATGGGAAATTGACTCCCTTGTAGCTGAACTCTAGCCTTTCCTTCCACTAGGAAGGTAGTGTTACCAATATCTGTGACTTTGTCACCGGCAGAAATCACAGATGTTTTCATATCACATCACACTTACTGCCAAATTCTCAGAAAACCTTTTACACTTATCACAGCCTTGAAATCAGGACGGTGATTAGAACTGCCACCAGATCCTGCTAGTTCACGTGTTAATAAAGAAGGATGTGTATTGCTATATCACAAGTTTTTATATTTTGATAATTATATTTTAATAAATCAGTCTCTTTGTAATCCCGTATATACGATTTCATGCATTTAAAAGAAGGGACCCATAGGCTTCCCCAGACTGCCAAAGGGGTCCATGGCATTTAAAGGGTTAAGAGCCCCTGTTTTAAGACCTCTGCAGTGGGTTCCATCATTCTCTCCATTTTACAGATGAGAAAACTGAAGCTTGGAGACGTTGTCACTTGTCCAGGGGTACTCAAATAGCAAACAAGGAATCGTCAATTTGACCTTGGCATTCCCTGGAGCCAGTGCCTAACCTTTGTACCACCTGCTTCCCCCACAGTCTTATTCTAGGGGCTGAAAATACAGATATGCTCCGGTGTGGCCCTTGCACCCCAGGAGGGCCCAAAGCCAAGGGGAGACAGCTCCCTCTATAATCCTAACCCAGGATCGTAAGCGTTTTTCCTTTTAGGCTCCAGCAAATGCCCTGATCTGATTCCTTTTTGGGGAATGGGGCCCCTAGAGTGAGTCAAAGCTGGGGTGAGTGGACCTGAGGTCTCACTTGGGGTGTATTGACTTTGGTGACTGAGAGTGGAGGGAGCTGGGGACGAGTCCCTGAAACCAGGCCCAAGAGAGGACCCCAACTGTCCAGCCAGAAAAGGCTGTATCCAGGCCTAAAGGCTGAGGGACCAGGGAGAGAATAGGGGTGGCATGTTCTTAGACCAGTGCCTATAAGCTACTTCACACAGCTATTAGAGATTTAGCAAATGTTTGTTGATTGACTGAATGAGTGAATAAATGAACAAATAAGCAGGTTCAGCCTGGACCAATCAAAGGCTGGATTGTCCAGGGGTATCCTGTGGGAGCAGAGTGATGACCACCCTCCAGGCCTGTCATGACATCTTTTTCATGTCCCTTCTGGCAGGGCCTGGCCCCACTCACCCGTCTTCACCTCTACAGAGAAGCTGCTTCTCTTGCCCTCAGAAAGCCTAACCCCCTGGACACTTTCCCTGGGGGGTACAGGAAACTGGAGCTGGGTAGCCACGCCCCTCAGATTGGGGTGACAGGGTGAGGACAGGAATGTGAGTTCCTTTGTACCCCAAGAGCTGACTACTTGTCTCCCCAGTAGAACATTCCTTCTATGGAAACCCCAGTCCTCAGTTCTGAGCTCCAGACTGCCCCACAACTCCATTGTTAATGCATTCATTCATTCATTCATTCCGCAAGTGTTAACAGCTTACTACATGCCAGAGAGTTCTGGCACTGGGGATACAGCAGTGAACAAAAGAGACGTGGTCTCCATTGTCGTGAGTTTTGGGGGTCTGGGTGACAGGGTAGGAGCAGACAATCGAAAGATAAGTAAACAAACAAATGAAGAAGAGAGTTTTTTAGGTGGTGGGAAGTTCTGAGAAGCCATCTCACTCAGGGTGGTGAGATAGTGTGGTCCCTGCACTGCTGTTCACTTCTCCATGACAAGGTATACAGTTTTACAAAACATTGAAATCACACCCGAGGCCATTTCTCCAAAGTTTGCTAAGATTAATCGCATTAAATTCATCTCCTTTCGCTAATGCAAACAACCATTCTCTGCCTGGATAATCTTAGCAGAGAAGGAAACTAAAAAAACGATATTCAGGTCAGACCCAAAAAAGGAAAGACCTTGAATTGCACTGTTCTTAAAAGCACTTAAAAGGGATTGAATTAGAACTGAGACAAAAAAAAAAAAAAAAAAAAAAAAAAAAAAAAAAACGGCCCCTGAATCCAACTCCCGCTGCCACCAAGTTAGAAAAATAGCTGAAGGAAGAGGATGTAGCCCGTCAATCAAGTTATGATCGTTTTATTTTTTAAAAAATGAGAAGTCTTTTGTTTCAAGAGGAGCAGGCTGGTAATTTGGAGGTGCGGAGGCAGCGTCAGAGCAAAAAGCTTTCATATTTCCAGACAGAAAGGATTTGGCAGCTGATAGAGAAGTTGAGGGTCGCATAATGAGCTCCAACTCCGTTGAGGTTCCCTTTCCCAAAGAGAACAGGGGAGCTCAGCCGTCGGGCTGATTGATAGAAATCCAGGTAGGGCATGCCGGAACAGGTATGCACAGTCTCTCCTTTGTTGGTAATCAAAGTCGGCTGAATAGGACTCCATCTTCTCTTTCTTATTCCTGTGTTCCAATCTGAGAGGCTCAGATGAAATGTGTTGCATTACACCAGCACCAGTAAGTCACACTATCTATGTTGTGACACACCGAATATTACTAATTGTCAATCACAAACCACAAGTCTTGTCAAGACGCTCCCTTCTTGACGGGCTGGTTCAAAGCTGAAGTGATTTTTAATCAGGTGTTAATAGTACAGCATCTGTCAGTGGACGGTGGGTATCAGGCAATCAGAAAAGTGAACCTATGACACGGCAAATTTTAATGTTTTCCTTTTCCGTTCTTCCCAATTATCGGTGGGATTTCTGTCAGCCTGAAAAGCGCAGACATTGTTGCAGGTGAACTTCACCGTGGAAGAGGGGGAAGGCGGCTGTCAGGGCTCCACTGGCAGGGTGCCCCGCCCCGCCTGCAGGAGAGGGTCTCCCCATCCTCCAGGAAGCCCAAGGGGGGCTGTGCTGGCCCAGGGGGAGAGGGAGGGTTTGGGTCTGGGGCAGAGGAGCCCCATCCCCTACAAGCACACCTGGATATTAGGAGGGGCGCTGCTTCTTCCCGTCATGGGGTTAGAAGTAGTCTGAAGAAGGCAGCTAGGCAGACTCCCTCAGATACCCCTACCCGCCAGGAACATACACACTCCACCGCCTCGTCGCGGGGCCAGAAACTCCAGTGCCCAAGCATGGACTGGATCACCTTGCTCCGACATGAACAAGAGTTGACCAGAGCTCTGATTTGCTTTTCCTTTTACCTAGGTTCCCCATACTGGAACTGCGATTCCACTGAACACCGAAGGAAGGGAGGGAGGGAGCAGGGGAGAGTTTGTGAGGCACCTTCTACTTCGGCAAGGCAGGCACGACCCTGCTCCTTCCCGCCTTAAGCCCTGCCTGGGACACGCTGTGAGCTCAGTGGCAGAGGTTTGTCCTTCGTGCTCAGCAGACTTGTGGCTTCCTTCTTCTCATGCTCTAGAGCCCAGAGCCAGAACAGACACTGGTGGGTGTTGAATCCATTTCCTACCCACCACCCCACAATTCTGACATTTGGCCGTGCAACTTCTTGCACACCTCCAGCAACGGGACACTCATTACCAAGCAGACAGCCCATTCCTCTGTTACTCAGCCCTGGTTGTGAGGACTTTATTCGTAACTTCCTCCCAGATCCAAGTGGGACGTGTGTGGACAGAGCCCTTGTCCGCTATACCAGCTGACCTGCTGTCCGATGATGGGTTTGGGAGGTGGCCTGTGGGCATGGGGCTGTTGCTGAGTCAGGTTCGTGCGGATGCCCATCCAGCAAGGCTCGTCCCTCCTACGCCAACGAACTTCACTGCAGCAGCCGGCAGTGCCAATCCCCAACCCATTCTGAAGCTTCCTCCTTGCCTGGCCTCCCTGGTGCCGTGAGTAACTCATCCCCTTCCCTATTCCTGGATCTTGCTCTTCAGTCGCCATTTCTGCCCATCTCTTTAACGTAAGGGCTCTTCCAGGCCCAGCTCACTGCCCATCTCTTTAACGTAAGGGCTCTTCCAGGCCCAGCTCACTGCCCATCTCTTTAATGTAAGGGCTCTTCCAGGCCCAGCTCACTGCCCTCCAAACATCATATACATTCTGGGTGATCGTATCCACCCCAGTGATTTTTTTTTTTTAACACTGATGAGTTGAGGACCTAGCCCAGACTTTTCCTCTGAACTCCAACCAGGTCTATAAATGCCCTATCACCTGGACATCTCCACCTAGATGTCCCATAGGCACTTGAATAGAACTTCTTTTGGAGGTGTCCCAGCTTGGTGAAAAATAGCACCATTGTGCCCCCAACTTCTACATTAGGAAACTGTAAGCCATCCTGACGTTTTCTGTCTCCCTACCCCACCCCCATGTCCTGACTGACCGCTGCCCACTCCCTTCCTGCTTCACCCCTCACCATCCCCATGGCCTGGCCTCAGCTCAGGGCTATTCTGGGTCAAAAGAGACCCCGCCTCCCACCACTTTCCTATGGTGGATCCTCTACCCGGATGGCTGGAGTCATCTTTCCAAAACCCAGCTCAGTACCCTTCCAGGGGTGCCTAGTGCCTGTAGGATAGAGTTCAAACTCCTGAGCCTCCGGGCTCCAACTACACTATCCTCCAGTGAGGACAGTAACGGTCACCCCCTAGGGCTGCAAGGAAGTAAATGAGGTGATAGACAGGCAGCGCCTGGGGGGCACTGGACAGTCACCAGTTTCCTTCCTTGATCACCCAAGGGGACATTTTTTCCATGTCAGAAGAGAATGCATTTGTTTTCCAGTCTATCTTGCCAATAGATTGTAAGAACTTTTCATCTCTGTGTGTCCTGATCCAGCCCAGGATGAGACTCAAGGTCTGATTCCACAAATCCTCTTGACCAGAACTGGGCAAATCTATGCCCCAGTCTGTGGCATTTCTGAATCATTTTGGGTTTTGCCTTCCTTCCCCAATGTCTGGGGAATCTGAGGCTGATCCAACTTTCCAGCCCCATTTTATTTTTTTTAAAAACAGTATTTTAGTTATCTATTACTGTGTAACAAGAGATCCAAAACCAAATGACTTAATAAACATTTTTACCCCTCAGCTCCTGAGGGTCAGGGATCTGGGCATTGCTCCACTGAGTGGTTCTGGCTCAGGGTCAGACTGTCGGCTGGGGCTGATTCAGCAGGAGGCTTGACTGAGGCTGAATATCAGCTTCCAGGCTCACTCATGTGGTTGTTTGTCTCAGTTCCCTGCCCATGGGGTCTCTCTGAATGCTGTCTAAATGTCCTTGTGACATGGCAGCTGGCTTCTCCCAGACTCAGTGATGAGAGAGAAAAACCAAGACGGAAGCCAAAGTCTTTTATAACTTAACTCTTGGAAACGACAAGCCATCACTTCTACCATCACCTACTGTTCACACAGACTGGCACGGTATGTGAGGGCGCCACACTGGGGAATGGATACCAGGAGACAGAAGTCACTGGGGGCGGTCTCAGGGGCTGGGTACCATATTCAGCTTGATCCCCATATCTGCCTCCAAGTGATACACAACTATTTACAAATTTCAGATAAGGAGAGCCTCAAAAGGAAGGCATTTGCACCATTCAGAAAATAAGCCTAAAAACTAATATATGTAAAATATGTAAACAATAAGTTTATACTGTATAGCACAGGGAACTATATTCAATATCTTGTAGTAGCTTACGGTGAAAAAGAATATGAAAATGAACATATGCATGTTCATATATAATAAGCCTTGTGCTGTACACCAGAAATTGACACTACATTGTAAACTGACTATACTTCAATAAATATATATATATACAATAATATATATAATATATATCATTTAATGAACATGAAATAAAGAGATACAGATGATGCCAATCGGCAACATAAAAAAAAAGAAAAAGAAGAAAATAAGACAAAAGGAGGGACAAGCACACAGAACAGGGAGGCCAGAAATCCAGGTGAGAAGCCCCCCAACTCAGTGCGGAGCCCAGGGCAAGTCACAGACCCTGCCAGGCCTCAGTAGCCCCATCTGGACAATGGGAGTGAACTAGATGATGCTGAGGCCCGTGAGATGCTGTGGTTCCACGAGCTTCAGCGCTAGGGTGATGCTTCCCAAGGCCTTAAAGGTGCTCCGGGTGTTGACAGCATCATTAGCAGACACCCTCTCCCCTAGGGGACCACTTTGTGGGGATTAGCGGGTGACCTGCTGAGCAAGGGCCGGAGAGGTGGAAGAAAGGTCCTGGGGGTTGGGAAGGAGAGTAGAAAGTCATCCCTACTTGTCTGCCCAGATCCCTCCCAGTCAGGTTTGCCAAGCCCTTTCAGAGGATCTAATGCTCTGAACCCTAGCCTGAAAAGGACAGGGATCACCAGAAGGGGGTATAGAGAAAGCCTTGCCATCATGGTCCCTGCCTGCTCGTCTGCTGGGTCAGATCATGTTACTGAGTATCTGCTTCAACTGCCCCAATGCAGCTGCCTGGCTGTCCTCCAACCCCTGCCCTGCAAGGCCCTCCCCTGGCACCAGAAGAGACAGACAGACAGACAGACAGAGAATTCCACCTGAGGGAGAGCCAATCGTGCCTCCACAGGTTCTGGCCACCCAAGCTGGTTTCCTGCACATGCAGATGCACAAGTCCATGAGCACACGTGGAACAGACACACACATGCATGACCCACTCCTGCCCATCCACCCCCAGACCCACAGGGGACCCCATGTTCCAAGCAGGCCTCCGGGTGGGTGAAAAGCACTGAATCACTTCACAGGCATAGCAAGTTTAAGCTTAGTGGTCCACCAAAGCAGAGATACTTTAAAATGAGAGAGGAAAAATGAAAGAATTTTTAATAAAAGTAAATAAATATGCCACGATGAGAAAAAAATCAGAGCTTGATTGGACTTTTTACGGTTGTCGTGTAGTTTAGTATTGTTTTTATTGTGAATCTTATATGCACCCTCCCTCCACCCTTTTTCATCCTCGGGGCCTCTGTAAGTCCTAATCAGGTCTGGAGTGTGGGGTGAAGAGGCGTAATCCTTCACCTCACTGTGGGGCCCCAGTCTGCTGCCCTCTCCATTCTCAAAGCCTATACTGCCCCAGCTCAGCCAAGGGGTCTCCATGGGCAGAATGGGCTCACACTGTACTCCCAGGGTTCCTCCCTCCACAGTGGTCACTCAATCTGAAGGCACAACTGCCACCTCTGAAAAGAGTGGAAGTGGGTTTATTTTATTATATGCGATTTTACCACCTGACCTTGGAGGTAACCCAATATCACTTACAAAGTTGAACCCAGACACCTCATCCTTCTGCTTATTTGAGTAAACCCTTATGGCCCTGAGTCTGTTGGTTGAGCTGGGAGAGGAGCATTCATGAAAGCACAGAACCCTTCCAGGTATAGATGGAGAGGAACCAATGGGACACACTTGGTTGAGCGGGTGCTAAACCAGATGCCCAAGCTGTGTTCTCAGGGTCCTCCCTCTAAGTCCAATACCGTCATTGGGGGTGTCCTTGTGAGGACCCACCCCTCCCTGTGGTATCCATAGCAGAGTTGAGCCAGACTGGCACCTCTAAAGAGACTTGGAGGCATAATGGCTAAGAAATAAATACAGGTTGCAAAGAGCCTGAAAAGAACTAAGTTTCTGGAGATTTTCTTTCTGGCCCTAAGCTAAACCCATCAGCTGCTAAAGATCCTTCCTCTCACTGCCTGTCCCTTAGGGCCAGCTCTGTCTACTGCATGCCATATCCTCTGGGACAAGGCCTTACACACTGAGGGTTCAAATTCTCAGATGCAGTGAGGTCTCTGTCCTCTGTTCCAGACTAAGGGTCTGGACAGCCATCAGCCCTCCCTTGTCAGGTCACCAGCTCCACCCTGCTTGGTGCTGGCTGTGAGGTTTTGCTCAGGCAAGTGACTCCCACATTCAAGGAAGCTGTACTGGTTGAGTCTTTTTGGTTGAAAGTAACAGAAACACACCTAAATGTGAGATTAAGTAGGAAAAGGAAATACAGTTTTAGGATGAGATATCTCATAGAACCCAAGGGTTTCCAGGAGGACATGGAACCAGGAACTGGGCTTTCTTTGCTTCCTATCTCTGCTTCTTCCTTCTCCCTCCCTGCACACCAGCCAGGCTCCTTCTCCAGGTCACTTCTCCTGCCCCAGTGTTCTTCAGTGTCCACGTTGCAGATGCAGTTATCCTCCAACACTATCTGACCTTCCCTTAGTCCAATTCCAGGTTCACAGAGGAGAGACTCTTACTTGCTGAGTTGTGGTCCAGTCAGCTATGACCAGAGGGTGGGGCTTAGTAGCATCATTATGGCTCTGGGGACCCACCCATGTGCCTCAGGGAGCAGGAATCCAAGAACGATGACCACTGTGATCTGAGCAAAAGATTCTGCTGACATGACTCCAACCAGGACAGAGCTCAGGCCACCACATTGTTGCCACCCCATGAACATCCCATACCTACAGGAGAGAAACACACTTAAGGTAACAAGAAGATAATTCCTTTGTGAGCTCTGATCATTTTACCACCTTGAGACAAAGGGCCACTATCTCTACCATTTACTGGTGGATGGGAGGAGGGAGCTTCAAGAAATATCAGAAATACCATCACAACTTGGGGAGAATATAGCTCAACAATAGGGTAGCATGCATGAGGTCTTGGGTTCAATCCCCAGAACCTCCACTTCAATAAATAAACCTAATTACCTCCCCCAAGAAAAACAACAAAGAAATACCATCACAAAGGTCCAAGCTAGAGGAAACCTCAAAAAGTTATATGGATAGTGCCAGAAAATTGTGACATTCAAGGTTAAAGAATGAGAAAGTGGCTAAGGTAGGACTAGGACCTGTCTTTGCCTCTCAATCTAGTACTCTGTCTGCTACAAGATGAGCTGCCCCAGCAAGAAGGATTCTCTGTGACAATAGTGAACTCAAAAGTCTTGCCAGAGGCCACCAAGGGTCACTGGAGGCAAACAATAGTTGTGCATTTCTGTTGATGGAAACATGTAAGGACATTTTCATGGACTGTTGAAGGGAATTTAGCAGGAAAAATGGGTGTACCTGAGCCTTGATTCCAGGATGAGCCCTATCTCGCCCCTGTGAGCCATGCAGCAAAGAGAGAGATTGTACACACACACAGAGACGCACTCATTCACCAGTTAATCTGGTCTATAAACCCACTAAGATTGAAAGCACCCTATGGATACTCCAGTTGGAATAGAAAACTTGGCCTTCTCCTCTGAACTAAAGACTCATGAAAAAGTGAGGATGATTCTCTGAATTCAGAGAAACCAGTCTGGCCCCCAAGGATCAATAACTTCCAAAGCAAAGCAGACCGTCAAAATAGATCTAAAACCCTCAGAAACCGCCCAGCCTTTTTCAGGGATAGTGGTATGCTGGGAGCTGTCCAGAGTACTGATCAGGCTGGTCCTTTCTCTAACCAATCCCCTATCCTGTCTCAATATCTGCCCTGAAATTTGCACTGTAGACTCGACCAGAGGGGTCTTGGTTCAGCAGTAACCCTACCAGGTGTTGAATGGTGTAGGCAATGGGCACAGGCTGCCCCTAGTCACCCACGACCAGGCTCTGGGTCAACAGGACCCTCTCACCCCAGACTCCTTCCAGACTTCCTCACAGAACCATCCCCAACCTCACCAGAACAATGTCATGAATTTTTCCTCCTTGATGAACTTCAAAGTCTTTTAATGACTCTTCATAAAGGAACAGTGGGGCCAAAAGTTGAGCAAAGGAGATGATTAAAGTACCTTATTAAAAGCAGCCTTGTAGAATTCTCCACATGAAAGCAAGCACCATTATGAGGGCTTATCCTTATAAATGACGCTTCGCTTTTGCGAACATGCTGAAACCTGATTAGAGTGACAAGCACTGACTGATACTGCAAACCTGTTAATAACATGAAAATTAGAAGAGGCTCATGCAAAGAAGGGAGATTAATTTAGCCGGAGTACATCTCGCGCAAATTGCAAAGTTGTGAATATGTTCTCAGATAATGAGCCTTCCCAGTCATCAGCTCACTTGTCATTTTCTGTAATTAATGTTAAGGAAGACGCCTTCCTGATGGTTCGTATTACTCATATACCAAGAAAATTTCTTCAGAGAAATAATTTACATTTATTATCATCGGTCTGTTTGTGTGGTTTATTTCGTGCCGGAGTAATTTATTGCAGGACCGTTTGCCATGCCTTGATTAGTCGCTCGTCAGGACGGGATGTAATTTTTTTTGCTTGATGGCGACGTCTAAAACTTGACAGTGGTGTAACACTCCTTCTTGTCTCTGGGTGGGTTTTTTCACTTAAATAAACTTTGGGGCTGAGTGCCCCAGGCTGTCTTCCCACCAGGCTGAGGCCTTGGCACACAGTTTGCCTGCCTGCCTCTGGAAGCAGCAGGGGATTCAACGCTGGGACCCTCTGAAAGGTCCTAGGCCACCTGCCTCCTCTATGGCCCTGGCTAGAGCTTGAATCCAAGAGTTTATTTCACCCTTTTTCATTCCACTCCTGTTCTGGATGAAAAGAGGTTTGCTTTCTGCTCTCAACTCCACACTTGCCCTGCTATTTCCTTTCCCCCTCAGGCTACATTCTGCTGGAGATTTCTCTGCAATTGCTTTTTTTCCCCCTATACCTGGTTGTGTATTTCCTTCAAACAGCTAAATGTAAAAGGAAATGCTGCAGACGAGGTTTTGTTTCCAAGGCCAGGCAAATATTTAATCCACCCTGAACTTCATTCCCTGGCAACATAGCATCAAGGACTAGGTCTAGTGAACCCAGCTACCCCACCCCCATCTCTCTTTCAGGTCCCACAAGACCCAGAATGCTCAGGAGGAGGGTGGGGTCAGAGTAACAGACCCTTATAGAATAGATCTGAAGCTACCTCAGCATGATGCCTTGAGCAACCTTTTGCTCTGGGCTGACTCCCTATGCATTGTGAGTCCTCATGGAGCAAGGATGCTGGAGACATGGCTCTCTGGGATAAATATTTCACTGTTCTCTCTGTCTGGCTTCCATTGAGCTTAAACAAAATGGCCCTCATGGATGCTCAGGGTGCACATCTAATGTGCTGAGCTCTTTGGATGCATTAACTCACTAGATCTTTACAACCATTGGATGTAGGTATTATTGAGACTGTTCTATAGGTGAAGAACCTGGGGCTCAGAGAGGTCAAGCAATTTGTTTAAGGGCTCAAGGCTATTGCAAAGCACAACCATCATCACCATCACCACCATCATCATCATCATTAACACACTAACGTTTACCATGTGCTGAAGTGTCTCATCAATAGATATGCTTGTGATTCCCATTTTACCAATGAGAAAACTGAGACTCAGAGAGTTTAACTCACTTGCCCAAGGTCTCATAGCCAGTAAGCAGTGGAGCTGGGTCTGACATGCTCCAAAATTCTTAGCGGTGCCCCCTCCACTTCACTGCCTCTCTAGAAACACAGCCCCCTCAATGTGATCCCACCAGAGCCCTTGGGCCATTTTTTTCTCCCTTCCCCCCAATCACCTCATTTCCTTCCCCAGGTTTGAACTTGAGAAGCATCCTGCCAATCTCCCCAGCAGGGGTGGCCAGGCCGTGAAATGCACAAACAGAGGCAGTTAGCGTGAGTTACTGACCCCTGCACCGCAAATGAGGCAAACGATACAGATCAGGGTTTGCAGACAGAGATAATGATTTTTTTTATTGGACATCTTCATCCCGAACCAGTGGCGTGGCGCTGGGTCGGCCAGCAGCGCACCGCCGGTGTCGGTTAATGATAATCTATATTTATAAAACGATAGTCCATCAAAGTGGGATGAATATTTTAGAAGCCACGGACAAATCAAATTGTCTTTGTCAAATGGGTGCGTGCTCTGGCGCTGAGCGTGTTTTATGGCTCTTTCTGGGGTGAGAAGTAAAGAGTTCTTCTCGCTGGCTGAAGCGCAGGCTGCCTTCCTCATTGTGGCTGAGAGACGAGGGCTGTGTTTCTACTATTTTAAAAAACCCAATGAGCTGTGGAGATTGACATTAGTGCCAGAGAATTGTACTTTGTTTGATGAAGTTAACAAATAACGAATGAAACGACATATGTGGTGTCTTTGTGGGAAAGAGTCCATTTATACTTGGAGAAATAAATTAGTTCCTTTGGAAATCTGAGTAGGGAGGGAGGGAAGGAGAGAGGAGACAGGCTGGTGGCCCTGGACTTCAGAGAGGAGATGGAGTAGGCAGCGGGGATTGGGGAGGACCAGAGGAAGAGGAGAAAGGAAGTGTGTGCTGGGCCTGATGTCACCTCCAGGGCAAAGAGATTTACTGTGGCAGAAGCCCTACCCCCAGAGTCAAGAACTCCTGCTCTGTTACAAAACCAGCTGGGCAAGTCACGTCGCCTTTCTGAGCCTCAGTTTTCCCATCTGTCCAATGGGGAAAATAATATTTCCCCCTAAAGCCATTAAATGAATGGCCTGAGTAAAACCCCTCCTAGTCACCAGCACATGATTGGAGCTTAAATGAATGTGAGTTCCCTTCCTTTGCCGCACAAAGTGGGGCCCATCTAGCAGGAACTCAGACACCAGCCTGCTAATATCTGAGCTCTGGCCTCCGCCTACTTAGGTCAATATTTACAAAAGTAATAGATACCATTTACTGAGGGATTTTCATGTGCCAGGGGCTGTGCTAAGCATTTTACACACATTTAATCATCTCAAGACTCTGTATCCGCTCTGTCCAGTAAAACATAATGTGAGCCACATGCATGATTTTTTTAAGGTAAAAACAGGGAAAATTAATTTGAATAATATTTTCATTTAAGCCAATAATACAAAATATTGTTTTGATATGTAATCAATATTAAAAGTACTGATGAGGCATTTCACATCCTTTTCATACAAATGCATGCATTTTATGCTTCCAGAACCTCTCAATTTGGGCTCACCATATTTCAAGTGTCTAATAGCCTCATGTGGGTAGTCACTACTGAATTTGACAGCATAGAGATAGAACATTTCTATCATTATCAAACAGTTCTGTTGGAGAGTGCAGCTCTAGAAGATATACACAATTATCAGCCCCATTTTCAGACAGGGAAAGAAACTCAGCAAGGCCCAAGGTCACACAGCTGGTAAGTGGTGGAGCCAGGAAGCTGAGTCTGTCACGAAAGCCCAGGCTCTGCTTAGTGACACCATCTCCAGAAACCGTGACCTCTGTCTGCCTCCCTCAGAGCCCCAGATGCTGGTCGGCTGACCTCTGACCTCAACTGCTAAGGCCACTCTAACCCTCAGGAGACGTAGCAGAAAATATATGTATCTCAATCATCTACTGCTGTTTACCAACCCACCCCAAAACTTAGTGGCTTCAAACAGCCACCATTTCATTTCTCATGATTTTTATGGGTCAGTAATTAGGGCAGGGCTCTGCAGGATGGCTCATCCCTGCCCCACATGGTGTTGGCTAGGGTAGTGTGACTGGGGACGGAAAATCCAAGATGGTCCCAGTCACACAGCCAGCACCTCGGCTGGGGTGGCCCAAATGTCTGGCAGGGGACTGACTGGGACAGCTGGGCCACTTACCCACAGTGTGGGCTGGGACCTCCATTTTCATTCCATGTGGTGGCTCAACCCCCAGCAGGATGACCAGCGCTTACTTCCATAGCAGCTGGTTCTTCTCTGAGATTGTGTGGATGCTGCAAGGCCCCATCAGAACTGGGCTCAGCAATCTCGAGACATCCCTTCTGCCATATTCTATGGGTCAAATCAAGTCAGGCAGCCCAGCTTCAAGGATGGAGAAACAGATCTCATCTCACAATGGGAGGAGGCATGCGCATGCCGGGGTGGGAGGAATGGCCATCTTTGCAGACAAACTCTCACAGTAGGTCTCCGGGCCATGGGCATAGAGCTAGAATTGGGAGCACCTTGCCCCAGCCTCTACCCTGCTGACCCTCTGAGCACCATGCCCTGTGTGGAAATATTTACTGACATGTGTGGAGTGGTGAAGCTCTCCTGGAGGAAAAGAGCCATAAGCACACTGAGAAAGGGTTGGGTTGGGGATGTGAGGATGGGGTGCTTTGCTAAGCTCCTCCCCTGGGGATACCAGAGGTGAGCAAGAGTCTGGGGACCACCTCAGGGAAGGAAACAGGAACCACAGACAGAAGGTTCTAGAGGATTCTAGAAACTTAAGATCTCTACAAAGATAAACAATAAAACCTTTAGCATCAAAACAGTCTAGAAGTTTCTTTTAGAAACAGCTTAGAAAGTGGCAGTTCTAGAAGAGATACCCAAGGGACAGAGGGACTGGAATAGTTTAAAGCAGAAAGCAAAGCAAGTACTGGGGTCCATGAGAAGAAAGTTGAGGGCACCTGGAAACTGGGCACTGGCCTGAGAAGTGGATCCCAGGACACAATCGTTAGAATCCATTGTGTTACTTGGCCTCAAGGGAGAAACATTCTTAATTAATACATAACCCTTTCTTTGTTTTCTCCATTCAAGATGTGGTTAAACATGATCATTTCCTTTAAACTCATTCCATCCCTCAAAATGATTGCCTTCTGAGCCCAGCATTGGCCACTTCTAGAACCATAAGACTGGTATTGAGGAAACTGCAAAGCGGGGAGGGACCTTCCGAAAGCAGCCTGTGTCCAGATCATATTCTCAACTTAAAGACCTGGGAGGTTGGATGATGAGGGAGACTTCAGACTAGACCTGAAGCTCCCAGCCATTGGGCAGAGTCCTGGATCCCACAGAGGTCTACCCTCCCTCCTCTCGCTCCACATACATGCCCCGGCTGCTCCTTTCACGAAGCTGACTGGCTCCTGTGCTAGGAGTCACCCGAGACCCATATTCCTCCATTCCTGGCCATAGCCATCTTGGCTGTGGGGTTTGTGGGTCCACAGACCCTCTGTAGACTCCTGGTTCTTACCAGTTGACCCTGTCTGGACTCCAGGCCAGCTGCATTTCCTGACCTCTCCACCTCCCAGGACCTGGGCAGTAGCCCTGTGGCTGCCATAGCTGACCACACCCACTACCCACCACCCACTACCTTTTGGCTGAGAAATCTTTCCCCTCCTCAACACACACCAGTGAGAATCCAAACTCCCTTCTCCATGCCTGAGGCAGAATGTTCTAATGATTATAGATATGGCTGTTGATATAAATAGACCCGGGTTCAAATCCCAGCCTATCTTTCTAATTTCCTGTGGTACCTATGCAAATTGCATACCTTTCCAAGTCTGTTTCCCAGTGTCTACACTGGATGGTAGTAAGGATAAAAATCGCAGCCATTGCTCAGCAAAGTGCCTGATATAGAGTAAGTACTCAATAGATGCTAGCCATTTTCACAGGAGTGCCTCACTCTTCATTCAGTAAGGACTGCCTGGAAGTTGAGAAAAGTTACTAGCAAGTATCTCAGCAGGACAGTGTCCACCTGACACCAGGACCTGAAACAGGTGAGTGGTCAGTAAGGGAAAGAATGAATGAAGAGGCTTGGAAATGTATAAAGCCTCTTCACGAGAAACGTGGAAGGTGATGAGGGGGCCTAGGCATCCTGAATGCAAATGGACCGGCAGTTACTGATTTGTTGTTTTTTAAATTATTTTTTAAACTTTAGCTCAAGTTCATTACGGAAAATTTCTATTATTATCATAGAAAATGTTACTGTACAAAATTATACTGACGAAAGCAACATAATCAGCCCCAGCTTCAATAATTCTCAACTTGTAGACAGTCTTATTTTCTACAACTCTCACTCCTGACTCCTAGCTAAGTGTGAATCAAATATCAGACATGCTATCAATTCATTTGTTACTTCAGTTATATTTCTACCAGATTTTTTATAATGAGCAAAAACCATGATCACATCTAAAAAATTAATGATAATTATTTCCTACGATGAAATCCAATCAAGCTTTATATTTACCAAACTGCCTTACACATTTTTCTTACAGTTTGAATTAAAATCCAATAAAGTCCATGTGTTCCAACTAATGCACATGTCTCTTAGGTTGCTTTTAATCTGTAGCTTCTGCTTCATTCTTGTGCTTCCTCTGCAATGATTCCTTGAAGAAACCATTTGTCCTACAGAAGATCCCACGCGTCTGGATTTTGCTGATCACATCGCCGTGGTATTATGCAGCATGTCCCACCGTTACATCCATTATCCTTATTTGTGTTCAAATTGATCCATTACTGGCCATGGGAAACCTTTCCGGGTTTGCTTCTGAGTCTCTTTGATATAATCTTAGGAGTCGTTGATATCCCTTTGCTTTCTGGAAAGACAAATTAGTCCAGGCTGCTCTTGAACATTTCCTACCGTAGACCTGGAATCGATCACTTATCCAAGAAATCTTGATTTCCTTCAGAGGAAATTGGCATTTAGAGACCATAATCTGAGTACTAGGGATGCTCACAGCTACTGAGTTGTTCACCATTTTTAGTGCTTTTCAGTGAGCAGAGATAGGCAGCATGCTTTCTTTTTCAGTTTCTAGATAAAAATCATCCTGAATTTTTATCACTTTCAGTGCAATTTCAAGACTGCAAGGTTTTTAACTTCATAGATGTTACATCTGTATCTCCTTTCTTCCATACAAAAACTCCTAGTCTTCAATGACACCAACATAATTCTTCACTTGCTTTATTACACTATATGCACACAACAGCCTCAGAATGACAGGACCAGCACTTCACCAACAATGTGATTACTGAAATTAATTTTAATACAAAAACTGTACAGCCAAAATCCTATATTTTAAAGTTGCTTGAGGTAGTTCCTCTTTCTGTGATTATGCCACCAACTGGACACATATATAAGTTCACTGGTCTCATTTAACTTTCCATTTTTAGAGATTGATGTTTTATGTTTATGTAAATAGTTACATGCTTCCAAGATAAAATCTACTAAGCAAGGGATATGCAAAGTAGATTAGTTTCTAGCTCTGTTATTTTCCATCTCTTGTAAGTTTAACGCTGAGAAGTAAGTACCATTATCTTTACTTCATAGATGAGGAAAAAATGAGGCTCAGTTACGTTACTTGCCTAAGGTCACACAGCTAGTAGGAGAAAGAACTAGGGTTGCAACCTGGGTTTCCAAAGCTCTCCAGAAGACAGGATTGTATGTCTTGTTCTCTATTGTAACCCCAGAACTTATTAGTTAGAAAAAAATGGTGAATCAAGAAATGAAAGGTGGATAGATTACCTTTCTATTTCAAATGGTTTCAGTAACGTTTGAGGGGCCCATAGGAGAAGTGAGAAGATGTGGTTTCATTGGCACCATCACTTCATGGAAGGCAGCAGGGCTCAACCATGACCTGGACGGTTGTCTCTGAGTGGCTGGGCAGGAATGGATGCTCTCCTCCAGGAATACGGAATTAGAGTCCCACTCTGACCACACTCTATAGTAAGTGGCTTCTAATTTTGAAAGCCCTTTTGGCTGGTCAGGTAGCTAGGCTTGCCTCGGAGCCTTTCATACCTGAACAGGTAGGTGAAAAGCTAGGTGTCTCAGGAATACCCAGGAGAGTAATGATTTTCAACAGACACTGTGTGTTTTGTCCTTATTGTGCACTCACTGTCTACTGAGCACACGACCTGCAGTCCTGCAACTGCCATCAGGTGACTGGTCCAGGGGTCCATTGCTTTTCTGGGGTGTTCCTGTGGCCAGTGTATGTCCTGTCCAAAACTGTTCACTGAGCAAGTGGTGGGCTGGCCAGCATTTGAAGCCAGGTCTACCTATTCTGAAGCCTGTGTTGGCCACTGCTCTTGGTCACAGGCACCCCTTTGTGAAGGCATCCCTGTGAGCTTCTATCTCGATGGGGTTTTCCAGGGAAGATCTTGAATCGCATTTGTGGTACCAAATTCCTACTGCTGGCTTCCCAGGGTGCGGCGGCCCCAGGCTCATAGTGAGAGGTTTTGAAAGTCTTCCTTGAAGCCCTGCCCAACCATCTCCTGGAGACCCCCTTCCCTGGGCTTCTTTCATGAAGACTCCTGGCTGGGAGCATGGGGAGGTCTTAGGGGATGGGGAGGAGGAGGCAGGGAGAGCTGGATGACTCTTCTCTCACTATCTTTAGGGTGAAAACTGATGCAAAACTAGCTTCTTTGAAGGCCTGACATGCCGCAAAACTCCCATGTTGTGCTGACTCCCTCAAACTCAGAGTGGGTTAGTAATTCACACGAAATGCCCCCTTTCATCACCACTTTTCACCTCCTCCACACCATGCCGCCTGGCTGAGGTCCTGGCCAGGCAGACATCCTCAAACCTGGACCTTTGAGCAAATCATTTCAGCTCCCAGAGCCTTACTTTCCTCATCTATAAAATAGGGATATAAAGGAATTCACTGGCAGGATTGGTGGGAGTTAAGAGATGTTCCAAACATCCCAGGTGCCACCAGTCTGAGGACAGATGTGACCCCATCAACATGAATTCCCAGATAGATTGGCACTAAGTGCTCACCTGCATTGCAGGAGTCACACACACACACACACAAGCACGCACGCACACGTGCTTGCCAGGGTAGCAAAGAACACACGTGCAATGCTTTGTCTACCAGCTGCTCAATGAGCACTTTGCAAATATTAACTGACTTAATTCTCACAGCAGCCCCACAAGGCAGGTCCTCTTAACACTCCCATTTTGCAGAAGAAATGAAGTGCAGAATGGAGAAATAACTTGTCTAAGGCCATAAAGCTAGGAAGTAGTGAAGTCAGGAAAAGAATCGAGCGGGCTGTTTCCAAAGCCCATGGTCCCGACCACTAGGCTTCCTTGTCTCGACAGTGAGCCCCCAGCCCCTGCCCAGGGGGCCCCATAAGGGTGCGAGCCAGTCCTCCTGGGGTTTCCACCTCCTCACCTCCCCTGTACAAGGGAGGTGTCCACCACAGGTCTGCTGCCCACCTGCCCACGACATCCAGTGCCAAGTCCCCACTGTGGGACACGGCATCCTCTGCTGTGGCAGCTGCCGGAGCCCTCAGGAGGCAGGTGCTGCCCTGGGGTCTCTGGGGCGGGGGGAGAATGGCAAGCTGCCTCCCACGTGGTGGGCGTTTCATCAGTGGAAGCCACATTCTTGTTGCTTTTGAAATCCCCCAAAAGGCTAGTGTGGGTCGGCACTGGAATTTGCACCCTAAAGCATCCGGCCTGCAGGCTCAAGCCCTAACCCAGCCCCAGGTGAAGACGAGAGGCTTTCCCTTCTACCATGACACTGGCTGATGTGGTCCCTTGTCTCCAACATGCTGTCACCAAGTCCCTCCTTCTCTGACCATGCATGCCATTCTCCCGCCGAGAGGGGGAGTCCATCCCCCAACTCCCTTTGAATCTGGGTGGTCTGTAGCTGCTTTGACCAATAGAATCTGGCAGAAGTAATGCTCGGCCAGGTCCAAGCCTAGGCTTAAGAGGACAGGCAGCTTCTGATGGAACGCTCACTCTGGGGAAGCCAGCACCACACAGGAAGTTGAACTCTATACCCCATGACGGCCATATTCTGAGGAAGCCCAAAGCGAGACAGAAAGCAAGGCTGACCGAGCTTCCTGTCCAGCTATCCCAGCTCAGGTGCCTGACATGTGAGTAACGCAACCACCTGGGCACTTCAGCCCCTGAAGATGCCTTGCAGAGACGGTGCAAGGCCTCACACACGCAGTCCCAGCTGGGCCGTTCCAGCATCTCCGGCAAGTCAAGCCACCCCAGCTGAGGCCCCAGACATGTGGACCGGAGCAGGGCCGCATCCTCGGCACCCTGCCTGACTCACTGGTGTCTGCCTGAGTCCTCAACCCACAAAGGTTGCTTTACATCACTTGGTTTTAGGTGGTCAGTTTCTAGATGGACAGAACAGGGGAGAGCAGCCTGACCAGCATGCAGCTGGGGTACTGGGCCTGGGAGGCAGCCTCCAGGGACTGTAGACCTAGGCCCTGGTGGTGGCAGGAAGCTGAAGTGGCTGGAGAAGGGGTGGATACCCCAAGCATGCGGTTCCATCACCACCAGGTTTCGCTCCATTATCACTGCCAAGGACTGGTTCCCTGGGGAGTGGCCAGAGGCCCTAATCCAACATGAGGAACTTGCTCAAAGTGTCAATCTCCCTTCTCAGGATCCCCCAGCGAAGGTCTCCACTTAATGGCTTCTACTCTCCCAAGGACAGAATTGAGGGCCTACTGGCTAAGGGGGCCCAACAGTACCCCCATCTAGAGGGTGCGGGTTGTCAGCCCCTGGGCCCACTTCCTCAGGGTCCCTCAGACAAATGTTCAACCCCTCAGACCCTGAGGAGGCCCCTCCTTCACAACCACGCTTCCTCAGAGCTCCAGTCAGGGCCTCACATATCCTGATCCAAGTGATGACTGAGACTGATCCGAGTGAGACTGCCCCAGAGAGAGATGGAGATATAAAGGGCCAGAGACAGAGAGAATCTGATTAGGACAAACACAGAGACAGAGACACAGAGAGAGACAGAGAGACAAATGAAGGAGGTGATGGAAGTCATGAGATAAAGCCGCAGGGATGACAGTGACAAGAACAGCGGAGGCCAAGGAGGGGGCCGCTCCATCTCCCCAGACTGCGGATTTACCCCCACTGCCCCACTCTGCTGGGCACACCCCGACCCCCCACCTCAGCACTCCAGCTGTCCCAGCTCCCCCTGTGCTGCCCAGACTGTCCCCAGGGAGGACCAGGCAGGGCCCTGGAACTCCGAGTGTGGGTTCATGTCACCCAATGCACATCTCCAAGCCCCTCAAACCCCAGGAAAGCTACCGCCCCCAGGACACCCTAGCAAGCTGCCCCCACCTCTGGCCACCTCTGCCACACAAGGTCAAGTCCCAAGGCAGGGACCAGCCCCACCTGTCACCAATCCGTCCTCCATGGCTCTGGGGAAGGTTCCCTGGGCACCGCAGCTGAGGGCTGGGTGAGACAGAGCCATGGCAAGGGGCAGCAGGGGGTTCAGGCCTGGGGTTCAGGGCCCAGAAAGCCACTTCCTAGGGAGGGTCTCCACCTCCCGTTCCCTTTCCTCTCCTCCCCTCCCCCTCCCTCCAGTGGCTGGAGGTGTAAAACCAAGAGGGTCCCCATGAGTAGGCTCCATAACTCAGCCAGCCAGCGGAGGCCAATATTTAAATCATAGCTTACTTTGCTTTGTGTGAGGGAATTTATTAGCCGACCACATAAATGTTTTATTCATTAGGCCGCGTAAATAATGCATGCCTGTTTCCATGGAGACTTAACCCTTCTGCTCCCAGAGCCCGGCCCGCCCTGGCCTTGCCACCTTTGTATCATCCCCCCTTGCTTCTGAATCTGCACAGTAAGACCACCAACAAAACACAATCATGATCAATAGCATTATTATATTATCATCCATTTACTCAGCCCTCTGGGAGGCAGACACTACCCAGCTCTTTCCCCCTCTTGGTGTCACGGTCACACACTGCCATCCCCCGTGTTACAGATGAGAAGACTGAAGCTCAGGATGGAGGAGACACTAGTCCAGGGTCACACACGGGCAGGTATGGAGCCAGGATTCATACCAGGTGTGACCGACACCAAAGCCCAGCTGTTTGGACACTTGTCCCCTTGTCTCTGCCCGGCCCAGCATCCCCTAGAACATGCAGGGAGGCTGCTTAGAGGCAACTTCCAGGCAGGAATTCTCTGCTCAGTCCTGCTCTGCCACATTCTCTATCTGCGGCCCACAGAATCCCAGCCCCTCAAGGCTGAGGTTATAGGGATCAGGCAAACCAACCCCTGGGATCAGTGGGTCAACTGGGACCCAGAGTGGCACAGGACTCGTGCAAGGTCACACAGCAAATCCCAGAAGAGCCAGCCCTTGCACCCAGGTTCCCTCTTCGTGTCCTGAGCTGCCTCTTTGAACCTTCTGAGGTCCAAAGGTGATAGTGCTTCTCTCACTTTGCAGATGGAGATGCAATGGCATGGAGGTTACGAGCCTGGCTCAGGTCACCAGCAAATTGGAAACGATTGAGCACTGGGTGGCCGGGGCAGACCCCGCATTCCCCCGTCACATCTCACTTCTCTGCTCGGTGAGCGTGGCAGTGCCCAGGCCGTCTCTGCCACCTCGGCTGCTAATTAGGCAGCTTCCATGGGGCCCTCAGGGCCCCTCAATGACAGCAGAGCATGGAGGCCACCACGGCTCCCATGACCATTGTCAGAGTGCCCTGGCCCCTCCACTGGCCTTCTCAGACTGAAAATAGCAAAATCATTCATGAACCCAGAGTGCTTGTTGAGAAATGGCCTGACCCGCTGGTGTCTGCAATTCACACCCTTAAATGCTGCCCTCCTGGCTTTCCTCCAGCCCGAGTGTGGGCCCAAGTCCTCCCCGACCCACTGAAGATGACACAGAGTCTGGGAATTTGGCTGGAACTGTGGGAAGCCCTTGACTCCTCGAGCAGTCCTATGAGAGGTGACTGTTTTGTCTTGCATTCAGGAACTGAGGCTCAGAGAGGTGGAGAAAACTGCCAAGGCCACACAGCTGGCAAATGGCAAAACCCTGGAGCTGAGCCCAGGTAAAAGCATCTGTCGGTTCTCGCCCAGCCCTGACTGCTGCCACGGCGCCTCCGCAGACGGCACGTGGGCCGCTGGTGGCAGAAAGACCCACTGCATTTTCAGTGGGGAAGTTGTTTCCCTTTTAACTGTCTTCAGATCTTCTGCTCAGTTCCAGAAGAAAATCTCTGTCTGCTGCTGGCTCGTGGAATGCCTCTCCAACCCCACAAAGTCCCCTTTGTAACAGAGATTGCAGGGCCCAGGCTGGGAGCCCTCTGCAGGCTGCAGGAACTGGTGGAGTTTAATAACCCTGTTGCATTTTCATTATATTTATTTTTCTAGTTACCTTCATTTATAGCAAGTAACGCTGGCTTTTCACTTAATAACAACAATGATAATAATATAGCTAGGAGATAGCACTTACTACGGGTCTGGTATTGTTCTGAGCTTCACATACTTTAACTCATCCAATCCTCAGAAAACCCTGTGCAGTGGGACATGATTGTCCCTGATGAAGAGATCAGGAAGCTGAGGCTCAGAGCGGTTAGTACTGTCCCCAGGTCACACAGCTCGTAAGTGTCTATGGCCAGACTCTGAATCCTTTACAACAAGAGTGTCTCCCCAAGGAAGGTAAATTTTCCTCTTAAAATAAATTATTATAAAAGAAAAAGGTTCAGCTGTATACCAGAAATTGACACATTGTAACCGATTACTTCAATTTAAAAAAAAAAAAAGAAAGAAAAATGTCTATTTGTAATATGTGCTTAGAAAATAAAGGTGTTTTTAAACTCAGCCTGGCCTGGGAGTACACAGGACATTACCCGCCATAAGCTCCTGTCCTGCTCCGCCCCCACCCCCTCAGGCTTGGAGCCAATGGAACAAGGTCTGGCTTGGGAATGATTCTCTTCTCTTCCAAGGTGGGGCCCTGGAGTGGCCAGCTCTCAAGTTCAATCCACAGAGGGCAAGAGGAAAGCCATCTCAGGGACTCCTTAAAACAGCCCACATTTCCCCGCATGCCCCCTCACCCCCTGCACAAGCACGCTGGTAGCTCTGGGGTTCCCCGGGTGGGGGCCTCAGGTGTGAGATCACCCACAGCCCTCTCCTGCTCTACCCTGGCCAGGTTTGTGTTCCTGGCAAGGGGCTGCCCCAGTGTCAACAAGGCACAAGCCCTCCTGGCACCAGAGGACCCCTGTGTCCCTTGCAGCCCTTGATGAGTGGAAGCCACACAGGGTTCGTGTGGATTTGGGGGAAAAGCATCTCTCTGAGCCCACAGCAGCTCAGCCAGTGGCCAAGTCACCACCATCCCCAGTGAAAATGGTCCTTCAGCTCCTTTCTGGACACCGTCTCTCCATGGCACAGATGTGAATCCATGGTACCAGGAGACGACAGATACAGACACATTCTTACCTCTCACCGTCAACCTATTCATGCCAACCTCCTCCTTTCCCTCAAGGCCACTGACACAGGCCCTGGTGCTTCAGATGCACCCAGGAGTGTCCAACTCGCAACACACACTCACCTGTCATTTGTTGGCAAGCTCTGTTCTAGACAAAACAACTCCTGGGGACAAAATGGCACTGTCTCATTTTACAGAGGAGAAAACTCAACAGAAAGGGCCGAGAACTTGCCCCAGGTCACATAGCATCTAAGTGGTGGAGCCCAGGCACAGTCCCCACCTGACTCCATCACACTGTTTGTGATCGAGGAGAAAGGTTCCCTTTCCCAACTCCCAGGTTCCCTTCAGCAAACGCCTTCTCGGTTCCAGGACAGGTGATGCGAAGCATGCTCTTCTCTTGGGCATATGAGAATCCCTAAGCCCTTGGAGCCAGCAGCCTCCAGTGCCTCCCAGAGCTCTGCACGATGGTTAAACTCCCCTTCCAATCTTCCTGCTGAGCACACACCCCTCCAGCTCCTCCTTCCATCCAGCAAGCTCTGCCGGCCACTGAGATTTCCCACCAGCTCAATTCTAGTCCCTTCCTCACTGAGTCAGCCCCATTGCTATGACATGTCCCCATTCTCCTTCCCCCCTAAATCCCAGCACTCTAGCTTTCTGCCGGCCCCGGTGCAGCCGGAAGCTCTGGCTCCTTATTAGATTCCTGGTGAGTGCTCAGTAAACAATGGTTGGTGTGAAAAGAAGGGACCTGGGTTTAGGAGGATTGAGGCACCAGGCCCTGGCTCAGTGCTCCTGCCTCCTTGGACAATGACCCTGGTCCAAAGCTAGTCAGAGTCCCCATGACCTGGAGAAACCCTGTTTATTGGTCTCTGGTCACAGCCTCAGGGCTCACCTGGCTGTCACCTGCCTGAAGATTCCCATGAATGGATGCAGCTCTCTCTCAAATTACCTCTCCTCTTCCCTCGCCCTAGAATACTTGGTCCAATCTTCTCTTTCCCATCTGCCTGGTTCTTTCTTGATCCTTTAGGCCTCTGCTTAAATTCCCTGATCCCACAATCAAAATCTGGGTCCCTCTTAGGTATTCCATTAGATACACACACACACACACACACACACACACACACACATACCCCAGTTATCACTGTTCAGCACTGGCTACTGGTGTGGTTGTTTGACTGCTGTCTCACTCCATGAGGCTATCCCGGTGCCAGCTGCAATCCCTGGCACAGAGGAGGTCTGCAGGGAATATCTGATGAACAAATGAGTGGGGAGCTGCCACAAGACCTCAGTCCTAGGAATCACCTATCACTCTACCCCAAAGTCATCCCAAGAAACGCCATCAGGAATACTCAGGCCAAGGTCTTGGATGAGGTCATCACCTCTGTGTGCCCAGAACGGGCAGCTTCGTCCCAAACCTGGGGCTGACACTTCTGAACATTCCTCCTGACAAGGGACTCAGGTCCCAGCACTGAAATGGTTCTTGGAGTAGTGGTCACTCCCTCCCTCTCCTTCCTAACTCAGCCCCTGCTTCCCAAGATGCAAATTTGCCCCTTTGTACTTGTCTCCCAAGCCCCTCCCTCCCTCTGACCACAGCCCCATGTCCTCAGTGGGACATTGTCAGGGTCTCAGGGACGCTCTTAGACGGTGCTATGAGTCAAACTGTGCCCCTCAAAAAGACATGTTAAAGTTACAGGATATAAAATTCCTTTAATGGTAAAAAAAAACTATTGGGTGCTCAGGAAGGCTGCACAAAGCAGGTGTTAATACAGCATTGTCCCCACGGTGTGGAAGTATCAAGGTAATTCATTAGCTAGCCCGCAAATCTTAGTGGCTTAACACAATAAGTTTCTTTCTCGTTCAAAAAAAAAAAAAAAAGATATGTTGAAGTGTTAACGCCACTTAGCACAAGTGGTGCTCGTGAATGTGACCTTGCTTGAAACTAGAGCCTTTGCAGATATAATCAAGTTAAGATGGGGTATACTGGACTAGGGTGGGCCCTTAATCCAAAGTCACTGGTGTCCTCACAGGAAGAGGAGAGATAAATGCCATGTGATGACAGAGGCAGAGATTGGAGGGGTGCGGCTGTGAGCCAAAGGACATCAAGGATGCCAGCAGCCACCGGGAGCTGGAAGAGGCCAGGAAGGATCCTTCCTGAGAGACTCCAGGGGGAGCATGGCCCTGCTGACACTGATTTCAGACTTTTTGCCTCCAGAATTGAGAGAATAAATTTTGTCATTTTAGCCACCAAGTTTGTGGTACTTGATACAGCAGCTCCAGGAAACTAAGGCAGGAAACTGGGTCATGGGCCGGAAGCTGATGTGGAGAAATGCCCTGTGCTTTGCCTGGAGCCAGGCACGCAAGCCCCTCCATCCGAGAATGCTACTGTATCTGAACTGGGAGGATAACGCAGCCGCACGGAGGAGGCCGTCTGGGTGCAGGGCTGCTCAGGAAGGAGGTCCCCACGGTGCATCAGGAATGGGCTGAGACCAGCTTGCCTGTGGGCTATGATGTGCAGCGAGCCTGTCTCTCCAGAGACCACACTGTCTAGAAGGGACATCAGCTTTTCCCCATTAAAGCCTCTTTACTCAGCATCTCATGGAGGACTTCAGCCCTTGAGCCAAGCTTAGCCACACAGATCAGAGAAGTCGATGAGAGGTCTATTTCTGGGACTGGAAGGGGCACAACTCAAGCTCTGGACAAAAGAGTGGTTTCAGTCATACTAACTACGTGTATTGAGAAGTTGCTCTGTGGCAGGCACTTTACATGTGTTATCTGAATACCCAGGGAGTGTTATCAGCATCTCCGCTTTATACCCAAGCAAACAGGGGCCCAGAAGAAATCAGCTCAAGCTCCCCCAGCTGATTATGATAAAACCAGAATCCAAGTCTAGGCCTTTCTGACTCTAAGCTCAACATGTTGTCCAGACTCCTCAGGGATAAGGACACCCCAAGGACACTTTGGCTTTGGACACCCAAAGACCAGAGGAGCCCCTAGTGAACATGCATAGGCTAGGATGGGTCAGTGAGTTGGAACAAGGGGTCAACCTCAGGGCTGTGCTCAGGAGAGTGTGGCTTGGACCAGGAGTGGGGCTGCCTGCCAGTGTCAGCACCCGCTGGCTCCAGCCTCCCACAGCTGCCCCATCATGTTGGGTTTCCATTCTGCACAGGCCTAAGTCAGTGAGTGTCTGACTAAGTGGCAGACCCAGGGGCCTCCATGCCTGGGGTGGTGCCAGGAAGCCAAGGCTGCTCCATGAATCTCATGCCCCACCCCACCCCAGGTGCACTCATGAGCCTCAGCCTGAAGCCCACAGGCCTGAGCCCCACTGACATCCCTAGTTTGCCAGGCTTGTCTCCTTCTGGGGTCTCAGGCTGGCACCTGCCCAGTTTTCCATATTCCCAATCCCTCTGGTCTATGCCTGAGGCTACCCTACTTCTGGTATCCACCCAAACTTCATTGGTCTCTGCAATAGACTATGAACTTGAAAGTGACAGACAACCCTAGTGCTGTCTGTCTGCTCCCCCTTACTCTAAAAGTTGCCCCTCCGGGGATGGGCCTCACCACTTTGTTCAAGAGACAGGATGGTATAGTGGTCAGGCTCACAGATGTTAGGACCAGACCACTGGGTTCCAAGTTCAGCTCAGCCACACACTAGTTGTACGACCTTGGGCCTGACTCAAACTGTCTGTGCCTCATCTGTAAAGTGAGGCCAATAATTACAGCACTGACCTCATAGGGTGCAGTGTGAAGTAGAGGAATTAAACACTTCAGACTTCACAGTGAGCACTCAGTAGATGTTGGCTGTTATCATTATCAGCATCATGATTATCACCATCCTTGTCATTAATATTACTATTATACCGTGGCTCCAGCCATAGCTAACTGGACCAGAGATGAACACCTGACCCAGCCTGGGCCACTCAGGCTCTCAGTCCCAGGAACGTGGGGTTTGTGCCCAGGACACATGGCTCCCCCCAGTGATGTGCAAGTACAGAGTTCACGAGGCAGCCCTGTTTGTCCACAGGCATGGAGAAGAGGGAGGGCCAAGTGCAGAGAGAAGAATGAAACAGACACACACACAGATGTTCACCTAAGAGGCCATTTGGCTCCGGACACAGAGTGAGATGGAGGGTAGGGCTGCCTGGGACCCGAAGTCTCTCTGACCCTGTTCCTGGGCTGCATTTCCTGCCCTTGGCCTCTGCAGGACACTCTGGTCCTTGAGGAAAAAATCCCCTTTGAGCATAAGCCAAATAGAACGGGCTTGGACATTTGAATCCAAAAGAGGAAACATCATCTTGTCCCTAAAAAGCAAAAAGGGGGAACATGGATGATGCTGGGAAAGAAACTGAGTCCCATGGGTGTGGAACTCTTTGCATGTTTGCACGTCACATTCACAGGGGAGACAGTGCCCTGACGTTATCAGCATCCTCCCTGTTGATTTTTCTAGCAAATGTAGGTCCACACTGTCCCCAAAATGGTGCAGGGACCATCTCCCTGCCGAAGGGGAGGAAGGTGAATGTCCAACGAATAATGTCCCCCAGTTTCTGGTCACTCTACAATAAGCATGCTACTTCACTCTCTCCACTGCAAGTAAAACCCATTAGCTAATCCTGTCTCTTCTATCTTTAAAACATCTTTCTAATCTGCCCAGTCTCCCTATCCCCTTGGCCATTGCCTCAGCTCATATACACATCATTGTCCACCTGGACCTTCCTATCAGATGTAGATTCTTAATAAATCTTCCTAAATAAATTAACCTAAAGTTTAAAATACAAGAACTAGGCCCTACCTGGCCTGACTCAGAACAATTCAGAGTCAATCAGAACCCAAATCTCAGCCCAGAGCTCAGAAATTAGGGCTAATACCTGGAGTGTGGAGCAAAATTCTCTCCCCAAACTCTGAGGGCCAAGCCCAGAACCCCACACCCAGCTCATTTTTCATCTGAGGAGTCATATGTGGCTCAGTCTTTTCCACCAAGATCCCTTATTGTATTTTTCTCAAAGAAAAACAAGTGTCGATGGGGAGAGGGTTAACAGTTTATTCTATTTTTTCTGAGTGATTTTATCACTGTCGTTAGAACATTCATTGAAGTAAGTGAGGAATCCATCACAGGCTGACAGCAGTGTGCAGACTAATGGCTGTTAGATGGTAATAATTTTTAATATGATTTTTATTTCACTTAATTTCATATGTGCTTGACAAAAGGTCCCCAGTCACTGGGGAGCAGTGCAGAACTGGGAATATGCTCACAGGAAGGTCTATTAAGCCAGGTGCTGGAAGCATTTCAAAGAAACAACTTTGCCATTTCGGGAAAAGTCGGGAACTTGGTCAGGTGAAGGAAGCTGGTTCCTGGCACAATGTCAGCATCACCCCTACACACACACAGACACTGGCGTATCCACGCCTAACGATATATGAGTCAGAGAGATGGGCACTTAAATGACAAGCATGGCCCCACGCATGCACATTCACATGCCAGGGCCCGTGTACATAGACATAACTTACATTGGGAGAGGACACATAGCCACACCCAGTAAGTCACACTCTAAGTTTTCAGAAAAACACATAGTAGATGTAGATTACACACATAAATGTGTATTTGCAAGGCAGAGAGAGAGAAGGCAAAAGAGAGATTGAGATTCATATCTTGGCATGACACAGTCTCACCCAAGGAGCCGGCTTGCTTTCTCTGTCCCTCTCTCTCTCTCTCTTACACACACACACACACACACACACACAAAATCACATAGAAAAAACATAGATTTAACCCTAGACAGAGTCACATCTCATATTCATAAAAATAACCATATATAAAATATCTCTTACAGTCACCAAAACAGACACACATATCCTGTTGGGTCTGTCCTACAACCTGTTAATGGATCACGAAGCCCTTTGGGGTTTTATAAAAAATTTTTAACTATTAGAGGAAATGGGGGGAGACCCATCCTGTGCCCAAATACAAGCCTCCAGAGGTGGCCGTGGGGCAGGGAGAGAGAAAAGTCTATTTTGTGTAGCCTCAGCTTCCCAGCAAACCAGGAGCTCCTGGCAGGAATCAGGGACAGGCTGGCACAGGAAGAGATCAGGAAGAAAACAAATCTGATCACAGCCCATGTCTAAGGTGATCTGAGGTGGGATGGGCAGGGTCTCATGGTTGCTGGTTTGGGGCATCAGGTGCCCTCCCAGATGTACATCAGGTCAGAGTGACCCAGCCCAGACTCCAGGTCCTGGAGGGATGCTGGAAGCTCCCAACAAGGGGCTCCCAGCCACAGGAAGCCAGGCTGGCCTTAGGGCCTGCTCCCACATCAGCAGGGCCTTGAATCAAAATATGGGGTCCAGCCCAGGAACCAAGTGGGTTCTGGGTTCTTCCAGAAGAGGGAGGAAGGAAGAGAAGCTACAGTCTTCAGCCCTGAGGTTGTCTATCCACCAGACCCAGACACAGAGACAGAAGACAGAACACAAACCTCCTAGGCAGGCGAAGAGAGCCCCCACATTCACACTTTGCCAATTCTTCCTTGCTCCAAGACAAGGCTTAGAAGACACTAAGAAGAGCTGACAGGCTCCATCTCTCCTTGGCTCCTCCTCTAGAGTAAGAACAGAGCAGTGCCCCACTCACACACTCTGCTGTAGCAAGCTGTTGTACAGCCCTGGCCACTAGCCTACCCAGGGACCTTGATGATCAACAGTCTGACTTCAAGAGAGCCAATCATGTGGTGGCTAAGAGAGAAGACATTCAAGTCAGGTTGCCTAAGTTTCAACCCCAGCTCTGCCCACTCACTAGCTTTGTGAACTTGGGAAAGCTACCTAACCTCTCTGTGCCTCTGTTTCCTCATCTGTAGAATTGTAATTGTATGTCTTGACCTCACAGGTAATTGTAAGGATTAAAGGAAAGAATTGGATCTCAGAAAATGTTACCTACTTTAATTATTTTCTTTCTGTGTCTTCTAAAAAGAGTGGGAATTGGCTTTTCATGGATTTTCTTAGCACAGAGGGGAGTCCCTTGAAGGCTGGTGCAGACATCTCATAATGTCACTCTCCCTCCAGCTTCCCTCTTATTCCCCTCGGCCTGGGGTTCCCAGTGCCTGGAGGATTGAGGGAGGAGTCCTAAGTTATCTTATTGAGGTCAGTTGCTATTTGATCTGAGTCCCCTGACCCAGGCGCATGCACCACACACACACACACACACACACACACACAGGTTTCAGACATTCCTTCTGGCCTGAGTAGTGGCACCTCCAAAATAAGAAGCTGGCCTGAAAGCTATCAGCACCACGGACAGCAGCAGGCCTCTGTTCAGAGTGCTGACTGGGGCTTGTCTCCAGTTGTCCACACCACAATTTACCTCTTCCATACTCTAACCAGGACGTCCAGGAAGACACTTATCTGGAGACTAAGACTATGAGGGGATCGGGGTTATTGATTCATTGGGAAATACTGGATCTAAAGAAATCTTTTTATAGAGGAGATTGTTTGTAGGTCCAGAGGCATCCTGCTCCTGTGCCGTGGGGGTATCTCCAAGCTCCCTTATCCTGGATTGTCCATCCCAGGCCAGAATCCACAGTGGAATGAGAAGTGGTCCAAAAATAAAGTCTTTATCCCTGGCATGGATTGTGTGCCAGGGTCTGTGCTAAGTCTTTTACATACATTATCCCAGTTAATTTTCCAATAAACCAATGAGGTACATGCTATGATCACCTCTGACTTATAGATTAAAATCCTGACATTAGAGAAGCTACTGGCTTACCTACATTCACGCAGTTAGAGGCAGAGGAGCAGGATTCACGCACATGTCTATCCCCGCAATTCCGTCCATCTTGGTGACTTATGTGATTATCCCTGTTGCTCAGACCAGTCAAAGAAGAGTCTCTCAATGAATATCTGTTGAATGAATAAATGAATGAATGAATAAGTGAAAAACTGCAAAGTCAGTGTCCTAGCTTCTTCATTGCCCTGTCTTCTCAACTAGGAGATCTGGTTCACCTTCAAAGTTGTTTCTTCAGACGCCAAGATTCTCCCACATATTTCTACTGGCAGGACCTCTCCTCCCCAAAACCTCTATGGAGCCTGCAATGTTGCAGGACTTGACCATCTCAAACCTCCCTAGATCAGAGGCTGAAGGTCCTGAGATCTGGCTCCCCATGGTCTGGAACAGCTAGTGCTGGTTAGGCTGCAGGAGAAGCCCTGCCAACTTTGATTCTTCTGCTGGAGATACTTCTGTGGAAAGTCATAAATGGCAGTGACCATTATCATTCCTGTGTGACAACAAGGTAATCTTGGCATCTTCAGGGGACAAATTTAATTTAGTTTTCAAGGCGGCTGCAGGTCATGGCCTAACACTAGGACTTTTGAATCACAGAGTAAACAAGATTCTGCAGAAGCTCCACATTTCACTGTATGAACTCAGAAATTATCCCATAGACTTGGGACCCAGAGATTCATATGTAGGTCAATACATAATCCATCTCAATATAGGTTGGACCTTCCATAACCATGTACATATGTCTTCAGGGAAGCAGGTCAACTTCTAACCTCAAAGAGCATAGTGAATATGAGTCTAGACTTGTGTCAACCATAAACAACAGGAACAAATCACTGTCAATTTAGTATCTACTGTGATCCCAGCACTATGCTAGGCACAAGACACACAAAGCTAACCAGACAAGGTCCTTGCCCTCAACAATCCCAAAGATTGATGGAAAAGAAATGCAACTCAGTGGACAATTTATGCCAGACAAGTCTTTGTCCATGATGACTGAAGAGGAAAAGGACTGAGGTTCTTCCTGGCCATGATAGCTCATCGAGTCTCATCCCCCAAACACCCTTCACCAGACCCAACGGTGGATCCATTCACCAGCTGCCCCAGCTCCAGACAGCATAGCCAGGTAGAAGCAGTAAACCCTAGTGGTTGTTAAAGGCACTGATTCAGGAGACAGACTGCCTTTATTCAAATCCTAGTTCCTCCACCTACTAGCCATGTGCCTTCAGACACGTTATTAATCTCTCTAGGTCCCAGTATTCTCAGCTGTAAAATGGAATAATAAAACCGAACCTGTCCCTCCGATTTCAGGGAGGGTTGTAAGGATGAAATGAGTGACTGATAATAAAGAGCTTAGATTGGGGCATGGCACGTAGCAAAGGCTTTAGAAGTACCAGGTGGTGTTGGTGTTGTCAGCCCAGCACACAAGCCAGTCAGAGGGGGAAATAGCACATGGGACTAAGCCTGACATCACTCCTGATTTTGAGTTATTCTCTGCCCAGTCTCACACCCCGCCAAAGGCAGAGCCTGGTTAGAGCCCTGCCTCATCTCCAGGTGCCCAGGCAGTCCCCTGAGCCTCCTTCCCCAACTTCCTTTAGCTACCATTGATTGGTGCTTACTTTGCCAAGCAGTTGGTAAGCATTATGTCACTCCACATCTTCACAATACCCTTTTGAGGTGGGTGCTATTATCATATCCACTTCCCAGAAGAGGATCCTGAGGATCAGTGAGGTTTAAACCCAGCAGGGTGACTCTAGAGCCCAAGCTCTGAATCATTCAGCTAGACTGCCTTCATTTACAAAGGATGTGAGGCAGCCTGTCCCTGTTAAATATTCCAGCACCCCCACTGTCCCTTGGAGCTCCTTCAACCCTTGCTGAGCTGCAGAGTGGAACTCAGTATCCCCAAGTCTCCCCTTCCCACTGCCCCCATGGCTCTGCTCACCTTTAGGTTTTGCTGCTGACAATTATGGGATCCCAGATGGGAGTTACAAATGGGCAAGTTGGGTATCCTGGACTGTGGTTCCCAAATCCAACTTCAGACAGGCTTAGACCCTGACGCTTATGTGGTATCATCGAGGGGCAGCACCCCAAGCCTACACTTTAAGGTCTTCCTCTCTCTGTCAGACTGACTCTTTCCTCCAGGGAGGGGTTATTGGCATATAGATACCCCTTACTCTCTAGGGGTGTCTTCACTGGGAGGCCCCACAGAGCCATTCCCTAGGGATGCTGCCTTACATAGCCCCTAAACTGGACTTGTCCTAGTTCGGGCCATCTATAGCTATTCCTCCTCTGGATGGGAACAGTGTCACCCAGACAAGAGTGGATTAGCCTGTGCTGTACCCCACCCATTCTGGTGGGCCTGGCTTAAATCCACCTTCACCAACGGCACACAGAGCATGACCCTCTCTGCCATGCCAGCCTCAGCCACCCAACACACACATGCGTGAGCGCACACACACACACACACGCCTGGCTTTGGATGCACATGGAGCTAGATTCGAATCCTAGCTCTACCACTGGTTGGACTTGGTCCTTCTCTCTCTGGTCCTCAGTTTTCCCACCTATTCAATAGAGGAGAGGGCTCCCTCTCTGAGGCCATCCTGATCCAGCATGCCTAGGCCTACAAGAGGCAACTGAACCCAGCAAAATGCCCATTCCGTCCTGAAGACAGAGAACAGAGGGGCGAGAGTTCTAAGGAACACCGGAGGAACCCACTGCATCACCAAGCCTCCTCCTCTTCACATCATGTTTCCTCCCACAAGCTTTACTGAGCCAACGAAGTGGCAGTACAGTTTCCAGGTTAAAAGCTAGGTTTTGGAATAAGACAGCACTGAGTTCAAGACTCAGCTCTGCCCCTCACTGGCGAATTATCCTGCCCATTCAGCTTCAGTGTTCTCAATTATAAACGTTGGTGAACATTACTTTCCTTTCTGGGAATTAAACAAGACGGCAAACAGGAAGTGTCTCACCTCCATGATCTCAGAAGTAAGCGGTGAGAAGACTCATGAACTCAGAGAGCCCTAACCAGAGTCCTACCCCACAAGGCTGCTCACGACTCAGCAGGGCTCTCCAAACCCACCCCACAGAATACTATGGCCGATGGGAGCCCCTCAGGAAAGCAATTCCAGAAAAGTTTAAACCCAGGGTTACCATATGACCCAGAGATCCCACACTTAGGTGTGCAAAAAGAATCAAGCACACTTGTATGCTAATCTGTACACAAGTATAAACACTTGTACAGAAATGTTATGTACATTGTATAACAGCATTATTCTCAGTAGCCAAAAAGTGGAAAACAATTCAAATGTCCACTGACTGATGAATGAATAAACAAAATGTGACACATCCATATAGTGGAATACGATTCAGCAATTAAAAGGAAGGACGTGTTGATACATGCTACAGTATGGATGCACCTCAAAAATATCACACTAAGTGAAAGAACCCAGACACAAAGCCCACATGTTGTATGATTCCATTTATAGGAAATCTCCAGACAAGGCAAATCCAGGGACAGGAAGTGGACCTGTGGTTGCCAGGATGGAAAGGACAGGGGAAGAGGGAGTGACTGCTTAACGGGTCCAGGGAGTGTCTTTGGGGGGTGATGAAAATGTTTTGGAATTAGATAGTGATAATGGTTGTACATCCCTGTAAACATGCTAAAAACCACTGAATGTTCACTACAAAAGGTAGAATTTTATGCTATGAAAATTTTGTCTTTAAAAAAAGACTAGTTGATGGGAGTGTGAACATCGGTCAGTGCCCTGAAATCCCTCCTCCCAAACCCACAGAGCCCTGCGGAGCCCTCAGAAAGCCTCGGACCTCAGAGGAAAGGTGGTCACTGGCCCTGACCACTGCCAGGGCCAGGCGCTGGGTCAGCACTGGAACAGCCACTCCTGAGAAGCACAGACAGCAGTTAAGAGCACAGTGTGAGAACCAAGTAGATCCGCATTGAAACCTTCCCTCCACCACTTACAATCTTCTAACTGCAGGCATATGGTTTAACTGTCTGAGTCTTACTTTCCACATCTCTGAAATGGGAGATGATAATATTACCTATTTCACAAAGTTGTTGTGAAAATGAAACAAAATCATCAGGTAAATTGCTTGGCATGGACCTCGATGCGTAGCAAATGCTAAATATGTGTGGCCACTGGTATCACTGAGCTCTCATTAAGTCCCACCAACATCCCTCATGGGCAAGAGTTATATCTCCACTTTACAGACATTTCCCGTGCTCTCCTCTGAGGTCCAGGCATGCCGTGATGAATTGTGGGTTTATGGGGATACACCTAGATTGAAGGGCCAGCAGGGAGGCTGCTACAGGCAAGCCGGGGAGAGATGCTGGTGGTTTGGCCCAGGACAATGATGGGAAGGATGGAGAGCAGATGTGAGAAGCATTTGGAGGAGAACTTGACTGGCCTGGGTGACTTCCTGGCTGGGGGCAAAGCAGAAAGTCTCCCTAAGGATGACTGACCACTGCCAGGTTCCTTCTTGGGAGCCAGTTGGGTGCGGGGGCTGGCTGGGCCCTGAGTTCAGAGCCACAGGGGGAGGAAGATCCTGGAAAGCCCAGGTTCATGGAGAGCTCAGGGCTGGAGGAGGAGATGCGGGCATCTCTTTGATGCTGGGGGAGGAAGCTGGATGGATGGATGCTGTGATGCGGGAGGGAGCTCCTGCAGGAGAGTGAGGACAGAGAGCAGGGCAGGCGCTGGAGGACTGGCCCAGGGCACAGCTGCAGTTGTGGAGACAACAGAGAAAAAGAGACTCGAAGGAGCTGGGAAGACCCAGGCAGTGGGGATGGAGCCAAGCCTGGGGGTCACAGCACCATGGAAGAGTCAAGAAGTCACAAAGGGAAGAGAGTCCAGTGGTGCCCAGGGTGGAGATGAGAGACAGGGTTGCCACATGTCCATTATAGTACCTCCAAGGGGTAACTGGATCTACTGGGCAGTGGAGAGGGGATTGAGGGCGGTGGTCCAAGATCTGTATACATGAAGAAGACTGTGATGGTGGGAAGATGAGGGGGTGGTCTAGGGAGGGGCTGGGCTTTTGTTTTCAAAATAGGGGCACCCAGAGGAAAGATGCTGAAAAGACAAAGGAGAAAAAGAAGGGACGGCTACTGGCCAGAGCCCACTGAGGCCTCCTGGACCTTTTGGGCAGAGTTAGCCCCTTCCTGCTGGAGACCCCATGGCACTCTCTCCATACATCCCTCTGATGACCAGGATGGGTGTCGCTGTCTCTCCAGGTAGAACATGAGCCACTCGAGGGTCTGCATCTTCTAAGGAACTTCTGCAGCCCTGGGGCTGGTATAGAGGGAGGGACAGATGCCAGGCAGGCAGGCTAGCAAGGAGTCACACAGACAGACAGACAAGTGGGCCAGTAGACAGGCCAACAAGCAGCTGGGGAAAAAGGCCACAGGGACAGGCAGGCATGGCCACTGAGATGTCTCCCCTCCCGCTGCTGGGCCCCCCCACCCCAACGGCTGACGTGGCCAGGCTGGGAGCACAGATTTATCTCCAAAGTCTGCCACAATCCCGCTATTGGATTTGTAATCACAGGCTCCAATGTTCACGGGATAAATATACTAACAAACTAATTGTTTGTTAGCTCTGAGGTTGGAGCAATCAACACGTCCAGCATGAGATATGGGCCGCTCGCCTGCTTCCTTCCAGGCCATCCCGAGGCTCAGGGCCTGGCGCCGGGGGCACCGGGGGGCCCAGCGGGGGCATGGCCTGTTGCGCACACCCGAGCCTGAACACACAGGCTGGGGCGGCGCGGGCGGGAGGGCGCGGCGCGCGCTGGCACGGAGCCGTCGCTGCCCCTGCCTGTGTCTCATCAGTGGCAGACATAAACTAACTCGGTTCCTGGGGACCCCAGAGGAGCAGCAGGAACTGTTTGGTAGAGAATTATAGCTGTGGGTGAAATTAGATGTACTCTGAGCCCCAAGGCTGAGAGAAATAAAAAGCATTTTAAATGGAGTGTAGAATTCATATTCCTCAGTCACCTTCCAATAAATAAATCTTGTACCATTTTTTTCTGTAAACAGTGGTTACACTCAGCTTCTATTGTCTCCACATTCCATATGCCAATTGGCCAGGAGTGGTGGGGTGATGCTGGGGTGGGAAGAAACTGGGGTGCGCCTGAGGTCTGGAAGGACTGGAACCATGCTGAGCGGCCTGGAGTTGCCCTCAGGTTACCAGAAGCATCAAGAGTGTCCCCCGAGTCAGAGCCCAGCCCTGGGCATCACTCAGGGATGCCCAAGGCAAGAGGCCTGAGATGGAATTCCCAATCATCAAGTTTTGAGACCCTGGGGTCCAGGGCTGGAGGCTATGGAGGACAGGGCAGCCCCATCTCTCTAGGCCCCCCTCTCCCACTGGGGCTGACAGCTGAGGTACCCGGGTGCGGGAGAGCCCTGCTTGCCTGGCCACAGTGGCTTCTGTTGTTTCTGGTTTTCCAGGTGCAAAAATGAGACCTCCTCATGGCTAAAGCAGAAAACACAGAAAGTCACGAAGAAAAATATCACCTCCACTCCTGGGAAAAAAAAAATTACTGTTGATATTTTGGTATGTTTCCTCCTAGACTTTTTTCTGTGTGTATATGCACATAAATAAATACATGTTTTACAAAAAAGAAATAATCCCTATGTTTATTAAGTGCCCAACGTGTACCAGGTACAACTCTAGGAATTTTGGATATATTATCTCTGATTCTTACAGTCATCCTGCAAAAAAAGAATTCGTATGAGATATTGATACTAACCTAAGAGAGACAATATTGGCACACATCTATTTGGCACTTACTGTATACCTGGCACATTCAGCTGAGCACAAACCTATGGAGTTTCTCATGTAACCCCTTCCACAACCCTGGTAGACCCCGCTGTGATCCCCCGCACAGGGGAGGGAATGTGTCCTAGGCCACAAAGAAAGTGGGTGGCAGAGCTACAGTGCAAACCCAGGTTCATCTGGCTCAGAGTGTGTGCTCTCAGTCACCCCCCAACCTCCACCAAAGCTTTGGTGTGGCCAAAGCCAGGCCACAGTGGACAGTCCCCATGGACCTTGCCTTCTTCTTCTAGTCTCTCTTCTGTCTCGCCCCCACCAGCCCTTCTTCTTGGACCTGCAGGAATTGTCCATTTCCCAAGGTCAAAGACCAAGGTTTCCATAGTTGCCCTGACCCTGCCCTGCCAGCTCATGAACAGAGAAGCAGCAAAGAGAACAGACAAAGAGCCTGGGTTTGGGCTCAGACAGACACAGCTTCAGTCCCAGAGCAGCCTCTTACAAGCTGTGTGACCTTGGGGAAATCACTGTCCCTCTCTGGTCCTTATAGCCCTTAGCTAGAAAATGGAGATAAGAATACTCACTCCACAGGGCTATTGTGAAAACCAAATGCGATCACTACATGAAGCACTTATCTGCTGCATGCAAAGGGCTCTGAAATGTTAGCTTTCAAATTAAGAGCAAGGCAACCCCCAAAAATGTTTAAAGAAAGAACAAAAAAGAAAGAAAAAAGCCACAACAACAAAAACAGGACACTGGGATACATATCCTGGCTCTCCTTCCCCTCTGCTCCTGAGTCCTGCTCCTTCTCTATTTAATTGGCTGCCATGTACCCTTTATATAGAAAGCCAGGGAGTAGTGACTAAAAGTCAGGGGCTGACTCCTGGAAAACAAGGGAAGAAAGGAAAAGGAGAACCTGGCCCCTTTACAGAGCCTGTCAGCACATGCACACACACACACACACACACACACACACAAAATGACACTTTCTTGTTTGTTCCTGGGGTCAGTTCTTCCATCACCCTGTGACTCTCTTGTTCCCACCAAAGGAGTCAGTTAATGTGGGAATATCAGTTCGGAGATCCAGGTCAGCATCATCTTTGAACCAAAAAGATTCACCACTCAAGCAGGTAGATGAGAGGTGAGGAAGGCTTGGGACTCAGCTCCATCCCAACTACCCAAGATTCAGGGTCACTCAGTGGTACCTCGGGCAGTGGCAGCCCAGGAGGCCTTCCTGGAGAAGGAGGGCTACTGGAGGATCCAGAGAGATGGACAGGAAGATGAGATGAGTCTGAGTGAGAAGGAGGACTATGGGTTGCAGCCCTGGGTTCAGAGGCCACAGAATCATGTACCAGGTCACTTACTGACTCCTGTGGGACTCTCAGCAGATCCCTTTCCCTCCCTGGGCCTCAGCTTCCCCAACTGCAAAATGGGGATGATAACACTCCACTGGAACCACAAGGGTTGTGCCAATGGGAATGAATGACGCCCAATGAGTGAATATGTGATGAGCAAGTGAGTGGTTCCACTCCGAGGCCACAGCAGCTGCTGACTCTGGGGTGGCCAGGACTCCCTTCCTCTTAGAGCCCTTGGTCATTTATTTTTGGTTAATTAAATGGTAAGATTTTCATGTCTGATTATTTACCGCCAGCCAGCTTCATTACCGGCTCCCCCATAGATCACAGTGGGGGTGCCAGGCTCCAGCTCCCTGCCCCCATGCCCACTCCCAGGCTGAACCCTCACCCCCAATCCCTATCCCCCAGCAGAGCTGGCCTTTAGAGGACCCCAGGAGAGGTGGGAGTTGTGATGTCTCCTGTCCTGGAGAGCCATACACAGATTTCTAAATCGTAGGCACGCCGCAGCCTCCTGACAACCAGAGCCTCAGAGAGGACTTGTTCTTTGCCAACAGCCTCGTCCAGGAGACTTGACCCCAGCAGGTCGTCACCATGTGCCAGGTTCTTCAGAAGCCCGAGCTCATGGCCGTGATTGGACCCACTCTCACTCGGGGGGTACCAGGGCTGGTCAGAGGGGGAACGAGATTAGAACCCAGGTCTGGCTCCGGGGTCTGCACCCCAACCACCATGTCTCAATGATGAAGAAAGCATAGCCTTTGGAGTCAGACTTGGATTCAAATCCCAGATCTAGCATCTACACCTGTATGATCTTTAGCAAATGTCTTCGCTCCCCTGAGCCTGTTTCCTCAGTTAGTAGGCAGGGACAGTACCCACTCAGCACAGGGGTGCATTGGAAACGCTGAGTACAGGAAAGGTACAAAGGCCCCTCAGTGTCCCTCTGCTTCAGCCTTTGCCACTGGATGCAGGAGAAAGAGAAGGGGGTGGGACAAACCATCAAGGCAACAAAGAAAGATAGCTCTCACATCGCGTCTGACCAGGACTCCTGGAGGCGGAAGGGAGGCCATATAGCTGGTCCAAAGCCCCACCCCAACCCCCAGCAACCAGCCCGACACAGAGTGAGTGCCCCGTTCATGTCTGTTGGGTGACTGAATAAGTGAATGAACAAATCAGCAGATTGAAGACTAAATACATGATGAATGGATGGATGAATGATCAAATGATTGAACAAATAAGATAACTCAATGAATGGTAGATCGAACAGGTCATTGAATGAATGAGCAGATGGATGGATGGATGAATGAATGGGAAAATATGAGAGCAAACAAATGATCAGATAAACAATAAAATGAAAGAAAGAATGAATAAACCAAAAGATGATAGAAGAAGAAAGCAAGGGAGAGGGGTAGAGGGAGGGAGAGAAGGGAGAGAGGGGGAGGGAGGGCAGGCCTGCACAGAGCAGCTCCCCAAAGGCGGCAAAGTCCCCTGCCTGGCCCCTTCACCCAGCCCCTCCACCGAAGCCCGAAGCCCGTGGGAACCTCACTGAGGCCTCCCCAGCAGGTCTGGAGCCCAGGGAGCCCCCTCGCTGGCAGACTCAAAGGCCAGCTGAGGGGCAGGTGGGCTTTGCCAAGCCCTCGACCCAGTCTTTAACTATTACATTAAGCATCTGCTTTGCCATTCATGGCTCGGATAGCATTTTACCCCTGAGATATTTGATTTTATTACCTTCCAGGGAGAGGGCCAAGCAAGTGTTCTTATTGATTTGCACATTAAATATATTAGTAATAAAACAACATCTCCGTAAACCAATTGTAAAATCAATATTAATTGGTACCAAAATATCACAAGTCGTTGAATTACAATTAAGACAGGGGGCGAGTCGTGCCTCAGGGCACAGGGTGCTGAGGTCCCAAAAGGGAGAATGTCTGGGGGACCAGACTTCAGTGTCAGGCAGACCTGGGTTCCTCTGTCCAAGCCTCAGTTTCCTCATCTGCTCAATGGGGAGAAGCACACTAACGGCCAACATCTGGTGTGTGTGCAGTGCCTGGCAGCAGCAGGTGCCCGGGAAACGCTCTCTTCCTCCCCTTGTCCTAGTCCCCATTGTAGCCATGTGAGTGTAAGTCATTCCCACTATAGTAAAAAAGGCAATGGTGGGGACAGGGAGGCATGGGCAAAGAGAGAATAGCAGAAAAGGCAGGGGGTTCTGGGGGGTACACTAGTCTGGGGGGATCTGGGAGGGCTTCTGCGGGAAGTGACTTAAAACTAAGACATGAGCTGGGAGAAGAGCCGAGGGAAGGCGCTCAGCGTGTTGACAGAGGGGCCACAGTACCCTTTTTATTACTCAGATAAGAAAAAGAAAGTCAATAAGGGAAGCTTGAGGGCTCCTGCATGGGTTGGACTGAGGTGCTGGCATGGGAGCTTGGGGTGAGCAGGGGACCCTGGGCATCAGGCTGGATCAGGCATTTCAAGTGATCCCTGCAGGCGGGCAGCCCAGGCCGTGCTGGCTGCTCTCAGAAGCAGGGTGACCATGGTCTGGGGAGGACCTGCTCAGCCCTGCCTGCCAGGGCCAAATTCAGATGCACTGGCTGACTCCCCCTGACAGGAAGGAGACCATCCCGAGGGTCACTGCGGAGTCACCACCACAGCCACAGAAGAGCCATTCTCTCCTGTACTACTCACAGCTCCCAGTTCTCCCAAAGTGCTCAGAGTGTTCCCCAGAGGCATTGCCCAAGGGCTCCAAGAACCAGTCTCCTTGGCAGCCTAGAGTCTGTGTACATGGATGTGTATGTTGCTGGTTTGGTTGCTACATTTCCTCAGTAACAATCACATTTGATCCTCACAACAGCCCTATGAGGGAGCTTTGACTTTCCCATTTTACAGATGAGAAAACTGAGGCTCAGAGAGGGCACTGGCCTAGGTGGGCAGCCAGTGGGTGGTGGGTTGGAATTTCAACCAAGATCTGTCTGACTCCTGAGCCCATGCTCCTCTCCTGCTCCTGGTCCCCACAGATTTGCTGAAGGGGGTGGTGACAGCTCAGGTACCTCAGCCACCTACCGCAGAATCCAGACCGGAGGCACAGTCACCCTGACAAGAGCCCTTCCTCCAGCGCTGCTGACTATTGCTTTTCCAGCAGCCTGTGGATGCTTCGGGTTTCCGTGGCTCTTTAAAGATGTCAATAATGACAATACAAATGTTAATCCTGGTTACACATAACCTGTTGATGAAGGTCCTTGAACTCTGCTTAAAACTTCACCCACATTTTTTAATTTGATCAACTGCATAGCATGGGGTTAATTTGCATTTCCTGGTCAGACCCACTTCAGTTCAGATCTCAACCTGGCAACTACTGGTCCTGCAGCTGTATTGGCCAGCTATGGCCACAGCAATGATGCATAACAAAGTACCTTAAAACTCAGTAACTTATAGTAATAAACATTTATTGCCACACTCATGCATCTGCGGGTGTGCTGTGGTTTAGTTGATCTCAGCAGAGCTTGGCGAAGGGGCTCCGCTTCAGGCTGAGGGTCAGGTTCAAGTCTGCTCCGTGGGTCTCTTCTCATTCTGGAACAAGTGTCTACACAGGGTATGTTCCCACGGAAATGGCAGGAGAGCAAGAGCCCAGTGAAAGCAATCAGCACATTCAAACCACTGCTCATGTCACATCCACATTCCACTGACCCAAACAAGTTACGTGGCCAAACTCAACATCCACGGGGCAGGGAAACACACCCCAGCCAAGGTGGGAGCAGGACCAAAGATCTGCTGAGCAATTATCTAAATGATCACAATGACCTTGGGCCTCTGTTTACTCGTCTGTAAAATGGGAGTATTGCCAGTTTCTACCTTATCGAGTAGTTGTGTGGCTCCACTGAGGTCATGTGCACAAAGCTCCTGGCACGTTGTTTCCTACGTAGCAAGTACTCAAAGCAGGGTAGCTGTTACCAGTAGTAGTAGTAGTAACAATCCTCAGATCTGAAGCCAGTGGCAGTGTCACCCCTCCTCCCAGTGCAAACTCTCCCACCCTACATCATCCAGCAGGCTTGGGGAAGTCACCTGTGCCACTCCCGTTCCAAGTCAGATGTCACTGCTGACAGTCTGATGCTCTACCAGCTCAGCCAGCAGACCCAGTGCCCTGTGGGCTGTGATCCTTGCAGTCACCCCGTTTATCCAGGAGTTGAGTCAGCAGTAAAGGATTTAGTTCAAAAGCAGGATATCCCATGGTCTATGCCTTGGCCTCACAAGCCCTCGTGATTCTGCAGTGCCTTGGTCTCTGGCCCCACCATGTTGGCAGCCTCATGGGGTTGGGGAGACTGCCATCCTGGGTCCCCACATCATCTGGGCCATTTACTGGCTGACTGGTGGCGGGTCAGATGCCCTGTCCACACCCAGAGTTCATCCCAGAAGACTGGTGAGAGCCCTTCCCTGACCAGCTCCCATGGAACCCGGCCAGGCCCATTTCGGTCCTCCGCAATGCATGACACTTCCCCTCACGGCTCTTGGCACAACTGTGATTCAAGGGTTATTGGACACGCGTTCAAATTCTGCCTCGTTGCTCAGAAGGCCCAGCCCAGTGCCCAGCGCTGTGCCTGCAGGCGGGAACCCACACGGCCCTGCTTAGGTGTCCTCTGGTTACAGGAACACAGCCCTCACAAACTGAAACAAGGAAAAAGTGGTGGGGGGTGGGGATGGGCAAGGGGGACTGGTATTGGTGGGGCCCAGAAAGTGGTAGGACAGGCAGCCAGACCCCACGAGGCAACAGGGCCTGAACAGAAGGGCACCAGGGAGCAAACAGGCTACCTGCCTCCCCTCGGGGTCTGCTTCATTTTCCTCTCTCTGCACACGGCCTGGCTTTGACCCCACACAACCTCAGATACTCGAGAGGCCAGCCAGACTCTGTGACTCCAAAGCAAATTCCCAGTTCCCGGGAAGGAGACTCTGGCTGGCTTCCACTATCAACACTCAGGTGTCTTCTGGGCCCACTGCTGCCAGGGCCACACCTGGGGCCAAGGGGACTGCTCTCAAAAGGTGGGTGAGCTTAACAGACAACAAAAGGTGGCATGCCCTCCCTCAGGCCCAGACTCCTCCTTTATGAAATGGGATTAGGATACTAGCTCCTGGAGCTGTGAATGTCAAATGCTCTGGTAGATGGCAATTATTCTTGTCACAGAAGCCACCACACCCTGAGCTTGCTCTGTGCCGAGGGACTGTGCCAGGCCCCTTCCCTGCATGGTGTGACTGACTTCTCTGAACAATCCCCTGGGTTTGGTGCCTCAACTGGTGCCAATTTACAGAGAAGGATACTGGGAAACAGAGAGGGAAAGGGACTGTCCCTGGTCACACAGGACAGGGATTTCAAAGGAGGTCCCTCAGCCTCCACAGGCTGCATTTTCACTCCTTGCTCTGCGCCCTCTTTGCTGTGGCTGAGGGTGTAGCCGACACTGGCAGAGGGCCGATGAGACAGCGCTTTGCAAACGCGAGGAAAGAGCCACGTTGGCCACACCTTGCTGAGGACTCTCATCACACAGACGTGAAATAACTCCCGTGGGGGTCCTCTGGGGATGGAGGCCGTACACACCCAGCTTCCCCAGTTCTCCTGGCTCCCCTCCTGGTGCCTGCCTGGCCAGAGAGTCCTGGGTGGAACACACCCTTGAAAGGTACCATTTCTAAGAGCAAATGGTGTCACCTGGATTGTGAATAGCTCCTCACTCCCAGACGTCCCATCTGGAGGAACCACTGCTGACACGCGAGCCCCAGAGCCCAAACGGCCCTGCCATGGAAAGATGGCAACTGGAAGGCTTGGTTTCCATTTCCATCCCAGGGAACTATGGGGAGTAGTTAGCTCTTCTTTTCTTTTTTAAATTGGTCCAGAGACATTCATTTTCTCTGCTGGCAGCCCACACTAGGGAGGGAAGATTGAAGGAGAAGGGGGAAGGGGCATGGGAGGGGCACAGCTGAGGCACTGACCACAGCAGCTGTGTGGCGCATCCCTGACTTCCTACCTGTGAAGAGGAGGAGTCAGGGACCTGAGACCTCAGAGCTTTGTGAGATCCAGCCTCAGCCTCAGAGCCCTCCACCTCCCCTCCTGGCTGGAGAACAGCCCAACCCAGGCAAGGGTCCAGGTTCAGCCTGACCCATGGAATTTGCAAAACACAACGTGTAGGGGCAACAGGGGACCAGATGCATCCCTGGGCAGCACTGCCCACAGTTCCCACCTGTGCCTGCGTGCACGTGCAGCTATGTGCTTGCCTCTGCACGTATAAACAGGTGTGCATTTGTGAGCCTCAGATGTGTGTGTGCCCATGCTTGGGCACGTGGAGTGCACACTCAAGTGAGTGCACAAATGTGTGTGTGCGTGTACAAGCACACATGCACGTGCGGCTGTGTGCCACCAGGACTGCCTTTGTACATCTGTGTGCTCTCACATGCTTGAGGCATGTGCATCTGACAATAAACATGCTTGTCCACGTGGGTGTGCGCAGATGCACGGGCCTGTGTGTGCACGTGAGGGAGGCCTAGAACCTGATGTCTGCTGCCTTTGTCCAGCTAATTCCCCTCTGCCCAATTCCAAGCTTCCTTCAAGTTGAAAAGGTTTCATGCAGTGATTTGCTATTAATTATTTTTAAACTTTTTTTTTTCTTTGAGAATTGCCACCTCTGCGGCAGTTACCAGCTGAGCTTTGATAAATCATTCCAGCCACTGGGATTCAAGCATCCCTAAGGAGAGCGGGACACAGGACCGCCCCCAGCCCCCAACCGGCCTCATCTCAGCCTATCACCAA